>NW_026562382.1:4710000-6022500 GCF_027474105.1 Poeciliopsis prolifica
GGAGCTTTCTGTGTGGGCTGGGGAGCTGGACACGCTGCTGCTGCGGTGGGATGAAGGGTGGCTGCCGGGCCTCCTGTTGTCTTCTAAGGAGGGAGCAGGGGAGGGACTGTCCGGCACACGTTCCTGCAACCCCAGCAGCCACAAAAACACACACGACCAAAATAAACATCTGATGCAGGTACAGAATTACACCACGAGAATAAAAGGTTCAAAGCTTCCGGAGTCATAAACAAACAAACCAAAAATAAATCAATTTAAAAAAAAAAATAAAAAAAAGTGTGTCATTATTTTAAAAATGTACCTTTATAACAGAGGTGACCATTCTGGAAGGCAGACTCTGGCCCTGGGCAGCAGCAGCCATGTTTGCAATGGTGCTGAGGTGGTTCATCTGGCTCATTGCCATGGTGACAGAGGCTGGGGGCAGGCTGACCGGGATCAGGGGGTGTGGCATCATCATGAAGGGGAGTTCCAGGCCTGAGACACATGAAGAGGAGGCTGTTGGTTACTCAACGATGCATATCATGAGTGAGAAAGTCACAGGTGGGGATGGGAGGGGGATACTGTGGTGCTCTGGCAGGAAAAACTCCACCCTTGTTGGTAGTAATTAAGCTGTCAGCCCTGAGACGCTCTTTATAAGAGGTGTCCAGTAACACTAACGCTTAACATCACCGTCTGTTAGGAAATACAAGGAACTGTCAACTGTTAAGTACGGTGGAGGATTTGTAATGCTGTGGGCCTGATTTACTTCCGAGGACCATGCTGGAGTGCATGTCATTACGGCCTATTTTAAATAGAAATAAACTCAACAACTTAACTCTACTGTTCATCAGGAAAAATGTGAATGGCAGAGGATCTGTGATGATGTGGGATTCCTTTTCTTCAAAAGGGCTTGAGAACCTTGTAAAAAATCTAAACATTACCGTCTATTGTTTAGACTTGAAACGTCTTGAAAAGAACATATGTCTACTGTTGAGTAAGGCGGAGGTTCTGTGATGGTGTGGGCCCGTTTGTCCGTCTAAAAGCCGTTTAAACCCTCAGCCAATAACATCAAGGCTTAACAAGGCCGTCCAATAGAAGAAAAAAAAAGGGTGGAATAAGTTCAGTTAATTGCAGTACTTCTTGTAAATCATGTTAACATAACATATATAAATATTTTACTATATTTTTTATTAATAGCTGCTGCTTCAATAATAATAAAGATAATGGGGGTGAGACTTCATAAACTGTTATTAGCAGTAAAGATATATTAGTTATTCTACAATGAATAAAAAAAAATGGGGGCACATTATGGAAATCGGCCCAATACTTACATGGGGAAGAAAAAAATCCCTTTAAAAACAAGGGCAATCTCTGAAGCCATTACCCAAATGACTAGTTAAATGTGCAAATGACAAACAAGTACTGTTAGACTGCAGTGTAGCAATGACTTTAGGCCAATTATCCCCCTTACCAGGGAAACAGGAATAGACCAAAAAAGGGTGTGAGACCGTACAATGAAAGGATTTCCATTTTCTTTCATATGTGCACAAATGAATGCATTAAAACGCGCAAGATATCTTACAAATGTTTTAAATTATTCATCTGCCGCCTGGCATTTGTCGCCCTAATTGGGGAAAAACCGAAGACATTAGCCGCACGAGAATGTAAAAAAAAATGTCTATTAAAGATACCATACGGGGGGTAAGGAGCTAGTCAAACAGTGGCCCTGTACTTGTGCTTGTGAGCGGCTTAATGAAAACAAGACGACTTTCAAAGGACGCGAGCGCAGACAGAAGGTCAAAGCTAGGTGTCTGTGCCTCTTCGCTCAACCAGCGCACCCCTCTCTCTCTCTCTGCTTCCCCTCCTCGGCTCTCCTCTGGGACTTTGAACTGAGCGGGATCAAAAGTGACTGGAAAACATTTTGGTCTCGTTCCTTCACCACTCAGATGCCTCTCCTCAAAACTGCTTGAAAGAAAAAAAGAGAAGAAGAAAAAAACAACTTCATAGACACTATTGGATCTGATTGAGCCGCTCCGTTGATTTTTTTTCCCACTCCCTTTTTTCTCTCTTTCTTTGGCAGCTTGGTTCAAGGTAAAAAAAAAGAAAGAAAAACCAACAAGAAAGACTGAAAGTAAAGCAAATCTGCATGAAAGAAAGAAAGAAAAAAACACGATAGCGGCATCCACAAAACAACTCCGGTTCTTTTTTTTTTGTACCAAACATCAGTAGCCAAAGGGCAAGGAGATCTGTATGGCGAAGCCTCTAAAGAGAAGGACACTGGTTTGAAAAATGAAAAGACCTGAGAAGTACTCCTCTCTGTCATTCCACCTCCTTCCAAAAGAAGCATTGATTTCCATAAGAAAGATAGCACGCAGTTTCTCAGTGGTGAGTATTCCCAGACAATATAAAGCAAAATGGGGAGATTAAAGAAAGGCGGAAGCCAAGCTGCACCTTGTAGCGGCGCCTCCGCCGAAGCTCAGACTGAATCAATTACCACTCAGCAGGCTAAGCTCAATTAAAAAACACCACAGAGGGCCCTGATTGCGGGGTACTTACTGCGGGACAACATGGTAAGGTCTCGGCTACGTATCAGGCTTTCAAGGCCACTCAAGGGCCGGAGTGAAGAGACCTATTCTGCCTTTCAGGTGGACGTATTACACCCATTCAATCAGGCACCGTGACGTGCAATAGGAAAGATTTTCGCCATATTAAAAGCCACCTAAAAAAAATCACAGTAAGCCACTCTGTGTTTCTGCAATAACATTCCTGGACTTATCTCCGTGTTATTCCTTGTACTCGACGGCGTATGAAATCTCACGTCCCCACCTGAGTGACGGCCTTTCGGGAGAAAACACTGGACTTGTGTTCGCGCCAAAGGAAGGGTATTAGTCTCGCTTTCACCGTCGGCCCGGCCCCTTTCTTGTCACCTCGTCCCAAAGTGGTGTTTCTCCCATAAAGACCTATTCAGGCCGCAGTGAGGGAATGTGCCACAGACCTAACAAGGCTCCACCAAATCCCTTTGTTTGCGGCTGAAAGGAGCCAGGTGAGGAGGAGATTATTCAGGAAAAGGGCCGGTTTTTGCCACGCAGCTAAGTGTCATTCACGTGTAATTTCTTTCTAGTTTGTGATGTAAGCTCAGGGGCGCCGCCAGGAATCTTGGGCCCCATGACAAAAAAAGAGACAAAAACAAACTGGGTTATAAATTGACACTCTTGTGTTGTTGTTTTTTTCACTCGCTATTTTTCTATTTTTTATCTTTTTGAAAACCTACTTTATTATTTTTCTTGGCGGTATAGTAAAATATTAAATAGTAGACTGTCAAGTCCCAAGCAGGAACAAACCATTTCATGCAGATCCAGGGGGGCTCAGTGCAAATATGGATGTCTGCTTTTTGGTCTGTGAGGGGCAACATTAGATTTTACTGCTAAAAACTATTTTAGAAAACACATTAATTTTGTAATTGACAGGAACCTATTTTTTTTCTAGGAAAAAAAAAACATAAATAAATTGCGGAGGGCCCCCTGTCGGTGAGGGGCCTTTGGAATTGCCATAACTTTCCCCCCTGTACGGCACCTCTGTGTAAGCGCCAAACATTACTTCACTCTGGATTAAAAAAACTAGATGTCTTTATTTGTCCTTTTTTTCCTTTTTAAAGAAACCAACAAAGTTTGAACCATTGATGCCATGCAGTGGGTGTTATTGGTACTGGTGACAAAAGGGGCGTAAAAGTTCATTCATTTAGGGAGAAAAAGGTCCAGTGTTAAGAAATAATTGTCCAATGGTGGAATTACTGGCACACCTACCAATGCATTGCTTGAAAAAACAATTTAACTGAATCATTTTTTTAAATTATGTTTGCATTATTTATTCTCATCTAAGCTAATCAGAGCAATCTAGAAATGTTAAAAACAAAAAACAAAACCACAATTGTTTTGTTGGGGACTAAAAATGCCATGAAAGCCTTTTTTTTTAGCTTTCTGACTTCTAATAAGTCAAACATAGACTCAAATTAATCACACAACCTCATATAGAGAAAAAGATGTAAAGGCAGCCAAGCCAACTATTATCAGGAAATATTCTTTTCTGTCTTACAATGAAAAATGTAAACAGATTTTGCCCAACTCTACGAGAAAATTGAAGCCATGTGCTTTGGTCATATGACAGCACATCGGTAGAACTTTTCGGAAAACGCTCGAACTGGGTTTGGCGCAAAACAAACTGATGAATACATGAAAAAGCATCCTTTTAAGTTTGGTACTAGATCTGTGATGCTGTGGGTTTGTTTCTCTTCCGGTGGCTCTGGGAACCCGGTCATGCTGCATATAAACCTAGAAAATTAAAACACCAGGACGCTTCCTAAAGAAATTTGAAGTCCTCCAACTCAAATCTGAAAATGGGTCGTCATCGGGTCTGACAGCAGGATGCTGATGGAAAAAAACATCCTGACAAATAATTTCAGAAAAGAGTCAACAGACACAAAATCAGCCTCAGTGACCATAACTAAATCCTAATGAAAACCTGTTGGGTGAGCTGAAGAGAAAAGCATGAGAGGACTCTCCACAATCTACTGATTTTAAAGTCTGTTTTTCCCAAACTCTTTGGTGTGAGCTCATGCTACAGCAATAAAATATATGTTTATTTTAAAGCTTTTGAGGCATCTTAACCAGGGATTTCCATCAAGTGTCTTAGCTGTGCTGATCTCACACATATAGAAGTTCAGACCTGATGAGTTCACTTCCTACAACAATCCCCCTCCTTTCGCGCTCGGCCCACCGTCTCTCCTGGAGGGCATAAACAATACATTTGGAGTAATTTACCCGAAGTAAGCCTGAGGGAGCCCGCAAAGGTGAACTCCTATTTACCATCATTAAAACTACAAATCGCTTAATACCAATATAAACAGCTCAGCTATTATGTTGTGGCGTGCTTTTGTGAGTTCACGCTCGGATGAGCAGAGATCCGAATCGCGGCGGATGAATTGGATGAATTAAAACAGCCCTCGGTAACGGCGTGATTAAAAAGCTGTTACATCAGGGCTTTTTCGGCAGTTCCAGTTGCTTAACGGAGTCACACCAGAAAAAGGAAGAAAAAAAAAAGAAAAAGGTTCAATGTGTGTGTGTGTGTTTTTTTTTTTTATAGATTAAAGAAATAGTGGAATTTATTTTGAGGACAACACTTGAATTGACTTTTGCTGTGGTTAATCTCTTTATGAGAACACGACCTCAACCTTCCTGGCTATAAAAACCTACAGAGGGAAATAAGGGGAAGAAGAGCTAAGCCTTTGTCATTGAAAATGGTATGAGAAAGCAAGCACCCTCCCTCCACACCCCCACCTCGAACCTTAACTCTGCTGTGGACAGATTTCCCCTGACAAAAATTAAACTAGCTCCTACTTGGCACTTTATTATCTCTTCAACTGAATGATTTATTGTTTGTGGAGAGAAAAGACGCAAAGAGAGAGGAAGGGAAGATTACATTTCCACCTAAAGCTCAGGCCTGATCTTGTTTTTTTTTTCTATCTTTCCTTTTTTTTCTGTCCAGGAAAAAAAAAAAAAGCTCCCGACAAACAATAATGTCAGCTGTAATTGATCGGAGGTCGCTGGCTGGGCCTGCAGTAAAAGCGCACTATTTAAGCGACAATCGGCCCCGCGCTCTTCAGACGCTGGCTAATGAAGCTGTCTGTCTGGGCTATTTACCTTCTCTTAAATGGAAGGGGAGAGATGTACTGTAAGAGACAGGGCTGGAGAGGATCTGCCTCTCGCTCTTGTGAAATAGGACCTGCACATGCCTCAGGAATGTATAATTGGTTGCCGCAGCCAAAGCCGGGGATTCGGTGCTAATTAAATGACTTGTTTAAAGCCTATCTGTCTTTGTTTGGGAGGCTCTGAGCTTCAGAACAATGCATTGTAAATGCTGTTGTCAAACAAACATTCCCGGTTATCCTTTGATTGGAATTGAACAAGACAAAGGGCTGATTTACTCAATGCTAAGCCTCTGGTTTTTCATGCTGTTGAATATAGTTTTCTTTTTCTTTTTTCCTCCTTCTGATCTGTCAAAACCAACAGGAACAATCCAGTCAAGCAGCTAAGTAGACCGACTCCCTGCACAATCCAGCCTTCTGCAGCAAAACAATCTGAGTTTTTCGGCTAATTGCTCTTGTAAAATGCCCCCATGTTGCGCTTGTGTTTCTCCTACAAAGGTGAGGTGGGGTTACGGAGTCTTTGTTGTGGTAGTGTTGAAGATTCAAGTACTCGATCGGAGCCAAAAAAGAAATGAATGGCTAATGATAAAGTTCCGTAGAGCTCGGGGCGGTGTGGCTGTAGATCGGTTGCTGTAGTCCTGGATTTGATTCCTGACATTGGAACCTATGGCGCATGTCTTTCCTTTGTCTCTTCTAATTTCCTGTCTGATTACTTTCAACACAGTAACCAGTGGCACAAAAATGGTTCAAATCCTTGACTGCAAGGGTTTGACAAGATGCAATATCGAAATGCCGAGATATTTCTCGTTAAAGTCACGTCTGTCTCGCGATGTTCACTTGGTGTCTTGGCATACCTTCGTCTGCTGAAGTCCGTGTTCCTAGATCTATATTTTAACGTAAGAAAGGAAGTTGTTATTGAGGTGCTTTGCTTGTGTTATCAGACTGATTAGCAATGACTGCTCATTGGGGCAGTTGACAACTCTCCATTTCAACAATCAATCGATAATTGTCCACAAATGTTTGTGGATATCAACAGAAAAAAGGGTCGGGGTCAATACGCCCTGTCTTCTTACCCCCATCTTGTTCCCACGTGTCGCCATTTCCTCTCTTCCTACTTCCATTTTGTACCCATGCAGTCCACTTTGTTTGGAATCCTATAGACAGTGTGGACAGATTTTAAAAAGTGAGAAAAATATATACAGTATATACTTGGAGCCTGAAGGTGCAGATGGATAAATGCGACTTGTGCTCTGAGTTCACCACAAGTCACTCTTTTCCAGACTCAAATTTAGAACATTCCTAATGTATAAACACCAAGGCATGTCGGGTTATCAACTCTTTAGGTGAATTTGCCTTCAAATTCAGCAGTGTGTCGAATGGCCATTTTGTTGTACTTTCGGCAAAAATGGTCATTTAGATCACATTTCAAAATAAAATGTATACGAGCGCCTGTTCCTGGTTCAGTCGTCACAGATTCATCTATTTGTGGATTTTTCTGTGCAACATTGAGTCGATTGGCTGCTGCCCTCAAAAACTGAAATATGGAGGACCACTGTGCATGTTAGCCCATGTTAACATAGATTTGGTGTTTGAATCATTAAAATAGGAAGCATTTCTGAGTTCAAGTATTACATGATCTCAACTATTTATGAGTGGCTGTGGTCCCTAACCATCAGAAATAAAAATATTTATTTTGCTTAAAGGCTTAAATGCATATTTTGCTTACAGGACTATTATTTGTGATTTGTTACTATTTATTAAAAATAAATTAAAAATGGCCATTTAAATGCTTGGTTTGGTTCTTAAAGCAAACCCAGGAATGGCATAGACTCTTCTCCAAGGTTTGGATTTTTGAGTCAGTGTCAGTGTTTCACTGTGGGTTTTCTGCCAGTAACTCAACAACAAAATGGTGCAATTTAATAAGAAATCAACTTAAAAAAAAAGAAAAAAATACTTTTTTTATTAACAATTAAACAGAATCAAATTGAGAAACCAAAACATTTTTGTCCCATCCCAAAACTCCTTTTATCCAGATAGATAAATGGTGCCTATCTTGAAGAAAAAGTTCTGCATAGGAAGCTGCGGTAGTATAAATATGCTCCAATGATCAATATGACAAGAAAATGCTTTACAAATTCAGTGCATTTCTTATTTACCCCGACTCAACTTTTGGACACTAACATCCGTTAAGACGGTTTTTGAGTTTTGAAATCTTCAGCCCATTTGTGAAAACAAAAATTAACTTCTTGCGATGTTCTACTGGAATAAATATTGAGTATCGTCTCCACCTTAATTACCCATAATACCCACGTCCTCAAAAAAAAAAAAAAAAAAAATCTAAAGTGTGAGAGGTGGAGGTATCTCTGCACCCGATGAACCGACCAAACATGAGTCACCGCCTCCATAAGCATGCCGAAGAGCAGCGTAAAGACAACACAGGTGCCCAGAAACATACCTTCTCCTACAATCATACGAGGACTACACACAAATGCAAACAAGGAAGAAAAAAGAAAAAAAAAAAAACCCAGACATACACAGATGGCAGTTTCAGTCAAGGCTGGTGAGTCCCTGTTTCTCATTAAAACACAGAGGGGGGAGAAAAGGTATGGCGCTTTGATGTAGCCACCCACAGCCCTTCAGTGTCATTGAATGAAACTTTGAAGCTTTCCGTGTTTACACAGTTAATGTCGATAATAAAGCAAACATCTTGCCTTTGTTAAATACCTGCTCTGAGCTCCGCGCGGGCGTGCACGCTACGCGTGACTTGAAACGGACGACATAAAAAGAACACATCATCATCGGCGCAACAAAGAGCGGTAAACATGAGAACCCTCGAAAACAACATGGATGATTGCAGGCCAGACATGGGCACACATGCGAGCAATATGCTTTACATTCGGAGAGCCGTGAGGATCGGAATGCACGTCGGCCTCGTCCGCGTCAACAAACGAAACGGCTTTTAATGTGAAAGGATAATAAAAACAAAACAAAATAAAATGGGGGGGGGAAGAAAAAGATGCACTGATTTCATTCAGGTGGGCGAAGATTTTCCTGCCAAGACACCTCGTGTAACGCGGCAGAAAGCATGATAAAAAAACATTTCTGATTTGATGAGGTAACATAATTGCTTCCCAATGCAAACCCGCCAGAGTGTAACATGTGCTGGAAATTATCAAGGAGACAGACAGAGGTGTTTGTCCTTAAAGAGTATTAAACGCACACGCAAAAAAAAAAAAAAAAGAGGAAAAAAACCTAAACAAAACAAAATGAAAAAAATCCCACGGCAGGCAACTTTTATGGGATAATTTAAATCCTCGGCTCGGATGGCGCGCATTCCTTATGAAAATTGAAAGATCAATCATCTCTGTGACAGATTTGTTGTGAAAGAAGTTCTTCCTGTCTTTTGAAGAGAAAATGCTAAACATGTTTGCTCCACCAGTCGTCACCCCCCTCCCATCCCCCCCACTGCCTCTCCTCGTCCGCCCTCCTTGCAAACATCCCCGTTTCAGCTGTCTATTTGTCTCTTTGCTGAAAATGTTAACGAACAGAGCAATAATCAGGCCATATGCTTGCATGTGGCAAATCTCATTACAGTAAATGACCTTTACCAACCAATGCCAACATTCTTGTGCTTGATAACGCAGAGCAGGGGCGGGGGGGAGAAGAATTGGGGTGTGGGGTGAAGGAGGGGTGGCACACAATGGTGGGTTTAGTTAAACACATTCATGAGCGGGTTTGGATGTGCCCGAGAGAGCCAGGCCCTTCTGGACGCATTAGCCAAACGACGCTCGCCTTTCTAATTTGGGCTCGGAAACACGCTCACTTCGCAATTGTCTCGCGTCGCTCTCGACGACGCCGACGCGCTCGGGCATCCGTGAGAGAGGCCCGACAACCGAGCACTAGCAATAAGCCTCCGAGCACGGAAAAAAGTGCTGCGAAGCAGAAGGAGAGCGGCGCTATTGCCAGCAGCTGTTACCACTGCGGGTGCAATATATTCAAGTCCAATCAATAAAGCTCCTGCAGACAGTGACACCCAAGCAGACAGAGGAATCATTTTCATCTGATACTTAGAAAAAGCTCCCCCCTTTTAAAAAGATTGCTTTCAGTCAATGACAACCAGTTGTCATTTGACTAAAGCCCCTGAAATGAAATATATTGACGAGTGCTATCAATCACGAGGCGCTCTGCCGTCACATCCTGTTAGCGGAGGGGGTCGGCTTGCACGTGGCCATCGGATGATCTGTTTTAATTAGGCGACCGGCATCGCCTCCTGCTGCGTGGTTTAGAAAAAGAGAAAAGAAAAGAAAAGTAAAAGTAGTAATAATGTGGATATAGTCTGAAGTGGAAAGAGTCTGCTGACTCACCAACGAGGCAATATTTGAACTAAGATGTTTGGCATTGAAGGAAATTTACAGAAGAAGAAACCATAAAAACGACTTACAGTACATCTGTGAGCACCACACACACACGCACACACACACACACACACACCTACACACGCACACGCACCCACACACGCACGCACACACACACACACACACACACACACACACACACACCACCACACACACACACACACACACGTACACACGCACGCACACACACACACTCTTCAGCTGAGAGGATTAACAATATTTTTTTTTTGACGAGTTCAAATTTCCACACTATTTCAAAATCAAATTCTGACTTAATATTGTTTTGTTTGCACAAAGAGAAACAGTAAACGGTAGAGGAAAAGCCACTTCAGCTTTGACCAAACTAAGTTTTAGATTTTGAACTTGAAATCAATGTGGAGACGAAGCATTTCCTAATCAAAAAGGTGAACTGCTTTGGGTTGTTGAGTCTGTAATACATGTATGCATAGTGAGCAGTGAGTATACCTCATGAACCTGCTCTCAGGCTGGTACACCAATGTTAAGAATGAAATATGAACTGCTCTATTAATTACTTTTTAAATCTTAATAAAGTACAACATACATGGGTAGGTTACATTTTGGATTGAAGGAAATGCAACAAAAAGAAAGAGCTAAATATTTTTATACCATACAATAAAGACACCAGAAAACGTACAAGGTGGAGCAGTATTCTTCTGCTATGTAGAACATGGAGAAAAGCAGCAGTACCCTTCGCCACCTGTTGCTGTACACTGCCAGTCAGCTGGAAAAAAAGAAGACTCCTACACTAGACATATTTATTATCCATGTTATTGATTTTGGATTATATATTGGGCAATGATAAAATTTACTTGAAAACTATTACTAAATTTATCAGCTGATCAAATGCCAAAATTACATAATGTGGCAAAGATAACATGATTCAAGTAATAATCAGTTTGTTGAGTGACTTTTAGCAGAGAAGGAAAAGTTGTTTCTCGTCTATTTTAACAAAAATAAAACGTGGTGTCAAACATTTTTGTTGAATTGTTTTCGTGGAAATACAATATCGTGGAGCAACTGCAGTTTTACCAAAGGTTGTCACACAATGAGAACCTCATACGACCCACGTCTGAAACAAATTGTATAAAGTTATATTTAGTTATCATCATCCAAAAAGAACTCAGCTGTTTATCAACTTTGATTGGTTGGACCCATTTCAGCCGTTGGATATTTCTCTTCACAACCAGACATTTATCTTATCTGGTTCAATTGTGCACATGATTATTGATTAAACAACTTTCTTTTAAGTTGAAGCGGTGAATGTTCTTTAATTTTGAACTTGCTTACCCCCTGCATCTGGATTTGATAGAATTGGACATGGTAACATTAAAGATGTCTGGATTCACTACAGCTGAATGGTTCAAATATCCTAATTCAGAAAGAACGTAAAAGCAAAACGAACCTGTCATTTCAGGCAGAACAGAACAGAGTATTTCCATCACACTAACGCTCTTTTGATTCTCCACCCTCATTGCTGCAAGAGCGGACGTGTTTTCCGGTGTAATCACAGGAATGGAGAACGTCATTTTCTTGTTGTCATCACAGCGTCATCAGCATTGTAGTGTATGCCTGGATATCATTCCTCCACGCTAATGCATCCCTCTTACGCATAATCAGAGTGGAATGGGAACACATGATATCCAGGCTGCGGTGCGGCTGAGGACACGCGTGGACAAAAAAAAAAAAAAAAACGCTCCGGTTCCACGCGGACGCACGCCACGTACACTCCACGTTCCCTCCCGACCTGCGAAAGCCCATCATCGCTGAAAGGTTGAATGTCATTTATTACACGTATCACATTTACACCAAGTGACATTGTCTTTTCAAATTGCGTTGATCTCTTCACTTTCAAAGGTCAGCCCCTCGCCAGGCTAAATTCAACCTGACAGAGAATAGTGAGGAGGGGACAGCCGAACACATGCATCACTCCCGCGTCAAAGCGCTCCAAATTAATCTTTCCAATTAACGGAGAACGAGTCCTAATGCTGATGTAGGCCGACAACTAGACTGGTCAGTTGTTTTTTTTAATTATTTTTTTATTTTTATTTAATTTTTTACATAGCTCTGCTCCTGGTGTTTGGAGCTAAACACAAGCGACAACCAAACAAATATTTCTCTGCCTCTCTTGGTACATCTCATCCCTGCAACCCTGCCGCCACTCGAATATGACAAAACTTGATATGGATCATTACAGAAATAATGTTTAATCAATCCCCCATCCTCCTCCTCCTCTGCACCACAACTACCATCACCATCACCCGTTATTGTAATCTATTTTTGCAGTTGTGTGCGTTTGTGTGTTCTTGCAGTTACATCGGTGCGCCTCGCAATTTCCCAATCATGCATATTCAAGTGGAATACGCTGATGCTTAACAGCCAACGCAACAGGAATTAGAACGAGGACATTAGACTTCATTAAAGGGAGAAATGATTATCAGGTTTATCTTTTGAAATGTCTATTAAAACGTGTGCGCCGCTCCTTCACTTATCTGTCACCTGGCTCCCATGAGCCTGGCACACTAATAGAGAGATGGTGAGGGCCAAAGCCCAAGAGGAAGACAGAGAGCCATCAAGCTCTTCACTCAGACTGGAAGGTTTCCTGTCTGCTCTGCCACTCTATATCCAGCTCGGTGTGTCTGACTCGGTTACCCCCACTAGTCTCCATTTCCCCCAACAGCGGCAGCTTGAAAAGACCCGATTTCGTCCTGCAAAGCCGCCTCTGTTGAAAGAAGAGCTGAAAAAAGCGAGACTGTTCGCATGAATTAGGCAAGAGCACGTTCTGATGCGTTCAGAGACATTATTTCGAGGTTCCCCACACATTTTTCATGTCAAAATGACATACTTTTTAGAATGGATGTGTGGATAAATGGATGTACAGCAATCGGGACTTAGACAATGGGAAATGTTGAAATAGTTTTTTTTATTTACTCATAGCAAATTCCATACTTTTCCAGACTAAGTAGGAACTCTGGGATTCTCCTCAGCCTGTGGCAACAATCTCTTCTCTCCAAGAGCTTTGTCTGACAAAAGCTCCCATAAGAGCGCCAGAGAGGAAGATGGATGAAGTTGCCCCCAGACACTCATATCAGGTCAGTGTGTGTTTTATCCCCCAATGGTTAGGGTTAGGATTGATTAGGAGGGTGATACCAGATCTGGGCCCGAGGGCCGCGTGTTATGTCAGGAGGAACAGGAAGTGGCAGCCTTCCTTCCTCCCATCGTGGCCCACATTCGGCAAGAGCCCAGGCCACCAGCGCCAGTGTGAGCTAGCAGGTTTTCTTGGAGCATGCCGCAGTTAGCTTGTCAGATATGTCCTTCCACCCTGAGAGCTTTATTATTAGAAAGGACATAAACAGACTAATTAAATCGCAGCAGTGGAGCCGGGGCTGACAGCTGGCGCTAAGACTGTGACCGAACAGATCCCTATCAAAGAGCAGGGAGTCTCTGTGTGCTCTGCCATCGTGTGCCTCTGTCTGTTCACAGGCTCTACTATGACTGGCATTGCTTTGGCAGCTCTACAGTCTGTTCTGAAGTATTCACACCCCTTAATCGTTTTTTCTTTCATATTGGCCTGTTGCAACAAAGATCAGTGTGTCTTGGGGGGATTTTATGACAACACAACCCCAAAAATTAACGCATAACTGTGAAGTAGAATGAAACAGGCGGTCTTGTTTAGTAGCATCCCCACAGCATCACTCTGCCACCACCACAATGCAGTGCTGGGTTCATGTGCTCAGCGAGATATGCTAGTTTTCCAAAGTTGACTGCATTAGACTGAAAAAGTTAAAACTTTATTGTCATCTGAGCAGACCACCATGTTTTACCTCCGTCCCATGACGTATATGGTTTTTTTTTTGTGTGTCTTAAATCTCCTCCAAAAAAGCCAGATTTGTGACGCGCACAACTAAAAGTCTTCCTGAAAACAGATTTTCCCACCTGAGCTGTGTCTCCCTGCAGTCCCTCCAGAGTTAACATGGGCTTCTTGAGTACTTCTATGATGAATAATCTCCTTACAGAGTCTGTGAGTTTAGGTGGGCGACCATCTCTTAGAAGTTTTTAAATTAGGATTGTTTTACAACCTAAATCTGTTTTAAACTTTTCCAAAAATCGCCTCCTGACCGGCCTGGTGAGAAATTAATTGAATGACACACAGCTTACTTACTCGAATACTTCTGAGTAAGTACTGCAAATTTTGCTACACCTTCCAATTCACAATTGTGTGCCGTAATATGTTACATAAAGTTCTAATACAACACAATTATTTCCAATGGCTGCAACCTGAAAAAAATGCAAATAACTTCCTGGGATGTGAATACTTTTGCAAGGCACTGTGATAAGTGATAACAATAATCTTTCCATCCTAATTTCCTTCCCACATATCCTAATGTCTTATAAAGCAGTCCAAAGCAAAGCATCCAGACTCACTCGTAAGGTTTCGAATGTTACAAATGCTTTCCAGCAGAGCGGTAAACACGCCAGTAATTAGCGCACGGTATCCGAGCTGACTTCCACCAGCTCCACAACACGGTCAAGCGCAGACCCCATATAGAGAGGAGCCTAGTTACGCATTGATCTCAGAAAATTAAGGCTAACTAGCCCAGATTGCGGCATCTTGATGTACCTTCTGGATGAGCCGTGTGCTCTGCCCGTATTGTTAGCACGGTAAACAGGACGGTTTTGAATCAAATGAATACACGCTGAATAATTAATGCGCCGTAAAGCCTTATCGCTACCCGTGTGCACAAAACGTAAAAGCATTGATGATGAGAAAATATGGTTTTAACGAGTCAATAATGGTGAGTGCAACAAGAACGGCCTAATCAATGAGGCTGCAGCGTTTGCAAACAAGGACTTGAATTATAACGCCAATAATTGATCTCTTCCATTTCCCCCATACGCCCCCCCACACTCTCTCTCATTTGTGTGATGTCATTGTTTATCGACTGTTTGGTGCCAATGAGGGATGATGGGAAGTTTCAGAGTTTGTTTTTGCTCTGACTTTTGCTCCACCCTGTCTTCTCTCCCCCCCCATCCTCAGCTTTCCCCCACCCTAACACCCCCGCCCCACATTCCCTCCTTCCCTTTCTCCATTTGTAAATTTGCAAGCTGTAGCACCAGCTTAACCAAAAAGGATTAAGTCCCATACCCAACTGAGAACACAGATAATGCTCAGTAATTGGTAAAAAATGAAGATGAATGGGACAGCTAGATAAGGACCAATTAGCTGCTGGGAGTGTACAGCTGTGGTCTCCTCACAGAGCACTCTCAGGGGCCAAGGCCCGCTCTTTTTGTAGCAATGCGTGCACACAGGCAAGCAAGAAAAAAAAAAACGAAAAAAAAAAAAACACACCCACGCATTGGAAACACCTAAGCATAAGGGTAGGTCTTGCAGGAAATTTCCCTGATGTCCCACAGAAACAAAAACGATCATCTCACACCTTCCAGTCAGGCAACTCTCCAGGTACCCATCAACACCCGTTCAGCTTCAGCCCACTTCCACATTTCAGAAACTGAAAGGGTCCTAAAAGTTTTGTGAAAAAAAAAAAAAAAAAAAAAAAAAAGGTTCCGGAACTGGACAGCAAAACCAGTGAAAGAAAATCAGCGACTGTTGTGTCTTCTCTTCCTGCGGTGTTGTCTTTCGGTGACTTGTTTGGTCGGCATGTTGTGGCATCATCTGGCTGATGACAGCGGAATTCCCATATCTAATTACAAACAGGATTTCAGCTCCATTAGTGCTGTGTGGCGGGGTGTCAGATGAGTGGCAGGGCAGCACCCAGTGGCCAAAGACGGACGCGGGGTGTTAGACAGAGACGTAAGTGAGACACGGCCGAGAAAGTGGCCTAAAAACGAGACGTGTCTTATCTTTCCCGTCTCCGCGTTTCTCCAGGTCAAGGGAAAAGCACTTTATTTTTCTTGTGCACTCTGGAAAACAAAAGCAATTCCTTCCCTTGAAATTGGCAGGTGTTTGTTAGCAGGCAGCTGACAATATTTTTGCTGCCAGTAATGAAGGTTGTGGCCGGGGTCAATGCGTTGGGAGGGGACGGCGCGGGCAGTTTATCCCCCTCAAGGCTGAGCGCCACACGTGTTTTCACTCGGTCTGTGATCTGTAATTGTGGCATTTCCTGAGAGGCGCAGGAACAATCCACATTGTGCTTTGAGAGGGCTCCCTACTGCACAACTAAAGACTGCGAGGGGAAAGAAAAAAAAAATCAAAGACGGACCCCCCACACCCTTCTTATTCCATCTCCCTTCGTAATTATTTGTCGTTTCCACTCCTTTATCCATCATTTCTTTCCCATGCTCATTTTTTTTTCTGTCTCTGGTTTAATATTTTGGCAAAGGGTTGAAGTTTTTTTTCCCCCTCATAATTAATAACATTGATGCAAACAGGAATGTCTAATTGTAATGAATATTTAATGGGAGAGAGAAACATTAGCCTGTTCAATTTACATCAACACAAAGACGGCAGTGGGCAATCCAACTCCACAAACAGCACAGAGTGTCCTTCACTGGCCGGCTCTCTTCAAGCGCTTCACAATAAAAAAAATAAATAATAATAACAATAAAAAAAGGGGGACTCTGCTTCAGACACCAAGACAAAGCACCTGTATTTCTGCCTCTTTTTCCCCCCTCAGTTGGTTTATGTAGTGGTTGTTCCTGATTAAATGGATCCACGTCCTGAGTGGTATTATCAGAGCACATTAACATATCAATTCCTATCTTTGGTCGTCACATGATTTGTTTAAGCAAACATGTCGGTTCTGTGTGGCTTGGAGCTGGATGATTATAATATGTCAGTCGGTCTCCAAGGAGACGCTCGTGGTCGGAGTCGGACTTTAAAACAGCGCAGGGAAATTCCCAAGTCAGCAGCACTGTGAGCAACAGTTCGACTGCTCTTTCAACGAAACTGCAGCCAAAAGCACTTTCCCTTCCTACCCACACCGTGTCACTAAAGGGATCCATATATTTGGACTGCTTTTTAATAATGGTGGAGGTGAACTAGATTTGTAGATTTTAAGCTTTGCTGGCTCTGACTGTTGACTAATTAATTTTTTTTTCTGAGTAGGTCATGCTGACGACAACTATCTTTAAGGTGGAAGTTGACAGCAAAGGAAGAGGTAATAAAGTTAACTGTTTTCTGAAGAACCTCAAAACTTCTAGGAAGGAAACAATTTTCCAAAAATTGGCGCCTACAAACACAAACATTTACTGATGTTTAAACTAAGGCTGCGTAAGACAATAAGCGATATATTTACTATAGTTTGATTATAAAATAATGATTGTTTGATAAACATGCTTTGTGATCAACATGTCTGCAACTTTCCCTGAGCCTTAGCAGCCAGGTCAATGAGATCTACCTGAGTAGAGGTCATAAAATGCAGCAAAAGTCCTTCAAAGTAGTAAAATATATTATTCATAGGTAGAGTTTTAATGCGCAGGACCTAAAATGTGTTGGTCTACCAAATGTGGCACCTAAAAAGTCATGACTACAGTATTGCAGATGCTGAAATTGTGGCGCCGATTAGCATTAGATTCTCAGTTACTTTAATAATTGAGTTTTATTTCAACAGATAACTTGCAAAACCTCTTAAGCTGAAGGACTTAGTGGTGAATATTATTAATGAGGCAGATGAGTTCACAACTTTGTGTCATTTTGGGAAAAAAAATATGTACTATGTACATTTTACCTCACATGACAAATGTTTAATTTGTTTTTATTTATTTTAAAAGACAATCTGGATTTGGAATAGGTCAAAGCTTTACTAAATCAGTCGTGCGGAGTCAGAAACAAGACTGATGATTGCTTTAGATAATTGAACATAGCAGACATTCACATTTTCGCTCATAAATCAGTTTAAACTGAGCCCGTTTTGTTTTGTTGTTGTTGTTTTTTTAAAGTAAAGTTACAAAATGCTTCCATTAGAGTCAGAGGGGGGCGTAAAAAGAAAAGAAGAAGAAAAAAGAGGACGGCGCGCTGCTTCCTTCGTTTCATGGCTCCACAGTGCAGAACCAGGGCCATATATCTCCAGCGTATTATCAGGATGACTCCTGCTGGCCACCCTGTCACAGGAGAGTGCTTGATATAAACAAGAGATTGCTGCGACACCCAGTAATCAATATTAGGATGGTTTCAGTACCAAACATCATTTGTCTCTCCGAACATTCCTTTGACCAAACGGAGCATTAATTCAAATCATAAATCTGAGCTGATTTAAATCCGAGGAGAGACGGAGAGGAGGGGGGGTTTTGGGAGGGAAGAGGGGGGAATAGAGGGAGTCTCTCCCCCTCTAAAGTCCCCCCTCCTCCTCATCCCTCCCCAATTTCTGACTGCCTGCCCCTAATGATTTATTTTCTACATTTCTGCGAGCGAGAGATTTGTCCATACTCACTGACAGGTCACCTTCAAACGCCAGTGGCAGACTGTTCATCACCATGCAGACGAGCATCTCATCGCTGGGAGTAAATATTAAAGGAAAAGAATCCAATTGATTGTGGATGGGCCTGAGAGGCGTCACTGCCATATATTTCACTCAGAGAGCTAATGCCGCGGCCCACACCTCGAAGCACTCCCTCCTTTTCTTTTCTGTTTTTTTTTCTTCTTTTTTTTTTACCCAGAATTATGATTCTTCCGGAGAGCCTTGTGTGGCTGGCTGCGCGACTCAAGGTTACAATTTAAATTGTAAAAAGATAAAACAGTTTCTTATTAGCTCCATTGCCACAGCCTTGCTGTTTGGTGCTCACATTTATCTTTATTTCCGTGACCTCGGAGGCTCATATTCCCCCAATTTCTTTTTTGTTTTTTTTTTCCTCATGCCTTTTACACACTCCATTCTCTTGGAGTGATGACCTCACGCTTTATGCATTTTGCATTGTTAAATCGGCTTTGAAACGCATCCTGTTTTCATCTCCTGCGCCACAATCTCCACTGTGTCAAGTGTTACTTTAGAAACGGGACTGTTTATCACAGTAAGTGAACGGAAACCTCGATTTAGCGTCCCATGCTGCAGGGATTTCATCTGGTTTATAGTTCTGAAAAGGCCTTGTGAATCTGCCCCAGCGTACATTATCAGTCTCTTTAATTCACTAAGTGGTTGCGTGTGATATTACAGAACTCCTTCTGCTTTTTAGGGCTAATAATTAATTGAAACGGCACATTGTGAAAAACCAGAGCTCTCACAGCAATTCAATTAGATCGTGTTAAAAAGCTCATAGCTGGGGTAAACTGTGCTCACAGCTTCACTCTGCAATTAGGCCCCCTTTTTTTATTTATTTATTTTTTTCCCTTTCAACGTTACAGACTTCAAGAGAAAACAAGACTCCCACTCGCACCGAACATAGAGGCTTCACTGCATGCAAACACATCACACTCGGCAGCTTACCGTGTCATAAACAACTGGAAAAAACAGCGGGGGCATCGGGATGAACCATGCAAATCTTTGGTTTTAAGTTGAGCTGCATGCGTAAGGCCACTTAGGCTTTGCAGGATTCTGACTGAAACTTGACCGCTGAAAGAAGTTAAAGGTTCAGGTCGGAGCATAAGCGGAGATTTTTCTATTTCACTCCTTGCTTCTCAGCACATTTAAAATAAAAGATTTTCAAAAATATTCCTACTTTTGCATGCACACATTTCTAGGTTTTCAGTTGTTCAACACATTATCTCTCCAGTCTTGAGACGCACTTGCTGGTTTAATCAGATTTTTGCAACTAAGTCTGTTCTGCTCATTGTGTTGAATTGCGATATGCGTAAAATCACATGTGGAAATATGTTTTAACGAATCAAGTGTACCGCATGTTGACCAGTGAAATAAAGACATGTTGTCGGCCTCCTGATAGAAGAAGTAGTTTTGAATCTAACAGGCGTTAAAGATTTATTCACATCTATTCCTATTCAAAGTCCCCAAAACTTTATCTGATTTTTGCAAACCTCAGAAAATCCAAGAAGATGCATTTTTACGATCCATTTATTGGCTGAAAATGACTCGAGTTTCTTAGTTTTGGATGCAAATAATGATGGGGAGGAGGGTTAAAATTCAAAAGCAAAACGATTGTCAGGATTTCACCTGCAAGACAATCAATGGGAAATTGGCCAATTTGGATCACCAGACTGATTGGTGCACATTATCCTGAAGTTGAGCCTCTGATTTTGGTCATGTTTGTATTTCGCTTCCTTTTGCATCTGAAAAAACTTCGATCGGCTCCTTTCCAACCTCTATAAAATCAGATGTTTTCCAAATCTCTTCTAAATGATCAAACGCAGATTTTTAAACTCATATGCAATATCTTTATCTTGCTGGTGAAAATGAATGACATCAAAACATTCAACAAGCTGGACATAAAATTACAATTTAAAGCAATATTAATTGCTTTTTAGAAATTAAGATTTATATTTCATGTATTTCGTTTTGATATAATCTGAAACACTCAAAAAGTTTCCTGCATTGTTTTGTACATGTGGATTTAAAAAAAAAAATCAACTTAAATCCTTTCAATATTTAAAACATATATACAGATATAACGATATGCTTACACATCTATATTTGTAAAATTTCACAGAATTTTTACAGCAACCATTATGTTTGGACAGAAACAGTAACAATAAAGGGTAAGCTGAAAAAAAACCCTGAAATGTTATTTTTATAGCATAGTAACTCTTAGACAAGCAACAAGTCGTAGTATAAAATCGGGTCATCTGCATTATTTTCTATTTTGATAACATATATGGATATTATTCTTTACTAAACGTCCCTTCACAGCAGCAAATGGTCTAGAATGTGTTTGTGTCGATACAGTTGTATTAAAATGCTTTGCAGCTCGCGTCTGTCATCCATTAATGCGACTGCAGATTTGTCTGTGACAGTGCATGTGTGCGTTTAAAGGGCATCCTCACCGACGCCGGAGCTGAGGTCTCCATTCTCTCCGTCAGCCCCGTGGTGGTTGGCGTTGCCGTGGTAGCCGCTCATCGCCTCCAGCTTGATCTTCTTGACCTTCATGGCCTCCGCGATGGCTGCGTTGGCAGCTGCCGCCGCGGCCGCCGTCAGGCCTGGAGAGAGGAGGCAGACGAGACGGAGAGCTTTACAGATCTGCCGCATCGTTCTGCGAGAGGCGCCCGCGGGACCCTTCCACGGCGAATCCAAACGACAAACGCGCGAAACCGACTCAAACCGTAATGAGGAGGAACGCTAAATAATTTCATTTACGGCGCGGAACGGGCTCCTGCGAAATGCGCGCATTGGTGTTTCATCTACTGACAGGGGAGATCTTCCCAGCAGGTTATCATGCTGATGAGATGGATCCCTGTGTGTGTGTTTGGCGGCATATGATTTGTATGAATGTTTCCAGGACTCCAGCAGGCCCCCCCGCTGTACTGATGTATTTGTTCCCTGATAGGAACCGATGCAGTCGAGATAATGGCGCACGATGCAAGCGATCCGCGCGCGCGCCGCTTGTAACACGCAACGTGTTTGTGTATGAAATACTGTTTGACACAAGAGGGAAGAGAAAGCTAGAGAGGCTCAAGCAACACAGGCAATGATTCTTGTTGATGACAATTTAAGTCCGTTCAAGTGATCTAATCAACATATTTATAGCTGATGTTTAAACAAACTCAAGCTAAGAACAGAGCAGCAGGCACTTGGGTTTTTTTCTTTTTCTTTTTTTTATGCTAGTTTAGTTTTAAGTGAGCAATTTTTCATAAAGCCTTTAAAAAGACATTTAGAATGGGAACTGGTAAAAAGAGAAACGATGCCTTGCTGAATTTAGTGTGAATGTAAAAATAAAACACAGACAACACACGTAAAGTAAATGATGGCACTTTCATTCTAAATGCACATTTAAAAGGTCAGACAAAGATGGCTTTTGGGAGAAAAAGATAAACCTTGGGATGAGGCAGTGGAGAAGTTTCCAGTCCCTTATAGGCTCAAGAATCCCAAAAGTTTCCATCCAATGCTGCACCTTAAGGTTTTCGGTTCCTTTAATGAGGTGCAAGAACAAAACCCTTACATATTTCTCTGACTGTATGAAGTGTAAAAGTGACGCAGTGCTGCTGTGCATTGACTGTCAGCTGGCTGAAAGAAGGTCCCTATCACTTTTTTTGGTGACAAAAAAGGACAAATTTAGCTGTTTTAAAAACAGTTCTAGTCACAAATAAAGCCCAAATAGCAATGCTGTGTAAGTATATCATTCCCACTATCACCGTTTTTCAGGTAACACTTTATTAAAGTACAATGATTAGCAGGATGTCTGTTAGGCAGCCAGATGCAAGCTAGCTAGCTAAGAGCAAAACATATTTGACCAAAAGTTATACCTCTTTGTGGCTAACATTTAGATGCAAGAGAAATTATTATTTTTGATGTGTTTTCCTGTCTAAGCAGCAGTTTAAGCCAGTTTTTCTACTTGAACTAACAGTAATTAAGATCATTACATTTCTGTGTTTAGTATTTGTGGTAACTTGGCAATGTTTCATTTCTCTTCTCACCACTTCCCACCCTTCAACATTTGCTGTGAAAATCAGCATTCTGGGTGAACAGTTTCTCAAGAGTTTTTCTTTCTTTTTGTGTGAAAACTCGACGAAAAATCATCCCGTTCCACCGCAGCTCGAAGAACCCTGTAAACCAATTACCTCACATTGGTTTGTATGCATATCACTTGAAAAATTTCTGACAAAATGCCAAATAGCTCAGAGAATTTTGCATGCATCTGCTCGCGCCAAAGGCTGCTGTTCCTCCTGAGTAGACTAAATGAATATTGACATCACACTTTAAATAATCATTCACATTTCCACCGCGATCCCCCAAATACGCTGCAGAATAGCAAATTGTGACACGGTTGTCCAACATCAATCAAAATGAACCGGCTATGATTGATATAGTGAGAGTGGGATTATAGACGCACGTATGCCTGGCACACTGCAGAGATCATAAAGCACCGGTTTGTCATTGTGGTAGTTCCGGGGTTCTGGTGTATCGAACGTGACTCAAATCTTTATTCATGAGGCTGGTTTCAAACAGCAGGGACTGATATAGTGTTAAAGCTCCTCCAGGCCCGGTGAGTCTCAGGAGAGTCCTGCAACTCTTCTTGCCAACATCGGTGAGGAAATCAAAGATGCAGAGCAAAAAGAGAAAAAAAAAAGGAAAAAAGAAAACAAGATATGTACCTATTACTGTTATAACTCAGACACACAATGCCGTATATCACCTGCCCTCCTTTTACACGGGCTGTTTGTAGTTGATATGCCGGTTTGCCTTACGTTTTTGACGCAGAACAAAGCCGCGTCGGCGTTTATCGTCGCAAAGCTGTCACGTCTCAGTGATGGGACTCGACGCAGCTATTAGCAATGCATTCGAGAGGAGACACGAGTACAGGGAGAGGTGGGAATCGTACACGTGGCTCTAATAGATGCAAACACACTGTGGAAAGAAACTAAAAAAAACAAAAAAAACATGCGAGCCGGAGCCTGGACGGCCTTTTTTCTCATCCGCAGCCCAGATGGTGAGAGTCACTCTGAGCCGCTGACATGGAGGTGCATATAATTTAAAGCCTTGTTTGCATCTTAAAATACATCAGTACCATATTGACGTACAGTATACATCATGTCAGCCTGGGCCCTCTCGTTTGCAATGGACCCTGGCTCGCTGTTCCATATGCATAAGCAAAGCAAGACGAAGGGGCTGGTGGTGGGGGCGGAGAGGGTTGGACGCCATCGCCTCATAAGAAGGTGATACTTCTTCACATAATGAATGTGGCCTCTGCCCAGCCTGAAGGTCAGCCTTCATTTGTGTATAATGGGCAAGAGTCAACTGTTTTCCAAATGAGACGTATGCAGAACAGACTGCCGAGTAAATATTGAAATCACCTCTGGGCTGTTTGTGTGATAAATTCCCCCCACAAATCAGGTGCCGCTCACGGGGAGTGCCGCAGTGGAGCTCACCGACGCTCTCTAACTTGTGAGGAGAGCCACAGTTTATAGCGACACAGTCAGCCTGTCCTCCGAGGTGGACCAGATTAACTGCAGGAGCCATCGTGAAGTGAAGAAAAGGGAAACAGGAGCATTTAGGAGAACCAAGGGTGTGGCGATACATCCAGTTCACAAAACAAGAAGATACTAACAATATTGGGCTCACAAGAACAAAATGAAATTCTGGCAATATCTTTGGGAACTAACAGTTCCTCTTATGAAATTGGTCTCTATGCCAGAAAATTAGACATATCCCTCACAGATTTAGTTGTGAAATCATTTAGCTCCTCTCTGTAGCCATTCTGACCACTCAAAATGAATGACGCTACACTGCCACATTCCCCCAATGGTGCTCAGAAACACAGAAACATTCGATCATTCAAGGAAATGTGTGCTTGCATGACAGGAATTAAACTCTTTTGATGACTGCTGACCAGCTTTTTTGATGACTGCTGACCATCTTCAAAACTTGTGTTTTGAAGATGTACTTTTCGTGATGACATGATGTGGTAATCAGATTAAAGTCAGGACTCTGGCTGGGGGACTCAAACATTTAACGCTGCTTTCAATCTGAAGAAATGGAGGTCAAATGAAAAGATTATATTGAACCTAAATTTTCCAGGGGTAAGGATCATCTTAAGCTTAACTATACATTGTAAAAGCAAAAAAGAACTATTGTAAAGAATCTCAGATAACTTTGCTTACTAGAACGAGATAAGCTGCTACGCAATATTTGGTTGGAAGGAGCAAGCTGTTTTTATTTTTTGCAAAATCTGCAATCAATTTTTAATATTTTAGTTCAATTCAAAATCAAAATGTTTGTCTGATTCCGAGGTGGCCCTAATGTCAAAATGCATCTTTGTGCGTTTTGAGCACTTTTGATTTTGAACTAGAAGAAATTATAAAGAGGTTGGACTGCTTTTAAAAGAAACTGTGAAATGCCCTGCTAGCTTATTGCTGATAGATTAGCATAATGTCGTTAGCAGTTAGCCAGTCAAGTTTAGGTCAAGTTATTTTTGTACAACACACTACAGAAACATAATGCAGTAACCAAATTACTGCATTCTCATGATGCTAACAATTCATTTGTATCTTTTCTATCTTTTATTTTTCTGTCAAGTCATTATTACTTTCTGCTTAAGGTAAGCCTGTCTTACCTTAAGCAGTTTGGAAAACTTATTTCACCAGACAAAGTCAAATGTTGACAACAACTAAATAGCGATTCATAACGCAGACTTCACTTTGATGGGAAATGTTGTACTGTGAGATCCTGTAGCACACCTAAAGGGAGGGTGTTGATCAAGCGTGTAAATCAAAAGCCAATAAATTGATTTGTACTGCTGTGAAATGAACTGGGTGATCGCTTTTATCATTCAGATTCAACCCTCGCCCTGCCTTTGACTGAGTGACACAATCCGTGAATGGAAATCTTTGTTTTGAGGATTGTTTCATTTCATCAGTTCGATTGTCATATCCACATAATGTGGAGGTGGGGGACGCCGGGGCCCACCAACAGGTCTATTAGCCACCAGGAGCCTGAACATCAACAGGGCCAGTCCCGCCCGGTGCTAATCTGCATTCATTACTATGCAAACAAAACAATCCGGCATCATATATTCTTTCAAAGTCACCTTTAGATTCAGACACTTTTCTGATACACAGAGGAGGGAGAATCCTCCGGAGCGCAAAACAAACAGCACATCATGTAGAGAGCCCCACACCAAAAAAAAAAAAAAAAAAAAAAAAAAGGTTTCAAACAAACAGAGAATAGCATGGCACTGTCACACGGGGAGCACAAAACAGCAAATAAGGGAGACAAGGTCTGATGGTAGCCCTTGGAGCAGCTGTCATATTAAATAATAATGAAGGATCTATTAATATGCAAAGGAAGCAGCAGCCGACTGGCTTAACGCTGTCATGCCTCTGCATATTGTCAGGATCTTCATCATTAATTAACATGCTAGCTGCCCCATACCTGCGCCAATGTCAGAACATTCTTACAACAAACACCCCAATGCCTATGCCCTCCGCAACTAACTCAGATAATTAAATTAAAATCAGATTAACTTCATGTCGGTTCTCCCACAACAAAACAAAAAAAAAAAAACGAAAGAAAAAACAACTTTCTCTAACACTTGATAAAATAATAACAACCAAAGCTTATCTGTTGCGTCTCCGCTGTTAAAAGTAAAAACAATGGAAAGGGGATCTATTTATCGGGGCATAAAAAAGGAATTGAGACGCTCTGTGTCAACGAGCACGGCCGCCTAATTTTATGCATGGACTGGCGAAGGCGATGACAAACCGGGGACGGGAACGACGCCGCTCTTAGGTACACTAAACCACTTGAACTGTGCGATCCGCATCATGATGAATTTAGTATCAATTACAGGGTGGGCTAACCTTACGACAGGCGGCGGGACTGAAAGAGGAGGGGCAGAGACACAAAGAAGTGACAGTAAATTACCTGCTGCACGCTGGAAACTATTTTAAACCTGATCGGAGCGCCGGCGGATTATGATCCGCTCAGCAGCTCAAAGTGACATGCTAATTGTACACTGGGTACATATAAATATTGGAATATGGCTCATCTTACAACAGTAGCTCTCTGTAGTCGGTAAAAAGCGATAGAAAACATTTAATAGTATTGCTTTTCAAATCAGTAAGGTACACGTATAGGCCTATATAAAGGCCTACATTGTTTCATCTTTTCAAACACATTGCAGTACCGGATATAGAATAACTTGAATAAATACAAAAGAAAGATAAATGTAGTTTTCCCATGATGCTTTCGCCTAAAAAAAAAGACTCACTGACTTATTTGAGTTGAGCCACTCTTGAAGGCAGATTAGGTCGATTGATCTACTTAAGGTCACCCTGCAACGTCTAATTGGGATTTACATCTGGCCTTCGACTAGGCCACTGCAGGCTTTCATTTTTTTTTTTTTTTTAATTCTCTGTATAAGTCGCTGGAGTCCTCCAGCCTCAGAAATGGCTTTACAACCCATTTCCCAAACTGACAGATATCCGTTAGATGTTTCAGCCTACTTCATGTTGTTAGACAGGTTCTCTTACGGTGTTTTTATTTTAATTATACTTGACAAAGTCAGGTCTGACTAGTTAAACCCCAAAAACACAATCAACAACAAAAATGTTGTTGGGTACAGTTAATTCATAGTTTAAAAAGGATGGGAGTTTAAATTCAGGTAAATTTTTTTCTTAAATGAATCACCTTTTAAAAACCACATTTGTGTTAACTCTGATGTTTGTATTGTGTCTAAATTACTTTCTTATAAGTGCATCAAAAAGGCAACAACAGGAGAAATCTGCAAGGGGGCAAATACTTTTTTTTGCAGGACATTGCAGGTGACATTCATTTCTCTAATGGTAAATGCAGTGCTCTTGCCTTATTCAAAAGGCTGAAGCCATATCTGGGACATAAATGAATTACACTGAAGTTGCTGCTTAAGTAGAGGCCAGAGTGTGAGTGGAACCCCATCCACCCTCCCTCTTCACTCAAAAGGAGATGTCATCTCAGTGTGGTGTCAGTCCACAGCAAATAATCCGATTTGGGGAGTGTGCAGGGGGGGCAATCTGCCTGTAATGCATCAGCAACTGGAAAGGCTCCCAGCATACCCGCCTCGCCGCCCCCAAACCCTGCGGGCCACGAGCGCGAGCATTCGAGGGATTGCGGCGTGTGCGAACGTTTTGCAAACGTGAAAGTGCTTCCTTCAGTGGAAATTCAAAGAAAATGGAGTTGGTGTCAAGGACGGAGATACACATGTTAGCAATATGTTGCACATCGCCTCTCGTAGATCCTGTTGTCTGCAGAGACGACATATTTGCGGGGCTCACATGTTGATGCTAATCCGGTGTGATTTGAATAAGTGTCCAACGTTTGGCCACGTTTCAAAGAAAGTTATCTTCAAACAGTTTGCATGGAGTAATTCAAGCAAGTTAAGCACCATTACTTGAATGGCTTTTATGAATCAAGTCATAAAGTGAAACCTTTTGCTTTGTTTGAGCTGCGTGTCGATGACGAGCTGCTCGAAAAGCACACCCACTGCATGTATTGGTTTTGGATCTGGCATTTGTTCAGGGAAGAAATCACATTTATCTGTGAGCCAGACTGAATGATGCACATTTTCTGTTGTTATAGAAAGACACTGAGCATTGGTGATCTTGACAATCACCAATGTTTCGACCTACATTTCATTTCTATGTGTGGACTCAACTGCTGAAAAGATTAAAAAATAAATGGATGGCCCTATTACCTTTTTTCTGCTCTTGGTGATACAGCCAATGAGTGACAAGGAAAACAAACTGGGCTTCTGGATTGGCTGCTTTGCCAATGCCGCTAATAGGGAATCAAGCTGCTTTGCGCCCAGGTATTAGTTATCCAAATGTTACTTTCCACTGAAAGATCCATGAATAGATGAAACTGCAAATACTGAACCAACCATTGGGATTCCACTGTATTTTTTTAGGAAAGTATTTTCTCCATGCTGGATAAATATACTCATATTAAAGGTTTTTTTGTTCTCAAATGTTCAAACGGAAGACAAATCTATCTAAAGCTGTTCAAATACCTTCGGGTTTCAGTAAGAATAAACAGAGCTGCGCTTCCAATACTATCTCATTATTGTGAGTGAAAACATTTGGACACAACACGATAATCAACGACTACTTACAATATGCTACGTGCCCGTCACTTTCTGTGAAGCTTTTTGTCTAAACGTATAGCTTTTTTTTTTTTTTCCCCCCGAGACAAAATTTATCTTAAAAACCTGGAACTTCTTGGGAGCTTCATCTTTGATAGCATCATCAAAAACAATATATATATATATATATATATATATATATATATATATATATATATATATATATATATATATATATATATATATATATATTATGATTAAAAATGATTAAAAAGTGCTGGGAAAATTCTGTCACACCGCAGCAGGGAAGCTTAAGGGAAGTTATGAGAAGAACCTCAGTTACTTTATCTGTGCCCCCTGAATATCCCAACTAAATGTCAAGATCACAGAGTCCCTCTGGAGCTAAAGGGGAAGATATCAAAAGGCTCCTTTTGTTGCTTCATGTTCTACTAAATAACCCGTCTTTCTCATCACTCTCCGTCTGTCCGTCTCGTGTTTTTTTGCTTCGGCCTTTAAGTTCGCCTTTCATTGTGCGGCCGCCTCACCCCGCTCTTTAAGTTCAAAGCTGCAGCCATGGCTGTGAGACTCTGCTGTATTTGAACACATCGATTAGCTGCAGCTTATTATTTGCCCTACAGATGCTTTCGCCACACTGTAGACCAGTGCTTCTCAATCCCAGTCCTCGGGGCCCCCTGCTCTGCATGTTCTAGATGTGCCTCTATTCCAGAACAGCCAATTCAAATGACTGCATGACCATCAAGTACGCTAGAAACCTGTTAATCACCCACAGGTTCAATCCAGGTGTGTGGCAGAAGGGAAACGCCTAACACATGCAGGGCAGGGGGGCCTGAGGACCGGAATTGAGAAACGCTGCTGTAGACTAACAGAAAAGTATCTCCTGACAAAGCTGTTATTGTGAATTACAAATCTGTTAGTGAAAGGTTCTCTGAAATAAATAAAAACTCTGCTCCGGTGGTTTGATCTGCCAGTTTTCTCCTTGGCTAAAAACACGGCATGTGCCCCACACCAAGACGGCACAGCAAAAGTTGCCTTGGACAGCACAGTATCATTAAAGACGTATCAGGAAGGACAGGAAAATATGCAAATCAGAGCACTTAGAGCCACCAACATCAAAGCGCCCACAAATGAAGCCAGCCACAAATAGAACAAAAGCATTAGTTGCAATAAGACTTGGCCTCGGGGCGAAGCGAGGGCACAAACGCTTGTTGTTGATTCTTGTGGCGATAAGGCTTGCTTTAGCATCACCACTGCCTATGTACATATACCAGTGGAGTGGATTTAATCGCACTAATTAGAATGCACTCAAGGCAAAATGCAACATCTACTGGAATAATCTGAGAGAAAAGATCTCCAGTCCAATTTATTCTCCTGCTCTTGGTTTCCGGAGGGGAGGGTTGAGCGGAGGATCTGTTTTTGGTAAAACGACTGAGCGGCTGGTGTCTGGTGGTTGGGTGCATGTGTCACTTTGGACTGGTTGCCATTTCGAGGACAAGCTGCAGGGAGGCCACTCATAGGGAGTCAGTGTGTGTGTGTGTAATAAAAAAAAAGGTGCAGTCGCCCAGACAGAGTGAATAAGAGCCTTAGCAACAGCAACATATAGCTTGGATATGGTGCTGGTTATCAGTGTGAGGATTTCATTAAGCTCTGGTTTCAAATCCATTAAAATTACCCATAATATTGTTACTACAATTTAAAGTCATTTAAGCAAAATGAGCTTCGGTGTTCTTGCTCTAACAATGTGGCACAGAATAGCTGGAGCCTCCCCGCTGACACCGTTTGTCAGCTGGCTGAAAGGAGCTTCTGATGCTTTTTCGTCTAGTTTGAACAATGTTGGAAATACGGAAGCAGCAAGCAGGACACTACAGGATGACCACCGAAGCAGAAATCCTGACTGATTAAATTTCCTCATATAGGCCTTTGGAAACTACTACCACATTTAGCATGACTTTATATTGAGTCTATGAATAAAAACCAAAATATTAAAAACAATAAAATGCTAATTATGGACAATCAGCATCAAGACATTAAAAGGTTTCAAAAACTGCAGAGAAACTGACCAGAGTCTCTTTTTTGCTATGCTGCACAGATTGAGGCCCAAACGTCGCTGTGCACTGCCACTCAGCTGGCTGATAAAGGCAAGTATGCCTTTCATTTGATCATGAGAGACGTTAGAACTATTTCTGGTCACAGAAATCAATCATATCTTGTTATATTTTTTAGTATATATATATGTATTTGTTTTTTTCTTGTAAAGAGAATGATACTGTGATACCCTGCTATTTTTAACCCAAGATGCCACGAGAATATCATCGTATTTTAACACAACCTGACTACAAACATGCAAACGAAGCAGATATCCTGACTAATTACCCAGCTAATATCAACTCAGTATATGCTCTGTTTGGTAGTGATAGCGCTTAAGGTGTCATTTTCTGCGCAATAAGCATTTGATATCTACAAAATGTTGTGCTGTTTCCCCCCCCCAACTTTTGCAAAAGATGCAAATAGCATCAAATATGATGCTGAAAGGCTGCACGGTGGTCCAGTTAGCACCGTAGGGTTCTGTGTACAGAACCCTACAATCAAAGAATCAGCTGTTATGGACAGTTCCCTGGACTTCACTTAAGAGGAAAAGAGATTGGGCTTTTCCTCTTGTTGCTCCTACTCTATGGAACAATTTGCCTTTCCAGATTAGATCTGCCAACAGCCTAGATCATTTCAAAACGCTTCCCAAAACTCTTTTTTATTCTTTGGCATTTATTTGAAGTAGTGTTTGATACTCTGTTTTTTTTATCAATTTGTGTTGTTGTCATTTTTGTATAGCACTTTGGTGCAGTTTTACACCTGCTTTTAAAGTGCTATATGAATAAACATGACACCTCACAGTAAGAGGATCCTTGGTCTTTCTGCACAGAGTTTGGATATAAGGTTCATAACGTTAGGTTATGATCACTAAAATGTCACTTAGGAGTGCGTAAGTGTGTTGATTATGAAGTTAACACCACATAATCGATATTTTGGGTTATATTTTGCAGCAAAAACAGGAATGAGTAGAATAACTCTCATTTTTTGAACATAAATAAAAGAAATTACATGGTGTTTAGTGCTCAGTTTTTATTCAAGCTGCGTAGGTTTTGATTTCGAAACAGCTGTGTTTTAACTCTGAGTCATGATACCGGCCCACGGCCGCATATGGGAGCAGCGGAGCTCCGAAGCGTACCTGTAGGAGGGATCATGCCAGGGGACATGAGTCCAGGCACCGAGTGGGGCATGATGTGGGGGTTCTCTGGTGACGTCACGCTCTGGGTCCTCTTCGGAGGCCGTCCGGGTCTGGAGCTGCAGACAGAGGAGAGAAAAGTTCAACTTGTGAGAGACGAAGAAGAGGAGGACGGGGGGTGGAGTGGCGGTGGTGATGGTGGGCGGAGGGTAGTGTTAACATTTGTAGCTTACCGGAATGCAATTCCATTCCAAAGAGCTAACATGTACTGTAAATAAATTTCTTTTTCAAGGACAGTTGCTTTCTGCAGCTCAACATAATAGACTTCCATAACTAATTAGATTACACGCTGAATTCATTTCCTTTCTTGAAGATCAACCACTTTTTGATGCATAATTCATAACCTTCACCTCGTTACCTGTTCCCCCATATTAATATCCCCACACTATTTGAATTGCCTCGTTTGCATATGCTAAAATCCAGCGCTCGGCCCTCGGCCTGGAAATTACATGTTAACTTGTTATAATTATTGCAGTCAGGCCACTATTGATTTATGAGACTTTTAAAAACCAAATATGTGTAGTTCTGGTAATGAATGATATTTTAAGGTTCTTCAGGAAATTAAAAGGCAATGGCTGCCTTAGGAAATGTTCTGCTTGCTTGATTTAATGCATGCCTTAGCTGGAAGGTGGTGTGACAGAGTGATTCAGACCTGTTGGACGGTTCTGATGGGGGAGTTTTATTACACCAAACGAGGGGCACAGATCCAGCAGTGATAAATGACTGTGCCACCTCGCTGTGGAGAAGAAAAAGGCCTTCAAAGCAGATACACCCTTGACTTTCTTCACATCTTACTCATTCGCTTATTAATACAGCTTCGAGTTTCAATCAATACCTACTTTGCTGGCTTATAGTTGCAAAGAAAAGCCTACAGGGTAAAGGAAACACACACACACACACACACATACTGGGACCATGTGAGGGACTAAGATCCTGTAGAGGCATATTCTTTATGAAGCACTGGCTGTGCGTCTCAGCTGAAGATGAATTATGGTGACTTGACACAGGTGACATATTGGCTTCATACATTATTTCACATAGTAGTCCATTTCAAGCTTTTGCGAGATACAAAGTTCCGTCTTAAATGACTTGAGTCTATCTTTAAAACACAATATGATCTCTGTAGCATGCTGTAAATAGCCAAAATGATCAAACAAGAAGAAGAGGGTTTTTTTTTTGTTCTTTTTTATTGACCGAATTTCAACTTTTACATACCAGAACTATACATTTTGTCTTCTTCAGTTGCAACAAAGATTTTGCCTGGATTTTTTATTTTCTTTTAAGTGAAATGACACATCGAGTGCAGGGGTCTTCAAAGTGTGACCAAGGTGTCTTTTTTTTTTTTGTGGCTTTCAATTGTAGGTCCAAAATGATAAAAATTGATCAGTGCGAAATTATTGCAAAAATTTTTAATCTTCCTTTAATGGAAAATGTAAGCCACGGCACATGAACATTAGCCAAGCATTCAGCTTTCACTTTTATTTCACAATTAACAGAACCACGACAACCCAGTAACCTGGGTGGACCCATAATTCACTTTCAGCTAATGCAGCTATTTACAAATCTGCTTTTACGTAATTTAATACACTTGCCTAAAAGTAACAACCACCAATGAAACAGTGACCAAAATCCTGTCCTTACTGATGAAAATATTTCTTCTTCTAGTTTCTTTTTAATCTAAGCCCATAAGAATTGCAAATGGCCTATGTTTTAGTTGGGGCAACATACAAAATTAATTATTTATTTTAATTTTTAATTGTGGAGTTTCTGTTGAGTTAATCTGCTGTGTCCTTGAGCCACCACAAGGGTGGGCTGAGTCCTCAGCAGCCCCTAGTCCCATGCTAATGCTAATGCAAGTATTTACATGTTTTGCGGCTTATCTGACCAGTGACCATTGCTGGAAACTTTAACACATCTGCTCTGATAATAACTGACCCAGCAGACGTGTCCGTCTGTCAGAATTGCTCCTCCACCCTCCGCTCCTTGGATTTGTAAAAAAAATAAAAATACAAGTTGGGTTTTCCAATCCAACAAAAATGAGCTCCTCTTATCTAACTGTAAACTGTTATTCCAGACTTTATCAGCCAGTACAATATATGAGGCTGTTTGTGTTACAGTACATTTCCCTACATTTCCCAAAGGCGGTATCTGAAGACAGACGCAGTGGCTTTAGTAGCAGCCTTAGTGGTTGAATTTATTCAGCCATGTCTTGTGAGGTTTATTTACCTCACCAGTGCTAATAGAGTGCACTCACGCTGTCTGTCTGAATATGCTGACTCTTTCATATACACACTGGCTCTGGAGGTTTTAGGGCTAAAAGCAGACTTTCACCCAACTGTGTCCCCTTTTGGAGGGGAAACATAAGAGACAGAAAGAAGTATCAAGAGGGGGAGCGAATGACAGTAAAGGGAGGAGGGCGGCTGGGGAGACAGAAGGGAGGAGAAGGGGAGAAAGAGAAATGAGCACTCGTTCACCCTACGAAGGTCTGGAATCGGTATTCCTATTCCTATAGAAGCACCTCTTTGATCTTATGAGAGGGCAAAATCGCAGACAGTTTTGCTGTCATCACTTTCACTTGTACTCTGGCTGAATTATTTATAAAAGAACTCAATAGAGGGTATAGGAGGGGCAAAACGCTTTTTCACTAACAATACTAAAGGCAAAGAAAAAAAAAATGCTCTCAAATGGACAAAAAGAGATGTCACATCAACCTTAGATCATGTCAAAGCTCCGTCACAAAGCCCCAGTTAAGTACACCTAATGTTTAGATAGTCTGCCAGAAAATATGTCCGTGTGCTTAAAGGGGGATAGCATTTCAACCACTCTCTCCAAACAAATAACACTGGCCGGCCATAAAAGCAATACAGAAACTGAAACGCTTTGAACTGAGGAACCTCCAAGCAACAGGAAGGGCTCTCAGGAATAATATCACTGTCTCCTTTCCTTACGGCTGAGTGGGCGTCTGTATTTGCAGAAATAGCAAACAATTTGTTGAAGAACGGAGACAGAATAATACCCACTGATTTGCTTAATATTTCAATCTTCCAGTCTCCCAGTTCTGTACAATGTTCCTCAACAAAGGCAAGACATTTGAGTATATCTTTTTTTAGATATGTTTTCCTTTTTGAGCTGTGCCAAACTTTTGATGTGAAACTGGTGCTGGTTTTCTTCGCTTTAGATTTTAAATCTGATCCCAAAAAAAATCCAAATGGGGTTCTTCAAGGCTCTATATACTCAGGTCACTTTTATTCTGTACATGCTCAATCAAGCCCATGGTAATATCTGAGTCTGATATTAGTTCAGATAATATCAGTTTCAACTCATTGGCATGAGTTTAGTCTCATTCTGATGAGACTAAACTTTGTATCTTTGTGTCAACATATGACCACAGTTCTTTCTAGCTGCAAAATCAGTGTTTCTGATATAAATGAATGGAAGAGGACACATTTTTTTGGGCCAGATTACAGATTTTACCAAATATAATTTCTGTTCAATTCAACAAAAGTAGGAGAATTAGGACACCTCTCTTTAAAACCGAGAAACTAGCATGTGCTCCTTGCCAGAGTCCTGACCAAGATCAGGATCACACCAGTCCTTATAGTATTGGACTGGCTTCCTGTTGGTGAAAAGATAGATTTTTAAACCATATCAGTAGTCTGTAAGGTACTGGACTTTAATTGGCTTAAATACAAATCAGAGTTGCTTCATTCACAAGTGAGCTATTCTGTCAAAGTTCTCAGAAGCAAAGTAAAATGAGCTTGAGCATTTAGCATTTACGCTCCCCAGGACCGGAAGCAACTTAATCAAAAAAACAACAAACACTATGTTTACTCATATGTGAATTGTGCTAAAATCATTACAGCAGCCTTGCTTTAGGCTGCCTTAAGTCACGCAATTTAACACCCCAACCAAAGCTACGCATGCTAACGCCTGAAGAGATGGTGGACAGTGAGAGCCATCCAGGCTAATGTGCTGGGTCCAGAGAGGAACTCAACCTGGCCTAAAACAAAACAGCCAGGCTATTTATCAAGCAGCAGATGCTGATTCCTTAAATAGCCTGGCACAGAAACTGCTCCAAACTAGGCCATTATTGCAGAAAAAAAGACAGCACAACTGGATTTATCACTGGGATTTTGGTTCCTTTCCTATCAGCTGCTTTACTTTCTAATCTGTTTAGCCTGTTTTAAAATGTTTCACCCAAAAGAAAAAAACTGTCTACATTTCACTTTGGGCTTGTTCAGACAATAATATTTCTGTTCCGGGGGATCAGTCACGGAAGAATTTTATTTCATCTTTTATTTATATTTATACTAAAGACATTTGGGCCCCTCATAGCTCTGGCTTCAATTAAGGAAACAAAATAGGCCCCCGTCAGCTTTGGGCCGGGGCCACAAATATGTTACACATCCATTCTCTGCCTTTCTTGTTTTGCTGCTATGGTGAAAAGAAAATAGCGGTGAACTTTCCCTGAACCAGACTTCCTTTAATGGCCCCGGCCGTGTGTTGACCCAGCAGAGTCGGCTGGAACCTGATACTATCCAGCTCACTACGCCCGCACGGGCAATCAGATTACATGGGGCCCAACAATACACTCCACACGAGTCCAATTTCAAGCGCTACAATGCAATGCAATAAAAGCGCGATAATTGAATTCACGTTCTCACCCCCGTTTACAGGAAGCCGACACAATGCGATGGGCATAACAAGAGAGGGCGATAACGCATTAGACATCGGGATAGTTCTGATCTCTTGGTGGGATTCTGATGACTCACTTTCGTCCGTCCTTTTTTTTTTTTTTTTTGTTTTGTGTTTTTTTCCCCCGACAACGGAAGTACCGACTGAGCTCTTATTACCCAGAACGCTGTTAATGCAGTGATTATGATCTGTTATAAATCAATTGAAACCACAAAAGTAATGTTAAGCCCAAGTGAGCACACTCCCTTAGTGGATTTGGTTACACAGAAAGAAAGAGGGGAAAAAAAAAAAATCATCTGCTCTTCCCATCTTGGGATATCTTCAGGAATTCAGCCCGATAATGTCCTCTGTGGCTCCGGCTTGTGGAGAAAGAGCACAATATTATTTCCCGGTGGTTATGATTGAGCCATTAACCTTTTATCTCGGTCTTTTGTTTGACGTTTCTAAAAAGTTAAGGATGGAGATATTTATTCCATTTCCGCCCAGCTGGCCAAAACAAGCGGGTGAATCATTCGTCTGGGGCGTGGGTAAACAAAGGGCCTCCTTAGGTCTCCGCCAATCAGGCCTTATAAAATATTAACCCAATGTCATTGCCCTTTTAAAAATCTCTCACCTAGAATTCCCTAATTGTTCCTTTTTCTTTATCTCTGCAGTGCAGAGAGTAAATAAATTAACAAAATAGCTTTTAACGCCCCGGGTAACCTTTTAACTGAAGGATTATCTGGGGTTTATTTTTCATTTCTCTCGCCACGATAGCCGAGCATGGCCCATTGATTGGTTTGCTGGGGTGGTGACCAGCCATGAAAACAAGGTCTTATTGATAAAACAAAGCAGCTTCTTACCTTTTAAGTGCCAGGTCAGGCAGAATTTCAGCAACCCCCCCCATGTCTCTCCACACCACCACCTCCCCTCCTTGCACCTTCCAAGACCATCAGGGGCCTGAATATGCTGAGCTGATGGTTTCTTCTTCTTCTTTTTCTTTTTTTTTTTTTGCTCCAATCAAATAGTTTAAAAATATGCACACATCTCCCCCAAGAGGTTAACTATGTTTGTTGAAAGATGTGGATAACATGTCTGTGGTGTTTTCCTGCAAATTTTAAATCCCAACAGGTATGATAAGAGCTTTGATTGAAAGAAGGAGATGAAATGCCTTAATTCTAAGAGCAGAGAGAAAAAATAATAATTAAAGGACTTGGCAAGTAAAATTAATCATGTACAAGCTTTAATCCAAAAATAGATTTGAACTAGAATGGCAAGGAGGGGGGAAAAATGAATAAATACAAATTTCCCAATGTCAATTTATGATGATAACATATATGTCCAATTAATTACTATCTGATTAGCATGTGCTCTTTGCTCTCCGGTTCCCAACATCATCAGCCGCAGTAAGATCAGGGAAGGGAGATATATTAATGATGGCTATGCAAGCTATGCAATCCCTATTATTTCTTTTGATGAATTCTTTATGACTCTTTTTTTCTTTTAGTTAATTATGTTTGTGATATTTTGAGAATAAAAATAGTCGGTGATGGACATACAAAAATGCCAAAATGTTTCTCACATCTGCAAATAGCTATATCAACACAACTTTTCCTGGTGAAAACGTTACTTATTGTTATGGATCCTGGAGAGAAGAGCAATTGCTTTCTGCACTGAATCAATGTTTGAGACCACCATCTTCCTTATCGCTGCTACGGGGGTTACAGCCAATCAGTGACCAGAAAAAATGAATGGAGAACTACGATTGGCTGATTTGGAAACTCCAACCAATACTATGTCAAGTTTATTTCAGCTTTGTATATACTTTACCTATGCTCTACGAAAATGGCTGCATGTCTGCAAATACAAAATCGCATTAACAAGATTTGAGTATTTTGGAATTATTTATGTCTGTATTTAAGAAAAATACGTGACTGTAAAGTCAAGTTTTTGGTATGTTGACTGAAACTATGATATGTTGCGTGCTTGAAGCAAAACTGAAATATTGCTCAACCATTACGAACTCCTAAAAACAAAAAATGGAGTTTGTCTTGTGAAAGGTTGATCATATTTTGTGAAAGGAAAAAAAAATGCTCCTAATTATGTTTCCATCAACACCGTTTCATGTTTCACCTAATATTGTTCTATGAAATGAACGTACCGATATGCTCGAAAGTGAGAGAAGTTATATGTCAAACATTATCTACTGCTCAATGTCCTGTATGTGTGTTTTCATTTTGTTCTTATCCAGATTTGCTGATAGTCAATAATTAAAATGACATTTATTTTTATCTTTTTCTAGTGATTTACAAACCAAACAACTGATTGATTATTAAAAGAAGTGCCTACTTTGTTATAAAAGTAATTATTGCCTGATTTAGCTGTGTGACAGTTTGCAATAGTTTGACAAAACAGCATCAGGAAAGAGGAGCAGAGTATTTGTTGCCTTCACTTGAAAAGAGGGTGAAAAAAGATGATTTATATTTCCTGCTGACCTTGGCAGTCTATTCGTTGTGACGATCATAATCTCAGAGTCACAGTGTGATACATGAGAATGAATTCACTCATCCATCTTTTTCATGCATCCATCTATCCTTTCCCTGATCTTGTATCTGTATTTGCATTGAACCTATTCTTGGATTATCTCAATCAGTTTTCCCCCCTCGCACCTGTCAGACACTGCCTCGCACAGGTAGCCACAGTCCGCTTATCTGATCTAGATAGCTGGATTACAGCGAGTTGGTGAGTGCAGCGGGGAGGGGGAGGAAAGAAAAACACACTTTTATTTATTAGAGTTAGGCAACAGCTGCATCCGCCTACAAACTGGGAACCTTTGTTGCGGAACAATATATCACAGATCAAATGGTGTGAAATCAAAGGAGGGAGAGAGTTAGCATCAATCCGCCACTAAAACCCCCCTTTTAAACTGCTGTCTGTTCTCTGATCCCTGGGTGGACTAATGTGCAGGGTTGGGATCAGCAGCAGTCAGGAGAGAGTGGGTGCCTTCCTGGTGCCTTTGTCTGGCCTCGGCGGTCATTAGAGCCATGCTGGGTCACGCCATCGCCGTGCCTGACGGGGCGCAGGAGCCGACTGCGCCGCTCGCCGGTGGTCAAGGTTCCTACGCGCGATGAAAGTGTGAAGAAAACTGAGCATAGAACTTTTTTTTTTTTGAGACTTTGTACTTTATTATCCATAAACGCTATATAATATTTTATCTTTGTTCATCAATTTGTCATTCCATCAATCTAACTTTTTCCATCCATCTTTCAATCTATTCCTGTCTAGAATCTAACCATTTACCCTTTGCATATCAGCTTCCACGCGTCCATCCTTCCAATGTTTGTCTGAGATCCGTCCGTCTATCCATCCATCTATTTCCCCATCCATTATTTGTCTAACATCCATTCATCCAGCCAATCCTACATGTGATTTTAGCAGGTTCAAAAATGAAAGTCTGACCGGTGTAAAAACATGTGCTTTGTATTTGTAGTAGATGTAGTTATACCTTGACAAAAGGGACCGGAATTTACTTCTGCATAATGGTGGAAGTGGGACTTGATAAACGTGTCTGAACCCTGGATAAAAACCCTCCTGCCATCAACTGAGTCCTGTAATCGAATTCTGTTAGATATGTGAAGCCTGTCAGGTGTGAAATAGAATATTGGAGCGATCTACAGCACGATAAACTGCCGATTATTCCCGTGCATCATTAATGTTAAAAGCTGATTCCATAATTGTACGTCCCATAACTACAGAGTCTCAGATTGTTCAGTATCACATCAGCAGACTCTGATAATGAGTAAGCAGCCTTCCTACATCGTGGCGCCTGATGAGGAAAGCCTAATTGGTTGACTTTTCCATGCCTAATGGATGATTCTCTTAATTAAAAAGATACTGTACCAAATGTTAGAAATCAGATAGCGCTTAAAGTAAATGCGCTTAATCAAATGTACGAGAATGAACAGTTCCAGGAAAGCCTAAACGAGATTGGTCGATATGATTTTCATGCCAGTATTTATCAATTGCGAGAGCCTTTGGTTAGTAAAAAGAAAGAAAAAAAAAAAACAGAGTGGGGTCTTATCTTCAAACTGCGAGGGGGAAATTTCATCTAAACGCTCGCACTGATCTCTCTCTTTTTTTCTCTTTTTTTTCATGAACTGCGATGCATATGAAACAAGTCTTCAAAACAAGGCTTTAAAAAACTTACCCAGTCAGGGTGCCTTTGAGGATATTTAATTAAAATCTAATCCTGCATTCATTAAGGCTCACATAAATTAAGCTGTCATTCATAAGATTTATGGATTCTCATTTGCATATTGCATACAATTCATCAATTACTCAAGTATGAAAGGAGCGCATTTCCCTTGGAGCTGCCTGCTAGCCTGCCAACATTTGAAATGAGAGAAAGAGCACAACTGTCAGCCATTCACTGCAAACTTTTCCCCACAATGTCTGTGCACTGATTAATCTCATTTCCTAGGCATCCCTTACAAGATTGTACACAGTCCAGCTGCACTTTTCAATTATTTCTCCTGTCCTCCCTACTAACTTTGAAAGCAGGACGGGCTAAACGTGCACTGGGGCTACTTTAGTCTTTATGTATATAACATGTCCTTTTTTCGCCGGGGTAATCATAAATTACAGATGGGGGGGCGGAGAAGGAGGAGGGTGTTTTAGAGATCCTAATGGAAGAGAACTGTAGTAATTCTATTGCAAATCCCATCAGGCAAATATTCCGCATCCTATAATAGCATATTTCCTGTCACATTTAGCGAAGAATAGCTCCAGCAGGCATTCTGACAGAGGGAGAAGGCAGAAGAAAAAAAAAAAAAAGACATGTGGGGGCAGAGAGTGGCTGGGTGACAGTGGGCAGGAAGAAAACAAAAGAGAGGGGGAGAATCTTAGAGGTAAAAACACATATAAAAACAGACTCCCTCTTTGGACACTAGGCTATGGGAAACCCAGTGTGGAGTAAGTGCTTAAACCAAGCGGTGCGTGAACGCATCTGAGATAAAAGGTCAGGCGAAAAAACAAACAGACCACTCGCGAGGACGAATGGAATTAATTGACTCATTAATATGCATGGCTAATAAAGCCCAAAATCCTAAAACAAAAATCATTGTCAACCATTCCCTTTTAATGGCTCTTATTTTCAGCTTGAGAAGAGCCGGTCTACAGGGTGTATCAATCTTGGGAGGGGTGGGGTTCCTCCGGCAAAACAGGCTTCGGGGGGCAACCTCCGTGTTGTGCGCTCATGTCCTCCCCAGCAGACAAAGGCAGAGTTGTTCTGGTGGAGGGATTAATTGAGAATTAATCCCGCTTTCTGGCAGTGGAACAGACCAGCAGTTAGGAGTGAAAGTCATCCTGAAGGGTAGTTAATTGGTTCCCCCCATCGCAAAAGCTTTGGAGAACAGAACTCAAGCTGCAGTTTTCATTAATCCTCCCTATTGTTTTGAGAAATTGTTGTAGAGAGTGACTTCAGATGGAGTCAACAGTTAAGGCTTTTAATTTGCTTTTAATTCTGCCAGCCGGGCGACAATTAACAAACCCCAAAGAACAATAGCTTGGAAAATTATGCGTTCGATTGACTCCAAATGACTCTGGAATCAAAAACCGATAAGCAATTATGATACTGTACTCTACAAATGGTAAGTACCTCAAATGTGCTTGAACCACCAGTTGTCTCAATTCCTCTCCCTTCATCTCTCCACAGGTGCTTGTGAAACTATACCTCTTTCCTTATTTGTCACAGTCCAACTGAAAACTTCAGTGTATTTTAATGGGATTAAGACGATTGGCCAGGACAAATTAGAGAATGGTTTTCTTTCATTAACACATAAAAGCATAAGAAATGATTTGTTTTAAGCCCCTTTACTCTGAAACCTTAAATATAGTATAAATTCAGTACAACCACTTGTCCTCAGAATTCATTTCAGCAATAAATTATACTTTTTTATGTATAAAAAATTTACCTTTGGGATTACTAAAGTACTTTTGAATTTTGAGTGCATCTCTGTGAAATTTGGGTTTGTCTCTTGAAGGTTTGCTCATCTGTGGACTGAAACCTTTGCCTGTTCGTCTAAGCAAAATAGATGCACCTCAATTAGATTAGATCGAGATCATCCGCGAACACCAACTTTCAATTCATTTCGATTCTGAATTGAATGGCTTTGAGTCGGGCATTCAAACAAATGAATATGCTGTAATCTACATAGGCTTGCATAAAATGAGGAACATGTGATGAGTAAAATTTTATTCCATTCCAAATCCGATTCAATAGAATGTCGATTGTGAACCTAAGCTCTAGTCTCAAATCCGCTGCAGCCTGTAGCAGCTTTTCTTCCACTATTGCTTTTGCTTCACCCATTTTCCCATTAACTGTGAGTAGCTTCCCTGTACTTGCTGTAAAGAGTATTAAAAAGAGTTGCAATGGTGATAAAATAGGTAAATAATAGAATACCAGTAGCGATATAAGCCTATTTTTCATTTTCTTCTTTTTCTCACCTGTCTTTCCAACATTCTGTGACCTTTAGCATTTGGTGTCATTTGTATTCGGTGTGATCATCTGCTGCTGTGTGACTCTGTCCAACTTTGTAAAATATTACATTAGCACTGCTAATTGATAAAACTGGAAATATACCAACCACCAATTATTGTACTCTATACAATCCTTTGATACTGCACACCCATTGACATCGCAATGATGAAACATTTGTTATATTGTGCAGCTGCAGCTGTAGTTCTCACAGCCTTTTTTTTTGTGTGACTTTCTTCAGTCAGAGGCTTAATCAGATCCTCTGTAATGTCCAGTTACAGACAGTGATCACAGTTACTTTGAAAAAGTAACTCTAATCAGATTACTGATTACTCCTTGAAAAAGTAACTTAGATTACTGATGACTTGATTTGGATAGTAACTAAGTTCCATAAAAAAAGTTACTTTTTTAGTTACTTTCCCCAGCTCTACTTATATGGTTGACCTGAAGGGCAGATTGTTTAATGGGTACAACAGTACAAAAAAGCTTTAGTAATATGTGCGTGTTTTTGTGTGTTTCTATTATCTGGAAAACTATAAATAAGGATCACAAAAGCAAATAGCAATGCAAAGTGATTTCGATAAGTAACTGTAGTCTGACTGCTGGATTTGAAATAGCATGGTGTTAGATTACTCGTGACTAAAAAAAGTGGTTCGATGTCAGTAACGCCCATGTAACATGTTGCTGACATCACTGGTTACAGACTGTTACTGGAGATCATCGGTTAAATATTTTAAATACCATATTTGTTTCTCTTCCATGTTACTATGCTTTAGAACTGCACCACCAGACCGCTGGATGTGATGAGTTTCAGGTCCAAATGGACACAAAAGCCAGAAAGAGAGGATGATATAATGATAAGACAAGGAGACACAGAGACCAACAGCAGACATGGAGGAGGAAGAACGTGCAGAGGAAAAGAGAGTGAAGATAGTGCAAGAAAAAGAGGGAGGAGAGACAGAGAAAAGAAAACAACACACGCACACACACACACACACACACACAGTTCACAAACAGACTCCAAGTTCAAGCAAAACAGGAAGAGTGCAGTGATTAGCATTAATTGCACTGAGGATTGCAATCCTGTGTGAAACATTAAACAAAATTTATCTACTGTTTATTCATTTTCCGGGTTTTCCTTTTTCAATAATTAATTGAATGTAAATACTTTGAGAAGTCCAAAATTATCTAGAGAGGAAAAGAAATGTTTACACAATCAGGGAAAATGTTCCCGTCCTCCGTCTCTCTCTCTCCTCTTTGTACACGGAAAGGTTAGGGGCTCGGGCCTGTTCCTTGCCGATTCCCCACCATAAGCGTCGGTTCCCCCGAGTGTCGACCGCTGGGACAGTGTTTGCATATTTAGATACAAACCACCCTGTTTATGCAGCCCCCCACTGACCCCCCCTGTGCCCTGAGTTCTCTCTCCAAACCCCCCACCCCTCGATCAATTTGGCCAGCTGTGCTTTCAAATGTCTTTTTATTTTTGTCACCCCCACCCCGCACCCCCCCAACAATATTGAGACGAACCGGGCAGAGTCTGACGCGTGAGCACGCACACTTCACAGAGAGAGAGAAAGAGAGAGAGAGAGAGAGAGAGAGAGAGAGAAATGAGTTCAGAGGGAGCCCCCAGCCTGCGCGGCGTTCCCAGACGGGCATTTGTACTGAGTTAAAGACAAATCAAAGCCCGACGCCTCAACGAGACGCGGAAGAATCGGATTCCGTCTGCGTGCGTCCCTGTGATCCTTCCGGAAGCATCTCCGAGAGAGGAAATAACAAGGACTCAAACACAAGTCCCCGCCCCTGAAGCGGGGGGCCAGACTGAAGGTGGCAGCTACAAGCTTTAAGTGTCACGTCTGTGATTGGCACGGAGAGCAAACACGACAATCGCTCCCGACAAGGCACGAGGCGTTTCGCGAATAACTGTTCGGACGAGACGAGGCGCTCTCCGAGACTTTGCGTTTCTCTTAAAAGCTGAAACTCCATTTAAGCCTGGCAGGCGAGCAAACAGGCCCACTCAGCAGATAGCCGGGAAGCCGCCGGGTGTGCTTGCAGCTTGATGGTATAATTCTTAATGTACGTCTTGACGAGACATAAATCTTGGCCAAGCATCAGCTCACCTGAATCCTTTTCTCTGCCTCTCTCTCCCTCCCTCTTTCTCGTGATGAATTGTTTGCTACATCTCGGAGACTAAAACCCTTCAACCTCTTCAAACCCGGGTTTCTAATAACGCGTAGGTGCTGGGGAGAGGTGACAGCATGATGAATATCACAACAGACAGCTCCAATATGGGACAATTTTACCAGATCGATATCTCACTGCAATATCAGAGAAAAGGAGCTGATATTAGTCTACACAGTGTATTACAGATGGGGTACATTTCTTCTCTGTGCACTCCCTGTGAACCTAGGCTATATTTCATCCGTGTCGCCGATGGTTTACTCGCTCACAAATGCCGTGGAAAGTAATCACGCCGCGGCAGCCACACCAGATGCATCTGCTTAGAATTATCCATATGTGTGATGCGCCTATAAGCCCCCTTGTTCAACACGCCGATGGACTTGCAAATAAACTGTGAATCACTTTCGAGGATGTTACAGGCCATTATTTCTGGCGAGACCAAATGTTTTGTCACGTTCTAATGGAGAGATCACAGGCGGGATGTGGGAGACGCGGCTCTTAAGAGGAAAACAGGGCCTCAGAGAAAGGGGGAAAAGGAAAGCCAGTTGCTCGTTGTCAAACTCTTTAATTTGCAAAAAAAAAATAAATAAATAAATAAAAAAGCTTCCGTTGCATGAACACGGCAGATGTCGGTGGATTTGTCACTGAGCTGGTGACGGTTTTAAATCAGGTCTTGTTTTATTTAAATCAAATTTCAGTTGCAACTTCCTGACTTTGAGCTGAAGGCCAACAGAGTATGTATACTTGATCCTCAGGTTGGTGAGAGCGGATAGGTAACTATTTGTGGGGCGAGCTTTAAAAATGAAGAGAATAAAGATTACAAACAGAATTCTAAGTATTTTCTCTGTTAAATACAACTTGAACAAGTGTTGTCATCTTTGAGGGAATCCAAAGTTTGTTTGTTTTTTTCTTCCATAGCAAGGACTGCTCAGCTGAATGTTAAAGTTTGTTAAAAGGTAGTCCTTTTTCTACCCTGATGCCACATTCTTCTTCAGACATGTTTGGTGTAAGTGATATCTATTCATAGAAATATAGAAATATGTCAAAAAATGTTGCATTTTACCAATAGAAAATATTTTGCTGCTACATCAAGGCCCTGAATTGTCTCGCTCCCAACATATGTGCTGTTTGGTTTTAATGTGGAGTACCATCAACAAACATTTCACAAAAACTACAAAAATATGATATTTAAATATACTTTATTGCTGTAGCGATTGTTGTGCGAGCCCATTTGTCACAGGAAAAGGTTACTTTGCTTACCAGAGAGACATGTTTGGAAATATTCCTCACATCAACTAAAAAAGTCAAGTCAAGTCCATTTATCTATCTACTTTCAGTAACTCTTATCCATTGCAGGGTCATTGAGGGGCTGGTGTCCCCAGTGGGCATTGGGTGAAAGGTGGGGAACACCCCAAACAGGTCAGGAGTTCACCGTAGGGTCACCTAAATTATGTTTTACATTCTGAAATAATTTCTATGACCAAGCCCAAGTCTAAACATGATGTCGTTTCCCTCCAGATTGCTCCAGCTTGGCATAGCAATGGCAATCTTCCTCTCCTTCGATGCCTTCTACTGTTTACCAGGTTTTATGACTAATGTATCCCGGGACAACACCTGACATAAACATGTTTCAATAAATCAGCTCCAAACTCAAAAGCATTTTCAAAATTTGCAAAATTGCTGAAAATTATTTTAAAGTGAAGGCAAGTTTTTTTTTTTTTTTTAATCAGCCCAGTCATACACGCGTGATTAGAGGTGTGAGTTTAATGTGCGGTGAGACTAAATTATGGTTCAGGGGACTCATCACAGTCCAAACATTTGTTGAGGCCTCGATGAAGAAATCAATCACGAGTGGTCGCTGACAAATTAACCGACGCAACTCTCTTTGTCGGGCTCCGCGCCGAACGCCGCGGCCGGGTAACGTGCGCATGAAGAAATGGAATGAGACATCTTCTACTTCCAAGGGAGATAGATGCGTACAGGAGGAGAGGGAGAGAAGGAAGGGGTGAACACAAAGAGTGAAGGAGAGGAGTGCAGAAGCTGCTAACGCTTAATATCTTCCCTCTCCAGGGGGCCGGGGCAGAAGGCCCCACTGCTGTCAGCTGCAATAGGACCAGTCTTTTTGTGAGTGCCCAAGGTTCGTTAAGGGCTATTAATGGAACACAGCCTCCCTTGTGCGGGGAACTTGTCAGTGTTTCATTAGAGACTGATAAACATATAATGCAAAAGTGTCAAGCAGGGTGTGTAAGAGAAAAGGGATTTTGGGATTGAAGTGCCACAGTCTTTCCGTCGCTTTTACACTGACAATAACTCAGAGTCAATAAAAGGAGGCGGTGTGGGATTGATGGGCAGCGGACACATCTGGATCTGCTGAGTCTGTTTTCTTGCAAAAGAACATATTTAACTGGATTTTTTTTCGTCTTCTTTTTTTTTTATCAGTCCTCATCTTTCTGAGATAAGACAAGATGGCATATCTTTGTTGTTCACTTCCAGCAGCAAAGTCCCCAAAAAAGGAAAAGGAAAAAGAAATGTATCATATTCAATTAAAGCCCTTTTTTTTTTTTTCCCTACCACTGCTGAACAAATCTGCCCACAGCTGGGACTCTGGGTCTGGTTCACAAAGTCCTTTTGATCATGTTGCACCAGTAAGAGAGTTTGGAGGCCTATGGAGTACGGGACCAAGCTGATCTTATTATGATAATTGGGATACATCAACTTCAGATGGCACTAATGGAGTGAGATTCCACTGATCAAGAGCGCCTATTTGACTGTAGAAGTTCACTTTTTTTTTTTTTTTTTTTAGAGGCAGACATTATGCAACGCTCGGGTTGCGTTCCCAGCAGGCAGCATGCAGAGATCGCCGGCACAACCAAGAGTACGCTTTTAAGCTTTGGTGTTCAGGAGCGTTGCAACGCCGCGTGACATTCGACGGCGGCAAGGAGCGCTGGTCCGGTGGAGTTGAAATCTCTTTCCCAGAAGAGTGAATAATTGGTTACCCTGACCATTAATCAGTTGATTTTCTTTCCTTTCTTTCTTCTTTTTAAACCTCCACTCTTCAACTGAGAAATATCCCAAGGTTCAATAATTAAAAACGTGTCAGGTGAAAGTCCAGCGTGCTTCCTCACACTGTAAGTTCTCACATTCCCCGCTTTGTTCATCTTATTAACCTCCTCTCAGCTCACCGCGCCTTTAAATGAAATCTTTAGCCCCTTACATGTGAAATTAAAACTGCCCTCCCTTGAGCGCTTTTAATTATTCTTCTTCAGGAGAAAACTTCCACTTTTTGTCAAGGCGGCCTTCGTTCTCTTTTTTTTTTTTTTTTTTTCCTTTCTCTCTTTCTCCCTTCCCAGTCGCCCTCTCCTCACTCCCACTCACTGCCCAGGTCTGTCATGCTTCACTCCTCCCTCCAGCCCGTTGCTCTCTCCCCACCTTTTTTTTTTTTCCCCTTCCCTTTTCTCTTCTTCTGCAGGTCTGTTTAATTCTCACCTTGCTCTGCCCTTGTCATCAAGTCATTGAAGCACAAAGCCAGCAGCAAGGGAGTGTTTACTCATTTCCCCACTACATTACCTCTCCTATTAATCACTGCATGGAAACTTCTGGACACTGAAGCTTCTCTGCAGCCGCTACCCCAGCTGCCCTCTCTGCTAACAGGGCAGGCGTTCGCTGGTGCTTCGTGGAGCACACGACTTGTTTCTTTAAGGAAGTCCCGTCAAGCTAAAGAGGTGACTTGAAAGACTTGAATCAGGTTAGGACTGGTGAAAGACTTTAAACATTTGATGACGTTGAGCAAAGCAACTGGGGCTTCACAATATTTACCGAACATTTTCAAACAAGAATGACCCAAATGAAACAATCATTTATGTTACAAGCAGAAATGCGCTACCACCAACGCTACACTGATTTCACAAGTAGATTATCAAAACTGGGCTAGATGTTCAGGTGACTAGCCTGCTTTTAGTTGCTTAACACAGAAGTAATTAGGTGATTTTCTGCTTCATCTCCCCCGACCTGTTCACCGTGGGTGTCAAACCCCAAAAGTCAGATTTTTTCTCTCACCAGTAAATGCATCATAACTCAGCACCAACATACAGATCAAATAACCACTCTGCTCATTGTGGGAGCTTTAACAGAAGAAAATGTTTTCTGTCAGGAAGAGTGAGGCGTCAACGAGGGTGAGAGAGCAAGAAATTCAGAAAATAACAGGAAGGCTGAATGCATTATCGCAAAATTTTATGTTCCGTTCTTTTGATTTCTGAACCTCAGTTTGATGCGAACCATTTTGGAAATGTTAGATTTAGAGTCATTGTCCAGATGGCGAGTGCTTCATGTAGATAATTGTTTTTGTAAAATGGTAAATATAGTTAAAAATAATTATGATTTCACTATATGTTACTCACTTTGATAAGTTTGGTGGGTGGCATGATTTTTGGGGGGGTTGTAAAAGATGATATTTTAATGTTTTATTTTGCAAGCCTCAGTGTGTTAGGAAGGGAAGCTCTGAGTTCCTTATGCAGCATACGGTGAGAGAAAACTGCGAGCACCTTCACCAGCATTATATCAATGCGACTAGAAACACTGACAATTTTTTTTTTGCATTTTTGAAACCTGTACGATTTAAATCCTTGATACACTCTGATAACTGCTAACTGGCCTGTGCATAGTTCAAAAATGTTAATGTGAATTTGCAGTGGGAAAAATTACATGTTTGTTGAAAATAAACAGAAATAGCGCTCTTAGAAGATAAAAGTGCAGGTAAACAGGACTTGTATGACATTGAAATGCAAAGTACATTATAGGCAGACAGGATGAGCAGAGGTTAGTGCCTCTAATTAATCTAATTTAATTGCATGTAAATTGTGTTTTAAATGCAGATGAGGAAAAAAGCTGCTTTTGAGGAGAAGAACACACCCTCTTGTTACTCTTCACTTGTTCTATTTGTGAAATGGGAAAAAAGGCAAAAAATTAAGAAATGTCCATGACTTTCATCTAAGATCACTCTAAGATCATATATATATAATATATATATATATATATATATATATATATATATATATATATACATATATATTATATATGTATATTTATATATATATATATATATATATATATATATATATATTATATATATATATATATATATATATATATATATATATAAAACAAGGCAAAGCTGCTCCAATGGATTCTTATGAAATTCAATTAACACACCAAATGCTTTTCCTTTTTCTTCTCCTGCCCTAATTCCCACATTCCCTGCTGCAATGGCTGCATTCCCGGCGATTATGCTCTCCGCTTGGAGTGCGCCATAAATTCACAGGTCTGAGAAAAAAAGGCTGTAACGAGAGCTCCTTAAATATGGGAAGGAGACGTTTGAGAAGATGGATCGCCGTAGGCTAGTGGTCGAGCAGCAGTGGGCAGGGGGAACATGTTTGTGAAACACATGCCCCTCGCTGCTATACTGCTCCTAATGAGGCTATGGACATAAGCAACATTATCATTAATGATTGAATACACCCCTCTTCCCCCTTTTTTCCGGCTTTCTTTTCCTGTATTTTATTTTACCCCTGTCCTTTTGCAATTACAGCTTTACTGGATGGCCCAAGGCGAGCTGCATGCCGCATGTGTGCAGCCTATGTATAGCAAAGAAAAAGGGACCCAAAATATTTGAAATGCAAATAATTGAGTAATGTAAATAGTTTTGTGAGAGTTTACTCAGCGAACAATGGCCCCTTATGAGACTGAAGTAGAACAGAGTGAGAGGGAACAGGACTGCCGGTGTGGGGAACCGGAGCGGTGGGGGTTGGAGGGATGATCCAACACAATGTGGCCCTTCTCCTAAAGCAACTTGTTATCAGGCGCTGCGCAGAGGCCCCCCATTCAATCTGCATTTAAATACATTTCAGTCCACTCACTCATTTGCATTCATTTCTCCCATTATATCTGAAAATGGCCAAATGTCTCGGCAGCACAATGCGGCAGCCTATCACGAGCCAGGGGAAGCCCACACCTGATGCCAATTTAGCCGGCCTGGATCTATTCAGCGCCGTGTCCCGATCTGACAACTCCGGCTCATCCGCATCCAGGAGACTTTTCAATTGGATCTGCTTCTGGTGACAAAATTGTTTTGCTCATTGAAGTCCCTCCCCTCCACCACCCCCCTCTCCTACCTCCACCCACTCTCGTCCCCTAAAATCTTTCCCTCTTTTTCATCTCATCGTAACTCCCTCTCTGTGCATTTCTGCCTGCTTGGGAGCCATGGGAAAAGGGGCGGCAAATGATTCTCAGTGGCTTCTGATTTCCACTATTTGTTCAGCATTAGGCCCACTTATCTCTGAAAGAAAAAGCAACATGTGGAGAGAAAGTGACAGGCAGAAACTCAGCCTCGCTAGCAGGCCCATTGTGCGCTGAAGATCCGCATTCAAACACGAGGGGCCCTCAAAAGTCTCTCTCCCTCCCAGTCTATCCAACTCCCCGTCTCGCTCGCTATAAAACGCACACATACTTGTGCACAGACCTCTGTCACAGTCAATTACTGCTGCTAATCTGTCCCGCAACGGAGAGTAAATATTTCATTACTTTTTCAAATAAACAGTTGGTCTGAGCTCATGAAGTGTCATCTATCCTGTGAAAGGAGCTGTGAAGCTCACATTCAATTATACCGTAAAACCGCCGAGCGTCTGAAGTTGATGCTTTTGTGCCCAGAGCAAGCTAGTAAAAATCACTGGACTTGGTGGCAACATCTTGAGATGAAAAGCCGACTCGAGAGCTCAGCATTTGCACTACACCGCCTTTTCTTCTGCCCCAAATAAAACTCCAGGAGCGCAAACTTCTTCTCCACACAATGCACTACAGAGTCGTTTTCTTTAGCCGAGAGAGAGCTGGTAAGATCATTTCACTTAGCAGTAACATCTTGAGGAGAATGGCTGACTCAATAGCCCAGCATTTACACTATGCCACCTATTCTTTGCCCCCAAAGAGAACAGAAGGAGGGCTATCTTCTTCTCCCCATAACATGCACAAAAGGGCAAAGACAGTAACAGCTCAATAATTTTCACATTGGGAGCAACATCTTGCGGTAAAAAGCTGACAATATACACTGTGCAACCGTTTCCAAGTCTCCCAAACTAAATTCCAGGAAAGAGATCTTATATTCCCCAAATGCTCAAGTTTTAAAAGCTGAAAGTAGGGCTTTGTGTCTCTTCTGAGAAGTGATGGCAATATTTTGAAATGAAGACCTGACTCAAGAACCTACAGTCAATTCTATACCACTTTGGATTGGCCCCAAAGAAAACTCAGGGAGCACTGACTTCTCAGCATGACGCCCTCAGTTTAAAAACTCAAAGCACACATTTGTCGGCCAAAAGAAAGACACTAGCAGCAACAGTTTGTCTTGAAAAACTGATTTGAAAACCCAGCATTGATGCTACACTGCGTCCCCAAAGAGATTCTTGGAGCACTCCAACTCAATCCTCTCACTTTAAATGCACAACAAGAGAATTTGTTTGTGCTGAGCGCTTTATCAGGAAAGTCAATAATCTCAGGGGTAACATCTTGGGAAGAAAATCTGACTCTTGAGAGTCTGTAGCATTTGAGCTAAACTACCTATTCTTTGGCCACCAAAAAAAAAAAAAAACACATGAAAAAACACCCTTCAGGTTCCCTTGCCATGACTACATTCCCTCTGTCGTCCAGGCAGCTCAGTGCAGACACACAAACCTGTTTTCTCTGTAACATGCTAACTAAGTGGTGTTGTGTGAGATTAGCAGATGAAATAATGCGAGTAGCAGGGAGGGTTGGGACACTGGCGGGGGGCTGACAGAGAGATCCCAGAGTCTACTGCTCATTAATCACTGCAGCGTCTTTGACCTTTCATTTGCCAAGGGCGCAAGGAGAGGAAGAGGAAGAGGAGGAGGAAGAGGGCTACCCAGGAAAAGAAGGGGGGAAGAAAAGGCTAGAGAAGAAGCACAAATGTGACCAGCCAAGAAACGGAGATACGTCGGAGTCCGGAGAAGACGCCATGACACTTTCCTAATGAAGAGTGAAATTAATCAGCTTCACGGACTGTTGGATGAATCAGGCATTTCCTGGCCCTCAGGTGGTATCAGCTGCTCTGCTTTGCTTTGCCAAGCTTGATAGAGACCGATAGGCCCAACTCCCATTTACACATGTTATTAAAAGATTTACAAAGATGTCTGCCTTGCTCCCTCCCTCGCTTCACACTGGTCTGATCTTTGGGAACCAGGTGCTGGAAATGGCAGCAGGGTGCGACATTAGCATAAGGTACATTTTTAGAATCTAGATGTGTGACTCCTATGTTACATTGCCTCACAAAAGTTTCCCTGTCGCAGGCACTTTTTCACAACTTATTAGTGTGAAAGCACAAATGCATTTTGTTCATAGTTATCTAACAATGCATTATGCCAAACCTACAAGCCTGTGTGCTCACACCTTAAACTGACAGGCCTCACTCGGACAGCAGCATCCAAGCAGCTCATGGTAACTCTGGAGGAGCTGCAGCTGAGGCTGGAACATGTTTTGACTGGGCGACTGCTTGTACATTCTACAAAACTGGCCTTTGTGGAAGAATTTTCTGCCATGAGACTGATCTTTCTTCAGCTGGGACACAGAAGATGGTCAGAGTTGTTAAGAAGACAAGTGGAAGTAAATACCGGGAAAATCCAGAAGAACACCTGTTCAGAGTGTGTGGCGAATGCTCTCCAGGAAAGTTCTGAATAACAGAGGGGAAACTGAAACAAGCAACCTTGATGGCTAAGGGGCTAAGGCAGACAACATGAGTATCCGAGGGTCTCTGATCAAACGGGAGGGGAAAAAATGTTTTCCAGCCTTAACAGATTGATGGTGGATCGGCTTTAAACTCTTGTGTTGATTGAGAAACTCGCTGCTTTAATGAGATAATGAAGTGTCAGCGTTTCGCAATGAGAGTGCTATGGAAACACTCCAGTCGATCTAATTAAGGTATAAATAAGCTTGAGAGAAAACAAATGATAACATATGCTAATCAGATGAATATGTTGCCTCTTAAAAAAAAATAAACAAATGGGAGGAAAGAAGAATATAAACACGGCGAGCCGTTAGGATTCTATATATAAGTTTATTTTTAACTCAAAGTGATGTTCAAGGTTAATCTAATCAGACCAATTGCACCTCTGAAGAGCCTGCTCCAGTTTAATTGGCTATTTTTATTGCCTCGGCGAGATTTTAATTGAAACCAAAGGGGATCTAACAACAACTGTGACATGTTGATGTCTGGGGGATAGTTATAAATATGCGACAAAATATGTGCATTATTAATGTGATTTCTTAATGCATTATTGTAATGCGTCCCCCGGAAACACAGATATTTCACTTCAATGCAACTCAATTCATCCTGAATATGTCAGCAAAATAATAAGGAAGCAATTTTCTTCGACTTCAGGCTAATTTGGAGATTTCAATCAATACCAACCCTGCATAAATCCCACGTCTCGATGACGGGTTTTTTTATTATTTTTTTTTAAAGAGTCGAATTTATGCGGTTTGTGCATTTGCGATGTTGATTACGGCGTTAACTCGGGTGTCATCTTATTCTGAGCTTTGCTGCAGATTAGGCGAGTCAAGAATAGTGTTACTCCCTGCGCTGGAAAAGCGATGAGACCATAAAAAAAGGAGCCATTGATCCAAGTGAAGAGATTACATTGTGTCTGACACAGGCATGAACATTAGCATGAAACTGCTGGATCAAATTCTGCACGGCAGCAGAAGCCATTGATGATATCGATCAGAATCAAAGCTTACTACGATTATACATCAGCTGCTATTTAAAAGAAGAGAAAAAAAGAAGTGCTTCCTTTCTTCATGGCCGCTTGCAGATATTTTCTCTATATCTTTTCTGAATGGGGTCTTCAGTTTTTTTTTTTTTTTTTTTTTCCATTTGGCAGTGCTGTGATGTTAAGAGATAGAAGGTTTATTAATTGCAGGCCTGCTTCCTGCTGACAGATCCAGAGAGAGTTTAGAGGCGCACAGGATTCAACTCTGCAGGAGTGTGTGTTTTTGTTTTCTCTCCCTTTCTCTCTCCCTCTCTCTCTCTTTGTCCTCTGCGGAATGACATTTACTTTTAAAATGGTTTCTTTAAAAATCAGGCCTATTTATTTCCAGACCTAACATGACAAAGGTTAGGGTAAAAGAAAAAAAAAAGAAAAATAGAAAAGTGCTTCGGTGAAATGAAGGAACCTGAGAGGGCCCGTCGTTCCTCAGCCAGAGTGGAAAACACCACCTACTCAAGCCTGACATCTGTATAAAAACAAAAATAATCTGCTGTCAGCAGAATGTTCAGTGACTCCTATCACCCGGGCGCTGATAAAGACTCCGGGCCGTGTAAGGACTGCGCTGTTATGCGAAGGGGCTCAGCGGATCGGAATGCATGCTAATTGTTGTCAGAAGTATGCGGCGAGCCTTCCGATTTCTGGCATTGCTCCACACCTTTGTGAAGGATATGATAGAAGGGCTCTGGTGAAACAAAGATTAATGAACACTGCACACTGGCTGTCATGCCAGGTTGACGGTCACATGCAATCAAAACCAGAGGTCAGAAGTGCGTCCGTGTCCTTCCAAACAAAGAAATCAGGTCATGGATATTTTACACCTTGCAGAAATATTCTTGTCTGTTCCCCCATGCTGACTCTTTACACCATGAACCTGCTAAGTGTTTAAATTGGAGGCAACTGGATTTCTTCAGTTCAGGCACTTAGGATAATCATGGGTGACTGACAATCTACATCCTTGTAGTCCTCACAGTTGAATGTTCTGTTTGGGGTGTCATTGTCAAATAAATGTGAAAATGCATCACTTTCAAAATTCTTTTACAAATAAAAATGTGAAAGAGGCGACATGCCTTTTGTACTAATCGCCTCTGAGTTGAAACTTTGCAGAATTTCCCTTTTCTGTCGTAGCTTCTAGTCTTTTGGGCTACATCGCTGTTTTTTGTTTTGTTTTTGTTTTTTGTTTTTCCTCAGTCCTCTTTGCAACATATCTAAAATCAGTCAGATTTGATGGCAAGTACCAGGGACTTCTTTGGGGGGTGGGGGGTGTATTTTATTGTAAGCCTTATGGGGGCCCAGAAAATCTTTGGTAACCACTACTATAGGCAGTAATACAAAAATTAACACCAGCCCACTGTAGCTCTGGCTGTATGGTTGTTGTCCTTCTGGGAAGATAAACCTCAGTCTGCAGGAGTCTTAGGACTTCCACGACCTCTAACCTCTTCTTTCAGGTCATTTAAAATTCCCCTGTATCCAATTCCATCCAATTTCCCATCACCTCTGACCAGCTTCCCTGTTCCCGCTGAACAAAAACATCCCCAGACATGCTAGCTTACCTTTTTTTAAAGTTGGATCACCTGTTGTTTTTCTTTTTTTTCTCTTTTGGATTTAACTTATTGTGTGCCAAAAGGAAAGAGGACTTAATACAAATGCAGATTGTACTTTGTAACTCATTCCACTTCACAGTCAGGTGCTACTTTGTGTTGGCCAACCACATAAAATCCCAACAAGAACACAGACTTGTGGTTGTGAGGTCACAGAAGGTGGGACAAAATACTCTTACAAGGCAATGTGTGGTTATTCAGTTAGAAGTGCCTCTGTTTCCCTTGAAGAAAGCAAAATAAAAGTAGGAAATAAACACTTTCTATCTTTGATCAGATCATGCTGTCGATTTGATTAGAAGGGGGACTTTAACATGTCCTTTTTAAGAAAAACACGTAGAAGGACAAATTGGAAATGGTAGCGTTTCATGCAACACGGGCTGCAAAAAAAAAAAAATAAATATATAAAGCAAAATGTATTCATCATGTCTGGTTTAATCCAGTGTGCCAGTAAAACCTGATGCTCTAAACAGGAGCAAACCTCCCCTTTTAAATAATTGATATTTTCTGATTAAATGTGGCAGTTTGGAGATAATGAATTCTTTATAGTGTGCCTTGAGCAACTCAACAGCTTTGCCCTGCGTGACAGCTTTATGAGGCCGCCTTTTTTGCCCAAATTTTGAAAGTTTAACCTATGTAGATCAATGTGCTTCCTTAAAAGAGTTTAATAAATTAAAGTGCAGGGGGGGGGCTTTTCTTTTTTCTTTCTTTTTTTTTTTTTTTCCTCAGCGAGCAGAAAAAGCTGATGAGACAGGTTTAGTTTAATCTCAGGCAATAGAAGTCATTAACCATTCTCCCAGGAATTAAAATATAGCTTGCCCTTTTCTTCTCTCACTTATCATTAGCATCACTTTAATCTCCCCGCGTTTCACACTGCTATTTTAATCATTACTTACTGCCTTTTGACAACTGAGGAACATGGCTTCGCCCCGTTCAGGCAATATCCTGATTTTAGCTGACAAAATGTAGGACATCATTTAAAAATATCTAAATTTCCTCTTCCTTCTTTTTTGTTCTCCCACTCGTTACACCCCCAGAATGTCTGGCTATTTATATCAAAGACGGCATAAAAGACGATGGGGGAGATTGACTGGACGACATTCAAAATGTCATTCGGGTTTGCTGCAGGGTTAACAAAATCTCAAGCGCAGTTTATTTGTCCGAACCTTGTTGTTTTTTTGCAAATAGATAGTGAGTTTCACATATTGTCCTTTGTGGGTCACGGTGAGGATTGGGGTGGGGGTTATTTGCCTGCCCTTGAATCAATGAGCATTTGCAACAGAAACTATGTATCTCCAGAGTGGAATATGAATAAGTATTATGGCCAGTCTCCCAATGACAATGACAGATGTAGGGCAGACTTTCTTTCTGTCTCTTTTCTTTTTTTTTCTTTTTTGTTACTTTTGTTTCATTAATGTTACTTGTACCAGTAAAACTGAACAATAGGAGTGCATTTGGAGCATGATTAATCCAGTGACGAAGAAGAAAAAGGTCATTGGCCTTCAGCTGACGGCTCCTTATGGATCTGAAGTTTGGCATTGTGTGAAACTTCCAGTTACACCGTTCATACATCAACGGGGCCCCGGCGTGCCAGAGCATTCCCACGATTCCGCTTCCAAGTTTATGCAAATAGACACATTTTTGCATCATTACATTTCATTTCACTGATTTAACAGTAATCCATCTAAAGCTAGTGTAGTTCTCGCCTAAAATACATGAAATTGAACTAATCTGCTTTTCCCTCAGTGACTCTCTTCCTTCGCTGCCTTTCTTTTTCTAAAACTGTGCCAAGATTAAAGGCATTACCAAAGAACAGAAACCTCAAGTCCTTTAGATTAGTGTTCAATTACTTAATCCTTTAATAGAATGTGAGTTTTGCCCAAAACAACAAAACCCTTCAAATATGCGTTATTACCGCTGTCAAAAGCAGCACGCTAATTAAGTCTAACAGTTACAAGAAGGTTAGTGTGTTCAGATTCTCGTCTTTTGCAAGGGAGGGAAAGAAGATCATGCAAAGCAAGACGTCAAGTCATTACAGTTATTCAAATAAGAAAAAAACAGACTTTTATTTTTGTTCATTTTATTGTTTATGGCTTTCAGCAAATGAAAGGACCAACATGCCACTTCTATAGCTATTGGAATATTCTTCACACTATGGAGAGAGAGGCCATGTTATGGCTTACACAATAATGAGGAAGGCTATCGTATTCACAGACACTCTAAGTGACAGTCTTCAAAGGAGTGGCAAGCCACAAAAGATCATCGTTCCAGGTACTGGCTGTATACAGGGTGCCGTATCCAAGCATAATAAAAGGAAAGTTAAGTGGAAGCAAGAACTGTGGTAGAAAGAGGTGTACAAACACTATGTTTAACAGCAGCTTTAAGAGTACAATGAAACAAGGTCCAAGCAGATTTTTTTTGATACACAGTCTTGACTTCTTGCGTAAAGCAACTGCTAAACCAAAGGAAATGTTAGCCCAGTTCTACGCTGCATGCGGCTCTGCTCTGCTGCGAATGATGTGGCAGCATTCCTGCGTTTCTCAGGATGCTAGATTTCCCAATAAAGTACAAGAAAGGAGTTAGCTTTTTGATGGCAGGATCGCAGAACACCTGTATTTTTCTAATGAGACGGATGAGTAAAGAATTTATTTTTTTTCCATTGAGGTAAATAGAGCTGTTGTTTTGTTAGCCCCGTCTCTGAATGAATGTGAACACGAAACCACCAACGTTCCCTCCATTCATTTTCTACTCAAACCCCCGTGCCTTTCTCCAACCGCAATTTTTCTTTTGTAAAAATAAAAAATAAAAAATCAACAGCGAGCTTGTTCACTAAACACTTGGAAGCAGTTTATGAACATTTCAACAATAAAATCCCCTCGCCTGACATCAAAAAGGCAGCTCGGTTCATTTCTGATCCCGATCCAAGTTCAAAGGCGAAGTTAAAGTGATACTTCAAAGAAGCATGTAATCAAAGACACGCAGCTGTTAAAACAATCTTTTGTTAGCTCATTGTCTTCAGAACAGACTCTTCACAAAATCCCCAAATGAAGGGAAGCAGAATCAAATAAGATACATTCAGACGCTCTGAGTGGGAGGCCTCGGTGTCATGCTAGAACGACTGCAACACTAAAGATTTACTACTATTTACTGCAGCTGAAGCAGTACAATACGGGTTGGTATCCTGCCTGGGGAAAACCGAACAAAAACGGAACTGCCGCGGCCCTTTTAAATATGCCAAGGGCTTCAGGCACATTAGAATATGCCCCAGACAAAAGTGAGGCATTTTGACAAATTAAGTGCCTGGTTATGAAGGCTGCATTGTTGTATTTGATGCCGTATCCTTGCTCGTGAACTGCAAGGCTCCATCGCTGTCTGTAAGTAGTATAATGTCCCCTCGGTCGCTCCGCCGCGGCCTGCTGCACTGTGTCATTTGATTTCCTCCACAAGGGCAAGTTGCAGCTGTATTAACAAGTCCCTATCACTACTTGATGCGGTTGAATTTTAATGCAAAGACCATCCAAAAGGTGGGACAAAGAAAAGAGCGAGGGGAGGAAAAAAACTGAGCGGGAGAGAAAGAGCTTTGCCAGTCCATTGGCTTGGCTTAATTTTTTAATATGCGTTAGCACCTAGCTTTAATCCGACTCTAATGTACACCGTCAGGGGTTACTGTTGAGATAGAGAAAGGGGCTGTCAATCAAGGCTTGGCCAAATTATACCCAGACTCCATTAGGTTTAAAATAGAGCAATGAGGTCTAGCGTGAGTCAATCAAATCATTTAAGGATGGCTGTTATAGTTGGTGGTACACCAGTGCAACCAGTCACAGTGAAGCAAGTTTCACATCACCGCATGTTGAGAGGGTGAAGACTAAGAAAGATGATCCTGATGCTAAACTTTAAAGTTAAAAGGCAAATGACTTCTCGAGATAAACATATGTACATACATATATAATCCATCGAGACAAAAAGTCTCTCATCATTGTGGCTGGACAGCCACAATGATACTGTATGATGAAGTACTTTTTACATGACTGGCAAGCACAGTAGTGGTGGCATCATGCTGTGGATCGGTTTTGTTGTCAGTAGTACTTGATGGTGTAAAGTCAGACACAACCGGTTGTACAAACGAACCAAAACACACATCGAAAAGAGGCTAGCAAGTTAGCTTCTGGAACAGCAAATATATATATATATATATATATATATATATATATATATATATATATATATATATATATATATATATATATATATATATATATATATAATATATATAGATGATTCTAAAAGTTTGAGCAGTGAAACAAAACTCTGTAAATAAACTCTGCCTATTCGGCCAAGTATTCAGAAAGAATTTCAGCAAAAGCTGAAAAGTGTGTGATTCAGAAGCAACTTTCTAAAAGACATTTGGGTTTGGGTGTATTTGAGTCGTTTATATGATTTTCATCCTGAGTGTAGAAGAAAAGATAAATTGGAATAGAATAGAATATTTGTTATCATCATATTATAAGGAGACACTAGAAGATTAAAGGTGCTTGAACCAAGCCTTCATGCAACCCTGAAATAACACAAGAAGGTAACAAGGAGATAATTGTACATATATATTTTAAAAAAAACAGTGTGATATGGTGTGCTACTAACCTGTAAGTCAGCAGATCCAAGTATGATTGAAGACCACCAGCGCATGTAAAAGAGAAACGAGAAGAAACACAAGAAACAAAGTCAGAAAATTGTCATATAATACAGCATTTCACCTTTACATATTTAATTCATAAAACAAAAATCTCACGTTCAATTTCCAGAAATAATAATTTTAAAAAAGCTAAATTTCATTGTCTGGTGCTTTCTGGGCACACGCGAGTTGGACGAATGTCGCGGCATAAATAAAACAAGTTGCGGGTGCATCTGTTCCGCGAGATCTCCAAAAAGTTTTCGAGCCAAGTGACAATATGCGTAAAATGGGAACACTGTTGTGAAAGATTTCCATTTGGACTGTTTGTAAACATGGCATGTGCTGTGGAAGTGCCAGGTTGCTCTTAACAACCCCGCTTCCAACGAACAGAAAAGTAGGGAGGAAGACAAATTGCCAAAAATGACATTATCATCTCCGTATGTGTCGCAAGGAAAGTGGATCTGCATCAAGAAAACGGAGCGAGCCCGTGTGTGTGTGTGTGTGTGTGTGTGTGTGTGAATGTGAGGCAGTGTTTGAGCTTGTGTGTGTGTTAGCGGGTCTGTGCGTGTCTGACCCGCTCCATCTGGAGGATTCAAACACTTGGGGGCTGTCACACAATAGGGATACGAAAGCCCGCTGAAGGATAACAAATGACTTCATGGCAGAACAGCCATTGAAATTCTTTCAGTACGTGGCATTAAAAACAACTGAACAAATAGAGATAAGAAGGTTGGTAGGATTTGAAATGAGATTTTTTTTTCCCTCCCCTCTCCCTTCCTCTCTCCCTCAGCTTAAAAGCTAAACAAAACAAATGGAGCTTATTACTGCAGATTACCTTACACTGGACAGATTCACCGCATGAGGCCCAGTGTAAACAATGTCTTTCTCTCCGTGTTCTAACTATGTGCCATTTATAACAGTGAGCAATCATATCCACGGTACACACACACACACACACACACACACACACATAGATAAAGCAAAACATATCCTGGCCTGCAGTTTCAAATATGTAATTGTTTAAGGGACTGTTTCCATGTGAGTTGCCATAGCAAACACTGATAAACCAATTACAGCCCGCTATATTGCTGCTTATTCTACCGCTGCATCAACAGCGGCTGCCGCTGGAGACTGATTGTTTGCGTGAGTCAGGGGAAAAGCTGAGCCCTTTCATCCCTCTAAACGCCGTCACTCACAAGGTGCCGGGACGTGAAGTCGACATCGACGGCAACTAAACGCTCTTTTGGATTTCTGTTTATTAAGTTCACTTTTTTTATGCTTTAAATCTATCATCTACCAACCCCAGTCACATACGCCAATATCCAGTGACAAAACGGAGAGAAAGCGCAAGCTAATTCCAGCTTCCTCCCCTCTCTTGAGTAAACATTATTAGGTTTGACGGATTGGTCGAGGAGGTGTTGAGTATTAAACAACACAGCTGTGCTTTAAAAGAGTTTTTTAAAAGTTTCCATGTGAGAAACTGACTTTGATTGTACTGGATAATAATTGAGATCAAACTGGGCCCAAAATTATCCTGGCAGACTTGAAGTTTATTTTTCAAACATGTTTTTTTTCTCGACTAATAGTGATTGTAACGGCCCAAACAAAGTCTTGACTGGAGAAGCTGTGAAGCTTATAGAGAAGCTGTGAAGGGAAACACCTTGAAGGCAAGGAGGCTTTCTTATCTCAAGGACAAAAAAAAAATCTAAAAAGGATTAAAATAATTGAACGCAATAACTAAATGCAAAAAACTGGTCAGTTATAAACAGTGTGACTGATTTAGTGCAAATTAAGTTTTCCCCATGAATTATTATGACGAGGCATTTTTGTTTGGTAAAATCTAAATAAACAAGAGAGGTTTTTTATTTTAAATACAAACTTTTTGGTTTAAGTAAGCTAATCCAATCTGCGCCAGGATAATTTCACGCTGAACAACAGATGCATCTAAAACATTCTCATGTTTGGATTACACTGAAAGGAATGGGACTTTTTGGATCTAAATTTGGACAAAATTCAATCCTGTGTACTTGAGAATGAATTTGAGCTGGCACTGTGATCACATTCAAAGATTCAATGCAGAAACCTATTTTCTGCAACGAAGAAATTATTGCATGTGGTTCATTCTGTGTGCGAAAAGTGCATAAGAGAGGAAACGACAGGAACGCTTAAGTCTAAGGATCTACATTCTCTAGAATGAACACAGTGTGACTAAAAACACTAAGTGCTTATTTAAGACATTTAAAAATAGCTTCAGAAGTCAACACCATTGTATTCATTTAGTCTTTATTAAATAATAATAAAACCCCATTTTCCAAAATCAAGCACATTGCTTTCTCTGTGTCCTAAGTCGTTCTTGTGTCCTCTAATAGTAATAAACATAAAAACCAAGCCCAACTTCACATGAGCAACCTCCTGCTGGTAGATATTTATTTTGGTCATATAACCTCCTTGCTATAAAATAGATTCTAAGCGTTTTGTGATTTATATTTCATTAAATCATTGGCTGGTATAACATGTAGGAGGTGTGCAAAAAAAAATACACATGGTGTGTAGAAGCAGACCCATGACAGATGGCTCAGTTTCCTTCTCACAAAGAGAAGAAACGAGACCCAAACTAAAATTTTAGTTGGCGGAGTAGATGAGCAACCGGGCTCCATCTTTTGTCATTTGCCGAGTCAGAAAGACAGTCAGCAACACATTTGTTGTTGTGTTTTTTTTTATCTAATTATATTAATTCAAACAGTGGCTACGATCTGCATTTATACTTATAAAGATATAATTTGTCCACCACAATTCTTTTTGTCTGTGTAGTAGAGAGGAGGTCTGAGTGGACACAGTTCATTTTCTTTTCACCTTTGTTGAATTTTCAAGACTTCTACATCATGTCAGGGTTTCTGAACATTATCCATGTCCAAAGTATAAACTTTTAAACCGGAATTTGCATAGATTTCAGAGTTATTAGTGCAAATAATGAACGAAACAAAGTCCAGTCAAAACTGGGCATAATTGTCCAACTCTTTGCAACCTTTTTTTATATTTTTATTGTGTTAGTATAAGTTTAGAAACTCAGAGTTTAGTGCTTGTTTGATGTATAGACCAGACCAAGTTTTCAAACCACACACAAATCCAGTTTACCGCTCTAAGAAGGTCTCAAGAAATTAAATAAGTGTTCATCTGTTCAAAATTCATTTTATTATTTCTTTCTATCTGCTTTTGGTTCCTAGGTCACCTGTTTTCTAAGTTTGTATTTTGTTTCTATTCTTTAGGATCAATCATATATTTTTTATGTTTTATATTTTCAGGCTTAAAGTTAATACAAACTGATTTTACAATAACAACATTTAAGTGGAATGCCATAATTAGAAATGTCCCTTTAAAAGCCAATCAATTTGACAAAAAAAAAAAGGTTTAACAAGGTTTCCGACAAAAGTCAAGTTTATGTGTGGCAATTGAAATATAATGAATGTGAATCATTTACAAATTAGTTTGAAATTATTTATTGATTAAGGATACCAATTTGTTAAATCTTTTAAACAACAAAATGAAGTTTGGAAGACTGACTGTAGCGACCAGAGAAAACGATCAGGTCTGACCTTCTCTTCATCCTGGATTTATGCAGTTCTGGGGTCAGAAAAAGGACAGCTGAAATCTGCAGACACCACACATCCTGGACACAGATGGTTGTGACTTTTACTTTCAGGTCAAGAAAAAAAAAAAAAAAAAAAAAAAAAAAACAGCCACCTCATAGTCATTTTCTTCCCTTCGCACAGCTTCAGTGAAGTTATTTTTTTCTCCATGGTCTCACACTTGTTGATTGATCCCATCCTCCAGATGGTTGTAAATGTGTCAACACTGATACAAAAATACCATCAGTAGATTATTTTCAGAATTTTTGTTTCTTTTTTCTCTTTTTACAAATAGCAGATATCCAACATTAAAATGGTCAAGAAGAGTGTAGTATAAAAATACCTGCTCATTTTGAGTACTAGAGGAAGCAAACACTCAGCCAGCGTACAGAAAACAAACCTGAGCCGAATTTATCAAGTGACCTAGTCGGCCTAACAATCAGGCGTTAAAGAGAACAAAAGCCCATTCCAAATAAATTCCCACTGTATTTGTGCTGGGATTTGATTTACTGGCCTGTGGGGAGGCACCATTTGGTAGCACAAGAAGAGGCGGAGAGAGGTAGGTGGTGTCTGACAGCCGAGTGTGTCTGAGTGTGTGTTTATGTGCGTGCGCGCAAAAGGGGGCTGTTCACCAGGGGACGCTGGTTGGGGGTGGAGTGGTGGCGGCGGTGGTGGTGGAGGGGGTGCTCATGTGCCAGAAGTGTTTATTGTGTCATGGTGATTTATTGAGTGAGCTTCATTTCACTGAATGTTCTCAGATATTTATTTCCCTAAAGGCCCCACAAAGATATGAACAGGCCTGCATCCACATATGTCATCATTGCCCATTTTACAGCGTCAGGAGATTTCTCTCAAAGTAAGAGAAGGTGGAGGAGCAGGGTTTCGGGGGGGTGGTGTAGGAAAGAAGAGAAAGAGGTAGAGGGGGAAAACAGCTAGTGGCGATCAGGGCACCTCTCCATCAAAGCCCTGTAAACAATGGTACCTCAGCAACACAGAGAAATGGCATTTCGGAATATGGCTGACGACTTCTCGCCGTTCATCCCGCCTCCTCTCTCTCGCTCAGCTCCGCGCTGCCAAACACGTACTTACAGAACATACATAATTTAAAACTAGACTTTGAAGGCCTACTCAGCAATGTAAAAGAACTACTTTGAGGTCCAAGTTGTTGCTGTAATGTGAATTCTTGCTCCTTGAGGAGAACTCAAGACTCCATTAAAGGCAGTTTTAAAGTGACAGAAAGCAAAACTATCGTCAGAAAGTTTATGATTGATGAGCCGTAGGAAGGCGGCGGTTCTCGCAGCGATAAAAATGGAACTAGTGGATAGCGTGCGTGGAGAGCAGGTGAGCCCATGCTCAGTTTGAGCTTCTCATAAGACGGACAGATGGTTGAAAGTCGTGTCTAAGAACAGCTATATTTCCTTATAGTTTAAAGCAAAAAAGGCTCCCGCTTCAACTTCTGTTTGGTTTTACCTGACTGTCCCCCTCCCACCGTTCTACCAGGAAGTGTTTCGGAAATGTACGATCTGGATGATTCTTATTCTGCGGGGGTAGCGAGTGGGTGAGGCGGCCAGATGGTAGGAGTCTTTGATTCTCCAGATGGCTGTTCTGTGTGGTGCTCAGTGACACTGGCCAGGCTCATTGACATGCTGCCGCCCTCCCCTCCGTCTCTTCGCCTCCTCTTCCTTCACCTCCCTCCTCCAGCATAGACAGTGTTACGAAGATGGATACCAGCCCCCTGGCCTTTAGCTGCAGATCCTGAGACGATGGGACAGGCCTTTCCATTTAGCCTAACAAAGAGAAACATCAGTGTTTGGGATCATATCGACGACCCCCATTTGCCACTGTCAAATCTAAGTGCATTCTCTATGAGAGCAAAAGTTGAGGAAGCACTGATGTGGAGCCAATTGTGGCTTGTCCATTTGGGGTCTACAAGTGCAAGGTAAAATCAATGAATGCTGAATTAAACCAAGTCTGTATGAAAATAACACAATGAAATGATAAAGGGCCCTGTTATTTGAAAGTAGATAATGTTTTAAAGAAAATAGTAGTTATTAGTAATAGTACTTATTGACTACAACATAGTGTGTAATCAAAGCAAAATTATTTCCCACAAAGGTGAAGTTTGTTCAGGCAAGTGATGTCCAAATGTTAGCTTTTCTGGTGGGGAAAGTGATTCCAAAGGAAGTCTTATTTTGAAGGTGAAAAGGAAGTAGTTCTTATCTCGCCCTGCTATGTGGACATAATTAGCTCATAAAGATGGTTACAAGAGCAGTGAGGAAGCCTTTGCCAGCTATGTAAAAGTTTGTTGGACAACTTTTCTGGTCATCGGTAGAAAACAAAATAGTGATTGAGCTTGTTGTGCAAGATCCTGTGATTTTAAAACTTCACAATGTTTCTCGGTGAGGTGGCTGCCATGTCGCGAGCATTAGCCAGATGCAGTCATCATGCCTTCACCTGATGAAGTTGTAAGAGAAGATACCTTTTTAAGGGAGCAATTTGAGATTCTAGTTAAAGCAACAAATGCCAATGAAGTGACAGACAAGACAATTGAAATGCAAAGCACTGCAAGCTGTTCAGATGCTGAAGAGGCCAGACATCACTATAACAACCAATGGCTGGACGTGAATCCAGTCAAAATGTTTCTAAATCTCATCTAAAGTTGGCATCTGATCATAGTCTCCTGCGCACTAATATTTCACAATTTCAGACAAATTATCTTTAGTCCAATATTTAAAGTAATAATGAAACCTCAATTAAAGGCAGTTACTGGCATCAAATTATGCAAAGATTCTAAGAAGTAACCATTTTTAACCCCTTAAAAGTTTCCCTTGTCATGTTTCTACAATTTAGTGACGCAATAAGAGGATAACAGAACAGTGAGCAGAGCCTTAAGTTCACCTTAAGTTCAGAAGTTGTGAGCAAAGCAGTCCTGGTTTAAATCGCCATCCATTCATTGCACACCATCCATTGTATTGTATGTTTCTGTCTACAAAAGCTGTCAAAATAAAGGCCACTAATGCCCCAAAGAACCCTTAATAAATAAGTAGGCGTACAATAATAGAAGCTTGTATTCTTACTCCAAAATACTCCAAAACACTCAGAAGGTTTTTTTTTTGCTAAATTAATGTTTTACAAAACTGTTAAAAAGAAAATACTTCCCAATTATTGCTTCTGTTTTTAATTATTTTCTATGAACTTTTAGGTTAAGTGGTCAAGTTCACAACTAAATCCAGACCAGTTGCCCAAATCAAAACTGTAAACACGACGAGCGTTTTCTTTTCTTTCCAGATGTATGGTCCACAGAGCAACACAGAGCCATCTTTTCTCCCACCTGCTGCCAGTCAGCTGGCTGACAGATGACTGATCCAGTTTCACTTTCTTCACCTGTTATATCTAGAGATGAAGTTCATGAGCTTTTTCATTTCGTGAATAACCATGTAACATTTCCATTTTGCTTGAAGTTCTGCATGACAGTCCAACACAGACCACAGCATCATTATCAAGTCATTTTGTCAGTGTGTATGTTATTATATTAGGCTCTGACTGCTGACAGAGAGAAAATTGTCATCTTGACCCTCATCATTATTTTTATAGGGGGTGCAAGGGGGGGAGACACACCCAAGCCATACTCAGAGTTGAAAATGAATCTACATTCATGCACATCTAAATTAGCCAGTTAAGCAAATCTTGGCCTAATTTGAATGGGACCAGCTAAGACGGTGTTTCTGCAAATCAGCCGAGCTCCGGCATTAAACACTCCCCACTTTTATTCCCTGACCCCTGGTGCACCTCTCCTTTCGGGGTCATATCATCATTACCATAGTGCAAGCTCAGAGACTGCGTTTCTGTGTGCCTTAATTAATGTGTGTTTATAAGGGGGCTGGGGGGGCACAGGAGTGAGTGCACTTAATGAAACATTGCTACAGTAGCCTCTGGGGCCCAGAAGAGACAGCTTCTCTATTGTGCTGCTGATTCGAACGGGCTGTAAACACTTAATTGATCTGAGGAGCATATTTCTCTGCACATTCCAGGGAATTCTTGTTCGGATTGGGACTGTTCATGATTACTTTTTAACTTCTCTTTCAGGGAGTCGGAAGAAAAATAAGGCTGTCTGGAGTCTGTTTATTTCTGCAAAGAGACTCTTAATTAATGATAATCTGAAGTGAAAACAAAAAAGCAAAAGGGTTAAAACCATACATCTTTTAGGCAATGTTTATGTGCTGGCACGTCTGTGTGTGTGTGAGGGTGATGCCACTGAAAACGATCTGTGGCTGTTGTGATGTCACGTCTGGGAGTATTGGGAGGGTGGAGAAGAGGGGGGTACTGGTGCTATAAAAAGGACTGGAGGTCCCTCTCTTGTGGCGGATTGCTTTGCTCTCGCAGAGAGTGATCCAGTGTTGGTGTGTGAGAGACTGTGTGCGTGTGTGTGTGTGTGTGTGTGCGCACTGGGGCCGATGACAGGGGCCATGGCCTCCACACCCGGGGGACCGCCAATGAGAAAGAAGCATTTCCTCTAACATTCCATGGGTCACAAAAACAATTTGCCCAGAGAAAAGTGGCTAAACAGCCACAATGCAGCTCAGTGGAACAGGGGAGGAAAAGGCTAAAATTAAATTCCACGTTTGCCTTTGCCGTTCAACTTTGATGGGAGAAACACACCGATAGCTGACAATTAAGTAGACGAGGCACATCCGCATTTAGGAAAAAAAAAAAAACAAAAGACTCCCAGTATAATTACTGATTTAGCTCTGTGTGTCCTCACAATGTTGTGCAATGGAAGAAACAAATCCATTCTTCACGCTTGGATTGCTTTGTGATTACTGTTAATGGAGAACACCGAATGATTCCCTTCTTCATTACCCGGACACATGAAACATGTCTGCAGCAAAATATTAACAACGTGACTGACCGGTCGCCCCGTTGGAGCAGGAACTACTCATAATCTGTCCACTTCTGTTGGCTGTTTCTTCTAACCACAAGTGCAGATCATCAATAGCCACACACACACACACACACACACACACACACACACACACACACACACACACACACACACACACACACACACACACGCACAAGAGACGATCTGCTGTCAGACCATTAAGATTGTATAAACTTTCTCTGAAACTCCAACTTCCTGATTCTATTCATGTAGTTGCATTACTACTCCTGAATATTGCAATAACAATGCTGTCCCTCATTAATCCCAATCTTCTGGTAAAAAAAAAAGACCTCATAGAATTAAAGTAAAATTTTCAACAACAAAAAATAAAAAATACATCAAATGATTAAATACTCATTCATTAATTATTTTTAAAACAATTCAAAGTAACACAAACTTTTAAATAGAAAAATAATCTTATGTTGATCATTGAAGATAATCAATTTCTTGGTCAAATCATTTTAAAATGGGGTTTTATTGTTATTTAATAATAAACCTGAAGTTCTGTTACAGTGACGGGCGTCTTATCTGTGTCTTTCTTGGAAGGCTGGGAAAAGTGTCATATTCAGCCACCTGACTAGAACTGCTCTGACTCTGGGCCCTCCACTACTTTCTCCAGCACCATGCCTGTCATCAAGTGCAACCCGGAGTTAGAGGTTCTGCTATGCGGAAGGGATCGGTGATAGGGACACACGACTGGATTGCTGCTGAGGCACGCAGACCACGTTCTTATCCTTTTTCACAACCCACATGGGTCGACTTCTGGGACGAGCACAGAGAGCAGAGCGGACATTCCTCAAAATACCCCCAATCTAGGACAACTGAAACAGAGACAATGACAAGTGGATGGTGCAGTTTTACTAGGACACTAATCTAAGGACAGGGAAGAAATAAATAAGAAGTCTTGTCTTATGACCGTGAAAGACTGCTATGGGACGCACGTTCACAGAAACAGCACGGCAATTTTTTTTGTTTAGTTTTTTGTTTTCCCCCTTGCAAATCACCGAGACAAAAGTTGGTTCGAGAGCGTTGCCAGCCTGTCCTCTCACTGGCGGAGTATTAAAAATGTGTTTAGCGGCAGTCTTAAGAGGAGTTGATTGAGGGTGGAGGATTCTCCCTGAACACAGTGCTTTCCCTGGGAGAGTGAGGCCAGGTGGTTAATAGGGGTCAGAGCCAGGGCTGAAGTGTAAATTGGCAGGGGTGCATCAATTAGAGGGTGGCAGAGGCTAGGATAAGGATAAGGAGAGAAGAGCTAGATGGAGCAGGAGACAAGCATATAATCTTTATCACCGCTGCAAAATGCAGCCGGAGGTCTGTGAGGCAGGGAAAAAAAAGGGAAACGCTGCAAATCTGCACAAATTAATAAGGAAGGCTTTATGGTTGCATGTAGAATGAATTAGAATAATCGCTTTGTCAAAATAGGCACTTTGTCTAGCTTTCTATGTTGATTTGTATGTTCTAAGGAACACAAATGGTGCATATTATTAGAAAAGAAGACATAGAATGCGATGTCGTAGCAGTGTATTATCAGAGTTTATAAAGCTACCGATGCACCTAAGCATTTTGTAGGTGCATGCATCCTGCATGACGATTCCTGGTGGTATTCTATTTTTAAACAGCGACATCTATTGTTTAGGAGTGTAACTGCAGTGGGAGGAGGACAAATTAAACAAGGATGTAAATGTAAGACTGTTGCTTTAAAAAATAAAAAAGAAGAAGAGTGAGTTTAAAATGTATGGGAAAACAGTGCACTAGATTGGATATTGTCAAAATTTGCAAACGTGATTGTGAAGCATATTTTTTTCTAATTTAGTTTGTTTTTCATCTTTCAGTATTGGAGATATATATTTGAGCTTTTCTCTTTGAGAACATAATGCTTCCTTTTTATTGCTAAATCACTTGCAGTACAATAGAAATAATGGTTTTCAAAGCTATGGTGAGAGTTTGAAAAGGTGTTGAGAAAAGATGGTGAACTTTGAACACAAGTTGTAGACAATAGCAAAGCAAGAAGAATATCTTTCTACTCAAAATGGAGATTTTTATGTTTTCAATTAGAACACAGGCAGGATTTGCTTCCTGAGTGAGGAGGAGGCTAACAACTATTAGCAATATAAGCTAACAGCATTTTATTTGTCTGTGGGATCCATTACAGGAGGTTGTAAAAAAGTACCGTATAGACATTTACATGAGATAATAATCATAAAAAAGGCAAATAAACAGATTTTTATATTAGCTGACTTTCATAAAGTCGCCATATTGTATATTTTTAGATGAGGGTTGTGGTAAAACTGACTTTTCTACATGAAATTCTGACTTCAGAGAATCTTTTTGTAATTTCTTTGCCCCACTTTGAAACTTGCAAATTCTGATTTCATAGTACAAAATGAATGGCAACATTTTCAAACAGTGTATTATGACTAACTGGAGGATAGAGCAGACCAGCAGAACAGCTGGCTATTTCAAGTCTTTAAAAAAAAAGAACTGACATTTTGTCAGAACTAGAGAATCACTTCCATCAGTATTTAAAGGTAACACAGTATTAAAACTGCAATTTGCAAGTAACATAGGTCATAAGGTCATATACAGGCAGAACAAATAGCCTGACTACATCAGTTTGTTATACTTGTGTTACTCCATAAAGACCAGGTAGGTAGCTGCAATTTTGTGAACAATACAAACTAAAAAATATATATACATGTATAAATATTGTATGGTTTTGCTCATATTAAAATTCAAGTAATAAATGTTAAATCAACATTTATGTCAATTTAGCAGCAGTAAAAATAATTCTGCTGTGCTTTAAATAAAAGCAACAAAATTATTTTAGACTATTTAGTCAAACATTTCTAGCGAAACCTCAAAGAGCTGCAGTGTTATCACGAGAATCTGGAAGACAATAAAAATACAGTGATGTTGCTTTATATATAAAAAAAGTATATTAAAGGAGAAGGAAACTAAACTTACAAGGAGATAAATGTATGTCAGCATTTGTCAAAGTATACAAAAAGAAGATGTTAGCCTTTAATCCAACTTGGTTTTTATTTAGCACAAAAGCAACAACACGGATACACGCAGATCCTTCTTTCCATATGCAGGAGTTATTCAGCAGAGATGTTTCATTATTCCATGCTCACCTATCCAAGTGATCCAGATGATTTGAGCAGTGAGCATTGGAGCAGACGGCCACTACAGAGCTTACATTTGCAATCTTATACCGTTTAAGTGTATATTGGGAAAAAAGACAATCTCGCTTATTGAACACATTCACCCTGGAGGGCAAACTGCTACGGTAATGAACACCACACTCTCAGAGAATTACAGTGTCCTTTATCCTGCTGTAGTGGAGGATGAAAAAGGATCTGGCGGACACATACACTCAGGCACACAGAATTAGGTGGAGGGGCAGAGGGGAAGGAGGAGGAGGAAAAGAAAAAGAGAGCAAACACGCATTTCGAGACCCCGTAAAACCTGTAAACAAAATCTGTGGAGCAGATAAATTATAAAAAAAAAAAAATGCCACAATGCAATTAAAGCCAAATTCAATTTGAGCACACACTGTCCATCTGTCACGGTGAAACAAAAGCCGAGAACCTCCATTATTACCAAATCCCTGCTCCCGTTAATTTGCTTTGCCGGGAGATTTTTCGTTTGAGGAAGCGAGCCGTAGTTAAATGCCAGGGCTGCTCACTCAGGGCGACGTCCTCTGAAAACAGCCTCCAGATGCTCCCAATCAGCCTTCATCAAACTGCCACCTCTTTCTCCACAATAAGGATCGCTTTTTTCTTCCCCCTCCCTCAATTTCTCCTTCTGATCTCAACAAGATTTTTTTTTCTTTTGTAGTTCACGATGAACAAAAACAAGGATATCTCAGGAGGAAGGCACAAAAGTCTCCCAATGGAGCAATGAAAGTGAGATATTAAACAACAAAACATTTTTTATTGGAGTGCGCTTTTTAAAAAAAAATTTAAACAATGGGGGGGGTGCTATTTTTCAAATCAGAATGGCTCTTACGGAATATCAGATGCATATGATGGAGCTCATCGTGTGCATGTGAGATCTTTAGTCAAGGTCCAGCGCTTTTGGTGAATTGTGTGCTCTTCCTTGGTCGTGGTGAAACAGAAGCGCTCCTCTTCTTAATTCTGTTTGGCCACTTTAAGGAGGACAGATAAGAGATCCGTACCCCCAGAATCTGGGAGCAGCGTTCAAGAGACTGAGCTCTCACTGCTTTAAAACAAAAACAAAAAAATAACAAACAAAAAAAAAACGTCATCTTCAAAGGTGGGAGAGTGTGTCAATTTAAAATCAGAACAGTATCTGCCATCTTTATGCCTCTCAAGCTACAATGCATCTCCGCTGATTAAAGCACATCAAAGAAGCCTCTCGTTCATTCCTCAGAGCAATGAGGGGAGATTTTAATTGCAAAATGTTAAACCTCACAATTAAAAGGCTTTCTACTAAGAGCTAACCCAAACATGGCCATTAAGGACGCCATACAAATTAGCCTTAACGCGAAGGAGGCTAAGGGACAGGGGACGGTGCTGAGAGGGAGTGCTGCGTAAATGATAATCTTCCATCAGAATCATCTCAAGGCACCAACAATGCTATTAGAGAGCGAGGATACAGCTGGAGATGGGATTTTCGGGATCTCTGGACAAGCCTGCTAATGAAGGGATAAACCCCATCACCCCCCTGACCCTCCCTCCAAAAAAAGGAGAGATTGCATTTTCTAACACCAACACATTTTGATACGGTTTGATATGCAGCTCCATCCACAATTACTGGAAACACTGGCACAAAAAATAAAAACGCATGTGGTGGCAAGATAACTTTGTGCTGTAGTCCAGCCTGGTTTGTCAGAGTAATCAGTGCTCTGACTGTAGATATAGGGTAAGCTTAGATGGGAAACTGACTGCAGCTGTACATAACCACAACAGTCCGCCAGTGGCCAAAATCCGCAAATACCCGCGACTCCCTCTGAAAATGCTATTTTGATCATTCAAACACCAGATATACCTCAACATGCACCGGAGAGAACATCTTGGCACAACTGCAGACGCTAACATCCATCTTGATCGAACATCAAATCAACGTCTAGGAAAAGGAAAGCCACTCCTGGACTGACTGTTTTGGAAAAGCTACCCATCATTGCATCTACGGCGTGCAAAACAAAACACTCATTGGCGATTGCTTTCAAGTTGCTACTATGCCTAACTATAGGTATAGCCATAACCTAGCATATAGTGATAGCAGCATAATGCAAACACAGTCATAAACATTATTGAAGAATTCATTTATTTAAGTAACTAAAATTTACAAAGTGAAGCATGTTTTATAGATCAGTTACAGAGACTTATTCAAAGCCTTTATAGTTGTAATGATTTTACATTTACAACTAATAAAAATAAAACACTTAAAATTAGTAACTTCCATCAAAAATGACACAATTTTACAAATGAATGAATATAATGTTTAGTATAGATGAGCCTCATCTGAACATATATTCTAATTTACTAAACACAAAGACTCAAAGCTCACTACTTTTAGTATTGAGGTGTTTACAAAATCAAGTCAGAGTAAAAACAACAGATGTGAAAGGTTTTAAACACACACACCTCTGCAGTGCATCGAGTGTACGACAGAAAATTGTTTTTAACCTTCAGCATTTAACATTTAACCATGGTATCATGGAACGTGTTGGATTTGGAAATGTCGGCAGCCATTTGGAAATCTCAGAGTTAAGATAAAGATCTACGGGTTCTGTCGTGGCGCAGGGGTTACACACAACCCACATATGGAGGCCTTAGTAGTCGCAAGTTCGATTCCCGGCCTGCTGACCTTTGCCGCATGTCGTTCATTTCTCACCTTACCGTCTTTGCACTTTCAAACAAGGGCGAATAGAGCCAAAAAAAAGTTAAAAGATCTATGTTCTCTAGCACAGTTACCAATGCTAACCAGGCTAAGTGTGCTTCTTGAAATACGTGGTACCCACAATAATTTAAAATGGCAACTCTGAAGTCTTTTGGAGTATTTTTGTAATTAAACTTTGTTTAACAGAAGCCTGTGTCATACACAGTGTGACGTCACCTCTGCTTCTAAAATGAATAACTCCAGCCTGTGGAGCAGACCTGAGATGCCCAAGAAAGCTAAAAAGAAACATGTTAATTATAGCTCTTGGCTGCAATCAGTCTGAGGAGGTCAAAGCTTTACAAAAAACAAAATCGCCTTTACATCTCTGATTTGAGCATCTTTAGTCATATCTGCACCCGGGGGAAACAGAAAGTCATTGATCACTAGTTAAATGTTCCTACAGAGATAAAAAATAAATAAATAAAATGCTTCATTTATCTTATAAAGATTATCTCTTATTTACCAGACTGTAAAACAATTACTCACATTCAAGGTTGTAAATTTCTCAATTTTTCAGTGAGACGTTTCCCACAATAACAGAGGAATTTATTTTCAAGGCTTTCCACATGCCTATTGCAGGTTTGCCAGTAATAGCGGAGGATACCGTATTCATTAACAAACAAGCACATACGGTACGAAACAATTAAAATAATTACCAGACACAAATTTACAGATGCAGACAAGCGCAAAACCACACACATTTCCACACACACACACACACACACACACACACCCACACACGCACACACACACACACACACACACACACACACACATGCGCATACCACTGAGGTGTCGGTGTGTCAGAGAGAGAGCTGTGGCTGCCATGATAAGAGGCTGACAATGATACTGTACAGCTATTAGGCTGGAAATAACCAGCCAACACAAACAGTTGTCAGGCGAGCCCATTGTCAAGCCGGTGGATTTACGGTGGAGCTTAAAGAATTTAGCAAAGTGCACCGACTTTGTAGATACTTTCCTGAGCCTTTTCAAAACTTGGTCTCCTTCAAAATGTCGGCGTGTTAATAAAGCAAAATAAACAGTGTGGCAAGGTGTGACACTAAGTGAGTGCAGAAAGCATGCAGACATGCATGCCTTCTTGTAGCAAGCACAAATCCCACCTTTTCTTTTTCTTTTTTTTTTTTTTTAACAACCCCTCAGAGGAACAACACTGTCTAATTAAAATTCGCATTTCAACCACAAAAAGAGAAAACAAGCCATCTTTGAACAATCCCGTCTGTCCCGCGCCCTGGTCGTGAAATTCCAGATAAACACGGCGATACTCGGCGAGCGCTGCCACATTAATTAAAAGCCCTGATAGACGTGGCTTCCATCTCACAGACCTATCAGGAATTAAATTTGTATCAGCAGCAGAAAGAGCAGTAGAGGGGGTCCCTCAGGGGGATTAATGAAACAGACTTTCATAGCGGAGGCATCAGAGCCCTTGGGCCGAGGGGAGGGGGACGGGAAGAAAAGGGCCAGCCGCAGGATGTCATGCGTGGGACCGCCGCGTCGCTGACCTCTCATTTCATACTTTAATAAAGTCGCACCCAGGTGTCCTTGATGCCTTCCCGTTGCCCGGGGCTGTGGGGAAAGCCAAACAGGAGGCAGCCATAACATAATTCTGAAGGCCCACTCCTGCCCTGTCCGTGCAATGTGGCGCTCTATACATACTAGAGCGCGCCGGCGTGCGACGCAGACGTCCGGCTTTTATCTTGATGGTACAGATTTGAGGCCTTTTCTGTCGAGATGAAACAATGCTCCGGTTGGGAAACGTTCAGGCTGTTGCCTCACTGGCATATTTAGCTCGAGAAGTACACTTGTGCAATCCAAAAGTAGCAATGTTTCATCAGTCTTTTTGAACCAGACCTCAAAGCCGCTCCGTGGAGAGCAGCGTTTCTGTCGTGTCACTTTCGGCTTCAATGATTTACTATCGTGTGCAGTTGGTTACAGGAAATTGGAACAGTGCTGACTTGCTTTTGAATTGTGGTCGAGACAGTTTTCTGTTGAAAAACAGAAGCATATTATCTCGACGGGGGGAGGCAGCAGATTTAGAGATGTACAGTACGCAATATGTTATCGCGACGCTGTCGGCCCAGACAGCTGCTATCTGTCATAAACTCCGGCTATTGTTGGCCACACAACGCAGCAACATGTGACCTAATCTAGATGAGCAGCCGCTGAGCAAATACTGAGTGGAATCGTGTCATTTTTAATAAAGCTGTTTTATGGACTCCAGTCAACAGAAGCCAGAGGAACAGGGTGAAACTTCCTTGTGCAAATGATACGGCAGCAGGAGTTTCATAACTTCCTCTGCTCAGACAAGCCTGTGGCAAGTCTCCTAGCAGAGAAGAGCAGAGCAGTAAAAGACAATAACCCGGGCCTTATCGAGATTTCACAGTGGCATTTCTTTAATTAGTTGGAATATTTCTTGCTTAGATAATGTCGGCTGATTGATAACGTGTTGCCACGTGGAATGGAGAGGGGACAACCCTGTGCCTCCCTGATACGCAGGAAACGGCCGATGGAATAGATTTCACTTGTTTTGAACGCATATTTACAAAACCTGTCAAATAACTGAGGGCAGAAACTTTCCCCCGCCGCTTTATCGCCAACGTCTAACCGTTATCTCGTCGCAGTGTTTGTTAAAATCAGCCGGGGAAAGAAGGGCTATCTCTGAGACATGAATTGTGCAAACAAGCTTTCTGCACTCGGACAGGCCCACCCCGACCCCCCACCCCCTTCGCCTCTCTTAACCCAAACTGGTGACGGAGCAGTGATGGAAAAATAATTAGCGTTGCCGAGGAAAAGTTTCCTCTCTTTGAGATGCTCGCTCCAAAGCGCGGGGGCCCCGGACCCAAAAAACAATGTTGATCAAAGCACATAAACATCTGGCGCAGCGAGACTCCTGCCCCTGGGACAAAATATACCTATTTATATTTCTCAAAGATTAGCACTAAAGATAACCTTTCTCTGCGCATAACAGAGCGCTTAGGATGCAGTAAGGCTCACTCGCAGTCTACCTGCGTACCCCCACCTCCCTCACCCACCTGTCTCTCCTCTAATCTTTGTTTTTTCCACAGACTCACTCCCACATTTACACATTCTCAGGTTTTTGTACTCCTGTCGCCTCTCCCTAACCACCTTTCTCAGCTCCCACCCACCCTCACCCCTCCCTCCTGTGCACACCTTTTCTCTTCACGAGGCAGCAGGTGTTGAGTGCTTGTGTTTATTCCCCCCTCCCTCCTACCATTCCCACTCACTGGGCTGTGCTCTTTCCCTTTCCCTCTTCTTTTTTTTCCCCCCTTTCCTTTCTGCAAGTGTCTCTCTGTCTCTTTCTCTCTCTGGCAGCTGCTAGGAGGAGGGAGGAGGCTATAACAGCTGCACATGAGGGTGGGTGAAAAAAAAAAAAAAACGCACACTAGGAAAACAGCTCCAATCCCCTCAGGGTTGTCAGCTCCAATCCAGCCCCCCCAAGAATCCTCCCCCCAAGCCCCCACACCACAACCTTTTGCGCTTTTTAACCAGGCAAACTGAGGGAAAAACTGTTGCTGTCTCGAGGCCTTTTCTATCAGCTCTACCTGAGTGACGAGTCTTAGCTCTCCGACGGACTCTGTTAGGTGAGTGCCGGCACAAGATCCTCACAGTAGAATAATGACACAGTAGCTTCACGGTATTTATACAACAATAAGAAACAAAAATACATAGTATTATCTAACTGTGTCTATTTAGCAGCAAGAAAATTTATACTACTGCTAAAATAGCATTGATCAAGAAATTATTGCGATAAACAATAATATTGTTGTTTTGAGGCAATTTTCAAGTGATGTAATGGCATAATGATAAAAATTTCAATAAACTTTAACTCTTAGCGTTGAAATATTCTAGACAATCCAAAACAATAAAAAAAAAATAAAGCTGACACCACTGTAACAAAAGAAATACATTTATTATGACATCTCAGTCAACAAAATTGGCCTTTTGATAATATTAACCATCTTAATGGATATTATCAAACTCATTTTAATTCATCATATGACTAATTAATTTATTGTTCATCACAACAGGCAATAAATAAACCCTCAAAATTTTTAAAAATGTTTCTTAAGTGGACAGTAAGCAATAACTTGTCACAGTTTTGTCCTTTTTGAGTCTGGCAACAGAGACACCAAGAGAAAAAGACAGAGTGACTCGAATCGTCCCGATTGAAACTTGGTTGATCAGAAGCTCATCGATCTGATGGTTTTCCGATTGGGTCACACACTACAGCTCACACCGACAACAACTTTTTCACATCAAAGTTATTATTGAAGAAGGAATACTATTTCTTATTTGATTTTGATACAAAAAAGAAAAAAAATCAAATTTTTCTACTCTATTCTTTCTAGAGCAACACTAACTCCAAATAGCCACTTTGCACTCAAGACATGTAAGCATAGTCTTAAAACAGCGTTTTAAGACTATGCTTACATAGTGTGATGGGCGGAGTTTCGCTAGTTTGAGCACTGTGGCTGTCTGTGTTTTCCATGGCAAAAATATTCACAAAGATATTTTTGTTAAAGTGCAGCAGCCTTCTTTCTTCCAGCAGCGGGCAGCAACAGGTGGGGGAGGTGGACAGCTCCACTACCCTATAAGGTCACATGCATCACATTAAAAGGGATGTAAACTGTAGGAACTGTTTGATGACTGATTGTTAGTTGGTTTTGACACCGTAACTTTTTAAAACCTTGGCATTCACTGGACACCAGTAAACCAGTCGCTAATGCTCTCAGTGGATTTCCATCGAGCAGTGTGGCTTTAGAAGTGTCCACTTGAATCCATTTCCTACCACTGAATCATCCCCCCGTTTGTAAAACATGTCACTTGCAAATGGAAATTTAGCTCCAGGTGCTTACATCTGTTCGAGGAAAACACAAAGCGTCGGAAACCACCAGGTTGCCTTTTTTTTTCTTTTCTTTTTTTTGATCCTCCTCAAAGTCTGGGCTGTCTGTGTGCGTTTGTGTGTGTGTGGGTGTGGGTGTGGGTGTGTGTGTCGTTTTCACAAACAGCATCAAAATACATGAGATCAGCTCTCAGGGCTTTGTTCGGCCCTGGCAAGGTTAGGCCAGCCTCATTCCAAATTTCCTGAGGGGGAACAGAGAGAAAAACGATTCCGCGCAGATAAATCACTCGCACAGATCAAAAGACAAATCAACGGCAAAGACGAGAAGATGCTGACTCGCGGAGAACAATGGAGATAGTGGAGACAGTCGTAAGATCAACCAGCGCCGCTCAATCAAAACCTCCGAAGCCGGGGGTCTGGGCAAACTCTGCCTGAGCATTGGGGCTGGGAAGAGAGCAGATCTTGGTGGCACTGCTGAGAAGTTCTGAGATTTTTTTTTTTTTTCGTTTGTTTGTTTCAGAGGCATACAAATAGGATTGAGTTTCTGTCTCTGCAAACTCATCTTCCCAGGCCTTGATTTAAGAGCAGTGCCCAGAGACTAGGAGATGCTCCTGTTTTGAAAAGAAAAATGGGAGGAGAAGGAATGAGTCGGGGGGTGGGGGGGTAAACTATTTGATATAAAGCAGCAGCATGGTTGCATGTGCGCACGTTAGTGCGCATGTGTGTGTGGCTGAAATATGTGTTCAGCCAAACTCTCCAGAAGAAGTCCTGTCCCATGCAGCCCTTCACGCACCACAGCCTGCGCTCTTCCATTAACTTCTTCAGTACAAGCAGTAAATAAACACAGAATCCACATCTCTTTACCATCCACTCATCACTGCTCAGAGTGAAAGTGTCACACAATGGGGAAAAACAAAAAGAGCCCTCTGGGATGCAAGACAGAAAGCAGAAGCACCCTTGCTAATATCACCTTTTGATCAAACCGCTTCAGAGATATCAGAGGACGCACTTTCCACCGACTCTACAAAAAAAAAAAAAAAACACCATCCGGGGGTCATGCAAAAAAAGTGCCTTGTGACTTTGCTTTAAAGTGTATTCCATAATGGAGAGGACAAAATTATGTTCAAAAACACGGCTCACCAAGCAGCACTGACAGCCACCATTTGATCCCCCCCTCCTCTGAGATTCCTGTAGGATAACGCATCAATTTAGATTAAGGTGATATGAAAGAGAAATGTAAAGTAAGGCTTCAAGAGGGAGGAGCCGGTGCATTTGAGATGAATAAAAAGATATTAAAATGAACGCGTCCCACTTCGGCATACTTACAACTGACCGAGGAAGTGTTTTCAACAGGAGAATATTTTAAAAATCTAAGACTTGAGAGCAGATAATTTTAAAGATAACATAGTTGAAACCAGACTTTTACATACATTGACACATTTTTTTTTCTCACTGTCTAACTTGAAATCAGATTAAAGGTTACTTGCTTTAGGTCAAGTTGTGATTGGTTCACATTTTTGGAGTTTCATTGTAACTTTCTTCAAATTCAGCCATGTGACCATGACTGGATATTCAAATTGACTTGCAGTAATGCTTCTTCTGCTGAGTGCTCTTGCAGTCCACATTTCCACAAGACTCATTTCACTGGTCTGCTGGTTTTTTTCCACATATTTCATGTTCATCTTTGGGACACTGAACTCTCTCCTTCCTTAACAGTATGAACAGATGAATGTGGCATCTTCAGGCATCTGGAAATTGTACCCAAAGATGAATCAAGCCAACAATTCTCTTTCTGTATCATTTCTTTTTTTTTTTTTCATTTTCACACAAGAAAGCATTGTGTTAGCTTAAGATTTGTCTACAGGTGTGCCTCTAGTTTGCTAAAATATTGTGAACTGACTTATTAGAAGCTTACAAAGCGATGACATCATCATCTGAGCTTTTTCACTAATTGTTTAAAGGCGTGATGATATTCTGAGTGTGAAGAATATTAATGATTCTCTCAGGGATTGTCCATTTAATTATTCTTCCATTTAATAAAAATACAAAAAGATTTGATAATCCTGGCTAACATAAAACAGCTTTGAAAGTTCACGTCTTAAATGTGAGTGAGAAAGACAGCACATGTTACTACAGTCAATTAAGATCTGCTGACAAAATATCCTCCCCCCCAGCATCTTGACATGAAGCGTTATTCAAATATAGAGGGTGGTGGATAAAGAGCCTGATGAGGTCAGAGGTGTTTTCCGAATAGATTTGGGCAGAGAAGGTGAAAGCTGCATTCAGGTGTCCCAAAGAAGATTAGGGCAAGACCACGGAGGCCGTATCTCTCCAAACAAGTACGGTTTGATAGCGCTGCTCTGGCCTGGAACGGAGGGAAAAAAACAAGCCCCGCTGCCACAACAAAGACAGGAAATTCAGCATAGATTCCTACTTCTCTCTTTTCTCTTGCCTCTCTATACCTAACAATGCTGGTAATGGAGAGAGAACAGTGCCCGGAGCTGGCAGAGACACCTGCGACATATTTTCTCCCCCCCTCTGATCACCACCACTCCTCCTCCTCTCCCCTGCTTCCACCCTCCCACTCTTCCCACCCCCTCGACATTAAAGTCCTTCACAGAAATCAGAATTTAATAAATCACCCCAGAGCCTGACAGAGTTTATCTCTGGGGGTCGCCTCCACTGTGCAGAGACCCACAGACAGACAAAGCGAGGCCCGATAAGATGTGAAATTAAATACAGTTAGCAGTTTGAGACAAAGGAGGGAGAGTGTCAAACCGAGCTTTGTACGCCGTAAACGGCTGCCTGTATAGTCAGTACAAACACACACACACACACACACACACACGCACACACACACACACGAACCCATACATGCATTCCAAGCACTCACAAACGCCAAAGACAAGGCAGGGTGATTCATTTCAGGTTTCCTCTCACATTTAGCCTCATTTGCATCCTCCACTGTCAACATATCGCCTCTCCCAGATATGTTCAAGAGCTCTCATTAAACGTCCAGGGGATGACATCCTTTTTCTTTTCTTTCTTTCTTTTTTTTTTTTTAACCCGGATGCGCCATTATTAATCACCGGCTCCACTCCTATGTGGACTCATCTCCATCACGGATCAAACGCTATCTTCCCGTGTTTCCTTTCATTCAGCAGATATCACTGACACCAGTCATCGCCGTAGCTAAGGGAGACTTATGGGAGCGCGTCAGAGCTCCGACGACTTTATGAATGCCGTACATAAGCGTTAAGCACAGAGAGGATATAAATGGGAGGATTCGCTCCGTCTGCTAACCTCCCGCTTGTGCCGTACGGGACATGATACGGGCCCTGTTCGCACTAACCCAGATATTTGGCAAAGCAGGAGCACTTTCCTGCTCCGTTTATGTCGACCGACCAGAGTTTTCTTTGACAAAAGTAGGTTTGCAAAAAAGCTTTTTGGAGTGGAGCGTTTCCTTTAACCTTGTGAAATAAGACAAGTGTAACAAAATGGATGCATTGAGACATTGACTAGCGCATGGAATCGAACAAATTCTCCCTAACCGGATGATCAGAAACTGAAAAATCTGCCTTTCTTAAAGATAATGCCAACAACACCATCATGTGCTATATTTGATGAGCTATATCTGCTGTCCGAGAGAAAGACTTTCAACAATGAGCAGGAAAGTTTACTACATTACAGCAAAGTCAGTTTTATGTTGAGTCACAGAAGGATAAAGGAGCCTGCATTCAACAACTGACACTGGAGAAAATATCTAAGAAATGCATTCCTTTGCAACTCTAGCTATACAGTGTGACCATCATGCTACTTCAAGGCAATTTTTCAAGTGTGTGCAACATTTTGCAACAAATATTACTTCTGTTTTAATTGTAAACCTTACATGTGTTTCTAAAAACGAACATTCCTTCTGCACAGGTAAGAACCAGTCAGGGTTATAACAATGAGGCCAAAAATAAGGGACAAAAACTTAATCTTTGCATGTCTCACCCAAAAAGCAGTTGGGAATACAAAAAAGTAGGCATAACCCAGGTGTGACAGTATTTGTTTTGTATTGTAGCAAAAATATGTCCATGCTTTTAGTGAGTAGGTGTTCTTTCAGCTATCAGCAGTGCACAGCAATAAGTTGCGCTTCTTCTCTCCATCCCTCCGACATTTCTCTGTCTTCTTATGCAGACGGTTTTAAACCATTGGAACAGTGCGATGGGACATCCAGAGCTCTTCAGAGTCTCATATGTGTTTGAAAGTGATCCCTGTGGGCTCACAATCAGCCAACTGGGGGGCATCTGCTGATCAAGCGGATCAATACAGCCTGCAGACTCGACCAATGTAACATCAGCAAAGGAAAGGAAATGGAAAGGGTTGCCATTTAATATCTGCTAACAAATGGCTGCATTCAACTGACACAAACTTTTTGCGTTTGAGTATTTCTGAAATGTCTCCATAGTGAAGTAGGAGCATAAATACAAGTTAGATATTAGATATTTCTTTCCTTTGCTAATTTTCGACTTTACTATTTTCTTATACATATTACTAGAAAGTTGGTGATATCCTCTGGAGGCCATGTCTCCCAACTCTAGCAGAGAACATATTTACAGAAGTTGCTATAGAACAATTAGTGGCACTTTGAAAAATGGCACTGTGTTATGAAGGGGCATGATGGCAATGCCTCCATATGAGTGCACAGTAATATTCTTTTCAATTAACTGAGGTCTGCAGTTCACATCAGGATATGGCCGACCTCAGCTTTTTAAAGCTGTTTTCCTTTTCTTTTTTTTTTTCTTCCCTCCCCACTCTGTAGTTAAGAGAAAGCACAGTCAGGTTTCCAGGAAGACGTAGCGCTGGTCACTTAATGGGCTTAGCCTGGTCGGCGGACCTGACCTTTTGCTTTAACAATGCCGAGGCCAGCGAGGCTCGCGGCCTGCTCTGGGAACACGATGACCCCCGGGTGAAGCCTAATCTAACTCCGACGTTGTTCTCCCTCTCTCTCCGCTGTCCAGACAGACAGCCTTCATCCACAGCCTCCCTCTGTTGCTCCGACTGATGCCTTCCTGCTGAGACAACAGTGCCAAGGAGCTGTCAACAGGCCGGTGCTCAGCGGGCCCCGACAGGGTCTCACACGCAGAGCCCCTCGGGGTCCGCGCAGGCACTGACACTCTGCGCCCGGGCTTTGAGTGCCCCCCCAGAAGAATGTCGAGAATGACAGGAATGCCGGGTGCCATCGAGAATCACGATAACGTTCTACCATCTAAGAGCATGATTAGCGAGTTCTGTCGTCAGCCCGTCTACGGATGAGAAAAGGAAAAAAAAAAGAGGTTTGCTGGATACTTTGGGCTTGTCAGTGCTCTGCAGTAGCTTGTCATTTTAAATAATGTGATCCTGCACCTCCCACATCACACACATAACCATCAGCTACACTCGGTGCCAGTTAGCCATACTGACAGACATTGATTACTTATTATTAGTAGTATGTGTGTGTGTGCATTTGAGCTTCAAAACTTAAGCTGACAGTTTCAAACATTTCCCGGTTCTATTCAAAGAGCCTGTGCATTAATTTCATCTGCTGCTCTTTGCTTTGGCTTTTCTCATTGTGCATTCTGAAAGGCCATTTGGATAACAGCATCAGCTGGAAATAACACTAGTCCACATAGCGTGACAATAGAAGCAAGCGCTGTGTTAAAAAAGATTTCCATGGCTTGTCTGTAAGTGAGAACAAGGAAATCAAACAGAACCATAACCGAGTGTTTACACTGCAAAAGAACATACAAATCGTGTATGAAAACCTCATGCTACCCTAGTTTTAGCTAAACAGATAGAGATTTCCAGGTTTTCTCTGCAGCTTCTTAGGGGGCGACATTGTGCTGATTTGTATTCTGTCTACTCAGATGTGGAGAAGAAGAAAAAAAATTGAATTGAAGGGAATAATTTCACACTAGAATATCAAGAATTGTGTCTGTGATGTTTTTGACAGATAAATAATCTATACTGGTAAAACTGCAACATTTTGTCCCTGCTGGCGCGTCCCGTAAAAGCACTACCAAAAAAAAACATCACAGAGCTTAATGAGCGAGTACCAACAATGAAATTGACTGGGACGAATGACTTCGGCATTACTGTTTGCGCCAGAGTGGGAAATCTAGTCACTCCAATCTGGTTTTCTGACATCTGAATAAAAATACTTAGTACAACAGTGGTGAAAAAAATAAGAACGAATTTCTGAGCGATTTGTACTTTTTAAAAAGCTTGTTACCTGAATCTGGTCTACCCCTGATACGTCCACATGGCTCGCCACAACCTTGCATCAAACAAGACTTACTTTTCCATCAAAGAACTTTATTCATCTCTGAATGTTTTCAAATTTATTTTTTTATGTCTCTTGATCAAATGATGTCCTGTGAAAGGTTGCTCTTTCTTCTCCCTTGCAAGTAAACCATACAAAGCAGTGTTTGATCTCCGAAATCCGATCTGTATTTCTAGTATTGTCTCCAGTCCTTACTGTGGCATCTTAAAGGTCAGGAGTGAAAGGCCATTTGATAACTACAGAAAGACCTTTCGGCTTTATTACGCTGCCTTTCATCTCCTTTCCTGCAGAGGTTAAAACAAAGCACGGCGTCTTTTTTGAAAAAGAAGGGATAAAATGGATCACTTTGGAGCCTCGAGCATTTTTTAGTCACTAGGGGAAGTCTGGCACCCAGTGCAGGAGGGAAAACTCTAGTGGGATGCATTTCTGGAAGAGATGATTCTTCCCAAGCAGAATTAGCATATGTCCTCTCAACCTTCCACCAAACCTCTCAAAGAGACCCTGAAATCCTATTGAGATATTATTACCACTCAAACAAGGCATTATTAGAGACATCTAAAGCAGGTGTGCGCACACTAATACGGGCACAGACACACACACTATCACAGCTCAATGACACCCACTTCCCTCTGAATATTCCTTTCTTTTTAATGGTAACCTTGGGAGACGGGGCTGCACCGGCGAGACACTTAACAGCCACTAGTCTGAGAAAAATGTTTTTGATATGCTCGTGTCATTTAATCATCCGCCGTTCTGCCGAGGCCGGGCAGGACAATTTTGCAGGATATTAACTCCAAACTAAACCCCTGGCTTGTATCATTTGTGGGGCCAGTCAAGCAGGAGTCCCAGGAGGAGCGGAGACTTCCTCCTCACAGTCGTAGTAATCTAAGCTTGACTGGCTTGCGCACACACAACTAATCGTCAGGTAGACTGAACCGTAGAGAAATGAAGGAATCAGCAAACGTGTGGCACAAATGAAGACGGTAAATGGAGGATGAGTGGATTTGGGATACTGGCGAAAAACAAGCCAAAAAAAATAAATAAAAATACACACGTGAGACAAGCTGCAAGGTAATACTTCCACTCCAAAGTTGGAGACGTGAAGATCGTTTGTACAGACGTCATCTTAGCATGATCCCTTTGGACAGCCCGCATTGCTTAATGGGGTGGGAAATTTATTTCTTTTCTTTTTTTTCTGCTGTACGAGATGCTGCATGATGTGATTCTGTGCAAAATATATAAAGCTATTACAAGAAAAGTGCTCCAGTCTGACGGTTGGACATGGAGCAGAGGTGGACAGGAGAAGAAGAAAAGTGTCTTGTGGCATGGATGCTCTCGCTATTCTTCGGCAGGCAGGAGCGTCACATGTGCACAGACAAAGCGAGAAGAAAGCTAAGGCAACTGATGAAAACCATTTTTTGTTCCTTCACAAAGAACTAGGTCACCCTCTCATAATTGTCAATCATGCAATAAATCTCTCTGTGGCACAAATGAATACAGCATTGGGAATGAGACAAAGCTTATTGGCATGCTATGTCAGCTTGACTCAATTCATCCTCCTTTTCACACGAGACCATTCATATGTGAAGTTGTGCGAAGGGGTCTCCCTCTCGCTGTCTCACTCACTCACACACACACGCACACACACACACACACACACACACACACACAGCTTCTTTCTTCAAACCAAAGGCATGTCGTTACACCCAACATGTAAGTTGGATGGGGGTTAATGTCTGTTGACAAACCATGTTTTTTTCCTTATAGAGGAGAATTTTATTTTATTTTTATTTATTTTTGCACAATTTAGGAATAATAAGAATTAAGCATAGGCTGTTTATTATATTGAGGAAAAACAAAGTTTCAAAAACCACAACATTTTTCTGTCATGCAGTACTTTTGGTTTAGATTATTTGATCTTATTTGATAAGTTCACAGAGTGACTTTGAGCCATACTGTCCGGCACAGCCGCACTTCTCCAAGCTGTTGCGACAGACTGCAGGACAGCGGCGACAGTTTCCATGGGATCACAAGAAAAGCTGAGACAAAGATTTAAAACTATAACAAATATTTTATTAAGAAAAGACTGTTTCAAAGGTACAGCGGGTAAGATATCAACAACAAGTGTGTAAAGCTGCAGACTGCAGATAGCCTGACTAATCGACCAGCTAATGAATCTGTTTCCTATACTTGTGTTTTCCTCTCAAAACAAGAAAACATAATGGCCAATAAGCACACCACTGCTAAATTTGAATGTTTTGGTACTTGTCAAAAATGTTTGGGCCAAAAATACACCAGTTCCAGTCAGAAGACAATGTCTCAGTGCTTTCCTATTGTTCCACTTGTGTTATTCACTCCCCTGTGTAACTTAGTTTATGTCTTCTTCCTGAAGTAGGCATTGTTGTTAGCACAACCTACGAGTTATGTTTTTTGCAAAAAGATGTGATATTTGAGTTTTTGACCAATCAGTATCAGTAAAGTTGACAATCAGTCAATTCCAGTCACCTACCAAACTCTCTGTGCATCACTCTTTGCTATGCGGGTTTTGTGTTTTAAATATGAGCAATCAGATTGTACAGTTATGCATTTTGATTTTCATACAACGAGAATCCCATAGTAGCCCTTGCCTAGTTGTAAAATGACTAACTGTTGAAGACATAAGCAATGCATAGGCCAAGTACAGCATTTACAAGTTGAAAATATGACTCCAAACTTCTCAGACGAGGCATACTTGGTGTACAGTACAGTGCTCTGCTTTTCCTGCAGCCTGATTGGCTGCGAGCGTCAGATTGACACAGCACTACACGGGGCTCTATCCGCGGAGGGTTTGTGTCACATCTCCGAGGACCCAACTGTCACTCTTTAAGAGGAGGGTAATAATAGCCAGGCGCCACAGCGAGTGGTGGCACAGGCGATTTTACAGAAACATCAGGGAGACGATGACATTTGAGTCTACGAGGAGAGAAACCCAAGCGCTGCAACCAATAAAGACTCCCGCCGATATTCTCACTTGGCTCGCCCAGAGAGACGCACGCAGAGGCAGAGAATGGGAAAGAGAGGGGGTGAAAGGCACAGGGAGATGTCAGTGTTAGATGAAAATGTGTTGACCTGGTGATATTGATACCCCGCGCTCATAACCTCTACAGGTGTGCGGAGCCGTCGAGATCCAGCTCCGGGTGTGACTTTCATTGGGTAAAAAGCAAGGACCGTAGACCTTCAGATGAAGCAAGCGTCAACGCTTTACTTTAAACTGCAAGCAAATAAAAATCTGACAGCAAATATCAAACCAAATATGTCGGACTTTGTAATATAAACGGCACCGACGGAGGCTTTTCAAGGCCGACACAAAGTTCCAGCTTTCTGTCAAGTCTGACCTCGTTTTTTTCACTTTAGTTTAAGGACTTTAGCATACAAAGAGAACAAAAATGTTCTACAGGTTATTTGATAGTGGTGGTTGTTCAAAAAACACAATAAAAAAATGGAAGAATGACTCATCTTTGAGTTTTTTATAAGATAAAAAACTGGGCCAAAGTACAAGATGTTGGTGAATACATTTCTAGAGAAAGATTTGTGGGAGATTTTGCATTTGATTCAACTTGTGGATGAAATGCAAAAAACTACGTATTTGACCCATTTGCTTATAAAGAAAAAATTGGACAATTCCAGCCTCCACTTGATTGATCGGTATCTCTCTACTCTTTGGCATGATTCCATCAGATTTTATTCTGGTCTTTTTTCATAAAAAAAAAAAACTGCAAAATTCACCAACGACCTCAGGATTAATGACTTCGTTTTGATTGATTTTTAACTTGCAAAATGATTTTTTTTTTTTTTTTTACTTGTATGAAAGACAGATCTGGAGCAATCTGACAATCAGAGTCAGACTTCAAACAGTGCTGTAAGACATGTTGTCTAGATATGACCTATTTATGTATCTAATGAAGACTATCACTCACAGATATGCCATGTCTGGCAGCATTCAGAATTAGAACATGAGCACTTAACAAATATCAGTGACGACCATGATCACGCTTCGCTTCCTGATCAGAAGTTTTATTCTTTTTTTTTTTTTCCTCTGCGATGATCTGCATTTAAACCTTATGACCACAGGGCTGTTTTTTTTTATTTATTTTCAGTTCACTCATCTGATGAAACTGACTGAGCAAAAGTCTTTGAACCGCCACAGAAAGCACTGTGAGTCTCAAGTGTCATTAGCTTCAGGGCTTTTTTTTTTTTCTAGCAAGCACCAGGTAAAGATTAGATAACGATCAGCGCTTTAATAGATACCATTGGAGCTGTTCGCGCACTGTGCCCAACATCTGGAGTTAAGAGAAGAAGAAATAGTCGCTTTCTGTGCTCTGGTGTCACACTGAACCCGGCGAGGAGAGCGGCCGACGTTAGAACTACACACCTCTTGTACAGTGAGTCTGTGCCGAGTCAGATCCAACCACTGTTTCAGTCACGTCCAACGATAATGAAGATAACTTGACTTTGACAGAAAACGATCAGCCTTCATAATTATTTGCAGTGTCAGACTACTTTAAAAAAAAAAACATCTTTTCTCACTCTGAAAATCTTGTTGAAGTGAAATTAAGATTTTTTTTTCTACTTGTTGAAAACATTATGAATTAATACTCTGACTGTAGATATGTGCAAGTTTAAGCCAGCACCTGTTTGCTAATGATTTCCTCCTGTAGAAACTTTGTTATCTAGTCTTTCCCACTTTGAAGAGTGACAGAGAAATAGGCCTGCTTGTCATATGTTGCAAAGTTAACAAAGTAAAACTTCCTAAACCACTTCAATCAAATTAAAAACAAACCAAAAGATAAATTTAAAAAATAATAAAATAACCATTCATTATTTTATTAAAGGCAATTTAAGAAACCCGATAATTTAATCATCTGACATTTTGTATAAATATCAGATGATTTGTACAAAATCAAAGATTTAACCAATTCCCCAATTAAGAAGTTAAATATTGAATTAGCATTGCATTACTCTTTCATTTATTTGAAGGTTTGCCAGGAATGCTAATAAATGTCCATGTAATTATTTCTGTTCTATTATTAATATTTTATTGTTTCACTTTTGAAACAAATGAAAGAAAAACCTGGATGACATGGTAGAGCTTGGTTAGCTGACAATCCAAGAGTGCAAAGGGGTTTTTTGTTGGATGACATTCCTTTCTTGGCATGCTTTAATTATTAAGAGGGACTCCTTTTGTATTGAGCAAAGAGCTCCAAAAACATTGACACTGGAGGAAAAACATCTGCATGTTTACTCAGGAGAAGATTCGTCCCTGATAGGCCCGGCGAAAACGACGAGGGGGAGAAAAAAACAAGGAGAGGAAATTTGTGGAATCCCATCTGAGATTGCTTCCCTGATGGATTCTTTTTCCTGTCAGCTCAGACGAGAAATGAAGCTGGGGAAAATTAACTCCTGATACAGCCACGCTGAATTAGACAGAGAGGGAAGACAGAAGGAGGGGGGGAGAGAAGGAAAAAAAAAAAAAAAAAAAAAACCTCAACGCACTTTTTAAGGATTCCAGCCTTGTCATTTTCAATTTTCTGCTCTTTGGACATGCTTGTATTCAGATTCCCCAACATCTATTCGCCATATCAATCCTAATTAGACAATCTGGGCCCACGAAGGATGGGAGCGGAGTTATTTGCATAATTTAATCATAAATACTCAGTGATACATATTTCCAAATGCATTTGTACAATTATCTTTTCATCCTTGGGGCAAAAAGTATTAATATGATTAGGCAATAATTCTTAAAAAAAAAAGAAGAAGAAAAAAAAAAAAGATGGGGGGAAAAAAAGAAAACCAGCAAGTATGCAGTCTTTTTTTTTTTTTTTTAACTCCAGCTCTGGGCTATATGAAAAATTAATTAATTTCTGAGGAAAATCAATTTCTCCATGTGACCATATTAGACAGAGCCCAGCAAGGGCCGGCATTCCTTCTCCAATCAGGAAATCTCATCTGCTCCCTCTAACTTCTGTCAGTAGCGTTTAACATCCTGGTACAAGCGGCGGCGACTTCCGCCAGCGCTCCCTAAATGTGCAGTAATGTGAAGGGGACCTATAAGGAAAGACCCAAAGTAGATGAGAAAAATCACTCTTTAGCATCTAATAGTTGGATCAGTCACACTGGGCAGTCAGCCGGCATGGGGGAACTTAGCCAAAGTAGTTTCAAAGTGCAAATCAGGACTTTAACTTCAAAACACGCAAAAGTCATCTGATTCAAATCTCTGGTCTATTGGTTGCAACTCTACTTTCACAAAAGTATCAAAATATAAGCAGGTGGATGAGGCGCCTTAGTTTTGGTGCTCGAGATTATTGGAAGGAAAATCCAGTTGTTGTTATTTGTTTTTTTCCTTCATCCTTTGCTCTGCCGATCACCGATCAGAGCCGATAACCGGGAAATTGGCCAATCCCAACCTCTGATTGATCGGTGCACCTCTGTTTAAAACCATTTGATTTCGCGAGAGGAATTAATTGGCAATTCAATCACCGCTGCGGATCCAGTAAAGGCATGCAAATAAGACAGGAGCACGGACAGCTAATGCATCCACAAGGCAAATTAACAATATGGGGCCTCTTTGCCATGCAAATAGCCTCCAAATCCACAAACGACATTAGACAGTGTCAAACAAAGCCTCTCTAACAAGTGAAATCTGCGGTTTTTAAAAGAGTCTTGGCTCGGCTTCATTTAAAGCTACAGAAATATGATCCTCAAAGAAAGAAAAGCCGAAAAAGGGGAGAGAGTGTTTGGTTAAACAAGCTGCTTTATGGACGTTTTCCCAAAAAAAAAAAAAAGAACAGTTTTAATTTGCTCTTTTTCCAGCTCAGTGAGTGTCAACTCAATAAAGCAATTCTGATTTTCAAGGAGGCTATTTGTTTGCACAAAAATAAATAAAAAAAATACCCAAACACCTTGCCACCATCTGCCAACTGCACAGTTGACTTGAGCACATGTACTGTACCTAATCAAATTTAGCAGATCCCCACTGAAGGATTAAAATGTGAGAAAAGAAGAAAAAAAAAAACTTAAAATGCTGGAGCTTTTTTCCTCTTTCTCTCTCTCTCTTTACTCCAATAAAGAAAAAGACGATATGAGAGCCAATTTGTCTTTTAGAGAAAGTACTTCAACAAATTTGGATTTTAAACAGCTTTGTACACCATTATTTCTCGCTCTGTCTCTTGTTTTTTTTTTCATTTTATCTTTATCTGTCTCTCTCACCCCCTCCTCCACTCCTCCCTCCTTCTCCTTCTCTAATCAGGCATCTGTCACTCTCTTTTTGAAGTTATTATCGCCCGAGCCTCCCTCTTGGATGTGGTTGCCCAGTGACGGGGGGTATCTTAGCACCCACTCTGACTGGGAATGATTTGAATGCAATCCAGAAATCTCCCCTGAGTACCTGTAAACACATCCGCGCCTTGTAGAAAACAAATATATTATAAGAGAGCTCAGCAGAGAGGAGAAGAGAGGAGAAAAGAAGAGAGGAGAGGAGAGAGGAAGAGGAGAGAGACAAGCTGGCACCCTCGGTGGCAGCTCACACTGAGCGCTAAACAAAACAATTACCGTCATTTGCAAATATGTGTGTTTAGGCATAAACACTGCTGAAGTAGGAACAAGAGAGGTGAGCGCTCTCGCTACACTTCCCAGTCACATCAGCATCAATTATATATTTATATCAGAGCGTTAAAATAAATAAATAAATAAAAAAGCAAAAACGTGGCTCTCACTGCCACCTGACAGAAAGGAGCTCAGGAAAATCTATTTAAGTGAGGCGTGGAAGTGAAAAAAGCCGGGACCGTTTCCCCAGTGGCGGGGCACCGTCTGGGGCGTGCGGTTAACCTTCAAGGGGTAGACAATGATTGTCAATTAAAACCGCTGCCCCGGCATCGGATAGCCACACACACACACACACACACACACACACACCCACACAAACACACGCACACACAAAAAAAAAAGGAGACCAATGAGAGATATGCGATATCTCCGCGCCACCCCCATGTTATAATAACCTTTCTGAGAGTTCAAGTGTCACGCAGCAATAAGAACCTCTTTTTTTTTTTTTTTAAACATCCCACCGCGGGGAAAATGAAAAGGGAAAACAAGTAGCTGGAACACGGGGGGCTCCTGCAGGGGCTCTTGGAGGGGCCACAGCCATATAATGTAAAGAGGGGAGATTACTGAACCCGGATCAGGGTGGAACACTGGTAATCTGGCACAAGAGCACTTCAGAAAATAAAGAGGTTAATAGTCACTATATTTCTGGTAGTTTTTTTTTTTTTTTTTTTTAAAGATTAGCTGTAATGACCTGTAACTGAGCTCAGACAGTTCAAACACACATTTTCTTTTTCAGGGTTTCAGCTGGGACGGGCCGCTATGAGGGGAGCAGAAATACCACAATTTCACCACATTTGCACATTCAAGATCAGAACTTTCCAACAAGTTATAATCAGTTTTATTTCAAACAAAGTCGCTGCACTCACTACTACTGCTGCTCAAATAAAATGACAATAACTACTTACTGTATACAATAATGTTATTGATTGAATTTACTTATCACGATCTTCACTTTGGTACATATAACTATGCAAAAAATGTAGAATAAACACCTGCCAGAAACTTTTCTTTTTTTTTTAGGTGCTTAATGTGGACATTATTACATGTTTTTGCTGTTCTGCTCTTAACAAGATGAAGCAAATAAAACAGCAGAGATTCACAAAGAAATCAGCTGGAATCACTTCTCAGCTTGAGCAGGTTGGACTGCTGACTGAAAAGTCATTGAATCCCTGAACGCAGCTAAGTACTAACAGGTCAAGGTCATACCAGCACTCTTCAGTGTAGATGGTTTTGAAATTGGAAGGCTCAAGATTAACTGTGCTTAGAAAATTTGATGTTTTTGCTGCTCTCCACAGGGTAAAGCAAGTATAAGCAAATGATATCAGCTGGTTTATTACTTATGCTGTCTGCACATGTAGCCATCCAGCAGTCAACTCACATTTTAATGTGATTACTGGCCATGTTTTCATGATCAGAAATGTTTCAAGAAGCCAGATTTCTTATTTTTGTTAAAAAATAAAAAGGTAAAATGTTGAGGATTTGTTTGAGGCAGCTGGCAAGCAGTGCACAGCAACAGGCGTGAGAGTAGAAGGTAAAATGTTAAGAAATATCTGCTCTCTCCTGCTCTCTCTCTCTGTCATCTCACTGTGACAAAAATTTTTTGCTTCTTAAATGATGATTAGGTTTAAATTATTGACGCAGATGAACACACAGCAGAAAAAATACTGCTATGACTATTACAATTGTTTTCCATGGTCAGAAAGGCTTTAAAAGAGCCAAATGTTGTTGTGAGAGGAGAAATTTTATTTCATCCGACTGACCAGCAGTGTGCAGCAGCAGCAGGATGCTTCAGAGCAAGCTCCAATGGAACCAGCAAGTTCTCTGGCTCTGACTATACTGATTTATTTATTTATTTATTTATTTTATTTTTAACTTGGTGAACTTGGTTAACTTTTTAAAAGTTTTGGATTAGGTAAAACTTAAACCGCTTAAACAACCCAAAATACGCACGCACACACACATAAAGAATTCCAGCGAACAATACACTCTTTAAATGTGTTTAAACAGCAAGCGTAGGGAACAAGTTGGCTTGTTTGTGTCCACATCAAAACTGAAACAGCAGGCTGCAGTGGAGCTCTGTGATGCTATTCACATTCACACAGTGTGCATCAAAAAAAAAAAAAAAAGAGAGAGAGACCGGTGTTGTTTTAGCACAATAGGCCGGCAGAAGGAGGGGGATAAACTGCATGTGAAATAGTAAGAGCCATTGTATAGGAGTATTATTCACTTCATTGTTATCACTGTGCCACTGTATAAAAAAAGAGCAGTGACACTGTGTGTAATAGAGGGAATGGGGGGGGGAGTGAAAAGCTAAACTATCCCAGGCAGCAGGCTGTTGTTGTTGTAACCCGAGAGGCCTAAACCCGTGAACTCGGATACTTTTCCCTTTCTATTTTTTTTTTCTTTTTTTTTTTTATCTGACTGTAAGTTGGTGGAAATAGAGGGAACTTGTTTTCACCTCTGGGGTCAGTGGGGTGTGGGTGTTTTTTTTTTTTTTGGGGGGGGGGATGGTGGTGGGAGGGTTTGCAACCTGCGTGCTGTTTACTCAAAGTGATCATTTTGTCAGCAGCTGTATCAGCGGGGCGAGACGGAGTGAGAGGCGGCACATCCCCGCAAATAAAATCAACTCTTTCCCAAGCAACAGAAGAAGCCTTTTATCCCCGCGGATGCCTCGGTCCGTTCCATGATGTAATTCTCCAAATGGGGCAGGCAGGCAAGCGGGCAGGCAGGCAGGCAGGCAGACCCGGGTCTGAGTGATTGATTTCAGCCCAGCGCCGGGAGAACCTGGCTGCTTTCAGAGACAATTACAGTCCTGTCCATGTGCCCGTAATAGCCCAGCACTTTAGCGTCATTAAAGCGACGCGAGGCACTGCATTATCCTTTAACCCCATCGCTGGTCGTCCCTCTTCCCTCCCCGCACGGCCCCACCATTGACAATCCGGAGAGTTCAGCCGCATACTTTGTCACCTGAAGCTCCACGCCGAGCTTCAGAGGAGGATCTGTACAGTAGATAAAGTGGGGGGGAGGGGGATGATGGGGTGTTCGGGGTCCCTTGATGCTTCATGTAAATGATGCTTAAGCACCAGAGTGCACAGGTGAGCTGTTGAGACAATTGCTGCTAAAACGGGAACGTGAAGCTTGCAGCAGAGAGCTACACGGAGGTGTGCGAGGCCCACAGGTGCAAAAACACAGGGTGCAGGTTATTCTAAATGTTTAAATGCAGCAGCCATGCAACCGTTAGCGTGTGACGTGGAAAAATGTCCAATTTGACAAGAGCACTCTGAAAATTTCTAAAACAAAAAGCACCGTCCTAGCCGTCGGGATATTTGCATGTAAATTCTGCACAGCTCTACTTACTTCACTATTTTTTTCCCCCCCACTTTAACTCGCCCGGTTGCTTCTGCTGCAAAAACAAAAACTGCACATTTCTAAACTAGACGTGCACTAATCAGGCTTTCCTTGGCCGATTCCAGACAAGATTTTTTTTTTTTATTCTTTTCTACTGTAATAAAATAAAAAAAGGAGGAAATGTCCTTCAGGTTCTGTGAGGAATGTAACAGTTTTCAATTTATTAGAGAATGAAGGAATAACAAGATCAACCCTTCTCACGCATGGAAACATCTATCTGTGACATTTATCTGAAACTGGAAATTGTGCACCGCCTCGCCTGCTGCTGATTGATGCATTTACAGACGGAGAATAGGAGGAGTTATCAGTTTTAATGCATAGGGTCAACAAGTGAAATATTTCACTCGATTGGTGCTTCTCTGTTCCAAACAGAGACTCAAAGTGACTTTAACTGCTTTTATTTTACCGTTCCCGCCTCATTTGTGGGGAGGCTTTCCATCATATTTGCATTTCCAGCTCATCTCTGAATGCAAGAGGGAGCGATCAATACAGAATCAATCACAGTGACAGGTGAGAGGGTAAATTTGACCAGGCTCCACCGTCCTGGGAGACTTGAGCGATGCATCACAGACGAGGAGCAACAGGACAATAAAAAATGGCTTTTAATCCAGTATTGATCTGTGCTTAAATCAGTCAGTTTTCAAAAACAGATCAAGGTTATTTTGCTTTATTTGTTGCAATGCATTCATTTGTCCAAACTATTTTTGTTATTATTATTTATTATTATTATTATTATTATTATTATTATTATTATATCACACTCAATGATGTTTAATTGAAGTAGAATTATTTGCATCAATAAACAACAGCTTTTTGATCAACTCTTGCTTCATTGGGAGTGTAAAGTATTATTTTGTTGCTACCAAAAAGTAAGACAAAGTAATATGATAGAATTATGTTTTTTTTTCCCTCTATTTATTTACATTCAGCAAATTTTAATTATCCTAACTGAAACCTTAATCCCACAAATGTAATGACTTTATAGGACACCTATCCAAGTTATATTTCGGTCATTAAGAGATATATAAAAAAAAATAAAAATAAAAGGAGTTGCGCAAATCTAGAGGGAGAACTTGACATTTCAAAGGATTGCTAAATGTTTTAACATTTTCGACAAAGTGGTAGAGTTGGATCTGCAGTTCATTCAACGCACCACTGTTATCGATTTACTGGCTCAGCAGCAGACAGGCTGTATCCATCATGTCACAGCTTTCGCGTTGCACGTGTCAAAAACTTTCACTTAACTTTTTAACTGCCGAGGCGCACAGCGGTTCCTGCGATCGCACTTTTTTCTCACCCCCTCCACCTCCCCCACAAACCACCACCCGACATTTCAATTTTGACATGCATCCACGATAATACTCGAACCTTTCACGCGAAAACACAGGAATCATCTAATAGCAACATAAATACGCCGAATCCAGTTTTTTTTTTTTTTTTTTTTTTTTTTTTTTTTTTTTTTTATTGAGGAGAAAAAAAGACCGTCTTCTCCCCCCCACCACCCTCTCTCTCGCATGCATGCATGCCGCTGCGCCTTTACGCACGGCTCGCTTGCTGTTCGAGGAGCATCGCGCGCACAGCGGAGCCCCCCGCACTCACCTCGCGTTGGTGCAGTCGTTGTAGAGCGTCTCGAAGTCCTTCCTGGAGATGAGCTTGCAGCGGTTCACCCCGGGCTGGATGGCGCCGAGCCCCCGGAGGATGCGGACCTGCTCCACGTTGCACACGACCGGCGTGATCTCCAGCCGCTTCAGCTTGGTGTAGACCGTGTGCAGCCCGCCGACCAGGTGCTTCAGGAACAGGTCGAACGCCTGCGGGAGGCAGATGAGCTCGCAGCCGTCCACGGTGAACGATGCCACCTTGGCGCCGCGCAGCTCGACCATCTTGCACTCGTTGTTCTGCGGGATGCTCTCGACGGGCGACGGGGTCGAGTAGACGGGCTTGCTCGGGGGCAGCGCCGCGCTCGGGGTCGGGATGCCCGGGCTGCTGGTGGCGAGCAGCTCCGATCTGAACAGGTTCTGGCCGGGTCCCGTCGGCGGCACCAGAGACGGGGACGGGGACGAAGTTGTCGACGGCGGGGACGTGGTGGCGGAGGAAGTGGAGATCGGAGGCGGCGGGACGAGCGGAGTTGGTGGGATCAGAGCAGCCGGTACGGCCATGGTCACCTAACGAGAGGCAAAAAAACCGAGGGCGAGAAAAAAAAAAAAAAAAAAAAAAAAAAAAAAAGGAAAGCAGCCCGAAGTTCAAAGTAGAAAAGCCAGCCTGCCGAGAGAAAACCCTTAAATGAAAGAATCCTTCAGAGTTTTAGCTCCTCAGTTAAGTTGGGAAGTAGGAAAAAAAAAAAAAAAAAAAGAGCAAGAGCGAAAAAAGGCGTGCTGAGTGAATTTTTTCTCTCGTTTTTTTTTTTTTTTTTCCTGAGAGGGGGACAATGATCAAAGATAGGAGGAGGAATGACAGGAGGAAAATGAGCTGAAAAGTGCAGCACCGCTCTGTGGATGAGTTGTTGTTGTCACACGGTACAGAGAGGGAGGAGCTAGGGGACAGTGGGAGCCTTTGAAGAACATAAAACTAACTGTTCTCTCTGCTTTGCTGAAATGTTTCAGCTCTGCTTTAATAACTCATTAACAGAGTTTTTTTTTTAAATAGATCAGATGGAGATGTATTTTTTTTTCCAGCTCATTTCTTTGCAGCTGCAACAAAATAGTGGCTCCCCACTAAAAATTCTGCAAAGTTTTCTCAAATATAATATAAAGATTGAGAATGATATGACCTTTAAATTTTGTTCTTTTTTTTAATGTTTTTAAAAATTCATGATGTCATAGTTATCCTGTTTTCTGTCTGTCCTGAAGGAGTCACTGATAATGTTCCTCGTTTAATTAGCCTGGGCTTTTATTGTTCTGACAGCCATTGTGCTTTTTTTTCTGTCGAGAAGCAGCAAAACAAAGTGAAGAATCAACATAAAGATGTTTGTTTGTTTGTTTGTTTTTTGCACTAAATGTCAAAACTGTTCACACCCCATTGAAATACTTTTTTTCACTTTTTTCCACCTTTGCATGCTTTATACTATTCACTATATAAAAAAAAAAGACAAATCTGATCAGGGGAAGATGAGAAACGATAAGAACTGCAGCGATGTGACCTTGTTGCATGCCTCACACTCTTGAACTATATAAAAACATATTTTCATTTAATTTAACCAATCTGTCTTCTTAAGTTTGCACATGTCATCAATTTTTGTAAATCTGTCTAATCTGAAATAAAGTTCAGCTGTCCTACACTCGGACTTTTGATCATTTGCAGACTGTAATTAAAGCTTTAGTTATTATATTGTACTAAGGTATCAATATATTTTTTTAAAATCCTGCGTTTTATCTGAATGTGTGGCTCTGGTTAGAGATTTATCTGTCTTTGGAGAATCTATTGGACAAAAGTGACACTGCAATCAAAGTGTTTTCTATAAATTCATGAAAAAATGGAAACTTTAAGAGACTGCAGGAATGTCAAAACTCAATGCTAATGCTAAAAAAATAAATACATCACCAAAAGAACACCATACTCACAGTGAAACATGGTGGTGGCAGAATTATGACTTGGGGATTAAAGGTGAATGACATTATGAACAGATTTAAATTCTGAGCCTAAATCTTGAGGCGTAACCTCAAAAGCATAGGATTAAGAAGGATTTATGTTTTTTAGCCCCATACTGAGGCAAACCGTACATTAAAATGACAAAAATAATGACTAATTGAGCAGAAAATTTAACTTTTGAAATGGCCTAGTCAAAATCCAGAGAAAAATCTGTCTGATCAAATCTCCCGAAGAGGAATATGGACATCCTCACAATCTGATAGATTTGGACAACTTTAGCACGGTAGCGTGAACGTATACTAAAGATGTAAAATTAGACTCAAAGATCCCTTAACAAAGTACTAGTTAGTGTAACCTGATCGTTGCACTCGTTCCCCAAAAGACCTTGTAAGTTTTTTTCTGTTGCTTTGTGCAGAAAAAATTTCCCCCATCCAACAGTGGTGTGTGTGTGTGTGCGTGGGTGTGTGTGTCTGAGTGTGTGTGTGTGCACTTCAGAGATCTGCTTTGTATAAAATACAAGTAAGTTTTTTTGCATGATAGAAACATATCCTCAAGTGACTAATTGTGAGCTGATGCAAACATGAGATCACTAATTAAACATGGACTTCAAGGCTTCGTTTCCAGAAGATTGTTTCATTAAAGCGCCGCACTGAGCATGGAGCGGCAACGTTCCCCGTCACCTTCCGAAAGATTTAAACTCACATAATAAGAGTCGTAGTATAGTGGAGGAATTAAAGCTGAACAGATGGATTTATAAGAGGAGGAGACTTAACATTTTAAGAGACAGGAAACGCCAATTTGGTGTTTCAGGGGAATTTGAATCTCCTATCAAAAAAACATTTCTGTTATTAATCAACCCAATGAAGCTGAGTTTGGAACCAAACTTTGAAATCATAGAAGAGTATATAAAGATTTAGATAGGAAGACCAAGTGCCCCATAATGGTTCAGATCTCTATATAGTTAAAGGTATTGTAGCAGCTCTCAGTGTCACTTTGACAAACAGTTATCCCAGGCTTCATTTTCCAGAACTCTGTGTTTATAACGTCTATGAGTAAGACGCATCAGATGGGTATATACCCTGTCCGCCCCCGACTCTAATTACTCTCATTTTTTCACTTGCATTTAGTGAGTATATCTGTTTTCAAATACTTCAACTAACAGGTGTTTCATATCAGGCAGAGTGAGTTTGGTCCAGATAACGTTCTTGTTCTCCCTTTTCCCTGTGTCCAGAGAAACATTAAGATAAGCAGGGTGTCATTTAAAAAAATAAAATAAAAATTATCATTCAGAGAAGAGGGGAGCTTGTAGTGTAAAATCAATAGCTGCTTAAAATTCATTGCCAGGCAATCCGGTTGCCCTTTATGTTGCTAACCTTTCACTTAAATATGCACCATATTAAGATTTCATTATATACAATGAATGTCACAATGGTTTGCCCACTATTCCTCGTGTTTGCGTGGGTCAGTTGCAAATCTTTGCTCTTGTAAAGACCGAGAAATGACAGCTGCGGACAATTATGCGGCGCTTTAGCACCATAATAGGGATGAGAAGGCAACGTATATGTGATGTTTCAGATACAAAGGGCTTCAAGAATACTGAGTGGGCCGGAGACCACACATCGACTGCAACGCACAATCCCCTTGGCAAAACATGGTGGCGGCAGCATCATGCTGTGAAGATCGATCAGAGTCGACAGGAAAAGTAGGAGGAAAAACATGAAAGTAGGACATTATGTACATAGATGGTGATATGGGAAGAAAATTGTTTTTGTCCACTTTGCAATAATCTTCTACTTTGTGTCAGTTTATTAAGAACCTCAACGAAACATTCTGTGGTTTTAATGTATGAGAATTTGGAAAACTTTAAGGACAGCAACTAGGCCTGGCACGATAAACAATAAATCGATAAATAGCATAATAAATTAAAACGAGTTCAATAATTCTCATTTGCATGACTTATCGTTTTTCTCTTTCTACCAAAAACTGAACGATAAAAGTATTCAATCTGGTGTTTTGGTCTTCTGGAACAATTTGTCGTTCAGTAAAATCTGTTATGGTGACAGGCCTAAAAGCAACTAAATGCCTGAATCCAGGGTAAACACACCGTAACATAATACAGTTTATACACTGCTAGCACATTTTTCACCATCATCCTGTGCTGGTATAATTAAACCAAGCTATTGCTGCATGACAAAAAAAAAAAAAAATCTCACACAGGAACCTATATTGCAAACAGAACCAGCCTAGTGAGACAACTTTAACTATAAAGTTTAAAAAAAGCAGTTCACACAGTTTTTTTTTCTTTCTCCAGAAGTACAGTACATGTGGATGAGATTGCAGTAAACAAATGACCATGTCAGACTGTAATCACCCTGCGTGATGAATGAGCACCAGAAAAGTGTTTGAAAATGTATGGATATGGGACAGGACTTGTGTATGATCAATGACACAGTATATTGTTTGATGTAATAATTTATTCACCCCATAAAGCTTTGATAAAACAATGTTGAAAAGCAATTTAAATTGAATTCATTTAAATGTCAATTCTCATGGTTAGGATTTTTCTATAATTGGCTATTTAATTAAAATAATTTTCATAGTCATTAATACAGCCGGCAACTTGTAGCGCCCTGACGTGTTTTAATTACATGGTATTAACAAAATTGATATGCTTTAGAAAGCATGGTGAATAAGAAATAATTAGACCAATCATACATCATCCTCTTATGGACATTAAGTGTATCACAATATAATTGATGAACTTAAAAAACGAGGGAGATAAATAACTTTAATTGTGCCGAGTTGGTGTACAGAGCTTGGAACAAAGAATCCTACTCACGATGTATTATATTTCAGAGGCAATTCATTATCTGTACCATCACTTAGCTCTCGATGCCCAGCACTCTCCCCTAACCTATGATTACATGACATTTGAAAGCAGTGATACTAAGTAGTCTTTTAAATTGTCCTTTTACCTCGCCTGCATAAATCTTTCAAAAAAAAAAAAAAAAGGCCCTGCTCTGGATGGACAAAGAGAGAGCGGCGGAGATAAGAATCATTTAAATGCTCAGAATAAAGCCCTTATTGATCATGAATATTTGTTTGTCCAAGGTTATACCGCCGTGACCCTGTCTCTCCTCAGACAACGGCCAACACAAACATGCCACCTGGGTTGAAAGGGGAGATGACAGAAAGCACTCCGAAGGCGGAGGGAGGCAGTGGGGCGGTGGGAGGGGGGATTTTATCCCACACAACAGGTTTCTATTTGCAATCTTAAGTTACGGAGCATTTAGTAACTGAATCTGTCACCTTTTGTTGCCAGCAAAACAGGACAGGTTGAATCCGCTATTATTTTTGATCATTTTCAACAAAAAGTCTAACTTTGGTATTTATTTTGCTCTTGTTTCTGCCAGACCCTTTTTTTTATTTTTATTGACAACAACAAAGAATGTGTGACTTCACCGCAAAAGTAAGATCATATTTCAGCCATTAATATCTGCTAATTTTTATAACTATGTATTGCAGGTAATGAACTTCATTTTCTGAGAAAATTTTTAATTGTACGGCTATAAAATCAGGATGTTTAATACGGAGATGTTTATGGCCATGTTATGGACAAGATTGCTGACTTGACAGTCGTCTGGCAGACCGTCATTGACACCCTCCGCAGGCAGGAAAGGCCACAAAAGGTCACAGCTAAAGAAACCGTTCGCAAAGTGCCGGATCCAAACATAATAATTAGATCTGCATGATATTAGATTTCATGAAAATGTTGTGATGGTGTGAGACTTGCGATGAACAAAACAGTTCACTAATGCTGATATCATTCTGATTTGAGTTCGTTGCAACCATAGGCCACATTGTGGATATCCAGCTAATAGAAACATAAAGGGAAATTCATTGTTTGAGTCTCAAAATGGTCAAAATGATTGAGAAAGTTACATCTACCCCGTCAACAAAGAAACAACTCCATTTTAGTTTCCTTAATGACATCACCAGACCATCTTGACGCTCTCCAAAAAACATTTTCTGCAGCATTAAAACAAAAAGCATTGTCGAATGAATTATTAGCTCTGGAAGCTTGAAGGCATTGTACTTATATAATTAGCTCATATTTATTGCCTTCCAGTATTGTGCGCAGTGATAGTGCGACAACAATAAATTTCCGTCACATTGTGCGGCCCTAATATTAATGGAGAGTTTAGTGGGAGAGAAAAAATAAAGTTTGATAGAAGGATTGCTAATGTAGAAATGTCAGCCTATGGAAATAAATTTCCATGTACCGGACACTGTATGCACTCAGTAACTGATCGGAGATACTTTTGCATCAATGAGGCATGGAATGGAGACAATCTGCCTCTGGCTCTCCTGAGGAAACTCATGTTGCTGTAAATGCTTGAGCTACACCCTCTCATCTTCATGTTGACAACACTTCACAGAGTTAAGCACAGTGAAAACTACTGTTGATCTCCTAGATATGCCTGTGTGTTATAACTCCTGAAGGCATGTATCCAATACAGACCTTGCAAATTTACCCCAAAACTGTCTCAAAGCTTTGGTCCTCGTTGTTGCCTGTGCATCTTGCTCAACCACACTTTTTCCCTCCATTCAACTTTCCGTTAACATGCCTTGAGAGACTATTGTTCAAGCTTATTATTTAGCAGTGACCTTTTGTGGCTTGCCCTTCTTGTGGAGGATCTCGCTGCTGGAAAACGGTCGAGTCAGCAGTCTTCCCAGTGATCGTGTTGGTCACAAAATGGCCCCATACATAAACAGATCACTCTGTGTGTAATGAATGCAGTCATAAGTTTTCATTTGTATTCCAATTGTTCTGTTCTCGTTGGTTTTGGACAGATCTTGAGCTTAATGACAAAACGACACGTGTCTGGCGCTACCCGATGTCGGTCAGCTTGAACCGAATTCATTTCCCGAAGTTTAGTTGTTTAGTCGGACGACCCACTTCCTCCAGCGTTTTGCTTGACGACGCCTTGCCTCCAATATACCCGGGCTGCGAGGAGAAAACTGAGAGATTTGTGGATATCTAAATTGCTAAAGCAGAAACCTGTATAAACAGCGGTAATTACCGGCCCATTGACAGTCTCTCAGTGTTGTGCTCATTCTGCCACAGCCGCAGTGATTAAAATGAATCCTCATCGACTTCTCCATTAAAGCGCTGGCAGGAGCGATCCCGTGACCTTTCCCCATTGATTGAACATAACAATCACAATTCAATTGTAATGCAAAGAGAACATTTGTTATAATGTACATGAGATGCATGAGCCATTTCCTGGGAGTGGAGAAGGGTAATCAATGGAGTGACTCTTGGCGTGATGCAAGGAGAATGAGGCTGTTTGCAGGCCCTAATTCATACAGCCTGCAGTGTATGATGGAAAGCAATGATATGCATGTAAACACCCTGATTTCTCTCTGCTTGTCTTTCAATAGGATAACAAAAGGCTTGACTTATGTATCTGTAAAGTCCAACAGCCCCGAGCTGCCAAGGCTGGTTGTAATGTACATTTCTGGTTTAAAAAAAGAAAACTAAACTAACAAAATTATTACAGTACCATTATCTCGTGCTGAAAAATGTAGGGGAATCTGAATGTTAAGAGTGCAGGGACAAAATTCAGGGTTTCCCCAGTGCATCGTCAGCCTGGTGGGCCACCAGGCTAAGCATTGCTTCCAATCTTTCAATAAAACATAATTATCAAGTGATATTTTAAAATTTTATGTCAACCTTAAACATTTTTTCAACTCAAAAACACAACGGGCCGGTGGATGAATGAATGCCGATGAAGGCAAGCATTTCTTCCAGCTGCCGTGAGGAAGGATCTGCGATAGCGATGCTTTGCTCACGTAGGATGCAACAATCTGTCACTAATGGAGCTCTCTAGCTAAGATAACCACACCTATACATTGGCTATATTAAATATGGCTGGTGCTTTACACGTACACACACAGCCTGACTCACCTATGATTCAATGTGAGACCAAAGTTTGGGTCATATATCATGTCACATAGAGATATTACCGGTAAGGTAAAATCAGGAACTGCTTTAGCCTTATCTGACATGATTCTAATAACAGCTGTAACAATACTTAAAGAAGAACTATGTACCAGCACATAAAACCATTAGCTGATCCAAGCAGACAGTCACATACCTACAAATGTGGCATATGTGAAGTTATGTGGTACGGTAGAGGAAAGCAAGGACAAGCTTGTAAAACCATAATAACTAATGATTAGCCAAATACAAGCAAAGGAAGTGACAACTTGCACAATCCATGTTGCACAGAGGAGGGGGAAGAAAGAAGGAAGAAGAAAAAAAAGCCAGACAGACGCAGCAGCTCCACTCCTTTCAATATGGAGCTTAAAAGCTGCACTCCATCACGTCTTTCAAAAACTGTCTTATGAAGGGTGCATGCGAGTGATGTCCTTAAGGGATTTCTTTTTTAGAAATGGGAGATTACAGTTTACACGGACATTAAACAGATTAAACCAGCCGGCTCTCTAAAGGCAGTTCATCTAATAGAGAAAATGTGGTATGCTAATTGAGAAATTCTGATGGTAAAATTATATTTAAACCCCTCTCTCTCTCTCTCTCTTTCTCTCTTTTTCCCTCTCTCCTCTCCTTCTCTCCTGCCCCTTTCCTACAAGAAGATTCAGACTTTGGCTTGATGAAATCTAAAGACTAATCACGACCATAAGCTGCGAGACATCAGCCGAGTGAAAACGGTGTTTGCCATGCTAAAAGGTAATTGTCTCGGAAAACTCCATCGATGACAGATTCAATTCCATTCGGTAAATGTTTAATAAATGCTGTGCAAACAGGCGAGCCTATCTGGCAGTGCTTAGAAAACAAAGGGAAACTTTAATTGCTTTAATCATCCCGAGCTTTGACGTTGTTATGGGCCTTAAAAATAGCAGTTAACAGAAACTGTCCCGCACAGGAAATTGAACCACATTTGGAGAAAGATCCACAATTAAGATAGAGGGCATCCCGAGCAGCCGGAGCCCTGGCGGACTGTGGTGGCCGGGAAAAAAACATTCCCAGTCATACAAAGCTATTCAATTAACAGAAGGACCCAAGGAAAACATCCCTCCCCTGTTATGTATCACTTACTTTAATCAGATTGGAAGCAATTGTGCTCATTTTGGAAAAAATAAATAAATACAAAAGTTTAAAAAAAAAAAAATCCCGTTATACAAACACGTTAATTAAGAGATAGGAAAGTGGAAAGATCTATTTTTCATTAGTGGGGTGAAATAATGTTCGCCTTTAACATCAAGGAAAATCAACTGCCTGCTGCCGTTAAACCAGTCAGCGGTGTAAATTCCCTGCCAGCATTTTTATTTAAAACCTCATTAATGTGTTTCAAGCCCAGCATTGCTGCAACTTTAATCTGCACTAAAAGGAAATAATGCGTTTCCTGCTTTATTTACCAGCCTTACTTAACAAGTGTTCCTGTACAATTAGAATTGTTAATAGATCTGGAAACAAAAGGACTTTGAAGGTGGGAAAGTGCTGACATTATTTCACAAGGGTGGGGGGCAACACACACTCTAGAGAGGAGAAAAAGAAAAAAAGATCTGCTGTAAATGTAGTTTCCTGGAACACAGGGGTACTGCAATGTTGGTCCCACTCATTAGAAAAGCCACGCAGAGGACATAAATCAAGCCCCCCGTAAAACATTTCATTGCCACACAACACTAAATTACACACTTGCCGGTTTGCCACACTGATTGTGTTTAAACATTGTAATTTTACTGTATTCCCATTAAATCCATGCCGAGCTTTACAATCCATAAACCGGGTATCTGTAATAAACGTTTATAAATGTCAGAATTTGCATTTGGAGAGGAGGGGGGGGGAAAAAATAAATAAACCACCCGGCTACAATTTTTTTTTGCAAATATCAATCTATGAACCTTTCAACATTTCATCAAACAAAATGCTAATTGTACCTTTAGGAATTTAGGAGACAAGTGACAAGAAATGAGATGCAATGTCCTTTGGAATTAGGATATCAGCTAAACTGGAATAAATTAAAGGTGAGGGCGAAGCAAAGTGGAGGAGGACTGTTTGGGCTGAGAACAAAAGACAATGACAGGATATACACAAAAAAAAACTTAATACAAAGCTAATATGACGCTTGAATGTTGAACAATAAAAAAATGAGTTTACCATTTTACTTTACTATTTTTTGATGCAAAATATAGAACTGATAGGAAAGGATTCATCAAGTCCAAATGGATTTCTGTCAACTAAAACTTATGAGGACTGGGAGCTATACCTGCTAATTTACTCATTAAATGATTATAAGTGCAGTGAGGAAAATTATGCTAAAGCTAACTGAGGTTATCAACAGAACCAATGGTAATTCAGATGAAAGCGGGAAAGCTGTCATCTGAAATGCAATATTTCTAATAACATTACTATGAAACATCAGCTCATGTTTTCCCCAATTCAGATAGTTAGTTTGTTGCATCTGAAGCTAAAGCACATCAGTAGCACAGGAGGTACAACTAAATAAAGAGTAGCGCTTAATTTTTCACGCATCCATATGAACTCTTACATCAGGAAGAAAAAAAAAAAAACACTTGGTATTTTATTCTATGTTGCTTGCCTTTGTGTTTTGTGTTTATGATGTAAAGCACTTTGAAATGCCTTGTAGCTGAAATGTGCTATACAAATAAAATTTGATTGATTGATTGATTGATCAGTGTTATAAGGGTCATGATTCGACAATGAGGGAAAAGTCTGAGCAACAGTTGCAGCCTTGCCGTGTTTCAAGGTTAAAAACGGCAAAAAGATCCCACATTTACTAAAAAGCAGACTTGTGGAAATCCTGTGGATTGGCAAGAAAAATGTTTTACTTTTTAAAAGAGGATCATCCTGGTATATCTGGCATAAAAACTAAACCAGCATTTGAGAAAAGCGACATCCTTCAGTCAAATATGGCGGCGTCAACATGAGGGTCTGCGGCATCCTTGCTCTAACTGATGACATCATTCATTCTGATCTCTAACACAACATCCTAACGGCGCATCATCACTTCAGAGCATGTCGTGGTTAAGCTGCAGGAAAATGATCCAAAGAAGTAAAAAATATCTCCAGTTGAGATGCTGTGGCCTGACCTTACACAGTCGGTTCACGCTCTAAAACCTTTTAATGTGGCCGATTTAAAATAATTCCCCAAAGAAGAGCGGGCCAAAAGTTCTCCACAGAGTTGTAAAAGACTCAATGCAAACACTGAAGGCAGTTTCTCCCTCCATGGGTGGCACTATTAGGTTTAGATGGTGATTACTTTTTCCCCCCACCGACACATGAAATCGTCTTTTAAAAACAGCTTTTTGCATTTACTCTGACTACCACTGACATATATTAAAATTAGTTAATGATCTTAAACATGTATGGCAGACAAACAAAAGAGGAAAACATAGACTATGTGTATGGATCTAATTGAATTCTATTAAAATCCACAGTTTTACTGCAAACACTTCATGTTTAAAGCAAAGCAAAATTTATGATTTATGTCTAAATGTGATCTTGTAGTGATTGCCAAGAAGTACAATTGCATTTCCCTCCACAGCACAAAAAACAAATGCATCTTTCTAACACCCTTAGCAGTTATTTAATACATCAGAAAGTCTTGACAGGGCAGCACACTGTGTTATAATATCTCTCAGTTAGCAGCAGGTCACGACGCTCGGCTGACTTTATAAACTATGAATCAAACAACAATGATTATTCATGTCATTCCTCAAAGGTCCTTGAGAGGATCTTGATGCAGCAGTGATTCAACCTTTCGTATTAAGTCAAGCTTGGCTGAGATCGGACCATCTGGGCCCTTGTATTCCATGATTAATGCCAAAGTGTTGATTCATATTTGCAACTGGGGGTTTAATAAACAAGGATTTCGAAGCTAAATGGCACATACAAATGCTGGGGATGAACTCATTCACAGCATCTCATTTGTGTTCTTAGTAATAAAGCCAACGCATAATTGCTCCCCTACAATCATCTTCCAGATTCACAAATATTGGGATTTTGTGATTAACATAATACGTTTCTTCCACAGAGGAAATAATCCAACAACTGTAAGAAGCCTTCAGACATATGTACATAAGATTCTTTATTTGGTCCAAATTAACTTACCACTGCTACACCATGATTAGGGCTGGCAGAGGAAAAAAAAAAAAATTACTGTTCATCATTGTCCAGATTAGGCGTAAACAAACTTTTCCCTTTTAAAGTAATGTTGTTTGCTAAACACTACGGCTTAGCAAACAAAATTAACTTTGTAATCCTTCTCCCACTGACATTCTTTTAGACTGTTTCAATGTCACAGCTCTTGGTGCAAACTTCATAGAGGAAGGCATTAATGCGGCTGAGTGTGTTACAATGTGACACCGAGGCAGCACGCAACAGTGACCTCTACAGGAGCAAATTCAGACATCAGCCGAGGTCCTGATGGTCACTGAGGAGAAGTTAAAACCTTTCTACACGGTTTGTTCATGTGAAGACTACAACAAAATCAACGTGTGAAAATTCACATTTAAATTAGCTCGTTTTTGACGGCTAATTCAAAAGTGGGAGGATAAACTCGAGACATTTATGAACTCATACTGTCTTGTAAAGACAGTATGAGTTGAAAACATGGTTTTCAATTTGTTCCATTTGTTCTACAAGTAAAAGTCTGGCTCCACATAAAAAGTCTGTGGATCCACAGTTTGCTGCAATTATAACTCCCACTCTTCAGGGAGTAACGATTTGCACATCAAAACACACAAAAATACGCTGCTGATTATTTTTTGTATTTTTTTTTTCCTTATTTTTTTTTAGAAAATATTCCAGACTCTGTCTGATTGAGTAAAGAACATCTAAGGGCATCAATTTTCAAGTTTTGGCAAAGATTCTCATCTGTGTCGAGTTCTGGACTTTGACACGAATATGCTTGATTTAAATCAGAATTTTATTGTTCTGGTTATATCTCTGGGCTTGTTGTTCTGCTGGAAGGTGAACCTCTCTACCACATTGTCAAGTTTTTTCTTGTTTGTTTTTCTTTTTTTTTTGCTTCCTTTAACACATTTTCCAGTTATCCATCTTCCCAATCAACTCTGATCATCTTCCCTGTCCCTGCTCCAGATAAGCACCCTCACAGCATGATGCAGCCACAGCCATGTTTCACAGTGGAGATGGTGTGTTCACCATCTCTCTCTCCCTCTGCAAGTAAATTCAAGTAAAAATTCTTAAATTCTTAAACTTTTTTTTTTTATCAATGGCTTTCTTCTTACCAGTCATCTGACAAGTCTGAAGTAGAGCAAAACTCAATGCCTTATTCATAACAGAAGCCGGCGGTAATGCTACTATAAGTTTTTTGCCAACCGCCAATAAAACTAAGTAGAAGAAGAAGACCTTGATGCCTTGTGTATGTATGCAGATGAGTGAACGACTTAAATAAAAATCTAGCTTCAAGAAAATGCTCAAAAATAAACAGCATAAAAAGGAGCTTAAATGTAAATACCACATTATGTGTGGAATTTACACACATAAAAATTAAGCATAACTACCTTCACTTATTTATCTGTTATTTGACAATCATGCAGTGTCATCATGACAAAATAAATGGCATGTTTACTACCTTTGTGGAGATGGAAGTTGCCGTTTCATTCAACTGGACTTGAGGTCGGCTGCAGGCCGAGATCCGTCTCTGGCATCATTCCACACTCCCTTTGGGATTTGGAAATTATATAAATTGTATTTCTACCTTTAAGTGCTCAGATAACGTCTGTCGAGATTTTCCAAGAACTCTCTATGACTGAAACGCGTTCGCATTCACGAACCCAACTAATGTTCACGTTCAGTTCCTCCAGATAAGACAGGTGTACTTCGGAACGAATAGAGACTGCTGATTGGTCAGTTGCTGACAAACCCGCCAGAATGACTGAAAGGTGTCGTCACGTCAATTGTCAAGGTGCAAACTTAAAAATTAAAAAGTGCATCTACTTCTCTTTGTGTTAAAATCTAGAAAGGTTGAAGGACTATGAAAGCTTTCATTGAGCACTGTAGACATTTACCTGTGTGCAAAAATATCTGATTGGTGTAATTTTAAAACTTGCGTAGCACACATGGGTACCTTAAAGAAGATGAAAATGGGTGACGTAAAATGTAAAACAACTCTGCTTTCCATCTCATTCCAAGAACAGAGCGAACCAGTGTCTTTGGTAGCATGGACAAGAAAATGGGCTGATGCCAAGCCGCAGAGACTACAGCCAAATGCAGGATCAGAGCAAAGGAATGAATGATGCTCAGATAAGGGACAAAGTAAAAAGAGGGCAGACCAAACAGGAAAACTAAGACGGGAGAATGTGCGGGGCGTTGCCTGTCCAAGCATGAGAACGTGGAGATATGAACTTGTCGCATTCCTCTCGGGTTTTGGTGTGTTTCTGCTGCAAAAGTCCCACAGAAAACCCATTGATGTTTTTTACTTCACTTTTATTTAACCAGGTTACTCCCCTTGAGATAAGAGATGTCTTCCAGAAGATATTAAACATGTAACGTATTTCAGAAATAACAAAATATTTAAGTTCTACACAATCCTTAACTCACTTACTTGATGTCTGTTTCAACATTTTAGAAAAGTCTGTTCAGCTTGTGAGTCAATTAGCTGAGATAATAATAATAATAATAATAATAATAATAATAATAATAATAATAATAATAATAATAATAATAATAATAATAATAATAATAATAATAATAATAAAAAACACTCCACTTCATCCTGGGAAAATGCTGCGTCCTGGGAGGCAGCATTATGCTGTGGAAAGGTTTTTCTTTAGAACCACTGTAATTTGTGTGTCCTATAAATTACAAAGTAAAAGTGGAAGAAAGGTCAGAGGAATAAATAAATAAATAAATAAATAAATAAATAAATAAATAAATAAATAAATAAACAAAAAATCTTGAAACTGGTTTGGAGATTCTTTGAGCAGTACAATCCTAAATATACATCCTGATCTCCAATCAAATGTTTCAGGTTAAAGCGTGTTCAGAGTGGACCAGTCAAATCTAAATCTAAAACTTGACTTAATACAGATCTTAAATTTTGCTGTTCGGGAATGGTCCCCCATCCAGTCAGCCTCAGCTTGAGCCGTTTTGTAAGAAATAATGAGTTTTGGACTCTCGCTGTGTGGATTTGTAGCTGTAATTGTGCTACATTGTGTTTGTATCACATAAATCTCCATAAATCTCAAGTAGTAAAATGTGAAAAAGTTCAAAGAGCAGGAATACTTTTTATTTATTTTTTTTTTTGTATTTTGCAAGACACTGTAGCACCAATGCCACAATTGTAAAGCTTAAAATGCAAAATTAGTGGCAGTGAACAATGAGAATAGGAGTGGGGGAAAGGGAACTTGTGGGCCAATCTGCCTCCTTTCCCACACAAGAAACCAGGACGACACAGGCAGTGTTGAATCCCCCCCTTTCCTCCTTACCCAAGTTCTCCTTTATATATTCAAATTCACTTCAGCAGCATAAAATTCTCCCAAGAGACAGCATTGTCCTCCTGCTTGTCCCTTGGGCTTCCCTTCTCTCAGTAACATCTCTTCACTCCACACAATTTAGCCCTATACCTAGAAGACAGGCTCTTTTTCCTCCTCCAACCCACACACAACACCCTCTTTATAAATAGTTCAGTGCAATTTAATGAAATTAATCAAAATGTCTTTAAAGGCAAGCGCTGAATACATGGTGGTGGGTTTCAAACACAGCGCACATTATTCAAGTTTTCAGTGTGAAACAACTGCAGTGAATAGCTCTGAAAAACCCGGAGTAACAATCTCGGTCGTGTGATTATGTGTGAAAACAAAGGTGCACCCACGTTTTCCTCCCCCGCCCTCCGTATCTTATTGCCTTCGGGAAAACTTGGAATGGCAAATTTGACACCGCTGGCTGAGTTGCAATTGCAGTTACGAATGTATGAACACTATAGTTTTATAAGCGCGCGGTCCAAATGTTTCAAAAAGCGCATAGAGGTCTGCTCTGATGAACTTGAATGTGTGATTCTTGGTGCAGAAAGTAAGCATAATGCCAACTCTATAGCGAGGAGGCTTTACTGGGTGAAATGAAAAGCCTAAGGCATTAACACAAGAACACAAGAGAGGAACGGAAAGATAAAAAAAAAAACGAGCTAAATGAGTTGTTCAGTGGTGGAATAAAGAGTGTTCTTTATGTTTTTGAGAAGTATTTTGTACAGGGCCTTGTGAAAGTTCTTATACTTTTTCAAATTGACACATGTATATTTTTTATATACACACTTACATAAAATGGGGTAAACAAATAATTGTCACCATGCATTTAGTGCCACAACTCCATCGATGCTCCTATCTGCTCTGACCACCTTCAATGTCCGACTTATGAAGAGCACCCCACAGCATGATGCTGCCACCACCATCTGCCATATTATTGTACGTTCTGTTTATACAAATAGAATGCTTCTAATTGAAAATACTATAATGATAATAAAATGTCCTTCATAAACTTGTGTTTCCCGGAGCCCCCTGAATATGGCTGCATCGCTAATGTAGGTCAGTTTTAAATGTAAAGTATTTATTAGCACATCTGAGAGTTCATTTTTCATTAACCCAGTGTCACATAGTGTGAGAAAAACTGTTAATATGTTCCTTTGCTGTTTTGAACACTTACGAAAATGTGAATTTTTTATTACCAGCTTGCATTGCTAATCGCAGTTTGCACCAAAACAAATGTGCAAATGAAAGAGGCGGAATACAAAACAGATTTTTTTTTATTTGGGAAAAATATGCTAAAAGTTTTTTTTTTTTTTCTTTTTTTCCCTCATAGTTATTTGTTACTTTGTGTTAGTTCACCATATATTAAAATTGCAATAACATAAATTGAAGTTTATTGTTGCTGTATTGTGACAAAGTGCAGAAAAGACCAAGGGATGTGAGCACTTTTGCAATGTCCTGTAGTTTCCGATTGTTGGGGAAAAAGCAGATGAATGGAAAACTGCAGAGAGGACTGATATTGTGAGTTCTGCCAAAGGGTTTTAACCAAAGAGATGGGGAGAGGGGGAGAAAAAGAAATCATTATCACATGAAACCACTTTTGTGTGACTGAATTTATCACACTCTAAATATCCCAATATTATCATATCTATTCACTGCTGGCATGATGCAAATAGGCTCAATGACATGCTTGCCGCTACAAAACTCTCCCACAGGGTTCTAATAAAACAGAACAATTTCCCCACTCTCCATTCTCCCTCGGAAACGGAGCAGTCTGCGAGGCCCTGTGATCTGCCGCAGACAAAATGAGACGCAGCAGCTACAACAGAACTGAGACGCGGGCAGAGTATTCCCCCGCGCTCCCTGAATAGATAATGCTTCCCTTCACATTCCTTTTATTCTTTCAAAAAGCAACGCATCAGAGGCCAAATATTAATTCTTCTCGTCATATGGAGGAGCTACACAAGTGGCATGCTAGGATGGGGCCTTTTTGAATGATTAAGGGAACACATAAAGGGTTTCTTGTGGCGCTTTGAACTTTCCGAGGAGTTCTGAGCACCCTCGGCCTATTCCCTCGCTCTGCAGGAGACTTGATGTTAAAAGACAACATTAATGAAAGCTCTGTAACAGGTAGAGACAGAGGGATTAATGCAGTCTAAACACAGGAAGCCTCTCACAACTAGCTCCGGCCAGCAGGTAAATAGAGAAACACTTTTCCTCACTCTGTCTCCTTCCTCCCTCCATGAATCTTCTTTAAAGAAATGCCAATAGATCTGATTGCCTAATTCTCTATTCCCTCCTTCCCCAGGCCCATAAAGATGCACGTGTAGATGGAGTGGGGGGCGGGGGGAAACACTTCAAGGAATGACATTGACTGGGGAAGTGCTGACTTGCACCACTGTTTGTCTTTTGATGTGAGAGATCAAATCAATGTACACGCCATTCTCGGAGCAAAGCGCAGGCAGATTAGCATTAGCCTGAAGGTGCCTGCTCGGCCTCAATCATTAGCATTTACATGTGACTCTCCAAATAAGCAGCATTTACTTGATAGGTGCAAAAAAAAGGCAAGCATACCATTTGGGCTGGAGGAAAGTGTAACGGCTGTCAAAATGAGACCTCAGCCAGACCCAGGCATTTTTTAAAACAGTTTGAGCTGCGTTATTTGTCACTGGTGTTGTGTGCAACGGTGCCTTCACATGGAAAATACAATGATGAGATCTCCTGAGTGCTTAAGTCAGATGGATTGAACGCTCTTGGGGCGCTGATAAAGGTTGATTTCGGGTTGGACCAACATTATTGTGGCAAAACTAATGCAGAATAATTATCATATTCTGCCTTGTCAAAAGCCAGAACGATGACACATTTAATGCTCGGTGCGCAAGAAACACAAACAATAAGCCTTGGTGCTTGGTACCTTTGTGGATGTAGCTGATTTAACTTGAACTTTTTCCTTGTACAAAATGTTAGCAGTCCTCTATGTTCTGACCGTATGTAAGGATATATCTATGTGCCTCTGCAACTGATTATTAAATGTAAATGTCTTCAATCTGCTACACTGGAAAACAAAATTATTTACTTATGGTACCTTTAGAGTAATTAATGCAAGGTCAACATTCACACTTTGACAAAATAGAATAAGTACACAATGAAAAGCTACTTATTGGCTCATTTCTTAAAGTTGGGGTAAGAAATGATGATTGTTGAAAGGATGAACTGAACCTGAGTCTAGCAAGTGAAACCTTACATGGCTGTAGCTAGACTGGATTTGGAGGCACCCATGTTGTTTTCATGAATGCATGGTTTACCAACACATTATTTTGCAGATTTACATAACACCTCACTGTGATGATAACATATTTTAATTTATTACATTTCCAAGTAGATAACCGGTATATTTGAAATAATTCACAGCTCCACCTCCAACCTCATCCTGTTATACAGAGAGATGCTGCATTTGTTTGGATCCGCGTTTGCGATACCAAACGCCAAGGTCACAATTGAAAACATTTTTCACATGGACCTCACATCAATTTGTTGCACATTTCATTTAAAAAAAATGTATGAATTGGGCACCAAAATGGACTCAAGCCCTGGGGCCCACGTTCTTCTACATACGGCCCTGTTTGTTTTGAGCTCTGAGACTAACTTGTGTTTTCTCACAAAATAAGAAAAAAAAACAACAACAACAACAAAAAATCTATTAAGAGGTGAAAGTCATTAGATTAAATGGCAAAAAGATCTTGACCGGGCATTTCTGGTACATTTTAATTCATACTGTTTGCCTGTAACTTCATGCTAATGATCAAAGTTGCAGGGGAGGTGAGGAGGGGGGGGGGGATTCTCCTGAGTGCAAGTTATGAAGATGAGATGAGGAGAGAGAGGGAACGGGTTAGAGAGAGAAACGGCTTTGCTGCCCTGCTTTGAACACTTTTACACTTTCCAACAAGCTTTGTTTTTTAATTGGCTGAAATTAATCTTAGGGATGTAGATGCCTGATTTGCATTCATTAAAACCCAACCAAAAGAAAGTCATGCTTAATTCCAATCAAATTTGCTTAATTATGCATGGCGAGATATTCCCAAATGAGCTGTGGATTTTTGTTCGAGTCCTTCATTTTTTTTTTTTTGTTTCCTATAGCAAATAAAATGTAATGAAGCTGTCTTTTTGTGTTTCGCTGAATGTTGAAGAGCACATGAGGAGCACCTTGAGCCCGGGCTGAGACAATATTACTGCTAAAGTAATTATAAAGAATCTGCATTTTTCATTGTTAATTGTGGATGTCAGCGTCATTAATTTTAATTTACGGCAGGCAATAAAATTAAGAATAGTTTGTGCTGATGTTTTAAATCATGCCTGTGAAGGGGACACATAATGCAACTTAAATCTGGAGCAGATATTGATTGGGGCCGATGGTCTTTTCTATGAATCTTAAGCAGGCAGTCGCTGGGAATCTGCTTGAGACTTCACTTTTACGAGTTAACTCCGGCAGCAGATAGCGCGGGCGCAATACAATTAAAGAACTGTCAGTTTATGCGCACACGCGTCCGTGCGCGTCTGCACGCGTCTGCACGCGCACTTAATCACTTAACTGCCTCACAACAGAAAGATGTTGAACAAGATAACAGCCATCAGAAAGGAGCAAAATGCAATAACACCATCTAACCAGAGCTAAGTTCTCCACGAGGAATTTTGAATTGGTCGACTTTTTCCCTCTCTCTCAGTAAAAGCCGTTTTGACAGTCGTATTAATTAGATTGTCGGACATTGTCAGGATGTTTGCACAGGCAGACTCAAAGCAGAATGGAGGATTTGGAGGTATGCGGTCTACAGGGGATGACATTATGTGTTTCTGCTCCGACACTTGATTTATAGCTTCGTTTGGACCGTGCCCGTACAAAACACATCCTGCTGCTGCGGGAGCTTTAGTGCATTGTAGTTTGAAAACAAAGGAAGAATAAAATTGATCTTTCTGGACACACACAAAATCAATGGATGGCTATTTCCTGTTCCACGGTGTGTTAGTCTGACTGACTTGCTCAATCCTTGAACTTTCTGTGTGTCCTCGTCGCTGGAGAGGAAAGGTCCTCGGATTTCAGAGAGAAACTCCCGATGATGTCATTTCGGATGAGTTGGACTCCTCCGACTCCCCTGGCCTTGACCTCGAAAAGACAATATTGGAAGCCCCTCAGGTTTGGTTGAAATGCACACAGTCCTTGACTGCCTGAATTCCTCCCACTCACCTTTTTTTCCAAAGGATGTGTTTGTACCTGTTGTACAATGTGTTCTCCTGCAAGGTGATTATGTTTCCAGTGCAGAATGGCTCTACGACGATGTTCAATTGTTCTCCTTCAAGCTGGCTGTTAGCCAACGACTCCTTCATGACACATGGAGCTGGTACTATCAGCCCCCACCTCTTCTTCCTGCCCGCTTTCCTGTTGGTGACTGAAGCAAGTCACTCTAATGCAACAATGATGGTGATTTCACTCTGCTTATCGAAGCGAGTAAGTGCTTAAGCAGCTGCTTGTACTTTGATCCAATTTACTTCCCGAATGTGTGCTTCCTCAGGCGCGGTAAACAGGCCTGCCTAAGTTGTCGTTAGTTCAAAGCCAAGGCAAATAGTTCACATGATTATTGTTTGTGCTGTTTTCACGGAGCTCTGTTAACAGAGGTGAGTTAATGCAGACGACAGGCCGTCTAAATTTAAAGCATATTGCACAGATCAGCTTGCACACTGTGGCGGCGGCGGCAGTGGTTCTAATTCAATATTGTCATCGGAGTTCCGGAGGTTGAGCACAAACGCCATACGCCAAATCCCCCAACCTTTAACATCGCTGTGCGCTCGACTCATCCCCAAGGACAGGACAGATAAAAGATGATCAGTAAGAAAATTGATAGCACTGATTTAATAAACATTCTCGAAATGATCTCGGTGACCTGCAGGTAGCGCTGCAAGTCTCTCGTACTTTGCCTGCGTTAAAGAATCAAGTGAGATGATTCATTTGAGCGACTGAGGTAGTTGAGTTTGATGGATCATTCCTAAAAGCATCATTGCTAATCTTCAGCTCCTCTTTTTTAGGTTATTCACAGATCAGTGAGTTTTCCGGCTAATCCTGCACCTGACGCCGCTCTTGTCTGTGTACATGGTATTCATCATGCGCTGACAGGGAGAGTCCTTCAGACGACAAATAACCTTCAGAGGGAAGAGGCAGGCGAAGCAGTAGGTGTGCAGTTATTTTGGATACATTTCACAGCGGAGCGGGAAAAGCTGCACAGGGAGATGTATGGTGTCCTTGCTGGATGCGCAGAGATGGACCCCTCCGCGTTTCCTAGCATAATCATTCTGAGCCTCAGCCATGCCTTCGACAACTCAATCAGACAACCCTCTACCTGTAAAGTGGCTGGGTTGATTTGATTGCCATTTTTATTGGATCCCGGTCACATAAATCAAACCAATGGGGACGGCTGTACAGACGTGACCACTCGTCATTCGCCAGTAGCCTTGGAAACATTGTTTCGGGGAGACCGCGTGGCTGTCACCGGAGGTAAATCAGGGGATCTGAAGTTTCTTTCCTCCAACACAAGAGCACGGAGTTAAATCATCTTGAAAATTGATGTCACTGCGCGCAAGTGTTTTCACCCATCCCTTAGATAGAGTCCCATCAACCGGTGACAATGTCAGCACTTTCACCCTTCCCTCAAAGAAAGGATGCTTCTTGTCTTCGGGCCTAAAGGCCTGTGGTGCCAGATAAGAGCCGTCCCAGTTTTTTTATACTTTCTGGAAGCGGACCGTCTTAATTCTTAAAGACATAAATGCTTTGCTGCTTCTCCAATCAGCTTGAATATCAATCATTTTCCATCTCAGTTAAGTCCTGCCCAGGGTCACTTGTGCCAGAAAGGAGAAGAGGCAGAATACACCCAGCACAGGTTTCATCTGTCCATCTTACTCTTATTTGTAGAGTTCATGTTTTAAGATTGATAACTGCTATAAATTCAAAGTTGATGCCATAATTTAAACATAAAGAATTTTAAGCATGCTATTTTTGGTTTTCATAGATGTGCATTAACAGTGGCTGCAGTCAAATCAGACAGAGCATTTCTAATATAACACAGTTAAACAAGATACTTGGGCCTCTTTGACCTGCCGGATCTTGTACAAAAAAAAAAAAAGGACACCATTGTGTGCGGTAAACTCTGCGAACGTGTCTTTCTGAGTGAATACATTGTTCACTGCCAAGCACTGGTGAGCATTTTGATTCAGTGCGAAGTGATTAAGTATATCATGTCTACCAGCGCTTACAGTGGGACTATATTAGATTAAATACAGGTAGCTAATTTCCTCCTCTGCATGGGTGAGTGGGAGTATGAATGAAAGTGATGTAAAATTAATTTAGACCTCTAAAATTTTGATCGCGGTGAGGCTATTTTGGCTCTCATCATGACAAGTAATAGCGGGCTGTTGCTTTGCAAACCCGCTATATTAACCGTGTTTGCCTATAGGGCTTTCAGGATCAATTTCATTCAGCATAAATATCGCTTGATCTGTGAAACAAATTAGAAATAATAAAAGCCATAAATGGGCACAAGCTCTATTGAGATGTCCCTTCCAGCCATGTGTCAGGACTGAAGACATTAATGATACACGGAGGAGAGAAAATTACCATCTAGGATACGTCCGAACCAGTAAACTGGTAAACAAGCTGGCCGTTAGGAGTAGGGATGATTTGAATCAACAAGGGTGAACAGATATGGATACTCGACGCATTAGTGTTAATAGGAATAGATTATGGAGGGATTTCGTGGAGTGACCTTCAGTGCACTAATTGAAATAGTATTCCGAGTCAGCAGTGGAGTAATCAACTTAAACACAGAATCATAAATCATCATGAATAGCGCTGTCACAACCAAGCCATTAGCCTCGTGTTTTTTCCCCCAGCAACCTCATGAAAATATCTGCCACAACGATCTGTAGGTTAATAGGAACAGAAATGGCATTTAGAGTCTATTTGGATCAAATGTACTGCGAGCTTGAAAGTAGAACTTTGCTAATTTGCAGGTAATGTGAATTGATGGAGTAAGGCTTGGAGATAGTTCAGGCAATGAGTCAACACAATATGTAACTCTGTTGGAAAAACGTGAGGGCTTGATAAAGCCTCGATCACAATACGGCTTTGTGACAAGTCCTCAGCTCTTTCTGTGACCAGGGGACCCAGCAGCAGCCAGATATGTTATCAGGCAGGGGTTAGGTAATCATGTCGGCTTACTGTGACCTTTGCCTTTTGTTATTAATTACAGCTGACAAAAAACGCAATAAATTCTGGGACCAAAGAGCTGCACTTTTTTTCCTCCGAGGATGTGTAGGGAACGTCTATTGTGATCACTGCACACTTCCTGGCATTAACATGCTTGGGTGTGTAATAATGTTCATCTGTCAGTAGCAAAGCAGTTTGAATTGCCCCGATCTCAGAAGTGTATCTGCCCTGGAACGTTTACATGATGTAACAAAAGCCCCGGAGTATAATTGTGCACACCGTTTCATTAAAAAAAACCCAAAAAACACTTTGTTTCAGCTTCAGAAAATAGTTTTGTTTTTGCCAGGAGTCTATGAGCATCGCACACATCGACCGTGACTGCAGGATAACTGTGACACAGTAGCTAGAATTTGCAGTGGTGGCATCAGTTACAATTACTCAACTTTTTGTATCTCAGCCTCTTAAGTTACTAATGAGGTGTGGACATTTAAGACTGTTAACGCCCAGCCACCTTTAAAAATATCAAAATGCATAAATACCACCAACAATTGCATTCAAACATTGCTTACAATTGCAAATATTGCGCATTTTTATCGTAATGACTATTGTGATTTGATGTATTGTCCAAATCTAATCATGATTTCAATCCAAACTACTTTGGCAAAAGTTTTCCAAATTTATCATAATGTAAAGACATCTCATGCCTACAACCTTCTTCAAGTGGCCCTACAGATTTAGTAAAACCAAAAAAGCAACAATCTACTGATCCTGACACCAGATCCATCTGAAGAAACGTTACCCCAAAGCTCTGCCACCAATTTTCACTGTGGGTATCGTGTTTTATTTCTGTGATGCTCTGTGGTGTTTTTTGTTCTAAGATACCTTTTAATGATTTTGGTTTCATCAGACCATAACACAGTCTTCCACAAGTGTTCCAGAGATTTTGTTTAGGTCAGGAAAAGTCAGATTTGTCCTTCCCAGGACAGCGTGAGCTCGAGATTGAAAGTTTGTGGCTGACTAATGGTGGAGAAGCAGCCTAACGCTACAGAAAAACCGTTTTTCCAGCGCCAACAGTGCCCATGCTGTCCAGCCTGCACATCCACGACAAACTTTGCTGTGGGTTAGGAACCATAGAGCAGCAAAGTCAAAGGGGGAGGGTGTGAGAAGCACAAACACAAGCATGATTGACAGTGGTAAGACCCTCCTCCCAGTTCTCATTAATTGTTTCTGAAGGAAGAGTGGTGTATTTCTGCAGATGGTGCACAGAAAGGAACCATGAGAGCTCTATTTTTTTATTTTAAATTTTTTCACACATTATGTGTCTCATGTTAACCTATCAGGGTAGTGACAGTTGTTTTAAGGTTTTATCAGCTGTAGTGTCCATTGTTTGAGAGAGGTCAGGCAGGAAAACGGGAACCTGGTTGTGAGAGAGAGGGCAGACATGCGGCAAAGGTCATCAGGCCGGGTCTCGAACCCACGACAGCTGTGCAGAGGCCTGAGGCCTTCGTATATAGTTTATCTCTTTGCCGCTGCAGTGGCCTCAGAGCGACAGCTTTAATAAACGTGTCAAAAAACTTTTTTTGTTTGTTCCATAAAAGTTACCTATTGCAGCTTTAAGGGTGTGTTTAATTTTTTTTCATGTCTTGACCTTCTCTTTGCTTGTTTTTTTGTTTTTTTTTTCTGACTAAGCTTAATGAAAATATATTAATGGTGACATTTTAGTGTTTAGTAACCATTATTTTGATCATTTCTAAAAATTATTTTATCCAACAAAAACCTGTCATTTTGAACAGAGGGGTTGAACACTTTCAGGACACCACGTACAATTTTTAGCAGACATGATCCTCATCATGAACGTTTTTGTTCCTATTATCACTTAATGCCACATCTATTTCAAACATCGACACAAAGTGCTTTGTCAAACTTAACAACATCTATATTAATATCAACAAGTGTTCTCACGGTAAATAGCTTTTTAATTGCATCTAAAGTGAGCGAATTAGATACTAAACAGTCGCTTAGCGTCAGTAAAACGTCTTTCACACAACAATACACAGCAAACTTGTCAGAAATGCTGATAAGAGGGCCGATCCTGAGCGCTTACACTGCATTAATCAAATAGAAGGTCTAATTAAAAGCGCTTTAAACAAAGATTTTTTTCTAAATGTTGCTCAGGTATGGCAATAATTTTTGATCAGCCAAGCCTGGAAGACAAATAATTAGAACTGCCACGGCGGCCTGATGAGTGATGTCAGCATCTCCGAGTGACCTTCCCCTACTAATTAATTTTCATTCCAGGGGAAAAAAGGCCCTGTTGTTGCACATTATTAATTGAGTTCATGAAAAGATGCACCTGATTAATTTTTGTTGATAATACTTGTCATTCTGGCCGCCGTTTGCAATCATTTTATGGGTTTTCATCTCAGTGTTTTTCAAAGTTAATCTAAGTCATCTTTGCTGGAGATTAATTTATCCAAAGTAGAGCTGCCCTGTCCCCAGAAGACAGCAGCATTTCACTATATCTCACTTAGATACCTGCTAAACACATATTTCCTCTTTCACTCACTGTTTTTGCTGTGCTTTGTTTTTCTTTTTTAAACACATTTATTGTGCAGACACTGTCAATCTGCTGAAGAATATTTAACTTGAACAATTCATGAATAACTTTTCCTACTACACCACTTGTGACTGTATGGGTACTCCATGTCAACACTTACAAGCACTGAAGTTACTTACAGCTTATAATAAGTAAATAAATGATATTCAGTTCAGGACATTTGAGTAAACAGTCCTTTGCCAAACATAAACTGAGAGTTTTCTTGTCTTGTAGTAAAAAGGTGGTTCTGCAATGTATCGAAACACAAATGCACTCCAAACTTTTTCCATTTCTTGTTGTGACAACTTACTGAAAAGGAAGAGTGCAGCGTTTCCCTTTAACTTCGTAATTAACTTCGTAATCAACTTTATGTTGATCTTTAAAATTTGCTGAAATGTGTGGTTTTAATCTGGCGGAACAGGAAATACGGCATTCCGTAAATGAATATTCCGGTCACAGGACTTGATGAACTTCATCCAAACTTTCAGAAAGTTTCGGAGTTAACGCTGTTTTTAATGGGTCACTATGCCTCTCATATCCTGAGTGTTGTGCTGATGATGTTGTTTTCCGGTTGAAAACCAAGACATCGTTTCATCAAGTAACAAGCACCGTCCTACCTCTCAGCGGCCTCGTCGTGTTATTTTTGGATATTCAAATATATGCACAGCTTCGAGAGTAGAGAGTTTGTGCTGGAAAAGCTCTGTACACAGCGCACCATGTTGACTGCACTGTAAAGTTATTGCATCTACTCCCATTAAGCCGGTATAATAAACCGCATGCCAGATTTAAGCATGAACACATACGGTATCAAATCTAATTTGATTTTCTTTTCTCAGTTTTAGTTCCAACACATTGTAAGCAAAAGAGCAGGAAAGGAAAATGCTTTACAAACTTGTCCATCATTATAGGAATGACTTGGCAGAAAGGTAAAATAGAAAAAGGTGTGCAATCCATGAACAACTGAATAAATAAGATGCAGTTGTCAGCAGCAGCGTGAGTGAGAAATGAACAAATTCATACACTGCAGCAGTATTAGATAGCATGCTGTAAATATAAAGCCGTAGCTCATTGCCCTTCACTATAAATCTGTGGGTGTTACATCGTCTTCATTTTGTGGTCACTGTGACACATTATGTGATAAAATCCAATTTTATAATCACTACTTTCAGCCGGCGCTGGCTTTCCGTGGTTCAACAAAAAACCTACATCTGCTAAAGTGCTCGTATAAAATAAATGACACTTTCAGCGTATTTACCGGCCACTTTGTTAGGTACATCTGTTCAGTTGCTTGAATCAGTCAGTCGCTCAGCAGTAACTCTGTGCATGCGGGCATGTGGGCGAGGTGAAAACGACCTGCCAAAGTTCTCAGCACAGAAGAACGGGAACTGAAGTGATTCTGTGGCATAGTTCACACCGGATATGCCGGTTTGAGTATTTCCAGAACTGCTGATCTGTGGGTATTATTATTCACAATCAGTGGTTTAATAACAAAAACATATTGCCCAGTACGAAGAGTCTCAGTTTCAGGTGCGCCATTCAGATGGTTTAGTGATAAAGTGGTGTAAACCCTAACATAGCACGACTCCATTCTGCCTTGAAGCATTCAGTTGATGTTAGAATATTTCTTTGGCATCCTTCTGGCCACTCAGTACAAATTCACTCTGCAGCGCCGATGAGTGTCATTGCTGACGACATCCGCCCCTTTCATTTGAGTCGCAATTAGTTGCATCTATTAACTTTCACTCTTTCAGCCAAATAAATGTTGCAAGTTTTAGATTTTGAGCCCAAATGTGTGAGTTTGTGAAAAATAAACTTACGACAGTAAGTTGTGTTAACTTTTTATTTTGTCAGACCTCTAAGAGTGGAATAAACTAGAGTTTCTAAAAAACTGAAAGAAAAAAAAAGACAGGAGTGGGAGCTATTTCCCAGATTGCTTAGCGCCGTGTTGCTGTATCCTGAGATGGAAGTGCATTGCATTGATTTGGAACAAGAATTTAAATGACTCTAAAGTAAAATAAGTAGTTACTTTAATTTGATATTCTGATTGAAAATAATAGAAAAATGTGTAAAAGTCAAAGAAAACATCCCACTTTAACTAGGTGAGGGAAGTTTTTTTTTTGCATATTGTGAAACAATTATTTGGTTTAAATTGCAGCATTAAGTTAAACCTCACAATTCAAGATTAATGAACTTAAAAAAAAAACAATGTTCTTTTGTTGCTAAATCAACAACAAAAGACAAATTAAGTTAAACCACCTTCAATCATTTTACAGGTCATACCTGAATAAACATGTTATTTGAGTCAGTTGTGACATCGATGGTTAGAGCTGATTTTCCAATCACATTCATTTAGCTGAAATTGGATCCAAAGTAGTTCATCCAAATAGACCAATAGTTCTTTATGTAAGACTGATGTGTTGTCTCTCATAATATCATCCACATTCCTGAACCGTCACCGGGTCAGTCACAATGGGTTTAAATGCAACAAGAGGGAGAGAAAAAAAAAGGGGGGGCAAAAATGTCAGAATGTAGCTGAAAGCAAAATAAAATGTTTCTCAGCTAACAGATTTATTCAAAAATCGACTGAGACGAAAAGATCTTAGAGATGAAAGGAACATGTCAGGGTTTTCTTGTTTGGTTGTTTCCAAAAGTCCAGTGCAATAGATTTTCCACCGTGGTTCACATGTCTTTTCGAATGCACAAACATGTTGGCGCAAATGAAACTCTGAAGGGCTGGCGAATTCCACCGACGCATAAAATGTAATTTGGAAGAACTGAGATCAGGCCCAACAGGAAATTTGACTTCTGCTGCTCTAACTGAGATAGCATTGTTTCACTCCGTGATTAGTCTGGTCCCTGGCACGTTTTAACTCTTTTCTTCTTTTTTTTTTTTTTATCGTGTTGATGTTGTTGATTTAACATGAGGTGTGCACATAATTGTTTTGAGTGGATGAATATGTATTGTTGTAATTATTGCTGGTCTGAGCTGTTGGCCAGGAAACTCTTACAAAACAAAACACTTTTGATATGCCGTTTAGGTGCCATTCCATAAAGTACGAAGCCTACTTATGATTTAAAAAAAAGTAAATTCTAAATTAATACAATAAAATAAATAATGATTAAAAAAGACTTAATTAAAATTATCATTCACAGTGCTTTGCAAGTGTTTACACGCATTGAACTAATTTGCCATTTGTAGTGAATTGGTGCTATGTAAATAAGGGGAATTGAACTAAATTCTTATCAATTTGTGACTGTGAGTTTAAATTAAACAGTAGGATCTTGTCTCTTCCAGTTTGCAATTACAGACTGAGTTTTGTTGCTATATGACATAAAATCTCAATTAATTAAATCACCATAAGATTCTTTAAGCTTTATGTAAATTTAGACAATATTAATTATAATACTACTAATAATCTTCTCACTTTTTCCCCTTTCGTTTATTCTCCGGTGTGTTTCAATAAATACTTTTCAAGGAATCTATGACTTGAGGAAGTCTCTGAAAACAGCCGTTTTTCACAAATTACAACTGTTTACGAGCAGCTTTGCAAGGCGTTCCCTTCACATAATTCATCGTGCCTATTTTATGTCGCCGTCTCACATTTCCACGTATTGAAAACACGGAATCCTTTTTCCCTGACAGTGCAGGCTTATTTTATTCATCTTTCACTAAATGGGAAAAAAAAAACAAATAACACCTTTACAGCCCCACAGTGGCCTGCTTTCCTGTGATAAGCTGCAAACAGAGAGGAGTCAGAAAAAAACCATTTAGAATTAATAATACCAAAAGCGGCCTTGTTAATGAAAATTTGTAATTGATCTGAAGAGGCACGCAGTCATCTCTGAAACGCGGGATGTCACCGAGTCGCTATAAATGCAGCCTTTAATGGACACAGTGACAGCGCCGCAGCATTGTTCTTGACAGTAGTTTCATGTGAATGGCGTCGCCTGTCATTGTTGTGAAACTATTAATAGATCTGTAATTATGGTGGAGGGAAATGTTGATCTCCTTTCTTTTTTTTTTGTTCCTCCGTGGTATTTGATATGCTCAGCACAACGAGGAGAAGAATTAGTACTAATAAACAGGTCTCATGATTCCGTGTTTAATTGGAGGATCATTATGTCTCTTCCACAGAGATGCCCACAGCTAAAGCCTTTAACAGCACTATTTCACACAAGACACAAAAGGCCTTAATGAATACTCCTGTGACTTCACAGTATCTCTCACAAAGGAAATCACATATACTGTTTTTTTTAATTTTTTTGTCTTACATATGCTGTAATTGTTGGACTGAGGTGCTGGATCGTCCCCGCTTCTTTTGGAAATCATGCTAATTATACTGAGGTTGGATGTTAAGCAACAAAGCTGAAAGCGTTTATTTAATGGCGTGTTAGAAACTTATAATGGATGTGATATCATACATACAGACGTTTCAGTTTTCTGGATTCCTGACCTTCTGATTATCTGTAAAACATATAAAAAAAAATAAAACAGTACTGCAAGTTTCTAGATAAAGGTTTTAGTAAGGAGTTGTGAGATTCTGCTAATATACGCATGAGTACATATGAATCTTTCACCTTCTTCTGAATTTTATTGAACTCAAAAAATATGCATCAAAGGATGAGCTGCTGCTCAATGAGGTGTGGTAACCTGAACACAGGAGGGTTTCTCTGTTTTGAGCCATTCAACAGAATACAAATAATGTTTTGCACTTAAACCTGCTGATAATAAATCAGAGCCAATCAGGGAAAAGAAATGTTACGGTTGCTTTTTCCTGACTTATGAAATTATACATATTTGCCTCACTTAAACACAATGTTCTCTCATCTATTGAATTTTGCAGAGTGGCTAAGAGAATTGGACTTTGTTACTGAATAACAGGAAATTGCTGATTAACAGTAAAACAATATTTGCCACCCCTTATACAACTAGTGGGCTGTCTGGTCGTGCACTAGAACTGCATCAGTTAGATTTGATGTATAGAAATGATGGAAAAAGATTTACTAATAGTTGTAGCTATGCAAAAACTCTGAACAAGTCACACACACACACACACACACACACAAAAAGGATAAAATTAGCTTATTTTTGGATGATAGTGATACAATATTCTTCATTTTATTCATAAGTTTGGTTTGAACCATGTATGAAATAAAGTACAGTAAAAATATAATAGCAATTCAGAGTTTTTGGGAGCCCTGGAGACATGGTGAAAAAAAATTTGATTAACTCCAAAAAAATCATTCATTTTAAATGAGTAGCTAGTTTGCTATTTCCTGATGTATGAAGATTAATATGCCTTACTTTGTTTGAAAAGACTTGTTCTCTTTTTTTTTTCTCTCATTTTGTGCGGAAGCTAAGAGAAGCTGATCTCTGTGTCATATCGTACTTATGCCTACAGGAATATGACATGACATATGGACTGCTCATTTAAATGTCCAAGAAACTTGGCTAAACTTCAGGAAAAATATACGTAAGTTATGTAATAAGGTATTTATACCACAGGAAATGCTTTGAGTCACAATTATCTCTAAACCACTAATTATGGAATGAGATCAGTTGTGGTTGAATTTTTCAATTTTTTTTAAATTTTAAGAGTTTTCTTTACGAAAAATTTCATTTTCAATTGTTGAGGAGTTATCTTTTTTCACACACATTTTTTCCAAGAAATGCTGAAATCCTGTACGACATTCAATGCTCAAACAGGTCTACTAAACAAGAACAAAGGTTCTGTTAAAACAAGTTCTTTTACAAAGTGCACGGATGCGCGTGTCGAGCAAATATAATGCAAGTGTCGGGAACGTGCTTGAATCTCTCGGCGCCATTTGTCCCCATCAGTGTCGCTGATGGAGTCATTAGAGCACGGCTCTGGAGTCTCGCTCTTGCAAAATAGCTCTGCTGGATCGGCGAACAACCTCCGTGTGGTTCTGTGGCCGCACGGCACTTCAGCTGAGCTAATAGGTCATGGCTGCACAGACGGGTCGACAGAAGAATGAGGGTTAACAGTGGTTAATGTTGTAAAAGGATTGGACTTATCCAGAGTTCCCAGAGAGGTGGGGGAAAAAATAGGACTTTTTCATTTGAGCCACATTGCTTGTCATTTTTATTTATTTCTGCTAAGTTTTACACAATTACATACTTCTTCCACCTCCCTCTCGTTTCTATTCTCATGCGGAAATAAAAGAAAGAAAGAAAGCCTCCTTTTTAGCGGTTTCTGAACAAAGTGATCGCTCCTCAACAGCCGAGATGCTAAAAGTGCTGAAATCGTGTAAATGACGAGCCGAGGGATCGGCGGGGGTCTTTGCACATCGCCCTCCGTGGCTTTAAGTGAAAAGGTGAAAGAGGTCAGCTCAATCTGCATATAATTTGGGGTCACATTTGAAGTCTGGGTTTTAAGCCTCTTTAATGAAAGGCACCTATGAATAAATGTAATCTTTTCTCTCGCATTTGGTTTGAGCTTAGAGCCAAGAAAAAGTCTCCACGTATGCATTTTGCTTATCAATCTGCTTTGCGGATGATCGTCAGCTTTCAAGGTTTGATGAGACACTAACTAAATCAAAAAATAGTCATTTATTTAAGATCAATTAAGAAGGTTTCCTAACTCCTATTGGGGTTTTTTTTGGGGCAGAGGCGAGAGGATAAATAAAAGAATGCAAAAAGTTTAGCTACAATTGGGGAAACTTATTTGTTGAACAAGAAGAAAGGAACAGGAAACAAGAAGACGAGGGCAGACTGTCAAAGGATTGAACGGCATTCATCTGCTAACCTGTTCAAGGTGTGCCTGGTTGATGTCCTCCTCTGTGGTGGGGAACATATGTCCACAGCAGCTGTGCCACCATGAATAGGCTGTGATTGTGTGCTAGCTAACTGCATTCCTGGGAGCCAGGCCAAGTCTGAGTGGAGTGAGCTGTCCCATTTTTGATACCAGCGTTCCACCTGATTTTCACGTCTGTCTTTTTCTCTCTCTCTCTCTTTTCTTTTTCCCGCAGAAATAGCGGACATTCGCTCAGGCCAAAATATGGTGCACCTGACTTGGAAGATCCGGTGTTTCTCAGAACAAGGATGCTAAAAAGATGATTGCGTGACATATCAGATGAAGCCGCGCAAGAGCGGATTTGTCCAGCTGTGTTTTTGTGTCTTCTCTCTGTGACGCGCTTTTACCAAAAAGCTTGAGTGCAGCTTTTTGGATTTTTTTTTTCCCCTCCTCCAAACACTTGAAAATTGATGGACTGTTTGTCATTTTTAAGGTCATTTTCAGATGAGTAGTAGCTGTTTCTATTCAGACGTGAATAGAAATAGCTATTAGCTCACAAGTTCTACGCTGACTTTGCTTAAACGGAGATAAAGTAAAGTGATGTAGTATTACCAGTTACGATACAACTTAACTTTTATAGCAAGGTAAAACATGATAGCACAATGTGTGACAGCAGCCTGTAATGTTATACAATAAAATTAGATAAACAGTACTACAATATGGTAAGAAAAATTTACAAAAACACAATGAGATGCAGTATTGTGTCATGTGATACCCTGTGATTTAATAATGTAAACTGTGATGTGCTGTGATGTGTAATAACATCATGTATTACGGTGCAGAGTGATGTGGTGGTGCAATATGATGCGATGCCACATATCACAGCCACAGTGTCTGCTTATGCTTCTGGCCGGATGCAGATGAATGGACGGATGAAAGAATGGAGAGAAATGAACGTTTGCCCTCTTGACTGTCAAAACCTTTTCAACGGGTCAACTTTTTATTTCTATCACTGTTTAGTCTGTATTTGCTTCATTAATAAATGGTTTAATTGCATTTAAAGTTGATCATAATAGGGAAAATCCTTTTTATTTTACTTTTTTTTTTTTACTAGGGTCTGAAAATCCAATTATACATTGTATTTCTGAGTTTGGGTCAGGGAAAGGTTTCTAATGATGGTTGTAATAAAATGGATCCTTTTCCCCTAAAGACACATTTTTATGATGGTTTTATTCAACAACAGCTGGTGAGAACTTTTACTGCATCAGGCAGTTTATCAAGGAACCGGTGCCATTTTTGAAAATAATAACAAAGCCATTATGCATAACACTTTTGCTGACTGAATGCAATAACTGGAAAGCAAGCCATGGGAAAACAAAATGCTGCACCATCCGGCAGCCATTGACACCACTAGTAAAGATTTGCAAACTCTTCACTCCAGGTAAGCTTTAGGGTTTTTTATTACCACGTTTGGTGGGGTCATCAGTTTGGATTGTAAACGTTTAACGACTGATACAAACAGAGATTTAGGCCGTCTTAAACAAGTTATGTACCAAGATTTTTTTGCAGGATTGTAGAGGTGTTGTCACAACTGCAGAAAACATTCAACTTTTTGAAAGCATTTTCATTTAGGAAGCTGAAAACTAATCCGTGAAATGTCCCGGCGGTGAAACGAAATGAGTCAAAACTTACACGAGGTTAATTGCATGAAATAATTGCAAAAATAAAAGGAGAAAAGAAATCCCTCCGATTGTTTTCAGGTCGGACGTTCGTCTCCGGGAGAATAAACCGAGGCACCTGTAATTGCTATCAGACAGTTGCACAGGAAAACGGGAGCGCTGCGAAGGCGCTGTAAGAGCAAACATTAAACGACGTTTGCGGAATGGAAAAAGCGTCCTCTCTGGGCTTTTGTGGGCTGATGTCTGATCACAAACAAACAATAGACATCTGCAATATTTCTCCGTCCTATCACCAGCCTCCATCCCACGAGGAACAAGGTCAACAGAGGAGCTCCAAATGGGATGGTGATCCCAAAAATAACAACCCCCCACCCCCACCTCTCTTAAAACACAATCACACAATCAAAGCCTTACTGCCTTTCCCTCATTGTTTAATTTCTGCCGGTTATCTTTGATATCTCTGTGGCTGTTCTTATCTTTGACCTTCAGCTTGTTGCTTTGTCCCCACCCCCATTCCCTCTCCCCCCCACACACACACACCACACCCCACACCACACACACACGCACGCACACACTCACCACCCCTCACCCGTCAACCCACCTGCCTGCTCCCACCTCCCCAGCCTGGTGCTCTGCGACCTTCAGAGGGGTGTCATTACTCCCCTGACCCATTTGACGATCCCCTCATGTGGAATGTGCATATGCCGAATCGGCGTGGATCGGCGCAGTATGGGGTGAGGTGAAGTACTTACAGAAATATGACTTGACACGCTTTATCAAATGGGGAAAGATGAAGACGAAACAGCTGCTGGTGCTGTCGTAAGCAATCTGGCCGTGATTGAATAAAAGTGTCAGGAAAAGGGCCGCTTGATGGTCTTTTGTTCTCCCCCATCCAGCTTGATGTTAGTTTGAGCTGTCAGGAGGGAATCACAGCTGGGTGATTTATCAATACTTGGAGTGACCTTGTAGCCGCACCGCTGTGTGTGTGCGTGCGCGTGTGTGTGTGGAAGTAAGTAAGCAAGTAAGTGTGCGTTTTTTTTTTTGTGTTTTTTTTTTTAACATGCTTGAATCCATGTGTGGCTTTCATGTATTAAAAAGACACAAAGTGGAATATTTTGAAAATAGTTGGCACACGCAGACAAAGACTTGGCTCGACTTAGAACAGAACTCTCTCTTCTCTTAAACGCAGTACAGTAAGTGGATTGTTCTGCCAACACGACAAGGGTATTTTTCTCAACTTCAGAGCGAATGTTTGGTAGAAGTACATCTCTTTTAACTAACTCTTCTTTTGAAAATGTTCTTTTACTCTCTTTATTGCTTCAGCCCCTCCCCCAAGCCCCCTCTTCCCCAACCTGTTCACACTAGCTCTTTCACCTCACTACTTTGTTTGAGATGTACTTTTCATTGATATGGACAGCCTGTTTTCACAGCAGCCATTGGCTGTCTCTGTTGTGATTAAGCAGATGTTTTATTGCGGACTGGAACAGTCATTACTGCCATAAACCCATCTGTGGGATTGCTTTTTATGCAAATTCACAAAGCATGTGCATAAATAAAGTTCTAATTAATACCTTTCTGGAAAACCTCGGCGCTCTTTGATTCCTAAGCGTTTGTAATTGTGCACAGGAAGGTAGAAGGTACAAACCCATGACTGCAGCATGGAGAGGTTTTCCTCTTTTTTCCCCCTTCTAAAAATAACAAAATACGTGTTTATATTTAAAATGCACGTTGCATTTATGCATCATAACAGGTGCATCTGTACACATTAACAACATTGTGAAAATGTTCTCTATACTTAGTGATACATGTACCACATTCAAGTGTTTATTTCTGCTCCTTTTTATGAATATGGCTTAGATAAAATGTAAACATGAATGAAAATTGAAATGAAATGAAAATATATATATATATATATATATATAATATATATATATATATATATATATATATATATATATATATATATATATATATATATATTGACAGTTGTTCGTCAGATGCTTTCCACAAAGAGGGCAACCTGCGAAAGATTCTCGTTAAAGTGGATGCCTGTTTAGAGATGTCTAAATATATTGATAGAAAGTTGTTTGGAAGGAAAAACTGACATAGAGAAATGTACGCAAGCAACAGGATTGCAAAGGAAAAGCCCGCTGAGGAGTTTGGGGTCGGCTCACCAGGCGTGGCTCTGAAGTCGGAGCCTGCAGCTCCGTGAGTCTGATTGCGTCCATGCCACGCTGCACTGATGCAGTGGTCAATGCAAAAGTTTCCCCAGACAGTACACGCATTTACGTCTCAATAGGTCCACATTACTGTACAAAATACATGTCACATGATTCCCCCCAACATATACATTTGAAATGAACCAAAAGTAAACAAGCGGGATATATCAATGGGTGTAGAGAGAGAGAACTAAATCACTGAAATTAATTAACTTTTTTTTTTTTTTTTACAATATTCTAATATATTTAGATGCACCTGTACATGTTAATTATTAACAAACCCTCAGTAAAGAAGGAGCAGCCAAGGATTACAATCATGCAAAGTTGCAGCGAGCAGCACTTTGCGGCTCCCGCTGCAGGTTACTGGGGAAATAAAACAAAATCTGCTGCTACCGGTTGATTGGGAACTACTGAAGAGTAAAGTTTCCCCGAGAACATTAAGGCTGCTTTATAGATCCCTTTGTTGTGAGGGTGCCAATGGAAGCTCATTAATTTCCCCAGGTTTTTAATGGGGAGTGTTGAACATGTGGCAAAGCTTGTCTTGGTGAGTTGCTCTCCTGCTGCTGAGAGGATGCTAGACTTGTTAATTGTAAAGGCGTCCCTTTGCTAAGCAATCAGCCACATTTTATTGTTTGGAAACTGGACAAAACAATTTATTTAAGCCTGATTAACTGTATTCCTGATGTCGGTTTGGAAATTATTGACATTTTATTTTTGTTTTATTTTGTTTTTGCTGGGTGATTTTCATGATGACATTTGCATTCCTCTGTTCAGTCGTTTTCAGCAGGTGTCACAAAAACAAATTAAAGCATGCGTGCAATACTGAAAAATACAAAAAAAAGCTCAATAGCATTCAGAATGGATTAATGTCATGTTCTGAGACAAAAAAAAAAAAAAGAACAAAGGAAATTCCTGAAGTGCTTTGTTTTATGATTAAAGGAAGGTTGTGAGCTGTGAGGAAAACGGAGAAAGCGCTGTCTGAAAATGGCTTCGGAAAGCCGCTTTAAATCTAGATATGGCATTCATTTCGTTGAAGTCGGGGAAGAAAGCTGGCTCTCAAGACCGGTTTTCAAAAAAGGCTGCTCTCTGGGAAACAACAAATCCGTTCAAGTTGACTCACTAGATGGCAGCATCACTTTTTACACATATTAACACCAGGTTTCACAAGCACTTTCCTCTTAATCATGAGGTGACACCAGTGAGATATCAACGCTTTTATTTGAGTGAGTTGTAGAGAATAATTGTACACTCTGGTGGAAAAAATAAAAAATATGTGTGTGAAATCTGTGTCAGGATTCTGCACAAAGTCATCACCCACAAGCAAGAGAGAGAAAGAAAGAAAGAAAGAAGAAAAGACAGAAAGTTGTAACTTTCCATTTAAACTCAGGTATAGTTTTGTCTGTCAGAAAGTGAGGCAAAGAAAAGCTGAATAAGAAAAGGAAGGTTTAGCAACTCGATGCGGCCGCACTATAAATCTTGGAAATGAATGGTAAAATCTATTGGGATGCTTCAGAAGAATTAGCTCTACGACTGAGTTTGGTGGGTCTTCTGATCATGGCAAAAAGATTTTTATTGGCTTTCAAACTATGTTCTTGCAATGTGGAAAATTATCCTTGATGATCAGAACCACCGTGTTAATTCTGTGCAACGTTCAGTGCTTTGAGTAGAGTTCAGAGTTCACTGTGAAGGTTGTTTCATTTACACCTCGTGCTTCAGGGACACTTGTAGAAGGCGAAACACAAATTCACACTGTCAAACAAAATTTAAATGTAGAGAGTGAATTCAGTTCCACAAAACGAACAATTCATTCCTTTTACAAGTTTCTCCACTTAGACCTTTACAATATTAGCATTTTGTATATATATTTATATATAAGGAAGGTAGAAGACTCCACTATGACCTGCAAAAACTATACAATTATACCATTATTAAAATAAACAGAATAAAGAAAACTGCTACTCTTTCTGTTTGAAATGTATAAATTAGATTAAATAATATTTTAAATTATATTGAGGAATCAGAATATCAAAACTGAAAGTACAAGTTTGGGTTTGTTTTTTAAGGCACAGCCAAGCAGAACTTGAGTCAGAGTGAAGACCACAAACACCAGCCACCAGCGCTAACCCTAACATCTCAGTGTGACGAGGAAACAATAGGTTGTCGGTTCAATTCCGGCTCCTGTCATATGTCAATGTGACCCTGGGCAAGACTCTTAACCACAAGTTGTTCTGTATGTTGCTGTACAGGTGCGTGTGTATTTGTCAGTGTGAATGGATGAATGTAGTCATCAAGCTTTGTTTAAGCTCAGTTCATTTACCACTTTGAATTGTTTGTGTGTTATAGATTTAACACATCCATTTTCATGATTTACTTGTCATTCAAAAATGTAATTAGTATGACCATATGCATTTTTCTTTCACCCAGTAATTAGTTGCTTCATATTATTTACAAAGTAAATAGCAATAAATGAATTCTTGTTTATTTCTTTGACTGCCTCATGGCGGCCATGTCTAATTTGCAAGTTTTTATATATATTATAGACTCTGAGGAGTAGTGAGGTAAGTGACCAGATTTAATTAGTTGTGCTCACAAAATAAAAATTAAGTAAGAATGTATTTAAAAAAATGTTTTTGCAGTGATTCTAGCAGAAGAGATTAAACTTAGGTAATTAAAAAGAAAAAAGCATAACTGGCTATGAAGTGTTTCTCAAATGCGATTGGATAGATTATGTTTTGTCAATTTTTTAAAATTGTTGCAAATTGATTTAGAACAACTTCCAAAGTGTGCTTATTGTTAATACCTGTTAACACAGTTAAAGCTTTGAGATTTATATTCTTTCTTAATAGTGACACACACTCAAAGGCTAAGTAACGAGTATGAAGTATGCCACGTTTTATTAGCTTATTCAACTGAGTCGATTACTTGTTTTGTTGTTGTGTTTGTGTTTTTTATCACAAACACGTTTCTCTCGTAAATGAGATCCTGGATCTCAGTGAGACAACTCGTATAAATAAAAAGATCAAACAAAAAAATGAATCTAAAACATTCACCTGGATCTGCTAAACCCTTCATTGATCGCGTCGTGGCTCAGAAACACACAGGTTCCAGTAGAAAAAAAACCCACATTTTTTAAATCTTAAATGCAGGCAGGAAAAGTCATTTATGTGCACAGGTCCACGAGAACTCTCTCAAATGGATGAAGCTCATCACCGAGGAATAAAACAACTGTAAGTGTGACAACATATCCACAATTTGTAAATCAAAAAACAAACCAAAAAATTTAGGACTTGAAATAAAAACCTAAAGACAGAAGAGTTGCCTTCTTGTGCACCGTGCAAAAATGCAAATCGTATTAACGGAGCACCAAATCAAAACATACCGTAGGTTGTGCTGCGTTTTCTTTCAGCTGGTGAGATCTAGCAACTTCTAGCGTAATGAATTTAGCAGGGATCCCTTTACCACACTGTCCATCAGGCCCGCCATCTAGGAGATTAAATTATGTCTGTAAGCATTAAAGCTTTGATGCTGTATTTGGGCAGCACACGTGCATCCATTTGCAAAATTCCTTATAACAAAATTAAAAACATGGACACCTTATAGAAAATGCATTGGCACTACCAGCACTTAAAGCCAGCCTCTCCAAACAGGCTGCTGACTAATGCATTTCTAATCATTTCTCTGATCAATGTTAGCCACTGTGCAATAAGATTAATCAGCCATATGCAAAGCTGGGATCACCTTGAACAGGGCAAGATAAAAGTTGGGGAAAAAAAGAAAAAGAAAAAGAAAGAAAAACAGGAGATAAAAGGAACGAAAGAAGGCGCCTTGCTCTTATGTATGATAAGCACACCAAGCAGAAGAGAGACACACCTGCATTATTCAGCTTTTCCACGGTTTTATATGGTGTTCCTGCGGTATTACGCCGTTGTGCTTCCCTCAGCTGTGCTTTGGCATCTGTGCACGGCCATCTCGCCGCTGAATAGCCGCCTGATTATTCCAAATCGGAGGGAATATTCAGACAAGGCTGATAATGCCTTCTTCCATATGATTCTCGGGAGCTGGGACAGCTGCTCGCCGGCTTTCGGTGCCACACTCAGAAAGGGACAGATTTCTCCGCTCTATTAACGGGACCTTGTTAGAAAAATCAGTGCTGGCACCAAGGCGCCACTATAAGATTGCCACCCCGTGAACAGGACCGTCTTGTGCGTCTCATGTTTCTACCCTTTCACTTAAGAGAGGGCAAAAAAATGACAAGGTTTGCTGAGTTGCTATATATTCATATATTTGAGATCTGGTTCAAATGTCTTCTGGGCCCTCGCCTCAAACCACATCAGATCAACATATTTAGGTAAAAAAAAAGAATTCAAGTGTTAACATATTTAGAAGTCACAGACACTGAGAAAGCATGCTGTTTCAAAGAGTGCTGGGTCTTGCATGAATGCCACTCTGAAAGAGCAACTAATTTAGAGAAATAAAACTTCTAAAAGTTTTATATCTGTGACTAAATTTTGCCTTTGATTATTGTTTTTATTATTATGATTTATTTATTTTTTGGTTGTGCTATTTGGAGGGAAGTTGAAAAATGAGGCGAGAAGGCCGTTTGTCTCGGAAAGAGTCCGACCCGTCACGTCTACATTACCTCGCAAAAGTATTTTGAGCCGTTTTCACATTTTTTCACATCACAACCGTGAACTTCGCCGGATTTCATGGAGAATTTGTGAGCCAACATAAAATAGTGCATAGCTTGTGAGTGGAATCAGTGTGGCACAACTCAAGCTCAAGCCACCCAATCCCTCTACCTTAACCGACAGGCTGGGAAAGGAGAGGACTAAACTGAGAAGCAGCTAAGAGATCCAATGTGACTCTGGAGGAGCTGCAGAGATCCACAGCTCAGGTGGAAGAGTCTCTCAACGCCCCAACCCTGAAACACTGACTAAAAGAAATCCATTGTTGTGAGATATTCGTGAGATAGTGACTTAAGGTTTCAGCGAACATGTGGAAGCAGGTGAGCTGGTCAGAGGAAATCAAAGTATGACACCTGCAGTGCATAGAAAAGGCCATGTGTGGGAGGAAGACCTTCCAGCCAATGGAGAGGTTTGGTCAAAGCACATTTGTCCAGATTTAACTTCAGCTGGCATGGATCAGAGTTCGCATGTGAAAAGCTGGTAGAGAGATACTCCAATCATCTAGCAGCTGAAATGGTTGCTGATAACACACTTAAAAAAAAATAAAAAATTGTAAAACACTGCAGTGTATTCTCCTGCAAGACCCTGTAGTCAATAAATAGCTACATTTTAACCCAAAAATTTGTAGGAGAGATCAATGTTTAACCCGATGATCAATGGCCGCACAGGATCTTGGCAGTAACGTGAGCAAACTGAGGCACACAAAGCACGCTCTATCCGAGCGTTTACATTTCCGGACAATAACTGTCAGTACATTTGTCACTTTACAGCCATCGGAATTAAACAGATTACAAGCAGACCAATTCCACAAACCAGGGCGACAACATGATAAAAGTTTAACGACAAGAATTTGTCAGCCGCAGCCGACAGGAGGAATTACTGGAGATCACCGTCTCTTTTGTTCATTTCACTCTCGGCCCTCGACCATCTGAGCAGTGCTGCTGTGTGGGGAGCCTTGTAAAGTTTCACCTGGGCAGATGAATTCTTCCAGACCACCTCTTCCCTCAACACCCCCCCCCAACCGTCCCTCCGGCCTCCCCTTCTCTCCCGAGAACAACGGGGAGCTTGTTCTGACCAAGGACGCACCTGTAAGGTGCGGGCCCTCGCCGGGGCTTACCTCAGTGGCCCCTGCTTCTGTACTCAAAAGCCAATTATTCCCTCCAGAGAAGATATTGCACTGTCAACTTCAAACAGAGGACATTCTTTAGGCAGATTAGACCTAAAATTATGTTTTATTATTTCGGGCCCCGACGAATGAATTGGACTATTTGGGGTCGTCTTTGTGGTGAAATCCAAGACAGTTTTAAACAGCGGAGGTATGTTTGGAGTCAGGGGGTAATACTCTGCTGTCGTTATGAAAGGGCAGCGGAGAGGATCAGATTAGAGGCCGAACAGCGAGAGTCTTTCAAAGCGGCTCCGTATCATCTCCCGTCTTCTTGTCCCTGCCTGTAGAGAGGTTAAATTAAATGGCTGTAATAAATGTTTTGGTGCCGCTGATGCGGCATGGCCGGCTACCAAAAGAAAAGAAGAAGAAGAAAAAAAAAAAAAACACTGCGCGGTGGAAAGATCAGAGACAGGAACAAATGGCGGGTGGGGAGAACTATGTCAGCACATTACCAGCATTAGAAACGGACTTGTTTTCACTTAAACCTCAATTATGATGCCGGCTCCAAAAACAATTATATTGATGAATGCTTTCTAAGTTACTGTAATTAAATTATTCCATTTAATTAACAGATTATATTGAATTTCTCCCCAGAGGACGGCATTAGCCTCATCTGCTGCTTTACAAACAGGAGTGCTCTAGTGTTGTGTGCAATTGAAATGATTACTAATGCCTAATGAAACGGTGTCGGATCAGATAAATACTGAGAGCCAAGCTTGTAACTCAGCAAGAAAAACAAACAAACAAACAAACAAAAAACTTGAGACAAAAAACTATAAAGAAGAAATCACTGAATGGGATTTTTTTTTCCCCCCTTCCCAAGGGCAGGCTTTGTAAAACTGACATCACATGAATTATAATGTTGAGTGCCTACTTGATGTTTTACAGAGAACACAGAAAGCCAGATGAAATATGCATTAAGCAGGTTTCAAAACATAATTGTCCTTGGATCAACCTGTAAGTGCTGATGTGAATGTATATTGAAAATGAGCGCTTTAAAATGAATTTGTTTGACTCGCGGAGGCACATTAGTTTTGAAGGGAGCTTATATAAAACGGCATCATGTGCACACTTAGTAGTTATAGAAGGTAATTATACTCAATATAAAACCGTGAAGCACATGTAACAGTTCTGGTTCACCGTCTCTCTGTGCAAGAGGAAGAGTTGGAACTGCAGAAAGGGAGTCACCAGCAGCTGACTATTGCCCTCTGCTGGAGGAGAAAGGAAGCTGCAGGAAGATTGATAGTACTGAAAGACAGTTCTTCATTTTTTTTTGTTACAAAAACTTACCCTGACCCTAACCCTTAACCCCAAACAAACCCTAACCCCAACCCACGACTCTAATATTCATCCATAGTTTAAGAAAATGATAAAAGCTGAAGATAAAAACAAAGTGAAAAGCGAGGATCAGAGTCATTACAGCATAAACAAACAAGACAAAAAGATTTTTTTTAGCTTTCTTCCTGTAATTAAGCTCGAATTAGTGGATTTAGAAACAAAATTATTTTCCTCACACCAGTAAATGAGAATGATTTGTTCCCAACAGTAAATGAGAATGATATTTATCAGAAGAGAAAAATGTAAAACTAGTGATAATTTTTTTTAAAAAAATTAATAATAAAAAAAAGTCATTAATCATAAAAAAATAAATAAATGTTAAAGCACTTCTCAGTAATCAATAAAAAAAAATTTAATCTTTATCAGCAACATCAAACAGCTGCTGATCAGGTTTCTTCATGTTCCTGCTTGTACATTGGCAACTTATCCTTCATGAAGAGCTCAATGTCTTTGAGTTTGGAAAGGATTTTCCTCCCGTCAGCTTGATCTTTATCTACCTCCATCGTGTTCAAGCTGAGTCGCTCCAAAACTACAAAATGTTATTTACAGTCAGAGGAAACAAATCAGAAGATTACTTTAAAGCTAAATCTGCTGGGAAGTGGTGACATTTGTTCAGCTTTCATTTATGTACAACTTTGGATATTTTATGCAAGTTTTGTGTCCAGTTTGTAATTTTTAATAACATTTTTCATTTCATGAAAATAATGATGTATATTTTTTCATCTATTTTCTTTATTCATAATATTCATTTCTTTGTACTTTATTTTTTTGTTAACGTTTTGAGTTGGTCTGTTAAGTAAGTTAGTCTTCCTTGGTTCTTTGTTTCTTTCTCTCTTCCTTCCTTTCTCTATCTCTTTCTTTCTTTCTTTTTAACTTTCTTTCTCTCCTCAAGTCCCTCGTTCTCTCAATAAGCCACTTAAAAAATCAAGATTTCAGTCCTCTCAATAAATTGTGTTTTTTTTTTTTACACTGTCTATTGATTTTGTTGTTGTTGCTCTTGTTTTTCTAACTGTCCCCTCTTAGAAGAAGAAACAGCAGAAGTAGAGGCTTCCTGTCCTGCTGGCCGTGTTTATTGTCCAATCCCCTTCTGGCCCGGCCATATTAGTCCATGTGAGAGGAGAGACGGGTTTGATGCTGTAAGCACATACCGAGCATTCCCCCTCCTCTGCTGTGCAGTTGTTGGGCATATTGTGAGATTTTAATGCGCGGGGCAGATATGGAGAAGGGATCGAGTCACATTCGCCGTACAGGAAAGAGCGGTGGCCAAGAATGACAGTTGCTTCTCCTGGAGTTGAGACGATCGTGGATTTAAGTTGCACTCTGAAAGGTCAACACATGACGCGGCGATCAGTCAGCTTCTAACATGGACATCTGAACTCGAGGGGATTTTGTTGTTTTTTTCTTGCAAATTGCTTTTTCATTCCATTATGAGAAAATATGAACATACAGTGTAAACATTTTGTTTAAGGAGACTCAGCTTCACAATGTAGAGCACTCACACATCTGAATTTTTAAGCAAACATCAGCGGAACATACAAGTTCGATGACGAAAGTTGGCACCAAACAGCAAAAATGCATCAGCATAGAAAGCTAATAAATTGAATTAGAGTGAGCCATTCAAGGGATTATTGGCACTCTACAGTTCGACTAAGGCAACCCGAACAGTGTGTTCATTTTATTTCAAGGAACAAACAAAAAGATAAACTGCTAATATTCAAAGGCCGTACACATTGTGAAAGCAATGTGTTAACGCCTGCATTTCTTAGAAACGCCTGCGTCAACAGCCTGTGAGCTTCAGAGTCACAATAAAACCGTCCGAGGCGTTGCCAAGTAGAAACCGAAGGAGAGAAACTTGTGAATGTTGCCAATTGTGAGGAAAAAAGCAAGATAAAAGGAGATAGCAGCAGATAAGACATGTGAGAAGCTTCAGCCTGAACAGAGTGCTGCTTTTTACTGCGATCTAACACTTCAGCTTGAACCAAGCAGGAGTCTGTGGGTGAAGGCCAAACACTCGGTAGAAATATTTATGTTGTTTTACGAAGCAGCCTTTTGGTGAGGAATTTCAGTGGACGCAATAAGCTGGCATGCAGATGCAACGTATGCATGTGAAAGAAATGATAAAAACAAAGAGATTTTAAAGAGTGAAACAACACAAAGCAGACAATTAACTGAAAATGCAGTAAAATGAAGCTTTTCAAGAGTGAGCTGAAAAGAATAACCCATAAGATAAATTTCAGTTAAAATTATTTTAATTTTAACTTTTTACTTTAAATTAAAGTAAGTTATTTATTTTAAAAAGAACAAGTAAATATATATATATACTGTATATATATCTAATAGGGAATTAATGGACGAACAATTAATTTTGAGAAACTCATTTGATGTTCAACATGTAGACGCACCAATCAGAGATTTCTGATGACCAGTTTTTGTAAAGCTTTGACATGATGATCCCAATTTCAAGAACAGGGAAATATATTATTTTTGCCTGAGGCTGACAGGACAAGAACAACTTCAGGCCAGGAGATTCTGCACTGAGCAAGAACTACATTACATAACATTTTTTTTTAAACAGCTCATCATTTTAGTCTGACCAGAGAAACTCCTTCTAGCTCATAAATTATGGACTACATATACTTATGACAGAAGCATCTAGTTTATATTTTCAGAAAGTAGAACAAACTTAGAATCCAGAAAAACTCTTATTGGCCTATCTAGAAAAACTACTCCTTACCTACAATATTATCAGAACAAGAATCCAGAGAAACCCCTACTAATGTATATATCACAGACTTATTCTCAAACATGGGGTTACACTTTTTTGTTTTCATTTTTCTTCTTTTGCTGTTTACTTTGGTTTGTTGTTTTGTTGTATTTCCTTCTAATTCATGCAAAGAACTTTTAATTGCCTTGTTGTTGAAAATGTGCTTTATAAATGAAGTCGCCTCACCTTAGCCACGTCTGTGACACAGCACAAGAAAAGAGTTTTTCCTGGAATATGCATCCAGAACAAGCTGCAAATTCCCAGTAGCCAAACAGTCGTAGAGCAGGTTCCTCTTCCACCTTTCCAGCTTCATCAAATCTAGCTAGCTAGCTTTGAGCCTGAACAAACATAACTTTCATATCAAAGAGTGTTTTAGATAGCAACTTGGTATCTCATGGTGCATTTACTGACTGGGACAAGATCGAGATTTTCACTTCTCTGCCTGCTGATCTCTGGTCATCTCCATGTGACATCATACAAAATAATGCCTATTGACCAATTATTTGGGTAAAGTATGACAATATGTTGAGTATGAGTGTAATAGCCTGTGCTAGTCATGCAGCATACAAAAGGCTTGACTGTCTTAGGTGAACTAAAGACACTAACACCATCCACTGACAATAACATAAATACACACAAATCATTTTACCATCTTATCGTTTCGTCCTGTGGAAGATGAATGTCAGATACTTTTTTTTCTAAAATATCTGGTCAAATTATAGTTTGTGATGTTTCTTAGCATAAACTCAGCATCTGGGTTAAAGTAGAAGTGAAAACTGTAACAGACTGTAAGGCTGCCAGGTGCAAAGAACCTTTTAAATGATTACTTTAAAAAAATGTCACTTGTGTTGTTGGTGATGTCAAAATGTCTGGAACCATAATTACAACATAGAAAAAGGTGCACTTAGTTCCGATATTATTTTGTCCTCGTCCGTTTCAGTGTTTCATAAATGTTGTTTTACTACAACCTTTGGCATTTTAACATTTTCTGCCTGTTTGTCAGTGCTTACAAATAAGTGTTATTATTTGAGCGACACTTTAGACGCTTCTTAAATGCTTGTTTACAGCAGGGAGGAGTGAAAATAAGTAAAAACGACTGTTTGGCTACTGGGAATTTGCAGCTTGTTCTGGATGCATATTCCAGGAAAAACTCTTTTCTTGTGCTGTGTCACAGACGTGGCTAAGGTGAGGCGACTTCATTTATAAAGCACATTTTCAACAACAAGGCAATTAAAAGTTCTTTGCATGAATTAGAAGGAAATACAACAAAACAACAATCCAGGCTTGCTGGATTATCAAAAACTGTTGCTTCAAACTTGAAAATGAAATAGATTTTAAAGTCATAAAAGTACCAGATCTGATTAGTTGGGGAAAAAAAAAAAAAAAAAAAGAAACTTGTTGATTTGAAAGGCAACATCGAACATTTAAAAAGAGATCATGAATCGACTCATCCCCAAGCAGTTCACGGATAAAACTGAGCACTTAGTTTAATTCTGATTTTTATTCTCCCACTGCCTGTTTGTACAATTGACCTCAAATAACTGCAGCGATACTGATATCTGAAACATGTTCATTCAAGCCCACAGTGGGTGCAGTTACAGTGATTTAATAAGAGGACAAGAACTGCCCGGAGGCGCATGTGGTTAAGAGCAGCAGTATAAATGTCTCATGAAAAAGATCTTACACACACACCGGGTTTTCATGTAAACCCAATCAATGAAATCTGGCTCAGTCTCATTCTTCCCTCACTGGGACACACCGTTCCAGATTGTTACACTAACATCTGCTGACACACGGTGCACTTTTGTTTTTGAAAAAAAAACATTAAGAACCGCAAGTCAATTCTGTTTTGTTATGATGTTTCAAAGTTTCAAAACCCGTGTCAGTGGGATCCAAGTAGGAACAGAGGCTCTTTACTGAGAAACAGAAAACTCCATGAGGAGAATTTCTTCACACCAGTCAGTAAAAGCTGAGTGCATCATGTGCTGTTCAGCGGGACTCATTTAAAGACAAACTTCCAACAACTGCAGACGCATATCAGATCGGATCAATGTGAGAATGAAACTCCGTGTATTTGCATGAGAGCTTCGCTGCAGGCTCAGGAATGCTGGCATCAAGTATGCAGCCATGACAGACAGCTGCACCGCTGTGGCGTTTTTAGCATGCCAGACAAGGGATCCGAGGCTTGCTGGATTATCAAAAAGAAAACCTGAAGATGAGCCAAAAAGAAAAGAAAAGTGTAGATAAACACGATTTAACCTCTATAAGAGTGTTGTTCTACTGTTCTAATTGTAGGTAATGTGGACAAGACGAAACCAATAGAAAGTACATGAAGAAGCAAAGAGTGAAACTCTCGGCTCCTACTGAAAAAGAATTTATTTATTTATGAATTATGCATATGTCTATATGTGTGTATAAAAAGCTGCAAATATCATTGTAAATTAATATCTCTAGTCCTTTAAGTTCCTTTAACAATTTAACATTTTGGTGTGTTAATGATTTTTAAAAAGTTCTTCAGTGCCATAAAATTTGTGAGGTTCTCTTGTATGAAACCAGGCAGTTTTCTAATCTCGTCTCCGATTCTCAAGTGTATTTAGATCTGCACTTTGACTAGGCCATGAATATGCTGTGACCGAAATGCTCGCATTGCACCTATGGCTGTATGGATGTCTGTTGTCCTTCTGGATGGAGGACCTCTGCCTCACTCTCAATTTTTTTTTTTTTTGCACTCATAACCAGTTTCTTGTTTTCAAGGTTGCTCCACATTTAATTCCATCCTCTTCCTGTCAACTTTGATCATCTTTTCATTTATACAGCAGAAAAGCATTCCCACAGCATGATGCTGCCACTGTCATGCTTCATGTTGCGGAAGATGTTCATGTGAAGTGTCACTTCTCCGCCACAATATGTGTTTTTATTTATTTTTCTATTTCAAAGAGCTAAGGAGCTAAAAGGAGCTAAATAAATGTGTACACCCAAACTTTTCTATCTATCTATCTATCTATCTATCTATCTATCTATCTATCTATCTATCTATCTATCTATCTATCTATCTATCTATCTATCTATCTATCTATCTATCTATCTATCTGTCTGTCTGTCTGTCTGTCTGTCTGTCTGTCTGTCTAATTATTTGAATTCTTAATAATATTGGTGAGAAACAAAAATACATTGTCAGAGGAAAGGAAACAAACAGCCTTTTTTCAAACTGAAAAGTTTGTGTGGATATTTAAGGTCTAAACTTTCCGATTTAAACGAGGGGCTAAATTTAGAAAACCACATTTACTGTGGGAATTGAATCATAAAAATATATATATCTTTAATCAATCAAATTTTATTTGTATAGCACATTTCAGCAAGGCATTTCAAAGTGCTTTACATCATAAACACAAGAACACAAAGTCATGCAACATATAATAGAACCAAATCACTTTTTGTTCGCCTTATTTCTTGGTATTGATGACAAACAAACAACCCTGAGTCGGATAGACTCATCGCAAACTAAAAAACAAAATACAATCCCAACCTCAAGTTTATTTCTCCTCTTAATCACCAATCCGCAGCGTTCATCACTCTCGGTGTGTTAAGTACCGCCTCGTTGTCCTGTTTGTTTTGCACGCCGCTCGGCGCCGCCCTGCAGACGCGCTGATATTACGCCGTTGCGTAATTTGACAAGCCAGAGCAGAAACCAGAGGAGGATGAGCGTTTGACAGCTGGGTCGCCGGGGATTGTTTTCGACAGCAACGACAATTCAGATTAATTCGGGCATTTTTACTTTATTTTATTATTAATTTTTGTTATTATTATTATTATTTTTTTTACAATATCGAACGAGAGTATAAGGCTATCTACGCTTTTAATGGCCGCAGCTGTGACGAATTCGCGTTGGATTGCTCCGGGGCAGGACGCGCAGTTTCTCCACAAAAACCAGCCAGCGGCGCCGCTGACATCATCCGACGGTCTGAGAGGTGAGGATCATGGAGAAGTGCTGTGCAACGCCATCCTGGGAATTTCATCTTTCCCAGATTATAATCTGGTAGGGCTGGTTTTATATATATATACATATTGGTTGTTTTATTTTTATTTTTATTTATTTTTTTTTTTTTTGGGGGGGGGGGGGGGGTTGCACTTGCATTGCCTCTCACCATCACTGTCTCACTGTAATTATTATCTCATCTTTATTACCATTTAATTTTCTGCTGCCTGCAGATTGGGAACAGATTTGTTTTCATTTCAATCAAGGGTCTGATCCCAGCATTGACGGCTGCTGTGAGAAGAATGGTGAATAAAGGCAATTTTAAGATCGCTGATGCTGACATTCACTATGGCGTGTTGGGGATGAATGGGATGTGCACCCGTCCCTGAAACTTGTGCTGCACAGTCCTGTGGAGCAGCTGGATGTTCTAATTTCAGCTGTGCATTTGGAAAGAGCTTACATGCAGCCTGAAGCCTGAAGCACAGAGCTGCTTGTAAGTCGGAGCTGTAGGTTCGGCTGATTTTCTGTTGTTTTGGTACACATGCATCCCCAAAGTGGAACTACAGTCCAGAATGGCATGTGGTGCAACCAGTGATGCAAAGTCCAAGGCAGGAAACAAAACAAAACATCGGCCTCAGCAATGCAGAAGCAATTAAAACAACAACAACAAAAACTCTTAATACCAATTTTGAGACTTAAGTCACATTAGGAGCTTGATTCAATTTCTTCACTCTTGAAACTGAAACTGCCAATCCAAACAAATGGATGGGTTGAAGTGACCAATTTTTCTCACTTATTGGATAATTGAGAGTTTGTGGAAATGGGCTTCTGTGAAGAGGTTAACGACAGTTGCTATCTTATCTGAGGTACAGAACTCTCTTTCCATCTCAATTTAGCATAAATACTGTTCAGTTGGTCCATAAGGCCGAAGGTAAGAGGGGCAAAGACCAAACTTGACATCTACCATCTCAAAAACCGCTTGGTGGTCGATGCAAATTCAATTCAACCAACCTTTAAGCTGAAGTTACATTTGTATTCAATGAGATTCACACAAGAAATGAAGGTAGGAAGCGATATGCCACTTACTTCTTCCTGTGTGAAATGTGTGGGTTGCCTTTTCAATCAAAGAACCGACCAAAGTTACAAAAGACCTGGATGGCTAAATAAGTGACATAAATGGAGCTAGCGTAAAAATTATTTGTAATTTTGGTTTAAATCTGCCTAAAACATTATGATGATACAAAGAAATAAAGTCATGAGTTTCGTTTTATCTAATACATGAGCTATTTGATACCAAAACAAAAAAGAAAAAGAATTTGAATACCAAATTTCATACTAGAGGTGCCCTGATCAGACTCAGCCTATTGCCAGGTTTGACCTGCCAGTATATTTTTTTTCACCCTGATTCCAGTTTGTGTTAGTGAACTATCCTGAGCATCATTCAAAACATTTGTTATTTTATTTTTATTTTAATCTGTCATTATTTTTTAGATTTTCGTTAAACTGAAAAAGACAAAACAGTTCAACTTTGTTTACCAGTTCTGGTATCTGCTGACTCGGGCTTTGGCTCAATGTTTCTGTTCGCCAGTTCGGCAAAATGTCCGCAAGACATTTCGAGTTGAAGTCATGTGGCAGACAATTCCTTTTCTTACCCAAAAAAGTCTGGTAGGAAACAACCAACACTGCAAACGTGTAAAATGGGAAAGGAGTGAAATGACCAGCACCTGCCACTGTCTAGCTTCCTGTAATGAAAAGCTGGACGCTGTGTCCCCTCTGGACGCTGTGTCCCCTCTGGACGCTGTCTCCCCTGTGGACCCTGTGTCCCCTCTGGACGCTGTGTCCCCTCTGGACGCTGTGTCCCCTCTGGCTTCAGTATAACACATCCCAGATAAAATGACTAACTGAATCTTCTTCCCACAATAAAAACTTCTCCACCGAAGAGTGTTGTGGTTGGCGTGAGCTAGTTGCGGTTAAGTTGCAACATTGGGAAATGGTCAGAGCAGGTCAAGACAGATCGGCAAAATATTACCTATCAATATTGATTTAATGACCAGTTCTTTGGTGAAAGTGTGAATGTCAACCATGACCAGCAGGAACCAGCGCTAACTACTTAATAGATCAAATCTGCTGTGAATCAAAGTCTTTAACACTTTGTGAACACTGTCACACAACATCATTTCACAAGCTTACTATTTTCTATTTGATCCTGTGGAAAGTCAAGTTAAGTGAGAATAAGTCGTATATTTCTAAATGGCTGCCTGATTCAGTCTTTCTTTGAAAAAACTGGGTCACAATTTTTGGTTCAGCTTAAAATTTTCACCTAAACAGCGTAAGCCAGTCATTTGAGTTGTGAAGGTAACTGTGCAGTTTTTGTGTTATTTACCAAGTCATTTCCCTTTTGTTCTTTCTGCCAGTGTAAAACTGAGATGGACACCTACCTACTTCATGATGTAGTGAATTCAAAAATGTTTGACAAGGATAATGCTCCCATGCTGGAGTCACTTTTCCCTGAAGACTTCGGCACTTCTTACAGCGTCAACATGAGCCTGCTCCTTCCCGATGCCTCCTACTTGCAACCCAGCCTCTGCCAGACTGTGAGGCAAATCAAAGCGGAGCCACCACAGTCCCTGATGCACTCCACCTGCCAGGGCAACGGAGCACCAACGACCCTCCCAGAGTACTCAGGGATGTTTAAAGCAGCTGACACTCCTGGTGGTAGCTTTTTCATCAAACAGGAAGTGGCAGAATTCCAAGAAATCCCCCAGTTTCAGATGCTGAACACTGATTTAGAGCAGAACTCTTTCCCTATCACCCCACTAAGTCTTCCAGTCGGGAATCCCCACGTGGGACAGCTACCAAACTCTTCACAGACTGAATGTTTTCCATTCAACCAGCACTCTGGCCATCAGTTTAGATCAACCTATCTGCCGCCGTCTCCGCCAAATTCTCAGCCCCCGAGTCCAGACACGGGCAAGGAGATCCTTCATAACATCTCCCCTCCTCCCTCCTACGAAGCCAGCGTTGCCTGTAACACAACAATCCAGACCCACACTGACCCCAGACAGACTTCCAGCGATCCTTTGATTCAAAGCCACGACCAAACTTACGTTCCTACGTTCACTCAATGTCCACTCGGCGGACCGGTTCAGGACTCCAGCCTGCCCTCACCAGCTCAGACCACACCAAGCGTCGGACCTCTGTCTCCGGAGTTGGCGCAGTCGGCTCCAGCCAAATACAACCGGAGGAACAACCCTGATCTGGAAAGACGGAGGATTCACTACTGCGATGTTCCAGGTGCGACTACAAGTCCCTACGACTGGCAGTCGAGATAAAAGCTGGCAGATCGTATGCCTAAAAGATGTTTTGTTTCTTTTTCTTAAGGTTGCAAGAAAGTATATACAAAGTCCTCTCATCTAAAGGCTCATCTACGAACCCACACAGGTAAACTTCTTGAAGTTGTACATCTTATTTTGGGGGTGAACGTGAGGATGCTGCCAGGCAGAGAAGTTTTCTTGGCTTGCATATTCGTTCAGTCTGGCTCACATCTAGATGCTGTCAAATCACATTAACTCTTCAGCTCTCGTAAAGCAGGAGAAAGTGGGGCGGAGGGGTTGGGTAGAAACATGCAGTGATTTATGGCCCGCAGATGAGGCAAGCTATCCATTTTTTTTCCCTCCTTTTCCAAACTCTTTTATTAGATATGAGCTCTGAACAAGACTCTTAGATGATGTTCTTGAGGGAGAACGGGTGGGGTGTAGATCCATGAAAAAAAAAAAAACAACAACAAAAAAGTTGTGGGTGTCCGCTTTAGCTTTACCTTGTGATTTCTGCCCGGCGCAGGTGAGAAGCCGTACCAGTGCTCCTGGGAGGGATGCGAGTGGCGCTTCGCTCGCTCCGATGAGCTGACGCGGCACTTCAGGAAGCACACCGGGGTGAAGCCCTTCCAGTGCGGCGTGTGCAGCCGCTGTTTCTCCCGCTCTGACCACCTGGCCCTGCACACCAAGAGACACCAGAGCTAAGGAACCTCTCCGCTGTATCTGTCCGGTCTTTTTTAGCTTTTTCTTAAAACCGGCAAAGTACTGGGAGAGAGAGAAAGACTGCAATTTATTCCATTTACTCTCAAAGGATACAGTTTGATGTTCTGACCTAAATGTTTTTATTGTTATTATTATTATTGTAAGAACATTAAATCTGATTGTTGCCTTACTTTCTCATCAACTTGAGATATTTGCAGATGTATCAGCTCAATCTATTTTACCAAATTTGTCCTTTTTCAAGCCTTTTTTTGATGGCACACCACATATAAACGTTTGACAATTTTTATATCTGAACTGTCGGCTGTGTAGATCCTGTCAGCATCGTGCAAGTTTATTTATGAAATGCGAAAACTGAAGGGAAAAGGATGTTGTTTGAGCCTGCAGGTCAAAGCGTGATTGTCTATACAAACTGCAGAAGAGCATCAGGAAAAGCTGCACTTTTAAGATGAAAGTAGGAGGTAGTTTGTGTCATGCGGTCAAGGCGTTGCTTATAGCGTGACTTTGAAACTGCCAGGTTTATGATACTTGTAATTAAAAGCATTGTTCATGTTTTTTTTCTCCTTTTTCTGCAATAAAAAGATTGTTTGATTTTTAGGTGGCAATTGCTTCATTTAGAAAGCACAACGATTACAAGGGGGGGAATATTAGCCCCGTTACAGATTTGTTTTGCTTTTTGTTCACATTTTAACATTAGACAAAGACAAGCTAAGTAAATACAAAGGGCATTTTTCAAATGATGTGCTGGTTTTCATCCATCTATCCATTGCTTATAGCTGTTTATTCAAGCAGGGTCATGGGGGGGCTGCTGCCAATCTCTATGGGTCAATCGGAAAGAGGCATAGTACCTCCTATTCCAGTTCATCACAGCGCAGCACATAAACACACATACACACAAGACAACCAACCCACTCATGCCCACACACACTTCTAAGGATAATTTAGAGTATATAATTAACCCAACATCTATATTTTTTGGCTGAGTGAAAGCTGAAGTACCCAGAGACAATCTATGTATGCTAGAGCAGAAAATGATGCAAACTCCACATCAAAAGAACTGAACGGTTAAGTGCTATGTTGCTGCATTATCTTGGATTAATTTCACTAGCCTCACCCAATCCTGACTGCTCCCTAACCTGTAGAATTGAGAAATCAAGTCTGACAGCAAGAAGTTGGCAAAAAGAAAATAAATGAATAAATCTCAAAAGGCGTGACAGCATTCCTGAAAGACATCTAAGAACAGATGAGAAACGAGGTCATTAGCATAATATCAATCTGGGACAAGGTTGCAAAGCCTTTTCTAAGGTGTTCTGACCTCAGTTAATCTCAGTCAGAGCCATTATCTGCAAATGAGGGAAACGTGGAACAGCTGTGGATCTGTTTCAGGACTGAAATCCCCCCAAGTGCTCATCAGCTTTTCATCCAGATCACCAGAGAACCCGGAGCAATATCTGGAACTCTGCACATGTCACTCACCTTAAAGTCAGTTCAAAATTAAACAATAAGAAAATACGTAAAAGCCAAAAAACTAAAAAACAAACAAACAAAAAATATGCTATCAATTAGTCCTTTGTGTTTGTCTCTTTTTATTCACATTATTTTTTATTGTAGATCATTGCAATAAAAGAAGCAATTCCTAATGTTGGTTTTTACTTAAGACACCAATGTCAAAAACAGTTTTTAAAAACTCTTGAAGCTTCACATTGAGTCAAAAGAACAAAGTAAACATTTTGGAGATTTTTTTGTGTGTGTTTTTTCTCAGAAACTAAATTAAGCAGTCGAGCATTATTTATATGTAAGATATTTGCAGATGCTTAATAATTATTTTGCTTCTCAGCACATTTTACAATTAGGAAAATTCAACCTTAGCTGACACGTTGTGACATTTCAAAGCAAAATTAAACCAAAATGCAGATGCAGAGTGTGAAAACTGCACTGACACACCTTGAGTCAGTAGTTTCTGGAGCTCAGCCAATTGAAGTATTTTCTTTGACCTTATTTCGGTTTCACATGGTGGCAGAGGACTTTATGTTTGTGGTTAATTGATGCTCATTGAACATTTTCTTTCAGATTTAGCAATAATTAGTCTTTTACTAAAATGTAACTGTCACAGTCATAACTTGGAAATCCATCCTCATTTTAGCTTAGCCAAGTCTAAACACAATTTGTCGTTTCCACTAAAAGTCAGACAGGAATTAAATCAGGGGTCTCTTGAATCTTCGGGGAATCTGAAGCTTTGATTGAATCGTCATGTCAGACCCGGTGGAATTTTTTTTTTCTTATCAGCTGCTTCCATTTCAGTCATGAATTGTCTGGTATTACTGTCCTGTTACAGCATCCGCTTTTTGGGGGAGGCTCTCGCTGTCACACAGATAGCACCACCGATCTTTTAAACACTTGCTGCATCGAGGAATTAATATCAGGGTCAACGGCTGTAAGTTGCCTTTGGCTGCAAAACAAGTCATATCTTAATACGCTGTGATTGTTCATCAGCCGTTTTGCTTACCTGATCTGATAAGAGTCCAGCGGTTAAGTTTGTGATGCTCATGTGAACAGAGTGACACCTTGCTGGGATTTACCTGGAATTCCATTGAGTAAAACTGAAAGCACACACCATCCTCTTGTCTGATCAAGTCTCTTTCGTTTGACCTGGAATTCGATAATTAGTCCTGCAGGTACACCATCATTAGAACCAGTTTTAGTGTAATTGTGACAAACAAAACAAGATGTTCTTGTCTTTATTTACAGTTCGCAGAGTGTACGTTTGTGACATGAGTCACAGAGAAGGTGCCGACAAAGGGTGCCAAGAGAGTCTGCTGAAACCGCAGAAGGTGCCTGAGCTAGTTCCCGAGAGCAAAGGAGGTTACCTGCATGCAGGAACTACCTAATGTACTTTTTTTTTTTTTGCCCTTTACATTCGAAGTGATAAATCTCAAAGGTGACGTTATACAGACAAAGAAAACAAAAATTGTAGTGGAGCGGGCATAGCTTGTAATCACATGAATTCTTTAGCAGCTGACAAAAACATTCATCCAGACCCAGTTATGATGGAACACTGTACATGATGTTCAGCGTGTTTCCTCTAAACTGTAACCTGTTCTTAGAAACTGCATTGGCTTCATGCTGTGTCGGAGCATGCCAGAGCTTAAAATATCACTCTCCGTTGGTTGCCGGATTATAGAAACAAAGCGATGTGTTTTTATTTTGAGATGTTTTACGAGGAACTTTGAATGAAATCAGAGTAAGAATGTGACTCTGTGACGTGTTTTGGACAAATGCTAAAAACATTAAAGAGTACACCAGACCTCAGCTGTGGTTTTAAGTGGTTCTGTTCAGGCCTGCGGTGGCACAGGCCTGGGGTCATGGGAAATGGTGACGAGGAGTGGACCGATTTTCTTCTGCCAATTTCAATACTGAAATTTAAAATGCAGTATTTTGCATGGTGACTGATATATTTAATTTAGCTGTTTTGTTGTTGTTGTTGTGTGTGTGTGTTTTCAAGCATTTTTAATTGTTAATTTTTTCCAACTGTGATTGGAACTTCTTTCAGATGAGACTTGAAGTGGTAAGCTGAATTGAGCTGACCAGTAGCTTCACACGCCCTGAATGAAGGTGCTTCTTTGTTAGTAGGAGTAATATTTACACGTAAATTTGACATTTTCATCTCTGGGTTATTTTTTTTCCTGCTGCTACAGAACCATTGATAGGAGATGAGTTGGACTGGGCCCACATAGACCTGTTTAACAGATCTACCTGCACATTTAACAAGTACCGTGAAAAGCTAAGTGCAAAAATATTCTGTGAACAGACGAGACAAACACACTGTACAGTGCAGAGCGTTTTCTTATATTTGAAGTAAAGCGAACAAAGCAATTCAGGAGAAGAACATCATGCAGACATTCAAACATGATGTTCAAGCACTGGTTTCCTGTCTCAGGACAATGTACAGTAAGTTGATGGAACATGTAAACAAGCAAGTTCTTTAAAAAAAAAAAAAAAAGTAGGTCCTGGCATGGCCTAGTCCAAGTCTGGAATTAAAAGTCAACTCAGATTATGCTGAATGTTGTGAACTGTGGGGAGGGCAGCTATGTTTTCGCATAGGGTCAGATTTTTTCTTTAAATACTTTTCTTGTCCTAAATATCAAAACGATGATTTCAAAACAGTTTTTATTTCTTTTTATTTCTGGTATAAGAAATAATCTGATACTGGTATCAGATTATTTCTTATACCAGTATACGTCTGGTATAAGATGTTTCACATCCCTTAGATGTGGAACATCTAAGGGAACTAAATGAAATTGGGAAAAAAATCATCTGTACAGTGGAAAACGCTTTTTCACAACACTGTTAATGTAAATTTTGCTGCTGTCTTTGTGGATTTTCTGTGGATTGAAGCTGCTTGTCTCCGTCAGCTGGCTCAGGGGGCGGCCCTGCAGCCCTAGCGTCCCGCTAGCTGCGCTCCACACCAATGGTTTCCCCCAAATCCAGATTAGGTTTCCGAATGCCGGCGTGAGCACGGTTCTCAGATGTCACTCGAATGTGTCACCGAAACCACATTCCATCCATCCCAATCATAGATAGCAAAGGGGCTCCATCCCAGTAGTGTTACATACAAAATGCAACTTTATTAACCTTCATGCCTCCATTCATTTCAATATACACGTATATGTTTGAACTTATCTTAATTTCACAGCTCCATCCATTTAAAAAAAAAAAAAAAAAAAAAAAGGTACAAGAAAAAAAAACAAAAGGCAAAAAACACTGACTTGTTACTCAAACAACTTTTGGAGAAAATAAAACTGTAACAGGAAAAAAAGAGAAAACAGAAGGACACCTGTTTTTAAAATTACTCTTTTTAAAAATACCAGGGTTAAAAATGTCTTTTTTTTCCCCATTAGCAGAATCTCCCTTTTGAAGCGTAATCACATTTTTTTTTTTCTTTTTTGTCCTCACGGTAAGAATGAAAAGATCTGAATATATTTACACAACACTCACTTTACATAAATACAGAAACAACAATTACTGTACGTAATATTAGCAAACTTGAAACATAGGCATTGGCTTCACTACTTAAGTTTTCAAAACCAGAAGAGAGAGAAAAAAAAAAAATCAGAAATCAGATGTTAAACAGAAATTAAAATACATATGTATTTTTATTTTTATCTGATTGAACGTCTCAAATCATTAACAAAGGCATAAACTACCAAACTGTGGATTTGATTCCTGGTGGCCTAATTTGAAATCACTGTGCTGAAGCTGAAACATCCAGAGGCCTTCGTAACTCAGGTTTATCCCCCTGACAGAGGAGGACTTATTGCAGCCAAAGTAATGACGTGTGCTTCAAACCGGTGAGCGTGTTGCGGTGAGTTTGACACCGTGACATAAGGCTCAGTGCGAAGAGATGGTTCAATGTCAGAGGTCCTACTTGCATATTGTTGTCTGTGCTTTATTATTATTATTATTATTCCCAAATAACATCCATAATAAAAAGAAATCATTATTTCCCCTTTTGAAAAGTAGCAATTGAAGAACACATGTTGGAATCGAAACATTGCACAGGGCAGGTGATATTACAAGTTTGTGATATGAGGCACTATTTATCATTATTGCATAACTTTGACCCTGGTTACCGTAACAAAATTATGCTTCAAAATGAGGAAAGAGATGCGGTGTGCAGAGAGGGGGGTTGGGGGAATACGATAACACCCTGTCTCCATAGAGATGTCACCTTCAAGTCTGACTGAATTGTTTAAACACTGGTGTATTAAGGCATCCAATGTAGATATACTGAAAAAAGAGCGCGTTTTGTTGATATGTGATTGATTTGTCTATTTTTTTTTTTCCTTCATTGTTGTTGTTCAGGTACAGTTGAAACCAGATGTTTACATACACTGTATTAAAAAGAGACAAACCGTTTTTCTCCTCACCTTCTGTGATTTGGACAGACAAAACTTGACTTGTTTTAGGAAAGTCAGAATTACCAGAGTTATTTCCATTTCCTAAATTCCAGAATAATGTTTTCTTTTATTATTATTATAATTATTTTCTTTAAATACTGAGATTTACATGCACTAAAACTGTGCTGCTTCCATTTGTACCATCATGGCCAAATCAAATGAAATCAGCCGAATCTTGTGAAAACTAGTCTTGTATCAAACGGGGCTGAAAGGCCCTTCAGATTGCAGCCGAATAAAGGCCACGCGTGCCAAAAATGCTTCTTAACTAAAACAACAACAATTGAAATGATTGAAGTGTTTGACCACGACGACTACTGCCATGTTTTCTGGAAAAGTTTATGGGACTGGCAGCATCATGTTGCGGGTTTGTTTAGCTGCAGGAAGGATCGGTGCACTTCACAAAGCAGATGTGCGGAAATAACTGCAGCAACGTCTCAAGATATCAGCCTCAAAGTTTAAAGCTCGGGTACAAATGTGTCCTCCAGATGGGTGATCGTTCTAAGCGTCCCACCAGATTAGCTACGATGCAACTCAAAATCAGGAAAGTCAATGTTCTGGAGTGTTACAGTGACATAATCCTGACCACAGTCCCATGGGACGTTTTAGGTAGAGCTGAAAAGTTGTGTGTGTGCGTGCGTGTGCGTGCGTGTGTGTGTGTGTGTGTGCGTGTGTGTGTGTGTGTGCGTGTGTGTGCGTGTGTGTGTGTGTGTGTTGACTCAATCAGAACAGTTCTGTCAGGAATAGGACCAAATTCCAGCAGAATACCGTAAGAAGCTTCCGGAGAGGAATCAAAAATTTAGTGAGTTTCTGATTTATTGTCATTATAAAAAATATATAATACTGATCTCATTATTCTGGCATTTAGTAAATAAAAATAATAATAATATGTTGACCCTAACTGACCTAAAACAGGAAACATTTGATCATATTTAATATCAGAAAGTGAGTCAAAATATGCGTATGTATGCGTAAATACCTGGTTTCTACTGTAAAATAGCAAAATACCAACACAGGCATTCAAGTACCTTAATACGGTCAGTGTATATAAATAATTTGTTGTTTCTAGCAAACACTGGTGCAGCCTTACAAAATAAAACAATAATCATTTGATCGTGAACTTGTTGAACCCCGAACCAGAACAGTAATAATAATAATAGTAAAGAAAAAGCTGTTATATAACATCACATAATGACCATTTACATGATGGACACCTTTAGCCCATTTTCGCTGTATATCAAATTAGATAAATTACGGTCTCAGAAAAAAGACTTTACGCGTATAAATGTATCTCCTGCGTCTACGAATCAAAAGCCCTATTTCTCCGTTGTATGTACAAGTTGTAGAACTTTGTAATAGCTTTGTATCTCCACTATCACATATATTACAACATTTCAAAAAATCCAAGAAACAGTATTTTTTTTTTTTTTTTTTTACATAAGAGAAAGAGTTACAAGCCGTCACATGAAGAGCCCCTCAATCACACACACACACACACAAAAAATGTCCTAATACATTATACGGATGATAAAATATGACGAATATTTGTTTATAAATTGACATCTGAAATAAAATTATCTGAAAATCATCTCAATAAACAAAGAAGGTGCTAATATGTTTTTTTTTTGTTGCCAAAACGATAATACAACTGGGCGTAATGACATGTGCACAAACAATATACATAAATAATGGTAACATACGAGAGGGCCGCACAAACTCTGCACGTGTGAAAAACTGTTCCCTGGATTTGGCTTCTTTACTAAAAGTGAGAGCTTCTGACGTGTGCGCGTGTGTGTGTGTGCGTGTGTGTGTGTGTGTGTGTGTGTGTGTGTGTGTGTGTGTTAGTGTAAAAGCATATGGGTTTCACGATACCTTAATCAGGAAAAAAAGGTTGATGTGTCTTTTTACTGGCTTCTGCCCAATAACTGCATTTGGCAGCAGTAGATCGCATAATATCGGTTGGCTCGGTACCTAAAGCCTGAAGCTTTTAAACGGCATCAAGAGTGCTGGAAAGAGTTGCAACAAAAAAAAAAAAAAGACATTTGCCTTCAGGACTATAAAAATATACTTTTAATTGAATTCCCTGATTGAGGTCAAGTGTGATGTTTTCTGAGAGACATTTCTGCCAGTAACTGCATCTAAAGTCTTAATCTTCTGTGATATAATGCAACAATTTCATAATAATATCTGTATTATGTGCAGTGCTTTGCAAAAGTTTTCAGACTCCTTGAACTTGTTCACATTTCACCATGTCACAACCATAAACTTTAATGTGGTTTTATGGGGATTTTCATAGTAGTGCCTGGTTGTGGAGGGGGAACAAAAAAAAGATGTGCTTATTTTTTCAGTCCCCCTCTACTGTGATACCTCTAAATGAAGAGAAGTGAATTTATAAGCTTTTAAAAGAAGTCCACCTGGATTTCAGGATGCTTGCTGCTGTTCTGCAAAGAGGTCAGACGTTTAAAGTACTGACTCAGGGGAGTCAGATTTTCACTCATTTGCTTTGGAAATAGAAATGTATCAGTGTCCTCCCACTTGACAGCTACACACTACTGCTATAGGTCTACCACATAAAATCCCAGGATCATACATTTATGCTTGTCATGGTAGCACAACGAATGTCAAATAGTTCAAGGATGAACAGTTTTGCAAAGCGGCGTATGTATGTAACTAGGTGTGCAACGCCTGCATTTTAATCACCAAACTTCTGGAGATAACCCACAAAACCGCCCAAAGTGAGGTGAGAACATTTCAAGTGATGATTATGAAACTTAAAAAAAAAAAAAACGAAAACAAGCAGACAATAAGAAAAAAAACTAACAAAGAAACAAAGATGCTGCAGAGTGAATGACCAGCTGAGAGACCTCACAACGCGACTTGAAGCTGCTTCAGAAACAGAGCGAGGCTGACCTTGACCCTTTGACTCTTGATTTTGGACATCAACAAACACTTTGATCAGTATGTATTGCTCTTCTGTGTGTGCAGGTTTGTCTCCGTAAAGTCAGCCTGTGGTCGAGGGCCGCCGTGCCGTACAAAGACCACAACACAAAACTCCTTGTTTTGGCTCAATTTCAGAGGAGAAAAATGAGTTGACTGATGCGTACAGGTAGATGTTGACAGCATGAAAGTCTCTAAGGTGCCTCTGTTGGGTTTTTATTTTTTTTTATTTTTCCCACATACTCTCCTCTGATTGTTTCAAGATTCACTGTACATGAGCGGGTATTTGTCAGAATCAAACATATGCGATAAGCTGGTACTTTAAAAAAAAAAAGAAGCAAGATTCAATAAAGAAAACATTTTCATACTGAAAGTTTGTATATATTTATATATTTATATATATATTCTTTAAGATTGCACTTTACTGATTGCTAATCACAGCTCAAAATCCACATAAGATTTGTTTAAGAAAATGCTTTAAAGAGGCTCAAATAAAGAAAAGCACTGATGAAGAATGGGGTTTTTCTGAAGTCCGTATGATAATGTGGGGCTTCTTTGCTGGTGTGATGATGATTTTGTGTGTCCAGTCCCTGCAGCCAATGGCTGAGAAAGCGGGTAAAAATGAATCCATCCTTGTGAAGTTGTTTGCACTTGCTGGCTTCGGAAAAAAAGGTGAAAGTCCAACCCTCATTCAACGCCTTGAAGAAAACGCCTTAGATGTGACGGTCCAAGTCCAAGTAAACCTTCCGTGATCAAACACTGCCCTCTGCTTGTCAACTCACGGGAAGGCAATACAAAAAAAAAAAAAAACAATACTGTCTGTAAATCCAACTCCGGCCAAGTCTCTTCCTGTTAAAATCCACACCAGGTTGAACTTCCCGCTCTGATTTCAAAGGGGTCTTTCACATTATGAACGCTGGAAAAGCAGCTGTAATGTAAAGTGAGTAAAATCCAAATTTATAGAGTGCCACTTCATCCTAAATTAAAAAAAAAAAATCAAAGCTAAACATCAACAAACAGTGCTGTTAAAAGCAGTTTCCCATCATTATCTGATGACAGAGAAAGATCCCGCCATCGCTTCCTTCCCATCCAGAGAGGATCTGGAAGTCACCCTGTTTTCTGCTCCGACCGTCCATCCAGCTTCTCCATCTCCAATTTGTGTGTGTGTGCGTGTGTGTATGCGTGAATAAGTTTGGGCATCCAGGCCAGCTGAAAAACATTCAGAGGGAGATCCCGCTCCCGAGGCTGCCTGCGTGCGTCTGCGTGCGTGTGTGCATGTGTGTGGCTGCGTCTGTTCTGCTGACATCTTCTCTTAGTCGCTCCCGTTGTGCTTCACACCAGCATGTGTCTCCGTCGGTGCAGGGCTAAGTGGTCGGATCTGGAGAAGCTGCGGTCACAGTCTGCGCATTTGAAGGGCTTCACGCCCGTGTGTTTCCTGTAATGCCTCGTCAGCTCGTCGGAGCGGGCAAACTTCCAGGTGCAGCCGTCCCAGGTGCATTTGTATGGCTTTTCCCCTGCAGAAGGACAACAGCAGACGAATGGGTCACATCTTCCAGACCATCAGAGATAATACAACCGATCCACTGATCTGCTAAATAGTTTATGAGTTTCCATCTTTTTCTGCATGGACTTTTCATGGGAAGAATACTGTAAGGTCATTTTTAAAGAAAATGTTTCGACGGGAGTTTGCATCTAGCAAAGATGTCAGAAAAATGTGTCAAACTATTCTTGATCACGTAAAAACAAATGAAAAATACACTCTTGTTACCAAAGAGAAAAAGAACTGGTGCGTAAGATTTCTGAAAATGCTTTTTCTTTTTTTTTTTTTAAAGCCTCGGGCTACTTGAATAATTTACGAGGATAGCTTCCTCTGACCCACTTTCTGTAGAAGTTGTTACAACTGGATAATAAATAACTTCCCAACAGTTTAAATAAAAACTGTTTAAAGAAAACAATGAAAGAAATCTTTGGTTGAATATACGTGGAGTGTAGTTAAAGTTAAAGTTAAGATGTGTACCAATACTTAAAATAAATACATTATTTACTGCCTTACCATCATCTTCCACTGAAACGTTTGATAAATCCAACTTCTAATTTGAGAATTTATTCCGTAAAGATAAGTCCAACAAAAACAAATATACCTAAAGTGTTTTTATTTACATTTTTACTTTACTTTTTGAGTGTGAGGAAGTTTTACTTAGTTATCAGTAATCTCTCCTGTTAATTCGGGGGCTCATTTATCTTGGCCACAAATTTGAGACATAGTTCTTTTTTCTATTTCTATGAAACTCTGTTCCTGATAACAGGCCGTTAGAGTCACAAGGAGAAAAAGGATAGAGACGAAAGAAGACGGGTTTTGTAAAAACACGGAAGGACGAGGAGAAAGACCAAATATAAAGTCCAAATGCTGAAGATAAATTCCAGATACTTGGAAATAAAAACAACAACCTTAAAATCACTAAGTTCTATAAAACAAACCAATTCAACACTGCCTTCAAGATGTTTAGTTTTTATTTAAGATTTCAACTTTCAACATTGTATAACCTTTTGCCTTTTTTATCAAAATGCTGATATTTTCTCAACCTTTTGATTTAATTCTCAATATTTGTCCATAAATTTCTAAATGGAATGGAAAAAATAAGAACTTCTCATTCTTCTCATGCGACTTAATGTCCACAAGCGTCATGAAGCCTCAATATATCTCAGCTTCACTTGCCTGGAGAAAAACAACAACATCTTCAAACACAGAGAACTGACCTGTGTGTGTCCTCCGGTGTGCTTTTAAATGCGAGCTTTTGGTGTACACTTTATTGCAACCCTCAAAGTCACATCTGTGGATTCTTCGCTTCTTCGAGTCAGGTGACTCTGACCTCCGGGGGCGTCGGATGCTGTCAATACTGAACGGCGACATGGAGCTGCAAGACACAAGGCCCAAAAGACGTCAGTATAAAAGAAATATGAAGTTGTGACAATAACACCAAAATAACAGCAAAATACAAAACTTGTCCTGACAACAGTGACATTAATTTCACTGGCTGTCTTGTGTTAGGCGCTGAGGATTAGAAACTTGGTTGCTCAAACGATGACCAAAGCGACAGAATGTGGGTACAATGTTGCTATTATTGACAGAAAACTGAGCTTGACACATTCTGTTTGAAATATTTTGCATAACTTACAGCGATGAAGATTGTAAGAATGTATACAAATACTGTACAATTATTCAAATGTGACCTTTCCGTCTTCTTTCAGTCGGTTGCACTCTTTTCTGTTGTTGATCTGACTAAAGTGTTTTTTTTTCTCTTTCCTTTGTTCGTCTTTGCACAGCACATATTGATGAATGTTTCCAGCTGCTTCTTGGATGTTTCTCAGGTAATCTTTTCACAGCTTCAGTAGACATGTGTCAGTTTTAACCCATTCCAGTTTTGCTCATGCCAGGCTGACGTTTTCACCGTTGCACAGAATGAATATTCCTACAGTGAGTCCTAAATGTATCCATACAGCTGGAAGATTTTGGCTCAAAGTTAATTTTCCATTTTCTCAACCCGTTTCCTCGGAATGGAAGCAACATCAACATTTTTGGAGGAGCCAAGCCACAGTCCTGAGAAATTTTGAACAAGAAAAGCTTGTTCAAAGTGACTTTCTGATGCAACAGAGCAGTAATGAATCTGTGAGTAAAAGAAGTTATGAGTTCAGGTAGCTTTGTGGTTTTTCCTGATGCTTTTTAAGTGTATTTAAATTATTTATTTACATAGAAAAAACTGCATTCACCAAGCAAACTTGTGTTTATAAAATTTATTTTTTATTTTCTTATCTTAGTTTTAATATGCATGCTAAGATTGACTTTTTTCTTTAAAAAGTACCAATAAGAGTAATAAGTTGATAAAACAATATATGCCATTTATTTTAATTATTTTTATGCTGCCTGTGCAACCTTTTCTACCATAAAAAATAGTTTTTATAGACAAAATAATCAATGATACCTGTCAATAACATTGATACTGACAGGAAATCTGTACATTTTATGGCACAAAGCAGCAGAAACGTAACTTTGCCAGCAGGTGGCAGTGCAGCTTTACAGAAGAGTATCTGTGCGGCGGCAGCTGAGCAGAGAGGCATTTTGGATCATCCGAACTTGGCAAATAAAACATTTCTTTTTCTTAGTCTTATCCAGTTATCACAATAATTCCCCAGTTAGCTCATGACACTAAATTAAGTGCTGATTTTATGATTCCTCGAGGCCAAAAATGGGAAACCCCAGGGAGTCAGTAAATGGAGTTGGAGCAAAGTTTTAAACTGTCTAACTGTCCTCTTTTATTATTTGCAGGCCTCATCAGAACTCGCCTGAAACAATAAAGTTATAAGAAGAGGAACCCAGGGGTTGTAATAGTGCGGACTTCATGCCTCACCCCAGACTGTTGACGGTAGAACAGGGAGCACCTTTCATGAAACGATAAACACATGACTGCATCACACACCCAGCACAGTGCCCAGAGGCAGGAGATACGCTACGCAGAAACAACAAGAGGATCTCTGTTTACTTAAGAGGAGGAGTAATATCTGTGAAATATATTTAATGGGGCTCTCAGAGCAGCGGTGGAGTTTGCTGCGCTGCATTTACGGAGGAAAAGGTGAGGGGGTCAGAGATTGGGGTCGGGGGGGAGCTGTGGGTGTTTCAGAAGAAGAACAGCTCTGATCATGTTAAAGGGATTTGAAAGAGGAGCAGAGGCTGCCAGACAGGCCCTCCTGTGAACTGTCTCCGCCACACACAACCCACTTCCCGTCTCGCTGTCTTTCACCAAAAGCATGAGCTGTCAAACACAGGCTCGGGGGTACTGAACAACCTTACAGAGAGAGAAACACACACAGAGAGACAGAATCACAGAGATGCACCATGCGCACACACACACACACACACGCATATGATTACAAATCACCTGTTACTATTGGCTTCCTACCAACCAGAAGCCGTACAGGAAATGAGCACACGGGTCAGATATGAAGCGAACTCATACTTCCCTCTCCCCTTCTTGCTCTGTTGCTCTCTCTTAGCTCGCAAACAGCACAACAACCGGATGTTAAAGTTTTACATCTAGATAAATCACATGAATTTATTGTTTTTCATAAGCCATCTAGTTAAATAACTAGTAAACTTACATCGGCTTGCAGAAGTCATCGTACACTTTGAAAGACTTAAACATTCTTTCACTTTACCATCACAAACTTTAGTTTTCTTTGGGACTTTATGTGATAGAAAAACGTAAAGCAGTGGTTAACTGTGAAGCAAAAGAAAATTTATGCATTTTATGTTTTCAGCCCCTTTGATCTGATGCCTTTAAATGAGACCCAGTGCATAAAATTTCCTCTAGAAGTCACCTAAACAGATTGTATTCATAAGGGCACAGAAGCACAACTAAGCAGGCACTTCAAAAGTTTGAAAAAAGTTTAAAGTTTGCCATAAGCATGAAGGGAGCGTAGCGAACATGGATGAAGGAGCTCTGATCAAATGCAAAATGTTCTGTGTTGCAGAACTCATAAAACCGCTGGCCCTGAATGCACCATCCCAGGTGTGGAGGAATGGTGGTAGCATCATGCTGTGGGGTTGCTTTGTTTCAGTGGGAAGAGGGAAGCTGATCGGATATGAAAACATGTTAAGTTAAACGCAAAACATTCCTGGGAGAAAACCCGTTAGAGCCTCAAATGACATGAAACATACAGTCAGAGCTACAGCCGGTTGACTTAAATCAACCGATATTTATGTGTCAAAAAAGACCAGAGTCTATGACAAGACTTGAAAATGAAGATTCTCAAGCAATTTTAATAGAGAGGTAATGTGAAAAGCTGGTAGACATACCAACAGACTTGCAGCTGCAGCTGAAGGTACTGACACAAGGAAGCTTAATGCATACAGAATTTCTTTGCACCAAATGTTAAAAAATATGCTTGTCGTTTCCCCTTCCTCTTCTCAATGTGCTCCGTGATCAAATTTAATCAAGTTCAAAAGGTATGAATAGTTTTTGCAAGGCACTGCAGGCCACAATCTAAAGTGTTTGGGACTGTATGAGAAAATGTGTCTGCCAGGGAAAAGTGAAGCAGAGCGCCAGGATTTACAATGGAAACACTCTGGGCTCAGACACCGAACAGATGAGGCAGATGTTTACATTCTGACTTCATCCTGACTGTAACTTCGTGATTATAATATCATCCCAAAAAGTCTAAATCTTTCTATTCTGGTTGCTCTGTCTTACAACAAGCAGATACATCCATTAATGAGCAATTTTTCTGCTCCTGATTCTGTCATTACTGAAGACAAAGCTCACGTGTGCTCATTTTGGGTATTTATGAAAATTTGTAAAATACTTCAGTCCTTGTAGACACAACAGCACTTAATGTCACTGCATAAACAGTGGTAGTGAAAGAAAGTGGCTTTTTCTTTTCTTTTTTTTTACAAACTTGACAACTTCCCAATTTCTGTTTCACATTATGAAAACTAAAACATTTTAATAGCTTAGCATTACTGTTGGCCAGACAAGAACGTACTCTGCTTGATGAAAAAACAAAGACGTTAGACGTTGTGCAATACAACAGAGAGAAAAAAAAAGATGAGGATGGTTTGTTTTGCTCTTTTATGACCTCATTTAATAATTTTCAAAGCAAAATTTCACAATCTCAGATCACGTCCTAACCCATTTTGGGAATTTTAATGACTGAATAACCATTTAGTAATGAAACAATAGTGATTTAGTAAAAGCAGGGGCTGAGGTCACAAACTGAGCAGCAGGCATGTACAGTGCCTCAAGTCTGTGGTCACTGCATGAGTTTAGAAGCACGTCTGACAAACCATTGACACTCGTGATTGCAGGTTGACGCTACAATCACGAAAAGCTGCGCTGCTTAAACAAACAACGTCTTCAAAGGGAATCAACTGATGACTTTACGTCTGGGGTGTACAAATTCCTGCCTTAAGGGCTGGTGTCCTTCCACTTTTAGATCCAACTCACCTGATAGTTCTAAAAACAGAAGGTCATGACAAAACTGAAGCATTACACCTCTACTGAGTAGGAAGAGCATTAACCTTTCCAACAAAACAGAGAGCCGGCGATCCAGCCAAATTTGCCGTACCGTAATTCTGCCACACTCTGAAAAATTCAAAAGGATTCCAACCAATATTTGGGTTGTTACGGTAATGTCACCTCTGCTGCAGCAGGGAGTGAAATCAATCTGAGGTGCACTCTTTTGATTAACAGTAAATTGATCAAATAACTTGGTAGACATTGAAAGTCCCAGTTCTTATGGATAAATGGGTAAATATATTTACTCACAGGACATTTAAAGAACTGTGTACAATTAAAATAAGCAGAAATATTTGGGCGCAGAGTTGGAATTTAGGTCATAAAGGGTTAATCAGAGAATTGGCGAAGGGAAACTCTGTATGAGCTAGAGAAATCTACAGCTCATGTAGGAGAATCTGTTAACTATTATTGCTACTAGTTCAATCTGCAAATATGGCCTAAAAGAAAACAAGTCCAGTTTACAGTTTGTCAAAAGTCATGTAGGAGAATGAGCCTAATTTGTAACTTCTTAGCCTACATTCAAAACACTGTGGTTGAGGCGAAATCTAAAACCAGACCCTGAACACACCATCTTCATGGTCGTAGAAGCGTCATGCTGCATGGACGATTTACTACATCAGCAACTGGTCAGAGTTGATGGAAAGATGCATGGAGGTAAACAAACGTCAATCATGGAGGAAAAGCTGAACAGTTATCCACTTTGTTTTGCTCCAAATAATAAGATTCCAGCAAAACACAGGGAGTTTTATGGCTGGAACATGAAAAAAATATGACAAAGTTCAAGGGGTGTTAATACTTTGGCAAAGCAGCAAAAATAAGTTCCATATAATTGTCTTTCTATTTCCGTCTCAAATTCTAGTTAAATTGCAGTTCTTTTGGAACATGAATTTGATTTATTTTCTTATGAGATTCCAGAGGCAAACTCTGCTGCTTCCAAACTTGTGTCAGCGTAACATTTTTGGTTGAATGAATGTGTCTGTTTGCATCACTCAAAGCAGAAGAGGGAAAAATAGGAAGTGCAGATGAAACTGATTGCAAACAGAACTGACCTCTGCTTTAGTTCATCTGCTTCTCCAACTTTCCCCTTCCCCTCCACCCCCTCATCTCCTCACCTGTCACCTGAATACTCAAAACCCAAACACGGCGCCTATTTTTCAGGATTTTCACGGGCAGCTGAGGTCAAAACAGCCCTGACACACAAACTGCTTTTCAAACAGAGTTGTGGATTTATCAGGAAAACAGGAAAAAGGAGCCTCTGACTCGACGTGTGCCGTGGGAGACAGCCCATCGGGCATTCCCGTACCTGTTGGAGGACACTACCCCACGTCTCAACAATCCACCTGCTCTGTTGTGTGGCCACTGGGTCCTTGGGGACCAGCCAGGCTTCAGCAGAGGCTACTCCTCCCAAACGCACACGCACGCAGTCGCACACTTTTTTCTCTCCTTCTTCCTCTTTCACCCTCGCTCTTCCACAATAGCCCATCCAGCCGTCCCCAAGGAAACGCATGAATATGGAGGAGGCTGCCCTAGAAGAGCATGATCCACTCACACACACCGTAACTCTCTCCTTTCACTCAGTTATTTATTTATGGATACCTGGATTGGAAGCTGCAGGCACTCCCATCCTCCACCCTCACACCTCTCCTCCCTGACGCACTCTGAGCGGGCCGCTTGTGTAAATGCAGGGGCCAAATTAAAGCATGAAAAAAAAAAGAGAAAAGCTATACAAGTGTAGAAAACAGGAAACATAGCGACACGTCGGAGTAATATCCCGGCTTCGATTGCTGTGAAGATGTCCAGGGAGCTCGTGTGGTGTGTCACAACGCAGCGCACACTCTCTCCTTTCCTGTCACCAGGCCGGCATGTAACTCAAGAACGCCACAGACTGCTTTGTTTTTCACAGACAAACACGCAAGTCTGTGTTCCTGTTGACAATGGCCGACCACCCCCTGGAACCAGCTGTTCCGACCACCGTGCAGAGACAGATGCACGCCAACGGCACAGAACACACATATGCCAGGGATGAATACTTACAAGTGTGCGCACATACTTTTTCAGCCCCTCCTACCCCCCACCACACACACACATACACACAGCATGCACACAGTTTCCACACAGCTTGCACTTTGCACATAGAGAAGTGAGTGTGTGGGCAGGCCCTGGCAGGGTATTGCTTTTCCAGGGTGGTGATTTATCTCCATAGTGAAAGCTTGAGCAGTGCAAGGTTGGGTTCTGCCAACCTCTGTTGTCCTCTGACCAAACCAGTGCCCACGTGTGGCACTCTGGGGCACGCCTGTCCCTTTCAATAACCTGCACTGAAACCCGAATCCTAGAGTGAGTCCCTGCGTGCATCGGAGAAATGGCAACCTGTTCTTCTGAGCAAAGTGACCCTGCTATTTTTTTTTTTTTTAAATCCTAATGTGTCGCACAAAAGCTCATTTGGTTTAATTAGTGTACGTTTTAATAGAGCGAGTGTACAAACAAATGTCGACCCTGAAAGCTGGAGCATTACCACGAAAAAACAAGCCAAGCTGGGCTTCAGCCTTGCTAATGATGTTGCATCATTAGTCAAATTTTCACTCCCTCCTCCAATAATTTCCTTGTGGTTAATCTGCGAAAATGCTCCTGGAGTTGACTAGGTTGGAAGTTTTGACTGTTCAGGCTTTCTGGGCAGCAGTGGCGGCGGCGGATGGCGGGACTGAGCCAAGTGCATCTGAATGCTTCTGATTTCCTGCTTTGGATCAGAATATTATAAGCTGTCATCCACTGGAGAGGAAGTCTTTTCATTTCGACACAGATGGACTGGCACTGCAGGAGCTGATGTCTGCAGGCCGAACAGGGCACAAAGTATGTCTGAGCCATATGTATTCAGTTTTATAGATTCACACCCACACAGATGCATTGGAAAGTAGAGGAGCACTTGAGCAGCAGGTCGTGAAGTTAAAGCTCTGACTGCAGGTTATCAAGGAAAACATTTAAGCTACTGGGGAACCTCTTTATGTACATGTTGTTGTTGCTTTTAAGTGTGCCATACATGTTTGACATGTATTAGTGTGTAACACATTTTAGTCTTCTTGAAAATATTTATTTTTTGTGCAAGTCAAATGTTCAACAACTCTACGGAAGTTCAAGTTTTTGTGTCCTGCGAAGATAAAATTATTTAGGAAAATAAATAAATAAATAAAAAATCCTGTTGAAAAAAACTGTCTCTTTATTCTAGAGCTGCAGCCATAAATTGACTGGTGATCAAAATGAGCTTCTGGATGCTCAAAAACTCAGTCTATTCTGATCAGTGAATGCAACAAACTCAGTGCCACGAGGTAGCACAACAATTTTGAGTGTGGCTGCTGGTACTAAATGAAGAAAACTCAAATATAGCTCTTTTGGGTTTTCGTTTTAGGAGTTTAAAAATTATGTTAAACACAAGCACAAAACTTGTAATATAACAGAAAGTTGTACATTATTGAAAGATATGTTAGCTGTTCATTCAGGCTGCTACAACAGACATAGACTTTGACTGGTGATGGTCATTACATACACAGGACTTCTTTAGCGACAACAGGAAGCCAAGTGAGTCAGCTATTTGGCAGGATTTTGACTAAAAATAGAAACTTGACTTCAACATACCTGAAAGGGTAACCATGTTAAAGTAGGAGTATTTCTATCATTAACAATCTTTTTGGAAATCATAAAGCGAAGGTAATGGTCTGCATTGAATATGATGAATACACAGAGAATTGTGTTTGTATTCAGTGAAGCTAGCCATGCTGTTTGTGGATCCAGCTGACACAGCGTGCTGATAAACTAATTAAAAGGTGTACATTCCAAACTTTTGATGTTTTTTTAGACATAGTGAAATTTTGACTTGTGGAGTCAAAATTTCAGATATCACAATATTTTCTAACAAATATCAAATAACATAATAAACTATCATCATAAGCGGTGTGTACAAAGTCCCTGCCCTTTGTACACACCGCCCGTCGCTACTACCGATTGGATGGTTTGAAGACCCGAAAAACACAAAAGGTGTTTTTTGTTGCAGCTTGTTGCACATTAATCTGAGTTGTTGTCTGTGTTGTACATGGTTATATATTTCTAATTTCAGTTAATTTTTACCAGATTAAACAAGAAGATGTGCACAACCATTTAAAATCTGCCAAAAGTTGTTTATTAGTGCAATCTCTACTTGGTTGTAATGCTGTAAACCGAGGCTAATTACTGAAGACTTTGTTTGAGTCTAGCACCATTTAAAAAACACACACACCCCAGTGGAAGAGATCTGAGGAGTCAAACCTCTGACTACCCTCTGTGATAGAAATGTAGCTCTCGACAAAATGATAAAAGCAACTTTAGGACTTTATTGTACCAGGTTCTGTAATTATCTAGTTAATTGTACAAAATCAGTCACCACTCGTTGCACGTCAAGTCAAAATTTCTGAAGCTAAAGTTGGGCCATTGTGAAAAGGTTTGCAAAAAACTAAGTACACCCTAAAACTTGAGATAAAGAAAACACATAAAACCCTAGAATTTACATAGGGTGTACTCTCTTTTGAATCACATAGGGTGAAATGAATCTCTTATTTCTCTAATCTACTTCTCTCACACTTGATGCCACACATTCTAGGAATGTGATGTGAAGAAACACCAGCTTCAAAAGAAAGAAACCATGACACAATAGACTCCCTTTGCAACAATGTTGTTGTTATTGAAGTTGTGAAAAACTATTGTTAGAATGGACAACCAGCTAGGGAGAGTCAAAGTTCACCTTAAAGGCGGGAGTTAAAAATGTAATTTGAAAGAAATGTGGAGTAGAAGTAACAAAGGAAAATGAAACTGTTCATTGCTCATGTCCATTTTATGTCAAACACCAGAAGGCACGACTTATTTGATTAAAAAGGTAAAGAGAAAAGTACATTTGACATCAATACATTTTTCAAATAGTTGATGAAAGCCTCTAACAAATCTGTAAGCCACCACATTTTAACATCTATATGATGTTAAAATGGTGTCATTAGAAACATTCTTAATGACTTTTGGTTGCTAAGAAACTGTGAGGGATGTGATGCACCTCTTTCACAAAGACAGTTGAAAAAAGGGTCATAACAACAGGCAAGCCCGAGCAGGTTCGCACTGAGGTCATCACTATCTTGGCTCAACTTCCTTTGTGGCTGTTTGCTCTTTTGCCCGCTCTCTTCCTTCCCAAAAAAATAAAAAATAAAAACAGCTAAACTGACTTCACCTTTGGTTTTTGCAGAGCTCTGCACGGCACATATCAAACAAGGCGGCGATACTCACTCTTGCACAGCCCGGGCTATAGACAGCGCCGTTGAGCCGGTCTCGTTAACACTGTCCAGGGTCACGTTCGGCAGGTCATCGTCATCGCTGTCACTTTTGATCTGCCTCGGTGACAAGCCATTGGGGTCTGTGTGTACTGCAGGGACACGAACACACACACACAGGAGTCAGACATGACACTGGAGCTGTAAACTTAGAAGCCGGATCACATCGTCGTGAAAAGCATTACTAAGTGTAATGAAATAATTCAATTTCTTTCAGTTTAAACACACTGAGTCTTTTTTATCACTGTCAAAATGTGTACTGATATAGAAAATGTATTCCTTTTGCAGAGCCACTGTGTCCTCAGCCCTGGTATATTTCCAGTGCCCAACTTGTGGACAGAGCAGCCAACCATGACACTAAACCCAGCGGCTGCACACTCACAGAATAAAGGGAGCGCAGGAAAAATACACACACACACACACAATCTATGCTAGCCTAAACCCTGGGAGATAGAAAGAGGGGAGCACTATTTGGTTGTTAGTGCAGTTGTGGAAACATTTAACGAATCTGTCATTGTCCCAGTGCAAAAATGTAATAAATCTAACAAGAAAATGCAGGCATGTAGAATGAAGTTATTGCAAAAATGTTCATACCCATTGAAAATTATGAGGTTGTCACATTACATCCTAAAATTTCAATGCAACAATGTATTCAAGTTTATTAGAGAACAGTAGAGAACAACCAGCATCATAAAGACCAAGAAAAGTAGCAAACAGGTGTGTTTGCTGTCCACCCAGTTCTATGGGTGGAAGAAGTCCAATTTGCAACCTTGTAGGGTGCAAAAATAAGATGTGGACGGTGCTTTGATCACATCTGAATAAAAAAAATTACTTTTTACCTAAGACAACAGGCATAGGTAAAAACATCATTATGCTTCCAGCAGTGAGACATAATGATGGTATGCTGTGAGCAATCTATTTATGCAGTGACATGAAAACTGCCCAGACATGATGAAGATAAACCAAACAAAATCACTAATGACCTAAAACATACAGCTGGAAGTAAAATTCAACAATTTATAATAAAGTATGGTCGTATGTTAAAAAGAAACCCAAAACAGAGATGCATTAGAAAAACTTGGAAAAACTTGGAAAGACACAGTTACACACAGTTTGAGAAAATGGCAAAAGTTTTAGTCTGTATGGCAACAAACACAACAAATTTGTGTTTGTTGTCTTTACCACAAACACAAATTTGTCTGTCTGTTGCACAAACAAATTAAGAAAAACTTGCATCTGTAATTTCAACAAACGGTGGCATTCGGAATTTCAGAATTTTGCGCTAATGTTGGTTTGTCACACAAAAGCAAAATAAAATGTGACAAAATGTGAAAACAATCATGCAGCATTAATGCTTCTTCAAGTAACTGTACTCCTGAGGGAAGCACACAGTAATCTAATTTACTAGACTCTAAGTAGTAAGTCTCTGAAGTATGTCGTTTTAAATCGGTAAGATCTCACACTTAAAATGATTAAACGTCTGCAAAATCTGAAATTAAACTTGTGGAGCTATATAAAAAAGTTACATCCTTGTGCCAAGTTGTCCTTGACGAGAAATTCAGATTCTTTTCCAAAGCTCACAGAGATACTGTCCCTTCTGTCTCCATGGACACAAGCAGAGAACATCCTGGAGTACTCCAGAAATCATTGTCAGAAAAAAAAAAAAACATAAATACAGACGTGCTGGGGAGTACTTGTCAAAGGAAAGGTGCTAAAATCTGCAGGATTGGAGCAATTTCACAATTAAGCTGGAAAAAAATCAATCCTGAAATAACATGGCATAAGATTTTATGTCTGGAGATAAAACACCCAGCAGACAGAGCATATATGGTGATACATATACAGTGCTGTTCACTAATGTCTAGCTGCTGTGAAGCTTTGGGCTTTTATAAGCTATCAGGACTTCACCTCCTCTGCCCTCACAGCTGAGACTGTGGCCATAATGGTTCATAATAATGGTCTTGAGTTAGGAGCAGACATGCTGTTATTATTGAGGGGGGAATGGGGGGGTGGGTGGTGATAAGGGCTGGGGGGCGCACAAAAAAATAATGCTCAACTCTGCTGGACTTTTGCTTTTAAAGGTTTTGTGCTCTTGTCACGGATGAAGACATGCAGAGTGGTCAGCGGCCCCGTCAAAAACCTGTAATTAGTTCGAAATGCATCACTTGGAAGGGGGGAGAGCGAAGGGTGTGGGTGGGAGTGGGTGTGTGGGGGGGGTCATTCTGAATGACGGACACAAAGGAGGAGTGGTGGAGAGGTGGGCAGAGCACTGGATTTCTTTCTTTCGCTCCTGTTGTTTCCAGTCAAGCCCTGTTTCCATGGAAACCTCCTGCCGGAGACAGGGAGACAGCAGTGAAAGAAAAGGGTATCACCCTCACTGAAAGAGGGTGGCCAACCTGCGCTGTGTGCGTCTGCACAGGAGGGTGTGTGCACGCGCATGTGTGTGTGTGCGTCCATACGTCTGACTTGAGAACTTAAAGAGAACGATGCTGACTTTAAAGTTCTCCTAAGTGGGATTTGTTTATTCACACAATGTTTAGATTGTGAATAAAACTTACAATCGAAAATATTATTTAGGAGTGATGAGATCAAGTTGACAGCAAAGCAAAAAAGCACTAAAACTGAGTCAATATATAAAGTATACAAGAAGAACTTTAAATAATTAAATACAATCAATAAATCCAAAGAGAAAAACACTTGTGAGTCAAGATCAATTATTGGGAAACTCAGCAGTTAAAACATTTATATTCCAAGTGATATTGATGCATACAGTTCTTCGAATGCTCTCACAGACACAAGTTGATTCATATGCTGCTGATTTTGGAGTATATTTCACAAGTGTGAGCCAGAAAGTTACAATTCTTTTTTCCACAAATCAATATAAGAATATTAGTGTGATTAACAACTGTTTATATCAATGAATTTGATAAATTCCTGCAGTTTTACCACATCATAAGATATTGTTTATGATGGGTCAGATGCATTGAAAGAATTTATGAACCAGTGTGCCAATACAAAGGAGACTGATCAACACTCATGAGTCCATTTATATACATATATACACACACACATATATATATATATATATATATATATATATATATATATATATATATATATATATATATATATATATATATATATATATATATATATACACACACATTTGTTACGTATCTCGACACATAATAAGCTATATCGAAAGCATTGCAATATGACGAAGCATTTATGTTAATTAAAGCTGCATAGTCAATGAAAGATGAGGAAGTTGCTGATATTCTTGGTCTGAAAAAAGACCAGATTCAGTCAGTTAGATAACAGGAGCTTGTACCAACTGTTTGATTTCTAATTCATTCTGCAAAGGACAGCAACAGAAGAAATCTTCAGAGACCTCAGTTATAAAAATATCTATTTAGATTGTTCTTTTATCTTCAAAATTAATTTGGAGTTTCACAAAGTTTTACTGATTACAGTAATGTTTAAGGTAGGACATGATGCCTGGTAAAGAGGTGATTTGACAGAATGCATCAGGGGTAGTTTTGCATGAAAAGAAAAATTAGCAGTCAGTAACATGGAATTCAAATCCTTTATCTACAAGTTGTCCCAAGACCCATCCTTGAGGAACACCCCAACTTTATTCAGAGATGTACCTGGTTTACACAGACATATTTTTTGACAGAAAGATACCAAGATTGGTTGTGTTTGTAATTTTTTTTCAGAAAACTAGCATTAGGCTTAAGATGCAGAAAAGCATCTCTAATGCATTAAAAATTATTATCCATCCAAACATCGTCCATTCCCAGCCACTTGTCTTTGGAGGTTTGCATGGGAGCTGGAGCCTATTTGCAGCAATAGGCTCACACTTAAACCCTGGGCCAGAGGCAGGGTACACCCAACATAGGTCAGTAGTTCATCACAGTATTATCCACTTTGCTGTTGGATATTTCACTTTTTCAACATTAAGTCTTATTATGTAAAAATAGCAAAATGGTTTAATTGTCTTGGTGGCTTACAACATCAACCACACCCGAGACGCAGCACTGATTCCCCCCTATTTCCCTGTTTGGTCCTATTAGAAGCAGCACTGAACTGTGCATGCATGTGTGTGTGTGTGTGTGCATGCATGTGTTTGTTTCAGTGCCACACATCTTCAATATCCATCAACATCCACACCCTTTTGTCCAAGTTTTGTTTTTTCTATCCTTTCCTCCGTCTTTTTTTTTCCTCTGCTCTCCAAGAGAGCACATAGACGGCATTTAAAACGCCCATCTCTGAGGACCACCCCACCCAAGCAGCCAAGTGTCTGTCTGAGCACATGCTCTAATTACACATCTTTGTTGTTTTGCCTGTATGTACAGAACATACTGTACATGGGCGTGAGTGCAAGTCTAAATGCGTCTATCCATTTTCTGCTGGGAGTGACTAGGAGTGACCTCTTTTGCAACCAGAAGCTGCCCTGTGTATGGCGCGGACTTGGACAGAAACACCTCCTGTAGGCTTTCTTCCAGCGGCTGGCAGTAAAACCACACCCAAAGAGAAAAACCAACAACACAGTCGAGGCTGTGCCACAGAAGTCTAATACTCGCACTATCTGAGATATCCGCTTTTCAGAGGAGAAGAAGCAGGCTATTTAAGATAGACAAAAAAAGTTAAATCCATAAACCTTATCTTTGCTCGGAAGGTGCAAAATTGTTCCATCTGAGGACATTTCTGAAACTAGCTGTGTTCACAGCACTGAATCTGCCAGTGAATTGACTGCAGAAAATCAGAGAAGAAGTGAAACCTCTGCACACCTCAGATTAGGATATTCAGATAAGCAATCCACTATTTGTTGTGACCTTTTCTTGATAGCTTTCTGACCCACAATGAATCTGACTAATGTATGTGCAATATGTATTGTCTATCAGAATAATGGTTCACAACACAGGTGCACCTCACAATATCATGGAAAATATGTTTTCACAAATTTAACTCAAAAACCACAACTACCTTTGGTTCACATTTAACTCATCTTTTCTCCATCTTTATCTGAAATCCGTTCTCCTTCCACAAAGCTTTCCTTTAATATGTTTGGCTGTGACGCTCTGTCTTTAGTGGAGTCACTGTCTTGTCAAAAAAAAAAACGCCCTTTTCTAACCTATTATAGCAAACGAAAACGTGGAGTTTGCTAAACTGTGCTGGAACTTTCACTGGGGCAGTATGGCTTTCATTGGTAAGATGGATCTAAAAATGAAAAATCTTTTCAACATTAAACGCTCCAGGAAAGTCTGCTAAAGAACGAAGGATGAACATGTGAAAAAATAAAATAAAATCTCTGGTCTCTTTCAAATATGATCTGTGATCCTGTGGGCCTGTTTGTATCAGAGTGCAATTCACTGATCTGAAATGAAAATATGGTGGATTTAAAAGGATTGAAAAAAACATACAGTGTGGGTTTGTGCTACTGCAAGAACGCATTAATTTATTTTAAAGCTCTTCACACATTTTGTCACAAGCACTTTTATATACGGTTGACAGTCTCTTCTGGAAATTTAGCAAATTGTGTAGTCACTTTGAAAGCTGCTAGTTGAAGCTTTTGCGAAAAAAGCTAGGACATTTTTATGCAAAAGTCTGAAGTGAGTCACCATTTCTTCTTTTATTTGCGTCCATGATGTGAGACTTTATTGCAACAAATCAAAATTCTCTGTAATAACATTGCTTTAAATTTTGAGATTGAGGGGAAAAAGCAGCCAAGGTTGAACCACGTATTTTGAAAGCCCTTAAAAAAACCTGAAGAAACTGGTCGAGACTCAACCTATATTGACTCAGTTCTAAACGTTTACAAGGATGTTTGCTTCTTGGAACCAAAGTGGAAAGAAATTAGGGATGCTTTAAAATTTCTACACTGCATTAATGTTTTGCCAAGTCAATAAATATTTAATAATCAGGTAGCAGAACAAAATCTAAAACTCTTTTTTTTTCCTGGGATCTCTGATTACATATCTGCAAGAAAATTACAGTGATTTTTTTTTTTTCATTTTTTCTTATTTTCTAAAAAGAACAAAGTCTTCCTCATGAATATGTAATAAATCCTAAGAGCATGATCTCACCTTTGCCCTGGCTTTTGGCCTCTTCCAGTAGAGGTAGCATGATAGCGTTGTTGAGGCTGGAGGGCGATCGCACTGCAGTGGTGTACATGAGGGGCAGTGACTGCACCACAACTGGGATGCGGTGAACATGGCCAGCCAGCTTCCCGGCTCCCTGCAGGCTCAGGGGGCTGGACGGAGGCGGCGGAACGGACTGCAGGATGTGCAAATACGGCTGACCTCTCACCCCGCTTCCGGGAGCTACCAGGGGGCCCGGCGTGAGCACCGAGGAAGCCGAGGTGATAACCGACGGAGAAGACGAGGAGGATGAGGAGGACGACAACGAAGACGGGGAGAAGGCGGATCTGTGGGGGGGCGACGACGAGGAGGTTATGCTCGCGGTGGTGGTAGACAAAGAGGAGGGGCGGGGTTTGTTGATTGACAGGTCCACAGGTTCTGTCTGCGTGTGGAAGTGGAGGTCATGGGCGAGCAGATCCTCGGGGGGTTCCGACTTTACTCTGCTGAGGAAGAAGGGGATGCCATCCATCGCCGAGTAAGGGCGAACTTTAGGTGACTGTGGGAGTGAAAACAAAAAGGACGTTAAGAGTTTTGTTATTTCAGAGCCGTAAAAATGCATTAACCTGTGACACACAGGAGGGAAAAAAAAAACAAGCAAAACTGTCGGCATAAAAAGCCAGCTGAAATCTTATCTCTCACCCATCGGTGAGGCCAAAAAAGGTGCACATTAACGAATTAGGGTCAAAGATAATTGTTTCTGCCGATATTCCCTCTCCAGAAATAATTACTTAGCATGTTAGCGATGTCAGAAGAGGGATATGCGGTGACATTTATATATAAAGGAGCAGCATTAACTCAAGCAAGATAAAATGCAAGAGCAAAGATAGTGTCGCTCACGCTCGCCTCCTCTAGTCTTTCTTTTCTCTTGGCGTGGGCCGAGCTCTCTCCCTCTTCCTCCTGTTTTCCATGACTCCCACTCAAATGCAGCTCTCTTGGCTACCCACGTATCTCTCCTAAATCTCCCCTTTTCGACTGTGGAAAAACATCATATGGGCTCAATTTCCTGACCGTCTCTCTGTGTCTCTCAGGCGAAGGGCCTCCAAAGGCCGAGGCTGGTGCCTCGAAGGAGCCATCAGCACATCTTTGATTTAACTCCGAGCAGATTGGGACACGGCCGCTTCATGGAACGGTTTTAATCCAAGTGCAATGCCCACTGTGTTTTTATTTGTTCCTATAAAATTCCAGACGTTTTAGCCCCTCCTTTTGCATCACAGCTTTGGTGAGGAAACGTATTAATTTCCTCTAAGTCTGATGTGACTAATAGTCTTGAGTCACATTGTTCGATATAGAAGCTATGTGGCATCTTAAACTAAAAACTTTTTAAAATTATCAAAGCAGCATAATCTTCGCCTTGAGTATTGTGAGCCCGTTCTTTCTTTTTTAGACTCACGCTTCTTTCTTTGTAGATAATGTTATGACTTAATCTTGTGGTGAATTACACATCCTTTTGATAGCGTTGCTGGATGTGTCTGCATTTTTTATGCATTACTCTATTGGACAACGATTGACATTTTTCATAATTTTACCATGTTAAAATCACAAACTTCAATGTATTTTATAGGGATTCTATATGATACCAGAAGAAAAAAAAGCATCTTTAAGATTTTTTTTTTCTTTTTACAAATTAACATCTAATAAGGGTGGTTTACAACAGAAGTGTTTTGGGGAAAGTCTACACTGCTATTGTACATCAAGATATTAAATTCTTTGCCAATTGTTGTTATGTCAACAAATCAAGCTCAGTGTTCTGCAGCAGTTTTTGAGTCCAAGTCAACAAGGCAGTTCAAAGTGCTTCATATCATAAAACATCATACAGTCGTCAACTTTGCAATACACATTACATATGATGTTCTTACTATGAGTTGGGTCCTGGATTGAATGTGCTTTGATTTTTAAACACTTTAGTTCTGGGTGTATATTTAAGGTTATTTCCCTCATCAATGCTATCTGTCTTGGTTCAGACTTTCATTTTAAGTGGGCAGCTGTATTTGGGTAGATTTGGGTAGAGTGCATTGTGACACCTGAGGAAAATCTACCCAGTTGTCAACAAATGATAACAATTGTGCATCCTTTGCTTCCTTTTCTATGAAAAACACCACTTGCTACTAGTTATGTAGCAGTTTTGTTAACCTGACATAAAATCCCAATAAAATACATTGAAGTGTGTGATTTTAATGTAACAAAATGTGAAAAAGTTTAAGAGGTGTGAATACTTTTGCAAGGATCTGCACTAGTTGTGGAGATTTTTATATTTCAGCATGACTGAATTGCTGGAGCTTCTTGCTGCATAACTTGTCCCAAGTTGTAAAACAAATGGTGCCCTCTGAAATCTGCCCTCCGATAGCCTCAGGACCTTTATGGGGTTCAGCTCAGGGCCACTGCTGTCAGGTCGAGATTCAGAGTACACGACGGTCTGGTTCATATTTACCACCCACAATGCACTTCTAAATGGAACCATACTTACTTGACTTTATGTTGGGCTATTCTGCAAGAAGCACAACATAAACAATGTAAAACTTAAAATCAGACAGTATCGCTCTTCTTCTCCTATGCAGAACTTTTCTCTTAGCAGTGCAGTTCAGTCAGAGGCTCCTCCAAAGGAGTTGACCATTTATAGCCAATAGTTATTAAGTTATAATGGGTGGAGCAGATTCTTCCTTTGAGAGGTCGCCCTCAGAAAAACAAAACATCAATGAAGATTTGAGTGAGAAAACAAAACCCCTTTTAATAAGGCACTCCTAATAATTAGGTCAACTTCAGATACAAGCCTAAATTTCAATAGGACAAATTTGTAAGTGCTCAGGATGGAAAAATTACAGCAACAGCACAGCTGCTACAATTACGCTTTGGAAATCATCTAAAACTCCGGGCAGTTCTTACACAAGCAATTTGTGTAACTGAGGCCACTAAAATAAATAAAAACAAAAGGAAAAAGGGCTTTGAGTTATTGGTTCAGTCACACAGGAATATAATGAGAGACAGTTGGCAGCCTTACAGACCCACTTGCTGTAGGTCACTCTACAAATGAACTTTCTTCATGCTTACTTTAGAAAAACTGTAATGAATATTACGCGAGTATTCACTCGCATACTCTCTGCGAGTGAATACTGTGCATGTGTCACATGACTATCGGGCTGTTTTGAAATATCTACTAATTTATAGGAAGTTATTGCAACATTATATCAACATTTTCACTGTACTGCGGAAAAATTACAGTCCTCACTAGAATTTCACAGAATCATTAATCTCACATGCAAAAACTTTGAAAAATACAGTCTGTAATTTGAGTGCAGTTATCTAATTGAGAGAAAAATGCAACTTTAAGAAATAACTGTTTATCCAAACACTGACACCAAAAACAATATTCAAATAAGATAAATAGACTAAAGGATTTTATTCAGTTTGTGCCATTTTCAATTTCCTTTCGGTCATCACTGATTCCCTGCTTCTCCAAGTTCCAAGTATAACATGAAACAGGGCTCCATATCTTTCAGCCACTGAAGATATTCAGAGAACATGCTCTTCACATAAAGCAGATGATCTTCATAAGTAAGGATATGACTATAAGCAAATCAGTAAGCCGCTTTGTATCTACTGTCAGAGAAATAATAACACAATTTAAAACAATTAAAACTGTGGCAAACAGTCTGAATGAGGACCCAGGTTGTTCTGGCCATCCACATACAGTGATGACGATGGTAAGGTGGCAAAGAAAATCTGCAAATGGCATTACTATAGAAATGCTGCATTGGCGCCATCTTGGTAGCACCAAGTTTCTGCAGAGACAATTTATTTCAATGCTTTAGTTTCAAATTGGTTAACGACTTGAATCAGACAGTTAACCACCTTGACTGGCTTTAACTGTTGAACAGCTGGTCAGCCAAAATTCTAAACAGGATTATCTTTTCCCAGTCAATTAACACATTATTTGGCCGCTGACAGGGAGCCCTGACAGCAAGACTCCTCATTACGGACACCACTACTGACTAAAAAGAACTCAAAGTTGGCTATTTCCAGCAGTGTGGAGGTTTCTTTAAATTAAGTCAGAGGTAACAATACTTCAATAAGGCTGTAAGAGAGACCAAAACATTTAGCAGATAACAGGAAGGCTGAATGTAAGAAAACAAAGTTGCTTAGCTTTATCCTGTCTACCTGTCAGGAAACACGTTAGATTTGGAAATGGTGCTTTGATTTTTAACACTTTAGTTCTGGGTGTATATTTACCCAGAACTAATTAGGGTATAGGTCTGCATAACCTTGGGAACATAAATAAAGGTTGTTGTTTTAGTAATGCTAGCTATACTAACAGTTCTTAGAAAAGTCTAAAAAAGCCTTTTATAAAGGCTTGTCTCTCACACACATTGTCTCTGCTTGTAAAATAATAAACAACAGGAAAATTGGAAAAATAACCCCTTGAATGCTACTCCCACAAGTTCTTAGATCATAGCTCTTAAAAAAGCTAGAGCCAGATAAAACCACAAATCACAAATTAGTCACAGATCTGTGATCAGTGCATCCCCACTTTTGTTCACTTCCTTCCTACCAGAAACTACAACTGAAATCAGTTTGCCATTAATAACATTATGGTATTAATGTTGTGTTTTTGGGATTACGTTGTTTGTTTTACAATACAAATACAAATTGACAGGACCAACTCCAACAAATTTCCAAGGTAATCTACCCAGGCGGTGAATCTTAAACAGCTGCTTCACCAAGATAAAATAGTGAAAGACAGTAGGCTGTATTTGTTAATCATGAACTAAAATGAGAACAAAAAAAAACATTCCTGGTTAAGGACCATAAATGGACATATTGGGCAAGGCTGAGTTTGCCTTATATAAAGTGAAGCAGTGAAAAAAAAAAAATCAATGGAACCGTAACTCTGTGTAAGTGAAATCAAGCAAATAACATGCAAGTTAAAATTCAACTGGGTTCTCTGAAAAAGTGTCCACCCTGCTTCCCAATGGGGCTCTACCGTGACTAACAAAGTCTGGCTGTTTATTTATTTCGTTCACTACTTATTCTCGAGGTTTAGAGTAACTTCTGTTGTTATGAAAGACCGAACAACAGCGAGTACTGAGAGCATTTTCCATGTCACTTATATAGGGTATGTAAACAATAGCAATGCTGTGTTACACAAACCAAAAATTGGTGCTTTTTGAGCTTGGTTCACAAACAACTCTTAACCGACAGAAATGGAAAAACTGAAGCCACCTCCAGTCTCGATTTGACAGATGCAAAACACACAAGTGCAAAGCTCGGCCCTGCACACACGCTGACACACACGTAAAGATATGCCCGAGCTGCAAGTCTGCCTCTGTCCTCACGCATTGTCTTTATTAGGGGATACCGGTTAGCCAGGCAGATTTTCCAGCCCCTTGCAGGCGAATCATCTAACGAGGCAGACCATTTCCAGCAAAGGCTTGGCCCCGTGCCACTCAAATGAAGACCACATTTTTGCAGCAGTCTGAACTGTCTGTGTCTGCCATCTAAAGGGGAAGCTCAGTCTGTTAGGGCGAGATTGGATCTCGGAGCACTTCAAAGCTGTGTGGGCTGCGGCGCTCACATCCTGTCTGTGACTGACATCACTACAAGGAGAATGACTTCAAACCCCAGGTATTAGGTACCAATGCGGGAGCACAGCTCTCAAAGCCTTGAGCCACAGCTGACAGCAGGACACCCAGGAAAGCAACCACCTGCTGCACCCTTTTCTCAACTTCTCAGATGTGGGGAGGCAGATGAATTTCTTATCAACAATAGGGACTCCTATAGCCAAACAATTTTCCTCCAAATCCGCGATATCCCGAGGGTTTATCAGAAGACGGCATTCGTCTATTGCTACAATGTTCTTCCATAGAAATCTGTTGGTTATAAATCAAGAGTAAAAATATCATTTATATACCCTGTGATGGACTGGCAACCTGTCCAGAGTGTACCCCGCCTGTCACCCAAAGACTCCTGGAGACAGGCAGTAGCCTCTATCTCTAGATTGATATTTTATGAAGGTAAATCGATCAAGTCTGAACACTAATTTATCACGATTAGAAATATTAAGTGGTCTGCACCCACTGAACACAGCTGTGGCAGCAACACACAGCCACACAGGCCTGGTTACTAAGCAACAGCTTCACAATAACAAGACCACTTCATTTCTAGGTATGTCAGAGCAGAGAGCATGGAAACTGTACAGTATATGAGCCATAAAAGCAAAGCTAAAGGCAGTATATGCTGAGAAATAACACAATATGTACATTGCAGCAGTCCTAAATTAGGGGAACTCTCCTCCTCTCCCCATGGTTCGTCTCTCTTCCCCCTGCCCATATGGATCTTCAGACACTTATTGTTGCTAAGAGCATATTTTGTCATAATTATTACAAGAGATAAAAAGAGAAACCCTAAGTGGCTAAAACTAGATAGATGGTTGTGGTTGTGGAGTCTGTTAGTTTTGTCATTGTTTCCCCACTTAATTAGCTTAGTATCATGTTTCTATCCTTGAACCAGTGATAGTTGGGGGTCACACGTCTGTCATTGCTATTTTATGAGAAAAAAAGCGGACAAAATGTTGGCAAAGTAAGTATTTGGAATGATTTAGATGGCCATTTCAATATAAACTTTCTATTAGTAAGATATCAAATTGGTTTTGTTGAGAGAGTGGGGGAATCTATGAATGTCTTGGCATCACTAGCAGCTAACATTAAATGTTAGTACCAACATGGAGAGAACACTCAAGCTCATAATATTTTTTGGTAGAAACATTTTAAGGAGTTACCATTACCAGTAGATAACTTACTAGATGTCTTAAACCAGTGAAAATCCAGAGTTTTAAGAAGGTTACTTGCACAGGAACTAAAGATAGGAGGTGGTGTGACACCAGTCAGAAATACATACCGAAACGTGCTTTAAAATTACTTAAAGTACTATATCGTTTACATCTATATCCCTATATCAGACATCTACTTTCACTGGATATGCTTTACATTTTCTTTCCCCATTGAATGTTCATTGGAAGATTACTAGTGGTGTCATTCCTCCTACCTTAATTTCCTGTTTAAATAATTGTAATGTTTTTTATTAATAACCACCCAATGTAACTATGATGGCAGAGAAAAGGTTCAGGGAATCTGTTTTGGTCCTGGTGTCAGACAACCTTTTTGGGTCAGCTTCCAAATCCAACGAATCTAGATCTAAAAAAAATTAAAATGCCAAGGTTGTAGATTACATAACATAACGTCATTTAAAAAAAAAAAACTTAATTATCTTTTTCATATGTATCCGTGGCAGGGCAGAAGGATACAAAGTTTTCTAGAAAACACCATTGTTGTCCATTTGTAGTTTTTGGAAAATCAGACAAGAACTCCCAGGCAATGCTGGAAGAATTTTCTGGACAGATGAGTACCTAATAAAACTTTTATTGTTTAAGACATGTTAATTTTGCAAAAGTACATGGTTGTTATTGTGGTTGGCATTTGATTTGCTGCATATTCTCCAGAAAGTTTTGGTAGAGCAAAACTCCACTATCTGAATCTAGTTAAGAAGTTTGTAATACAGCAAGACAACATCTGTGTTTCCATTACGAATGTACGCAAAACTTTGTTGATATTCCACTAAAGTCAAATTGCTGTGTGTCCATTAAATAATAAACACCATTAAAATCACATGTGAATAAGCTTGTTCACACAATATGTCAGTAAAAAGCATGCCTCTGAACATTCTCCTTATTCAACTTCCTGTTGTCTTCTTTAGTTTTTCCGCCAGTAGTAATTTCTGGTTGTTAATCACATGACTCATGATGCAAAAAAGTGTTGAAATTGCAGTTTTGTGTGATACACTAAATTCAATACAGCTGAAAAACTACCTCATCCTAATGGAAAAATTTGGGTATTTTTAAAAATCACCTTACTTCTATTAATTATTTATTTTTGTAATTACAACTTGCACAATTTTACGGTCAAAGGAAACGCAGCCATTGACCCAAACACAAATATCATTAATGTTTTGAAATTACCAGTCAGGATACCCAAACTTAATCCCACAGAAATGCTGGAGAGTAAGTTGATGTGAGCAACACAGTGTTATGACTGGAAGGGGGTCTTGCATGGATGAATGAGCTCAAATTCTTTCAAGCTGATACCCAGGACTGATCAACAGTTACAGGAAACATTTAGGCGGAGTAAATTGTGCATAAGGGAGATGGAAATGGAAAAAGCCTTCTTCAGGCCGTCAGTTTTGTGTTACTGAAGTATTTTGCTATATATGCATAGATCTTGCTTAAAATTGTGAAGTTTGACATTTAAGGATTATAGAGGTGTAGAATATTCACAAACTTCATCACCATCATCTCTTGGAAGGCTTGTAGTGAAAGGAACCATCTCTCACAAATTTGTATTGGGTGATAATAACGCCGATAGAGAGATAGATTTCTTTAAGTAATATATGTCCAACTCCAACTGCAAATAAATATCTAAACATTTTTTTTTTAAAAAGAAGTAGAACATGTAAGGTTTGTGTGCAATTCCATGTAAGAAACAAATATTATTCATGTGTTTGTAAGAGGGCCTGGCAATAGAGGAATGAAGGGAAACTGAACAACGTAAAGCTACAGGAACAAACAAAGCCAGATAAGATTTAGAGTTTCCCATGCTAACCCTCCTCCCCAGAGCAGTGACTACATCTGTGCACTGATCCCCCCCCTGCTTGCATGGACTCCCAAAAAGACCCCACTGCATTCCTGCTCCAGCTGTGGCTCTCCTCCTCTCCCCATGGTTCGTCTCTCTTCCCTCTGCCTACCACCATGCTCCCCAACCACTCCTCGTAGCCCCCAAACTCACTAGCTCAGGCCTGGGAGTGATTATCAGCCCACTGCCAGGAGGAGGAAGAGAAGAAAAGGAAAGCAGAGAAGAAGAAGAAGAACAAGAAGAAGGAAAAAAAGAGAAAAAGAGGAATTGTCTGGAAAATAACTGCTCTCTTACCCCTTGTTCCGATTCCAGGGGCTCGGCTTTGACTCGGACTGCAGGCATTCCGTCAAGCATTAACATCCTGTTTCTTAGGCTGCCTGTGAAGGAACACAGAGGAGGTGTAAGACGGGTGTTTTGGCGTGACTAAGCAGGTCCCACACTCAGTTATTCACACATGGACATCTACAATGTAGTGTCTGCACCCAATGGGAAATGGGCATGTTTTTAAATAGGAATGAATTCGGGTTGAAAGTCATTACACCAAAGATGAGTACAAACTGTGGAAAGCCGGTACGTACGCAGCGGGACATTCTCAATGTCCTTGTTTGCTGGTGTGAGGCTTATGCAATAACACTGATTACAAACCTCTCAAGACATTTTTGGAATACAACCTGATGCACTGACATCATCTAAAAAACAACAGAATCAGAGTCCATTAAGATAAAGAACATAATGGCTACATACAATAAAAACTTTCCTTTGTAAAACTCATAAGCATAATACACACAATCACAATATTTGCACATCCCTTCTGCCTAGTCACGTTATTTAAAGCAGGCAGCCCAACCCGCCTCCACAGTTCCACGCTGCGGCTTTAAGAGGGATACTCAGATGGAGCCAATGACAACAATGCATGCGCCGTATCCCCTCAGCTGGAGCCGACCTGAGGTAACCCTCCCTCTTATTATTTTAGCAGCGCTACACGGAGGAATGCAAGAAAGACAAATAGACTCTAAACATCTCTATCACTCTCTGCTGCTGGCACCACCAGACAGAGTTTGCGTCTCGTCCTTTGGAGTAAGCAGCAAACGAGATCACGGCGATCACGAATGTAAAACTCGTGATAGACTATTTAAGCTGTTTGCATGTGGCACGTTGCATTGGAGATTTTCGTACGGCAAACTTCTGCCGTTTTCTTGAGATTTCAAGTAGAAGTCCAACACAAATGACTGCAGAATGGTGAAGTGGAAGGAAAGTGATAAATGCTTTCAAGCATTCTCAGACTCTAACTCTCCGCTCGACGGTGTCTCAGACTGAACACTGATTAATTGTGTCTGAGGGGTTTGGAACTTAGCTCCATCTAAGCCTGTCACGATAACAATTTTTGGATAAATTTTCTCATAAGTTATTGCGATAAACAATAATGGTGCTTGGAGACCCATTATCAAGTAATATAATGGTAATGGCATAAAACTACAAAAGTACATCCTGTTAAAAACTAAGTCAAAACAAATTTTTAACCAACAATTTAACACTAAAACAGGAGGACATTTTAAACACCCAAAATAAATCAACAAAACACCAGACACAATAAATAAAAATGGATACTGAAGTAAACAAAATTGCCTTTCAAAAAAGGGGCTAGTAGAGATCAATGCATCAGACTGAAGCCCTTTGTCATCCAGTCTATGACAGAAAGAGACACAAGAACAACAAACAATCACGCAAATGGAAATTATTGAATTTACTTTAATTTATCATGCAGTGAACTGACACATTACTTATTGCGACAGACTTAGCCCCATCTATCTTCCTCTGCCCATCTTCTCACTCCCTGCAGAATTAAAGCATCTTCTTCATCTGCCGGACAGCACCTCTTATAACCTAACATCTCACATTTTTGAAATTTCTGGTGTTCTTTCACATTTTTAAAGTCATTTCTTGCCATCAAAGACATCCCAAAGAACAGTTGCAGCAAAAAAAAAAAAAAAATAATCAAGAGCCACAGTTTGTTCCTTTTCTTCCCAGATTTTCAAGCTGGAGGCTAATCCTGACCGTTTGTGCGTGAGGGGAGGTAGAGAAAGAGGGCGGATTTACTCCCTCAATCTGCAGCACCTTCCTCCCCCCGCCCCTTCAAACCCCCACCAGAGCTGGCCTCTCACATCTAACTCCCTCAGGTACCCTGGCTGTGCCGCTATTGTGTTGTTGTCCAGGATGTCCTTCGGCTTCAGGTCTTGGTAGGCCCAGATAGCGTTGCCATAGTAACAGTTGGCGGGTGGAGCAGCAGCCTGAGTCCAGCCTTAAGCCATGTGTTGAGGAGAAAATAAAAAGGGGGTGTGTGTTCAGGCAGGCGGAAAGTGCGATTTGTTTTTCTTCGATTAAAAGTGTTTCTCACTTTTAAAAGAACATGCATTGTTTTGTTTTGGGGGGTTTTCTATAAGGGAAACTTCACAAAACTTATTTTCAGGAGCAGAAAAAAAGTTTTTGCTTTCATGTTAGCGCTGTATGTTCAACCTATTTTGTCAAATCACCAATGCTCATTTCCTGAAAGCAACATGTTTTCCATTAGCGCATGGAAGTCCAGTTAATCCAGTGGCGTTGAAGCACCTTCCTAATGAACTGGCCTGCAGAGGGCCATTCATAGGAAATCAATGGCAGTTGCATAGCTCTGCTTGTGACTGCAAAGAGCTAACAGCAGTAAAGAGAAACCCAACACTGCGTAACGAGGTAACAGAGGAGGCCCGAATATCTTGAAATCAACAACTTTTGCTCTTGTAAAAGAATCATTTCTGCCTTCAGAGAATCCCGAATCACATAGACTGAAATAGAAAAAAGACTGAAGTGGATACAATTTCTACATACAGGATGACAAACCAGTGCATGTCCAGTGTTATATATCACATTTTTCTGTGTGTGCTAGTGGCAGGCTCAGGCAACCATCAGTGAGTTGTCCATCAGCGACGTGAAGCGCTGTGGGTGGGAGATAGTGTTGGGGGTGGGAGGGAAGGCAGCAGGAAACAGGGTAGATTAAGATCACCTTTCCATTTGCTCCACTCCAAAATGAAATGGCCATCCCAGGTGTGTGTGGGGGAAGTCGGTGGAGAGAGAAGGGCAGTGAAGTGTTGAGGCATCTCATTTCTCCCTCCAGCAAACCTTGCTCTCCCCTCAAATATAGTTTAGAGGGAAAAAAATGAAGTTAAAGGTAGCAGGTGAGGCTCAGCGGCGATGTCAGCTGCAAAATTGCTCCACGCAAGGAGGTTTTTTAAGTCTTTCTGCTAAGGTTAGTGACATTGCAGGCTGATGCCTTGAATTAGGCTGGGACGATCAAGGAATTTTTAGGTCAGTAGTATTGGAAGTCACGGGTAGAAATAATGATTGTATCATTTTTATGTCCGCAACTTTGAAGGTATTTTTAAATCCGGTGGTTTTTATTTCACAATCCAGATAAATTTTGCCTTTAGAGACAACACTATTGTGTTGGATGCTGATATTGCTCTCTGACTATCTGTGTCATGTGACCTCCTCTACCTGCTATGCTGCCCACAGAAATGTCTGTCAAGGAGACAGACGGCAGCTGAAACACCACTAAAGAATTTTAAGCAAAGCGCTTTGTATAAGTCAGGATTATAAGGTTTCTGTTAGCTTGGTCTACCCAGAATGAACAGGAACCACAATAAAATAAATCAACAGTGATTTGCCAAGATCCAAATCACCAGCAGCATAAGAAAACATCAACCATTGTTGGTTGATGTTTTAAGGAAGCCACGGGAAAATGTCTGGTGAAAGATCCCCAGCCTTTTCAAGAGCACCACTTCTTTCCACGATATGCATGTCCTGTACTCCTCAAGGTCAGCAAAAAGGTTCTGACATACAATTGGTAATTGTTGTCTGTCCACCTGTAATATGCTCCTCATATTCCTCGTGTGGTAGCAATCCCTTAACCGTAAGGGACTGCTAAAAAGTGTGCTAAAAAATGCATTAGGACAGTCTGCAGTGATCAGATGATCGACCAGCGTACGTCTAATGTAAGTATATCAATCAGCAAAATGTAATTCAGTGTAATTCAGTTTCTATACTAAGAAACGGTCATAGTATAGGAGGAGAAAAAAGATGTTTGCTTCTATTCAGCTAGATTTTGGGGAAACCCTCAATGCTTATCCCGTGCATGCAGTTCTGGTGAATTCTGTGGGTTTATTCACAACCCTTTGATTCTGCTATCCCAGCTGCATAATCTGAAAGTGCACCCATCCTATGGTCTCTAGAGATCTATGTGGATAACGTGACTGGATCCATAATAGAAGGTTGTATGTGTAGTGCACACCTGTGATCCAACAGGAGCTACTGAGGTGTTTTGTATTCTTCTGTTGATTTAAACAGCCAGTGGATGAGCTGGTGTGTTATCATCACCTGACATGCAGGGCTGCATATCTCTGACTCTAACAATATAGCTGACACTAGAATAGGATGAATACAAGTGTGCACACCTATTGGCTTTATTATCATAAAGTATGAGTTTTGGCTGCTCACTGATTAGTTCACTCCCATTGTCAGACCAAAAAAGCTAGTTTATACCAGAATTACACAGAAAAGAGTTTATTTAAGCAAATAACCAGATGAAAAGAGCTTGTGCAATGGGTGGTGAACATCACTGTTTGTTCATGCAAGCATGATCCTGCTTTAGGATGTCCCCATGTAAGAGAAATGAAACACACTTTTGCCAAAATAAAAGTACTGCTTAAACAACCTCTTGAAACCAGACTTTAGTAACTGGCTGCACTCTACCGTCTCTGCTTCCCCTCTTATCTCTAGCTCTCATGTGAATGTACTTATGCACAGAAACGGCACAAACCCAGCGCAACAGAAGGGCCCCCGCCAATGCTTTGTTCCCGTGTTGAGTGCCCACAGCAACCGCTTGCATCTGTGTCACAGAGGCCGGACCTGCTGCCACAAGCTGGGGCGGAAGAGGGGATGGGAGAGGGTGGGCCGCAGCGAGTTCAGGGCGATACATGAGTACGGATTAGGGAAGGTGATAGGAAAAGGAGCGAGGGTGGGGGCCGTGTTGAAGAGTTGCTGGCAAGAGTGGTGTATGGGGGGGAGCAATCAAGGAGAGTTGAAAGGGCTCGGAGGGGGCTGGTTCAGCAGGAGGAGGGGGTAGGAGTCAAAGAAGTGAGAGTGGGTAGAGAGGGGATATGGAGCTGAGCCAAGGCCTGGTCGAGCACAAAGCATACAGTGCAAGAATGTCAACAGACGCCCCCACCCCTCAACCCCTTTCTGGTCCCCTAACAAAAAGAAAGAGAAAAATCTGCAAATAAAACTACTTCATCTGAAACAAAATGAGAAGAAACCATGTACAGAGCTATTCATGCTATTGCATAAAAACCAGATAGTTGTTGGGTGATATGAGATGAGCATTTCCTGTGTTGTGCTTGAACTGTCTGTCGCTGGCCTCTTTGCAGCAGCTCACTTCCCTCTTCTGAGCCCCTGGACACCCCGGTGTGACACATTGGCCTGATAACTGGCCTAGCTCACCCGCGCACTACTCTACTTCTTCTTTTTTCAGTTGCTGAGCACATTAACTTTTAGAAAAGCTGAGTGCATTCACAATTACGCTCCCGTCACAAAGGAAAGTGAAGACCATCGTGAATGGCATTTTTGTCAATACCGTAAAATACGGTTTTAATAAATGTAATTAACCCGATTTTTGTCTCGAACGCAACAGGACGATAAAAACATCTGCTTTTTTAATCTGATCATGGTTCATGTTTACCTGCTGCCCCATGTATCTCACCCTGCTATTCAAATACTGGAGTTCCCTGCAAAGCTAAAGCTTAAAGAATAACTTCACTGAGGCAAAAACTGGTACTTGGTTTGGTCAAAGGTTCAGCATACTTGAGTCTTGAACCTGCTCTTCCCCGTATTGCAAAGCCAAAGGCTTTATTACATCACATTAATAAAACATTTGTTCTGATACAAACTGTCATGGTCTGCAAGGTTCTAGTTTCTCTTGTCTTGTTTTCTGACTTCAGACTGTCATCTGTATGTTTTGCTCTCCTCATGTCTATAACTCCTGTTTTTCTTTTTGTCTTGCATAAGCTTTATGTTGCCCAATGCCATTTTTGGATGTTTGCTGATGTTCAGGTTTTGCTTCAGTTGGTCTCTTGTTGAGCTTTAGCTTTTATAAATCTCTTTAAATCATAGTTTCGTCACGAAAAGGTGTAAAAATTGTTGTACAGTTTAACAATCGGTTAAATTTGTGTACAAAAATAAATTTGGCATAAAACGTATGAGATGAATAGTCTGAGGCAAAAATATTCATGGGACTTTAACTTTTCCTAATTATATTACACAGCAACCAGAAAAATCCCTGTATAAGGGTCTTTTGTAATAAACAAACTCAAAGTAGTGCCTAATTGTTAGATGGAAAGAAAATGATAAATTATTTCTTACAAAATGAAATCTGAAATACTGTGGTGGGTTATTGCATTCACCCACCCTAAATAAAACGCAGTGAAGCTATGTGTCTTTAGAAGTGACCAAACCTCAAAAAGAGATTGTGTTTAATCTCCAGCTGTTTTCTGAAGGCTTCATAAGTTTTTTCAGAGAACATCAGTGAACCTTCCTGATGACAAAGGCAGACAGATCAGACAGACAGACAGACAGATCAGGAATAAAGCTATGAAGGCAAAGTCATCAACTAATTTAAACACATCATGGTGGGTCTTTTGATCAATCAATAACATTTGCATTTTGGAAGTGTGGCCGAAAAAGAAAGTACAGATTGGATGCCTCAGCTGCTTCTATTCAACTGAGACAGGGAGCCAAGTGGATGGATAATTAATACAGGATCATTATGGCAGAAACACAGTTAGAGGCAAAAACTTGAGTTAGGGTGGAGGTTCTCTTTTCAACAGGAAGAGAGATGTAAACATATAGCTAGAGCTGCAACAGAATGCTACCAATTAAAGAATACATTCTGAGTTAGAATATCCTAGTCAAAGTCCAAGCCTAAATCCATGTGAGTATTTTGTGTGCAATGCTGGTAGAGACATATGTCAAAGGAATTGCAGCAGTATTTGCAGCAGGAGGTGGTTGCACAATAAACTAAATAATAGGGGGTGAAGAGAAAAGCACAATACATTTACAAATTTTTATTTGGAGGACATTTCTGAAAATTGTGTAAGCTTTTGGTTAGATTGACATTTGTGGTTGTAATATGACATACTGAAACAGGTTAAGATGTGTTGTTACTTTTTAAAGGCACTACAAGGAGTATTATGTCAGGTTTAAAATGTGTCTGACTTTAATGTTCTTTCTCTGAAACCCTTCAGAAGCAGCAAGAAGAGACTGAAGAACCTTGCTTTGTTTTAAACCTTTTGCATTAAACCCCAATTGTGTAAGGAGAAGACATTTCCTGTGACACAACTAATAGGTTTCTTTGCACTTCTACATTGTGGCAGATCAGTGTTTTATATTTCACATTCACATCAAAGCAATTTGACAGTGACTAATATGAAATTTGTCTCCAGCAGTCAGGGACCATCACGAGGGATCATAATGTGACATGTAAACTTTTCTCCAGGGGTACAGAAAGTGTTCTTGGCATTTGTTTTCACACGCTGAGTACAGTAGTACTCCCCATAATGAGATACGTGACCTTTATGTGAAACTGGCGGAGTTCCCCTTTTATGGCTTTCCAGCCAAAGACAGACAATACCAGGTAAACACCGCTGTTACTCTCACCTCTGTGACAATAAGTGTTTTCCCATAGAGATGTACTGACATTGGCATCATCTCTCTTTTTTTTTTGTATCATTCCTGGCACCCTGTGAATGGTCTCATAATTTCCATTTCATAAGTTGTATTTTCCTTGGCAAGAGCAACAAGATAGTCTTTCAGATGACTTTAGGAGACTTCTGAACAGGACTCGAGAGAGCAGAATCCCTCTACTTATAAAAGCGAGGACTTCTCTATCAGATGACAACCCCAATGGCATCAAATTGCAGCTTATGTGCACTGCACTGTTAAAAAAACAGGAGGGAGAGAACACTTCCCTTTAGGGATAAAACCCCCTTAAATATGCACTCAGCTGATGCTTTTACCTCAAAACACTCAAGACATTTCCTCAGAGAATCACTGCAGTCCAGAAAGGACAAACTTTCTACATGAACACAGCTATTAATAGAGAGAACTCACTCATCATGTGTTGGGTAATTTAATCCTACAAAACCTAATCTGTGGATAATTTGGGTAAAAAATAAAAAAGTTCAGGTAAGTTGTAAAAACAGTAGAATCTGCTATTTAAACAGACAAAAAATTTTCCATAATCTCTGGAATAATTTTCAGTAAGGTGTAAAAACCTATGGGTGACTACTTCTGGTCTCATTCTTTTGCTTTGCCTTGATGGCACTGATTTCTAGGTTTCTCTGAGGTCTAACTTTCCATGTTTCAGCACCTGTTGCTGCCTATTTTACCTAACTGTTTGAAAATATTCATGGTAAAAAAAAACATCAGCAGTGGTGGCCTGGAAAAGGTGCACCACACATTACTCCTTCTGAAATAAAGATGTTTTAAAGATACAAGCTACATGTTTGTTAACGAGATGACCCCAGGCTAGCTACCAATCACATAAAACTTTTTACACTTAATGGTATCCTTCAATAGAGCAGGAAAAAGTATGTCACTTTACGGGATAAACGTCCAGTTTATATACAAAAATATATTCAACATTGCAATATTGCATGGTCAGGAAAATTTAAAAAATGCAAAACACATTCTTTCAGCAGGTCATGCCCTCTATGACCAATCCAGGCCGTTGTTGTGTCAAGCGTTGCATTGACTAAATGCAGGTTAGAAAATCCCAAGTGTATGAAAAGACTAAGCATTTGTTAAAGCAGAGACACCGCACAAAATAGGCCGAGACAGATCCAAAGATGAGCTCAGGGTGTGGATGGCTGAAGGGAGGATGGTGAAAAAAATGAGTATTGATTTTATCGATCCCTCTGTCAAGAGTACGCATCAACTTCTATTTCAATAAAGTTCATCCTTGAGAAAACTTCTGACTATTTACCTACATGGTCAAACTGTAGCTTGTTCTGCAAAGTTCTACTGAGTAAAAGTTATAATCATGACAAAATCCGTCTTTTAGGTCTTGAAGCTCAAATAAACTAATCATCATCTTATACCACCAGAAAAGTGGTGATACTACAGTAAACATGGCAAAAGCCAACAGCAGCAGGGCTTTAAATGGCTGTAATCATTTTTATCAAAGCTACAGTTTTCTTTATCAAAAGACAGGCCACCAACTAAATAGGTCGTATCTAAACTCACTTTGACTTGAATACTGGCTTACTCCAAACACTGTTACAGTTTTATTGACACTGAGACAAACTATTTTCTTTAAACTTGATTTTCTAGAAAATACTTGGATTTCTAAAATTATTTTCTACAGACAGACTACCAGATGTGTAACCAAACATGTGGTGCTTCACATGTCTTCAACATAGAACCGTAAAGCTCTTGCTTCAGTCCAACACAGAACTGGTGTAATATGAGGAATAAGATGGAGTGTCGTCGTTTACTTCTCTCTTCAGAATGACACAATGGGAGTAACTTTCAAAAAAAAAAAAAAGAAGAAAAAGCTATTACAAAACATCTTATAACAAAGTGATGGATTGTGTTTGAGCCACCAAGCTCTGAGAATCTGAGAACAAAGCAGTTCCATTTATAGAGCTAATACTCATGTAAATTCACAGATAACACACACAACACACACACACTTATACAACAGTAAGGCCCACGGAAGTTCCCATATTCTGGTGGATTGCCCTTGGGCCTGTGCTATTTCTGCCGGGGGCAGGGGGATCCTGTGTCAGTAATCCTGTCAGGATGAGGGGGATGAGGTCGCCGGATGCAGCTCAAGTCCACTGCCTTCATCCTCGTAACACATATGCACACGCAAACACACACAGACAGAACAATATTAAGGAACCTGTCGCCGAATAGCGTGTACAGCACATTACCTGAGACAGTTTTTCAGACAACAAAAAAAAAAGGAAAAAAAAAAACTTTTGTGGTGTGGTTTTATTTTTTTTTTCTTTCCACTTGAAAAATAAGTTCTTCTTTTCCCCGTCTTTTTGACATTGTGAAAGGTCCCCACCTCCACCATTACAATTTTCTGCCTCTTGTGAAACTGTGGGAAATGAAGAAGCTGTTTATTCTGAGAGGAAACACTCAAAGTGAAAAGAAGAGTCGGTCACTGTCTGGTTTGTCTGTCTCCGTCTGTGTGTCAAATGCACTTCTTACAAAGCTGACTTCCTGAGCTGCTGCTGCATTCAACAATCTGGCACAAACACGCACACACACATAATCACACACACACACACGCATCCAGACACATTCACGCACTCACTTGCAAACCTTGTGACCTCTTCCTGCACCCACGATAAACCATATTTATCTAAGATTCGGAGACAGACTCACGCATTCACACCAACATCCCCCCTCTGTATTGCAGTTCTGTCCATGAAAGAATATGGATGCCCATTCAACACAAACAGCCACCCACACACACCTACTGCGCACTCACGCGAACTGCGCGCAAACACACATGCATGTACACTCCTCCACAGTGCTCCAGAGAGAGGTAAACAGAAGAGTCTGACATCCTCTTGCATCATGTGCCTCAAATGCAGCAGAGAAGCAGCTAAACAAGCTGTGACTGTGACAGCTCTAAAGTGAGGTGGCTTTACTCGAGCGAGCCTCGGCTTCCGAGTCAAAGCAATTTGCGACACCGTTCCAGATGGTCTATGGTCAATTGGCTACAATTTTGATGTAAGCACAAGAAAGAATGAGTTAAATGTTTAGCATGGTTACAGTTGGAAAAAAGGACAATTGGATGCAGCTAAATACTTCATAGAGAGACAATTTAGTGAAAGGTCCACTTTCATAGTCTGATGACCTCTAAGAAACACAACACACACACACACTGACCTCATCTCCGTAAATGCTGTAGAGTTAGAGGCTGTGTCTAAAAAAGCCTCTGACACAAAAACCTCACTCCTAAAAAAGGAAGAGGACGCAGGGACATAAACACTAAGTCCTAAAATCTAGATCTTTTGCCACCTGATCTTACAATAATAAAATGTAAATGAATGTCTCTTTCCGATTTTATCAGCTTGCTCTCAGCATACGACGTTGTCTCTTGAGATGTCTGTAAGTTTTTGTTATAAACTCCAGGTGTTCCTTAAGCTTGACTTCTTGTTTCTGAGTCTGAGACTCTTATTTCGAAGGAGCCCGGTCATGCATTCAGCTAATAAAGACTTCTTGCCTCAAACCACTTGGTTACAAACGAAGAAAGGAAAGATTTAGAAGTACAGTTGTATCATTTCTAAACTTTCGATCTCAGTTTTTGTCAGGTTCTCATATTTTTATTTAGTCTTTCTCTCTCTTTGACTCTAATTGATCCTGAATGATAAGTAAACATGAGTCAACAAACATGAGACAAAATATTGTCTCTTTCAAATAACTCCTTACAACTTTGTGTTTACGCTGAATTAAACTTAGATGCCTTACTGAAACTTCGATTAGCTCACTTTAAGTCTCGTTACCATGACATGACTGGGCCACTGTATGGTGTTTTCACTAATCAGAGAAAGTTCACAAGGTGGTGACTTGCTGTAAAGCTAAAAACATCTCCATTTCACCTGCTGTCCTACTGACTTGCTAATTGCTAGCTACGAACAATGCTGAAGACATCTGCCTCAAAGCTTCCTGTCAGTGCTAGACTTAGCCGGTGCTTAGACAGATCAAACCTGAAGTAGATTACTTTTAGCTACTCAGTTTTTAAAATACTGCTTCATCCTATGTGAATTCCTTTTTTCCATAAAAAAGTAATGCAGAAATATTGTCCGGTCTTATAAAATGGATGCATGGACAAACTCCTATTAAAGCCATGTAAAAGTAATAATATATGTAGAGTTCCTGGTTGCCGCATTTTTCAGAAGGATACTCTATTCCGCTTTCATCTTTATAATGATGTTTTCAGACTATTGAGGTAAGCTGTGCACAAGAGACAAGAAGAAAAAGGTTAGTTGCAGTGGATCAATAAGAAATGCACTCAGTGACTCAGTACGAGTCTTTTATTTACCCTCAGTTCACAGGTCCCCAACCGAGGTGACTGCAGTGCAGTACTTAACAGCCTCCAACTTATACAGCAGCATCGAAGGTACAATTCTATATAATGTATTAATACTGATAAAAAAATAAAAAAAAAACACTAACGCAAGTTGGAAAAACACCAAAACCAAAGCAGTATTAAATATTGACAGAGCATTTTATGATGCAAACATAGCTGCATCTTTAGTATCCTCACTGCAGAGCACCCCTCGTACCCCACCTCTCCAGTAGGGTATATAAGTTGCCCTACTAGAGGATTCTTAGAGCAGGTTTTAGTCTTTTATTCCCCTCAGGCTCTGATCCTTTATGTGTGCTTTCTTGCGCTCAACCGTCTTTGACTGTCTGCGATCTCCCATCCCCCACCCACCCCAACATACGTTCCGCGGTTATATAGAACTCACAATACCTGATCGTCTACATGCATCACAGCACATGTGCATCCAAAAGCACTCTCAAAGTTTGACCTAGATGTTCTACATTAACTGTACAATGCAGGCGTGAGCAGACACCAATACCCTGACTCATCTACAGCGTCTCTTGTGAACAACTCACAGAGAAAAAAAAAATCAACTCTTTTATTTCCCTTTTTCTTTTCCTTTATCTTTTTTTTCCTCTCTCTCTCACTTTGTATCTCTGGTGATATAAACAGTGCTGAACGTGAAGGCGCACAGCAAGCTCAGGGGCGTTTTAGAGTTCAACAGCCTCGCAGACTCCTCTCGATGCGACATCACATCCTATCTAACCTTACTTTGTGCTGACACAACCAAATCCATTCCAACATGCTGCACATGGAAATGGACAATAACGAACCAACCAAAACATTCCAACACACTGACACTTATTGCACCGAGTGTATGCAGTTATTTTCGCTCAGCAAGTTTTTCCCTTCAGTTTGACCCGTGCCAGAGCTCCAAAGCCACTTCACGAAAGCCAGCAGCTACGTTTACCTCCATTACTCATCCGCTCACGCCTTCACTTCGATTATTTTTCTTTCTCTCTCTCTCTTTTCAAGCCAGCACTGTAGCACATTGATACCATGTTGAAAAAAGGTGCGAGATGGACAACGTTGCTCATAGTCTGCACCTACGTTTACCTCCGCTGATACAAGTCAAAGACCTAGTGGAAATCTCTAGTGCATCATTTCATCTGACCTGCAGTAACCTAAAACTAAAGGAAAACTGTGCTGCCTCCTTACGCAGGTCTGCAAAAGCCATCTGCACTGAGGCTAAAGAGAGGAAGCTCCCCAAAGGTTCTAGGGGAAGCTGTTTTAGTAAAACGATCCACAACACTCTGGAAATACTGAAGTTCACTGGTCTTCCACAACCTTCTTCTTTGGCTTTCTGTCTTTTCTCCTTCCGTTTGTTATCCAACCATATTTGGTCAAAGTAAAACTCTGCACCATGTACAGGGAGGAAATGTCATTGCAGATAGAAGGCCCTTCAGCTGGCATACCTTTCCATCTGAGCCATGAAAACATGTCAAGCAACATTAAATCAGAGACTAGGGGCAAGATCTCTGCAAAGTGAGTCGCTTCCTAAAAGATGTGACGGTGCAGCCCTGGAGAAGATGTTGTAATGAAAACAAAAAGAATAAATGTATCAGTGTTTTGGGATTTTAGATAGATAGATAGATAGATAGATAGATAGATAGATAGATAGATAGATAGATAGATAGATAGATAGATAGATAGATAGATAGATAGATAGATAGATAGATAGATAGATAGATAGATAGATAGATAGATAGATAGATAGATAGATAGTAGATAGATAGATAGATAGATAGATAGATAGATAGATAGATAGATAGATAGATAGATAGATAGATAGATAGATAGATAGATAGATAGATAGATAGATAGATAGATAGATAGTAGATAGATAGATAGATAGATAGATAGATAGATAGATAGATAGATAGATAGATAGATAGATAGATAGATAGATAGATAGATAGATAGATAGATAGATAGATAGATAGATAGATAGATAGATAGATAGATAGAGTTTGACACATTTTCACTACTATTTGACATCACTTGATGTTGCGCAACACCTTCTGCACTTTGTCTCTGTATCTCGCAGTCCCTAAAAACACACACTACAGAACATTGTGGACAGCCTTAACTCAATTTGGTAAACAAACGTGGACTGGAGACCCGGGTCAAAGGTTGTATCCACAAGAGAAAACACCAAGGGAGGGAACACTTTGTCTTTTCCTGACATGATGAAATAACAGCTCAGGGACTTCCAATTTGCAAGGCACAAATAATATTAAATCTTACTGTACCCTGTGGAAATTTTAAATAAGCACAGGTAAATTGATTATCATTTCATATGCGACTGAATAAAGCGGAGAGATCTTCTCCATCTTTGTTATATTTTTACTCAGAAAATGAATGTTCAGGCCAGGGTCAACCGATGCTGGGAGAATGACTGAATATTTTATGATTTTATCAACACTTTGTATGAACTGTAATTAAGTTTTATTGATATGTGTGCTAAATCTGTCATCTGTCATATCTGAATGATTTCTGTATGGTGTGTGTTGTTAATACTTATTCTAAATGGGCCCCTAAATTGTAAACAATAAACCCTTGCTCTTTTTATTTCACTCCACTTTCTTCTTTCTTCTTGTCTTATAGTTAGACATGAATCCAGCCATGTCCTGTAATACACTGCACTCTATCTGCAGTCAATGCAGATACGCTCCATAACACCCCCTTGGATCAATGAGCAGTCACTCAATATGTCAGTAGTTAACCCAGCTGATTAGAGGGTAATTCGGGGAATTCAATCCCCATGAATATGAAATGGCCCCTATATGTTGTTGGCACGAACAAACCACAGCATCTTCCTTGACAGATTCAGTCAGCAGGAGCTCAACTTGCATTTTGTGAACTGCGACAAACAGAGGACGCCTTGAGTGAAGGAATCTCACCCAGTAATTAAACATCCGAGGCAGAACAGAGTTGATGGACTGATAAAGTCTATCTTTTAGACTGGCTTTTACAACTGGCACACATGCACACCTGTACAGATTGTTATCATGTTGTCCTTGAACAGCTAGCTAGTTGCGACTGTGGGAAAAAAACTATAAACATGTGCAAGCCATCATGCTGTTGACTGAAATCAGCGTATTTATTCACATATATCCATCAGGTGAAAACTATTGCAATGTGGGTTTAGGGAGTAATACAAAATCTGGAAATGTTGTTATGTGCATTAAAGATGAAACACTTGTAAACTGTTGGCTGGGTTTGTAAAAGACGCTATAAATATATTGACACATTAGAACAAAATTGTTCATGGTATTATATTCAAAGTATATTTTCTTGATACAAAATGTGTATATGACTCTTGGGAGCACCTGCACAATTGATGAACTAGCACCTCTTTCGAGCTCCATTATATACAGCAAGTCCTCAAGTTAACTGAGTGTATTAATGTTACTGCTGATTTTGGACCAGTTGGTGTGTAGACACAGAAGAAAGGATGCTCACACACCTACTATCAAAGAAGTCAAACTGTAAGTAATTATGCTCATAAAAACAACATTATATTTTACATCTTCATATCAATTTGGCAGTAATAAAGACAAATCCCCGTTCCTCAGGAGAGCCGATTTGAATCTGGTTTAACCTTAAATTAACACTTTAGTTTGTAATTAATCCAAATGTTTTGCTGAACAAGGATTCCACTATTAGTGAACAGTTCATATCTATGCAAACCCCCAAAAAATTAATGATCATGGCAGGACGAAAATGATTTCTGCAAAAAACTACAGTAGCATTGTGATCTTGTAAAGCTACAGATCCTACAACAACACATTAATTTTTTTACTGGAATTTGGCAAACATGTTTAATTGAATCTACTGATATGAAAATGACAGCAACAAGTAACAGTGTTGTCAACCTTTTGATTTAGGAAAAGATGCCCTGAGCAAATATTGAAACTGATATGCTTAAAAAATAATGTAATGAAAGTAACAGATCAGTTTCACAGTGAAGGTTTTTCAAGGCATTTTCTGTTTAGTGAATTGCAGTTCCTGACATTATTTTATTTTCAAACAAACTCATTATTGAACACATACAACTTATCTGAAACAGTTTTGGGCTGTTTTTGTTGTTTGCAGCTGTCACACTAGAATCAGACGAAACTTATGCCTGTGCAAATGCTGCTAATTGATTGCCGAGTTAATGGCTCAGCCTTCTGAGAAACAATTATTATAAGCTAAACAGTTTTCGTCTTTACCACAGCAGATGTGCCAGTGATGTTCTCAGCCTTGAAAGCCGCCCAGCTTTGTCGCCTCATAATGAAAGAATTCTTTGAATAAACAGAAGATCTCTATTGGAAGCTTGATTTTTCTGAAACAACGTTCAATCGGCCAATTTTTACTTGAATAAATCAACTGGTGGTTGATTTATTGTTGGGTTTTTTTGTTTTCTTTCAATACTTCAACATTAGCAGCTAAAACAATCTGATCCTGATACCAAAACACAGTTCCATTCCTTTTCATGTTTTTGAAAACAGAAAAAAAGGTTTCCTGAATCTCAAACTTTGATTATTATTTCTTTTTAGAAAACTTTAACCAACAAATTTTAGATTTTTTTCTAGAAGTAATCAGATGATGCATAGATTATTGCCTATTGGAAGCGCCAACACCGACATTAACTTTTGCTGCATTTGTTAATCTGCTGCTGAATTATTACACTGGTCAATCATAGAGATGCAGAGACTGATTTTCAGCTTGAGCTGCCCTGATCAGTGACCCACTGTTCAGAATTTGTTTATGACCAGTGAATGCACCAGAGAAGCACTACCACATCACAGCAACAGCAACGCTAATTGGTGTAAAATGTTTTATGCAAAAACAAAAGACTCAACTGTCGCTATTTTTATCATTTGAGCTTACTTATCACTTGTATCTTGTATCTTAAATGCTCATCTTTTAAGAACAGGTACTTAAAACATGGCCACAGACAATTTAAAAGTGGTGGAATCTTGTCAGATGCTTGTGCTGGCAAGACTGATGAAACATCAGCTAAAGCTGTTATCATAACGCATGCAAACTATCTCCTTTCTTATTTCAAAATAAGACTCTAAAACTTAGATGCAGGGTGTCAAGCTTAACACCCGGACCTGCATACATTGGGCTCGTAATACTAGCTTGCACATGTTCCACCTGAGGAAGTCACATGATGACAGCAACTGGACAGGGCTTTACGGGACGGACTTCGCATTGATGAGAAATATTGTGCCCGTGCCATGAGATCTTGGTAGAAACCCCCAGTTATAACTGGAAACCAGCACATATTTGGTCTTTAAACCCATCATTAAACACTAAATTCCCATGGTCCCCTTCTGAGTTTAATGAGGGACGTATTCTTTGTCGCAACTACTTCATGTCTAGTTGGATTCAACACTAAAACATCCATAAAGGACTCTGCAGGCCATTTATTAAATTTTACGAGTTTTTTTTAATTGCTCAAATAAAACCAGGTTTGCGTCGAGGAGACTTGCTAAGACTGGAGTGTGTGTTATTAAAGCTGATAAAAAGAACATTGAAATCGGCATGTCAAACCACAAAACTAGAGGTCCTTGTTGACAAGGCATGAGTTGGTTTCTGGTATCAAATTGTTAGCTTCATATCCACCAACATTTCCTACTTTTATGTAGATTATCAGGGAAAGTACAGAGAAATATGGGAGCTTACAAGAGATGTGGAGTTACACAACATTCATCCACCACGTTTCATTGTGCATTGCTGGTCAGCTGGCTGACAGATTTTCTCGAGAAAGACCAATTTCTTGTGGTTAGTTCCAACATACTGTTAAACCAATACAACAACGTCATCATACCATGAGAATCTTGCGGCTTAGCATTTCCTAATGGAAGCCTGTTTGGGACAACTCTTTGCTATAAAAATCCTTTGACAAGAAAAAATGGTCAGTGATGCACCAACCAATAAATGATGTTGACAGCTGACAATTTAATATTTCCCCTATGTATCTTTATTACTACAGCATAACAAACAAACAAAAGTAAACTCTTGCTGATGTGACAATCAGCAGTTCAAAATATTGGAGCAATGCATCAATTCTCTGACTCCTTAGTGATGATATCAGCATGTTTATTCATGCGCACGAAGACGGCCCCTTTGTGAATGGGTTCAAGTGAGACTTTAAATGGGCGTTAATCTCCCTCCCTGAACATCCAAGAGCTACGGGGGGTGTGATCCACTTCTGCACACACACACACACACACGCTCCCTTGCTGTGGAGATAGAAGAATAGATATATATCTCTTACTAAGCGTACAGGGAACATTTATTCAGACTCTTGAATCGACCAGGATCATTTATGGGTACTCGACACCGGCAGATGGAAGATTTTAGCCTCCACTGAAAACACTCACACAGTTATGCACAGTGCATTGACAAATTGACTTTCTATGAATGCGAGAACAGTGGAGCACAAACACCCGACAGCTGACGCGCAGATAAAGACAAGTCAGGGCCTCTCTGCATCGCGTGGGTAAAGTCACAGAGGTCAGAGCTTAGTTTCCACATCAAACCCAGGAGCAGAGGCCAGAGTCTCAGCCCCCTCCAACCTTCCTCTCTCCTACCCACCCACTCTCCTCTGCCCACCCACCCCCTTCACACAAACACACACAACCCACACTCTCCTCCACCTCCTCTTCTGCCTCCTCCCTCTCTGGATGTACAAATGCCTTTGCTGTCAGCTCTGCCCTGGACCCCTGTAATTGAAAATAACAGCTAAGGGCCAGCCCACGGCCACTCTCCCCTGCCCGGTGGCTCTCTGCCGTGGTGACAGCCACCCATCAATACCAATGACTATTGCCCTGGAACTGAGAGCGCCGCCGATGACATCCAAGACACCACCCCTGCAACACTCCCCCACACACACTGATACACACACACACACGCGCACACACCAGCGTCCTTCCTCTGCTACCCGAGCCGTCTAATGTTTAACCCGTTGCTAACATTTGGGTTGGTTGCAGTTCAGGCAAACAAGCCGGGTCTCTCACACACCCAGAGAAATCGCACACTCAGGCATTAACAACTTTAAGAGATGCAAACAACAGCAGTAAACTTTTTTTGCGCTCCCATCAAGACACTGAGCCAGTGTTACTGTACTACAGTGGAGCAACGCTGAGCTGATCCGGACTCAAGAGAGGCAGGAGATCTGAACCACAACCAGCCCCGGCACAGCTGAAGTCCGGATGCTGCTCTTGTTCACTCTCGAATGTAATCACTTTTCTGTTTCCTCTACTTATGACAGCCCACGAAAACACACTGAGAATGGAGGTTTCATGCCCAGTGACCATCACTCAGGGGAGCGGGGGAGTCTCTTGTTTCCCCCGACCCCAACACTGACGGACACCAAACACAATGCCATAGGTGATCTGAGATGTCATCCGTTTTGACAGAGCAATGACAGCTGAGCGAGGTGCGCTGAGCTCACAACCACAAAGCACAACAACGTGACGAATGAAACACGACACACACTGTGAGCGGAGGACAAGAAAAACGCACATACCTTGTCAAAAGCTGCAGAGCCGTGGAGACTAGGAGACTGTTTTCCTTTCCACAGTCCTCTCTGTCTCGTCTCCTCCTCTCCCTTTCCTCTTCTCTCCTCTCACTCTGCGTGAATGTGCGGAGTGTTAGTGTGTGTGTGTGTGTAGGTGTGTGTGTGTGTGTGTGAGAGCAGCTCCCTCCCCTTCCCTTCTGCCTCTCAGCTGCTCGGCTCAGGCAGTTCTCAGGAAATGAATGGGAGCGCACAGAGAACTGTTGTACTTGCAAATGACTTACCCCGAGTCACATGATCCGCTAAATGTAGGGTGGGCCGGTGGGTGGAGGCTTCATAAGCGAAAAGGGAAGACAATATACTCTAAGCTTTAACAGCGTGCATCGAATTACATGGGGCCCCTCCGGGGAGGTTTCCGACGCGTCCGTTCTCAGCCAGCCCGGACTACCTCAGTGCGCCCTGGGCTGCGCCGCTGCACCTTCCCCGTTTAAAGGGGGCGAAGAGGAAGGGGAAGCAAATACACTCAAGTTATTACCGTAACTGTTTGGCTGCTCTTCTTAAACTTTCTTAAGATGATTTGTCATGGCTGTGCTTTACTAACAATGAATTAACAGTAACTTTGACATTTGAATATATTTTTCAAACACCTGATGTCATAATTTGTTTGTAACCTTAAAAGATCCATTATGTTGCATTAAAATTTATTTAAAATTCCCTCTTCCTGCCACTGCGCCCAACACACAACCATACTAAGATTATTTGAAACAATACATAACCTAGAAGGGGAAAAAAATAAAAGCTGCTTGTCATATTGTTATCTGTATTTGTTTACATTTTTAGCTAGAATTGATTTCAACCAAGTTTGCTTTATGGACTCAAAATCAAAAGGTTTGAACAGTTGAAAAGAAACTCCCACTGCAAGGATTAGCTCAAACCAAGACAGATACAGGAGTATTTTCAATTTAAACAAATATTTCCTTAATTATGTTTCCTTTATCTGCATCATAAATGCAACTGAATATGTAGAAAACTCTTTTTCAGCAAAGTTCAGAAGAAAGGAACACGTCATTTCAACACAGAAATTAAAGTTCTCAATTTTCCATGTAACATGTATAATAGCTAGTGACTAGCGGAACAGTCCGAGTCTGGCCGGGGGGCGGGGCTAATGACCGAGTCCAGTTTGTTCACACCAAGATGCTCTTCCAGGCGGCTCCAATGTCAACCTTAACTATATCCGCCATACTGTTGTATTGACTCAAAAACGCGCTCAACCCGAACTGTTAAAGCGACTATAACTCATCCTTCAGCCCCTGACGTCACTGCTGGTACCACCGACAGAGAAAAGGGGATGTTAGCTAGGCGGCTAGGCTGATACAGTTTACAGTCAGTTTACAGTTAACTCACTTTGTGAATAATGTCACAGTTGCTACCTGGAACAAGTGCGGCTCTTTCGCCGGGCTGCCAGTTTTGGCGGGTGTGAATCGCCGCCAACAAAAAGTTCAGTCCATCTCCAAGACGAGGAACAAAATATGCCTCCAGTTTTTGTCTTTTCCTTGCTCTATTTTTTTCCATCCTTTTCTCTTTGCCGCTCCATGGACCTCCTCTCATGTTAACTTAGTAGAAATGCTCTCGCTAGTTCGCCATCTGTTGCCTAGTGACCGATGATGACGTTGGTGTATTTACCCAGAATACACCTGGAGGCAATATGGACGATCCACTTGTAATTTTGTGTGTCATAAAGTTAAATGTAAGAGTGAAACTAAAGCCAGTCGTGTAGCACATTTTATGTTTTATTTTACACCCACCATATCACTAAAATCACTGAAGTCTTGTAAAGGTTTTAGCAACCATGAGTCAACAATAACTATAGCGGGCTACTTTACAATCTATCAACGTCTCCAGCTCTTTCCACATGCGGTTTCCTAAAGTCATATTCTGTACCTCCTAGGCCTGGTCCGCATCCCAACCTCTGTGAATAAAGTCATTAGTGAAAGTTGAGATTCACTTAATTTTTCTTGATTGCTTTGATGCAGTTATCACCTCATCAGACTCCACATTTTCAGTTAACACAGGTCTAAAATGTGGTTGAAGTGGTATGTCTTTTTCTTTTTGCTAGTATGTTTTTGTTAAACACACTAACAAGTGCTAAATAAATTTTTTAAAAAGCAAATATTGCCTTCAAACAGCACACCTGGCAACCTGTATGAACTCTTTCAATCAATAATTACATCATGGACAACAAAACATAGCACTTGCTTATCAGTCAGTGTAGCCCAGAAGTGTGGGAGCGCTTACTCACCATCAATTTTGTCTCCAGCTTGAGGCTGGGTGAAGTTGACTAAATATTCGCTGTTACTTTTTCCGGTTTATTTTTTTAACTCAGTGCCCTGTAGAGCTGTAGCAACCCCCATGGGGGCAAACACTTCCCACACTTTGAAAAGCCCTGGTGTTGTCCATTACGTCACTTTCATGCTAATAGCATTTGTTATCTTTCTGCACAAGCTGTGTCAAATAATTTTTCTTGAACAGAATTTGATCCAAAATCAGAAATGTTTTGTTGCACAATTATTGATTTATATGACTTTTTTTTTTTTTTTTCAAAAATTGTGAAGGAAAACTGAAATACTGCTAAAAAAAAATAAAAAGTCATTGCAGCAAAAGGAATTCCCTCTATTGAGTCTTGTTTGCTTCGGATCCACGCTGGTAAAGCGCAACATATACGTACAATGCAACTTAACTAGTGGATCCCAGTTAAGCAGGTCAAAGCAATCAAGACAAGCTGTATGTGGAATGATTATGATAATTCAACACTGGCTGTATCTCATTTTGATTGACTTAACATAAGCAATTTACAATGTTAGGAAACTGCAGGAAATTTTATGAAAGCAAGCGATGCGTGACAAAAAGATTAATTTGCTGGAAGGAAAGAGAAACTGCTACTATAATGAGCACAAAAGCACTAAATGTTGAGGGGGTTGAATGCACAGTAATAAGAATTTTAATTCCTCAACAAAGCGGTAGGAAAAAGTTGTAATTTGATTCAGGTATATTAGAGAAGGGATGCATGTGAACACTGCTCTTGAAGGCTGAACTTTAGAAACCACTGATGTAAAATAATGAATAAAGTGCAGGGCACAACTATATAAACCAAACCACAAAACATAAAAACCAGCATAACCAACATAATTCAAACGCAAAACACAGAAGCCTAAAAACCGCTACGGCTTTTTGACAAAAATACAGTTTGTTTCAAGACAATTTTCACAAGTAACCCTCCAAACTCCTGACAACGTTTTTATTCTCATTCTAATCAGCTGAGTCTTTCCTTCATTTACTTCCTTTAAGAACTTCGTACATCCATTCACAAGAGATGTTCATCCATCAATGATAATTTTACTATGTTCCCAATTCATGTTTTTTTCTGTTTTTATTTTATTTATTTATATTTTTGGTATAACTGCCATTCTAAAACAACACTTCCTTGTCGGATCGCAGCTGTGACTGTTCGGCTGTTCAGTCAGCAAAACTAGAAAACAAAAAGGGGACGTTTTAGCTACACTTGCCAAATAAGTCCTTTTGCTGAAAATAGTGCAGACACAAGCTTTTAATTTGTGGGTTTTGCCATTAGTCCAGCAGGATATGTAGCCTGCTAGACTAAATACCGTTTAGTCTAGCAGACCTCGACATGGTAAACTTTCTTACTGCAGCTATGATCTCAATCCGGTCAAAACTTCCTCCAATGAGCAGCAAAACCAAGGGTGCGACACCTATTCATATGCAATAAAGGGCTGCTTCCAGCTGGAACATAATTAAACTGGAACATGAGACTTCATGTCCAAAACCTCTGATTTCCAAGGTAAATGAAACCCAAAATTATTATTTCAAAGAACAAAATAGCTATGTCTACAGTTTAATAAGTATTATTATTTTGTGAGAAACATCTTTACGAGTACTTTTACTCGTAAAGATGTTTACGATGTTTTTTTTGTTTTCATTTGACAGAAAAGAAAAAAAACTGAAAATCTTCACATTTATGTATAAGTAAAAAAAAAAAAACAACAACAACAATGTTAGACATTGTTGTAACCTGTTAATTTGTTATCCTTTTGATTAAGAAACTGCCCCAGATAAGCTTTCAGTAAGTGATAGATTACTTGTCCTGTAAAAGTTCGAGGTCCTTGTAACAAACTCAAGAAGAAGAAATATAAAAGAGAAAAGAAGTCTTACCACATACTGTTTACGTATGCAATGCAAGACCATTTTTGAACCAGTTTCCCTAATTTTACTTGTCTCACTGGAGTTGCAGTTTCTGCTCCTGCAATCAAATGGCACATTTCTGCCTGCTGTGTGTAACTGCCTGCATGATCAAAAACACCCAGGAATATTTCCCCCCATAATGACAGTTTCGAAATTTTCTTCTGTGAAATCCCTGAGCTGCAGTTCCGTTGTCAGTTTTCCTCCTGGTGTTGCCGGCCTTAATGAAAGGCTTCTCTGTGGTATGTGGGACCGAAGCTTCCGATGCTCAGACCCACTCCCCAGGGAGCTCTAATTAAGGTAAAGGAAGCGGGACTTATCTGCATGGCTGATGGCACTCGTACCACTTTAAATTGGTGCGAGCCTCAGAATTTAAGGAGTCAGTTATGATGGCGAGAGCAACAAAGGACACACACAAAAAATAAAAAACTGTCCAAATAGTGCAGTAGTGTGAGCCTTTTCCTACTGGCGTCCTCTGCTTCATCTGAAATACTACAAGTTTTTTATTTGTCATCAGTACAGGATGAAATCACAGTGCGAATGTGAGAGGATGGAAAAGGTTGTATAGTGAAGTTGGGATTTTTACAGGTACAACAATTTTTATTGTTTTCACAATCTAATGATGAGTTGCTTTCAGTTTACTGACACCAGCCACCAGATTTAAAAAGAAATAAAAATTAAACCAATATATTCATTAGGGCCATGACGCCTTGCAACCTGACAATGTCCATGGGCCTTTGGAAAAGAGGAAGGCCCACAGTTTCACAGCTACACCTCATGTCCAAACGTGAAAGTGGGCATGATGGTCTTTTTCGTACTCCATCTCCTCTACCCAATGCACATAGTTCCACGTAAATGTCCTTGTAGGATTTAATAGACTTCACACAGCTCGTCATAAAGGTCATTTAATTTGCTTTTGAGAGTAATAACATTTTTTGGTGTGAACTCAGTTAAATGGAGTCAGCCATATGTAAAGCATCACATTGTCTCTGCATGCTTTCCTTCCTCTCATATTGCAAAAGCATACATACTATTTCAAAACTTTAAAATAGAAATAAAATGGTTATTCTTTCAAATAAATATAAGGCACACATTTTTTTTTACACTTTTTACCAGTAAGTAAGTGTGGCAAGAGAAGTTCATAAACCCCAGACATTGGTTTTATGGGTGAAATTTATGTAGCAGCTTATTTGTATCGACATATGCAACTCAGGGATCTACAGGATAAAAACAAATGAAACAACGGCAGCTCCGAGTCATCCCAGCATCAACACACACCCAGCCTGAAATGAAACACAAATACAGTGTAGATGTAGATATTTCTGCACCTCTTTGCTGATCCATAACCTGAATGTCAAAACAAATGAACAAGGCACAGAGACACATCTCACACTCCAGCAGGGACAGACACACACGTAAAGCCAAACAGGTGTAGCCAAAATAAAAATAGCAACAAATATTCAGTGGAAAAAACCCCACCATCAATAAGAATAAAAAATATATACAAACACAAATACATAAAAAAATCAACAGATAGACTAACCAGGAGCATACAAAAAATCATTACAAAATAAATAAGTAAATTAAATTATATTGTTCTTCCAAATGTGCCAAATAATCCATTTGATGCATAGTCAGAATTGTGCTAAAAGCTTGTTGGGGGCTCCAAAAAGTATTTTGATTTGCAACAAATACATTATGTTTATTACACAAACTTTGTCTGTCCTGGTTTATTTGCTCCAAACCAGTAGATAGAAACACCAAATTTACTTTTTGGGGGTTTTTTGTTTTGTTTTTTTTTTGCAGCCTTGTACAAATTTTCTCAAAATGTGCAAGATATTTGGACTAATGGACACATTAACTCAGTAAGGAACAATGTTATATGTTGTCTGGTGTCATACAAGTATTTTAAACTTATGGTAAAAATATTGCAACCCTAATCTGAGCTGGGGAGAAGCATGAAGATATTGAATAAAAGATGTACAGAAAATGAGCATTGAGGAACCCCGTATTGAGTCCTTCTTTGTTTAGATTAACACAAATTTTCCAGTTTGTCAAGTAAGGTTTGAAAAAAAAATTTCCACAATAGAAGGTAAATCTAACCTCTGTGCCAGACTTGCAATTATCACTGTTATGATGAGCATTAAGTTTTATTATTGTGACCTTACACATAAATATCAGAGAAATATTTAAACGAGGGTGACGAGAGGGCTGGCTGTAAAGGTTGAGTGTGTGATGGAACGCTAATGTAACATCACTTTCACGGATAATCTCTGTAATGACAATTTGAGGAGCTCTTTTAAATAAAGTCCGGGGGCATATTGAAGGGAGGGCGGCAAAGTTGAGTAAAAACGGATGCCTCAAGGTGGAAGAAGGAATATTGTTAACTGGAGAACGAGATGGGGGTAGGCCTGACGGTGACGGAAAGTGGGAGAGGATGACAGGAAACGGATGAAGGGGAAGGATCACAGTGAAGATGGAGAAAGCAAGTCACAAAGGAAGGTATATGTGAAGGGGTCAGGTGTGGAAAACTGCACTTCAGCCTGTCGCCGGGATTATTCAACACCTGACAACCGAACACATCTCCCAGGCGGGTTGCAAATGTGCCACCCTTGGGTGGGAGTAGTTCAAAGAAGGCGTGGGCGCCTGGGAGATGGTTTGTTGGAGCAGCATAATAGGCTGTAAGACATCAGGAAGAGCTTTATGATTACACCCCTCTCCCTTGCATCATCTGACCCAATCTCATCAAATTATTGTAACACCATTCATCATTTAGTCACACGCTGCGAAATCTATGCTGAGGAGGCGAGCATCTCACTGATGCAAAGGAAGCTGGGAATTAATGTGAGTGTGTTGCCCAATGCAGAAAACACTTTTTTTTTCTCTCCCTCTGGGGATTCTGCTTCAAATAACACATTTAATGTCCTTTTTTTACTCTTTTGGTATAGGTTCTTTTCCATTTAAGTGGTAGGTCAACTAAATCATGATTCACTTTGAAATGTTTTCTTCCAGTGCAACTGACAGAACATGAATGAAACGCACAAGGAGTGGCCATGAAAGAGCTCAAAGTTGAAAAATTAACTCGAAGCCTTGAAATTTCTACGAACAAGAACGTATTGTTACATGTTTGAATTTTCTGACCAAAATGGGAATTTGTGGGCAATCAAGTGCTCAACCCTGGAGCTTTTCTTTATGGCCAACAACTACCTTGCTATTCTCAGATTGTGAATTGCAAGACAAGATGAAAAACTTGTGATCTCACCATTAAAAGTCAAGGTTTTTCTATTTACTCTCAGTTAATGTTGGTTATACAGAATTGACTTCCAACTGCTAGGGGTGAAACACAATCAATTCCTCCAACGAAAAGCATTGCAAATTTGAAAAATGCAGCAACAGTGCACAGTTCATTGCATTAAGTTATTAACTGTCCGTTAATCCCTCATGCTTAACATGGATATGATGACAGTGGAAAGGAAAATCCCGTTTAACAACAAGAACTCTCCGCCAGAATCTTAGTGTAAGAGACCACCTACTAACACCAAAGTGGGCATTTTAGACAACAGACTAGACACGAAAAACACAGAAGGACCAGTACATGCAAATATTTAATGTCATCAGTAGCTCCTTTAGTAGAACGAGTTGCATTAATAGCTCCTTCAAGTGCTTTTACTAGAATGGAGACTGGGTTAAACACCAAAAAATTGGACCAAGTCATATAGAAAGAAGACGTGGCATTATAGGAAAGAACAGCAGTATCTGAGTTATCTCAGCAAAACATTTCCCAATACATCATGGTACCTTATACTTTTGGTAAAATGCAGCCTAGTGAAATATACCATATTTTTGGGATTATACCTTGGTCTAGAGCACTGGTGGCATTCATCAAAAATGTGACATAAACAGATGGAAAAAAAAACATTTCTAATATGTACTGATGATACATTGCATGTTTTTAAAATTGTTACATTTGAAAGGGGACTTTGTCCATGTTAATGATGTGATCTGGTTATACATTATGGTTCAGTTGCTTTTCAACAAATTCATGGACCTACTGACTTTGGATTGGAAGTCTGGAGTACACAGGAAAAATAGGAGAGTATTTCTTTCGGCGTTAACATTATCTTCATCTAAAAGAGTCATGTTTTTACATTATAGAGTGAAATCATTTCAATTGGTCAATGGAATCGGAGTACAAAAGTAGAGGAAATCGTATCGGAGTAAAACAAGAACACACCCACCGAAGTTCCTTTAGTTTCGTTTCTTCCACCATCTTGTTTTCCCGCAGTGGAAACAGAGGCGACGCTGTGTGTCACGTAATATAAAAATAATTCTAAACTAAGTACTGCATTGCCACTTAAAATTGCAATGTGATTTGAATTGAAGTGCTGATGATACTGATGATACAGCTGATTTAAAGAAAATGCATTCATTTATATATATTTGTATATTTCCATCTTCTGCATTGTAATAATGCTCCTAAAAATAGGTGAATGATAAATGTTTTTAAAACTCTGAAAGCAAAGACAACCATGAATGCTAGTAGCTGTGATTTACAAATTTTATTTCACATTGTTTTAATTTGTCAGTTATCTAAGTGATGGTAAAAATGTAACAAAATGTAAATCAATACATGACAAAAACACCACACACAAGACAATTACAAATCCTATTTTATTTCACAAAAAAGAGATGGTATAAGAAGAGCTATAATAGTTATTAGTAGAATAATAAGTTACGTTTAAAAAGCTCAAATAAAAACTTCAAGAATTAAAATTTTTTGGTGAAGTCCAGAGCCTTCCACGGTAAGGATCCGGACTTAAATGTGCAATTTTAATTTTATTGTAGAAAAAAAAAGCCCAGCGAAGCTCCTAACACTAACCCACTCCTTGCAAAAAACTAAGAAGGAGGGAGGAGTTTACTGCTTGGAGAGCAAAGCGCGAGTCAAAGAATCTGAATTTCATGACTTGTCAATGAACATAAATGTACAATGATTAAAAAAAGGATTTGAAATGACACTTACATACCGGCATGCTTTAGTGTGTGGGGGAAACCGGAGTACCCGGAGGAAACCCACCAGCACAGGAAGTAACATGCAAACTTCTTACAGGAAGGCTCCGACCACCCCGGAACCTTTAGATTGCAAGGCATCAGCCATCAGGCTGCGCCACTGTGCTGCCCGAAGTATGACTATGCTCCTATTAATATATCTTTGTACCTTTTGACGTCACCGCCGTTCTCAGGTGATGACGTTGAAGTAGCATCCGGGATCGTTCCTCGTCATCATCCGGGTCTTTTCACATTACTTCCGTTGAAAACAACAGCGCGTGTGTTGCCCATGAATGCAGTAGCTGTCAGTTACCACACGCTCACAGCGGGATTAAAAGCAGCTATCACTTCCGCCTCTTCTCCTTCATGACAATTAAGAGTGAGACGGTGTCACGAATACAATATGGACATTTTAAAAAAAAATTCCACATAAACATACCTCGCTGGTTGACCCTTCCTTTCGACGTAGAAATGAGGTTATCAAATCAATTCTTAAACTTAAATGACCTTTCTACAGTCACTTGCTAAAGCTACGCTTTCATATAGGAAGCGTCTCTGGTTACCTAGCAACATGCTGGATTCCACTTCCTATTTTAAACTTTCAGAATAAGAGTCGTAATAATAAAAAAATATAAATAATACGAAATAAAACATGTAGGGGACCAACAACTGACAGACTGTTTGAGAGAAGAAGACAGATAGCTTGTGTTCTGAGGCCATTGCACTGATGAAGCACACGGCTGATGAAGGAACTGTTATGAGGAAGATGAAACAGACTTTCAGCTATCGCCAGAGGATAGTTCCCAAGATTCTTGGACATAGGAGGATAGGTATGTTTATCTTCACTTCAGTTTAACCAACAAAGTTTAAGTTAAGGTGGATGTGAGAAAGTTTCACAAAGTGATTTTTAAAACCTTCATTTCATCTATTCTCCGGGTTGAGCAAGATTTTACGTTGATGTTTGGGGAAGCCATCTCTGCAAAGCTCCTGGAGAAGTGGCCCACTGTCTATAAGCAGAAAGTCCTCAAACAAATCTGTGGTCTCACACAGTCTGACGACCTTGAGAACCTTCTTCACAATGCTGAAGGCACAACAGAAGTGGAAAATGGAAAAGTTGCTATGACTTATGAAGAAAGTGTTTAATGTAACAGAAGTTTATATGAATTGGTTCAATATAAGTGCACCTACTCCTGCTGTCTGTGTTTGGTAAGCTTACTCTGGAAGTATTAACACGGTTGCAAATAAGAACTTTTGGATAGCTTATGTTTATTTTACCAGGAAAACTCAGCCAGACAAGCCAGTGAAGGTTGTCAAGGTAAAGTTACAGTAAAGGGAACATTTATGTTGATCAAAATTCTCCATTCTTCCCTTTATATATATATATATATATATATATATATATATATATATATATATATATATATATATATATATATATATATTTATATATATATTTCATTATTTATTTGCATTTCTTGTGAAGTTGGTCTTAAATTTTGTTTCAAGTGACATTTAAGAGGTCCTGAAAAGTAATTTGCCTTGTCTATTAGAACCCTGTCTTCTTTGAAACTCAAGACAATTACTCTGGAAACTTTACTGTGTATCTGATGCACCGTACTGAAACTCAAGGATGGTCAGGAATGTCTCCACTCCACAAGCGAAGTGTGCAGCAGAGCGGAGACACACGTGATAAATCCGGGCTGACAGAGAGGCAGTTGCGTTGCATGAATTTCTGTCTGCAAAGTAATTTTTTCTATTCATCTTCTTTGCAACAACCATGACTGCATCATTCAGAAACCAAAAAAGGTGTTCCAGCCTTTTTGAAAGGTATTACTAACAGATAGATATAGCTATCTACAAAGACTAGGATAGGAAAATCTGACGAGGTCATACAGGTCGTGAGAACACCAGCAGTACCTTCTTTAAGTAAGCTGTGGCCATTGTGCTTCCAACCCACGATTAGCCTTCTTCTTGGCTGCAGACAGTAATGTTTAATCCTTGATTCATGTCTGTCAGTATAAATTAATTTTTAACGCATCAGTATTTTTAAAACTGTATTTCTCTGACATTATTTTTGAATTGAAAGTAAGCATGTATCAGGAGACCAACGTGAATTCTACAGGATTTTTCCAGCAAGGTTAGCTCAAAAACCCCTTTCTTAAGATCAGACAACATGAGAACTGTTCACTGGTTCAACTTTTTTTTTCTTTGTTGGACTATGTTTGGTAACATCTGACAGCTGACGACTTGGAACATCACTGAAGAGCTGCAGCTGTGAAGATGTATTGACCCAGGCATCAACGCATGATACACTGCCCATGTCCTTCACACATTGATTAATACACATATTTTCATGTGATTTCGATCAAGGGATCAACAACTGTAATTGTGCTTTAACATATTTTTCTTTTATGTCGTTCCCATTTGATCCGGAGTTTCTAATGAGGGCCCCCCTTGTCTCACATCATGTAACACCTGTGTTCTTGAGATAATTCCTTGTAATTTTGAGAATATGTTTCAGCAGATGGTTGAATTTCCATCGTGAATCACAACAACTGAGAGTCTAAGCATAAAAATAAACCCAATGCTTTTAAATAAAACTATACACACAACAGCGTACCATCCAAGTGTGATGTCGTTGGCTCAAGCTCATGCTTTCACATTAAGGTTCATCAATCCACACACAAGCGCTGTCTTTATAATAATGTATGAATATTATAAGATAACAAAAAAAGCAATAAGATGTTTGAATTGCATGTTTCACCCTTTTTGTTTGGGCATAACCCTCTTAGAATGTATTTGTTTACAAGAGGCATCGTTGCAAAACCTATAACTGATGTTATTGTTGACAATATTTATTCAAACAGATATCTCAAGTATGCAGCATCCTCTACTACCACTTTGTTAAAATATGTACCCAAGTCCTGAATGAGTTATGGTTACAGCAATTTGGTCACCGTGATTTTACTCAGGTTAAATCTATGTGTATTTTTTTTTCTGTAAATGTACTAATATGAAAGTATACTTACGGATCTCTCACCAGTGGGTACTGGAGACCACCAGCATGCCACTCCTCTAGGGATAATAATGTAATATACTTGTTACATCTGTTTTATAGTGATAATAATTATGATAATAATGGTATTTTGACTATGTTATTATTATTATTACTGTTATTTTGTAAATAGAAACATATCATTGAGTCATAGGGAAACAAAAACGAAACCAGTTCAAAGAAGTGAGACATCTAACTTGAACATTTCTGTAGGATGAAATATAACATTGTTACTTGAGGGAAAACTTTCAATAGTGGTAAAACTTCATATTTTTTCATTTTTTTGCTTTTATATCTAATATAATTAACATAATGATGTTTTATGCAGCTATATTTTGACTTCTTAGTCACAATTTGACAGGAATCAGTGTCTTGTCTCTTCAATATTTTTTGTGGAATAATTTTATTTGTTGTTCAAACTTTGCTTCATGTAAAAAGTTTTTTTTTTCATACATGTCGTGAATCCCAAGGTTTGTTTTATTTATTTATTTATTTATTTTGTTTGTTTCACATTTTCCACCTAAGCACTTTAGATAAATGAAGGACAGGGAGAAAAACATTGCTGAAAATAAATTAGCTGAGAAGAAAACAGTAGAAAAATGAAAATGTTGAAAAATCCAGGACAATACAGAGATATGGAGCATTCGGACATCTGCTCGCTCTGGGGCCTTCCCTGGTTTGCTGGTTATGCATGCATGCAAGCGTGTGTGTTTGCGCGTGTACGTGTGTATGTGTGTCTGTTGTTTGTGTGCGTGTGTTTGTCCAGGCGTTTGCACACCTGCACAGACTGAGTGGGTTGGCTCAGTGGGCTGGCGTGGAGCTCCGTGGATCCCCCTCCAGGCCAGTTCTCTGTCAGCCCCTGCCAAGGTCAGCTGTCTGCCAGTAGGTGGGTGGGGGTGGGCGGTGGTTGCCAGTGGGGTGTGGAGCATGGGGGTGTGTTTCAGCAGCATGGCCTCCGGGGTCTCAGCACACGGTGTCCAACAGCGACCGCAAACCTCCAGAATCCACTCCAGTGCGGAGAAAAAGTGGAAAACCAGCAATCGTTTATAGACTCCTTTCAAAGATGCAAAGAGAAACACTTTGGATTACTTGACAAAGTAACTTCCAGAGGTTAGGGGTATGAAAGGGAAAGCCAGGAAGGTAACATGGAGACCGGTGTCTTCACTCTGCATTATGTCCATTCCACAGCTATCTGTTACCTGGATCACCTTACTGGGTAGCTGAACCCACGGCGGGACCTGAGCTCATGAAGCCATACCTGACACACATACTTACTTTCTCACATGTTACCACAGCCACAAGTTTTAATGTATTCTGTTTTGATTTTTGTCGCAATCACAAATAGAGTGGAGTAAAGGAAAGTGATTCAAACTAAAAAAAAACAAACATTTGTTGTAAAACAGAAACTGAAAGAAGGAAGTCCTGTTTGCTGTCATGTAGGGAACACAAGTAACGTGTCATGTCAATACGCTGGTCAAACGTTACTAAAGAAAAAACATGGTTGGTCTGCTTTAAAAATGATATACCGCTCTGTAAAAAATTAAGAGATCCCCTGGTTATTCCACCAAATATTGACTTCTGAACTCTTCCTGAGTTAAAACATCAATATTGTTCTTTCTGAATGAATATTATCTTGTTTTCTTTGCATTATTTAAGGTCTGAAAGCACTTAATCTTTTTTGCTATTTTGACCATTTCTCATTTAATGCATATAAATAAAAACTTTTTGGTTGGAATTTTGGAGACATGTTGTCAGTAGTTCATAGAATAAAACAACAATGTTCATTTTACTCAAATATATATCTATAAAAAGTAAAATCAGAAAAACTGATCATTTTAAGGTCTCTTAATGTTTTGCCAGAGCTGTATGGGGAGGAAAATAAACAGCACATCTCTCGCAATACCGAAAATTGTGGTGTCATTAAGCTGTGGTGACATTTTTCTTCAGTAGCATCAGAGAAGCTGGTATAAGAGCTGATCATCGTCATCACCACCTTCATCACAGTACTCAACAAAAAAATGTTCGAGGCTGCAAAAGGCTTGAGACCAAAGAGGTTCAGATTCTTTCTTTAAACATAATGGTGGTAGAATTATAATACAATGGTTTCGATCAAAATATATAATAAATATGTGCTATTATGACCAGGAGAGAGTTCAGGTCACGATTCAGTAAAAAAAAAATCAGTTGCAAGAATTGCAAAACTGTTGTTCACAGATGCTCTCGACCCAAGCAGACAGAGCTTGAGCTATTTAGCAAAAACGAATGGGGAAAACTTTGCAGTGTCTAGACTAGCAAAGCTGTATGAACATTCAAATATGACTTTTCTGGCTTGGTCGTTCTAAACAAAGTTTTAATGTCTTCATTGTCGGTGAATAGCCTGCTCATACAGAAATGGAAATCACCTGAATTGCATGGCAGCACAAAAGCAATTACCCACTGCCACTCCTCCGCAAACCCCCCCCCCCCCCCCCCCCCCACCGCTGTCAAACCTGTCATTAACCCCAGTGTGCGTGGATGTGAGAGTGTGTAACTAGCCACCAGAGCCCTTGCTGTTACTGGTTGGTTGCTGTTTTCTCAGCCTCCAGCTTTTTTGGTTTTGTTGCAGAGGGACCTTGTGTTGTCCCCCTCGGCGGCCGGACCCCTCCCACTTCACCTCCTATACACCCCATCGCCTCACCTCCACCCCCTCCCCTTCCAGGCGTTGGGGAGAGAGAGAACAGCCAGTGCTCTCCAAACGCAAGGACAGAAGCTGCCAGCAGGTAGCCATGGCAACAGTTTCTCTCTCGCCCGCCACTTCCCCGCTCGGTAAAAGCGAGTGTGGAGAATCGCAGGGCCCCTCTCCTCTTTTTTTTTTTTTTTTCCTGCGCTCCCTCACAGCCCAAATTAGACGGGTCACAGTGTTTTTCTGGCACCCGTTTAAGTAATCATAGAGATGGATGTGCATAAAGAGAGATGGAAGAAGAAAGAGGTGAGGCGGGGGCAAGCCAAGGAAACAGAATGGGGGTGTTAATCAAAAAGAGGCAGATTGCTGCACAACAAATGATTTTCTTTGCAGGCATAAGGCTCTGGTGGGTTGTAGACAAGGATGCTTGAGATATGTGCCAGCCATGGTGTGGAACTTATCAATCTACTGCGAGAGCAAGGAAGAAGTATGAGTAATTTCAACAGCTGAGTCTTGATGAGAGGATGGAAATGTCTGGCAAACACATCAGTTCTTTGTTCCAAGCTAAATGGGATTTTGGAGGTTCATTTCTAGATTTATCTTTGCAGAGGAATACCAGCACTTTGCGGCTGCTTAGGGCCCCCACCTGGCTTACAAGACCCAAGAGAACAACAATGTACCGGCTTCACAAACACACCAGTTGCGCACACACAGGAAAGACTTTAAAAGTTCCATAATTGTATTAACAGAGTCCCATTATTATCTTTTTTTCATTTTGAAGAAAAAAAATTTAACTTTATTTTGAAGGGATAACTTTGAAGGAGTCTCTGACGAACACAGAACCTGCATTTTTGATAGTCCAAGTTATGTCATATCAATATTTAGTGTTGAAAAACATCTGGGAGTTTAATTTTGTTTGTAATGCCTGACTTATGCGCACAACTGATGTGGAAACTGCTTTGCAATAATTTAACAAATTAAATATTGAAGCTTTTATGTGAAACAGTGTCTGCAAACTTTATTTAAAATTATAATTTCTAACTCTGAATTATTTAGTAACAATAGTATAACAAGGAGTAAGGAATTATATGATTTTGGTGTCCAGTAAATGGTGACAAATTTGTTAGGTAACTGGTTAACTGGAAAGCAAGATGTGCTAAATGGAAAACACAAACATGATCAATACATGAAAATGATCTAATTTAACCTTCTAGTTTGATGTTTATCAGCTAAAACAATAGCACAAAGTACAAGAGAAAAATCTCTCTATTACTCTTTAATTCTTATTTTCTGATCCATTGCCCCTGATATTCAGCTAATGGTGTTGGATTCTTATCTCTCTTTTTTATTTTTACTTTTTTGGAGCGGCACATTGACTTGTGCAGCAGCCCCACATAGGTCTTGTGAACCTTTGTGTGTGCAGGAAGAGGTGCTAATATCAAGAGCAAGAACTGGAATGGCGGGAAACCCTGAAATGTTTTCCTTTCATCAGCTGCTGCCACGGGCTCGCTCAAGTTTATTTGTCTTCCGGCCTTCTGAAAATAATTCAACCCTGCTTATTTTCTACTTGATTTACTTTGCGCGAGCCTCCCCTCATCAGCGCCGGAGTCCTGAAATTAGTCCAAAATAAATTGGTTCCCTTTCTCTGCCATATGTTGGTCTCGGAGAAAAACTTTAAGAACACAGTCACGGGATTACATCACCGCTTCACAATTTCTATTTTTACCCTGGCTGAAAGTTTTTCTTACTTCCAGGAATTTCCTAAACAGGATAAAGTTGAAGGATCAAGCGCAGCGCTGCAAACAAAATATTGAATTAAAGTGTAGTCATACATGCCGGGTCAAAGCAGGAATAAAATATTCTGCTGAGATGTTTGGAGAGCACATTCGAAAGGATTAGAAGTCCTTGTAAGGAAGACTTGTTCCAGGTCTCAGACTGGCGCATGTTGTTGTGTTGTTGCTGGTGGAGCTCTCATACACTGACATACTGCACATCTAGACAATATATGTATTGAAACATTGGTGTGTTGAGCCTTTTATGTTTCTACTTCTTCAAACTCATCTTTGAGGGTTTTTGTTGTTTCTTTTTCCACTTTAAACCGTACACACAGTATCTCTTCACTCTTATCAGCGTACTTTGTAAAGATGAGGGGGAAGAGTTACTGCTTAGGGTCTTGGAATACACACTGGAGTCCATGTCTTAACCACCTGCTTGACTATTTTGACATTTTTTTTTTTTGTCTTTTGATGGAATCTGTTGGTGAAGTGCATCAGTCTCTACTGCAGCCACACACCTCCACAACATGATGCTGTCAACGCTGCTGCTTCACAGCTGGCATCGGGTTCTCAGGCTTTCCAGCTTCACCCTTTTTTCTCTGGAAGGTCACAATGGCCAAATGCGACAATTTAAAGATGGGGTGTTTTGTATTTTCCTGGCATTTAGTGCCATTTTAGAGCACAATCAAGTAACTATGTTATAAAAATTGTGTATATACAATATCAAACCTAAAAGAAATTTGGCATTGCAGTTTGACACCTTGAAATTGGCCTCTATCTCTTTAAGAAGGTCCTACTCATTCAGAAACCAAAAATAATACTTTAAATCTCTATCATTAACTTAATATTAACTTCTGTTAATAATACTTGTTTATGTTTTATTGGACCAATGAATGTTGCATCTTAAGGCATCTGGGAAATATTCTAAAGAATAAAACAGGCCTGTGGAGGCCACAATTAACTCCCTGATATTGTGATTGATTCCCTTTTATTCTTCTATGATGTCACATAAGTGAGCAGAGTGCTCAAGGCGTTGCCTTAAAATTTGACTGAAATGTTTTAAATCGGCCTGTCAGAAGCTTATAAAGCCATGACGTCATTTGGGTTTTCCCAAAATGCTTTAAGGCATGATCAACTAGTTGTATGTCAACTTTTGAGCTTGAAGAAAGTAATAAAAAAATCTCTAAAAATAATTAAATAAATAAATAAATAAAAAGGAGAGAAATCTGTCTTTTACTTGTCTGGCAATGAGGAAAGCTGAGTACATCCATCCAACCATTCATCCATCCATCCATCCATCCATCCATTCATCCATCCATCCATCCATCCATCCTCGTGCCCATTTTCAGTGGTCAGTGGGTGAGAGGCACGGTACAATCTGGACATGTCAAGCTGAGCACCTATGAATTAAAAATACATTTCTTTTTTTTTCCATAAGATGTATGTAAATGTATGTTTTCAAATACATTTAAATAAATTATATCCTCACCAAAAAAAAAAAAAAAAAAAAAAGACTTATTGACTCGAGCACCTCACAGTTTACTTCTGGTAACGGTGCACAAGAGGCCACTAACATGGTGATGATCAGGTTCTACTATAAATCTCTTTCATGAAAACGGCTATACATGCTCTCCGTGTGAGTGTGTGTGTGGCTGTGAATATGGATGTGTGCACATTCACAAGCTTGCTTGACTTCCCCACATTGATACCAGATGGCCCTTCCCATCATGGCCAATAGAGGAATTCAGTTGGCAGGACCCCTTCTATTTCATGGTCAGTGTGTGTGTGTGTGTGTGTGTGTGTCTCCCTGTAGCCTTTCCACCACACACTGACCTATTTGTATTCTGGGCAGAGCAGATGAGGCTCCAGGCCCACTGCTCTGCTCCCCTCTAGCCGGTCCCCTCGGGAGGGCATCTGTGGATCTGCGCTGGGCAGATAGGGGCTGACCCATCGTGGCAGCACTTTAAAGACCACCTCGCTGGTCCGAGGAGAGTCAGAGTGTTTGGAACTGGGTGTGGAGGGCCTCTGTGCTTCTGAGATGTCTCTCTTTGTATTTCTTTGAACCGAGCAGTGTTGCTTCTGTTTTTGATGACAAAAGAAATCCCCTGAGTCCTGTATAAAACAGGAAACGTCCTATCAAGGCTTGATAACGGCTTCCGGTTGGCAAGGATGGGTTCCTTAATAGGCTTTAAAAATATAAACTAATAGCTGAAGGGCTGACAGACGTGTCGTGTCTCTCCATTTAGTTCTGACTGGTTGCTCAGAAGGGACTGATATATGGTCAGCCGTACGTGTTGTGTGCGTGTGTCCGTCTGTGTGTCTCAATTCAAATTGAAATGGGCCCATTTGAAACCACCCAAGCGTCTCTGATAGTCCCCCCTTATTTTTAACCCACATCCATTCACCCTGCAAACATTATTTGTTCATTTGCGGCCACACACATATGTTGTGAGTCGTGAAATCCAAACACAAAAATGCATATGCGTGTGTGCGTGCGTGCATGTGTGTGTGTGAGGGTGGGGGTGGGGATGTGTGTGTGTGTGTGTGTGGAGACGTGCTATGAGGTAGAGGTTGCCGAGCCATAAAGGAATGCAGGGCGGTATAATCACAGCATCATCAGCTCTGTCCTCTGAGAGAGAGGGCCAATAATGCTCCTCTAATTGAATAACTTATCCACAGCTATTTCCCAGGGGGGTCGAGCTGCAAGGCACTGTCGCGGAGAGGGAGAAGGGTGGGGGAAGATGGTGTTGAGCAGAGCAAGCAGCATCTTCTAAGTGTTACACTCAAAGGTGGAGGTGAGCAAAAGCACATAATCACTCGGTACAGGGCAAACGCTCTTAAGCCAGGAACTTTTTTTAGCTCTTTTTATGAACGCAGGAACCTAATAAATGGCTGTAAGAGATCAGAAACTCATCAGTCTAATAAAGCCCATCGTTCTCTCTTTGTTGCAAGGATTTTGTCTTATGTAATCCAAAAAAAGGCGTCCAGTATTCCCCAGGCTGAATGTGAAGATAAATCCCCTTTAAGACCCCCCAAAATCTGGCTCCTACTTAATCCCTATTGAAGCACTGCAGGGGGTAACTATACATTCTGTTTCTTATTTTTCCCATCATTCATCTCCTTCAAAGAGAACACACATATGCTTAACACAATGCAAGTACATTCTATAAAACATGGACAAATCTGGGTTAATTTATTAAACCAGCATTGGGTGAAGTAAAGACCGATTCATTCCTACATTGAATTAACATGATGGGGTTGGGTTAAGGGTTTCACCCAGCTTAGTGGAATAGGTTTTCAAAATGAAAAATGGGTTGAAGGGATTAATGTCTAACACTCAAGCCACCAAAGACAGGATTTAAAAAATAACTCATGAGTTTAATTAGTGATTTAAGTTAAATTTTCCTGCTCATACCCCATTTATTACCCGTTTACGGGCCTAAAGAAACCACTTTAAGAATATGTATTTAAGATTTTATCTTTCGGATTATCTTCACTTTTGCATACACAATTCAAGTACATTATCAACTATAGTAAACAATGTCATGAAAAAGGTTTGAGGTTTTAATCCACATGTATAATCATGCTTCCTTGAACAAGTGGGGGCATGCCTATGGGCCTATCCGGTTCATTACATTTTTTGTGCAAACTCATTCTTAGATAATGAGATTTCAGTCTGCTCAGTTCTGCCTACTTTGAGCTGCTTTCAGAATTAGCTGTTTTTGGGACTTCTTGCTCACTTTAAATCCAAATTAGCAGCTGCTGGCCACGCCTCCTGCACCCAACTCCACATTTACAATCACATGTGTAAATGGTGGCAAACAGATGCGCAGGTATACAACTGTACATGTTTTAATAGCATAAGAACCTCATGCACAACCAACAAGAATATGTGTGTGTGTGTGTGTGTCTCCCTGTAGCCTTTCCACCACACACTGACCTATTTGTATACATTTACCCAGCAGAGGTTAACAACAAAACATTTGTGTTTTCCAGTCGTCATTACACAGTGCGTACAACGATAAAACCAACTGACCAAACATCCTGTGGCTCAGCTTTGGTTGCTCGATAACGGGTTAGGCTTTGCTGGGGTTGCTCGGTGAGGGTCAGTGCCTGCTGATTTGTGACGCTACATTCCAGAGGTTTTTGAAACGGGTCAATTTCACCAATAAAGATGATCTTATTGCCAAAACTCAATCCTGCTGGCTTTTGGCACAGAGGTTGTTTTTACAGGTAGTAGAGACCCAAGTGGAAACTACAAAAATAACCCTAACCCCCCATGTTAATTTTGTAAAATAGGTCCCTTTTAAGTTTGTAGTATTTTAAAATCCAACAGGACACAGGTGTCAAATTAATTTTCATTCCAGCCCACATCTACACCATGACTGACCTCAAAGGGTCAGTTGTGGCAGAATGCATTAACAAAACTACTAATTAAGAAATGCACATTTAAAAATGATTTACACTTTTAATGGAATTAATTACCTTAGTTTATAGTCAATGCTAAACATGTGCTAAACATGTTTGCTACGGCAGTCAAAATATGTTGCAGAACATGACGGACGATTTGGTGAATTGGTGCAAACTACTCATCTGTTGGAAAGTTAAGCACATTTGTTGCAACATTTCACATCATTCCCAAGGCAGTCCAGGTAGCAAACAATAATGGAGACTCACCGACAGGAACATACCCACCACCAATAATGAACATGTCAAAGGAGCAAAACAATAAATAAATAAATAAATAAAATCAGAAAACAATATTGTCCACTTCAAGTTAAATAACAAAATGTTTACTTTTGCATACATTTTCATAAAATACTTCCTGTCTATACTGAATTTATGTTCAGTTCTTTGATCAAAGTGTGAAAGACCATAACTAGCACTAGCTTGGGCTAATGTTATTCTAAATGCACAAATGTATTCTCGCCTGTAAAATTAAGTAATTTAAACAGCTCACTGACATTAACATGACTGTTCAGCATATCATTGCCATCCTAACATTTCCTATTTGAGCGCCATGGAAGAAGTTCAAAAAAGCCGCCTGTAAGGAATGGGACACATTTCTCACCCAGTGTTTAAACAGCATGAACCCAACATATGTGCTAAAGTAGTAAACCAGGGTGTGATATTGTTGAGTCTTGATTATTGCGTTTCCATGATGCTCCAGCCACAATGAGATGTCCAGCTCAATTCAAGGGCTTTTGACAGTCACATCATGAACAATGATTCCATGTCATCCGCACATGGTGTCAGATTCTTCTACCTTATGTTCTGATGACACAGAGTCTTTCCTCATCTAACTGACCAATCTCCTCTCTGCTGAGCTGTGCCTCATCAGCAGCCATGATCTCTACTCTCGTCAATACCTTAATGCCCACAAGCTCACCAAAAGTCAATAGAATTTTTATTAGGAAACAATAATGGGGGTGTCGGGGTGCGTATGAGGTGTAAAAAGAGAGAAGGTGAGGTGTGTGGAGAGGTAGTACATTGATTTACCCTTCATAGTTCGGTGCACTACATTTACCCAGCAGAGTGCTCAAATTAGTGCCCTCCAGCTCTCTCCCAATTAGTTTCCACAGAGACGAGGTGTAAAGCCAGTCACTGGCCTCATTACCTCTCCTCTCTCCTCCTCATACTGCCCCCCCTCCCTAACACACCCCTCGCTTTCTCACTGACTAACCCTGCCTTCTACTCTCTATTTCACTGTGGGTTTCTTTTTTTGCTTTGTTTTTTTTTTATTTTTTCCCTCTCCACTTCAGCCTCTCTCATCTTTTTTCCTCCCGTGTTTCAGTACTCAGTCCCAAGCCTTTATTTGTGCTCTCTCACTCTGGTCTCTCCATTTCAACATCTGTGTATTTTCCTCCTGTTTAAAGTGCCAAACAGTCTGAGGAGAGTGCATTCATCTCCGGGAGCATGGTGTGGGTTTGGCTGAAAGACTCAGCACACCTGATGAAGAATAGATGATGTTGTTCTTTTGTCCCCGCAGCTCTCTAAAGCTCCATGGCACAGGGAAGTCAATGATACTGCAAGAGCCCTTCAGCTAATGCAAAAATCCTTTCAGTATGAGTTCCCTTTAGACCTTTGGGCACAAGATTGACCTGAACATACCTTTATAACTTTAATTTAAGCATACAGGTTCTCCTGAACCCCATCCTTAAAATTATGTGGATCAGTTTTACCTAAGTTCTCATTATGTGTATTTACTGTACATAAGCAAGCACACCTGGTTCTTGTACAAAATGCCAAAAGGATTAACATTGTACTGAAAAAAAAACTCTAACAAGACTATTAGGATCAGTATCAGAATAACTTTTTTTTTGGCTAATAATGTATACACAAATGAGGAATTTGACTTCAGCTCACAAGTGCTCACAGAGTGCAGACGTTAAGTATGAATGCATTAACTGCTGGGGAAACAAAATAAGGACAGAGGAACAATATGTGCATATATTTACAGCCATATTTCTTTATAGATATAGAAAATTGAAAAATGCTTCACTAAAACAGTTTTTTTTCTCTGTCTCTATACCCATCATCCCCCAAGGGACAATTGTAATGCCTTGTCATATAAAGGTACTTTCACACACTTAGAGGGATTTGTGAAGGGTGTGTGTGTGCGTATCCTGATCCTCTGATTGCAGGGTTTGACCGGCAGGTGTGTCCTCGCAGCTGGAGCTCGTCAAGCCCAATCAGGAGGAGCTTAAAGACGAGGGACTTACCTGAGGCAGATGCCAGATTGTTTTGCTCCATGAGTGGTAATCAGACCTACAACTTCTCAGCTCCTACACACTGTGATGTCCCATGCTCATCTCTTTTTGTCTCTGCACCCTGAAAGCACAGGTTCCCAGTTCAAGCTCTGTTCCTGGATCGCGTTGTTCGGCCTCTCTGCCGTCAGAGTTTGTTAAAGAGCCCAACTTAAGACATGCTATGTGAATCTGCACACCTCTGCTCCTGGATCATGCTGTCAGAACCCCATACAGCCATCCAATGTTATTGGCCTCCTTGTCCACCCTCTGACACTCCACCGCCTCTCACCTCTCCACCTGGAAGAAAGGGCAAAGAAATCATTACCAACAAGCACCACTCACCACTCCCTGCTGAACTCAAGTCTCTGCAGGTATACCCACCTCTGTCTCTCCAGCAGTAAGCTAAGTGTCTCACCCAGATATAATTTCCATCATATCTGAACCATATCCCCCCCTTTTTTAGGGTCCAGGGGAGTATGTGTGAGTCTATGATTCAAAACTGTTCTGGAAAACCTTGTGATGTATAAAATGGATGGTTGTGAGATAGTTTAGTTGGTCAACATGAGCTGCACATCAGCTCCACAAATAGTCTACCTCAGCCACATCAGACATGCTGAAAGAGTGCTGGCATCAAAGCCAAACAAAAGATGTACATAAGCCTTGTATTGACGAGTTGTATGACTGAACTAATGTGCACATGTCCTTTTTTAACAGGCTGTTTATCGCTGCATGGAGAGAAATATTCCGGAATGGTTCACTATTAAAAAAGTACATAGATATTTTTCTGATTTCAATTAAATCTTAACGAGGAAATGCGAGATGTGAAGGTGCTCTCTGGTTACTCCGTCTTCCTCTCACAATCTGAATCTAAATTAGTGTGTCATCATAGTAAATAATTACAGAAAGTATTAACACTGACCACATGTGTGTATTGATGAAATATGCATCAGTACACACATGCCCAGAACTCTACTCCTATCCATCTCCATCAATGTTGGACTCCTATCCAAATGCACAAGTGGTGCAGATGTCAACAAACGCTCAAATATGCCAAAAGAATTTTATTTTCGCTTTAAGATTATTAGTGGGCATTTTAGTGCCCCAATTAAAAATGTGTTCTAGATTTTTCCCTTAAATGCAGTTTGATATTTTAAGCTACGGCTTCTTTTCCCAATGCTGGCAAACAGAAATGCTACATGAAAATAAAGGAAGACGTCTCCGTTTAAAATAGACAGCTCACAGTAACACAACCTTGGCCACAGAACAGAGAAATTTTGCCTACAGGAAAGCAAACACCTTTTCCTCTCACACCTCCAGCATTTTCTTCCCTGTCCTCCCCACCCCCCTTTCGCCACCCCTCCTCTTGCACGATGACCCTGAGAGAATCTAGGTGAGGTGTCAGCTCGATGAGCCGCCTGCAAACAAAAGCCACGCTGTCCACCCCAGACCCAGATGTTCCTCACTGACCCCCCACCCCACATACCTCCTGTGGATTTGGTAGAATGTAACCGAGCCACAAACTCCCCTTACACTCTCCGAACATGCCGCCTGTTTGCGTTGTTCTCTACTAATCTGTACAGTTCTGCATGATTGCCCAAATCAAAGCCTGGTGCACAGCAACAATCAACAGTTTAGTGCTTGCAGCACATAGTCTTGCATTCGTTCCCTTCCGTCTGCTATCGCTTCCTCGCCAGACCCCCGGTTGGTTGTTTCTGGTTAATAATGTAGCACGTCTCGGTGTCTGATGTTGCAATGGGTTGCCGTGGCACCACAAAGAGGCTGTCTACCTTTCCGGTAGAGACGCAGTGACCGGTTGCCAAGGAGTTGATTTCAGGAAGGAGGCGTGGAAGAGGGCGGGAGGGTAATTTAAAGGTCTGGCAGAGATAAAGTAAAGGGACAAAGACACACACAGAGAGAGCGAGAGACTGGAAAATAAAATGTAATTCACCAAAGGAAGCAGGTCCATCTTTCAGGCGTTTGCCATAATGTTCATACTTCATTCATGATGGTAAAATTAAGGTAGTGGTAACCTGGACAATTACAAAAAGCAGTTTTCAAAAGGTGGTTCCTTTTGTTGATGGGCAGCGGGACTATCCAAAGCCACAGTTACTATAGTAGAAGAATAAAGAAATAAATTGAACCTGTATGACAATATCAAGTTGACTAAAAGCAGCGCAAGATGTATAAATGCAAAGGAAATTATGACCAGATGAGAAGCAGAGTCACTTATGTCTATCTGTGGGAAAAAGATTACACATGCTCTTGGACTCAAACCACAGAGAGAGCCATTCTCCACCAATGGAGAAAACAAGAAAAAAGAAACACAGTGAACGTGGTAAGCATAAATTACTACATAAATTACTCCAAGAACATCTAAAGCCCTCTCTAGGCTCAGATGATTAAACAATATGAAATAGACTAAGCAAAAACTCCGTGCACGGCAGAGTGCCACAGTAATAAGCCCTGGGGATAAATAAAACACAAAGGTCCATCTCACATTAAAAAAAAAAAAAACATTGAAGGCCAGAAGAACTTTGGGAAAATATTCTGAGGTGTAAAGAGACAAGAGGAATGTTTTAAGTGTGTGTAGTGTTATATCTGGCATTAATAAAACCAGATATAACACTGGTATAACAGATATAACAATAAAACCAGCAGAAAAAAGGGATCATGATGACAGTCAAACATGGTAGTGGTAGTGTCATGCTCTGGGCCTGTGTTTCTGCTTCAGAACCTAAATAGCTTAGCATAATTGGTAGAACCAGCGAGTTTCAATGGTCTTCATTTCAAACTCCTTTATGTTACTAGGGTAAGTTCGTTTTCACACCAGGCCATATTAGTTAGATTTTTTTGTCCTAAATCAAAACAATATTTGTAAAACTGCATTCTTGGTCTGGTTGTCTTTGCCTTATATTAAAATATATTTCACAATTTCGGTTTGAAAACAACAACAAAAAAAAGCAAAAACAAGAACTCTTTTTCACAATACTGCATGGCGTAAAATTGGATTGAGCTAAATACATAGGACGAGATATGAGATATCTTTTAACTTTTGTGTGCATATTTGTTGTCTTATGAGAAGCGAAAGCCATTAAATCGTTGAGGTGTAACTCGCAGATTGTGTTGTGGGTGGAAAATGCCATTCACAGGCTCCGCGGCGCATATTTATGTCATTACAGGAGCAGGCAAGGACTCTGGGGGAACTGATGGGTTTTTGCTGTTCGTCAGTGTTCGGGTTAAAGGTATTTCCCTGCGAACCAAAAGGTTTATGGTGATGCAAACACATAAATTTCCATATAGAGAATATCACAAGCGCTTAAAAAAAAAACATATAAAAAAGCTGACTCTCTGCCTTCAAGCCTTCGCACAATGTTTTTTTTTTTTTTTTTTTTTTTTTTGCGGTAGTTAATCTGATTCCATTGCAGGCAGGGTTGTGTCAGAGATGTCTCTTTTTTACCAGAGAGCTGCTCCTACATCAATGAGATTGTCTTTATCTGCCTGCTTGCAGCTTGGGCTCAGATTCTGCCCTCTATATACGGGTGCCGGGTTTGTGGGAGGCATGTGGGCGAAGGTGCGTGGCATCCGGCCTAATGCACAGCCTGGAGAGAAATACTAACACTTCATATTCACTGTGACTTCAACACCGCCACAGTTGAGGCTCTCACATTTGGATGGAGATTTTCACTGAATGAGTCACAGGTTTGAAAGATATTCCACGGGACATGGTCTGCTAATTTTGCTGCGGTGTGAAATGAAAAGAGTCGACTGAATGCCGGTGGCAGGCGTCCGTGGAAGCACCGTCGGCTCCACGGCTGCAGGACGTGCTCCGCGCCACCTTGCTTGATGACACAGAGCGGTTTGCAGAGAGTCGCTCGCCTGCAGAAGCGCTCCTCCTCGGAACCCAGGAACGCCTTCTGTGTTTGACCCAGGATATTCCCCGCTGCACTGCATTCCACTGCTGCTCCATTATTCTGGACCGGGTCCCTGGGTCTTCCTGCCAAAGCCCTCTCATAAACACACATCCAACCCAGGAGTCCTCGCTCTGCAGGGGGCATTCCAGAGGTGTTCATTTTTCCGAGCTTTTCCTCCATGTTCAAAACATGTCCAGGCACAAAACGGTGCCAAGCAGTCGGGATTTGAATCCTGGACCTAAGGATAGAAAATGAAAACTTCGCTCTCCCTCAGAAAGCTCAATAGGTCTTCATTTTGTCCATGTCTTCTGCTCTGTTGCAGACTCAATTTTGAGGCGGAGGGGATCTGTTATAAAACTGGCAACATTTTTCTTACACAAATCAGAAAAAAAAGTGTAGAGATAAGCACTTCTTGTTTACAGGACAGGCCAAACATTCCAAAGACGTGTTTGTCTCTTTATAGGAACTCTCTCTGTTTTGCATGCTCTTGTTGCAATTACCTCACTGAAGAATGCAGGCATCCCCATCCTGGAAAGAAGCTATAATTTTTCTTTTGTCCCTTGCGGGGTTGTTTACATGCCCCAGTGCAATTATAGGAACTAACAAAGAACATTTGCTGAAGTGCTTCAGTTTAAGAGTTTGTTCAAAACCGAACCCCCAGCCTCCCCCAAAAAAAAACAAGAAAGAAAGAAAAAAGGTCCAAAATTGTTGTTCAGTGTCAGACTTCTGTATTTGTTTCTTCCCGTCTGCCATCAGTTGTTTGGAATCTGATGAAGCTGAAATAAAGGGCATATTTACTTGGTGGATTTTGCTGATCGTTCTCATTTGCATCTTTAATCCGAGGCCTCAGTTTGTGGAGAGGATTAAAAGAACGAACTGTACTAACGGTTCCAGAGCAACATCTGCATACCAAGGTACAATAAATATAGTCATCCGTCACTGGGTGAAATGACTACTAAAACACGATGATAAGCAGAAAATTTGAAAAGCTTTTACAAGGCTGAAGGGGATTGAGGTTTTCTATGTGACGACAACAGTCTTCTGTATTCTCCATCTGTCTGGCTACAGAGTACGGACAGATGACTGACGACTTTTCCATCGGCGGAAACATTCAGGCCTGGCCTGAAACTTTATGGGACAATAAGTTATGATTATGTATTCATAGTATAAAAAACAACTTTGCGCATCACTGAAAGTACATAGTGTCCACGGTGAAACATGGTGGTGGCACCATGTTTCTTTGATTTGTTTGTTCTTCAGTTGTCAGTAAAAAAAAAATCTTCAAATTATTTATTACTGTCAAATTATTAATTTTTTTTTTACTTCCCAAAAAAACCTAGCATTTAAGCAGCTATGTGTGGTTTTTTTTAGAGAGAGCCACTGGATCTGCTGTAAAATAACACCCTCATCGCTAAGTATTACATTTCTGTGAAGATTCACCAAATATATCTGACTAAACTCAAGGCTTTGCATTTTTGTTGTCTTCCTAAAGTTGTTGCATTTTGTTTTATGATCATGATCTGCACTGTCACTGGTGATGCAATCACAATATTTCAGTATCTTGCTAACTGAAGCAAAACATCTATTTCTTTTTGTTGTTGTTTTTTTCATCATTATTATTCATTGCTGATAAAGTCTGTGCACACAAAACATCATCAGAAAACTGTAGCTCTCACAGAAATTCAGGGACATCAATTCAATTTTTTTTTTTTAAGTCCCTTTCCAATTATCACTATAAAATAAATAACTTTGGGGGGTGGATTTGCTGACAGTTGGAAGAATCACTAAATGGGATTTTAAAAAGTGAATTTAAAATGCAATACTTTTCAGAACTTGGAAATTTCACCAAGAGCCAGTGTGAGACTGATGATTTGATCAAAAGTTTTCAGATTTGCTAACTTTGTTGTTATAGAAATGAAGGCAAGCTGATGTGTTCAATTATTCATAATATTCCCTGGGCATTTTTCAGGTCTGAAGGTGGTATGGCTGAAAATCTGAAAAATCACGCTGGCTTTTTTTTCCTTTTTTTTCAGTAAAAACTAAAAACTAAAATAGATTACAGATAAACTGAGAGCTTACCACCTCTCTGATTTCTTAGAGCTTCTTAAAAAAAAGAGTGCTGTAGTTGCATATGCAGAAAATGATCATCTTTCAGCATCTCATATGGTTTCGTTTTATTAAACTGTCTGAAAACTTCAGAGATGGCTGGAAAGGAGACGACCGAAAGATCAAATAAATATGCTCTCTTTTTCTTGAATATCACAAACTTCTAACTCTGGCTTCAGAGTTAACTATACCTCGGGATCTAAACAATCTGAACTACTTGGACAAAGAAAATTATTTTTGATGGAAGCCTTTCAGCCTTGGAACAAAGAAACGGCTAAGTGTTTAGATTCAAGATCTTGAAACGTGGCTGAGCAAGATAGAAATGTTTTGACAAAGGAGACATTCTGAATCCATAAACTGAAACTCCTGACAATTTTAACTCCATATATGGCCCCCGTGATGGATTGAAAACATTTCTCAGTCTGTACCCCTCCTGTTACCCACTGACTGCTGGGATAAGCTCCAGTTCTCCTCCAACATCCACAGCTACAAAGTGAATAGGTGAGACCTTATTGTAGACTGTAATATCATTTAATTCCACGGTTTTTAAATGTTGAACAGTTCTCATACAACATGAAACGGCATTGAATTTAAATTTGAAACCCAATTGGACGCAGACTTGGAATTCATTGTGGATTTTCTCCAGTCCATGCGCAGGTTATGTCTGACAGTACTTAGTGGACTGATCAAAGCCCAGAACAATGGGAAGTGATGAGCTAAGAAGAAAATTTCTGGGATTACACAATTTTGGGAAGCCTCGGAGTCATTTGTAAACAATCGCAGATTCCAGAATAATCAGTTTAAACAACGGGTACGTTCGGCTGAAACCAGATTTTCACATAAATTGCCTTTTCATTTGCTAAGTGGCAGAATAACAAGGGATTTGTTTTTATTACTGCCTTCCTATTCAGAAGTCCACATCGATACAATTACTATAGCTTTAGAGTTCAAAGCATTAAAACATGCTTATTTCCTAACATTTGAGTGGAATCAAAACCCAACTATTTATGCGTTTCAAGACAACACCTCAGTCACACCGCTTTTTTTATGCGACATGATGAGAAAGTCAAATCAAATCTAGCAAGATCTGGTTCATCGCTGGGTACCAGATGCCTGAAGAGTCAACATTCATTCAAACAAATATGCAAGCATAAACAAGCTGGGAATGTCCCAGAGATGGAGGTATTTGTATGCGAAATGAACCCATTTTCCACAGCAGAACCAGTCATCTACCAACATGGGGTGAAAGGTCACTCACTGAGGAAGAAGCCTCGATTCCACACAAAAATAATTTGGACTGAATTGGGGACTTTCAAAACGAAGAACGCCATAGGAACCGTATAAATGGAGGTCATAGCATTGTGCTTTTGCTGCCAGTAAAGTTACAACATAGAGAAAAACAATAAAAAAACGAGTAAAAACAGTAAAGAATCAGGACTCTACTAATTCTACATCTTCGCCTCAATTTAGCTGAAACTTGAATACAGCCGGGTTTTATTTGGTCTGTGGAAAAATTTCAAAACAAAAAAAAAAGAAAGAGGTTAACATTAGGCTTCTAAAAAGGCCTCACCCTCAAAAATGTATAAAAACTTGCAAAGTTGTTGCCAAAGAGCCAAAATGTTTAATTGAGCTCTGCTAAAAATAGAAGACAAGTAGTCAGATTTCAGGCCAGAGTTAATGTCAGAAATTAGTTTATGGCTAACAGTGTGCAATGTGTAACCTGCTGACCCACCTTGTACCAAATATATATATATACATTTATTTGAGCCTGTAGATAACATTTGGACTCTGTGTGCATTTTCAAAAGCTTGAAATGTTTCAAACTTGTGAAATTGTTGTGGGAATTTTAAAATGAGTCTTCAAAGCCCCAAAATGTCATAACATTAATGCCCCATTATGAGGATATGGAAAATTCTGACTAGAAATTTAGTTGTTGCATTCCCTGAAGCTGATCTGTGGGGAGTGAGGCTCAGAGAAGGTTTTACAAAATTAACATTCTTTTGACTCCCAGGTCTAAGAGGCAGAGACAGAAAATGTCCTGCAATATTGTTTCACTGCGAGCTCTCCACTAAATTTATAAGCTGTGCTCCTTTCCTTGATAGAGTTCAGCCAGACATCATGTGACTTTGATTGGGAACATTTGTGGAAGCAGTTTTTTTTTTTCTTAATTATTATTATTTTTTTATTGTTTCCCTCCCAGCCCCCAAACTTGTGAGATGTTGTGTTGTAGCAGTTCTTCATGCTGCTGCCTCCTGTTTTGTGTTAGTTTTACACTGTCATCTCCCATTACTCATGAAGTCTGCCAGCACTTGTTGCTTCTCCCTGTCGCTTATAGACATTTGAGATATCTGGTCTCCGCTAGCAGTCCAGACAGTGAGAACCACTAAAATCCTCCTCATTTTGATTCATTTACTGGCCCTCACCCAACTGGCTTTGTGTAACAATCGTTGACAAAAATTTCATTATAGTTTGCAAATGAATTTTATTTATTTACTTTTCCTTTTTTAGTACAGTTTATTGTTTACGCTGTGTTTGCGCTGACTGCCTGTATCTTCCGACAAACTCTTCAGGTCTTCCCACGTGAGCCCTGCACGTGAATTATTCATCGCGATCGCCTCGCCTCCTCGCAGTCGCCGTCTCGACGTTTCTTGTTGCTGCAAGACACGGGGACGCACTCGGTCGCAGAGGCAGTCAGGGAGGTAAAGGCGGGGAGGAGCAGCCCCTGTGTACAGCCTGACTGGAGCCAGAAGAGGCCGAGGAACAGCAGTGTTCATTAAAGTTGGCCCAAACGCACAGGCATAGGAGAGGATAACAAGACCCTGGGGTGGCTAGTTTGGGCCCTCTGCCCTCAAAGGGCATAAATGTATTCCAGTTCATCCAGACAAATCAAAAAGTCCACTGTGTCAGCAGAAAGACACACACCCACACACCCTTTTCAGGTGCAAGCCTCTCATTCTGTTATAGTTCTGCAATCATAAATATAAAACAATTAAAGAGAACTTCAAACTTCTATAGATTTTCTTTTGTATTTTTAACTTAATGCTCCAGAAACAGTCTCTCCAAAGGTAACAACTGATCTACCATGTAATACACCCCGAGATCATCTGCATGCCACGTTGCTTTTCATATTCAGAAAAACAGAAAGAAGAAGAAGAAAAAACCCGACAACTCAATATCTGACATGTTGGAGGTTCTGAGCAAAGAAATCCAAACTTTTCTTTGCACAAAACTAGTTTCTAGGCAACCAGCAGAGAGTGCAGAAACTCACCAGACCTGTGAAAGAAAGAAAGATGCTGATAGGCAAATTTGCCACTTTTTGAGAGAGCAATTGCTTTCCTTTCCCCCTCCACACATTTATAGTGCAAGGCTGGGAGAAAAGACTGGTGGCTTCAGTCACTTACTCAGAAACAAGAACAAGTTTTGTTTTGTTTTGTTTTGTTAGATTTGGTGGTCTCTTGTGAAAATATCTAGTAGAAAGACCTTAACTCTGGTTTAGACTCTTCTTCAACGCTCCCGCTTTGTACTCATGCATCCATTCTCCATGCCGCCACTGAAGCCAGCTGAGATGTGCTGAAGACAACTCTGTATCGAGTTGTAGGTGTCAGCCGTGGAAAAAAGACAAAAGCGAACATGGGATTAATCTGCGGTGGGGTGGAAGCGATCATCCCCTTCTCGTTGCTGTCCCTTCATTCTTCATTGGTTTTCATGCTCCTTCCTCTTTGTGGTGAACTCGGCTGTGGTTGTGTGATCTCCTCTTCTTTGGAATTTGCAGCTGCTCAGCGTTTCATTTCAATGCAAAGCGGCTTTGTTAACAGCAGATGTACTTTTGTGTGTTTTGCGGAATAACGACGTATTGCAGTCTGATGATAACTTATTTTTTGACAGTCTTTCCTAGGCATCACGGTTTGTTCCAGGTGAATTGGTTAAATTCGCATTATGTCATTATATCCTTCTGGTAAAAATGTATGTTATTTTCTATATGTCATAAATAAATGGGGAAACAGAAAACATGCTTGTTTATTGCCAGAAGGCTATCAATGAAGAGATTATCTATCCCCTCCATCACATCTACTACATGTTCAAGAAGAATATATAGCTTGAATATTCACCAGCCTTCAACCGGTGACAACAATGACATCAACGATAGTTTTACATCCCTGTGAAGGAAATTTAACTCACTCTTTCATGCAACTTTGAATTGATTTAGTTCGACCCCGATGTGCAGATGTATATCCGAGGTTTCTTTTTACGTTAGAGCAGAAAAAGATGTACAAGTTATGAAAAGAACAACTTCTATCTTGTCAGTTCACAGAATGTTTTCTTGTGGAACCACAGAGATCAGCCACTCAGACCACCTGACTGAGTTGCTGGGCTGATGCACTCAAAGTAATTTTGGCAAGCCATCCACACCCAAAAAATGCTTACACAATTTGTTGACAAAGGTTTACTTGAGTTCCAAAACCTGATAAATGGCTTTTTAAAAAACTTTTCCTGGCAGATTAATACTAATAATTGTTTTTCATGTTGAATTTCTTAAGGTCACGGCCTAATTTATGTCTTTAAAGAAACTTCTGACAGGAAATTTACATTTTATAGCACTTCACATGTATTGCGATATGATAACCATAATGCATTTTTTAGTTAAATTAATAAAAGCATATTCTATGAATACACCCTCACTGGTTCTTCATGTCATTTTAGGTCAGTGACCTACAAATCTCTGCAATTTCATTGTAAACGCTAAACGCAACACAAAGACATTTATTTTCCTCACAGCAGTTCATTTAAAGAGATTTAAATCCAGCGTATGTCGAGTCACTGTAACGTCTGCAAAACAGAGTTAGGGACAGGCAATTAAAAGGAGCATAACTAACCGAACGACTCCCAGAGGAGGCTCCCCTGACCGAGTTTATGGATCTTTGAGTCGTCTCTGCTCAAACTGCAAAGAGCTGCTGTTCTCCCTTGTTTGCCTGCCTGGCCTGTTGGACCCCCACACCACAGCTTTCCAGAAAGACCCCCAAGCGATCTTGCATTCAGCCAGGCTGAGCAGCAAGCTGAAATTAAAGCTGTTTCCCTGTGGTTAGTTAAATAGTTGGACAGTGAGAGCATGGGGTGGCCCTGAGTCAAGGCTGAGGCTGTCTGGGCTTGGGAGTGGAAATATCAAAAAAGGCAATGAATCGGGTAGGGGGTGGGGGGAGGTGGGAAACATGCAAAGTGAGGTCGACGGAGAAACCAATATAGCTGCCTGGTCAAAGGTTTTTGTTTTGAGAAATGACATAAAGTCGCTGGGTGGATGTTATACTTGCATCATTTCTTCAGCGCATGATAATGACGTAGCACAATGGGAAGGAATGCATAACATAAGATGACAATACATCCACTCAACAACGCAGTCAAATATTACAAGCTGTCATGCAAATGTATTTTATGCTGCGCCTCCAGAAGCCTTGAAAATAAAATCCATGAGCCAAAATGTGTGATAGCTGGTTATCTTTTTCACAAGACTCTAAATTTAGCCAGTAGCAACAGAAGTGAAGCTGCTGATAACTTTGTTGTTTCTCCGTAAGGTAGCCTGAGGCTGGGATTCAACAGAGTTTAAAGTGTTTATTGTATTATGTAACCGTTCAGCACAAATCTGGCCTGAGGAGCAAGAGGTGGGTCTACAACATCCCTCTGCCCCCGTCTCCCCCTCCGTGACTTTCTGGATTCGACCACAAGTCCGGCCAACATTCTTCATGCTTCTGCTCGGTTTGTTTTGAGGAGACCTGTGTACCTTTTCACGAAACATTAAGATACGAATCAAACCATGTGGACCTTGTCAGCGGCAGCTTTCCTGACATACGATCATGCCCTCCAGGAAACACGCTGAGACCATCATGCCTGATTGTTATCACAATATTCCTTGTGCTTTTATTCTCTATTTTTATGCTTTCTGGACAACGTACAAAAGACTTTTTTTTTTCTCTCCCCCTGGTGTTTCCAGGCTGAAGCGAACTGGCTGTATATAATGACTGGAAGAGAGAGGAGAACAATTCCTGGGCCAAGTTTAAATCCGTGGGGGTTCAAGCAGCGAACGGATCGCTCCTGCAACAACAGTAGCCAAGACATCTGTGTGACAAGAAGGGAGAGATGCAACCAGAGCACCAGGATCGGGAAAACCGGGATTAACTGGTCACATCGCATTCTGCAGACCATGTCTCCTCCTGTTATCCCAACAGTCAAATTTGAAATGCATGTGTACAATTAAACATATAAATGTAGAGGTGGACAGGAGTGTGCAAGTATAATCTAGAACAGTGCAGTAAGAGGTGCACTCAGTGGCCGAATATCCTCCCCACTAGTGAACTAATGTACTCAGTATGGAGGCTCTCATTATCCACTATCCACTGGTTTTCCATTCATTGGGGTCTCTGTGCTAACTCTAGAGTCCTTCTTGCCTGAGGGCAAAAAGATGATGATGGGGATGACATGAGCACAGGGCTTTAAGTGTTTCACTGTATTATAGTTTACACCTCTGCAACACTGCTGCAAAACAGAAAGATAATTTCATCACTGCAACATTACGATGTCCGTTAGAAAGCTGCTTTCCGGAGTAAGTAAACAATGACTTGAGATGGAGCATGTACGGCTACTAAAATATTAATTTACAGCAGCAAATCAACTGGTGGCTCCCCTTGGCCAAATCTGAGTCATGGGTTTGCTTTCACAGACAGCCAACCATATGTCAACCATAACCTGAAACTGAAATCCGTTGTAAATGAAAATAAAGATGTCCGTTGTAGCTTACCCAATCAGTGTGTTGCTCACTCATATCACCTGATCTGGCATGACTCAGAAACTAAAACATACTAGAGATAAGAAGTGACACGGGAAGTTTGTTCGGGCATCGTCCACTAGGAGCTAAGAGACGCAGCATCCTGACTCAACAGTACAGTCGCGCAAAAAACAAGCAATGACCATTATGTCTCATGATGAGATGCAAAAAATGTTGTTGCTACAGGACATTGGAATAGCAGAATTTTTTAAAATTCCCATCAGCCCTTTCGTGAAAAGTCTTTGAATTGTTTAGTGTAGGTTTTCCGTTTTCTGCTAACTGCGTTAGCAAGAAACCTAATGTACTGGTGAAAATCTGAAACCCCGTGTTTACAGATACAAACCAGATTTCTAGATACGGTCACAAGTCCCGGACAACTGGAGACAAGCAAATTGATCAATTTTCTGGGATTGAGTCGTGAGCTAAACAGGTCCAGTTCAGAAACCCAGAATATCTCTAAGCAGTGTCACAACCCAACTCATTTTACGAGTCCGAAGAAAATCCCAGGAGTGTCAGGTGGAGAAAACCTCCAAAGGGATGTGCCCAGAAGGTACCGCAATTAAATGCCTGAACCACCATCTCTGGATGACAGAGCTCTGAATCCAGCAAATATACAAAGAAAACTTTCCTCATTCACTTGCATCTGGGATCTTGTTCTTTTGGTCATGATCCCTATTTGGTGACGAAATTTAAGGGTTGGGACATAGAAAGAACAATAAGTACAGAGCTCTTTCTTCACCACAGCAGGCTGAACACTGCCCTCATTACTGAAGACGAGGAGCCAATCCATCTATTCCTTTCTCACTGCGTCTTGCCATCAATCACGAACAAGAAACCACTAAAAGTGATCTCTTCTACTTGAGGCAGTGATATAAAATGAAATTCATTGAACTGAAATGAAACCCCTTATTTCCATTTGTATGTGGACTTTGACTTGGCCAGTGTAATCTAAGCCATTTTATTGAAACTCTGGCTAACCGTGGTGCCAAAAGGTGGGTTTAAGTCCTTTAAACCCACCAAGGTTTTCCATGTCTTTACCCCAATTCATCTTCTCATCAATAGTTGCCCCCTTCACTGCTGCTGCGAATTTACAGATAAAGTCACAATAAAATGATTTCTCTTTAAAAAAAAAAAAAAAACATTAGACATTATTATGTTTTACCAAAAATGAAAGATCGGCAGAAACTGAACACCTGAAACATCACCAGAAGTTTGCAAATTCTGTTGAATTCTCTAAACTCTAATATTACAGAAGCTTCACAACAAGACTCTCATCTGCACGTATGTTGTTAGATTTATGGTACACGCATGCGCTCATGGCGACCACAGTGTTGAAGGAATAGAAGCTCGTGTTCTCCAACATGTGACCTCCAGTGTCCTGAACGTCGCCTCCACCCAGCCACACCCCCCCACACCCCACCCGGTACACACACAGACAGACACACACGCGCATGCGCGTCTTCCAACCTAGACAGGCCAGGTTGCCAGAGCTACACAAACTCCCACCCATCAGCGGCAGGATTCCAGGATAACCATGGAAACCGGTCTCTCACCCCCGGGGAGACGAGCAGCAGAACTGAAAGGCTCCATTCAATTTCCACATCCCAGTACAGCGCACACAAAAGAACACGCATGCACTCTTTTTTTTTTTTTTCACACAGTAACACACACCCACAGACGAGCAAACACACACACACAGCCGTGGACACGTCCTACCCACTTGCTCTAACAGCCTCGCAGTCACTCCAGCCTTCTCTGCCTGCCTCCACTGGGGTGAGTGGGAGCTTGTTAGAGAGACCGCGCACTGCATCCTCTCACCCACGGTCCTCGGCTGCACACACGCAGCCCACCAGTGGAACATTAATTACACCTCACTCATTGTGATTAGACACACTTTTAGTGGGAGACGACAGACTTTATTGTGTGCTCGGGGATCATCCTAAGGCAGGGAGCATCTTATCAAGAAGCCACAGAGAGTCGCGTCGAATGGCTGCGTCCCGCACGCACACTCTTGTCTGCCGCTCACTTCACACGGCAGATATGAAGAGGTGAGGCGGCTGTCGTTTATAGAAATGTTCACCGACACCTCTTCTGCGCGCGGGCAGTGAAATTAAGCTAAGAGAGGAGCCGTGTGACATTCAGGAGCTTCTCCTAATGCGATGTACAGAGAGGAGATGCGGATCTGTGACAGCAGGTGAAAGGATCCACCATGCTGCCGAGAGCGCACCACGCTTCCCAAGTCTGCCCAGGACTTGAAAAGCAGAATGTAGTCAGTGGGTTTAACTAAGAAGAGTGAAAAGGTTAATGAAGCACAGTGGGAAATCAGCCTTAAGGTGTCACAGAGAGATCAGAGTAGATGGACAGAGAGTTACAGAGATAGAGAAGAAGAGGAGGAAGTAGGCTTTGAGAGAGGAGAAAAATTAACCCCACAGATCCCTTTATGTACGATTTGTTTTAGTTTTGGTTAACTTTGGCTTTGTGTATGGCTTACAACCATAATGCATTTTGTATTTTATTTTATTATTGCAGCTTGATTTCTGTTTCATAGTGTCCACCAGATCGTTATTTTTTTCATATAATGAAACCATTTTGCACGAGCTATTAAAAACACATTCGTAACGACTATTAAACAATTTTTTATTACTAAAACTGCAATTTAACATTTGAAATTTTTTGGAAATTCATTGATATTTATGATATTTGTAGCTAATTGAGGCATTCTTTAAATGACAAATGTAAAAAAAAAAAAAAAAAAAATCTTCTGATACAGCCCGTTTCACTTGCATGTTTGCTTTGCTTCAGAAATCCGAATGGTGAAATTTGTCAACAAATTTAGCTCAAAGAAACAAAAATTTATCTGAATCGGTGTTGTTGCCATTTGCTGGCTTTGATTACCTGCAACCTGTCCACTCCTGAAACAGAAAAGCATAAAATAATTTTAATAATCCAATTTTAAGACATAAATAGAAAAAACTGACTTTTTGTTTTTTTTTGTTTTTTAAAGAATAGATGTAAATTGCTTTACTGGCATTTAAGGGGTTATCTTTAAAAAAAGTAGACGCCTGAAGGTGTCTTTTGAAAGGAGAGGACTAATGTAAGAGATGGTATTTCTAAAACAAAGATCATCAAACCTTCGAAAGATTTATCTATTTATTGTCCAAAGTACAAGGTGAAGCTTCGCATGAAGGATTAAGAAAATGATTTCAGAAAGAAGACTGTCAAAAAAACAAAAACAAAAATAAACACACACAAAAATCACTAACAATCTGCTCTAAAACACTCTTCAGATTATCTCCTTGATTCCATCGGTAGCCCACACAGACCATTAAGATGTGAACCCAGTTTAATTCAATTTGGAAAAAAAAAACTATTCAAGAAAACTGATTGGCAGGAATACGTCATTCCACCTTCCCCGCCGACGCAGTGCAGGTTGTTTTCTGGTATCCTAGTGGCAAGAAGAGCGGAGGTGAAGATTTGAGTCTGAACATGGATGGATGGACAGGTGGGAAAGCTGACAGAGAAGTGAGTTGAAAAGATGAATAAATAAATATTTTTTTTAAAAAAAGGGGTGTGTTGTTGTTTTGAGAAGCAATGTAGGTGGGAGGGAGAGAAGCAGGGCAATCTGGAGCGAGGCATGGACGGAGGAAGTGGCGAGGGAGGCTGGCATTAATGATGGGTGCGCCCGAGGCCACACAAGTGCAGCTGTCTCCTCTCCCAACTTCAGCAATGTCAGATTGGTATAATAAAGCTCGGTGCGCTGGTCTGTGCTCGCAGCTGGGTGGCTTGGGATGGAGGAAAAAAACATAAACAAACCGAAACATCTTCACATCCAGCTTAGATTCGTGAACGAATCCACAATACAGTGACCGCAAACATCTGTGTGTCTTATTTTTATTTTATTTTATTTTGCTGAGTAGTGCACACTTGTAAAGTGGAAGGAAAAAATATATACATGGTCTCCATTATCTTCTATGAATGAAAATCTGAAAAGTGTGACGTGCTTTTAAATTCAGCCTCCCTGAATCGGGATTGTTTAGAGCCACCGTTTGCTGCAGGGAAACCGTGAAGTCCAAAGAATGTAGTTAAATGCATAACCCATTGTTACCACATTCACTGCACCGCTTGGAGAAAATCCCCTCAGCATGATGCTGAGTTTAACTGTAGCAATGCTACTTGGAGTGGTGTGCTGTGTTAGTTATGTGTGAAATATAGTTTTGCACGCAGGCCAGAAATTCAATTTTGGACTCATTTGAACAGTTTGAATAGAAAGAAGTTCAAATATTTTGAGTTTCTTTCAACAAAGAATTTATCATTGACAATCTTCTATTCAAATTAGTGGAGGACTTCCGAGAGGCCTTTGTGTCCTCTCAACAGAGAAGCCAGTGTGCCGTGTGTTTTACCATTTGTACCCACTCACCACGGTCCACTAGAACTCTCAGCAAAGGACAGGATGCAGCCCAGACTTTTGTGACAGAGCGTGCCGACATCGACCGTACAAATAATAAAAGATGGCACCATTAAGTTTAGCAAATGCAGAATTAGATCATGAGCAGAAACAACAGAGAGCCTGATTTTAATGAACACGGAGTGTGACGATCCAATGGCTTTAGTAATTGGATTAGTTTTCTCTCCAAGACCACAATGAAACAAAAACTGTCACAAGTCATCTTGTTCTTTCTTTCCACTTCTTTTCTTTTGCATGTAAAGTGTACAAATCAGTGCGACTGTGCGATAATAGTAGTTGAGTGGGAAAATTCTCTCACCATCTCAGCATTGGATCTTTACAACTCCTCCAAAGTTACCATGGGAGTCTAGGCTTTTTCTCTGATTAATCCTCTCCTTCCCAACATTTCAGCTTAGTCGGATGGAGACTTTTTTTTTTTTTTGATAGGTTTACAGTTGTGACACACATTTTCAATCGTCAGGTTCTGTGTAACCTAATGTTTCTGCAAACTTTTTCACTTTATTTCTGGCCTGTCTCCTTTTTATTGGTCTTCATGGTTACATTTTTCACGAGCAAAACTCTGAGACCTCCACAGATCTGACATGGTTGTTGTATTTGTGTTGAATACACATTGTGACAACGAGGTTCAGTTTGTGGTTACCACTTGTCCTTCATTCTTATTTCTGATTTATTTAATCTTCCAATAGTTGATCCCAATGCTTTAAATAAACGTTGCTGTTGCAACTTTGCTTTGCTCAAGATCCTGGGTTGGTTTGTGGTAGTATTACACAGTTTACATCTGTGTATAAGTTTTAGTTAAAGCAAACACCTCTGTACTATTGAATGAATATAAATGTTTCTTTTGTTTCTAGGCACAAGTTTTTTGTTTTTCTTTATTACTCAACATTATTTGTCCCTGTAGATGCTACAGGCAAGCAGCTTTATGGGAGGGGCCGGTCCAACGCTTCCTGTTTAAATGGCTCCATGATGTCACTGATCGGATCACTGGGTTCTACCACATAGTGGGTTTTCTTTTTTTTGTATTGTTCATTTGCCTTTTTTCTCTTTAAAGCAACCTTTTGAGTTGTATTCAATGTTTTATTTTGCAGAGCATTAAGTTATGTAGATTTGTTTGTGCATGAAATTAATAATATTTTTCCTGTTTCTCTGTTTATATTTTGTTGTTTGGTTTGGCCTGTTCTATTATTGCATGGTCTAATGAAGAGTAAGTGTGTTGCTGATTTGGTAAAAGACCAGTAAGATTTCAGATACTGCAGATGGATGTCAGAGTCTAAATAATAAAATTCACCATAAGAACCTGGAACAGGTGGTTGATGCTGTTTTGGACATTTGACTACACTTCCTCACACACATAAAATATGTTAAGATTTGTACCTTTAAAAAAATGTATAAAAAAGCTAAAGGTGTGTGAATACTTGAACAAGATACTGTCTGCTCTCACAGATAACTGCAGATAAGACTGACTGATACTCTAAATTGCTGCCACCTCTGTTCGAACAGAACCTCTTGCTTTCATGGAGTTTCCTTTGGCTGACGTCAGAGTGCGTCCAGAGTGCACTGAGTCAGACATGGACGAGCTCTGCCCACCACCTTGTCTTCGTGTCGTTCTCCTTTATGGCCTTATGAAAAGGTACAAACATGATGTCAGATGTTCCAAACTCAAGTCACGCCCGGTCACTTATCATTACGCCATACACCCAAATCCTGCAGGGCCTGACCATGGACACACAAGCAAATAGAGTCAATCAAAGGACTGCCTCTGCTGCCTGTACTTGATCTTTACATGCACTTTTATTTGATGGACCGATGTGGGAGGATATCTGCTTGTCTGACTCACTCCATGTCTGCCTGACCGCCCCCTCCCTCCTGGCCAGTACTTCAGTGTTGTGTCTTTCTCCTCCTTTTCTGTTTTTTTTTTTTTTTTTTTTTGTCCTGATCACTGCTGTGGTGATGTGGTCCAGGCATGTAGCCACTGGATAATCTGATTAGAGCAGACTCAGGCACAAAGTCTCCACTCTGATCACTTCGGTCACCTGGGACTTTGGTCGCATTTGTTTTGGGGAGGGGATCCCCATGTGGGGGAAACAGATACGCTTGTGAGATCTTCTGACATGTTAGTTCTGGTTTGTGGACTTCACCTTCTTTTAACCCTGCTTTAAAGTACCCTGTGCATTCGCTTTGACTTTTGAAAAAAAAAAAAAAAAAAAAAACATCACAAATGTCTTCGTTTTCAATTGGGATTTTTTGTGAGCCCTGTCAGAGCCCTGTCAAACCCATCATATGATGAAATAGCACAACTACAAACCTACCTAGAAATGCAGAGGTATGCTCTCTTCCTCCTACAAAACAGGAACATTACTTTAGATGTAATTGGTCTCTCCAAATGGCTCTAGAGTGTTTGTGAATGATCATTCTTCTTTGTGTGTCTCCTGTGATGAACTGGCTACTCTCGCCCAGTCACTGATGGAGATGGGACAATGGCATCTGTTGGCTAAAATTTGTTTTGCACTCCTTAAATCTAGCCCTGATGGCCATGTGAAAACTGGTTTGCAGTTTGTCACAAGCCACACAGAGGAAGGAGGTGCAGAGAGTAAAATGCTACTTTCTTACTTACATGGAAAACACAATTCATGGTGGAAGACCTGCATAGAACATGGCCCAGAAAGCTCAGCCCTTACAGTAAATCATCCTGTACATTTAAACAGCCTTAAACGTACAGCCAGAGCCACTTTGGATCAAAGTGTAATCATTTGGTAGAATGGCCTTGTCTCTGAACACACTTAAATCCAATGGAGAATCTTTTCAAGAGTGCAAAATTGATATTTGGGCATAACCCAAAAGACTTGCAGCAAAAGTCGTAGCAGCATAGGGTTCTACAAACGATTGACTCAGTGGGGCTCCACAATTACTCACTACAGTGTGCTGGTCTGTCACATAAAACTTTAACATGACACAATATAGTTAGTTACAGTAGTGTGCAGCAACATGAAAACTTTCTAAGAGAAAAAAAACCCAAACTTTTGCAAGGCACTGTATGGGGAAAGAGGGAGCAGAGGGGGGTCAGCTTTCTTGTCAGAGATTAAGTTGCAACCTTATGGACTGTACAAACATGTAAATCTGTGATTCCCTGGCGTCGGAGGATACAAAGTGTGTTCTTCAGGCCTCCAGAGGCTCCACAGATGTACAAAGCTTTTCATTAGGTAAGCCAGGCGTTATTCCCCAGCATGTTCTGCAAATGTCCCCGGGGGGCTTTGTTGAGAGCGTGTGTTGTCAGACCGCTGAGGGGAAAAAGGTGGAGAGGGAAAGAGTGGCTCTTGTCAGGAAAGAGACGAGGAAGGCTTAGACATGACAGACATCTCATTAATCACAAGACTCTCCAGGCAGTATTTACGGCCCCACACGTCGTCTCAGTGGAGGAAACCAAAGGACTGGACTGGATTGGCAATCGGAGGAGCGCACGTGTTGGTTTAGTGCCCCGTTTCTTCGGTGGCTTCATTATTGCCCTTTTTCCTCTGTCATTCCCAGCTGTGGTCGTGCACCATCATCCCCTCTGGCAGCTCCATCCATGACAGGTACAGACAGAGAGAAACGCTCTGTAGGAAGCAAATCTGTCACTGTGCTAACTAAAACATGTCAGAGGGAAAGTGCTGCGTGTCTCAGAGCAGCGATACCCTCACTGCATGGATGGCTGATTGGAATTCAGGCTGTTACAGCCAAGTGTTTATTTCACAGCTTCAGAAGAGGAGTAGACAATGAAAGAGCTCTGGAAGAGATGGAGCAGCCGGTTGCATTGGAGAACGAAAGATTTTGGGGGGAAGAAATCAAGGCACAGCTGAAGTTTACGCCACAGTCTGCCTGTCTGCGTGTGTGTCTGTGTGTGTGTGCGTGCGTGCATGTGTGTGTTCCTGTTCTCAGGGAAGCCTGCTTCTCTCTCTAGGCTAGACAGAGCTCACCTGAGGCTCTCTTCCACCCTGGCAGCTGTTTCACTCACTAACTACCTTCAAATCTCACCCCCAGTGTCCATCAGTCACACCAACTCCTGATTGCCTGTGTCTACAAGCCTGGCACCTCACAGCCAGGCCCTCTGACATGTAGTGGTGTAGTGTTTGAGCTTCTTCCACATTATTGTCTTGAATCATGGAAAACTATGTTGGAACGCTGCAGTCGAACAGCTGCTGGGATAATCCACGACCTGTAACACTCTGCGCCGATGTCTGTGGCCATGTGTTTTCAACTGAATTCACTCCAGCTTGCAGACTGCTCCACAGGCGCGGTGGTATAAATTCCCATATAAGGCAGGAAGACCCTTCCTAACCTCCTCCTCCTCTCTCTCCTCTCCCTCCTTCGACCCATAACTCCTTTACTGAAACCAGCTCATATGGTAACCTCCCTCAGACACACACATAAACAGAGTCACATCATACAAAGAGCTGAAAACAGTTTGTCGAGCACCAGCGCTTGCTTCAATGTGTGCCGTTATAAACCAGATACGGTTTGTTCTCCCATAGGTCAGACTCTCGTTCTTAAATGGGTTCAAAAGTTCAGAGATTGACGCACTTTTAGCTTTATGTTTATTGAAGATATTTTCAGTTTCCAATTAGTTTGGAATCAGCTAATCTGTTTCCACTATTAAGACGCCTCCCCTGCTGTATTTATATACTCATCGGTTTTAAGGTTTGGTTTGAAAATCGCAACACATCTGAATAGAGGGTCAACTTGGTACAAATGAGGAAATTACTGGGATATGGGGATTGTTGTGAGTGGGTGACTGGGTATTGCAGAAAACCACAAAAATGAGAAGAAACTGTAAACATATGGAGGACCCCTGCCTATTTGTGGATGGATTCAGCTATTCGTTGATTTTTCTGAGGCAAAGCACTTCAAATTACTCACAGAAACTCCGCCCATTTGCAGAATTTTTTGCAGCGCACATCAAAAATATTTGAAGGAAAGTGCAGCTTGGGAAACTGACATCACCAGGTGCAATGCTACTTGACGCGACTGACTGGCATTCAAAGTCAATTAAGTCCTATTTGGACACATTCTGATGCTTGGGCTGAAGATCAGCAAGTCTAAATGCACTGAGGCAGGGATTTGTTATGTGTGCTAACAAGTAGGTGGAACTGGTGTGTCTAATAAAGAGGCCAGAGTGTTTTTAGCTGTGGTTCACATTCATACTTTAGACATCACTCAACACAGAAAAAACGGCTTGACCTCAAAATGACCTGAGCAGATATTTTCACATCCTTTTTAATGAAGACCAATATATTTCATGTGGGTAGCTCCCATCCAACTCTGCCTATAAGGTCACTTTGCAGTCGTCGTATCAGCAATAATATTAGCCACTGCATATAGATGTCATTTAATCTGTGCTGCTGCTACGGAGCATGACTGACTGATTTTGTTAATTAGATAAATTATGAAATGCACAAGTTATTTCTGCAATGAAAACTGAGAAATGTCTTCGTTTTGATAACTTGACATTAACCAATTAACATTAATCTGACATAAATTTGTCATCAAAGTATCACTGATTAAAGTTTAAAAATTACGTAGTTTTATGTTATTAAACTAAAGTTTAATCAGTGATACTTTCATGACAAATTTATGTCAGATCACAATTTCTTGGTTAATGTCAAGTTGTGATAACAAAGACATTTTGAATAATGTCAACTTTGTACTAAGTGTCATGATTTACCGACCAATATGACAACGGTCATATATATTCATGAAGACTTGCTCATGAAGACATGTTACGTCATGTTTATGACCGTGTCATGACCGTCTTATTCACAACCCGTCAAATAAAGTGTTACCGAAAAAAATAAAAATTGAAAGGCTGCCTTTTCAAATAATCATCACGTGTGACAAACATACAACTGACTGTCTTTCTTGCTCTCTTGCCACTAAGGGGGAGACCAAGGGTGAAGCACATGTTTATGACGTTGCCCAGCAATGGTTTCGCAAACAATACAAGTTGGTAATAACATATTTCTCCCTAATTTACGTGCTGAAACAGAAGCTATACAGTACTATATTCAACTGGTGATACAAAAAATAAACATACTGGGATTCAGTGAAGTACCAGACATTTGTGCACAAAAATAAACTTGGGCATGAGCCATTTAGTGTGGAGACAGCATCATGGTCAGAGCTTTCTCAACGTCTAGTTTAACTAAGAACATTTTTTTTCAAAATTAGAATAAACATTGCTCTGTATTCTCCACAATATCTTCAAATCATTACATAAGAGCTGACTTTGTCTTGGGTTCTTTACAGAAAGACCTTGACGCATGCTAATTATGTTAACGGGCAAAAACAAGCAAACAAATTTGTGTCCTGTACATGACTATGAAACAAAGTCCAAATCAAAAGCTCAGTTGTAGATGTGTGTTCGCCATCAAAAGTGTCAAAGCATCCTCCTCTTAAAGCTGCATCAGAAAGTGATCAATACCGACACTGGTGGGATGGGCGGAGGAGAGTGGGAGCGCAGTGGGAGGCAGGGATGGATTGAAGAATGAAGATAATGGGAAAAAACAAAACAAAAAAAAAACAGAAGCAGAGCTGATAAGCTCTCAGCGGAGGAAGTGTTGTTCTGGGCCAATTCCCCCATGGAGACCGTGCATCCCACTGCTGCCCTGCTCCAGGATGTGTCCTCGTCTGGGAATACACAAGGAATGCGGCCCCTTTTGTTTAGCGTGCGATAGGCTTCTGGTTGGCGGTCATTTGTGTGTCTTATGTGTGACGAGCTCCAGGCTTGGCAGAGTCTGATCAGAGCGACACTCCAACAGTCCTTTCTGGGTAAGGCCCTCCTGGGAAAACGATGACTGAGCTCAGAGCTGCTATCTTGCAAAGCCCCTCCTTGGCCAGTGAGACACATGATGGGCTTTCTCTGTTTTTATTTTTATTATTATTATTTATAAACCACACTTTAAACAAATGAATAAGGAGGGATCTAAAGCTTGCCAGCCTTTTTTTTGTGTTTGTTTTGTTTTTTTTTTTAGTTGGAATCCCCCCAAAGAGCCAGAAGAACTCAAAACCTTTCCCTGACACCTCCCACAATGTTCCACCAGTATGAAGGTTTTTAGAACTTGACGCTTCTCCATCCGTCTGCAGCTAGTCTGTCTCTTCAGGTTCGCCAAGGACACACTGCACATTGTGCTGAAAAATGCGAGTTTCTATCTAAATAAATAGAAGTTACTCGGTTGCTGCTGAAACACTGTTTGGCTGTTTTTTATGGATACAGCAAACCTGAAAGTGAGGGGAGAGAGGGGCGAGTTTGCACAACATGCTGCTAATAACAAAGTAGTCCAAGATTTTTAAAAATGCCCTCCTGGCAAAGGTTGGATGTACTCCTGAAGCTATTTTACGCTTAAATTGTATGTTTAATAGCCGGCGGAATAAAAATAGAATGTCCATCTTAAAACAGCAGGGTATGAGGAATATGCTGACTATAAGAAGCAACCAATCTATAAACAAGGTCTTGACTTTCAGCAGTTGTATAAAGCTATTGCTCACTTTTTCTCAAAAGACAACAAGCATGAGATTTGTTGGCGAGAAAACACATAGAAGTGATGCATGGCAAAAAAAAAAAGAAAAGAAAAAGTAGAGATTCTTTCAAGATGGAATAAGGCCTGTCCTGGATAAGGTGATAAATGTTTGCAGGCGTGGGAAGCACATAACTGATAAGTTGCACACAGTGTTTCCCAATAAATTAGAACGTCTTTGGGAACGTTTAAGTGTTCGGTTATTCCAAAGTCTGAAAGTTATATTCAGGCACTGATCTTACAAAATTATTTCTGTTCATTTTAAGGGAAAGCCTGAATTTTAATCGACTGAAAATACTGCCCAGGATGCCTAGATGGAAAAAAAAAAGAAGAAAATATTTATTTATTTTGTCTAATTAAATGTTTTTATGGGGGGGGGGGGAAAGCAAACATAGTTTTGTCTTTTACTGTTTTGGTTTTATTTACCAAGAGAAAAGAACATTTCAAGGATAGTCTATTTCACTGAGATGCAGCGTTGGAAAATGTTTTACGAAACAAGCTCAACTAGCCACATCCTGCATAAAAGGAAGGAGGCACCAAACAGTAAAGCAATACAAATCCACATTAAATAGCGATTCCTTTAGAGAAATTACGATATATTCACAGTTTTCTATCCAAACTGGTGAAATCTGCCTCACAATTTCACCTGATTCTGAGCATGGAGAGGAACAAGCCGGTGAAGTGAAAACTCCAGCAACACTTGGAATAATCATTAATCAACTTTGCTGTTACAAGGCATTCAAAGGGTTTCGTGGAGTCTTAACCTCACATGACTTTAAGCTCTCATTTCAAGCTCCAAACGTGGCTGAATTAAAGCAATTCTGCAAAGGTGAGTGGCCCAAAACACGGCGATGACAAAGACTCACAAATAATGGAAGCAGACAGCAGGTTTGTGATTACTTTCATCAGGTCCTGTTGGCTCACATTGCGTTATTCCCCTTACCAATCAAAGCGTCGTTTGAAAACAACAATCTGTATTCAATCAGGTTATCTTTTTTTTAGTTTTCCACAGTGAAATTGGGTTCGCCTGACGTATTCAAGCGAGGGAAAATACTTTTTTCACAGCGCTCTGTGACAGGGCTTTCTCACAAACTAACACTTAAAACACGTGAAACTCATTGCTTCGTACAGAGCAGTGAGTCACACATGGTCGGGAAGGGAAGTCAGCTATTTGATTCAATCTTAAAAGTGCACAAGGCTAAATCTTTGACTTCAACTGAGATTTTTTTTTCATACTTTCAGAAATACAGTTACTGAGAAAAGAACAACTCCTAATAAATAAAAAAAAGCCTTTATATATGCTCTTCGTAGATGTCAGCTTTTATGTTTAAAAGACCAGCGTAAGCTGGCATAAGAACAGAATTTCTTTATTTGAGCTCCTGATGGGAAGGAAATACAATGGGACACACGGAGACGGAAAACAAGGCAATGTGTGGTTTATTGATGTATTCAGGACAGTGTCTTAGCTTCAGTGTAGCCCTCATGTTGACAGTTTAAGCACAGTGATACAAGCACTAGTTAGCAGTCGAGATGCTGACCCAAACAGTGACATTCTTAGGATGGCACTTCACCTCCACAGATCACACACAGGGTTCCAATGCAGTCTGAAAAAGTATGAAATGTATTTTCATAAGCCCATCCACCCACTATGCACTTCTCCATTCGTTTTCGCCATCTATCCTTCCGGTCAGTCTTCCATAATTTTGACCTCTTGCTTTTCTGATTGTCCACCTTTCTATTCATTCACCTGATTGTCCATCCATCCTGTTTTTTTCTTTACTTCCATATTAAAACCTGGGATTTGGACATGAAATGCGCAAGAACCAAGAACCCTGCATATAGGGCATTGTATAGCTAAATAAAGTAATTTAAACAAATGTGTAATGATGATAAAAAGACCTGATGCTGTTTTTTTTAATCGCGTTCTCAAGTTTTTGTGAGCAATATTTGGCATTTCTTCAGGTTAAAACAACATTTGGGGGGGGAGAAGAAGTGAGACAGATTTGTGGAAAGAACCTGTAAAATATATAAAACGCTGTGCCTTTTGAATGAATTCGTTCATGTATTTCCAGGAAATAAAGCACATCTTTGGTTCAATGGTCATACATCTAAAATGCACAAGTATTGCAGTAGTACAAACTTCAGACAAAGGCTTTGTTTCCTCATTACTGCATGCATCCATCAAAAGTTGTTTTTTTTTTTCTTTTTTTAAAAAAGAGCCATTTGATATGTTTTGCGGGATAAATCCATGCAACTTATTTTTCAACAACTCATTCAACAAATGAGACGTTTGTCTTAGCCGGGAAATTTACGGCCTTAATTACATGACAGCTAAAAACACTTCCTGCGAACTAGCCGATACCACTCGCATGTAAAGACGCGCGTAAGATCGACAAACAAACATATTGCACCGGCTGCCATTACCATATATCTTCTGGGACTGAAGTAGCAGAATAAAAACTTTACACTCAAACCAACACAAATGTGCCACTTGTCTCCAAGGTCAGGACGACTGATGAACACCCTCGTTTCGTGATAGAAGTCACTCTAATTTAATAGTAAAGAGTCCCCCCCCCAAACACACACACACACACCTTTAAAGGACGAGGACGAGTTTTCACTTGAATAAAATGTGATTCAGACCTGGAGGTGGCAGAAAAACAAAATCAAAGAGGGAGCCAGGGACAGAGCTTTAAAAGCATATAAACCATCTGTCCATGCAGTCAACCACTTCACTGCAGGGTGTGTGTGTGCGTGTGTGTGTGTGTGTGTGTAGATGCAGTATATAAAATCCAAGACTCATTACCGTCGAGAGGGCAACTCAAGTGCCCTCAGACTCATTTTAGCTCCTTCTTATTTTTCTGCTAAACTAAACTCCAGTTTTTGGACATTGTGCACGGACAACAACGTATCTGATTGAAATCTTGAGCACAATAAAGTGCCTTTCAAAAGTATTCATGCCCAGCAAACATTTCTGTACTCTGTCATGTTGCAACTACAATTTATTCAATTTATGGTGCAGATTTTAGATAACAGACCAACACAAGGCAGAGGGTAATTTCGAAGTGATTGTTAAAATTGCTGATTCATAAAAATCAGGAAAATGTGCTACATACTTGATAAACTACAGATTGTTAATTCTGTGATTGTGAAGGGGATTGGCTGTACCGCAGTTCGTTTAGGGGAATGTGAGCAAACAAAGTCTACACTGCAAAAACACAAAATCTCACACAGTACTTTTGGTTTAATTTCTAGTGCAAGTATCTCTTAAAATGTGATAAAACTATCTTACAACTATTTTTAGCGAGATATAGGAGTTTATTTTTAATCAATAATTCCTCAATATTTGTTTATTTCACTTACAAGATTGGAAAAATGTCTTATTATATGTGAAATAATCTGCTTGTGTAATGAATACGTTTTGGTCGAGGAATTATTGCGTTAAAACAAACTCCAATACCTTGTCTTATATCAAGCGTACTAAGACATACTAGACTACACAACAATACTCTGTAAGATTTTATGTTTTTGCAGACACACACACTTTTTTTCTGTCAAATGGCACCTTTCACTTGATCCAAACTGTTTTCCAGTTTGGATCGGTTTTGCTCTCTGTATGTTCTCTATGTGCATAAGTGGATTTTATTCAGGTACTCCAGTTTCTTCTCAGTCCAAAAACATGACTGTTAGGTCAAATGTCAATCGTCTGTCCTGTGTGTCACCAACACCAAACTCCCAACACTGCACCCTCCAGCCCTGCCAGGACAAGGGAGGAGAGTTGGATGGGTGAATGCTTCAATTTCCTTCTAATTCACAATTGTATGCATTGATATGTCAAATTAAAGCGTGAAAAAATACATTGCGGTTGTCACAGAGACAATGTGAAACAGTTCGACAGCTGTGAATACTTCTGAGAGGCGCTGCAGAAACTAAAGCGGCGGTGCCACGCAGAGCTTTTTCTTTTGTTTCTTAAGTGCGACAGCGTGTACATTCAGATCCCGTCTCCAACTCGGCCCGTTTAGTCTGCGCCTCCCGGGGAGCACGAGCTCTGCCTCGAAGTCTGAAGGCGGTGCTAAAAGAGAGACGGCTGGCGCGGCCGGCGTCTTACAGGAAGCAGAGGAGGCAGGCGACCTCACATCCTGCCTGAGATCTGGAAGAGACGTTTCCTGAGAAAACGGCCCTCTGAACGATCTCTAGCGACGCTGCACTCCAGCTCTGCTGAGGAGCAACGCCGACCTTCGCAGTGAGAGAATGAACGGGGTTAGAACGACCCACGAGGAGACGTCACATTCATAAAAAAACTTTGAATGATTAAAATGTAATAAAGCCAAGCTTTCATTGGAGACAAAAGTGTAAAAGAACAAGACGCTCCCCAGATCAAGACACTGGTAATGGCTGTAAAAAAATGATGTCTCAACAGGCAGCTTCTGTGCTGTCAGGCAGTAAATACTTCCAGGCAGTGCGATCAAGGAAATTCCCCCATGAATAGAGCCAAACATTCGACCATCGCAGGACGGTGTGGCCGTTGACTCTGCCTCCTAACTGGTTATGAATCAGACGAGAGGAAGACTGGCTTTTCTGAAACCATCCTCCCACCACTCTTTTTATCTGCTCATCAAACACAACCAAGATGTTTCCCCATGCAGTTTGTCTGTCTCAAGACTTCAAACATTTACAAAACGCAGCCGCACTTCATCACAGAAGTAAAGTGGAACTCGTCAGCTTTCCACCACTGAGCAGTCATCTCTTCACAGTTTGTGGATCGGAGTCGCTGCATCTGCCCAAAAGCAGCCAATCCGCCTCCAACCCCCCTCCGCCGCCTCTCTCCATCCCCACCTACTCCCTCCTGTTGCCATCAGGGCTTCTTGGCTGTGGATTTGGCTTTCCCGTTGGGTCCTGTTTTGATCTGGGTCATCTCCACATCTGTCAGGGTGTCGGGGGGAAGGCTGGAGCGCATGCGTTCAATGGTCCTCTGGTAGGCTGCCCTCTCTTGCTCCAGGGAGCGAATCATGTGCTTCATTTTGCTCTCCCGAGAGAGGAAGTTCTCCATGCTCGTCTCCAGAGTCTGAATCTTCTGTCTTGCAGCCTGCAGGACAGAGAGAATGCACCTCAGTCGACACTGTTGCAAAAAGGACACTTAAATCTGAGAATCTTGATGACTACAACACAAGAAGTGCAATTTCGCACCGCAGCCTGGGAGGGTTATGTCACCAATCACTGTAATGCATCTAAATGTACATTTCATCCACAGTCTTGAAATAACTTATTGAGTTTTATAGGAGTCGCTTTTCAGCTTCCAAAACATTGAGCCTCTAGTGATTTTCTCTCGTTAAATCAGACATGAGAGCACCTGAAGAACTTTTAAACCTCTGTTGATATGAAGCTCATCAGGTGCGACTTTATCAGTCCTCCTCCACAGATTCACACTTCACTGAAATGACTGAAGTACGTGGAGAACATAACAGCTCTCAGGCCTTTTGTGTCTTCAACAGTCTCTCCTTACCGCTGTTTTCCACTGATGTATCAGTGCCATCTGCAGGCAATCCGAGGTAATGCAATTACACACAGCTTCTAGATTGTACAAATTGGCGTCGTTTCAGCAAATCGTGACTCTTTGCACAAGAATATATCCTCTCAACAGTTTACAATTTAAACATGTGACACTGTACTTCATCTTCCTTACTTGAAGTTTTTCCAGCAGATCCATGTTCTGTTTTTTCAGCTGCACGTTCGTCTTCTCTAATTTGTCGAGGCGCTCCGAGTCGTCGGGTGGCGGCCCGGCGTCCAACATCTCATCCTGCAGGACGTGGTACTCAACTTCATATGCATGCAGCTGCTTGGAGATGTCCATCTCCATAACCTAGTGATCCAGAATAAGCTCCAGTGAGGTTGTTTATTCTTAACAGTTTTCTTTCTCCTACATTTTTGGTTTGCGCCAATCTTTCAGACATATAAAGCCTGGAGATAAAATGTGTATTGCAATAGCATTACTTTGTTTGTAAAACATTCGATTTTTGGGGGACACACCTGTTGAATTTAAAGATGCCTAAAGTCCAAAAACATATGACATTGCTCTTTTTGAATCACAGTCAAACTACTGATGGGCGTCACGCTAAAGGTAAAGTATGCAGTTTGCATGTAAACCAAAATAAAAACCTCAACAATTGTTCTTTTGGACTTTATACAGTCAAGACTTTTCAAGATTCTCCAGGAAAGCAATGACGGGTCCTACTGAAAATATAAAATGATCCATTGGGAGACACAGCAGATGAAACCTAAACTCAGCTTTCTGGCCTGGACCCAAAGTAAAGTGTTGTGGTGGCCGAATCATGCTGTGGGAATGATTTCATCAATGCATTGCTTTAAATTCCTTACAGTACCTTGGTTATGGTCTCCTCCATCTGTGTTTGTGTGAGCGTGGGGAGTGTAGTTTTCAGGTAGTCCACGATGCTCTCAAAGCTGTCACATTCCACTATCTCCCTCTCATGGCTGCTCAGCAGACAGAGGGCCACTTTAAAGATCACCCCAGGACCCTGCACAAACACTAAATCTAACCACAAAAACACAAAGAAGAAGCATCAGAAAAGCGTCAATGTAATCGACAACACTAGAGGTGAAGCAGATGTAATTCTGCTGAGGCATTTGGCTGCAATCAGAGAGCTTTGGTAAAGACAGTGTTCTGGCTTTACCAAAGATACGGGACACGAAGCCAAGGGGGAACTGTGAGGCGAAGAGGGTGAGGAACCAAGGCGCGGCGTAGAGGCTCGGCCCGATCTCGTACTCCTCCAGGTGGTTGTAAAGGTCCCGGTGGTAGTCGTGCAGCAGCCTGGACAGCTGGTACATCTGAATCTGGAGACAAAAAGGCAACCTCAGGTCAGAACAAACTGGTAGAACTGGATCAGGAAGAGACAAGATTTCCAAAAGAAATCTAAGAATCAATGAAGGTGTTTTTTTTTTCTCCCTCATTTAACCACAGCACTGGTAAAGTGAAAGCAGTGTTGCTTTAAGGACTTGCTCAGACATGGCCGTGCGCCTGATGAGCTGCAATAACTCTTTTTACAGTATGAGACAGCAAACAGCAAAGACGGGAGAAGCAGAAGTTAGCTCGGGCTAAAATTAGACTCTCTGCTTTTACAATTTCCTCAAAGTAACAAAGAAGACAAGCAATACCTGAACCTCCTCCCCGAAGCGCAAAGAAAGCAGCACAAATATGTCAGGGAACGTCTTTTAAAGACCAAAACCGCTGCAGGGAGGGAAACAGCAGGTTTCTGCTCGACTGAACGGTTACCTGGAGGAGATTAAACATTACCCTCCCTGTCGATGCTTCATCTATGGTGAGGTCAGCTGATGTTTAACTGGAGCTAACAGAGCAGGTGTGGTCCGACGGAGGGGTGGAGACATGCTGCTGACAGTAGGTCACACCAACAAAAAGGTGGCAGGCAGATGACCGTTATAAAATGAATGGAGGAGTACACTGTGCAAGATTTTAAACAGGAAGTGAATGTGTTTTTGTTTGCGTGTCTCTGCATTCAAAACACATTCACAAAAATTTAATCTGGACCTGCCACTCCTGTCAAAAGCAATTTTTAAAAAGCCAATAAAGACAAATCTGTAAAAAAGTATTTTAAAATGATACTAATGCCACAAAGTCGACAAATGTTCAGTAAAACTAAAATAACATCAACTCGGAAAGAATTAGAGCATATCCTCCAACTCGTGATGGCATTACATAAGAAAACTCAACGGTGTGTGTCGTCATCCTGCTTTCTACACTTTTGGTGATAGAAAGGACCAGGCGCTGTAGTTCTTACAGTAAAATATTTCAGGGTTTTATTCATGGCATAATGAATAAACTATTTAAACTTTGCAGCAGGTCTGCACTGCTGGGGTGCAAACTCGGGTTCTGGGCTGTTGTTATGTTGCTCTAACTGCACATTATTCTTAAAAAATAAATTGAAGTCATGTGCATTTACTGGATAACAGTACTGATTATAATGCAAACCACATTGTGCCTTTCCTTTTCCACTTAATGAATGCAGGGGCAAGCGAAGAAGTAGTTAAATGTTTATTTGATTACACAAGGAGTAATTTTCCCTCAGTCTCATAAAGACTTAAATGGTTCTGTCTATTATTTTCTAAGCATTTAATGTGTTTGTGAACAATGTTATGGAGAACTGGGCATAGATTTCATTAATGAACAATTTTAAATGCTTAATGCTTAGTGCTTTTAAATGCACTATTTGTTACTGAGGGAAAATTATTTTGTTCAATGATACCATGAAATATTACAGTTTTAATTCTATTGTGATCAATATCATCAGCAGCCTTTATCGAGTATTTGTGACAAAATGTCCAAAGTGGCCAAACAGCAAGCAGGAAGGTCAGGACAGGTCAAAACCAGAACCCTTTGGCGATGTTCACATCCCAACTGCAGTGTTTTGTAAAAGTATTTATACCACTGGAGCATTTTCTTTTATTTATTTTCTTTCGGGCCAGAACTTTAATGTATTAATTTTGATTAACTGATTACATAGATTTTAACGTGTTAAATAGTTTTACTCATTATTTTTTTTTTTTTTTAGTTTTACAAAAAAAACTTCCTGCTGGAAACTTTATATCTGCGTTTCTGGTATGCCCCTAAATGTGATGCACAAGCAACATCCGCACACAAAGCAAAAGACGACGAAGCCTCTTGTCTTGGACCCCTGCGGATTCATCTTTGCCTCAATAAGTAAATTAGTATGAGTCTGGAAGAGGCTGCTGTTGTGTGTACGTTGTGCATAAAGGAGTTGGCCTGTAACCAAAGCTACTCAAACCTAAAATGCCATTTAAATGCAAAACATGTTGCAGCAGCATCGACGTACCGAACGCTAATGCGAGTGTCCACAGTGCAGATTTCTAAAGAAGTTTTTTTTTTCTTTTTTTTTTTTCAATGTTCCCTGAATGCTGAGATATAACAGTGCTTTGCTCGAACCTGATGGTTAAATAATACAAATAACAGATTGAAAGCAACAAATATATTTGATGTTCAGCTTCTACGTCTATATCTATTCAATAATGTAGCCGCAAAATGGGTCTTTGAATTAAAGATGTCGCTTAATTTGTCAATATATGATCTTCAATTAAATTGTGATCAATCAATTACAAACCTTGAAATTAAAAATGACCACTAAGTTCGTTACAGTACAAACACAAACTTTGATCAATTGTATTTATTATGTGAAAGACTAAAGCAAAGTAGTGCATGGCGGAGAATAGTTGATGTTCTTCAAGATGTTTTGCTTTAATGACAGTAAAATAAAATTCTAAACATGCAGACAATGCTACAGGAGAATATGAAAAAATAACGCTAAAGTGCAAAAGTCTTCACCAGTTAAAAATATTTCTGCGCACTCATAAGTTGGCTTTTGTTCGAGAGGCATGTCAAAGCAGCCAATCAGTGTGCGCGCTGACCTGCAGTGACACCATGTCGGGTCGGTACTGCCGCCTGATGCCCAGGTCGTACATCAGGAACTTCAACATGTCGAAAGCTTGCTCTTCCCTCATGTGGAGCAGCAGCACTCCGGCCACAAAGCTGATGCCTTGGCAGTAGCCAACCTGTGCAGAATAAATAGGAAAAGGACGATGTATAATGAGGTTGAAGAGATTCTTTACTTTGAAGGTTTTTTTTGTGAGGGGAGCAAAAAGGACTGCAGGATTACCTCTGTGTCCATCAGAGAGTACGCCTTCAGCAAATTGTAGAGGGAAAGTTGGCCTGCTCCAAGCTGGGCTGAGAAGTACTGGTGGGTGGGGAAGGTCCGGCCTGAGAAGGGAGTTGGATTTACGACTACAAACTTTTGTTGTAAAAAAACAATGCTTCGTGTGAGATCTTCATAAACTATTCGCAGTTTGTAATTTTATGCACCACTGAGCAGACGGACCTCAGTTTCAGTTTTTCCATTTAATTTGTTCTACAGCAAAGCCGATTTTACAGTGCACAGTTTGCAGGCCTAATGTAGGAAGTGACTGTTGAATTTTTTATCTAACAAATCGAGGTAATCTCTAACAATATAAGTGGCTTTTACCCTTTTATTGTTATAGATAATGCGAGGGACTATATTGGCTGCGGCACCTTCCTCTAAGCAGCTGTTGGTCTAAAGACTAGTGGCACAAAAAGCAGCTGAAACACGAGCTTTTAAATCTCATGGTGGTGAAATTCAAGTACTAAGTTCATAAACTTTTAAATTAAGCTGCATTGTCAACAAATCAAAACGCAAAGTAGACATGCAAATTTTAGACAAGCACTTCAGAAAATTTGAGACAAAGAATTGGAAAGAATTTAATTTCTAATTTAAACCATGTGTTGGAGTATTGTATGAACTTTGAGAAAATGTCTGCTACTGTATTCTGCTACTGTAAGTATTCAGCTTAAGAAATGTAAGGGGCATCCAAATTTACTTCAAACTCAAATGATAAAATTATTCATTAATCCCAAAGGAAAACTAAATAACTACTAAATTGTTATTTAATTATTTAAAATAATCATTTATATATATTTAACTACGTTGTATTTAATTTAATGATTTAATTACGTTAAATAATTTAATTATTAAATTAAATACTCAAGAATTTAGCTCAGCAGCAGATTTGAATTGGCGTTTTCAATCCAACATATTATCCACTCCATGTGTAGAAAAAAATATGCCTTTCTTCCTGTAATTGTAGCAAAAAGAGAAGCGTCAACTTCCATGTGCCTCATTTGTTTTTAGGTGCTTCTGAAAGCTACGCTCAACTGTCATCCGACTTCCTCGCATCTCTTTCCTTTCTTCCTAATGCAAAGAAATGTTTGCACAACTCGCCGCAAGGAAAATCGGTCACAATAACTTTCTAAACAAGACACGCAGAAAGCTCTATTTCTGTCTCTGATAGGTTTTGTTTTCTGATGAAGAGGACCTAAGTCTTCCGGTCGCTTCTGCCTGCAGTGGGGCATTGATGAGAATATTTCCCCTTTTGTTGTGTTCAACCCTAGAGGGGGCCGTGTGGTTGAGAAAAGGTCACATAGCGGTGAGCAAGTTCACCTAGGTCGACCAGAATGGCGTGCTGCTGTGCGGTGAGCTGCTTCAGCAGGTCGTAGTAGGGGGTGTCTGGAGCTTGCTGGCGCTGGGGCAGTCTGTGCTGCAGCCGATGCTGATGGGAAAGGAGTAGCCAGACCTCCCCGCGTCTGCTCTTTGGAACTCCTGCAGAAAAAAACACATTAAATAAATCAAGTATAATCGAGGTAACATTTAATAACATTAGCCTTTTAAAGTGCATTTCAGTCCACGCTCACAAACTCATGCACTTCCCTCTCACCCTGGCAGATGGCTCTGTATATGTCCTCCTTGTCCTGCGGGTTTGTGGTTCGGCCTGGAGCTGTTAGCTTTCTCTCCCAGAGCGCCTGAGCTTCCTTGGAGCAGGCACACACTTCCTGGTAGTTGAGCTTCGTTTTGCGGATGTGTAGCTCGTCTCGACTCGCTTCAGTCGAATTGGGAGGAAGAAAAACAGATAAGGGAACAGACTGAACATCGCTCCGCGAAAGAGGGCATGAAAAGGACAGGCAAAAACCGCCAGGAGAGGATGCAGACCATCAAGCCTTTTAGCTAAGATGGAAACACAAGACACAAAAGCCACAATAACACCAAACAGAAACCGGATTATTCTAAAGACTTGATCGTAGTGATGAAGGGAACGGAAGGATAAAAAAAAAAAGCTGATCACCCCAACTGCCAAAACTGTAACATGCAGGGGAAAAAAAGGAAAGATGAGTTGAATGACTCTTGCAGCTAGCCACTGGCATCATGCAAAACCTCTTCCCTGATCCCAAAGGCTTCTGTTATAATGCTTACCTTCTATAGAAAACCGTTTTGCACTGTAAGGTTGGTCCTCAGACCAGCATTGACGTCAAAATATCAGACAAACAAGAAGAGATGTGTTGGTGTTGGATTAAAGTGCATTAAAGTGATGTACTCTTTTCTTTGTTTGTGTATTTTGAGATGTGAATGCATCAAAATATTATGTTCAGACACTCAATGCTGTTGAGGAGTGCAGACCTAATTCTGCATACGTCTATCGAGAAGTGCAGTCTAAGATGTCATTTATTTTTGATGAACAGCATCTTAGAGAGCTGGATTGTATCCTAAAAACAAAAATTCAATGATTTTCGTATCAATCCGTCGAATAATGTAGATTAACCGTCTTGTTTTTGGTGCTACCTCAGCAGCAACTGTGTCCTTAAATTCAGAAATATTTTTCTGTTGTGTTTAAGCTCAACTTTCGGATTGACGGCAGTGATTCCAATCACTGCCGTCAGGTTAATATTCACCATATGATTTCTGTAATTCAGTGACACAAATTTGAGAAGAAACACAATGATTCGTATTAAGGGTAACAATGCCGGTCAGAACCAGAGCAAACAAATTACACAAACTGACCTGAATTTCTTCTTTTGTCTCAAGGGGCCATTCACTGCAGTGGCTGACTGAGATTGCCACAGAGCGTTTTGAAATAACTGCATACATCTGTTAGATTTCTACACTATTTCACCATTTCTTAGATGTTTTACCTCAAGAATGACATTTTCATTACCTATGTGCTGAAAATCATCACAACTGTCAGAAATAAAGGTTTTGAGTTTGAATAAATTACCTTTTCAACAATATCTACGTTCATTGAATAATAAACATCGGTTGTAAATATTTAGTTTATGGTCTCACGTTCAAGCTGGAGAGTTTGTTGATACTTTTCCTCTTAGGATGTTGTTGCGCTGAGCCCTGATATCCAGGTTTGGATCTCAAACACATCATGGCAAATTGGTAACATCGGCTAATTTCTTAGGCGAGCTCTTCTCTTTTTTCCAAGCTTTTTTCATACATTAGTCAAGAAAATTAATGTGAGTATAAATATATATTGCCTAAGTCCTGGTACTAAGGCAATTATGTTATTACGCTAACAATAAGATAAAACCTAAACAGAGTTTAAAGGTTGTTAAAGTATGATGATTTATGGTCTTTAAGCCGTGCTGGTGCAGTGAAACTTTTTATATAGCATATTAGATTTTTTACAAGCTGAACAACAGGAAGAGAACTATTAGTGAAGGGGGGAAAAAATACGCACAAAAGTGTAATTCCAGTTTCAGCAAGTATGAGGATATCATAAGCACCATGTGTCCTTCATGTGACCAGCAAAGAATGCACTCCAGGCTTAAAATGCCGCTTTTTGGTGCGGTGGAGAAGAGATTTACGCTCACCTTCCAGCCTCTGATTCTCCTTTTCCATGCGCAGCAGGAGGATCTGCTGGTGGATGGCAGTTTTCCAGAGAGCTCTGTAATCGGCTCCTGTCTTCTTGGGCTTCTTGTCGGCCGGCTGATCAGATGCCGGGGATAAAAGACGCCGCAGAGGGTCCAGACCTGGGTCCGAGGCACGAGGAGACAGAGGCAGCAGCTCCGTGGCATCAGAGCCGTCTGCAAAAGTTAGTTAACAGAAGAACGCGTGATTAAAATTCATATAACGGTAAGTATGATTTGCTAGCAGTGTTGAGTCCGCAGAAGGTTTTAGAGGATAGTGAGTGCAGCTCCACATAGCTGCTTTTAACTTAGGATTAGTTGTCTGGAGTGGTTCTCCGCTAGTAAAAGAACCTGCTTTCACACACACAAAAGAATTTAACTTATTCCAAAACTGACAGAAAAAAATGGAGCATTTTGAAATAAACAAGTATGTTTTCAGAATCCAGAGGAAAGACACACAGACAAGATACCAAATTAAAATCAGAAAGAGATTTATTTAATTTTTGCCTAGTCTCACTGACAAACAATAATGGATATGACTCTCATTGTGGTTCATTAGTCCGACAGATGACTTTGTTTTTTATCAGTGTTTCAAATTCTTTAGGGCAAGGTATGTTTCTTTTTGGGACATTGTGGTCTTCTTCGTGTTGCCACACAGAGTCTATTTGGTTACAAGGTCTGCAAGTGGCTAGAGACACTGAAGGGGAGGGAGGAAAGTTAACTCCTTGTCAGTAGTTACTGCATTAATGTATAATCTTTTGCAAAGACGTCTGCTGTGGTTCATTTATTCAACTGGAATTACTATTGCAGTCTTTAAAAACACGTGCAGATTTATCAAATTTAGAAGTTTTAGAAATTTATTTATATTTCATTTCATATTGATTTACAAAAGGACATCTCACCGAGACGCAAAACAAAATATTCTTTAAAATCAGAACTTTTGTATTGCAGAAAACATTTTCTGGGCACTACTCAGAGAACTGATGTGAAACTGAGTGAAATGGCAACAAATATTTCAATAACTCTAGCGACAACATTTGCACACAATATTCATGATGCAACAGTTTCCTGTCGGCACATTGGTCAGATTCATTAGAGCAAATGACACCGATTACATGTTGCACATAATGATTCCTTGTAGAACAGCTTAAAGGATTATGTTACCACACCTGTGTCCTGCATAGATGCAGATGGCTTGTTCATGGGTGAGGCGACCCGCAGGAAGATCTTCTGTCTCCAGGAGACCCTGCGTGGGGTCAGATGGAGACCTCCGCTCAGAGAGTCGTTGCTGCAGCTTGACAGCGTCCTTTTTCTGCCTTCTCCATTGCTACAAGGAAGGACAGATGTGTTAGAGACACCTGATAAAGGGGTCAGGTGTCACATTACGCCAACTCTCTTCAACCCCTCCAGTAATGGCAGACACAAACCAAACACACGCACAACAGGAAAACTCATCCGGCTTTCTGGACAGTTCAGTTCATAAGTGGTGAAGCTGAACCCTGCGAAAAAGCAGTAGCCACACACCGATTCCCCAGTGTCCGTGTTAATGAAGCAGCAGTAAACAGAAGAGACTTTGGGCACGGCTGAGGCGCATGCATTTCTGTTCTTTCTGAAAAAGAAGGTGATTGTCAGCGAAGGAGAAGAGACCAGTGATGAGAGTTTCTTAAAAGCTTTACATTCACAACCTGTTTGCAGACATCGCAGCTGTAGAAATACAATCTAGACAGTCTGACAGAAGTGGGTAGACGCAAACTTTCACAATCCTGGTTACTAGACTATATAAAAACTTTTATGAATCCATTCCTGTAAGACCATGGGAGGGAAGGGAGAGGTCTTTGGCATAGCAAAAAACATAGGGGAAGGTCCTGTAAAGTGTGCGCCTGGTCAAATGTTCGAACTGAATGCCATAATGCATCTTTTATTGAAATGAAGGAATTTATTTGCACAATATTTACTCTGCGCAAATACATTTAAAAATGTTAAATGTCAAGTTTCTTGTTTCTTTATTTAATCTTATACATTGTAAATAATTTTTCTTGACACTATAAGGTTTTTGAAGAATGAATTCAAAGAGCGACAAACATTCAAAATAACTAAAGCCCTTAATGGGAAAGGTTAAACAGCTCATTGACTTCCAAAACTTAAAAAGAAAATTAACAAAGAGAAATAATTACTTCCACCTCTTGCTGATAGTCACAAAATGCTTGAGCAATCAAAAACCAGTCTCAGAATATAAAAACCTGCCTGAACATGTGAGCAATGGGAGACAGGAAGTGACCTTGGCACAAGACTAATGTCACTGACACAAACAATCTGGCCATGCATGCCCCAGTCACTCCTTAAAATTCTTCCCTTGACACATTTTCTCTAATGTTTCTCTGTCGTTAACTCAAGCAGGGCGTCGTCTTAAAACACAATCAGAAAGAAAACCTCAGAGCGGACAAGTCATATTCAGCACATTCAAAAACCAAGGGTGAAATATCTGATCCATAATCTGGGAGCAACGCAGGTCAAGAATAAAAGCTCGTCTTGATTCTTTGGAAGCTGCCGTGAAGATTGGCTGCTCAGAGAGCAAACAACACCTCCAGGGAAGTAACGCAACACAGCGGCCCGCTGCGCTGCATCTCATCTATAATGAAAATGTTGACCTTTACTTTCTGCCTTCCAGACATCTGAGGAGGCAGAAGCCACTTCTCAGACACACCCAGGTCTATCCTGCTTTCATTGACAAACCAAACACTCGTTGGTTAGACGAAGGTTACCGACGACAACCTTCCAAAATGAGAAAGAAAAAAAAAGAAGAAAATTGCAAAGCTTGTTAGATTTTGAATTGTGCAGCATCTTGCAAAAAAAAAAAACAAACAAAAAAAACCATTGCATCCTGTTTTGTTAAAACCAAAAACTTCAATGTGTTTTATGGTACCGATGAACAACAAAGTGCTACACTGTTGTGAAGTGGAAGGAAAGTGGCATATGGTGTGAAATATATCCTACAAATAAAAATGAGAAAGGTGTGATTTACTCTGATGCCTCTACATAAAATCTAGCGCAACCGTCTGCTTTAAAAATTTACGTCATTAATAAATGGAATTCACCTGAATGTGATTTAAAGTTAGCATAAATATGACAGGTCATAGAGAATATTAAGGAATCATGAAGACTCAGCCTACAGCTGCAAACCTAAAACGGACCTGGACGAGGCCCATCTGGTGATGGGACAAGTATTAGTCATGTAATCCTCTGATCTGAGTTTTCTGGAAGAAAAAAAAAAGTCATTGTTGAATGAAGCCGATGTAAAGCCCAAAGGCATGGCAAACGGATAGAAGAAGGTGGATAAGAACGAAACCGAACTTTGGAAATAAGAAGTAAAACGCAGTCACCAACTTCGTGGTGATGCACTGTGAGGGTGTTATGTTGTGGGGCTGCAGTGGCAGCTGGGTCATAGGGGGCGCTGTCCTGCCTGACATGGTGGAGGGGCAAAGAGGGGGGATCTAAAAATTATCTATAAACATGATTTGAAAATTTGTATTTCCACTAATTTATAGATTTGTAGAACCTTATCACCAACTGACTCTCATTCATCAGTGAATTTTCCCGACAGATTCCTATCAGATAAAGCTGGTAGAGACAATCCAAAATAACTTACAGCCATATTTGAAAAGAAAGTATTGGTCACAGGGAATGAACACGAATTGACTCCGTATCTCAGTTTCAACCCTTTTTACTAGCGAAAAAGGGTTGAAAACAAGTTACTAATTTCCTTCCATTACCACAAAAATGTGACGTTTTGTGTTGGTCTATCAGAAGAACAAAAAACAAACAAACAAACAAAACAAAAATTACAATAAAATACATTTTGTTTTAGTCTGGGAAAAAAAGCCTCAGTGGTGTTTTTGCAAAGTACCGTCACGTCAGAAGAATGAAATGTAGTTAATGACGTTCGTTCATCTCGGTGAAACACGCAGGAGTTTGTCGTGCAAAAAGCTTTAGATGCACATGCAAATGAAACAGAAGGAGGATGTATCAACATCCCGCTCTAAACGGGAAGAAGGCCAGTCCATCTGCAGAGCCGAGAGGTGGGTTAAAAAAAAAAAAGAGAGAAAAGTCTTGAAATCCAGGAAACGAGAACAATAAGTTCTACTATCCAGTTAAAAAGAGACTGGATGGTAGAGCTGCGAGTTACAAAGATTCAGCCAACACGGATTATGGCTACTGCCATCCCAGCAACAGGTCAGCTGTTCCCATCCCATAGAAGTCATAGTCTTCATCATCAGCTGTCTGTTTATGCAAGGGAGGGGGGCGGTTGGTCCAAATACCCCTCCTCCCCGCTCACCTCTTGAAGCTCCCACTGTCCGTCAGGGAGCCCAGCGAACCCTGGTAAAAGCTTTTCAGGAAAGTGGGAGCGGAGAAGGTGGAGGGGAGGCTGAAGGAGGACTCCCCCTCGGAAATGCTGCGCGTTCGGGACACGGCCACGTGACTGGGCGGGCCCGGCGTGAAACGCCCACAAATAAAATGAAAACAAACAACAACAAAAAAATTAAATAATGAACAAACATTACATAAAGGAAAAGAAAACAGTGAGAAATGCATGTGGGTCCAAAACATTGACAGGAAACCAGTGAATCTATTGTTTCAGAGGACAGCAGGGGGACAAGGGGAGCAGATTTTAGACTGATGAAAGTGCTGCAAATAGATTACATTGTGTGTGCAGGAATCAAAAGGTCAGCGGAATATTTTGTTAGTTTTAAAGTGATTAGGGAGATTAACTGTTAAAAAAAATCAACTAAATCTCAAAGCTAATCACAACAGCTCATGTCAAAAGAAAACTGCAAAATGTTCAAAAGATTCATTCCTAAACCTGCTAAATATATATATATATAATAATAATAATTCATCTTCCTTTATTAATGGTCTAAAAAAATAATGCACAAAATGACCGACTGTTTCAGGTGTTTTACCTGGTCTGCAGCAGCTCTGGGTTGACGGAGTGCTGCCTGCGGAGCGGCGCCTGTTTGGTCTGGTTGGCCGGCTGGCTCTCGAAAGAGATGCGCTTCCTCACCGGCGGGTGGCTGAAGGTGTGAGCACGCCGACGGAACTGCGGCCCGAATTCCAGCTCGTCGTCTGGGAAGGCGGGAGGAGAACCTGGCGGGGAGTGACCAGGAGACTCCTCATCCTGCTGGTTAGGACAAAATGCAAGATGTTGGTGCGTGTTTGCCGCACTGAAGTTGCAGATGTGCCAAAATACTCTGCATAGTGACACAAACCCACAAAAAAATAAAATAAAAAAGTTGGAAATAAAATCTGCACTCACCTACTTCCTCACGATCAAACTGACTCCACGCTAAACTTCTCTACTCGCCACTATTGAACTCTGTGCCTCATGCCTGCTGGTACAACTCCCACATCTATTGTATTCTAATGGATGATGTCCTATGACTCGGAGCATCGCACACGATTGGTGGGGAGGACCTCACTGGTAGCAAGTCAGCACGAAAACCCTCCAATCTGCTCCCGCCTGCCGGCAGAGACCTCCCTCTCGACTCCTGTCACCACGCTGGACATGCAGTGACATTTGTGCTGTCAGTTCCTATCTATGAACACAAACCACTTCCAGTTCAGTGCAGAGCAAGAACTGCACAATAAACTGCCCTTTAATAAGGCAGAAAACAGAAACTCACTCCCCGTGTCTCTTTGTGTCATGATGAGGCTGAGCAGACAATGCGACAGACGGATCTCGGCTGAAGTACAAATGGACATCCTGAGCGTTGTTTCCTGCTCGCTTGTACATCCCATCCTCGTGAGGCGCTCCGCAAAGCACCTCATAAATCTATTTGCGATGCAAACAGGTTTATCTGACCCGCACAACATTACTTGGGAAAGCATTTCTTTTGTCTTCTACTGGGTAACGAAGGATTTTTCTGAGGAACAGTAAATCTGACTGAAGTATGCAAGGCAAAAACTAAAATAAATCTGTGGAGGCTCACAGATTCTGAGAAGGTAGAAAATATGCAGCAACGATAAAAGAATGAATGGAGTCTGAATTTCCTCAACCCAGCAGCTCCAGTTTTACTAAATATGATATGAAGAGTTTGAAGCAGAAGGCAAACTGGGTCACATCGACAGATCTGAAGTGGAGGCTCTGCTGCGTTTCTGGAGATACTGCCGAGAATTATTCTGCAGATTTCTGAGAAACGTTCTCCCGCTGGTGAACAAACTCCACCAGGAGGAAAACTCAACTCAGCGATGCCGTTGTTCAGCACTGCAACTACCATTTTGATTCTAATGAACCCGTTCTCGAATGGATCCCCTAAAAATTGCTCGGAAGGCCGCAAACGGACACTCTTGATGTAGACCCTTCAGGTATTTCCAGAAATGAAGGAACCGTTTAAAAATGATCAGGACTAGTGTGACCAAAGGCCTGCATGCACAAATAAAGTCATATTTATTAGAACAAGCTGCAGGCTTTGAACTACTTTAACACTTGCAAATACTTTAACATTATGTGCAACTAAAACACATTTAAAATGTACGTCATAAATTCAAGAAAAAAAAAAAAAACTACGACTCACTTATATCCTCTCTTCATATGTATCTGATCATTTAATAGCTTTAAGTGCTTATTTTGAGATTAAATTAATTAGGTCAGCAGTAACGATCCTGTATCTGTGGTTTGATCGAGTCATGCTGAATGCTTTTTACAACCTCGATGCGAGTCCTGAAAGCTGCAGCAGGCCTGTGCTAAACGGACAAAATCCTCTTAACGTCACACTGACGGGCAAACGGGACTTTGTTTCATACTCTCTTCACATTCTGCATGACGGCAACAAAATTCAGCCGCTAGTTACAAGCAGCTCGCTGACGCCTCCGTATACACATTCCCGGTCAGCCGTACAGCTCGGCCTCTCGGCCAGCGGCCTTTAATCTGAAAGGCATCTGGAAACAATGCGGAGCAAAATCGCGTCTTCAAGTTCGAAGAGCCCCGGAGAGAAAGCAAATCCAACACTTAGTTCTGATGCTCATGGCAAAGCTGCACTATAATAGGATTTAATAAGCTGGCGGGTTGAAAAAAAAAAAAGAAAGAAAAGAAAAGAAGTGGGAATTCCCAGAATCCCCTGATAGACGCTCTGGGAATTCTCAAGTTTCTCTCTCAAGGACACTTACTCTTTCGAAACTGCTAATGCTTCCCATGCTTCCCAAGCGGCCCCGCATTCTGCTGGCACCCTGGTGACAGATATCAAGGGACAACGTGAGACACGGTGCGAAAAGATACAAGTGTTTGATAAAATAAACAATTAGGGTTAATATGACGTAACTGTTTTCTTTTTAATTCTTAAGGATAAAACTGCCAAAAATCGAAGAAATGCACAGTCGTAAGAAAAATCTGAAATGGGAAGACACAACAAGGGCAGATGTTTTCAGAGTTGATAGCATTCAGTGCGGTTGTTGACCTAAGGTCTAAGAGATAATAACAGATGGCAGCAGAGACTCTCTGAATGCCTGGATCCCTTCACTAAGGAATTATTGTGTTGTCTCACTGGCAGATATGGGTCAATCCAAATCCCTTTGGATGAGCGCGACACAGAAACAAGCAGAGACTGAGCCGGGTGGGGGCCAAAAACAAAAAAAAACAAAGGTGGCTACATTCAATCAGGTGCAGAGCAATTGAAGAAACAGAAGACTTGGAGAGAAAATATGTAACAAGAGGAAGGATTGAACTAAAAATAACAAATAAAAAAACTCTACTTATTCCTACCCTGGCAAAGATGTTTTCCAGAGAGCTGGTGAGGGATGTGCGGGCTTTATTCTTGAGAACATCAAGTTTGAATCGACTGCCGGTGGCTGAGCCGTCTCCTGCAGCTGTGCTGTTTGTTGCATTCTGCAGAACATCAGGAAAATCATCATTAAATGATGTGGGAACGGTGGCCGTTTTAGGTAAGAAAAGCATCAGACGTGTAAAAGTGAGAAGCAAATGTTAGTTGCCAAGGTTAACATCCACTCCATTTTTTTCTAGTTTTTTTTTTTTTTATGCCCAGCATTTCGAAAGTTTCCAAACTTTACAGACTAAATTCAATTAAATTCTAGATTTAGAAACATTTTTAACAGAAACTTTTCCCAAACATAAGGGAATGTCTGCAAGTTTCAAAGCTTAGTGCTGTTTTTATTTTTTTATAAGGGTTAGGATACTTGTCAACAGTAACATTAAAAGGTGTGTGACTCGATGGTTGGTAATAGGGCTTCTCTTAATAATACCTGACGGACAGAGCAAGACGTTCTCTAAGCTAGTGGTGTAAAAAAAATCTATTTTCTCCTTTCTCTGTTGCTGGAAGCTGCCGGTCAGCTGTGCAAAAAAGCTATGAGTGGATATACCCTGAACTTTTCCACTTCGTTAAAAAAAAAAAAAAAAAAACTATCAGCTGTGGAAAACACAGATAGTCATGAGTTAGATTTCCTGAAAATCTGCCCATCTCGTTCTTTTTGAGTTTCCACTGCAGGGCCCTTTTTCTAGGAACTGGAAGTAGTTTTGTGAACCCCATAATATTCCTATCTGTTTCTCCTGCATTTACTAGATAAAACTAAAATAATACCAGGAAATAAACTTAGAAAAAGATGCCATGTCTGGAGGCAGTGTTTTTTGTTTTTTCATCAGAAAGATTTGGCTAGATGAAAGACAGTGCTACACATTTAAAACTGATAGATTATTTGCAGCGTTCTAATTTAGTCTTAACTCGTCAAAACCTCATATTTTCTGTTAGCTTTAAAAGGGACGTTTAGATGATCTGTATTTTTATTTTCAGGAATCAGTTGAGGAAAAGGGAACAACTTCTTTATTTTAAAAGTGCAGCTCTGTGGCAAAAAGAAAATCAATCCCAATCCCAATGAATCATTGATGGATTTTTGACAAGCAATGTGTCGCCGTTATGTGTGAGGTTAATGATTCTTTGGGACACATTTCTCAGGTTTACTTGTTAAGCATCTGTGAATACTCAAAGCTTCTTCTGACTCTGAAATGCTTTGAATACATGTCTAAAGTGTGAGCCCTGTTAAATCACTCTGCCTGTCCTTTTGTCTTCTGTTGGTATAAAACTGATGGCCTGAATCTAAAAACAAAAAATAAAAACATTAAAACATTTATAGTGATTCCCTTAAAGAATTATGATGTGTGGTTGCTGCGTTACAATAATCAGTGAGAGATTTCTTTAAAAATCCCAGTCTATATTTTTAAGTCCTTGATCTCAGACATGAACAGCCCTTATAAGAGGTTTTGTGTATCAGTCATTATACATCTGTGGATTTCACATTTTTGAAAAAGTAAAGCACAAAAATGATGCGTCTGCCATGGGACATTTTAGACCCACTTTCACAACTTGTGATTCTTCGATTAAATTCTTTTGATTAAATATATGGAATTTCTTTTCTGTGCTTTAATTTAGAAAAAAAAAAGAAAAATGTGTATGACATAAATGCTAAATAATACACTTCTTTTCAAATATCACAGCTTATTGGACTCACTGAAAACCATTCAGTCCACCTAATGAACACAAAATGTTAGAAATTGCCAACAAGCATAAATGAGGGTAAAGTTCACTGGTTTAAATAACAAGTTTTCAGATCCTCTTCAGCATGAAGCGGTTACCTGAGGGGTTTCTCCGATATGAAGATGAGATTTCTGTTTGCTTTCACAGAGCTGCCTTAGATACATGATCGCCAACTCATTCTCCTCTTGGTCAGATGCAGGCTTCAGTCTCTGGAGAAACACACACACACACCCACACACCTTAAAAGAAGACAACAAGAAGACGGTGCGCTTTGAAGCCAGTAAAAGGAAGCTGTGAAAACCTGAGCAGCTCTCACCCAAAACCGTTAATGTGTCACTTATGGCAACAGGAGAGAGTGCGCTTACTTGAACTCGCTCGAAAATCTCTGCCTGCTCATTATCAGTCAACAGGGAGAGATATTTTTGGATTGCGAGCTTTGCTCGGGGTGGATAAAGACCTGCGGAGAGAAAAAGGCGCTCTAAGAAACAGACTCATTAACGTGCGGATCATCGGGAGGAGTCGGGGACGCGGAGGGATGACGGGGTGTGCTGCTCGGATCACGGGGGCTTACCCTCAATCCTCTCGCAGAGCTTGTGCAGGTCGTGCATGGGGCACGCTTCGCAGAGCTGCACCGGGGTCTTGTTGCTCTGTAAGGCTGCGGCGGTGGAGAAGGCCTGCTTCAGGGTCAGCATCACCTCGTCAACCTGATACATAAACAGAAACACAAGCTCTTCACCTGTTGCGCTTCGGTGTAATTCCCACTGACATCACCCCGTGCCACTCACCAGCGACTCATTGGCGCACTGGAAGACGTAGCACATGTACTGACTGGGACCGGACTCCGTCTGGTCCCTGCAGATAAATCCAAAATGATCGGTCTGCTTGACGCCCTGTTGAAGACAGAGGCGAAGAAGAAAAATCGTTTTAGAAACAGAACTACTTTGAAATGTATGTTCTCAATATGCTAATGATCATTCAACTGCAGTACAGAGTGAAGCATAATGGTTCAGCCACGTCCCATTTTATCAGTAAATTACCAAAACCCCAAGGCTGTCCATTAGCTCATAATAGCAGCCTCTTTCGATGCATTCAAAATGCAATACATATGAAAAAAGGGCCACATTTCCAAAGTATTTCACAGATAAAGAGTTAATTCATTGTCAGTTTAAATGACAAACAAAAGTCCAAGTTGATCTGTGGCTTGGCTCATCGTACTGCATTAAGTTACTCTTTTCAAAATCTGGAACTGCAGCAAAAAAAATAAATAAAATAAACATAAAAATTAGGCTTTCCTGTGTAAATAATGAGAGACAGAAAAATGAACCAACCTGACAGCAGGATGAGATTTCTTTGAAGTTCTTTTCCAGCACCACTGTTTTACTGTCTGGACTAATGAGGTTCACTTCAAAACGTCCAACCTGTGCAAAACATATAAATACAGATTCATTTAAAGCACTTAAAGGTAGAACACTCTGATTCAAGTCCTAGCTTCAGTGTGTTTTATTGTGGTTTTGATTGCCCAACAGAAAAGTGTGGCATGGAAGTTAACTGGACGGAAAACATTGCAACAGCTATTTTTGCCTTTTGGCCCAGTGAGCTCATACTTTTTCTCCAAGTCTCTCGGGTTACACTGCCAGCTTTGCACATCTAGAATCATCTGTCTTTGTAAAACAGCTCAAGTTCAACCAGGTTGAATGAAAAGCTTCCCTATTAATCCTATCACATGAATATACTTTGATGCGAATCATTCCATCGCAGCCCTGACTGCATGTTTACTAGAAGGTGAAGCTCTCCCCCTCTCTATTGCAGCCTCCAACAGGTTCTCTTCTGGGGTTGTTCTGTATTTAGCAACCTGCTGAAAAATCCACACATCATAATGCTGTCATCCCCATATTTCAAGAAGGGGGTGGCACCTTCAGGGTGACATGCAATGTTATTTTGCCACCACACACGTCGTTCTGCATGCAATCAGAAGAACAATTTTGCTTCAATCTGCCAATAGCCAGTCCCCCCAGAATGTGCCGATGTTTTTTTGTGATTGCTGCAAACTAACTTTACTGACTTTTACAAAATGTTCCAGTCAAAGTTGCCAAATTTTTAAAGCTTTTCTCATTACACTGTCTTACATAGAAAAAAAGTTTAAATTGCTGCTCATGGCCTTCCAAAATGGAAATGATTTTAATGTGGTTAAAGAACAAATAATATTTTCAAGTACACTCTCAGAAATAGCACCGTCATTACAAATAAAGCAAAGTTGTCAAAAGGCAAAAGAAGAATTCCACGTTGGCCATTAAAGTTAACATTAACTCTTTATACACTATAAAGCAAAACCTACAAAACATCTCAAGATGCTTTTTGAAGAAAAAAACGAATTAAATTATATTGTTTAACATCTGTTGACTGATTATGATTTTAAGGACATGTAAAAAGATCAAATCAAAATATCACATGATGCTACATGGCTGGTTGATGGGCAGAAAAAAAACCACGCTGACTCTGAATCAAGGCCAACCACACAGCCGGCCAATGGTTTTTCCAATAATTGACCGCTGTGTGGAGTATCATATTGAGCGTTGTGCTCCAGTTTTTAAAATTAGCCTCATGAGGAAATGGGCACGATGTTTGAGGAATGGCAGCTGGCTTGCGCTGCAGCCCCACATGTTTTAAATAAAGAGGCTTTGAGTTTACACAGGAGCAGCGATTTCAGACGGGAGTTACAGCCTCCAACTCCAGCAGGAGCAGAAATGTTTTAAGGCTGTACATTACACCTGCCTGGCGCGGGAGCACGGAAATGACTTGGCAGTCGAGTGAGACTGAGCAGCCTGAATGCAGAGAGATTCGATGACGAGACGAATGCCCTAATGCAAAAATGCATCTTTTTTTTTTTTTGCAAAGATGCATTTGAGCTTTTTTACAGATCATTCAAATCAAAGGAACTTCTGTTTGAATTTTGTATTCTTTACCTGGAACAGCATAGTGCGGTTCTTGTCAGAATCGGACGGCTGGACGTTGTTCGGCGCACTGGCGTGTCTGCGACGCGTGGGACCCATGATGATTCCCTCCCCCGGCTTCCTTTGCAGGCTTCCAGCCAGGCTGCTGCAGCGCGTGCGAAACTCCTGAGGTTCCTCAAACCCAGAGTCCTCCAGGATGCACTCGGGGAAGGATCCTCGCAGACTGCTCTGACTGGCGCTGCTGGGCAGACATTTACCTGGATCAGAAAAAGAGAAACTTCACTTGACTTATTGCTTAGGTAAAGATGACCTTTTCCTTCAGCCTTTAGATGTTACTCTTGGGTATTTTTTGTTGCAAAGAGTGGCTTGATTTGCAACCAATCAGACAGGTTTCACTGTGTTTAAACATGTTGCTTTTCTGTTAGAATGTTTGTTTTAGCATGGAAACGCCTGGCCTTGATTTGATGATAAGTGCTCAGCAATTTTCTTTTTTATGCAAATGCAACTCAGACTATGTAAGTACTACATTTTCAACTTGAGTATTTTATCAAACCCTTTTCATCAGCCCCATCTTCTGCTACTTTAAAAGTAAAAATGAATCAAGTGTTTTTGAACCAGCTCCTGTCTATAGAATCATGTAACTATCTGGTTAATTTACCAATTACCTCCGCAGCACAAAATGAGAGTAAGATCATCTAAACATACTAGCAGCAAACACTGTGGATCCTGAAAACATTAAATTACTCCACATGTTATACATGCTCAGAATAAAACAAACTGACTAAACTAAAGGTCTTAAAATCTCTTCCTGTGTTTATTTTTGTCCTAATTCACTGCAGTTCTCCTCCCAAACAATAAAGGCCACAACTGAAAAAGATAATGACACTCCACATCAAAAAAGTCCCCACAGGAGTTCATTCTCAAATGTGAACTTCGCCTGCACAGATTGAATTTTAGTGACGCAAACATTTATTAGCTTACATAACTAGATTTCAGCTCAAAACAAAAAACTCAAAGCGCCAGCATCACATCGGCCTACGGCTGTTAATTATGATGACTCACATGACCAGATATCAGTAATAAACTACATGGAAAATGTTCAGCATAATTAATCAGAGAAATTGTTTGAGATAAATGCATTTCCTAGCAGAAATATAAAGTAAATGTGTTCATAAGTTACTGCCATCTCACAACTACCCTACAGAATCCCACTTCAAACCGATTTGAGTTCTCTCTTAAACGTGTGATTTAAAGACCAGGGGCTCTTAATTGTTTTCTTCCCCTTCACCTGTGTTAAGCTCTTCTAGTTCTGGAGCTTCCGGTTCCTCTGTAGTTCTGCTGAGGGAAGTGAAAAGCGGGTCCCCATCTCCAGCAATGAGCAAATCCACCGGGATGGTTTCTGTAGACCCTCGCTGACCGTTGAGGAGGCGCAGGCGCTTACGTTCAGTCTCATGTTGGCGAAATTTTTCCACGCAGTCATCAATGAGGGTCGATGAAGCTTTCTTGTGGCCCACAGTGACCTGGATTTTTTAAATCGGAAAGATAAGACAACTTTCACCTGAAGTTCATGAAACATGAAAATGTACGACTATTGTTTCAGGGAGCTACCTTGCCACAGTAAAGCACTTCAAACTTCTGAGAGTTGTAGAACGCCTCGTCGGCTTCCTGTTTGGGTTTGGCATCTTCCTTCAGAGCCGATTTGGACACTTGACGAATGCTGCTGATTACCTCTGGGACCTATGAGTAAATACAGTGGAATGAGACCGGATTATGACTGAGGAGACCTTAAAAAATTTAATTTAAATTCATAAAATCACAAGAAAATATGAATAAAATTTATGGTTGAAACACAAAAAATTTGAGAGACATAAATGTCTTTCCAACTCAAAAAGATTTGAAAATGAAGTTAAAGCCTAAAAAAATTTATTTTATCGGATGGAAAATAGGGAAACTATATTCATTTATTTTCTCTACTGAGTAAAACACAAACCAAAGTCAACATGAATCACTAAAACTATGTTTAGATGACATTTCCTGACTTCATACACTATTTTTGCACAACAAACAATGCAATTTCGTTTCACACAATAAATAACTTGATGCATCAAGAAGAAAGAAAGAAAAACACCAACGCCTCGGTGGAAAACAAGGCTCAAACAAACAGGCTGAACTCCAAAAGAAATAGGCAAGGAGTCATGGAAAAATCAATGCGTTACTGGACTGAAGACAAAACAGAGGGCTGGAAGAAACCAGAGATCTGAAGGTGAGCCTGTTTGTGCAGCAGTGTGTTAGAGGAAGAGGCTGTGCTATCAATACACTCAGAGCAGCCTGGTAACATTCATACAGGAGAAAAAAAAAACAATATAAACACGGAAAACATACATTTTGTAAGAGAAATTCATAAGGGATGTCTGCAAATGTAAGAGACATTTGCTTTGCTTTGTATCTATACAAGATAAAGAAAAAAATGACCAAAATCAAAAATTAATACACAGTATTGGGAGCCAAGACAGTGGATTTGTGTAATCTATAAATGTATAACAACACATTAAGGTGAGACTAGAACAATAAGACACATCAAATTGAAATGGAAGGAAAACAGGAAGAGGATGGTTGGGATTGAAACAAAAACATCCTGCAAAACACTTGACCGATTTCATCAAGAAATCCTTACAAGATTCCTTGTCATTTTTCTGCAAGGAAAGGGAAAGGGAGTTTGTGCCTTACATCCGGCTGCAAGGGTTAAAAAAAATTTCAAAAGCTGATCTGTGCCAAGCTGGTGACAAGATGTAGAAACTAGGAAGAAAGTTAGGGGTGGTCGGACATGCTTGCTAAGCGATTTTCTCAAAAGAAGTCTGTAATTATCTTTCTGGCGCATTTCAAAACTGCTTTGTAATGATTCTTTGACATCTTGTGAGGCTTAAGAAGCCAATTTCCTGACACTGGTCGTCAACGGTGCAAAAAAAACAAAAAAAACCAAAAGGCAACATGAAATGAAGATGGCAACTTTTGGTCTGACAGAGTGGACAGCAGACACCTCTGGATCCAATCAATTCAAAGACCTCACTCAATCAAAGCAGCACTGTCTCTGTAAACCCCAAGGGGAACATGACTGGACCATTTTAGGATTTTAAGAAGCTGCTTTACTATGCATGGATAAGATGACACCATAGCACCATTTGGGCTTATCAATTATTCATAACCTACCCAAAATAGAGCCCGTAAAGCAGCTTGTTCCAGGTAGAAGGAGACTTGGCATTGGCTTTTTTCCATTTAAAATCGGTTAAAATATAACCCCCATAATGACTCATTGTCAAGCTGATTTAACTTTCACCCATTTCTGCCTGGATCTGTGGAACCATAACACTGATGTTGGGTGTGAGCATGGACTGTCGACATAAACGGCAGCAGTGAAGCCCGGCTTTTACAGTCCAGAAGAAAAGCAAACATTACATGCGTGGATGGATTGCGAGGTGAAATACTATGACCTCCCCACAGTCAGTTGTAATAATATGAGATCATTTACACTGATCCATGGTTTCTTCGGACAAGCCAAGTTGGATTTCTTATAAAAATACAGGTTATCACTGGGTTGATACACAATAAGCATGAAAAAACAAAAGACACTTGGACTGTCTATCTCCTAAACATTTCAACTAGAAGTCCTTGATAAAACTGGGAATAAAAGATGAAAAAAAAATGTATATTTTCAACTGTATTTGAGATCCAGGATAATTAAGATACTTTTATTTTTAAAGGCTTTGGGTATATTATAAAGGAGCCAAGGCTGCAACCTTCATGTCACAAAAAAAGACTAAACTGTTTCCAACTCTGCAGATGTGCTTCTCTTTCACAAGAACATACATTCAATGAACAGTTCAAAACAAGCAATAAAAACTAAAACAAACAACAAAAAGAAACATGGTTCTTTGCATATTTTCCAAATACAAACATAAAACACTACATTGTGCCATGCTTATTCAATAAACACCAAGTCTAATTGCAGAACCAATGCCTTCAACAGCATAAAGAGATCCTTTATTAGCCATGAGCTGAAATAATCCAATTTTTCAATACTTTGTTAGTTCTCCATATTTCTCAGTTGTTTCAGCTGGTGAAAGAGTACCAACATTTTCTTCAAAGGAGATTTTTATTTATCTTTTTAAAGTATTTTGTCAGACAGCGCTCATCTTTACCACAGAAAATATGTTACGTTTTGAGCCCACGGACCGTGTCCAAATGTTATATTTACCAAGTTAAAAGTCAACGTTGGTTAACTCATTTCATGAACCCCAGCAAGCTTTCAACTCCGCAGTTAGAATCCATGGACATCTTTATGCAAAGGCCAATTCGCCACTCACTTTCAGCCACAGTTTCACATTTTTTCAAGCAGAAGGAAACATGGAGCTCTCCATGTCTGTTCGATGAAACCCTGCTGAATGGGGTTGAATACGTTTTCTGCTACGGACTTGCTGCCTTGCTTCAGGGCATTGTTCTGTTTCAGTGAAACGTCAGCCGTTGCTTTGCGTCTGACTGCCAAATAATTCAATCTACAGAGGAGTTCCTGGTTGACTCAATCACGGCAAAGACCTCTGGTACAAAGCTGCAAAACAAACCCAAATCCTCAGGTCTTCAGGTCCTTGTTTGACAGCTGGTATAAGGTGCCTGTTTTCACATAGAGTGTCTTGTTTTCAATAAGTAGTGCTGATAGTGGTGACCAAATGTCTCCAAGGTGAATTCTACTAGAAATGTTATGATTTATCCAGAAGAACAGCAATGTCTACATTTTTAAGATGATTTGCACTTTCCAAATTGTCTGGTGACAACATAACTCAGTCGAACTACTGTTTTTATTTGTTGTTGTTTTTAACTACATCTAAATAGTACTCTAAACACTCCCAGTGTGAGTTTGGTGTTTTTAATTAATAATCCAACTCGATAATGTGTAGGGTCATTGTCTATGTTGGATAAGACCAGATTATTTTAGAACTCCTCATGCAGACTGAAGAGTCTGCAAGACAAACGGGGCAGCCGAATTTAACAACATTCATGTCCCAACATAAAACAGAAAGGCCCTTATGTCACCTTAACACGAGGTGGAAGATTACAACATAATCCACAAAGATGGGTGTGAAACAAAACAGGTTTTGTTTTTTTTTTTTGTCATCAACTAATGTAGCAGTATAAATATTGGGAGTTAAATATTGTGACAGAAGGCCATCGCCTTCATTTTCTATCATCAATACTAAATTTCTTCATAATGTATGAGGCATCATCTCAAAATTACTCTGGAAAATTGAAATAGTAATGAGAACAAAAAGCACAACTAAATGCAGGTAAGAAAATTAGACACAGAAACTACTTGTTCTGATTGATAGTGATTTAAAAATGAATAAAAGACTATTGTATTGTGACTAATAGCCAGTTATTGTCTCAATAAAAAAAGAGCAGTAATTAAAAGTTGGCCCATTTTACTTACTTTGATCTATTGATCAAAGTTTAACTATTGTGAAAATCTGGTTTAGTTTTCTCACTCCACAATGTTTCTTATGTGCAAAGGCATGAGGTACGGTTCAGATCCACCTCCGTTTTGTCTGATTATCAATGCAGACTCCAGTGGTCCAATTCTACTTCAGATCACAACTTATAAAGCGGAGGAGCTTGTGGTTTATGTGATGGGCAGGCTCAAGTTCTCTATTGTTGGCTTTATAATGGAACCATGCTATTACAAGGTCAAAGTTTGATTTGTAGCTGTGGCTTCGAGCTCCACACTAAATCTCAGAGATTCTGAGGAGGTGAAACGTTAAACTCAGTGGAATGTCTATCTCTGAGTACGATGTTATTCTGACAAAACTCCTAAAGAAACACACCTCAGATATATGATTGGATATAAACTCTTACTTTATACATGAGAGCTAAAGTTGAAATTCAAGTCAAACCTGATTTGACACGTGACCTACCAAGTATAGAGACAGAACCTCCTTTCAGGCATTTCCGAATGTTCAGCTTTTTCTTTATGCATGCAAAATCAGATCTGCTGTTTGCCTGTGCAGGAAGCCTCTCCCTATTTTATTTAACCTTTCCCTTGAATTTAATACATGCAAGGACTCCTCAGTCTGGCTTTACACAATGAGTTCCCATCATGTCCTCAGCTAAGAATAGATTTGGAAGCAGCTACCACTCTGTCAGCTAAAAGTTTGCAGCAATATTTCATTGTCTCTTTGAACTTTTCCGAGAAAAACAGGAGCTTTCCAAAAGCACAAGAAGCTGGTTCTGAATAAACAGGGGACACACGTGGCAGATAATCGAATCAGTAACAATAGTCACAGCAGGGCGCTGTGCACGACGATGGCATATGGGTAGAAAAACCCGACCATCACACTTAGTCCACCTTTCAGATATTGCCTGTGGCCAGACCAGTTTTTGTTGCGTAATAATAGTGATGTTCATGATGTCTCTCCAACTGTAGACTTCAGCTGAGAGGCTGCAAACTACTTCCACTCTTATTTTAGAGCGCAAAAGTGACTCTGTGCTCAAGCCCTCCAAATACCACTGGAAACATGATACAACACAGGCGCACTTGACGTAAGCGCAAAACCCGAGCATATCAGTTTGTGAAGATTATTTGTGAATGTTTCCTTCGTCACTGGGGAACAAGAAAAACACGAGCAAATGTGAAGCTTCAGATTGGTTTGCAGGCTGGGAAGGAATTGTATGTGAACTTCCTGATGAATAGATGTGCATAAACAAACTGGCAAATTGCTCATTAAGCTTATGATTGTTTTTTTTATTATTATTATTCTTTTTATAGGTAATTTACAGCCAGACAAAAATCCTAACATGTACCGGAGCTGCTGGGGTGAACTCCTAAGCTCAGGGACCGAACCACCCGGTACGGCCTTTCAGCACCGATAAGAAAGCAAGATAGCACATTAGTTTTCAAACACCAACTCCCACGTTCCTGGTTTTTGTAATGTCTTCAACATTTCAGTTTATTACTCAAGACTGGCATGCTGATCAGCATGTAAATGTGCTGACTCAATATTGTGCCTGTTCAGATTTCAGGAGAAATGTCTCGTCTACATCGATTGTGACAGCTCCAATTTGGATAATACAAACTAACAACAAAGAGAAGTAACAGGATGCTGACATCTGCAACAAATAACACAAGCAGAGAGCCTCAGTGTGTTTCATTGAACTGTGACTCTTAGGGAAAATCATAAATAATGTCAACATTTTGCATTTGTACAATTTGCATTGCAAAGATGTACTTCTATTTAGTCCACTAAAAAGCTCTGTTCAGATAATTAGCAACTGGGTGTAATTTAACTTCTGCATAACTGCAAATAAATACAAAAGTTTTTGTATTTTAGAGAAATGGGTAAGAGACTCAAGGTAACTCTGGAGGAGTTACAGAGATGTACAGCTCAGGTGGGAGAATCTGTTGCCAGGACAAGCATGAGCTCTTCAGCCCACAAACATGACACTTAAGAAAGAGTGTCGAGAGAAAAGCAATTCCTTAATCAAAGAAAGACATAAAAATCCAGCTTGCAGGCAAACATTGCCGCAAGACATGTGGAAGGCAAACAAATATGTGGAAGAAGCCACTCTGTTCAGATGACACCTAAATGAAACTTTTTGGCTGTAAACCACTGAAACAAACATCACACACCTCCCTGTTTACTTGAAGAAAACAAATCAGAGGTTGCAGAGATTTCTTGAGAGAAGTTCACCTAAATATTTTTCAAAAATCCTAGATAGACAGCAAACACTACACTGCAATGGCTCTTGAGCGAAGCTTATTTATGTGTCAGATTGACCCAAAAGTGCAAACGCAGTCAAAGTGCAGATCTAAATCCGGTCAAGACATTTAAAATGTCCAGTCACTGTACATGCAAACTGCTTTGAAAACTGACACTTTTCTTCCACCTTCTTATTATGCACTACTTTTAGTTGGTCTACCATGCAACAATCCATTAAAATACAAAATGTGGCAAAAATCAAGGGGTATGAATTCTTAAGCTAGAGCTTATCCTTAGTGCTTATTGTGGCACTTCACACCCAAAATACAGTTAAGCTAAAAAAATTTAAAAAACCACTGACCTACAAATGAGTTTTGCACCACATGAAGTCATCCCAAAATGAGAAGTGAGAGTTGTAATGTCTGAAATGCGTGCGTCGAGCAAAACAGTTTTATATGCGTCACCATGCCCACACTTTTCTCGGACGTATGTAGTTGGAAAACTATGCATCTCAGGTCTTTGAAGGGTTACAGAGAGGATTTGTCAGCAAGTTCATTAGGATGGAATATGATTTGTGGCAAAAAAAAAGAAATATCTATTGCTATCTAAAAGCACCTATGAAACGTGTGGGGAATGACAAAATACTGCAAGAATTGTTTGTGTAAAAAGGCAATTAAGGCAAATTCTTTAAAGAACTTTGTGTATGCACATATGTTACTTTATTTGGACTTTAGGGAGATTTCTACACAGAAAAAGGACAATGAATGGATTAACTGCCAAATATTATTCCCTGCAATCAGTGGCCTAAATACTTAATAGTAAGATAAACATGTTTGGACTGAAGGTTAAAATAATACTGTGTTTGCGTGAGATTAAAAGGCAAAGTCTGTCGCCCCATGGTAATCTCCACTTCCTTGTCTTATGTTTGGAAAATTATGAATTATGATAGATCTGTTTTCAGATAATAGCAATTGGTATATTTTTATTTGGAAGCACAAAAAAAGATATTTTTATTTATCTTTATTTAGCGTACATCTATTCATCAGTCTACAGCCTGTGCAACACTTTGGACCATCATGTGCTGCTTCCATCCACCAGTAAAGTACAACATTTAATATTAATTACGGTTATTTATCAGTATTTACCTGTCAATACTAACACTTTTTCCAAACATTGATATGATTAGGATTTTCATTTGTACTTTTCAGAATTTCTGGAGACTTTTTTTGTTGTTTGATGAAGATTATGTTTCTGAAGGAAACACATTTAACTACAGGCAGACCTGGCCCAAGGCATAAGCAAACTGAGCCACTATTAGCCTCTTCCTCCACAAACCATTGGGAAGCCTTCTGTAAGAATCTACATTTTAACACAAATCTAAAATGTCTTTGAGAATAACGATTGCATTGAACTTGATTCGGCATTTTAGCATAGATACAATAAAAATATTGTAATTAGTTAGAAATGTACATGTTTGTGGTACTGACATAATTACAATCTGATGCTATGACAATAAACTTTTCTTTGTGATTGACCTCGGCTTGATCACAAATATATCTCATCAAATAATAGCCAATTATCTGCAGTTGTTTTTCAGCTCAGTCAATTAAACATCTGGAACATCACCTCCCAGATTTCCCCAGTTGTCTTGAACCTGGTAATTCAACCATTACAAGAATGAACTAACTCATTGGCACACATAGAGTAAATATTTATGCATTAATAGATCACAACATTGACTCGCGTCTAAATGAGTTCTACATGTTGACATTCAAATCGGGTGTATTTAACCACCAAAGGATGAAAATGGGGGCTGCATATGGCGCGGCTCGCCCAGGGCATCATTCGTACCAGGATCGCCACTGGCTTGTGTGCCTAAACTTTCAGCACGCCTTACCTGGTTCGGCTCGCAGGCCTTGAAGACGTGACAGGACATCTCGGACTCCGGGTTGTCCGGCTGGCCCCGCAGCAGATAGGAAAAACAAGTGAGGTCATTGCTGTTGTGGATGAAGCGCGAGATCAGCTGCGCTTTGTGCTCGAAGATGAAGACCGACGAGTTGCTGCTGTTGGAGGGGACGCAGCGCACGAAGGGGGGGTTGAGCAGCAGCTGAACTTCTCTGGGCTGCATGACGGGGCCGCAGTCGCCCCTCTCGCTCCTCCGGCGGATCTCGGCCACCAGCCACGGCAGCATGGGCAGAGTGGTCCGCCTGTCCAGCGAGCACCAGCCGACGTAAGTGAGGGCGAAGCGCTTGTCCGCCCTGCTCTCCTTCTCCTCCTGGCTCTCCATGTCGACCCAGCAGACTCTTCCGTCCACAAAACTGGCGAGACGGCGAAAGGGGCGGGAGGTGAATTAAAAACACTTTCCGAAATATCCCCGATGGACCATTCCCTGCAAGCCCAGTCCGAACGACGTCGGGTTTACTTTGCAGCGATTTCCATGTCCACGCTCTCTATGCTCTTGCAACAACAACAACGGGGCTCTGCTGCATGCACGACATGTGCTCGATCAGCTGCAATTCACCATGTTATCCAAATGTCAAAAGTGTGTCCGATGCACTGTTTTTCTTTTCTTTGTTTTTTTTTTTTTTTTTCCTCAAGGGATTTAAAGTAATCGCATACGCGCAGTCTGATTTGACTGCTCCACTCCTCTGTCGGGATAAACAGCTAAAAGTTTTCTGCGCTGCACTTCGTTCAAGATCGCCTGCTAAAACGTGGCTTTGGATGGCTCTTGTGTAAACACAAGGCGTTTGGTAGGACTTGGTTTTTCTATCGCGCTGAACGTCCCTCCAGAGCGTACGGATGGCGGCGCCTTTACCCCATCCGGATCCTGAAGCCCTGCAGCGCGCGCACCTGTGGGGTCGTATCAATCCCGTTGCACTACGATCAATATATTGATGCTGGTCAATCGTCTTCAAGAACCGTCCCTTGATAGTGATCCTTTCTTCCCAAAACGCCTCGGAGGCGGAGCGGCTGTGAAGCGCCTCCCAGCCATCCCATGTGCTGGGGAAGCGGGTGGGAGTATGGCAGGCCGTTGTAACATATATTCAAAAGACCAAACTAACTTTTTTTTTTTAAGGTCAAATTAGGGCCACACTGAGAAAATGTAAAAAATAATAAAGCCATAATATTACAAGGATAGCGTACTCATAACTGCTTTATTTTTTCGTAAACTTAAAAAAAATTCTCAAAATATGACTTTTTCCATTATTAAATTTTTTGTCTCACAATATTGTGGCTTTATTCTCATGAGAGTGATATTATATTGACAAAATCGAACTTTATTCTCATAAATAAAGTTTATGAGAAAAACTCATTAACTTTATTTTATGAGTTTGTATTTTATACTTTGTAGAATAAAGTTGTATTCTTGTAGAATACAACTTGTAGAACTTAATTCTCGTAACACAGAGTTTGGTCTCGTAATTTTATCATTTTTATTGGTAAGGCCCTAACACCCCGTCGCTCAATGTCCTCCATATTTGCCAGTACCTCTTCAATTTGTGATTCCTGATGTGTCAAAGGTTGTTCTATTTGTGGTTTTGTTTGGTCCTCCAGGTTCCACTTTGGAAATGAACAGTCAGCTCTTTGGATGCTCTTGGAGTTCATTCATTTTTGTCTCTGTGCACCACCCAAGTTTTATTTACCAGTTCCAGGTCCTGACCAGAACCTTGAGAAGTAATGAGATTTGGTTAAAAACAGGCCTTAGTGCCGGAAAATGATCAAATGTTACAAACCATGTACGCCATACAAATGGAACAGATAGACAGCGCCGGGTGTCACTTTACTCACCTTAGGGATGCAACCAAGAGAGGTAAAGATTGTAGTGCGAGTTTAGCCTTTATTATTCTCTTCAATCTGTACTCTCCCTAAAGGCTAGTCTAATCAGCTTCAGTCTGTTTGCTTATGACTGGCGGCAGTCACACATAAACATGATTATGCTTGTAAGCAGATAAGAGATACAAAAAAAAGAACCCATAACAAAGCCCAGATGTTTGTAACCTGGATGAATGTCACTCTTGATTTGCCAACCCTTCCCTTGACATCTGCGTCGGTTCCACCTTGATGGTCCAAAATGCTGTCCAGCTAGATGAAAGACTGTGCCACCTCCATAGGATTGTCATTAGAGTTGATCTGAAGCATTTTGGTCTTCTCCTTGTGGCTGATAAGTCACAAGGCAATACGTTTGTATTTACTTTTTGTATTCTGAAATAAACTGCTTCCGAATACATGAAAATATTCTGAAAATGTTGTTTCGTTGCTTACTAAACTTCAATATTTAAATGAAGTTTAAGACTTCAAAAATAAAATCATATAGTACCAATGATTGTCATAATTCAACGGTCTTGTAGCTGAAAGCAACAAAACACATAAACGAGAAAATTTACATTATCTGTCTTGCTTTTTTAACATTTTAGAACGTTGACATGTTTTGGTGTTAAATCATAAAACACCTTGCCACAGTACCAAATGACAGGACAGAGCTCCACCTTCTCTCCAACAGAAGCTGTTAAATGGAAAGTGTTTCCCATGGCAATATGAGGAATGTTTGCAGCCTCTGTGGCACAGCTCCTCTGCGCTCCCGTTGGTTGTAATTCCTGAGAATAGTTTTTAATGAAAGTCGTGTTTAAGGCCTATGAGTATTGAGAATGAGCTTGAAAACTGTAAATAGGTTTACTGTTTACAAGCTACCCCTGCTGAATCATAGTATTACATAGCTGCTTTACGTAGCAGGAAGTTCCCATCTGCCAGACTGCATAATTCCTAGAACTCCACCTATCCCAAAATAGTACCTTTGCCATATATAACCTCGTCAGTCAGCTAGTGGGGCCCTGCAGACTAGACACCCCCACACAGAGCCCTCCTGTGTATCTTGGCTATCACTTATCAAGCACTCAAACAACAAAAAATCTCGGATTGCATTTTATTGACATCAAAAAGAAATAATAAGGTTCCCTTTTTAGAATTTTAACAAAAATGAAAATAACATTGCTGGATAAGATTATAGCTTAAAAATGCTAATTTATTAAAACAGAAGAGGCATTCCGCTCAAGTCTGCACATTTCTGAGCTGGCAATAATATCCAACAGACATATCCACATAAGAAAATGTAACTTTTATCTCTAAAATTGAAAGAAAACAAAAAATACTACTGACTGTCTAGCTTTAAACAGTCAAAGCTAAACTGGAGCAAAGTTCAGAGAGAAACTGTTGCTTTACGTCACTCAGTTAAAAATGATCGCTCAAATCGTTGTCACTACTGAGCTTTGAATGTTCAAGTATTTGGGAGACCTTACCGCTCTGATTAAATACGGCTCCGAAACCTAAATATGATTTAAATATAAAACCTAACACTGAGCAACAGGTAAAATGAACAATTTCCTTTTCAATTTCAGCTAAGACAACAAAAAGTTTAACTTCTCAAAGCAATGAATCCGAGATCAAATACGAATAAGGTTTATATTTACGGAAGCAGTGCTCAATTAAGATGATCCACTGATAGAGGAATAGGCCTGCAGCAGTTAAAAAAGAAAACAAAAGAATGTTAAAAATACAGTTTATTCACATACATGAAAAAAATGGGAAAATTCAACATTTTTAATGCAGTACCCAAGCTCCAATCCTACATTGATAAAGTCAAAGAAAGTAAAATAATTTCAAGTGAACAGACATAATGTTTTATATCACTAAATTGTTCAGGCCTCAGTGAAATTTAACAATCTTGGCCAATACAGCTAACTCCGATTCCTAAGTCCAAGTTTAGCAAATATCGATGATCCAGTTGATCAAAACAGCGACTATGTTTGCTTTCAAGCAGAATGAGGCATTTACTGTAAGCAACCCTGAAAAGAAAAACAGTTGGAACTGTGCTCTGTTGAGAACATGGTGCAGGATAAAACAGGCACAGGTTTTTCAAATATAAGCCTCAATCAGGAATAGACCTAAATAAACCTGGAATGGTGAGAAAGAGAGTAAAGCAGAAAACAAGGGAGACAAATTATGATGTTATTATTCCTTGATGTGAAGAGCAGCATAAACAGGAGATCTGTTTCCACAACAACCAGCTGCTTAGGATATCCCATCTCCATTGGCTGCGACCTGAGCACAGTACAAGCTCCAAAGACTGAATGGTAAATGACGCATGGACTTTATCTAATCCAGAAGACCACAAAACGCCTTACACAACATCCAGTCACTCACTGATGGTGGTGAGCTACGTTGTAGCTACAGAAAACAGCCGTGACAAATGGAGCAGGGATTTGAACCTGCATCCCATCGGTTGCAACCAAACTCCTACCTTCTGATCCATTGTCGCCTCAGTACAAAGGAAAGAAACAAACAACAAAAAAAACTGTGACATAAATCTATATTTGTGGTTCCAGCTTGATTCAAATGTGAAAAAATTCAAGGTGTATGAATATGTTCACATCCACACCTGTCAAGTCTCCCGTTTTGGCTATCATTATTTTTCCATAAATAATAATACGCTCTTACGTTCGTCTCCTTAACAGCGACATTTCCTGCTTCCTCAAGCCCAAAACCTGACAGGTATGCTCACATCACTGTGATGCAGGGATCATTGAGCTGCGGCATACCAAAGGCATAAAGTATTCTTTGCCAAGTTCCAGCTCGGAAAATCTTCTAAGTGGAGGAGTTTCTGGGGTTAATCTAATTACATGGTATCACAGAGTCACATATATTGCAGAGACCACAAGTGACTCTCATAATTTTATCAAGCGTTGACATCCTTACTGCTTGATCCGTGAGTAAGAACTTGATAGGAAAGGTGCTCTGTAAAATTGGGTATTTTTGCTTTAGGTTGCCTAGAGCTCGGTCCATATTTATTCTAACTGATAAAAGTTTTTTACCTTCTGTGATTTCCCCGTGCGGCAGCTGTTTGACACCTTTTGTGATGACAGGAACTATCATCTTTGCGCCACGTAGCGCAACAATGTCTTCAATATTAAACCCTTTGTTTGCAAGAACAGAATCTCCTGGAGCAAGATTGTTCAGGTACCCACAGCTCTCCGTTACCAGCCGATCAGACGTACGGCCAGCCCATCCTTTGGATATAAAATTAATAAAACCTTGCGGGGTTACTGAAATTAAATACTTCATTGTATTGTGACTTTTATAATGTGAACTGTTTATAGTTTTGGTTTCCATGTATGAAGGTCCTTCAGTTAATACCTCAAAACAGTCCAGTATCGAAACACAATCAGGATACGTAGCTTTAAAAAGTTGGGGCATTGTACTTCTTACCTGATCTCTTTCTGGCCAAAATACAGTAGAAGGAACTAATTTGATATTTAAAAAGGTGATCACGTCAGAAAATGTTTTTGCAACTGTGCTGTAGTGAACTCTGAAAACATATGATAGATATAGCATACTGACATTAAGTCGCAGCTTCATTAATGTCAATAAGCATTTGTGAAATGGTGATAAGGCCGAGTTTGGTTTCCGTAAACAAGGCATGATCAAATCCATGACAGTCATTAATGAGACGAATGTCGGTAAACCTGTGTAAACCTTTGTTTTTTCATCATTATCTTTAAACGATTCCTCGGAGAGGTCCATGATCTTTAGCTGATCGGTCAGCAGTTGTTTTTCTGAAGTCAACTTTTGAACTGCGGATGACAAAGTGTCGATATCTGCACCGCTCAGGTCAGTCTGAGCATCCACACCAGTTTCTTCTTCTTGACAAACCTCTTCTTCGTACAGGTCAATGTCTTCCCCCTGATCATTGCCATCCGCTGTCCCACTGTTTGGTCCAGTCCCAGAGAGATCCAGCAGTGCAGTTGCAGCACTTATTATTTCAGTCTGAAATGCAATGCCAGTATTTAGAGATTTTTCTCTAAACTTATGGCGACGATTTTAAATCACTTTTATATTTGATGTGTACCTGATTAGATTTGGTGCGACTCTTCTTCGCAGGTTCCTCGCTGTCCCCTGCTTCTCTTTTCTTGGCTCTCCTTTCAGTGGTTGGGGTATGCGCAAAAAGAGAGGGTACATAATCCGGAGACAGAGGGTTGTTGCTTTTTTGTCCTGCAAGTGATGGCAGGAATTAAGCATTTGTGGACACAATCAAAAGTATGGTCCAGTCTACTCATTCAGTTAAAATACCACTAAACAGGATTGTCAGGGTTTGAGGTTTGCATGCCACAAACCTTAAGAATCTACTAGATTCCAATTTTTCATTTGTTGTGTCGAACCGGGTTTCCCTGCAAAGACAGACTAGTTTACCCACTAGTCGTGGTTCTACACATTTACAGCGATGTATTAAATCCGGGTTGCATACAAGCAAATCTATACACTGAATTATCCATACTGAGCAAACTCCAAAATGCTCAAGTTTTTTTTAAACATCTCAGTAAGGTTTTTGGCCATTTCTTGGAGGCATTGGTTGTAATAAATTATAAAAACACCACAGTTTTAAGTGAGTCGCTATGTTAAATGATGTAAATAGTAAAAAATAAAACCATTGCTTAAAAAATTAACAAGGTCTTTATCTAACCCCAGTTGGAAGCAAAATCACCAGTTTGGGGAAGTTACATTGCAAAGTTTGTTAGAGTATTACTTTAGAACTTACAATAGTTTTTTTTTTCTTGGTATTTTTTTCTCTACAATTCTCGTTTTTTCTCCGTTTGCATCTCTTTGAGCTGTCAGATGAAACAGAGTTATATTCTGTCATATTATTCCCATATTTGTGTTTCATTTTTATGGGATAGAAAGATAAAATGCCATAAGAAAGTAAAGCCCCTGCATCACATTCCCACATGTTTGTCTCTGCAGCGTACACAATTTGATTACCAAATGCATCGTAATCCCATTATTTTATTGTCTGCTGCAAGCAGACATATTTTGCATCATCAAAGAGTTAATGCTAAACAAAGTCAATTCATATAACAGCAATGAATAAATATTACCTAATCTCGTGCTACATTATGCTGTATGACAGCTGAGTCCCTCAACTTGGGTTGGTGAATGCTTCAAACTGAAAGTGAAATCTACAGCTTGACCTACTTTTTGATTTGGCTGAGAAATTACTTGTCTCTTTGGTGCATATACAGACTATTTTGATATAAAGACAAAATAGACTTTATATCTTGGCCATTTCTTGGAGGCCAGATATGACCTCCAAATCTAAAATATCAAATATTTAAATCAAATATAAAATTGATATAAAATAGTCTGATCCCATACCTCTGATGCCAACACAAATGGATTAATGTCAATAAAGGTACATCAGAAGTCAAATAAGACTTGTATTTGCAAACTAATACATTATTAATAATTAACCTGAATACATAAGGATGCTGCTGCAGAAGTGTGTCAGAATTAAAACTAAAAATAAAATAAAAACCTGAAGTAATTTCAGTATAATATTTGAAACATAACATTTTAAAATGTGTAACGGAAGATATTATTAAGTGTGACTTTTTAACGTGAAACTGCTCAATAATTCAAGAAGTACTGTACAATATTGTATTGACATTTGATGGCAAGAACATTTGTTACAATATTCCTACAGGTACCACATAGTGTACACAGTGTACAATGTGAGGTTACCGCCCCTGAGCATAAAACGCGGAGCAGGGGCGCCATGGAGCGAGAGCAGCGCAGAGCTGGTGAGGAGCTAACTAGACGGTGGAACCAGACTCGACACAACACCCGTAACCCGTTTTCTATTATTCTTTATAATAGAAAACATTTCAGCAAGTTAACTAAATCAATCCAGCAGTGTAATAAAATATTATTATTATTATTATTATTGATAATGATAATATACACACAGGCTGGTATATTTACCCGAGATGAAATGTTTACTGCATATTCTGGAGTAGTCGGTGGGATTCCAGTTTCGGCGGCACACTGCTTGCACCCACAAAGTCCTCCTCTCTGGGTCTTTAGGAAAGCGGTAAAATGACAAGTCTTTTCTGTCTGATCGGTTAGAGCAACCGACAGCGACACAACAAGCCATTTCGTCTCCCAAAGACTTGTCCTTTATCTATCCGCGCGTGTTGTTAAACAACAGAAAAGGTATCCAATGGATATCCAAAATGGCGACTTACCTCACGTGACTTGTGGGGTGATGACGTCGACACTGTCTATACTTGGACTTTTCCCGACTTTTAAAAAACCTTTAAAAGTCTTATGTAAAGCAGAGAAATAGAAAATTTTAAATCCCAATACCAAAGCTTTTAAGTTACTTCTCTCCAATTTAGCTGTTTTATTTTGCTTTGTTATTGGACTATTTAAAAAAAAAATTCGTCTAAAATTGACAAACCTGCACGTTTCTGATTCAAATTTAATATGCCGAGTTGTTATTTTCCGTCTCCTTTGTTGAAATGTTATTTTTATTTTTTGTAATTTCTTACTCATTTTTATGGATCACAATATTTCACAAGTCCAAACATTAAATTGTTACACTGACAATTGTTTGAAATAATTGGGGGGGAGAAATCAAATAACTTCTTGTCTGAGTTGGTTACTATTTCGTTTTCTTTCCCCCCCACAACATGGAATATGAAGTAAAAATATATTCTTCCCTACCAACTTCCCCAATGCAGTGATTGAGGACAACTTCTCTGATCTGAATGTTTGGCCACACCACAAATTATTTTTAGACAAAACTACAAATATTAGTTTTTAAAATACTATTTTTTTGTAAAACGTAAAGAAAATGTCCAGGTTTGTGTTTCTCCACAAACTTGAATTCCCACATTATTGGACAATAATGGGTATTTCAATTCTATTAGAAAATGAGGACAGTTAAAACTATTTCCAAACAGGGGAATGTATTTTTATTTAAAGAGAAAAACAGGATGGGAATTACAACTTCTGCCAATATTCGGAAAATGCAGTAGAATAAAAAAAATACATGTAAAAACTAAATGAAACAACCACTTTATTATTTGTAAAGTGCATAATGGGTTACATAGAAAATTTTAATGAAGGTATCAAAACTGACAGAAAAAGTATACATAAAATGACATAACAGTCATTTAACTTTAATAGAAATTCAAAAATTGATATTTATGGCCTGGAGTGCACAAATAAAAATATATTAGTCATAAACCACTCACACTATGGACACATAACAGATGTTGCAAAACTAAGTAAACCACTCAGTGTTTTGCAGAAGAAGCAATAGAATAAATTACGTAACCCTAAAGGCTGCCTTTTTCAGCTGCTCTTATCGTAAAGGGCTTCAAATGCATCACGCAAGAGCTTATACAACCTGCAGAAAGAGACAAGCTGAGAGCTGACATTTACAGTAAGTCACGTCGACATTTTAAGACACCTGGCAAGAAAAAAAAAGAAAAGACAAGGATGTCAAACTGTTCCTTCTTTCACTTTTATATAAACTGGTACTAATTGCACACTTTGACATTCTCGCCATCACACAGTCTCCATAATCGCTGCCATCTCCTTGAACTGCTTGTGAAAATTCTTAAGAGGCAAAAGCACAAAAAGAAGAAAATATCATTAGCGTCTGAATAATTCATTTAGAATCAATATAGATCAAAGTTAATGTCGACCAACCTGGAACTGTGGAATAGTCATCTCGAAAGCCCTCTGGCAGATCTGTCCAGAGGGCTCGACAATCTTCAGCAGCAGAGACACATACGGGGAGTTTAGAGACCGGCATGTGTCTGAACTCACCGCCATCCCCAGCTTCCACTGCATATCCACAAGCTACAGCGTACACACAAATTACATCTACACTGATTACCAGGACACACTTGGATAAGCATTCAGACCTGTTTAAGCTTAAGATTGAACTCAAATTGTCACATTAAACCACAAAGTTCTGTTTGTTTTATTTGGGGTTTTACATGATAGGCAAAGAGGTGCGTGATTCTGAAAAAGGAAAAAGAGATGCATGGTTGTCCAACTTGGTAAGGTACAAAATAATCAGAGAAGCAGCCAAGAGACCCTTGGTATACGGGAGGGGCTGCAAAGATCTGCAGTTTGGGTGGGTGGAACAATTTGTGGATACAATTGTTAGATGAACACTCAAAAATGTGGTGTTTATGAAAGAGTAGAAAGAAGTTGTTTTTTTTTTGACAAAACGTGAGAAGAACCAAAGATCGTTTTACAAAATATTACTTCAAACATCCCTCTTTGTGTAATTGATCTATATATGTTTGATTTATGATAAACTTCCTGAAACAAATGGAATGTTCAATAATATTCCAATTTACTGAATGGATTTGTGATTTGAAATGCACAATTTATACATATTTAGTAGATAGAATCACAATAAGAAAGACTGGAGTTTGTTTTTGGACTGTGACCAAATGTAAGCAGTTCTTTAGATGGAAATGCTTCTTAAGTTTGTGCTTACCTGACCAATGCTGAGCATGGACTGTACCTCCTGCTGAGCACGGACCGAGGCACCGTGTTCACTCCACAACGTGTGCAAGATCTGAAGAGAAGCTTTCGACCATTTGCTGCTGCCTTCCTCCAGTTTGGACACAAGTTCGTCTGCAGAAAAGTTGTTCTTTCCAGCTGACCTGGGGATATAAACACCTGATGATTCATCTGATAGCAGACTGAGGTGCTCCTCTGTGTATGATTTGACATTTTGATTTGCTAAATAAAGACAAAATTAGCACTCTGCATCCAGTGAGGGGAAAAAAACATGAATAATCCTACCTGAATGTCAACAGAAGAAATCTGGTGATACCCTGGACAGCTTCATGATCAATTGTTACCCCTGCCCTCTGAAGTCTCTGTCCAGATGAAAAACATTTAAAGAAAATCAATAAAAAACAGCTGGGGAAGACGGTTTAGAGGCTGTTTGAAAAAAGAAAAAAAAAAGAAGAAATAGAATATAAAAAAGAAAAAGAAGTTTGGCCTTGAAGATATGTCAGAATGTGCTGAGACTGTGAAGATTAAAAGATTTGCAGTTTAACTGTTCCAAAACCACATCCTGAGTGGTTGGTGCAGCGAGCGGCTGACATAAAAAAAAAAAAAAAATCAATATTACTCAACTCTGTGTACATCCTGCCGTTATCAAGGCAGACACGTTATCCAGCAAATCGTACCAGACATGTTAAGAGTCTCCTCGCTTTTATTCGCCACATTTCAGAAGTTGCATGTGTGCCAGTCGATGTCAATGATACGATGAAGAAATTACAACAAGTATGTCGTTTCCCTTCACCCCCGGAAATTATTAACGTAATGAGATGTTTCATATTACTTACTGTTTCAGATAACACATATGGAGGCAAGCTGCAGATTTTGTCTACAGCTCTGTTGATGCCTGAAATTACAAAAGAAGAGCTCCCCATAAGGACAACTGCATTAATTATGACATAATTTACCTTCTTTTCCTACTGCTTCAAGTGTCAGAAACTCTTGCAGTCTTTTGAATTGATCACTTTTTATGTTTGGCTGCTTTTTTGTGTGTGTGTCTTGTTCTTGTGCTTAAACATGGCTGCATGGTGTACAAATTGTACCTCAAAAGACCAGAGGATAGGAACAAAAGTCCACAAAAAGAAAAAATCACAACTAATGTATCAAGAAGCACTCAAACATACTGCCACCATGAGCAGCGTGATTCTACAGAACTTTCATTGCATTTCAAAGTGGGTCATCTTGTTTATTTTTCACAGATGGTTCTTATCAAATTTAAACAAATTGTGTTCTAGTAACAACAGGCTGCTAAGAAAAAGTACCTACAGATGCAGTTTATAGCAGGACTTGATGCAATCTGGTGGCTTCCTGTCTATATGACTGGCTTATAATGGCTTGATTTGTTTATACATCTCTACATAATTGGGTACGTTTTTTTTTGTATTTTTCTTCTTGTAGAGTACTTTGACAAGACATTTGTTGTTGACAGGTGCCATATTAACATAATGCAAAAGAATGAAACAAGGAAAAGCTTAACATTGAATGACATAAACTGGGTCTTCTGCCTTGTAAATAAATGGAAGTCTTCTAGTGTGTCTACATCCCCCTTGTTTTGTATCGATGCATGGCTGAAATCAAAGTTGAGATCCGAGTGAGTGTTTCTATTCAGTCGGAAAAAATAGCTCCTGTCATTTTATTCACATTACATTACAACCGAGATCCTACAAATCTGTCAGTGTTTCTATTTATCTCAGTAGAAAAGTTCCCACCCTTTTCGAGCTCACCGTGTGATTCCTGTGCCGCCGGCATCGTTGTTTCACAGTGAACTGTTTAAATTAAGAAGCGTTTTAAAGTCTAAGCCTTTCTGTGTTTGTTTTCAATAAGGTACTGAAAACAGCAAAATGCACAGTGCTGCTTCCCTAATGGTCCTTCTTGTATGTTTAACTACGTTTTAATCTGCACTGCGCCATCTGCTGCACGGGAGTACCTACAGTTACGACACAGGAAAAGCTTTTGCTCTGTTTCTCGTCGAAAACAAATATAAACTTGGCATGTCCGGGTAGTTGGTTTCACTTCGACCATGGGGCAGCTCAGTAAATTACAATATTATTGAAAAGCTATTTAACTCTACTGAATTCAAAAACTGAAAATCAGACAGTTTTCTGTTCATTCTTTTTATTATGATTTACAGCAATTGAAAATAAAATATTCAGTTTCTCGGAGAATTACATAAGAATAATAATTTTTAAAAAGTTTAGAAAAAATGTCATAGATCCATAGATATGGGATGGGGACCTGGTACAGCTGCTCAACAAGCAGTCATTAACAAGGTAAGTAGTCAAAAACAAGGCTTGGTGCTAAAGATTGGTCTTTAAAGCTGCCACTTTCAATATGGCGGCAGCGTTGACGTACGATGCTGCCTCGACTACGCAAAGCTTCTCCACGACACTTGCGTGAATCCTTTGCGCCCCCGTCTGGCAGGGAATGGGTGTGAACCACACACGGAAAGACATCCAATAAACTACATATATATATTTTTTTTCAGGTAAAATGTTAAAAACAATCGTGACTAATTAACCTGAATGATTTATAAAAACTAAGGAATAAAACCGAAGCATCTCTACACACCAGCAACGCCCAAATTCTGGAATGATCCATCATAAGTTTAAGAAAGGGGGTGTTAAATGGAAACATATTTAATTTGACCGTAATAGTACCCACTACACGTCAATAGAAATCCAAAAATATTAATACAAACACAATAAAATGTGAAAGTAGCTTGTGTAAAATGCAGAACCGTCTTAAATAAGGTGTTTGTTGTGAGCTAAAACAATCGAACCACCCCCGTGCCTCGCCTCCAGGTCAATGAGCACCGAATCAGACACGGAAGCGAATCGCAGCTGTCAAGCAGATCTTTCTAAATCAGACTCAGCTCGCAGTTAGCAGCAACATATCATCAGACTACACCTAAAATGGACTCTCCACGCTGGCTGCCTCTGGAGTCCAATCCAGAAGTACGTACCCCATCGCCTATTTTCACAGTTACAAGGTTTTATTCAAGCCATTCATTCTAAAGCATGAGAGCACTAGCTACTGTGGCTAGCTATAAGAACAAAAGCTGAGCCCGGTATAGGAGCTCTGCTAATAAATCATATTTGTTTACCAATTTCTCTTTCTCTCGTTTATTATTTTTTTCAGGTCATGACCAAGGTAAGCTCTTTTTGGTTCTATTTAACGATAGTGTTTAAAATAGAGAGTTGCAAATAGTGTTCAAATGTGCAAGGCCCACAATGATAATACATTTACAGTATTGTTGTCATAAAACAATCAAAAAAGTCAAATAAAATCGCTGTTAATGCGGTTAAAAATTACTGCAGTGGATAAATGATGTTCAAACTTAGGAAAACATGTTTTAATAAATTAACTGTAAAAAGCATTTCTGGTACCACAACCTAAATGTATGTCTACAAGCCCACATATACATATTTTTTTTTTCATTTTGTACTTTCAACCAGATTATGCCAGTGCATCTTATTGTGCATGCTAATGTACTCTGTTTGCGTCTAGTTTGTCAGCTGTTTGGGCATGAGGCCATCTTGGCAGTTTGGGGATGTTTACGGGTTGGATCCAGAGCTTCTGAGCTTGGTACCAAGACCAGTGTGTGCAGTGCTGCTCCTCTTCCCTGTAACAGAAAAGGTATGACATATTTGTCCAGTTAGTAAACACATAGACGCTCTTGACTTTTAGGCGTCTATAATTTATGTGCTATTAATGAATGTTGACCAGTAATATCGATAAGATATTTCTTATCTTTCTGCTGCTTTTTTTCTTGTGTCCAGTACGAGGCGTTTAAGCAAGAAGAGGAAGAGAGACTGAAAGGCCAGGGGCACGGAGTCTCCCCTGATGTATACTTTATTAAACAAACTATTGGGAACGCCTGTGGAACGATCGGATTAATTCACGCAGTGGCTAACAACCAGGCACACCTGCAGTTTGGTGAGTTTTAACTACATGTTAAAACTCACATTGGAGTGAAAAGTAAAATTGACCAAAAAGCAAGCAGTTCACCTGGACCTGCACACATTTTGTTGCACTACGACGGCAAACCTTGGTGTATTTAGCTGAGAGTTTAGATGAACATGAAGTGCTGCATAGCTGTAAGGTAAAAGAAACCTTTGTGGTTTAAAAATAAGATTTGCACAATATTAAACATTTGATAAAAATATGCAATGGTAATAGTAAGCATTTCAATATTTGACACCATTTGTGTGAATATAAAAGTGTTCCTTTGAAAAAGAAATAAAACAGAATATTTCCATTGTACGGTCATCAGAAATCCAAACAGTTAAACTGAGAGCTGATTCAATACAAAAAACAGAACATTACAGTTTCACATAATCCTCATGTTGTGCTGATAGAATCAAACAGTAAGAGACAATTATTAAAGATTATCTGCTTTATTTTATCCTTCACTTCATGTGTCCTTTCTTTCTTCCATGTGTACTTATGTGCTTCCATTCTTCATACAAGAATTTTGTCCTCCCTTTTTTGTGCCCACTATTTGTTCAGTTCCTGTCCTTCCTTCCTTCCTTCTACTCTTTTCCATTTTTTCTTCCATCAACCCTTACCTCATTCTTTTCCTCCCCTCCTTTCTTACTATTTCTATATATATATATATATATATTTTTTTTTTTTTTTTTTTTTTTTTTTTTTGGTCAATGTCTTTAGTATTTTCTCTCTCTTGCTTTTATGAATTTAACTTAAAAGATTGAGAACTTCAAAAAGTTGCATCTGTAAAAATCTGGAATTTTTCCATAAATGTTTAGGAACCCTGACTATAGTAATAAGCAGTATAGTTTAAATCTGATTTTGTATTTAAATGTGAGTAATCCTGTTCCGTTTATATTTGGCTCCTTCTTCCCAGAGGCCAACTCTCCCCTTAAGAAGTTCCTTGAACAAACGGCAACAATGACCCCAGAGGAAAGGGCCACGTTTTTGGAAAAAGACGAGGTAGGACGAAGCTGAAGAGAGCATGGATGGACATTAACTTCGGAAACCAACCTGAAGTGACTGTACAGGAGAAAAGTCAAATGACCGAAGTAGTTTTTTTGTTCAATTGTTTCTTCCAGAGTATACGTGTCACACATGAATCTAGCGCACAGGAGGGACAAACTGAGGTTTGGAATAACTTTAAGTTCATTTGTAAGAGTAATTTGCACTGATTTTGATAATGAATATGCACAAATTAACCTCAACAAATTCATTTCTTGTCTGACATAGGCCCCGAGTTTAGATGAAAAAGTCAATCTGCATTTTATAGCTTTTGTGAACGTCGGAGGACAGTTATACGAACTAGGTGAGTTCACCCCCTAAATACCTAAATACACCTGCTTGTCATAAATCTTCATTGCAGTTTGTCGCACTACACAGGTACTTGCATATTTGTATTAACAAACATACAATAAAGTCATGTTTCTTTCAAGCTTGCAAAGTCTCTTGGTGAAAAATTTAGAATGGTCTGACTGTTAATTTGAATTCATTTGTTTAGTTGGGCAACAAAGTCCCCCAAATCACGGAGCCAAAGTTTGATACAGTAAAACTGATGCTTCAGTTCTTAACTTTTAAGTTGACCAGAGTGCTTTTATGCAACAATCCTTAACCTCCTGGTTCTGTAGGGAACAAATAAGCTATTTCACAAACAGCCGATCAAAATGAGAAAGTGGGGTGCACCAATAAATTGGCTCTGATTTTTTTTCATTTTGGGACATCGGCTGATCTCCCAAAACAATCTTCTTTACCTCTGAAAAGGATCTGAAAATCAGCCTCTGTTGTTTCCTGTTATGTTGTGAGAGGGGGCTGGCAGACAGAACCACCCACCAGGTCAAGTCTGCAGGTGCACGGTTAACAATAGTCACCATACTGTTTACAACCCAGCAACTTTGTTTCTATATTTAGTTGTCAAAAAACAAAAAAAATCTGTATCAGTCAAAATCGGAATTGGCAGATCAGAATTGTTAAAGATTGACGATCACCTACAAAACTACAACTGGTTCACCTCTATTAACAACAACAAGCATACACGGTATTCAAGTCAGACTGGTGTTTACTGAAACAACTGAAAAATTAAGAAAATATCCACTTCCTGAAATGTGTGTATATATCTGCAGCCATGGTTATAAAAAAAGGTTCAAATCAACAATTAATTTCATACATAGATGGACGGAAGCCTTTCCCTGTTGTCCATGGAAAAACTACAGAAGATACACTCCTTGAGGTAAGCTATTGCTAAACACACTTGAGATTATGACATGCAAAGTTCACTTCTAGGTTGTGTTATTTTTTTATGATGCTAGATAGTGAGAGTTTCCCTAAAATCAGTGGCAGCAAATGATTGTACTTGTGTGTTCCAGGACGCCATAGAAGTTTGTAAGGTTTTCATGGCTCGCGACCCTCAGGAGGTCCGTTTCACCATCATCGCTCTGTCCAAAGACTCGTTCTGAGGAAGCTCTTTTTACTTTTGTGTTGTTGTTTTTTTTATTATTATTTTCGACCCCAGAAAGCAAAGAAAACATTACTGCCAAACATTCTGAAGTGCTGAATATATTATAAAACACAGTTGTTGTTTTTTTGGGGGTTTTTTCTCACAATGGTATAGCAAGCAAATCTTAAACTAAAAAAAATACCAGGCATCAGAAATCTGCATCGCTGCCTTGGATTATAGTTTTGCTTAATCTGTATGTTTGAGGCTCTTTTTTGGGTGGACATCTAACTGCACTTATTCACCGTTTATTTAATTTCATTTTTGACAATTACTTCAATCACGTCATGGAGATGAGCTGTGCAGACACGTTTTAAGATGCTTTAAATTCATTCTCTCAAAACACTTACAGGATGATGATGTTTCATGACTTAATGCGTTATGAACCGCTTTAACAAAGATGACTGTCGGAGGGTAACAAACATCTAGTCTGAACATGCGGGTGAAAGGTGCCTACATTTTTGTAATTATGAGTTTGTCAAATAAAGGGCAAATTTAAAAAGCACTTTTTTTGCGTGTCCTTTCTTCATCCATCTGTATTATTCTGTTTATCTTCGAGTTTACATCTAGTTTCTACTAAAATTAGCTCCCACATTAAATTAGGTTTAATATAAAAGCTCCAAAAATATTGTTATGGTTGTAAAAAAAAAACTGCAAGAGCTGTTTCATTTTTAATTTTTAGCTTTTGCTAATATTATATACCCATAAAATGATTCAACCCTCTGTATAGATTTGTTTAAAGGAGCGTACATTCACAAATCGGGGTAGTCTCAGACATACCTGATGCTGCTGATCAAGATGCCTGTTCTAGAGATGTGGCTTGGTCATGAGAATTATCTGAAAGGTTTGAGGAAAAGATTATTGCACTGAAAAAAAAAATGATACAAACGGAAAACAAAGGCTGTAAATGTTGATGGCCCCAGAGACATTGTTAATGTCAGGCAAGTTCAAAGGTAAAGGAACATTGAACCTTCAGGATGTGACATATCTGACAAAAGTCTTGCTACCACATTGTTCTTTTCTATTGTATGAAATACTTCATGCAAAATAATAATAATTATTATTATTATTGTGCCTCACATTTGTATTGTACTTATGGTGAAAATGACAGTCCTGTTCGTTCTTTGAAAGCGACGGATTAGTTTTCAGATCTTGTAATACTCGCTTTCCTCCACTGAGTGGCGCTGTAACAGCGCACTTTGCTTGAATCTCGATGGAGAGGATCCGATCGCTGTCAGTTTTCCCAGGTGTTCAAATGTTTTGTTTTGTTTTTTCTTTTGGTATTTTCTTCGAGGTCCATCAGTCTACAGCTTGCGCAATTTTCTTTTCAACAATTCATCATCTTCTTCCTCCTCCTCCTCCTCGCTTGAGGAAGAGGAAACTTCCGCACGTCTGATCTTTGGCGTGTTTTGTGTGGCAGCCCCCCCGCCTCCCCTGACTGTTTTTCTTGGGGTGAAATCGGGCTTTCGTGTTCACCTGGACGCCGCAGGAGCGCGGGTAGATCCTCCCTGGACCTTGCCTCTCAGCTGCCTCCCCCCCGCTGCAGGTCTGCAGCTCCAAATGCCCTGAACTTCGAGAGCCGACGAAGTTGAGCTCAGGAAGACGTTGAGGACTCTTTCGGTCGGAGCTTTGGAGAAAAGAAGCGAGCCACAGGTGTGTCGGATGAAAGGACGGGTAAAGCTGCTGCAGAGACAGGGTGATGCGGACGGAATGTACTAACCTCCCGTTCACCTTGCATCCACCCTGCTGCAAAAGAACAATAGGAAACTTTTGTTGTTGTTGCCGAACGAAAGGTGTGATCACGAGCTCACCTGTGTTTCTGGCTACCCACGGGAAGACTTTTAAAGGCGGTAGTTGTGCTCGTACTGTTAAGTCTGCATGATGGAGTGGCGTGAGCAGTCCTCTGTCAGCTGTGAGGAAGCGTACCTGGAGGCGCGAAGATGGATCGAGGTAAGTCAAAGCCACCTGAGGATTGTTGTACTGAGGATGTGGCAACACTGGACGCTTTCATGCTCCAATGTATTAGTGATGCTATTCTGGAAAGCTCATTTGTTTCAGTAATTCTACTCAAAAAGTCAAAGTAATTTATACATATATTTTTTTGGACGATTTAGGCTTATAGTTTAATGGCAGCCGTCATTGCACAAGATCGTGTTCTCTAACACAGAAATGACATATTGTTATGACATTCGATTTCTGAAGAAAACCATTGGTTTAACATGAACTATTTGGCAAAGACGGTGAAGGTCATGACATATAAAAGGTCATGACAGAAGACGCTGCCTGTTAAGAGTCCTGTATCCAAACATGCTAATGGACAATGCAGTGGAAGAAAAAAGTGTGGTTTAACAAAAAAATAAATAAAAAGGTGCAGCTATGGAGTCAGGGCTTCAAGAGCCTTCATACACAAATGAAGAACTTTGGGATACCACTGTTGCGTTTGTTAAGTTACGTTAAGCTACTGTGTGCTCAGTGACAATAGTAGACGTGTCTTACCCTGGCTGGAGAGTATGAGGACTGGACTGTTGCTCGACGGTCTAAAAGTCCTCTCTCGGATGAAAGTAAAGTATGCATTTTATGTGGAAGTCAAGGTCGCTAGAGAGTGGAGGAGGAAGAGTGGAGAGGCACCATGCCCAAGTTGCATGAGGTTCAGGGTGAGGCTTCCATTTTCAGTGATAGTTTGGACAGCCAGCAGACCTCCAGCTGTTGGTCTGCTGACAAGCTTTATGGCGATGATGAAGCCTGTCATTGCCATAAAGTGATGGCGCTTTTCACCAACCAGGCTTCCAAAACGACCAATATCTGCTTTAATGACGATGGTCGCTGCTCCTGACTAGCCAACAAATTCTCCTGACCTAAATCCCATAAACAATCTTCAGGGTGTTGTCACAAGGACAATAAGTGACACCAGGCCCAACAAAGCAGAAAGCCTGATGGCTGCTATCAAAAGGGGCGTGCGCATGGTGGAAACTGGCTTCTTGAGAAGTGTTTCAGTGTCTTTTAGTGAGAATTAATGTTAAAAGTACAGAAGTCTTATCATATCTACCAGATCATGTTGTTCCTTCTCAACTGGTGTACAATTTAACCAGTGGACTCTTGCTTCTGGAAAACAAAAGTACTTTCTCAGCAAACGGATGTCTTATCTTCTTAGAGAAAAGGTTACATTGTGTTGAACTCATTCCTCATTGCAGGCTTTGTCTTTCTTTAGATCTTGTCAAAACCTGCTCATCTGCTCCTCTGTTTTTAAGCTCCTGGGGATTCAGGGCTCCAGTTTCAAGCAGAAAAAAAAATACAGAAGCATTAACAAAAAGTGCAGCTTGTCCCAGTCACCGTGATGTTAACAAATAATTTGGTGTATTCTTGGTTCGTTTTGATCTCACGCCTTTTTCGTGTGAAGGCGTGACGGAAAAATTCTTGAAACAGTTGTGCATCATGCCATGCACATTGTTTATGATCAGTTCAGGAAATCGGCACTGTGGGGTCACTGAAAATAACCGAAATAAAGAACAGCAAAGGTTTAGTAGTTTCCATGTTATCAGTTGATTATCTAATTCAGCAATTAGGTAAAGCTTGCTGTCAAGTTTTTAGCTAGCATGCTTCTCTTAGTGTGTTTTTGAAGTGGTGTTCCCTTTATAAAAGCCCTGACTGTAGATATTTGTTGCAACTGGAACTATTTTGTGAAACTGTCAGAATGTGCTTGGTCAGCTGAGCAGCAGTGTGTAGGAGGTGGACTTTTTTCCTTATGATCAGGAAAAGACCATTCACTCCAACACTTTTTTTTTGGCTGAAAATGGTGTTCAAACCATACAAATGGTATGATAGAATTTTTTTTTTTTTTACTATTCAAATCCTTGGAATACCTCAATAGTCAAAACATACTTCCCATTTCATGCAGTCAATATGATTTGACACATACTGTCTAAAATGCTAACAAATCTAAAATGTCACATTACATAAAGTTTCCACCCAACTTCTCGCCACACTCTTTCTTCTCTTTTAATTAGGGAGCCATTTTTCTTCCCCCCTCGTTTTGCAAATTCTCCTCCCAGCATGGCATCACCGACAAGAAGCTGCGTGACTGTAATTAAACAAATATTGTTCTAATTTCATGAAGGGGTGAATCTGAATGCTTTCAATGTGACATCAGCGTCTCTCCCATTCACACACTGGCCCATTGTAGTGGCTTTGCCGGTGGGACCGGGGTGGGGGCCGCAGCGCTCCGCTGAAGGCTGCAGTACAAGAAGGTGAAGGTAAAGGCCATGGAGCTGATGAAAAGAATGTGAGAGAGGGCTGGCACAGTGGAAATAAAAGAGCAACAACAAACCATACTCTGGCACCAGAGGAGCTGTCACCCCACCCCTCAAAGAAAAAGTTTTTGTTGCTTTTGGATTGTGCCTCTGAATGATTAACAAGCTGCTTGGCTTCACAGAGCTTTAAACCGAGGCATGTGTGCAGTGCGAGGTTGGTGGTGGTGTTAAAAAATGAGACTAAACGGTCCGGAGCCCGTCACATGGACACATTCCAGGATTTGCTGCCATGGCTGTGAACACGGCCCCCTCAAAGGCAGTCGGCTGTCAGCGCAGGGCACGAGATCCTTCGACCACAGGGCCTGTTGGAATAATGGAAGCTCTTGTTAATTGAATAGAAACCCCTTGGAGTGTAACTGTTATGACGACCCTGAACAAGTGGTGGTGTTTGTGCAACTTATGGGTCAGACGAGCAGGCATATGGCTACTTGTAATGACAATTAGTGATAATAATAGTTTCCTTTAATTGAGATAGGTGTTCTCTACTTCTGTTTGTTTATTTTTTCTATAGTCTTTGGTAGCCAACTATAGAGTCCCACTCTATAGTGGGACTATACAGCATATATATATGTGGGTGTGTGTGTTTTGAAGTGGTGTTCCCTTTATGTGTGTGTGTGTGTGTGTGTGTGTGTGTGTGTGTGTGTGTGTGTGTGTGTGTGTGTGTGCGTGTGTGCGTGTGTGTGTTTAGATATAAGCACCCCAAGTTTTAATACATAGTAAGCTTTATGGAAAGAAAATGTAAAAAAAAAATCACACTTAGTACTGCAAGATCTTTAAAAAAAATGTGGAAACTTATTTGCATGTTTAATGAACAATGTTGTGGAGCAGAACTGTTCTACTACAGAACCAAACCCTACACTTTCATAAGTGTCATTAAAAAGGTTTTCATAACTTGACATTTCAAAATGCATCTGTAAAGTCTGAAATTGATTAGAAAAAAAAATCCACACATTAGTCTGATGCACTTGTCTTTGTCCTGCAGCCAGTGTCAAAGGAAATACTTCACAGATGAAGGAAAATTGATTTCCCTCCATCAGTGGTTCATCTATTGTCTTCTGTTGTTCTCATTGGGTGGGAACCCTGCAGTTGAGCTGGCTGAGAAACAATATCTGATTTCCGATCTAAGGTGATGATCAAAACATTCCATGAGAAACAATGACACTATAGAGTGGGACTGTATAGCAAGACAATGTTATTAAAATTAACTGAAATCAAAGAATATTAACCCAAGAAACAGTAGATGGTATTTGCAGAATTTACAAAAAATCTCCTGGCATACGAAACCCTTCGCAGCTGTAAGAAACAGCAGATCTTCAGGCAGGTTTTAGTCTCAAAAATGCTCTAAATAGTCAAGCACAAAGTAGGTTTTCAAGAGCAATATAAGCTGGTGGATCTAGAATTCTGAGTTGCATGAATCTGAATGAAAACAAAGTTTCCTTCCTGTCCACATATTACGCAGGAAACGAGAGACTTACCCAAGCACCTTGGTTCTGCTTCTTAATATTACAAGGACTTATTTTTATTGGCTACTATTCCTTGAATTGGGAAAACAAAGGTACTACCAGATTTAATGGCGTCCCGCTCATATCTTTCTGTCACTTCCCATGAAAACTGAATGGCTAGGAAATTTACAGCTCCTCTGAAGCAGTGTTTCCTGGACATTTTCCCAAATAATTCACAAAATATGTTTTGACTAGTTCTGCATTTGGAACAGAGTAGTATCAATCAAAACAGTAAGATCTCCAAGTTGATCCGTCTCAGTGACTTTTTTTTTTAAACTGTTTTTGGGAATTCAATTATTAATAACTTGGAGAAGGAATAACTCTTGTTCTCTGGAGCTGATATTGCTGCATTATTTACCACCTTAGAAACTTTAAATCTAGACTCACCATTTGTCTCCCTGAACGTTCCCTTTTGACGGTTTTGATATGAAGAAATTAGTAATTGCGTTCAGAATCATCAACGTGAAAACAAGCCCTTGCACAGGAAGCCACTCACTAAAACAGTTGTAGCTCCATTGTAGCAGCGGTGATATTAATGGATTCCACAGCTGAATTTTTGTTTTCAATTCAAACCCTGAAACATGTGGAAAAATGTTCCCTCTGTTGACCCATACTTCTATGCTTGAGACACAAAGAATGTCAGGAACAATTAGTGGTTGAGTGCTACATCAGTAACCAGATCGGCCTTGGTGTCCTGTGTGAATAAACATGGACTCCTCAGACTATTCATGCACTATCTGGCCTCCCCCTTGTTTAGTTTGCCCTGGTAATAATTACTGTTCCTTGTAGAAGTATTCATATGCCTTGAACTTTTTTCCATGTTGTCATGTTACAACAATAAACTTTGTGTCAATCTACTGTTTAAAATTTTTACAATCTCAACAAAATAGCTTATCATTGGGAAATGGACAGAAAAGAAGGCCTGGTTTTCAAAATACCTTAAAAAGCAAGACTCAACCTTTTTCCTGCACTTACTAACGCGAGTCTTTTGGGAGTCACGTATGGGAGCGTTGCCTATTTATAGAAGCAGGTTTTGGTTTGTGTCACAATTCAAATTTAATTTCTTTAGGCTTTTTTCCAGCAGATTTTGGAAACCCATTTGCTTTCCTGTTGAGAAATTTGGCCACCTGAGCAATGGTGGGTTTCTTTTACAGTTCCCCCAAAGCCACAATGTGCGTATTGACAAAGGATGGACAGAGGGAAGGAATTTTTTCTTTTCAGTACTCCGCAATACTTTGTGTTGGTCTGGCACATTAAAACCAAATAAATGCATTAAAGTCAGTTATTTGGAACATAATAAAATGTAGGAAAAGACAAAGGCATATGAAGACTTTTGCGAGACACAATTGCTTTGCTCAGACATCTTTACCCATGGTGAACCAGAACCATATTTCTGGAGCTTTCTGCATCGTAACTCAGTCGTTGATTCTGCTCCTATGTTTTGTCTTTGATAAAACCAGAGCGCCCATCTGCCGCTCCAGATCAGACCTGTTGATCTTGATGGTTGATAATATCTCCAATAATAGCGGAGCAGACTGGTATTCTGTTACAGCACATCCAGCTTTTTGCCAGGGTGGTTCCCACACCTAATACCCTAATTGTCCTCTTTCAATCAGATTAGCCGATGTCACTTTTGATTAGAAAATGTGAGGGGAGAGCAACATCAAAGTAACACTCTGTGGAAAGAGGATGGAAGATGTAATCGTTCACACAGAGCTGTTTCCTTCTCCATTGTTTATTTGCATGCAAGTGAATCCCAGCAACTTGCCTGCGCATACATGGAACAGTAGGGGTCAGGATTTCATATGCTAAATGCACAGCCTGGCTGACTGCTGCAAGTTGCATAAGGCTGTTTTCACTCTTTATAAAATGATGGCTGCTCTCTGTGCCTCTCTCATCTTGTCTGTTTGTCTTTTTTTTTTTTCTTGTCCGGGGGTTTAGTTCGGATAGTAATTTTGTGAATGAAAAAGAAAGAAGCAGACTGGGCTGAAGTATTTCTTACCACGTAGCTCATTTCCATTGTGCAAAGACACAGAAGTAGGCAGTGGAAGCGTGTGAGAACTTTATTCTTGCTCATGTATCTTGGCATTGTCTAATTCTCTTGGAATGATAAGCATTTGAGGCCGTGGCCATCTCTGGTTACCCAGGGAGTGTTCTGAGGTGTAGCGCAAATTGTTTGAAAATAATAATAGTCACGCTTAATTGCCTTTATTTCCTGTCTTGTCCATAAATATGTCCTGTACTTAACTTTGCAAGAGTTTGTCTGAAGCTTGCTTTTAAACATGGGCATAGTCCTTGATTGTAAATGCCAACGAGTCTGCTTATTTTTACAGTGTAATACAGAACACCTCTTAAGAATATGCTTGAAACCTACTTTTTTGGGGGCTCAAATTAATGTATTCACTGATTTAAGTATATGGAGTGTTGTTGCATTTTGCTTTGATCCTTTTTTAGCTTTCTCGCAACACTTTGATTTTACACCTGGCAATTCTGGTTCAAAGCAAAAACAGAAATCACATATCTAAACCTTTCTATTTCTAATTGACCGACAGGACGAAAGAGGGTAGATGTCAGCACACCTGACTCACTTTGGGAGGTATTCACAGGCCCACATCAGGCAGAGAAGTCTTTGCAGGGAAAGGGAGGGATGAAGTGAACACATATAGTTTCTTCGACTAAGCAAGTTTCAGGACTGAATAGTGCAAACAAGACTAGGAAATGATTTGTGACAAGGAGAGCAAGAAGTTCTTCAATTCAAATTAGAAGTATTAGCTCAGCCAATAACAGGATCGCTAAACTGAGTTCCTCTGCCAGTGTTGTTTTGAAAAGAAGGAAAGCCTTCTTGCCCTACCCCACACTTTATTTTTGCAGCTTCACAGCATTGTGGAACACCACTGAATCCACTAGACTTGGTTGTATATGTATTTTTGCAACGACATGAACATCACAGGAAGTGTTTAAGGTTGAACTGAGCTGTAAAACGCATGTCAAGCAACTTTATAAGCTTGGAGGATTCAACAAGCAGTCAGAATATACTTTTTAGAATCAGACTGCACTGAACTATGTTTGCCAATCCGTCTGTCTGTCATGGTACACAGGACACGAATAGAAGACATTTTAACACCTACTTTTCTACAAAAGCAAATATTGTGAAAATTGTTACAAAAAAAGATTGAATATTGCTCCATATTATTTCTGTGAATTAAAATTCCACCACTTCAAATGAGGGTTATGAAACTTTAATATTTCGATTAGGGGTACGTCAGTTTTCAGGCCAATCAACTATCTTTAAAAAAACCTCACCTGGTGAATCTGATTATGGCCGACATAGATTGTTTTTTTTCTCCAGATTTGAACCACAAATGTGTAGATATGACCTGATGTTTGAGGGAAAATGACTGATTGCCAGAACTCTGCAGAGGCACATAAGACAGATTTTATTTGTAAGTATTGTCTGATCCCAGATCTCCCAAAATTAAATATATCTGGTCCAGTTCATCGATGCACCCTACTGAAAGTTCACAACATATTTATGTACGTTATTTATGTAGATATTAATACTATCAATTTTTTATTTATCAATTTATTCACAAATTCAAACATTGTTTTGAAAGCACAGTGTTGTGCTGAGAGTATTGAGCGGGACTGCTGAGTAAATATAGTTTTTTAGCCTATTTTACAGATCCAGATTTAAACCTTAACACTGCTGGAATCAGGGAATGTCTAACATCAAACATTTTGTTGCAAAACATAAAAAAATAATAGTACTTTCTTTTTAACATAAAAATGCTGCATGAAAGAGAAGCTGTACAGAAAATGTAATAAATGCACAAATTGCTGCAGAAGTCCTGCATGTTTGTTTCAGTTGCCTCCACTTCATATGTGCTAGTGTTTAAGGCTGCACGTCAGGCGTGCATGCATGCATGCAGTGTTCCTGTTTGCTTACATAATGGTTCCTGGTGTTTCTGCAGCGGCGGTTTGAGATCATGGGAAAAGCATGAGGCTGTAACACAGCCGCTGTGTTCCTTCAGTTTTCCAGCCTTGTGGCTTCTGCAGACTGACTCCAGTACAGTTTTAACACAGCCCTAACATTTCCCAGCAGCTTCCAGCATTAACGTGAGAAGAAATCACCCACTCAGGACCCCCACAGCCCCTTGAGGAATACCTGGAGGACCTTACTTAGCGTTGGCCCTCAGAGACAGTGCAGGAACTCAGAAGGAAATACCTCTGACTTCCTCTGCTACTGTTCTCAACATCCTACCTTTATTCTCCAACGCTCCCCACCCCTCATCACACTCTGCCCCCTTCACCCCCACGTCCTCCTCCTCCTCTCCTTACCCAGCCCTTGCTGGCTGTTTTTGCTCACTGTTCTTGTATTCTTGCTTCTACTTTTTTTCTCTTTTTTTGTTTCTCTCTCCACAGGCAGCAACCAAGAAAAAATTTGGGAACGGCGACTTCCGATCAGCCCTGGAGAATGGAGTTCTGCTGTGTGAGTAAGTACTCCTCTTTTCCCAGGCACCTCTATTAGGCCACTCATTCATAAGGAATCCCTCCGCTCTCCTCCACGTCTGCTCTCCCAACGTAAGTGTTGCTGATAATTCCCAGGCAGACCCCCTGCCAGGCCACTGTTTGTTTGTTAGCTTGCATAAACGGAGCCAGGGTTGTCCAGACGGAACAATGGAGGCAGTTATTTGTAGTTATTTGATGCTATCACGATCAGACTTTCTCTCCTGCCTGTGTGGATAGGAGAGCGATGTCTTTCAGTTGTGTTGTCTGTTGGACAGATGTCATGGATCTGTGGATTGGGCTGCGAGCCGTCCTCGCTGTAATGAGAAGCTGTGCAGAGGATGAAAAAGTTTCAGTTTTGACCACAGGAAGGTTCAAAGCATGCTGCTTTATAATTTCCCCGAATGGATCCGGGATGAGCCAACAAGTCAGTTTTAAAACTCCTGTCTTTGCAACATTTGCTTTTTTTTTTTTTTTTGCTTTAACTCAGTAACTCTTCTCAGTTAGGAAATTTGTAAGGCAGAGCATAATGAAGCAGCATGCATATGTGCAAATTGCTTAACGGACACTGCGATGGGATTTGCACATATCAGCACGAGGCTGCTAATTAGCAGCAGCCCGTATAGAGTCGTCCAAACCTTTATCGGCAGCCGCTAGAAGAAGAAGAACCGCCTCACTCTGCTGATTGGGGCCTGACTCTGACGAACAACACCGTCTGCAGTTTTTTTTTTTTTTCATTCTCTTTTCAGTCATCAAGCTGTCCGTGTTTTCTCAGCACGAGGAAGAGGAAGGCTGATTAAATCACCTTCACCTACAAACCCAACCCTCCTGCTCCCATTGTGTTGCAGATATCCCAGTTTCTTGCTCAGAAAGGAATGTCCAGTGTTGCTCTTGCACATGATTATATCCTACTCAACCTTAACTATGTGTCTTATCTCATGAAAATCCATTGTTTCGGTGTTAAATGACCAGCATGAACTCAAGTGCAGCCTCCTGCACCCCCCATCCCAACTCCACACTCTTTCTTTACGTCTATTGTTGGCCTATCCCATCCGCCTACATCCAGAAAATCGCATCATCTTATATGGAGTTCAGTTTCTTTAAAACAATAGCAGGTTGCATGCTTTCATGAATATTCCCACAACTTGCTTTTTAAGTTCATTTACGCAGTTGTTCCACTATAACTAGTCGTTGTGGAAGCCGTTCAAAATATTTACGGTGCAATGACTGGATAATTAGCTGTTTTTTTTTGAAAGAGCAACATATATTTTGACTTGGACCATTTTAATATAAGACTTGAGAGCTATCATTTGTCTTGAATTAAAGTACATTGGCTAAAAATGTAGATTAGACAAACATAGTCATATGCCTTTTTTTCATCCAAGTTCTTTCTGCTTTACGATTCCAACTGCTGTGTTATCCTGAAGACATCGACTGATTGATTTATCTTCAAAGTAATGATCAAAACACCGATACTTGAGTATTCTAATTGTATTAAGATAAACTAGGTTTGATGGTTACACTTGGTTAAAACAAGGTAATATACAAAAATTTTTCAACTATCAGGAATAGTCATTCTTGACTCTCAGCTCCTTTTGGTCTTGGATCATGGTTCTCAACTAAAGAAATGGAGTTTCACATTCTGGATACTCATCCCAAGTGAATGACTTTTGAGGAATGTTGCTATTTTCTGTCCAGCCTTCTTATTATCTGCTGAAAGTCGTTCTCTCTTAGACTCTCACATTAATCCCAAAATGTTGTGGAACATATCAATCCTTTTGAATAGCCTCTTTTGCGTCTCTGTTGTTTCTTTGGCCTGGATATAAACTGAAGTAAATTTTGCTGGAAACATACAAAAGTACAGACGAGACAGTGAAGTATATCATCTGTGCTTAGTTTCTGTGCTGTCATTGTGAAAAAAAAAGTGCAGCAGAGTAAAAAGCCTTCTTAAACAGCCTTACTGCAAAGGTTGTCATTACATGCAATTGTTTCTTTTATTTATCTTTTTTTATATTGACTCTTACTCTATAACTTTCTTTCAAAGTGGTTTAAACGACACCACAAGTCCATTATCATCTACCTAAAACCATAGCTGCTCTTTGACTTTAAATGTGGTTATTCAAGTTTGTTTTGAGGTTACTTCTGCTGTGGAGGGCATGTTTTTGGAAGCACAAGGGCCCGTTTTTGTTTACACCATGGCGCGGCACCGGTGATTTACTAAACTGAAGCCAGGTGGCCGCCATTAAACCAGGTCGTAAACATACAACACCACCAGGACTGTGCATCAAGTCCTGCTCATTCCTTCGTAGCTGGGGCAGCTTCGACAATGAACGGGTGCTTTCACTTACCTTTTAATTTCCCCTGATGTTCTGCGTCTCTATCCTCTGCTTACAGTCTGATAAACAAGATCAAGCCTGGCACCATCAAAAGGGTCAACAGGCTCCCTACACCTATTGCTGGACTGGTAAGTTGTCTTCTGTTCTTGTTTAGTCTGGGATTGTCTTCTCAAATTATGTCTATATAGCCATCAGTGAAAGCATTTCTAAGCTTACACCACATCATTTTCTCACGTATTTCTTCATGTTTGTAATGCTCCTGATGTTCAGTGTCGTGAGTTAAAGCAAAGGGAATATGAAGTTTGACAGGTCAAGGTAATTGGATATGTGCTTCCTCATAGTTGTCCAGTACGTTTGGAGAATGAGGAGCTGCTTCAAAGGATGCAAATCCCTTACTTAACTATTGTGTTACAAAGATGTCAGACAGTCATTGTAAAGAAGGATATACAAAAAATGAAGCCTGGTATTGGTTCATCCTGAAAATAGGTAATGATGAATCCCCTTCATTTTGGCAACATCCAGACTCTTTAATGACAGACAGAGATTAAAACATGAAAAGGATAAGACAATAAAAAAAAACACACACACACACAATCGCTGCGACAGTCTACGTCCTGGCGTTTATTCCATCTTGGTTAGACAAAACATTTCCATGGTAGGTTAAAATTGATTTCCTCTGGCAGAAATAAACGACTGCAGCTATAGTAGTTGAGCCAAAGTCTAGATTTTGATTGTTGCAGCCATTATGAACAACTGAAATGCTGACTTTGCTTCTTCTTCCATCAGTAACACCCTTCACACAGAAGAGAGTGGAAGTGCAACATAGATTGAATATTACATGCTCTGTTCAGAATCACATTTTTGAGTTTCCAACAGGTTGGCCAATTTTCAAGACTGGTTGGGCTTATGGGTTCAATTACATCTTTTTTATTTGCCTATTTTCTTAGTCCACTCACCATTTAATCAAGTGCACCTCCAATGGGCAGTTTTTCTAAAAACTGGGTTTTTGAGTGATGGAGCAGTGTATCTTTTAAACTCTTTAAGATTTATAACATCTCCCAGTTATAAATCTTTACTGGAAGATGTGGTGTTTTGCTCATATTCCAGTGAAGGTTTTTGGGCCACCATGGCTCTCTGCAGATGGATGTTTTGGGAGTGACTGCAAACAAATTCTCGGGAAGTAGAGGCTTGAAAACCTACCTAATACCCATCCCTGAGAAAGCTCTCTCTAGTGGGAGTAATTGAGTCCAGCTGTCTCGAGGAATCATGGACATCCCTCTCCCAAGCAGTGTGTGTGTGCGTGTGTGTGTCTCAGCATGTTCATGAGACAACGAACGTTATCAGTAAAATAAACAGACTGTAAATCATAAAGTGTCACATGTCTTTTGTGACAAAATCAACTTTCTTTTTTTTTTCTTTTGCCATTTGCTGTGTTGATGTAAAGGCTGGGCACCTGCTGAGGTAATGGGTACGGCTCCATCGCAGCATTTCTGTGGTATTTCCGAGACTTGGACGCAAACCTGAAACCACCTGATCATAAATTCCCCCTTCCAAAGGCTTCTGGCTGGCCTGAGGCTATCCGTTTCTGCCGGCCACATGGAGCGAGGCTGGATGCTCTCCCAACAAACATTACTCACTCTCTCTCTGAGAGTTGTTGAGATTTTACTCCCTCAGCAGTAAAGTGGTCTTCCTATCTCCAGTTTTTAAAAATAGCAGTGAGTGTGAGGAGGGCATAAAGTGTTGGGCGGTGATTTTAAGTAGAGAAACGCCAATCACTGGCCTCCAATATTCGTTTCTGTGAAACTGATCTGTCGAGGCCAATTTTAGCTGAAATATGTCATTGTATACAATGTTGACATAATGAAGGCATCAGTTGGACTTGATGTGCTATTTTTCTAAACAAGCATTTTTCCATTCATAAAACTAGACCTGCATCTGCTAAATATCTTTTATTTCAAGCCAGAATACTCTTCTACTTATGAGCCACCAGCTGGTGGTGATAATGTTTACCCAAACAACAAATTTAAGAAGAATGCTCTAAACGCGCATGGCTAAAGCAGAGCTAGGCTAAAGTTCAAATGCTGCAACCTAAAAGGATGTAGAACCTTAACAATTTAACAAAATCACAAAAGGCTGCCAACATTTCCTAGTCCAACATGGGTCAAAGCAGAATTTTTATCAAAAGGATAAAACAGAGCAGCTTAGCTTTAATGTATGTTTAACCTACATGACACCTGTTAGTGTTAAATTCGGATCAACTCATCTCTTTGCCAAGTGGATGAAATGTCCTCACTGTGTTATGTGGCAAAAATACCCAATCAAATGTGGAAAAGGCAAGAAATGGCAAACCATTTGTACAGTTCCCACCAGAAAATTATGCCCTCCCTCTGCATTTAGTGGGAGGATTTGTCAGCTGGGGGCAGCAGCTTTTCTGATTGATCAAATTGGTCAAATTTTCAGTTTAAATCCATTTATAGTCTGCACAGGAGAAGAAGAAAGAAAGACAAAGAAGAATAAGAAGGGTAAGGAAAAGGAAAGGACAAATCAAGAGCATTCCTTTTCCTTTCCTTCTTAATCCTCTTCGTCCTCCACCACCTTGTCCACTTCTTCTACACTTTGTTTCCACATCATGTCCCCCACTGCTCTCCTTACCACTGACCAACAGGAAAGGGAATGTGTTTGGATTTTTATTACCTACTTTGTCAGATTGGTTGTTACTTAAAACCAATCTGACAAAGAAGAGCTATTTGTAACTACGCCTCATTGCCACTTAAATGGGAACATGTGCCATCATCATCATCATCATCATCATATGTTCTTTTACTTTTGCTATCTGAAGGATTTTAAATCGTTCAAATTGATACCAGCTTAAAACTCTGGCAGAGCAAAATCCCAAGGGAGGGATGGGAACATTTAGCAATGCTGGCTCCCAACCTGGGTCTATTCTTTGGTTTTACTTGTGTCCAAGTGATTTTTTTTTCTCCTGTCAGCACATTTCTGTTCCTGAGTACTCTGCAGGCTGTGGGTTTGGACCATCTCAGTCCCAGCTTTGGGCCTGGTTCTGCCCACCCAAAATACACAGTAATTGGTATGGTACTGGATGTCCTCTGCATACACCAACCCCTTGGTGAGTTGAGGTACAAGAAGGAGGAGACAAACAGGCAGTTCCTATAGGCCCCAGGGTGTCTTTACACATGTAGACGTGTGTGTAATCATCCGTGCAATGACAGGCATTTGACCATGCTTTGTTACTGTGTTTATCTTCTATGGGTGCATGTTATGACTGGATAGGACTGCTGGAACTGTCTGGCTCAATAAAGCCCTGTTTGAGGAGTGGCAGCATGTCAAGTATTCCATCTCCTCTTAGTTTCTTTTCCCAAAATTTGGAAAAGTGTAGCCTGATATTTTACGCATAGTTTTTCGTGCTATGGTTGCTTCCTCGGTCGTGTGAGAGTAATCTCAGAATAATCCTTTTTCTTAACCCAGTGAATGGTCCAAGGTGCACATTTAGGGATAAAATGTTAAGTCAGACATCCTGTGACGCAAATCTTTTTATTCCTTGTTGTGAAGAGCTTAAATCAGGGTTTTTCGAGTGTCCATGAGATTACCCTTTTTCAGCAATACACTGACTAGACAACATGGATCGGTAATGAAATATAAACTTCCACTGTTACAAAGGTTTCTTTGAATGCCCAATAAATAAAAAATAAGTTCCATCTCCTTTTTGTGTCCTTTAGTCAATTACATTGGTGCACCATTAACCATTGACGCAAATTCTGTTGCACTTCAGTCGCACGGGGTTCAACTTTACATATTTTAACCACAATTTGACTCCAATGACCTCTGAGCCTTGATAGCTGTCGTCTTAGAAAGCTAGGGTAAGCGCTAACAAAGACATCACCCTTCCTAATAACTGGAATTTCTACTATTGACAAGCAAAAGGATTTGATTAAAAACATGTTAAAAAGAAATGAGAAAAAAACACCAAGGATACACATTTATGAATGAATGATGACTTGAAGGCTTTTGCCATTTTTCAGACAAATCCCCTTTCCAAATGCCTGCTAAGCCAGAAAAATGACAGAAGCAAAGTTTAATCTGAGAAAAAGTTTTCTTAAGTTTTGATGCTTTTGATTTTTGTACTGCTTGACTTTTTAAATAGGAGTCATCCAAGGCTGCATTCGAACACAATGGCTGAATTAGAAGGAACAGGAAGAGCTGCAACCCATTGTCAATAAACACCACAGATTGTTGGCAAGTCCATAAGAACAAAGGGAAGCAGTTAAGATCCTGTAATCAAGGAAGAACAGAAAAACAACAAAAAAAAAAACATTTTGCTTTCGAAACCACACTGACTGACTTCCTCATATTCCACATACTTGCATTGTCTGTAAAGATGGAGGCTGTGCAACACAGTTGTAAACATCCACCTGTCTTTACATTTTCCTTGTTGTGTTTTCAGCACTGTGTGTGCTTGTGCTGGATTTCTATTGGTTTAGTTCTGGAGGTGGAGTTGAGTTAATGTTTTAATGTTTGGAGGTGTTGATGATACCGCTTGCCTTTGAAAAAGAATCGGGCCCCAACATCTCATGTCCTCCACCACACCTGACCCTTTTAATTGTCAGTCAGATTGTAGCAATTGGCAAGTTGAGGCAAATTACCTTAGCTATTTTTAAGACCTACGTAGGTCAACAAACATCTGTCACACTTAAAAGCCGTGCTTTTCGAATTTCAACATGTCTAAGAGAAAACGGCCACTGTCATTTCCTGTTTACACCATTGTGGAGCAGAAAATCACATATTGCTAATTAGAAGTTACTCAACATGAACAAATTTTAAGTATAAATAATAAAAAAAACAGCTATATTTATTCTACAGTAATTTGCAGAGGTGAGATTAAATATTAGATCTAATATTAAAATATAATAAATATTTCTTTTTTTTTCATTACTGAACAAATAGATTCGCTAATTAGCTTTTTTATAGCTGTTTAAATTTGTATCTGTATATAGTTAAGATATAAAAAAGTAAACAGTAGAAATTGACATCTTATTTTTTTAATCTAACATTTAGTTAATATTAAGGTCTTTTGTTTCCATTTCCACCTTTGTGTTTATATTTTCTAATTGTCAATACATTCAGTTTACATATAAGAGATTTATGGTGTCGTCTCATTGACAAATAGAATTAACAAAATCCAGTTTAGCAAAGTAATCACCTAAATGCTATGTTAAAGAGTTGTAGTGCTTTTGGACCCATAAATGGTTTAAAGCTGTGCTTCGCCGGCCCTTTCCTTGTAATTTAGCTGTCGTGTAGTTTTAGTTCAGTCAAGACTAATTATGTCTGTCTGCTGAGACATTTATCTCATGCTTGCAATACTTGAAGGTGTTGAAAGGTGTGTAAACATTTTAAAGAGAGTTAATGGAGTTAAACTTTCCAAATAGGTAGCTCACTGTCATTTGTCCTTTGTACTCAGTGATGTGTCACAAATTTAGGGTCAGTGAAATACACTGAGGCATGTAATGACAACAAACCATGGGTTGGGTAAGAGCCTGAGAAAATCGCTCAGCTTTTGCTCTGACAACTAAAAGCCTTTTAAATATTGCAAATGTTTCAATAGTTTGTGTTATTAAATAAGAAAAAGGTGAAAACATTTTAAGAGTGTCATGATGCATTCAGTGCGACACTCCTGCTCCCCCGACTGATCCGTCGCCTTTCAGTGAGGGGCGACGGAGCCTAAGTATTAATTAAGATGCAAGTGTTGGGAGGTTAGTTGCTTCTTTAACCAATTACTAATAAGCATGTTTGTCACATAAATATAGAGCCATGCAGCCCTTAATTATCCCAGCCAGTGTTGTGATCACATCAAAACCCTTTCAACGCACCCCCCCCACCCCCCCAAAAAAATCAAATTCCATAAAAGTAATGGTTCTTTTGTACTGTTAGGTTTATTTTAAACTCATGAGACATGTGCACATTTATAGCACAAGTCATCCTCTGGCTCACATCTGTGCAGCTCCTGTGCTCAGACATAACCTTTATGCAATGTGACTGACACGGTGTCGGAAGACAAACAGTCCCTTCCACTCCCACATGTACATGAATAGCTATGGGGAAATAGTTGTCCGCCTCTGTCACCCGACCTCATGTTTCATAGCAACTGAATGTCTACAAAATACTACTCAGGTATGTTTTGATTAGAAAAAGGCTTGGCAGGGAGGACAGGGTGCAGTTTCTGGGTGTGAGAAGAAGTAGCAGCAGAAGGGCCATGTGCTGCTGCGTGCGTCACTTTTGCACTTGCATGGCAGGTTGGGTGGGACTTGTACATGCCTCTGATGTCATTCTTCCTGATTTGGTTTGGTCCCCACCCTAATCCATCCCACAGGTGGCTTCGCCTCTGTCACTCAGCTCGTGTCAGGCAACCCCCGCCTCCTCTTTCATCTGTCTCTCTCTGTGTGAGTGTGTGTTCTGCTCCGGGTCACTTCTTATTTGCTGCACTCACACGCTCCTCCCTGCCAGCCGCCGTTCCCTGCAGTGACCTGAACTTTGGAAGCCTTCAGTTGTTAGGCTGCTCCCTGTCAGGGAGTTTTGTTGTGCTTTTTTTTTCTCCTCCCCCGCCCCCCACCGTTTTTTGATTATTTTCTGCGTTTGAGCACAGGGGACAGCAATCATCCCTGCTCTGTTCTCTGTCCAGGACAACCTTAATGTCTTCCTCAAGGCCTGTGGGAAGCTCGGACTAAAGGAGGCGCAGCTCTTCCACCCCGGGGATCTGCAAGACTTGTCCACCAGAGTGACAGTAAAGTAAGTTTTGATCTTATCAACGCTGCTTTACATCCACTCGTCTCTGCCTTTAGGCTAAACTTTACATTAAGAGAACCATCTTTCACCATACTCATACCTTTTACTTTAAATTGCCATGAAGCATGAGTTCCCTCATATAAATTGTGATTCCAGCTGTATTTAGAGAAAGGTCAATGCTATTTTCAGCGTGTGCTTCTTTCAAATGGAATGGCTTTTAATAAGCAGTAAGATGAACACAGAGGTGTACCGATGTGAGTGACATAATAATTTAACAGTTTGATCAGACAACATCTTGCCTGAGTTACGCACTGGGCTTGTTCATTTTCCATTTCAGGGATTGTTTTGTTTTCTGTCACCCACCTGCCAGAGAGGCATGTCAACCAACCAGTTCAGTTTTGCTCTAACTTTCAGTCTGTCTGCTGAGATGGACTGTTTATATAGTATTTTGCTGTGCAAGCAAAAACAAAAACACTTGCTGTAGAGGCACCGAGTCCTGAAAGCTGCTCAAAACTTCAATAAAGTACGGCGCTCACATACAGTAATAAGCTGAGGGATTTATTCAAAGTTAGTTGGTTTCCCTTCAGTTGACACCACTGTACTTTCTGTTAAACAAGTCACACCTGACTTGGCCACATAATTGCACCATTTAATTTCACTTCAGGCATTATCACCTTGAGAAAGTAGCTCCACTTCCTGGAGCGTTTTCTTTGCTTTGATTCCTTCCAAAGTGTCATCCTAATAAAACAATAAAGCATGCGCAGTCTGTGTGCGTTTGTGTGTGCGTGCACTGTCATATAGGATGTACTGTTCATGGACTGGAATATGGACTCCAAATAAGCAAATCTGTCTTCCTTTTTATTGAGACACACCCTCGGCCCACAAGATGACACTCTGTGTTCAGATGGAGCTCACTAAATGTCTAAATCAGGGCTGTAAATGTAACGATAACCCTTTGATGCGCTGAGTGTTGCATAAGATTTTCGCAGGATATTGGCTGTAAAAGCATTCTTGGTATGACAGCAGAAAATTCTCTTCCTTTTAATGCCAGCCAGACGAAGCAAACCAATATATCAGTAGTCGAATGAGGATAGAGAAAAAACATGAGCGGCCTCAAAGTTCTGCTTCTGTTGAGTGAGTTCCCCCTTGATCTAATCTTAGCTCTTGGGGGGCGGTGGATTTCTTTGACAAGCTGGATTGATTGGAATGGTGTCAGCACTCACAGTCGACGAGCTTTTAATAGATTATTTGGTACGTTCTACTTCGGCGTACAGTCGCTCAGAGCACACCTGCGTTTGTTTGCGTGTGGCATTGAAAGTCGGCTTGGGTTTTAGTTGCTCTTTCACAAAGAAATGTGGACATTGTTACTGCTGGACGTTTAGAAAATTAACCTGAAGCTGTTTGTGCTCTTTGTTGTCATTTTTTTCTTCCACTCTTTTGGCCATAGATGAGACTAAAGGTATAATTACGCTGCTGCAGTCAAAAGAACACGGCGCACAAAGAGGTAACATGAGTCGAAAATGCCAAACAAGGCTGCAGACGTGCACCCAACGGCTTTATTGCTGTGCAGCTTATCAGAGTCTAGGCAAATTAGCTCCAGAGTGAGAGAGAGAGAGAGAAAGTTGTCTCTATCAGCTGTCTGAATCCTGGTGTTTGTCCAGCCTCCACTCCCTTAAACCCAGTCTGACAGGTGCTTTGCTTAGCGCTGTTGGATTTAGTTTCTACTGTTGTTATTCTGTTTGATTAAAGATTAAAGATTTTCTTTAATCTTTTGGCTCTCATTGTGTCATCAGAATATTTCACTTGTCTCTTTCTTTTCAAGATAATCTTTAAAGTGGGGATGAGGATAATCAACACTGATTGGCATTATTTTCTATAAACAGCCAGAATGTGTATTCACCAAAGAATGAAGATCATTAATGTACTCTTTCCAAATCCAGCATGATAAAGAGATTTAGTCTCAAGCCTAAATCAATAAATTAGGAGAATTTTAACTATTATTTATGTGATGAAGGAAAAGCAGACAGCTCTAAATATATGTAGAAAATAACATGTGGTGTTATTTTCTGTTTCTATTTCTGCCTCCTCTGATATCATTTGAACAGATTAGTAGTGCTAAATAATGCTAACTTACTCACTTCACTGAGCTGAAAATCTTTTCATTCCGGTCATATCTCGTACTATTATCATTTTTAATTGAATCAGACATTGTTACAGATGCAATCATGTAGACAGTTAACAATTAGATAAAAACAGGGCTATAAAGCTTTGCACAAGCTTATTTCTATTCTTTGGCTTCTTTTTTTTTTTTTTACTAGAAACTAAACAAATTAACTAAATTATTTTGTTAAATTACTTTGTCCATTTAGTTAATTTGTTTATTCCTAAACTTGCAATTGCTTTAAATTTGAGTTGTTTCAAATTTAAAGCAATTAAATTTGAAACAACAAACCTCATTGATTTTTCGTTGATTGGTCTTTCATATCATTGTGGTGTGACGGAAAGCTGGAGTCAGATATTGACTGACACAACGTGTGCTGAGAACACAGATCAGTTCATGCGACGCTCTTGTTACAACAGCCATAAACGCAGATTGAATATCTTCCCTGACCTTTGAGCTGTGAAGATGCTGTAGTATTCACCTTCCTGCTTTGCTGCATTGCTTTGTGTTGTGCAACGTTTGTCCTGATAAAGACCTTTATCAATCGGCAGCTCAATCAGTATCAAAATTTCATGGCAGCTAAACAAATTCTTGTGATTGAGCAACACCCTGATAAGAAGGGATGCCTGTGCTTGAGGACTCGGACCAATTAAAGATTGTCATAAAAATACCGAGTGAATGCAACACCTTTGTGTAAAAATGTGACCAAACTGGATCTGATGCATCATAAGAAACTGTGATTCACTATACCAGCATTGCTACTTTTCATCATCTCTGCAGATGAGTCATCGAATTTAAAGATATTTGGTAGAAATCGACAACACCCACTGTCTGTTGACTTGTAGATTTATTTTTGGAATTATGCTTCATAGGCTGCACCACTGAGACTAAAACCCCGGAGAAATAAAGGAGCAGGATGTAGGGGGGAGTCTACCTACGTAATGCTGGGAAATATTGTCTCTGCTGGGAGGGTTGAGACCTGGCCTGCAGCTTTGTCTCAATTTTTGTCTCTCTTTCTTAATCCAGTACGTCTTAGCTTCATACTGAATAAAACCCAGCAGCACAACCAGAAAGTGCTATAAAGAAAGATGGGCACTTTCTGTTAAGTTATACGTAAGTCTGTAGTGGCTGAGGAACTCTTAGTTGGCTCGCTGCGTCAGCTACTGGGACTTTGTCTCATTGGCAATATTTTCTTGGAAAAACAACAAAATTTTTATAAGCCATTGAAGTGTTTTTCCTTCTAACAACCCGTGTTACAAAACCTTACAAGCATCGACGTCATAAAGACGATCTAAGAGATCAACCGGCATAACTTTATTAAAGGTTCTCATTGATCAGAATTATATTAAATATATTAAAACAATGAATACATTATTAATTTATAATAAGCATTAATAAATTAATGTATTAATAATACAAATTAAAATAAATGTCTATTAATTACATTTATACAAATTATTTTACTAAATGTATAATTTTGTCAAATAACCAAAGTGATTAAACCAGAGGTCATGACCTTTAAATACGCCAACATACTTATTTTGAAGTCTTAAGCGTGATATTCGCCTGCTGGCTTTTTAAGCCACAAATTACACTTTTTGAATTAACACTTCAAATAAGTGTGCTAATCCTTATTTAAGGTGATTTACCAAAACTTAAAACAGTTTTGGTAAAACATTCAGAAAACACATGTGGGCTGGTCAGACACGTTGCCTATGTTGTGCTTAAAGTTGTAGGAAGTAAGCGTTTTTATGATGACTTGACCACAAGGAACTAGCTATCAAGCCACAGCACTGTGGTCTCTGCGGAAATGTTTCTATTCAACAGAAAACAAAATAAAACGACTCTCATATTAATAAAGTGTTTTAAAACTATTAAGGTCTGTCTTCATTTACCAAAAAATGGCGGCAGAAGTCAGGCTACGAAGCTGCTGGCTTGTAGCTGCCAGCTGCAAGCTGACAAGCAAGCAGTATGTTGTGGGAAAATGTCTCTCATTCAGAGAAAAAAACAAGCAAAAAAACTTAAAGACTCAAAGTAATATGCAACCAAAGCCCATTTCTCATCTGCAACATATGAACTTCTTTGTGGGTACAAATAAAGGATAAATTAGTCAGAAGTTACTTGAAATTTCTTTTGCTGCCTTTCAGTGACCAGAATGTCAATATTTCACTCATTCGTGTTTGTGTATGTCCTTTACGTCCCCTATTGGAATTCAAGGTAATTAGAGGTGCATATAGTGGAATATAATAGTTTGGACATAAGTTTGACTGATATTTTTAATTGAATAAGAAACCCAGGCATCTGCTTATTGACCCCAGAGACTTAGAAAATCAACCCCCTGCAGAGAGGTCCAAAGTCTCGTTTTTTTCCACAGTTTGATTGAGCAAATTATTGACAAGATGTGACTGCTGCTCTCCCAAACAACAAAAAAAAAAAAAAAAAAAAGGAAACTACTTAAGATGGACAGGTACATCAAGGTTTATGCTACCATTCAGGAATTTCAAGGGCATCTTTTACAGAACAGAGGAGAGGAGTGCCTATGCAATGTGGTTTCATTATGTAATGGCTTTGTTTGGCTGCAGACCAAATGTCTGCAGTACCACAAAAGAACATTTTTGCTTTTCCTCACAAAGTTTTTATTCACCACACAGAATGTATTTAAGGTGGATATATATATATACTGTACCAAATCCTGTGCAGGCATGATTTAGTTGTGTAAAATTAGTAGCTAAGCTTGACTGCATAGAAAGAGCGAGAGTCACGCCTAGTTTGTTGGTACTGAGGGTGTGGCTCACTGTGCATTAATGGTGAGTCGACGATGTTTCACAAAGCCATTAAGTTTCATGGTTTTACGTAAAAGGCACGGCCGTCACTGTTTGTCCAATTGTAAAACCGAACAGGGAGCAACAGCAAGCAAACCCTGCCAGTTGTGAGCCCAGCTGTACCAGGCCAACACAAGGGTTATGTTTGTGCTCTGTAGCTGGAGAGGGAAATGCCAGCCTCACCCTGCTCCTTGCCCACAGAGGCTGCTGTGTCGCAGATAAGCACGCCACAATGATGTCCAACACTGTCGCAACCACAGCTGATTCCACTAATTAAACTGAGTGCAACTTTGTTTTTAGCACTGTTGAGATTGTCTTGGACGCTTGATGCAAGCCGCAGCAGAGCTTTATAAAGTGGAGGAAAAAAAAAAAAGAAATTCTGATTCAATTCTTATTTCCATATTGAGACAGATGTTGAAAGAGTGAAGGATTGTCATTACTAAGGTATGTGTTTTTATTAGTATTATTAGTTTTTTGGTGGTAGCTCGCTTGTCTTTGTGACATGTTGATGAAGCTGAGCAGGTTTGTTGGTATGTTGCTGTTTACTCTCAGTTTCATGCCACGTAAAAAGGTTTCGCCTGCATACATAGCTCATCACACGACTGTAGACCTTAACATGTCTTTTCACTCATCTTACAGCACAAGCGAAAACAGGAAATCGGAAAGAGAATTTCCTTTGCTCTCTGTTAGGAAAGTCATTTGTCTAAAATTTGAATAGTAGCCCATGTTTCTTTACTTCCTTTTTGGCATTTTTGTTTAATTTATGCGTTGGCACTTTCACTCCTCGTGAAAACGATTTAAAAGACTTGTAAAATGTTGATTATCCAGCTTTTTATGTCTGGTTTTTGATGTTTTCTGGTGACTGTCCTCAGCAAAAACTTTTTTCATGTCATCATGAACAAAAAAAAAAAAGCATCCAATAGCCCACCCCTTTTTTTAGGTATTACAAAATAAAGATTCAGCCAATCACATGGAAGCTGGTCAGTGAATTTAGGCATCTAAGGATGGAGAAGATGACTTGCTGAAGTTCAAACCAAGCATCTGGTGTACCTAATAAAATGGAAAGTGGGTGTAAGTGTGAATATGTTCCTGTTTTGTCACTTGATCCTGTGCTCACAGGATGTGTTTTTTTGAGTTGGACACTCAGTGCTGTTTTTATATCAGACTCCTGATGTGTTTTTTTTTTTCCCCAGTGATTTTGCTTCATCATATGAGAGCTCAGCTGATGCTAACATCTATGTTCGAGTCCTGAGGCACCGGGGATTTTAAAAAAGAGATGTTTTTGTTTACTGCTCTGCTCAGCTTTCCTATTCCCAATGCATGACCTTAAATCTCTTTTTATTTCCAAGAATAGTACCTAGCTGTTAACTGTAGGTCTCTTTAAAACTCACAAGAAAAAGTAGTTTTATTGTTTCTTTGCCGTTTTTTTCTTTGTCTATAAATTTTGTGCAATGTCCAATTGAAAAAAAAAACAACAAAAAACCGTCCACTTCAGTTTTCACTGCCGGCAAATGAGCATGTTGGAAACTCCTCGTGTGAGATGACGCACGCTGGTGGGAAAGGGGATCTGCCACCCATCCAGTGAAATGCCAGAAGCTGTTGAAGGTTGCAGCGCTGTAATCGCAGCAGTTTGACTCACTTAAGAGGAAAGAGCTCCATCTAAATACACAACATTCACTTTTGCCATAAAAACACAGAGCGACATGCTCCACAGCACACATTGGTTGGCTGTAAACCCAACGACTCGACTGTGTTTCTCTTTCCGACACAATACAGCTGTTTTGAGTGGGAGGGGGGACTGAACATTACACCCAATAGAGAAAGTTCTCAACGACCTGGCAGCTTGCTACAGACGACCTCACCAAGTGTTGCGAGTACAGACCCAGGATTCAATCCAGGCAGCTGCTGTGATACTTAAATGCATTTGCCAGGTGGCGAAAAATACTTTCTACATGAAAAGTCTTCATCCTGAAATGCAGATGAGTTAATATAGTTTCTCATAGTTTCATATAGTTACAGTGAAGTTAAAGCAATATAGTTTAACCACCTACGCTGGTAGTTTTAAATACATATCTGCTGGGCTCACAAACTTATTAGAAAATGTATTATTGTGCAGTAAAGAACTTGCAAAGAAACGTACAGTGACGCAGGTGCAGATGTTGGCAGTAGCAGCGTTATGAAGGGAGAAATAAAACAAAAATAACACTGCTTCTTAATGACAAACTGATGTTTGCCCTGCAGCTCAGCTTGCTGCTGCAGGAAGCCAGAAAAGTAGCAGTTTTGACAGTAATTATTGCTTTAGAAAAAATAAGCAAATAGCATTTTTAATGCTTTTGGATATCTGCTCTGTGCCAAATATTTTAGAGTGTATCCATTAGTGCCTCTCCACATGTTGCGTTACTATTGGCTAATTTTAGTAACAAAGTCGAAGATTTGCTGGCCAGTGTGTTGAGTGCTACCAGGGTTCACCATTGGACTAGGTTAGTGAGAAACTTGTCAAATTGTCCCCGCATTCATATTGAAATATTTTTGTCTGTACTTAAAGCTGTGCTTTGTCAATAATTCTATGGTAAATAGTTGCACTTAGTTTCAGCGGAAATCCTGATTTAATTGCAAAAGATTTAAATGTACTGATGACACATAATGTATTCATGTCTCATTTTGCTTTGAGACCAGAAAACAGACTTTCAGTTCTGTGATCTCTGTCTCCCATGTTGCCTTCTGCTCTGTTGTTAAGGGAGATTAAGGTGTGTTTGGGATTATGTTTACTTTGAGAATTTGCTAGTGTTAAATTTCATCCTTTCTAGTCGTTTGACGATAAATAACTCGCGTGCTACAAGCTGTAACTCTACACCAAAACACACTCTAGTGAAAATAGTGTTTTCCTTAATTCTGCTGCTTTTTCTCAGCAAATTTCTGCCAAAATATCTTACCTGTTTACCAACTTTTCTTTATTTTTTTAGATTTTCACAATGAGATCGTTTATAGTTAGACTTTTGAAGGTGAGGTTGACACTTTGAATACTTTGTGTAGTTTCTGCTTTAAAGATCTTCAGCGGTGTCCGTGGGGCAGCAGGGGATTTATTTGTCTTAAATTCCTGTTAGCGCTTATTTAGAAAAATGACTGTTGTTTTTCTTAAACTCAAACTTGTCACAACTAATTCTTGGCTGTAAAACGACGATGCAGATGACTGAGAAAGTCATATTCACGAATATAACTCTTTGTTATTAGGTTATAAAGGTCTGTCAATTACAAGAAAGCCTTTTCAGGTCAGAAGCTGCCTATTGTTGAAGCATCTACTGTAAACATTACAGTAAGCAAAAATATTCACAATCAAGAAGTATTTTTTTATTTTTTTTGGCAGGGGTTGAATCATAATAGTAAGCATTTATTACTCAACATACTTGAGGGCGGAATTTGAATTTCACATCACTTTTTTCTTATGGCCTCAAAGGGCCATACTTTTAGTCTGCTTATTAGCTATTATCAGCACAACTGCATTAAATCAGGAATGTGTCGGATGCAGCAGAGATGGAAGCGAGGCTGTAAATCGTTTCTCATTGTTACGGCTGTTGCTGCTGATCACTCTTCACTGGCATATATACCGACACATCTGTCACCTTAAGTGACAGATAGACATGAAACGCACAAAGGTGAGAGTCATACAGGGCTTCCCGGATGACACTGTGGGTTTTGTTTTCGTCTCCACAGGAACTCAGATTTTTCCCTTTTAGGTGATTTACTGACAGTCGGGCCAGACAAAAAGAGAGAAAGAGCTCAGCTAATTCTTCAGAGAGTTCATTCTCCCACAGCAGGGCTGCGCTTTATATCACATTTCCAGTTGTTAGTTTTGTCCCCATAAAAATGACGATCAAGAATCTCTCTTTAAAGTCAAACAAATGTTTCGAGTAGCTTATTGTTAGTTCTACATATTTGAAAGCTAAAAGAAATCAGTTTCTAGTGTGCTTTGATCTTATTGTTTTTTGGGTTTTTTTTTTTTTTTCCATTTCAGAAATGATGTTTGTTTTCCTCTCTGCCTCTGTGTGTTGTTGTACGGAGGGCTGACCGGAGTCAGGATTGTGCTCTCAGCTTCCAGCTCTTTCACTGCCCAGCTTACATAAAGCTCACAGCGATGCCCTCTGTTCTTTTATTGTCATTTGCAGTTTTACACAAACATCTCTCCTTTCTGCTCTTTTCCCACACAGGCATCAAGAGACAAACAGGAGGCTGAAAAATGTGAGTTGTTTTCTCATAAATCATGTGTCAGTCTGTGAATTATTAAGTAATTATAAAAAGGTAGAGCTTGATTTATTCCAGGTACGGTCCTGTCAGTGACAACATGAAGCTGTGGTTTCTAACACATATCACTCCTTGTTTATTCCTACTGTTATATTTAATATGTTTTACAAATGATCGAGGAGAACACCTCATCTCTGCTTGTTAATAAATAACTCTGTGAAAAATGCTGACAAATAGAGACAGAGTCTATTACTTAAATGGAGAGCCAAGTAAAACCGAACACTAACAGCAAAGATCCTTTCTCTTTCAAGGTTTATTACATAAATACAAACAATTACAATAAAATATAGTATTTAAATGCAATTGTCCTTTCCACAACAGTAAGGTTCAACTGTCTCTTCTGCTGTGTAAAACACAGAAAAGCATTTCTAATAAGATCCTGGCCATTTTACCTCACCGCACGACTCAAGACCAGAACAATCAGCAAAGATGGTTAAGCTATAACCGTAACATGCATGACAAGGGATAGATTGAAATGTAAGTAAATGGTAAACAGAAAATGATTAGATGAAACAGGTTTGTGCCTAATAACCATTTGATTTCTTCTGCTCTCTTTTGGATAAGTCGTAATAGTATTTCTAGTTTACATTTAGCACATTTTGCATTAAATATTGCGACACATCACGAAGGATATTTTTGTTCACCTGCTTACTTTTATTTTAGCTCATATGTTCAAAATAACAGTTTAATTCACTCAAATAGTTGACGGAACAAAAGGCAGAAGGAAGATATTTAAAAACAGATTTTTATCCGCTCTTCTTGGACAAGTTAAGGTAAATGTGGACTGAACAGATTTCTGTCCTCCAGTAAAGCTTTGACCTGAAGATAAGTGTTTTAGCTGATTCTCATTCTCTGTGCATCAGTGTTCAAAGTATTTTTCCTAGACTTCCTGACTCAATGTACGATTGATTATTTGTTTGTAGCGGTGGTGAGGGATCACTGCAAAGAAAACCCCAACCAAAAAACAAAATGACAACCTTTAGGTTATTATTTTGAAAGGCGGAAAAATAAAATGATTAAAGAGCTGACTTTTTAAGTGATAAACAATTAGCTTGGTTAGCATTTACTAACTGTAAACAAAAGCACCAACACTCCCTAAGGAGTGTTGATGTGGATTTAAATCTTCAAAAAATTTTCTAATGTTTTTCAAATTCAACAAACAACACGACAGACAATGCCTAAAGCTCAAAAGCATAAAAACATTCAACATTGCAGTATTTTCTTCACGCTAACAACCTAGCTTTGAGATTTCTTTCTTCAGTCCCAACATCCACACTGAAGAGAGACTGTCAGTGTGACCTGGAAGGGCTTAATGTTAGTGTTTACTGAAGGGAAAAAATATTAATTCCTGTATTTCTAACAAAACAGTTACTGTTGAGGCCTGGTCAAGCTGAAACTTTTGGTCAGCACTTGATGTTTTTCTCAGTGTGTCTGCCATTACAAGTTGCCAAAAAGAAAAGAAAAATTGTAACTATATTTTATGCATGCTTGCACAAGATATGAAAGCTTCTTGTTTACCAAAATCTCTGGTATGCATTTGTGTTCCACAATACAAAACAAAATCCAAAACAAGACGAAAATTCTAATCAAAATGAAATAAATGGCAGGATATTAATATGAAAAGACAACTCAGCAGGAGGTCCCATGGCTATTATTGTGACAGTTTTGCAGTAGGAAATTGAGCATAGCTTTAACAATTTCCCACATCATATATTGACAGAGACGCAGGACAATAGTGGAAACACTATAAAGATGTTTTTTTATGAATCTGTTTCGATGTTTTTTGTCAAAACGTTTTGAGCTAAGTTTCAAAATGTCTCTATGTCAATTTTGTCTGTGTATTTTGAATTTGTCAAGACCTGACTTGGGGTTTAATCTTACATGTCACTGTGAACCCCATTAAATGAAGGAGACTGTTTATGTGTACTTACAGTATTTGTTGGAGAAAGTGTATACATAGCTGTATGGTTTTATGAGGTACTGTTTTCTAGATGTTTTCTAGAAATCAGACCAGAACAATCACCTGCCTTAGCTCAGCATAAATCATTCACCACTGAGGGCAAAAGTGCTGCAATTGCTTGATGAATATGAATCTCTGGAAAAAAATAAGCGACCACTGCACTGAACCCCACTGGAAACCTCATGGGTATAATGCTAAATATTAATTTCTGAACACTTAATGAGTTAAAACTTTAGTATTGTTGTTTCTAAATGAATATGAACTTGTTTTCTTTGCATTATTTGAGGTCTGAAAGTATTTGACAATGTCCCATTTTCTGCAAATAAATACAAACTTTTCACTTGGTATTTCAGAGACATGTTGTCTGAAGTTCATAGAGCGAAAGAACAATGTTCATTTTACTCAAACATTTACCTGTAAAAGGTAAAATCAGAGAAGTTGAGCATTTTTAGTGGTCTCTTAATTTTTTTTCATTGCGTTCTATTCTATTTTGCCTTCTGCCATTTTTTATTTACTGTCTTTTTCTGTCTCCAGGTTTTAATCACCATTTACTGGCTGGGTAGAAGAGCTCAGAGTGATCGTTTCTATGATGGACCTTACCTAAATTTGAAGGCCTTTGAGGGATTACTAGGCACCGCGCTCTCCAAGGTGAATTTCTTTTTGAAGGTGTAATTATACATCTGGGCTCTATGACCTGTCGAAAGCTTTGTTGCCAGCATGTATTGAAATACTCTTTTACAGTCACTGCTCAGTACATTTGTGTATCCTCCCTGGTATGTGGACTATGCGTGAGGACGGCCACAGACGGCCGAGGGGGCCGCACTCTGGTGGGCGGTGAAACCAGCATTGCGTTAAGTCATAAGTGACCTGCTCCCTTGACTCAGCTATTTTCATCTTGTTTACAATGTGGCACACATAGTTCACATGTTAAAATAGCCTCTTCTTTTCCTGAGAGAGGCATTCCATCCCTCCCGTCTTGCCTGTGCCAGTGTTGAACTTGGCACCTTGTGTTTCGCGTGGATTTATAGCTTGTGTGCGGGCCCTCTGTAATCCTGTTCACTCCAGGGATTTTTGGTAATAGGAGTTGGTCAGGGCACATTTTGTACATTTAGCCACGTTAATCCAAGTTCAGTGGCTCTTGAGGTTTGGTTGGGTTTAATTTGTTGACCTGTATTGTCTGGCAGGATTCATAAGATTACAGGTCAGAACACCGTCTTTCTCTTTAAATCGTCTGACACGTTTTGGCTTGTTTGGTGAACTCGTGTTTAAAGAGGCTTTTGTGTGTTTGTGTGCAGGGACGTTCTCGTCTTGTAGTAAACACAGTCATTAAGGGTGTGGGGATGAAGTTTGTTTTGACAGAGATGGCAGGGAGGAAGAAATAATGATGTTTTTCGATGTAGAGGTCACCATCCGTCACCCATTATAACTCATTGTGTGTTTACAGTAACCACGTCAACACAGACTGTAAAATCTACCTGGGAGATCTCGCACACCTCCGCCCCCTTACACACTCGAAGGAGTTAAATATTAGAATTGGCACACTGTCATCAAGATGTGTTATCAACTGTGGGCTTTGGCATAAAAAAGATATTAAGCACCCACATTATATCGGTCCGTTTGAATACAGTCACTATTGGTTTCAGTACTTTTGAGGCTTTTAATTCCTTATTGTTTGGATATTTCTTCCTTTCCCTTTTTGGCTTGATATTTGACCACTCTTTCTATTTAATGAAGTTGATTTAAAGCAGATGGTCTCCTGCCACTGATTGGGCTATTAAACGGGGTACATTAGTTTTCAGGGGCTTTAGGTTAACGCTTTGGGAGGAGAAGGTTAACGTTAGCCTGCTTTAGTAGTTTAAGCCAGTTTAATGTCGGTTTGCGGTCATTTATGTCACTGAGTCCACACAGATCGATCTTTGTCTCCTCTAGCCACAAACTCTTTGTCCATTAGGGCAGCTGCCAATTTTAGTTGAGTTGGAACTTGGTGAGTTGGTATCAGTGGCTTCTTTCTCACTCACTACCTTTTTGGTCAACAAGAAAACTTGATGTTAGCCCTTTATCTGTTCCCACAGCATATTTGATGTGTGTGTTTATGTATGCATGAAAGGCTCTGCAGGAATCAAACAGTCAGAAAGGCTCCAGCGTTCGAGACAGCGGTTTTGGAGACAGTTGGTACTCTGAGCGAGAGGAGATCTATTCTCTGAGAAGAGGTGGAGGAGGTGGACACAGGAGAGACGACTCGTTGGACAGTTTGGACTCGCTGGGCTCGAGACCCCACAGCATCTCATCTGACGCCACTCTCAAAGGCAGCAGCGAGGGTACAGTAGATGATTTAAACCACTTTTTCTTATTTTTGTGTTGTTCGTCCACTAAATTGACTGAATTTTACTTTTCAAATCTAACTTTCACTCTTAAGTAGGAGAGGTAATCACCGAGTCTCTCGATCCATACCTCTCACATTGTGGTCCAAATACCACTTGTGGTATTCTGACTGGGAACTATTTATAAGTTAATTAGCACTGAAACAGAGTGAATACACCCAGACAAAAATATGCTGTGACCGCAGTGCTTTGTGCACTTTGATCTTTGTTTCAAAAAAGCAGTACTCACAAAGGAAGTACAGTTGAGAATATTTAAAAATAAAAACTCCAAGAAAATGAACCACAAGCGAGTGCTGGTGACGACTTGTCTTGTGTCCTATTTTCCTCTTGATGAAACCAGTAATATTTACTGTTGTTCTCATTGACCGTTTGTTGGCTGGTTACTGCAGCACTTTGAACTGCCTTGTTGCTGAAACTGGGCTATATAAATAAAATTACCCTACCTTGTATTTCCTTACAAATACAGGGTATGGTAGGTCAGAGCTTCTTTTTTGTTTTGTTTTGTTTGTTCATTAAGGAAAAAGCTACCAGAAGTAAAAACAGAAAGTTTCTAACTGCAGCTTAAACAGTTATCGGCCATGTTGGATTTTCAGTTTAAATTGGTTTACCTATTAGCAAAATCTGTCTTTGACTGTTTCAGTTCTCACTTCAGAGGAAAGTTCTTCTTTATTTCTTCATCTGTGTTTGTTTGCTTCTCTTTTCCTTTCTTACTTTTTCTCTCTTTCCCTCTTTTTTGTTCTTTCTCTCTTTCTTTATTGCTGCAGCTCTTGTTCTGTATGAAAAGGCTTGGATTACATAGAACTTGGAACACCGAATAGTTTGTGAGGTAATATTTATTTTCTTAAAAGCTGAAGAACCCCTGGTCTAGACCCGCTTATCTTGTGTGTTTGCCCCAATATTTCAAATCCATTTAATCCGTTTGGACACTCAATTATTTGTGAACTGGGAAGACTCCCTGTCTTGGAAAGATGACTCCCATTTGTGAAAACAAACGTCTATTGCCATCTAGTGGTAGGCTTGTGGAAATTTTTTTGTTTGTTTGTTTTGTGGTAGAATATCAAAGGAAAAAACTTTGACACACTAATGTAAAATGGATTCTCTGGTAATGGACGTTTGTGCAGCAGTTCTTTTGTGTAACTGGGGGCAGTGAGACATTCCTCAGCCATCCACAGCAGCTTGTAAATGAAGAGGCCTCTGTTTCCCACCCTGTACTCCTCAGTTACTCCTCCAAAGTCACTCCAAAACACACACACACACACACACACACACACACACACACACACACACACACACACACACACACACACACACACACACACACACAAACCTCACTCTTTTCTTCATCCTGGCTTTGTTTGTCTTCTTCTCTTTTCTCTCCTTCTGTCTCGCACCAGTTCTTGATCCTGTCCTGGTTCTCGGTCCAGGTTGTTGCAGCGACACCGAGGCAGACTCCATCTTCAAGATGGCTGACAACAAGAACAGCCTCAGCTACCGCAGGTCACTAGTCATCACGCCGAAAGCCAGCGCCCAGTTTAACCAGTTCCTGCCCACCAAAGACAAGCAGTCAGGCTACGTGCCGGCTCCGCTGAGGAAGAAAAGGGCTGAGCGCAATGAGGACAGCCGGCGTAGCTGGGCCAGCTCCGGCTATGGAGAAGATGAATCCACTCTCACAAGGTACATTAGTTATCCACTTAAAGGTGCTGTTCCTTATTTAGTTCATGTTGGTGAAATATTTGGCTTGTTTAGTTGCCAAAAGTTCACAAAAGTGTTAGCATGGTTGCTTGTGTTTTTAATTGTTATGCTGTGGAATGACAATCATAGTCAAGAAAGGATTTCCGCTCCTGGCTATGGCGGCAGCCATGTTTCCCAGAGCACCTTACCATCAGCTCATCCCCGCTGGGAATATGGCTCAGAGAGTGGAAGCGACTCGGACCCAGACCGACCGGACCCCGATCTCGTCCTGGACGATCTGGCAAGCAGACGATTCCACAGTCCCTCCCCTGCTCCTCCCACCAACTTTGCCGTGCCCGTCAGCCCCTCAGCAAGGGGACAATGGGGTAGGGGTAAAGGCGGCCCCTGGCCTAAGGTCACTGTTTCCCCCACTCAGCCAAACGTGACCTGCGACAGGTCAGAGAACATGAAGATGCAGTGTGGATGTGCCTGTGTGATGAGAAATAAAACCCGATGCTCCTCTTCCTCTCAGTTTGCATGGTTTATTGCAGCCATGAGCAACATCTTCACCCAAAATATTCTGCCTCTAACACAGCTTCAAACACTTCAGTTTGATGGATTTTTGGAGGGAAGTGATTTACACATTCAAGCTGCAGTAAAACCATGTTTGTTACTTCTAAAAAAAATAGTGGGCTTTGAGTTGGAATTTGATTTTCTTTTTTTTTCTCTTTTTTTTTGTGGCATAAGACCTAAAATTGGTTTCTCAGTTTGCCTTGAGTTTGCTTGGGTTTCCTAATCCTTACATCATTTGGTTTGAGGCTGCTGTGCTTTTTTTTGCGTGACTTTTCTGAGCTTGGTTCCTGCAGCGAGTCAGTTTTAATTTGGCACTTCTGGTTGGCTGTCTCCTTTGAGCAGCAGAAGCAGGAAAACGCAGTCCCTCGACCGCAGCTACGTGAGGGTGGACCACCGGCGGGGCGTGTGCTCTGACAGCCTGTTCAGGTATATGTGCGATGACTCTGAGGAGGATGATGATGATGAGGTGGGCTTTGCCGATCCTGTCCAGGACGATCTCTATGCCCGCAAGATAGGCGCCAAACCTCAGCGGGTGAGCAGCGTGTCTTATAACAAGTTCTTACCAAAGTTCTGGACGCCCGAAGAAGACGTTCATATACAGAAGATCAAACTGGGCTCTCAGAGGAGGCCCTGGTACAAAGAGATGCAAGGCTTCAGGTGTGTGAGGGGGTGACCGTGTGTGTGGCATGACTGGGGACCAAAATGCAACAGGGAATCGTAACATGTTAGCTACACCTCAGCTTACCCAATGCTTTGCAAGAGTATTCATACTTCTTGAACTTTTTCCACATGTTGCCTCTACAATCGTAAACTGTCAGTGTAATATAAAATAAAGGTTGTGTAGTTGGGATTACATTTGTCCCACTTTACTCTGATACACCTAAATAAAATCTAATTAAGCCACCTAATCATTATGCAGCAGGGTGTCATTCATTCGAAACTCATTTTGAACTGTGGGATACATCAAGATCACAGGTCCTCAAAGAGCTGGTAGTGATAGAATGTAAAAACAGATAAAAACTGTTTTGTTTTGACTGATGTTGCACTTAGAGTGCAACATCTGTATTCCTCCACTTGTTGCACTGCAACACCATCTCCAGTGAAACGTGGTGGCGGCAATATTATGCCATGGGAATACTTTTCCGGTCAGAGTCAATGTGACAAAAATGTGACAAAGTTCAAGGGATATGAAGATTTTAGCAAGGTGTAAGTCATGTCTTCTTCTTGCTTAGTTTTCTTTCACTAACTGCATGCTAATATAAAATATTTTTAGTTTATCTAGCAACACATTTCTTTGCAGTGCAACTTCCCGACTCCTATGAGTCCTACTTTTCTCCTGTGAATGCACGCCCTTTGCTCTGTTCTAACCTCCTCTGTCCCTCTCTCTTCCTGCTCTTCTCGGCTGTAGCCGTCAGAGGTCCGGCTCTTCGTCTGATGACTCAGAGGGCGCCATTGGTCCTTGGTTCTCTTCTGCTCCCCCTTCTTCTGCAACCTCCCCCTCTCACTCCCACAAACACGAGACCCCGGCTCAAGCCACCCTTGTTGTCGGGAAAAGGTTGATACAGATGCACGACTGTGACGATGCGAGTTCGCTTTAAAGCATCGCATTTTAAAGGAACACTATTCTATATGGGGCCGAATTGATTTAAGCTGCTTTCTAATCACTAATAAAGTAGTTGAGCTACTGGGGTTGCCTTAATAAGCTCTAACAAGGAGTTTGCTTCCCTTTTTTTTGGAAATAGACTGTGTTATAGTTGTATTTTAAATTTATTACAGCTTCTACCCAATTTTGCAATCAACTTGCATTGGTATTTCACAGTTGTGTACATTTACTAGTAAAAACTTCATTTGATCAGCATCTGTTTGAATCAAATGTCCCATTTCCACCTTTTCTTGCACCTCGATCCAGGTTCCATGCATGCGCTCATCATCTCTCTATCCTTTTCTCTCCTTCTGCTCACCCTGCAGTCCTCATGTCCAAGCACACCCTCCCCCACAGCTCCCCAAGATAGAACCCCCTCTTTTAGAAATCCCTCCTCTGGTGTTTGCCCCCGTGGATCCTACCTCAGGTCCCAGACTGGTCAAATGTGAGAAGTGGCCGCTTCTGGGGCGCGAAGACCCCAGAGAGCCACCGGACCCCATTGACTATGAAAGCATTGACCCGGACTTGGAGAACGATGACATGTTCGCCAGGCGGACCCTGTCGTTTCAGTCCAACGTGGACTTGGCCACGTTCAAGACCCGGCTCCCCCGCAAGCGCAGACTCCACTCGTCTGAGCCGCAGCTCAATATCGTCACACAGCAACACCTTCACGGAGACCCAGACGAAGATGATTTTCCAGACATTGAGCAGGACGATGTCGTTTATCGCAGGGAGAAAACTCAGAGGCAGCGGGCACTTTCAGGGGCCCCAGACAACTATGCCCCCATGCACGTCCCAGAGCCCTGGGCCCTCCCTGCTGATCTCAAAGCCAGACTTCTCTGCGCCCCCTGCCCTCTGACTCAGGAAGCGACTGCAGCTGAACAGGATCAAGCTAAGAAAGAGCTCCAGCCAGAAAAGGATGACATGCTGGTTCGGAAGCTGCGAGATTGTTCCGATCAGAGTCAGCAGAGAGGCCCGTCAGCCGGTCGCATGACTCCCTTTGTACCTTCCTCCTGTAGCGAAGGCGACCTGCAGAGGTGGCAGGCAATCAGGGAAGCCTCTCAGCTAAGACACAAGAGGAAGCTTTTGTTGGAGAGACTAGTGGCTCTGAAAGTGTAGTTGCAGATTGATGTAAAACTTCTGATCTGTGTACAATTTACCAGCCCTGTGTCAGATGATACATGGGTTTTGATGGATGTGGAGTCAGTCAAAGGTTTAGCATTTATCCAGTCATGCTCTTGTTTAAAATGAAAAGCTGTTTCTTTCATTTCACTGGGTCACTTTAAAACATGTTGCTACAAGCCACCATAGAAGGAGACAATGACATTTCCTGTATACAGTCTATTTAGTTCTTGGCATGGTATCACGTTGTCACTGTTTGGTGACTTTGAGTGAAAATACAGTCTGACGGTATTTACACAAGAAAATCAAAGGGAAAAGACACAAAATAATCAAATTGGCTAAATTGCACCATGTTATTGCTGTTGTAATTACAATTAGTTATAATACAATAATATGCTTTTGCATTTTTTTTGACACATTAACTTAAGTAATAAATACCAACTACATTTAGATCATTTTTTTTCAAGTTGATAAAAATGTGTGCTTATTGCCCAGAATAGTATGTTTGTCGTTTGGCTCCTTAAGCAGTAGTAGGAATGGATATAACTTATGTCAGCTGTTTAATTAGTTTGGCAATAATGCGGTATTATTCCAATAATGTGAGAAAGGTTTCGTTCCTTCAAGATAACATTTTGTCAATAATTCAGTTGATTATGTTATACTTTGTTATGGTTCCAATGGCTTTTTATGCATTATACAACTATCCACTGCGGTGATTACAGTTAAAATTAGTTTTTAATTCTGAACCAAAGAGGTAATAACTTTTTGTTTTATTACTGGCAATATAGCAGTTTATTATTGGATATTGAAAACTTTATTACATTATTGAAAAGGTATTTGTGTTAGAAGCTTATATTTGTAATGGAAAAAATGATCACTTTTTTGCTGTTATGTTTTTGACAGTAAGCTGCTCAAAGCTTACCTGTAGTTTTAAAATATCATGAGAGACTGATTTTGTGGTTTTGGGGGCTTAAAATATTTATACTGACAGATAAATCTTGTTGGCTTACTCCTCTTTCAGCCAGCTGACTAGCAGTGTGGAGTAATGGCTTCTTGTTAAAAGGGTTTTAAACCAAAGCAATGATATGATAGAATATTTTTTTTAAACATTTGTCTTCCTTGCCCATGAGTAGTTTCAATTTTGTTTCCTCTTATTTTTTGAATTAATACTTTATTATTGTGAAAAGGGTGGTGGCCCAGAGGTGCATGTTGTTTACCTCCCCGGCTGTGCAAGGGACATACTGCTGCTGCATGTGGGTGTGAACAAAAACCCCAAACTTCTTCTAGACCGGAAAGGATTTTGTGAAAAAACTGGTCCCACATATTTTCATCTTTAGTTTGTTTTCTTGAAAGTTTCAATCTTCCTGTAAATGGTATATCTATATATTTCTGCTTAAAATAATAAAAATAAAAAAAAACCCAAAAACTTTACGACTTTACATTGGAACCAGTTAAATTCATCCCTGGGCCACAAATCTTACCCGAGTTCAGTGCCGCCTCTTCAGCTGGAAAGAACTTCACGCCAACATGCGAAAGTCGCAGTGCATCAGCAAGACAGGGCAGACACAAAATACGGCACCCCCGACTGCAACACGCCAGTTTAATGTGTGCCAACTTTTATTAGGGGGTAAAGAAATTCCCCAACGGCTCTGAAAATACATACGACGTGTGCGCTCTTTTGGTGAGCAGAACTGAAAAGTTTTCACCACAGGTTGGGCGCACAATGCAACCATTTAAGCTGAGTCAAGCTCATCTGGATTTACTTCGCTGCCATGTGTGAAGTTACGCTTGCATCATGGAGTCTGTGGAAAGGATGTGTTGCTTAGAGGGAAATCCAAACACATCTAAGCTCTATACAGTCGGGTCAGCTTTGGTTCTTGTATGAATGGAGCTTGGGAAACTTTTTCCACTCCACTAAAGCCTTTTAAAATGCAGGAAATTATCTGAGATTATAGCGCGTGATGAAATATTCCATAGAGTTGTGCATAAAGCACACTTTTTGTCTCAGCAGAATGAGGGTTCACCTATGTAATATGCAGAAAAAGCGATCCATTGCGATAAATAACTTTCAAAGCAGACTTGACAGATAAGTAATATTTTGCACCTGGTGTTCCCATGGCTCCCTTTTTTTAATGCTTCCCTGGGCAACTGCCCATATAATTCATACTGTCAAGTCAGCTATTTCACTCTTTATCTTTTGTGGGGAGGCAGATGCAAATTATAGACTTTGACAAGCAGAGTCATGTTTGTGTTTGGTTTAAATACAAGTGAGTTTTAATAAGAGTCTCCACCTGGCCTCGAGCTCTTGACCCAAATACTGTCAGTCTCACTGTGGGGAAAAAAAAAAAACAGCCTACAGAAATGTGACTTTTGTTGTGTGTGATTCTCTCTGGTTCCCCCAGACAGCAGCAAACGCAAGAAAATTCTGATGGGTGAGTTGACGCAGGTGCCCAGAAATGTGGCATGTTTTGGATTTGCTCTGACCTCTGTCCAGTCACGCCCTGCCTTTTGATCTGCTGTTCTCACTGTTGTTTGCTCCTAACCTTTTACGTTCGATATTAAACACAGGGACGGGTCCAGGGTGGAAGGGTGTGGACGAGGGGCTGCAGAAAGCTCTTTCTTAAAATTTATTAAAAAACAAAAGAAAGAAAACCTGCACTGTGACTGTCACTGTGACTGGTTGGAGGTTCTGAAATATTTGTATGACGTCTTTAAAGGGAGGTTTTTTTGTCAATTGTAACCCTTTGGAGACTTTTTCTTTTGTTGCATGATGGTGGGGATGAAAGTCGTAAATTTTATTAACCCACTAATTTTTTATTACCTGTTTTTTTTTTTTCCTGGCTGGCCTTCATGGTGTGCATACTAACTCCATAACATGAAAGTCTAACATGATTTCCAGTATTTGCAGATAAGGCAGTATGGTAAGAGACGATGCATGCGTAAAATGTTTTTAATTGAAACTTATGAAGTACGTCTTTTTTGGAGATTAGTAATGCAAAGAAGGGGACTTTTTTTTTCTTTTCTTTTTTTTTTTTACTATTTTTTCCACTTTTTTGTCCCTCAGGAGCAAATCAACAAGCGACATCCAGGTGGACCCCTCAATCGCCCGGCAGATTCGCTTCGAGGAGCTGCAGAAGTTCCGCGAACAGGTTAAAGAGAGTGAGGATAAGTGGCAAGATGTGAGTATAGTTGATATGGGTATCTTACACATTATATGTGCCTTGCAAAAGTTTTCCACGTTCTTTGTCACATTACAACTACGCTTCATTTTTATATTTCCAATGTGTACAATTTAATGGTCAATGGAAACTAGTTTCACTTTAGCCGTATTTGATTATATGAGTTTCCAGGGCAATTGGTTGCACTGGACTTTACTTAGGGTTATTCAAGAGAAAGTGGTTTAACCCTCTCCAGGCAGGTGTTGCAGATTTGCAACAACTTAAACAGTCTTTGCAAGTAATTTGAGCCTGAGAGGGTTAAAACTGATGTACAGTGAACTTCAGATTTATTTTTTTTCTTTAAAATCATTTTCCTCCCACATCCCCAATTACTAGCTTCAATAAAATACACTGAAGCTGGTAATTATAATGTGACAGAATGTGAAAAGGGCACTGTCTAGTACATGCCTGTGGCCATATTTCCCATAAATTTTCTGCATAATGAAGATAGACAAGAAAGATGTTTGCTTCTGACAGAGATAATGCTGCAGTGAAAGACGAGCACATGATCTGTGAGATTAGACTTGCAGCTGCCGCCTGAAATCAGAGCCGTTCGGATTGAAGTCAAAGAGGCAGGAACTGGTTGGTGCAGTGCTGCCCTCTGGCTATTGACTGTTCTCATCGGCAGATGTCCCTGCTGGCAAGAACAACTCCAACAACAGATTCAATATGAAATATTGTTATGATGTAATAAGCTGTGCCATAGAAAATTACTTCAGTTTAACAAAAGAACAAAGTTTTCTTGAAAGTGATGACAAATGGCAATTGTGTACCTGTTTTGTCACTTACTTAATGAGTCATAAAGTGCCTATTACATGATAGATGTCTGTATGTACTCGCTGTTGTACCTGGCTGCAGTCTGATTGATGTCACAGCGAAGTAATGGACTCCTGAAGCAGCATTTAGGTCACACAGTCCCCAAACCACAGGGGAAGTGAGTCGGGAGGAGCTTCAGGCTCACAAATAGAACACCTTCAAATGCAGCTCTGTGTCTTTTCTTTTTCTTCTTCCCCAACTTCTCCATCACACCCCTAGCTGTCCACAACAGCCTGCCGCTTCACACCAAGCCCAAGGTTTAAAGTGTTAAAGATGCGACGCATTAGGTGAACTTGGATATCTTTTCTCCACAGGACCTGAGCAAATGGAAAAACCGGCGCCGGAGCGTGAACTCTGATATAGTGAAGAAGAAGGAGGAGCGGGAGAAGATAGAGCAGATCACGTACGGCAGCGACGGCAGGTCCAAGACCTTCAAGGAAATCCAAGAGGAGAGGTGAGCAAAAAGGGAAAAATAAGCACACCCGATCAGGCAGTTGAGACGGTGCAAGTGTAGTGCATCAGGGTGGCTGTGGTACTTAATAAATTTGTTCTTCTTTTTACCCTCAGAGGGGGGATACTTTGCTAAGGTAATAAAAGGCGAAAATGTTTTTTTTTTATGTTGTTGAAGAGAAACTGCATGATTGTCTTCCGCGTGTTAATAAGAATCAGTTTATTATACCTCATCTCTTTGCATCATGCCGACCTCCTCATCTGTATTGCCCCTCTTCCCACTCACTACCCTCACCTTTATCCTCCTCCTTCCACCTGCAGAGAAAATAAAAAAAAGAACAGCATCGGCAGCCGCCTGTCCTCTCTCTCCTACTTGGATGACGACGACGACATATTTGCGAAACCCGCAATTCGCGCGCCGACCCGATCGCTTCCAGCCAGAAGCTACACCATCGACGCTCCATCGTATTCTCCAGAGCCCCCAAGCCCTCTCCGAAAGCCGAGGACCCCCCGGTTGCTTCCCCTCGCATTCGCAGACCGCCTTCGCCCCCCACTTCGCATGAAACCGTGGACGGTCCTTCAGTCAAAGACTCCCACACCACCAACCAGTCTCTAGCAGCTGCATCCTATCAGAAGAGTCCAGAGGAGGAACGCAAGGCCATAAAATACACAGAGAAGACTACGAGGGACGTAGCCCCCCACTCCTCCTTCATCTCCACCCAGAAGGAGCTTGAGCCGAGGCCCTCATTGTTGAGAGCACCGACTGAGGTGGAGGCCCCCTCCTCCAGCTCTCTGGACAGACAAGCTGAGTTGAGCCCGATGGAACCCAAGCCTCCCGCCGTGTCTCGGGTTTCCGCCTCTCTCCCCAGGAGCTACCAGAGATCGGATAGCGCGCGGCTAACCTCGGTCGTCGCTCCGAGGCCCTTTGGGACCCAGCCGTCCCGCATCTCCTCTCTTTCCAGAGCCCACACAGTAAGTACAGCAAACCGTACACCAGGCACATAGAGGTGCATCTCAGTGAATGAGTACTGTAGATGGCCTGTTACATACATTCATTACACAAAGAGGGTTTAGTTCTGCTCATTTTGATGAGTCTGGCCTACAACCAATGAGAAAGCATGAGTTTCTTTGACAAATGTTCTATTGCGTGTGAAAATAGGTTTTGGAAAAAGACGAATGTTTATAGCCATGCTGAGAGTAATTAATGAAAAGTTGAGTGGAAGAAAAAAGTCTTGTGGTAATACAAGTACAAGCTGCAGAGATAATAAAAAGGCAAAATATGCTCAGGTTATGCTAGGAAGATGAGGGAGACCAGACCCACCAATGCTGCTGAGGTGAAGACGGATAACTGAGCAGCCTGTGATTTCTTCCCACCAGCCCAATTATCCATTCTCCTTTTACATTTATTTGTGAAAAGTCGCTCTGAGTCTTTATGTGTTAATCCTCGACAGACGGACGAATCCCACAAGGGTGTCAACGGCAATGTGGATGTTTCTAAGAAGGCGTCAGTGCCAAGCCGGTATCACCAGTACATGACCTCAGAGGATGAGGCTCAGTCCAGTTCTGCACACAGCAGCGATGAAGAGGAGGAGGAGGAGGAGGAAGAGGAAGAGGAGAACCCCACAGTGAAGGGCCTGTCCTCGACTCAGAGCATCAGATCTCTCCCGTCTCCTGTCAAGAGTGACGTCTCAGTCAGTCCTGCTCCTGGCAAAGAAACCAGCAAGGTACTGGGATTTCTTCTTCTGGTAACATCAGATATGTTTATTTGTTTTATAATAAAAATTAAATTCAACTAAAATCGGTTTATTTGCATTGGCTGCTGACTAAAATGAAGCAACAAACTATTATTTCAGAAGCTTTTCTGACCAAATAAAAAAAAACAATAGGCATATTCTGACAGATAGTTCATATTCTTATTACTCACCTGTGTGATTTCCAGGAGGATTTCTGTGAGATGCGGATCAGCCTGAACCAAAAACCCAACAGCAGCCGAGACTTTGGCTTCCAGGCTGCCTGGGACTCAACGGGAGCTCGGGTCACGTCCGTCCAACCAGGTATCCAAACACAGCCGAGCTCGAACCTGAACCTTTCACATGGAAAGTCACACATGCAGTGTTTGTATGTTATTCACAGTAACATGTGGTAATACTGAACACTGGCGCTTTGCTTCTGTTTCATCTCACATTTAAGCTCTGCCTGTTAGCCGTTAGCAAGTTTTCGAGTCCACTGCAGTTGTGATGCCAGAACCTTATGTAGGGCAGCATCTATCTGGGTCAGATCTGCTGGGTCTAAGCCTCTCTTTTCTGCTGCAGCTCCCCACCAGCACATGAACAGTAGGCCGTGTATTTTAAGCTATACTGACAACTCACATCAATTTATGAAACCTGCCCCAAACTTGTCTTTATGCAAACTTAATTCTGTTTACGCACATAGCTTTTTTTAAGTTTTCGCCTATATTTTCTGCTTCTTTTTTTTCTTTTTCTAAAGAATCAGCTTTAGCGACGTATATGAGTTTGTTTGATGTTTGTTTGAAAGAAAAGATAAGAAATAAGAGTTTTTTCCCCCCACAAAATCAGGTAACATATCTAATATGTATCTGTTCAGTTGGGGGGGGGAAATGTCAGTGTTAGAAAATATTTGCTTTGAAAGAAATTAATGTTCTGTTTTCGTCAGGTACATTTCTCTCAGTCATTTCTCAAACAGGGAAAGACAACATCTCACTTTGGTGCTGATAACTCAGTCTGTCTCTCAACTTACTCATCTCTAGAGTCAGACAAATGTTTTAAAAATTTTAAGCAACTGGGTAGGAGTTTATGTTGCCGATGAAGAAGATTGTGATTGAGGTCAAAAGAAATCTGGATGAGGTAAAGACAAGTGTCCATAGCAACTGTAAGATGCTATCTATAGTACCTGTTAACAAGTTGTTTAGGAGTGTTGGTAAAAGCCTCCTATGTTCGACCATCACAAACAAAAATGTGTACTTTGCTCATTTCTATTTTAACTGTGTGCTTTGCTTCTGCTGTTCAGTTGTCATAGTTGAAGATGCTTGTTTTGTTTACTGATGTTTGAATTCAACCAGAAGAACTGGAAAAGCTGGGACTGCTCTGATATCAGTTCTGAAAACGTTCCTTCTTCTAATAAGCCCGTTCTCCCTTTAACTTTCAGGGAGCTCAGCCGAGATGTGCCAGCTGCAGGTCAGGGATGAAGTGCTGACGGTGAACGGGCTCCAGGTGGCACAGATGAGTTACGAGCAGTGGAAGTCCAGCTTGGAGGAGGCCCTGCAGAAGGGCAGCCTGGTCATGGATGTGCGCCGTCACGGCCAGCACAGTGAGTCACACACCGTGTGTGTGTGTGTGTGTGTGTGTGGGGTGGGATGTGTGTGTGTTTGATTGCTGTAAGAGCAAAGAGACTCAACGCGAAGGAAAGGTTCAAGGGTTACTCTCCTGGACTGACAACGCTGCTTAAGCTCTGGGCGTCGCTAAACAGTTCTGACACTTTAAATTGGTCTGTAAACTATTGTGAAGTCACCCATGAATGATATCATGACAGCTAAATGATGAAGGACCCGGTGGGGGAGGGCTGGGTGCGTTCTCACCTCTGTGGTTTATTTTCTTTTCCCCCCTTTTTTGTTTTAATTGGCTGGTTAAAAATGTTCATGTTCTATCTTTTTTCCCTGATCAGTTTTCTCTTTGCTGTCCATTTTTTTCGTATCTATGAATCATTTCCCTTTGGAGAGCTAACCCTGTACTGTTTGTCTTTGCAGTCTCTCACTTATATCAGTGTCACCTCAGAAAAGAACTAAACTACGCAGTCACTGAAACTAACATAAATGGCTTGTTGAATAGTTTAACAAAGCCAGTTTATCTAGCAAAAGCCTATTAATAACTCTGTTTGAGTTTATGACTTCTTTGGGCTGCATGGCTGGGGAAGGTGGTTTCTCTGTCGCCCCCTGCTGTTCCCTACAGTAACACCATAATGGCACCTCTTGGTCCCCCTGCTTTATAGTGGTGGTGTGTGTGAACATTCACATTGACAGACTGATGGACTCACATACACTTACATGCACAAATCATGGGCTTATCTTCAAGCACACCGTCTATTTGTTTTTGCCATTGCATTTACTGCATGCAGACTGGGACAGAGATCAACCTTCCCTGCCATTTAAAAGCCATAAGACCATCAATCTGACCAGTACGGATCATCCGACACTTCTAGGTCCCCCTGAGACAAAGACCGCCAACTCCAGCCTGGATTTCACTTCCCGTACCGTCACAGAATCGGTGCTGGCCAAAGAGCCTCACACTCTTCCTCTGGTGGTAAGTGGCGATATCTACTCCGTTGATGTGAATTTAAGCCATTTTTATTCCAGTGTTCTTCAATCTGGTCATTTGGCCACTGGTAGCTTTAGCCACAACCAATTTCTCTGTCAAAACTATAATTAACCAAATTCTTAACATTTTCTCTAGCCTTCCAGCTGATTGGTCAGTCATGGTCAGGGTAGATGTCACATGACTACAGACATAAATAAAGACAAAATGATTGGTTTACATTTAAAGTTCTCTTTAGCATAAGAGTTAGAGTTATGCTAACACTTTAGCATAAGAGTTAGCATTACTGACTATGAAATCTAGTCTCTGCATCCCTAGATTAACAGTTTACATATCCAGCATGTTTTATTATAGAAGGCTAAAGCTTCAGAGGCTAAAACAGAGCAACTGTGATCATCTATTAAGTCTTATTGTTATCCGCTGAAATTCTTGCTCTCTCTGACTCTCTCCTAACCTAAATTTTGCTTCAATATGTTGTGTAAAATTCACAAATTCTGAAAATAGCCAACAATGAGCAATTTGTTAAAACTTAGCTATGGTGCGTTCATTGAATCGAAAGAAATATGATTTTTGAATTTCCAACCGGCTGGTTACCTATTATGATCAGTTGAGCTGAAACTCGCTTTGCGTTTCCAGTGTTTTTCTGGTATTTTTCTTCATTAAGTGACGCTTTAATGACCTTAAGCCTTTCCCTGCAGGACGTGGCTTCAAACAGAGTTAATGGGGACTTACAAGACCAACCAGTGACCATGAGGAACAAAGGTAAAGAGCGGTGCTAAAAGCTGGAAAGGTTATGGAATTGATCTCTGAAATTATTTCTGAAAGATGTGGAAAATAAGCAAACCTTAAACAAAGATGTCATTTATGACCGTGTGCTGGAAATAGAACGGACAAATTTGTTGGTAACCCTTTTAAAAAGATATATAAAAAGCCTTTAAATAGGTTCACTATTTAAAGGCTTTCTGCAAAAAAGTGGGAAAATATTACCTTTAATTTGTGTGCCTTTATTCAGAGGGAAATAATCCCATTTTGATTAATAATTGTTTCAAACAAGGTGGCACCGTTATTGATGGCCAAGCCTGTTAATCATTTATAAATTTCGCTGTTGCCAGTAGAACATTGCTGAGTTTTCAATAAGATTTCACGAAGTCTTTCTTTCTAGACCTTTTTAGAGTCTTGAACCCATTCTCAGTGGATAAGGATGAGGGTTGAGTCAGGATTGATGTGACCATGTCGTTCAGATTGTTATCCTTTAGAAAGACACATTAGAGGCAAAGCTTCACTTTTACAGCAAAAAGGACCAAACTTCTTGTGATCCTGGTGTTTTTCATCCTTTGAAATAGAAATATATACACAGCATCACAGATCCTCCACTATATTTAACAGTGAGAAAAGGGTCCTTATTTATGTTTCAATCTTAATACATTCATTTTTATTTTAATTGTGCTATCTGTAATGTTTTACAATGCAGTTTGTTCAATTATTCCCCTACTGAATGAACTCACACAAACAAAAGATTGAGTTTTTCCAGATTATTTAGTATGAAATTACCCTATACATGGGGTACCAACAAATGTAAGTGAACTCTTCTCAGGTTAAACTAATTTCTCTCTTCTGCTGTGTCTCACCTAACCCTGTTTTCCGTTTCTCACATAGAGTCAGAACCAATATCTTTGAAAAACTTAAAACGGAGATCAGAGTTTTTTGAACAAGGTAAAAGTCAAAGAGAAGACGCGACTGAAAGGGATGAATGTGGCTCCTAATGCTGACTCTGATTCTGTGTAGTCTGATGGCCGATCTCTCTGCGCTTTTTATCTGTCTGAATTCCAAGTCAGAGTTGCATGTCTTCCTGTCCGTCTCAGACTTTCGTTCTGTTGATAAAAATGGGACACTGCTCCGAAGGTTCCTTTTTTTTATTTTTTATTTTTTCCCCTTTTTCTTGTCTGGTGTCAAAGCTTAACCCTTGTGCTGTGCCCCTTCCCTCCCCCAGGTGGCTCAGGGCCCAGTGTCAGTGCGCTGGTCTTCCTCTGTGGTAAACAGGGTTCATTGTGTGCAGTGACGTCCTCACCCTTGCTCGGTACAACTTGGGATTTTGACATCCTGCTGATACCTGAGCAGTTTAGTAATATTCTTGTCCAACTTGATGCCCTCTAAGAAAATTGAATGTAAGCTACATTTTGAAGCAGTGTGTGCTGCTCCTAAAGCTCTGCAGCATGTCAGTATCTCAACATACCAACCACAAAAGCACATCCCTTGAATCCTGTTGCATTTGTGGTATTACACAGATTACCACATTGCTATACTCTTCATGGAGTTTTAGCTATTTCTGACATGCACGTATCGAAGCATCTGCCTTTCACGCTGGCCGTCTGCTGCTCCTCCTGTTGTTGCTGCTGCTGCTGCATGCATATAGCTGATTCAAGCTTCTTTGATCATGTTTTTGCAACCCGTTTATTGATTTTCCTTTCAGAAATACTGAGGTGCAAATGTCAATAAGTTTGTGATCTGCCACGAAGAGACCCGATGAATCCTAATCAGTGAAAATTGAGCCATGGTTCCCTGAGGCTTGGTGAAAACATTAATTACAGTTTTAACTTTAAAACACACATCAACACTTTTTAATTGAACTGGAACGCTGACGAGCCATTTGGCCTGGATGTATTCTCAGGCCTCAGGGTTAACTTGTCTGCTCACATGTGCTGCTGCGTCGCTCCGCCCGAACATGCCTCTCGTACTGACTCAGTGTTATTTCGTTCCCAGGAGGATCGGAGCCTGCGATGCCAGATGTGAGTAGTGAGAGGGGAATCTTCTCTTATCTGTGTTGTGTTTATTCAAGTACCATGACAACATCTGTGGAAACAGACACTGTTAATCTGTGTCCATGAAGCCCAGACACAATTTTCTCAACAATACTCGACTCAGACAGACAGTCGTTTAATTAGTGTCGATGTTTTTGAATGGAGCTTTTGGTTTTTGGAGATTCAAACTCTTTGTCTTTTTTTTAAGATTGGCTTATTTTGTAGCATGGAGATATAAAACGTTCAGAAAAAAGGCTAAATCTCCAATAAACCAGTGTGTAACTATTACATGGGGAAGTTAAACTGTCCTTTAGGACTTCAAATACAGACAGATTTGCAGAAGTCAAAGTTTAAGAACCAACTTTTTGTTGGAGACACTTGAATTAAACACACCCATCACTATTAAATGTATAGAATAGTGAAGGTTTTTCCTCTGTCTGCTGTCCTCCAGATTCCTGTTCCTGCGATCACTCCAGCTTCCTCCAGCCGCTGGTCGTGGAACCCAGAAGAAGAGCGCAAGAGACAAGAGAAATGGCAGAAGGAACAAGAGCTCCTCCTACAGGTTTGTAGGAAGCATGTTAATATAACTATATCAAAGTATGAACTGAAATAAATCATCACCATCATCAACTTTATGAAAAACACAAGTAGGTCCATATGAGAAAAAAATAAATAATAATAACCCAAGTTATTAAGTTAATAACTCTTATCTGTTAGTTTTCTTTGTTAAAATTAAAACAAATAAAGTTTCAGGTACTAATTGTAACTATTAATGAATCTTCAAACGAACAACGAGCCAAAGTTAAACTTAAATCATTGATAGTGATTTAAGTTTAACAAGAAAGCATTCAAGAACCCAGAAGGACAGTATGTGTTATATATCCACGATAATTAGAGCCTCTAAGAAGCTCGAAGAATCACATTATTTGAGACAGGATTTCCTGATAAATCGCAGAGGGTTTCTTGTTTCAGTAGCCTTCATCATAATCCCATTACAAGAAAAGCAGAAAACAGAAACAGGATAGATAAAGGAACAGATCAGAGTAACTTTCAAGAGGTTAAAGTTTAGGAATGAATATATGCCTGAAATATATCTAAGTTTTTGCTTGTAATTGTCGCAAAATGTGAAAATGTTCAGGAGATTCAAGTCTTTTTTTCAAGATAAGGTGCATTTCTGCATGCTGCGTAGACAAAAAAAAAAGGTGTTTGGCATTATAAAAACGTTTTCTAACCATCAGGAAAAATACAAGCGTGATCAGGAGAAGCTGCAGGAGGAATGGCTCAAGGCTCAGCAGGAGATTGTCACAAGCGTGGGCCACCAGGTAATGAAAGTTATTTCAGTTCTCATGAGTTATGGACTACTGCCTGAAATATTGTCTGGATTGTTCTAAAAGGGTGGCAATTAGTCATGAGTCATAGTGGAAATTCGTCTAAATGTATCCAAAAAGCTTTAGTGAACAGAAATCCTGTAATTATAAAGCCATTATGTGGTCTCACAATCTTGTATTTGACTTTTATAAAAGCAGAACAATTTCCGATAAAAGGATGTACCAAACGTAAGGTGAGAACAAGGATTTGTCATGTGGGTGCTTGTAATATTGCCATCATTTTTACTCTTTAAAAATATTAGTATTGTTGTTTAATATTAGGGAATTTGTAGGGATTATCTAACAAGTGGCTCCTCCTGATGTCAGTGAGGAATGATGCTGCTGAAGGCCGTTGTGCGTTTGAATGTTTCTCCAGGTGAACAGCCACGGCGTCAGCCCACACTCGCCCCCATCTTCTCTCCAACAGCCCACTCTGTGGGAAGAGGAGGAGAGGCAGAGGAAGGTGGAGCAGGAGCGCCAGCGGCAGGCGGAGGAGAGGAGGAGGAGGGAAGAGGAGGAGCGGGAGCTCCAGCGACTCCAGGAGGAGAGGAAGAGAAGAGAAATGCAGGAGAGGGAGGAGAGGGAAAAAAGGGAGGTGGAATTGAGAATGCAAAGGACGAGAGAGGAGGAGCTAAGAAAGAGGGAGGAGGAGCAGAGGAGGAGAGAGGAGGAGCGAAGGCAGCAGGAGGTGGCGGAGCAGCAGCGCAGGCAGAAAGCCTTCGAGCAGCAGAGATGGTCAGTGCCGTGGTGCTGCTGCTCTTAACACACACTCACCCGCGCGTCCTCGTGTCACTTGATGCGCTTTGTCGCCTGTGCATTAACATAGCTGCAACTAATGCATTTGCTGTGCTTTACTCTACTCCCCCCCCTCCCCCCCGCTTCCATCATCCCACCTGTCTGCACACACTGCTGCTCACCAAAGGGCCGCTGTCTCCCACGACTTTGACAGTGCTCAGCCACAGCTGTCCTTTACTGACAGGTCAGTGTTCCTGCTGCCATTAACCCATCCTCACTGCTTTTACATTGCTTCATGTCATGGCTGTTTGCCCCATAAGCTACTAACACCAGTTCAGATTGATGTTTACGTAAAGTATTACAGGATCCATCCGTACCACGCAGCTTTTCTTCTGTCCATTTAGTCGTCCAAACATCTGTGCACACGTCCATATACCTGTTTATTCATCCATTGATCAATCCACCCACATGTCTGACCATCTTTTCATCCTCTTAGCAGTTCTTTTTGCCATTATTGTATTTAACAGCCAATACAAGAGTGTATTGACTGTTAAATACATTATTTCTGACCAGAAAGATATCCAGCTCGAAGCATGTTAATGGCTTCCAAAACCTAGTTTTATCTAGAACGATGAACTACAAATGAATGGGGATGTTGTACTACACCTTTGACCATGTGGTGAATGGAGAAAAGATCCCTGAATTCAAACGTCTGCACCTAATTTTTGTCTAAATCAAATCAAATGTTATTTGTTAATTCCACCTTTAAAAAATGGGTCCAGTTCACCATTAAAAGCCTAAAATTGGTATGACATTTTTCCCTATGGTGGCGATGTACAGTTAAAGTTCTGAATGTATGTTTGTAATTAGACGTCTTTTCATTAAAGTCAACTGAAAAGTGTTGGATATTCACCTAAAGGGAGGGGAAAAAAGCTTTTGTTTTCTCTGGAGTTTGCTACTTTCCACTTCAACTTCCTAAGTTTAAAAATTTAATGAAGGTTTGAGATATAAAAATGCTAATGAAGTGAAAAAAAACATAAAGTTCCAACATTTGACATATTATTGTGAAAATAGTAGGGGAATTTATTGACAAGAATTGTAAATCTCCCATAGCTTTTTATTGATTACTTTATAGTTAATAATTTCTCACTAATTATAATATTAACCTTTTGTTTTGACAGGACAAAATCCCAGTCATCTCCCCAGCTGGATGATGACGACAAACCTCAGAGGAGAGGTCAGTTTGGCTCATTTGTTTCTTCACCAGGTGGTTTTCTGAACGGCTCCACGTAGGGCTGTTGCGTGTGTGTGTGTGTGTGTGTGCGTGTGTGTACGTGTGTGTGAGCTCTGTCCTGCTATATGCAGACTTGCTACGGCAGCCAGAGGACGTGTCTCTCAGGCTGCTGGAAGAGGAGTTGAGGATTGCACGTAGAAAACACCTCCAAAGCCAGAAGGCTGCATCAGAGCTGGAGAGGAGAAACTTCCTCAGATACGCAGAGGCAGAGAGAGGTTGACTTCGTTCTGGAAGCTCCACCGCCTCTGCTTTTTTTCTTTTTTTTTTAAATCAATTCCTACCAGTCTTCTTCCATTATGATCGACTGATTTGCCGTTTCACCAAATCAAAACTTACAGCTGTTTGATTTGCATCGGACTGACTACATGGGCGCATTAATCAGTTGCCTTCCACTTAAAGTGACTCAATTACTGCACTTGTGGCCGAACAGAAGCTTCTTGATTGCAATATTTCAGATTGGCGTAGTTTTTTTTTTCCCAGACATGATTGAAGTCTGATTTGAACAACAACTTGGAAAGGTTTTCATACCCCTTAAAGACGTTTGTGTTTTGTCACATTAGAGTCACAATCAGTGCTTTTAATAGGAATTTTAGGAGAAAGTAAATTGTAACTGTGACATGAAAGGAAATGATGCAAGGCTTTCAATATTTTTGCAAACAAACAGGTCAGGCGAGGAGAGTTTTAACCACAGTATCAGCTGTGAAGCTCATGAGGTAAATGAAGGCAAATATAGGACAAAATCCACATCCACATAAAACGGTCTAGATCAAAGCATGTTTGTGTGTGAGAACGACCCAGTCAAAGTCAGCAAGACCTTTATCAAATTGGAAATCACTGCAAGCACTTTAACACATTTTTTTTACATCTAATCTAGCTTAGTTGAGCTATTTCTTAAAGATGATTGAGCAAAAAAATCTGTATCTGTGCAAAGTTGGTGGAAATATTCAGACCAAAAAAATTGCAATTGCACAAAAAGGTAGTTCTGACAGGTCATTACATAGCAATAATAGAAATTAAAAACAAAGTGTAATATTTTCTTTCCACTTCACAGTCATGCACCACTTTGTCTCTGTAAAAGACATTGAAGCTTATGGTTGTAACATGACAAAATATAAAAACCTTCAAGGGGTATAAATACTTTTGCCAAACATCTTTGGTGTGCACTACTCATAGCATAACTACACTGTTTATCTCTCCTCTCGGTGCATCGGTGGGAAGCGCAGCTCCCAATGGGAAGAGTCAGCAGCCGCTGTCGCAGGCTGAGCTGGAGCGCCAGCAGATCCTGAATGAGATGAAGAAGAAGACACCTCTCCTGACGGACAACAGCTGGATCCGCCAGCGCGCCGCCGGCACGGCCGTCAACAGGGACAGCGAAGTGCCGCCTATGCGCAGGTAGACAGACACCTCTTATGTCCTGGTTACTGGTTGTTCCTGTACTTTCACTAATGGCCCCGGGTCCTAAAGCGGAAACGATCTGGCTACCACACCGACACTGATTCGGCACATTTTGTTAGAAAAACTGAGAGCGGTTGGTAGTCAGATGGTTTTTACTTCTTCAACTAACATCTTTTAACGGAGGGGTTGTGTGGTGTGGGTTGGCTTTTCAGAGGGGAATCTCTTGACAACTTGGACTCCTCCTACGACTCTCGGCGTTCGTCCTGGACTCCCAGAAGCAGCTCTTTTGCCTCAAACTACTCTCGGCCGTATTCTGGCTACTCTGGCAGCTCTTCTGGCAGCTCTTCTTTTTACTCTGGAGCATCAGGGCTCCGTCGGCCAGTCTCCTCCACCCTGCCCCCCTCCTTCTCTACGGGCTCCCTTCGCGGTGGGGCAGGATCCTACTCGGCCCCTTGGTCCCGTCCGTCCCCCTCCCCGTCCACTCCGTCACCAGTCACCACTCCGGAGCCCGCACCTGACGCCTATCAGCAGCGGAACAGGTAAAAACCAAACGCGCCGGTTTCCTGAGGCCCCCAGGAACCTGCCTGTACCTGAATACTGCTACACTGGGTTGTATGTGTTATTTCTATGAGGTGAGGAGTGGTTGCTAAAGGGATTCTGGATCTTTCTCCTTGATGTACTTCTGGTTATTTGTTGAGTCTGCATGGGGGAGCCAAGTATCTTCTGGGGAAAAGGTTTCTGGTTTGACTTATTTGGCTACGGTAAGTTGAATATTCGGAGGAGTCAAAGTGAGATTTTCTAATCTTAAGAACCCTGTACAAAGTGAAGTATGTTGGTGGCAGCATTATGCTGAGGTACGGTTGCTTTTGCACAAAGTGGATGTGATATTGAAGAATAAGTTTCACCCACATATCCATCAGCTTCACCTTTAAGCTAATTAATATTTGAACATAAATGCTAATAAATGAAAATGTACTTCTGACCAGCACTGTAAAAGATTCCCTTACAGCTGAATTAATTTTTCTACTTCTATAAAAAGAAGATTCTGGATCCACAGCAAAGGCACAAATACAATCAACTTATATTTAGCGCATTGTTTATCATTTATTGTGATGGAATTTTTCCAAGATAAGAATTTAGATTCATTGTTGTCGCAATAAACTCCAATTAATGATGTTTACAATCACCCAAAACTGTTTGTTGTTGCGATCGGTATTTTCTCCTAAACACTGGAGAAATTTGAACAAATAAAGAACTGGAGTTTTTTATTTGAAGTGTTTATTCAAATAAAGTTTCAATAAATACGACTAAATTGTAAAACGTGACTAAATGCACTTAATGTGGGAACTATAGTAACACAAGACACTGTTATTTATGTGGCTACTGGGCCTTAAAGTCACCTAAAAATATGTAATAAATCGTTCTTACGATCACTCTCATTGTTACCACAAAATATCGTGATAAAACTTTAGGTCTGCTTGGTCCACCCAGTCTGAAGCAATTCGGTAGGAATTCAGTGTAAATGTATACTAGTGTGTTTTGTGTGTGCATGCAGTCGCACATGCCTCGTCGCATGTGTGCTCCGGCTCTAAAATCACAGCTGTGGATTCTGTAACCCAGGTCAGTGAGTGGCAGGAAAACCTGCACGTTCTGTGACACCCCGCTGGGAAAGGGAGCAGCCATGATCATCGAGTCCCTCGGGCTCTGTTTTCATTTGGGCTGTTTCAAGGTGAGAGCCGGTGGACTCCTTGCGCCACGGCGGAGAGTGTCGTCTGCACGCCTTTGCTGATCTTCACAGACTAACTCGGTCGATCTGAACTTGTTTTCCTAGTTCTACTAACTCTGGGTTGGGGGAATATCCTGATTTCTTCCCAGCAGCTCAAACATTTTAGCTCTCTACATGTCTGGATACTTTGACCTTGAATCAGATCTGATCTCCTGCACCTGTGTTGTTACTTTCTATCATGATGCATGTCCTGCGACTACTCTAATCATTTGTGTTTGAATGAATACGGCCTTTGGTCTGTCTCTGCTCGCCACAGCCTCCGCGCGGCTCTTTACCTCCCCTCTCTCTCCAAACCCTCACAGTGCACCGACTGCAAGTCCGACCTTGGAGGCTCCGAGGCTGGGGCCGAAGTCAGAATACGAAACAAGCAGCTCTTCTGTAACACCTGCTACATGCGAGTCAAAAGTAAGAAATCGATCCGGCTCTTGTGACTTTCATTTTTCTTTTAAGTTAAATTATGATGTTCCTTTTTTTTTTTTTCAGCTGGCCAGCCAACATCCATGTGATCCAGGCGTGCTGCAGCAGATCGACGAGGAGACGACATGTGACAACAACCCATGAACTTTAAAGCGAAAGCCATTGCAATAATAAGCCGGACCTCTGGTGTCTTTAATTGTACTGATGAGACAAAGATTTCAAAAGAAGTTATCTACTTTTATCATGATATCATATGACGCATTATAACTGTACAAATCCTCTACATTCCCTATCTATATATTATTATTATTTTTTTTTTTTTCATGTTTTAGCCTCAGAACTATCTCTGCGAGATTCCAGGAGAGCTTGCTTCCCCGACTCCATTTAGGTAGATTTTGTCAAAGTGGTGAGAGAAACCTGCAGGATCATGCTTCTTTTCTATGCGTGTCTGGTGGTATTAATTTGCCCGTTAGGGGGCAGAAAAAGGTATGCTTTACATGCGTATGTGGCTTTGTACTTGTAAGAGACAAAAGAAATAAAATTATTAGAATTCTCTGATGCATCATGTTTGAAAATGATGGCCTGCTTTGACCGCACTTTTGATGCTCAGACTTCTCATCATTCTGTACTGAATTAAGGCAAAGAATAACTCTGTAAATAAATGACTAAATCCTCAATTGGGATGTGTCTGGGGTGATTTATTCTGAGTTCAAAAAGTATACAGGGCAAACGTATTTACACCCTTTGAGTTTTTTTTTACATTTTGTCACTTTCCGATTACAGACTTCACTGCGTTTCATTGAGATTTTAAAGAGGATGGGAGGAAAATCTAAAAGGGAATTCATATTCAGCTCACCCCGAGTCGAAGCAGACAAAAATTTACTTCACACTTTTTTGTTTTTGCTTGTTAATCCCATTGAGTTTTGCAACATGTAAAATGTGGAAAAGTTCTGCGGCTATTAATACTTTTGCAAGGTAATTTAGTGCGGTAGTATTTTAGAATAGGTTTTCCAGCCTCTGTTATCTGAAATCATTACCCTCATCCTCTTTTTGTTTTGTTTTTTTTTTTTCCTGACTGTCGCTCCCATTCTTTGCTTCTCTGCAGAGCGACGCTCTTAATGAATGGAATCTCAATGAGCTGCTCTTTTTTTTTTTCTTTGCTAAGGTTCAGAGGGCCGGCATGCTCTGAGTTTCCCAAAGCCAATTTGTCATGCATATTTTATTCAGTGCACATGCATTGCACTTGATTATACTTTGATAGAATCTTTTTTTCCCCTCTCTCATATTCCTTTGTTCCTGCCTTTCCCCAGGTGCATTTAGTCTGCAGCTCCCCAATTGTATTTACAAGACAAGGTAAAAGACGGTGGAAATGAGCCCCATTCAGGCAATTTTACTTTGAGGAAATAGGTTAGACCGAGCATTGATTTCTCTGTATTCTCTGAGGTGAAGCACAAACAGCCCTTGGAGGCGAACGTCTTAAATTCTTAGATTTCTTTTTTTTTTTTTTTTATCTCTCTTGGCACTTCTATTGCAGAGAGATTTTAGTCTTGAAAGGAGCCAAGCACAGCTGAAATGCTGGCTGGGAAATCTAAAGTCATCTAAAATAGGTGTTTTATATATATCTTTCTTTTAAAGCCAGAGCAGAATTGAAGAGCGTGTCTGTGTGTTTGAGTACAAAGGGAAGCAGGATGCTTCTCATTCAGGTGTACTTATTAAAAACCTTGCTCTCCTAACTGATCATCTTTGTCATTTTAATATTTTCACACCCTTCATTTCAGTTTTTAAGGTATAAATCCCATAGATCAACAACTTCACTCATTTTAACACATCCTCGAAAATTGTTTTGTTTCATTATTTGGATTGGCCTTAAGGGGGCAGTGTAGGGTAAGATTGTTTTTCTTCTTTTTTTTCACCAAAACAGACTGAATTGATATTTTAGCAGCAGCTGAATGACAGCTGCTGTTGGTTGCACCACATATGTAAATACATGACATTTACATAACATATTTTCTGAGACGAGCTCGTGCAACTGAAACACAACAAATCAAACAAACAGTTGAATCTGCAGCAAACCAAAATATTGTGCCGCTTATTCTGACTTCAGCTGTCACTAGCTTAGATGTCTGGTCTTGGTTTGGGTGTTTTTATAATTAAAAAGCATATTTTTTGACGCAGTAACATATATGTAGTCATCTTCCAGGTTGCACATCCTGCCCCAGACGGAATGCCTCTCTGAATCAGGAGAAGTCATCAGGCTAATTTACATGCAGCTTAAACTGATGCTATAATTAGACATTTAATTGCAGACACGGTCTCCAAAGACCTGTTGCTACAGCTCACTGCATGCATATTCTGCTCCTCTAGTTGGCAACAGGGACTAAAGAAAATGCCCTTCCAGTAAATCTGTAAATACTCAGTGCATCAAGGAGGATTTTTCAATCTTGGACTTTGGGTCTCACTGGAGAGGCTTTTGCATTTTGACAATTTTGTAAGTTTCTTGAAAGTTTGAAATACAAAACCACAAACTGTTGGCAATGTCAGCCTTTTTTCTTTTTGTTTTTACATTGGGACAAAATTATGCAGATCAAAAAATACAATGTCAGAAGACATAATTATTGCAGAAGTCATGAATGTTTTGTTCTTTATCCACACCCACTGCAGGACCACATAAAACTGTCACATAAACTGTAATGATGTTGTTATAAAGCTAGTCCTTACAGTAAATCTGATAATAAGATTTAATAACCTATTTTCAACTGCAAATCTTAAAGGTTCAGATTTGTCACTGAAAACTAAATGTGCATTGCTTTCTTTTTTGCTACTTTATTGCACAAATCCAGGAAGTTTTGACCTACAAAATAACAGCGCTATAAAATTGTGCAGACAATGGTTGCTGACAAGCCATGGTACATAAAATGTACACACAAACAGTCTCAGTAAATCTTCCAGACATGTTTGTGCAAAGCGTCCCTCCAGTGTTCAATCTGGGAAAATCAGCGGCCAAGTCAAAACCTCCAACATGCTGTTGTGGTCCATGTTGTAATCTGGCTCTGGTCAAACTTGCTCAAATCGTCATGACTTGTCCTCAGTTTAGTCTCGTCAACATTTTTTCCTCTACCAGAGTTACACACTTCAGCATTCAGTAGTCATGAGTTGCATGAGCATCTACATGTTTAGGCGTTAGTTATGCAAGCTTGACAATAATCAACAGAACTTTCTAGTTCGAGACGGAAAAAGACGTTTTTTTGCTAATTACCAACAGATTATGAGTTCTCGTCTGCGAGCACGCACATATTTTTTCCAACTTTTGTCGGGATTATTGATCTGCGACCTTTCGCGAAGGATCAGCCTAGATCCCTACTTGTCTTCATTAAAAATGCTGCCTCTAATCCCCCACTCACAAAAGGGCAGCGCTCATTCAAAGGAGACTCGACCTTATAAAAGAGGTGTGTTTGTTTGCTTTTTTTTTTTTTAATTTGTCAGTTCAGCTCAACTTATTTGTCCAGCGCCCATTCCCAGCAATTATCATCTCGAGGCACTTCACAAAGCAAATTTATTCCTAGTTAGAAAGGATCCTGTTCGGGCCTTCTTCAGTTCATTGCATAAATCTGGTTACAAATTGTGTTACAACATAGTAACCTGGTAAAAAGCCAGTTGTCACTCCTCCTGAGCAAGCATGTGGCAACAGTGGAGAGGAACTACTTCCTGTTAAGAAGACGAAGGTTCCAACAGCACCAGGCTCCACATGAGCTGCCATTTGTCATTACTAGCTGGGTGTCAAAAAGGGATAGAAAGTGGACAGGCAAAAAAAAAACCCACTGGACTAGGAGTACTTTCTACAAGAAAAAATCCTGTATGTTTTATGTAAGCAGTAGTTCTTTCATTGCATGTTTGAAATCATTGATGACTGACGCTAAACTGCTGAATTGTGAATCAGTGGGCGAAGCGTACCCTTTGTGGAAAGAAAAAGGAAATGTGAAGTGAGCCTTCTACGTTTTCCACTTGTGTATTCAAGTGAACTTGGTTTGCCTGAAAACAACCAAGAGAATAATTCATTTAAATGAAGAAATTATAAAAGAAATCTTTGCTTCCCCCTGCAACCATATTATAATCAGTAATAATAATGTGCCAGAATTTCTGCTTGTGACCTTAAAAAACACTCTTTTTTCCTCTTCTTCTTTTCTTCCCTTTTACATCTTAAACACTGTAAGGAAAACCATTCCTGGTGATAAGATGCCTTTGAGTTGCTTTTGCAGTTGGCAGGCAGGAAGAGAGGGAGTGTTACATGGCTGCAAAATGATAAGCCTCCATGGTCCCAGCTGGGGCACCCAGATATGTTTGAGACTGCTTTGTGCCTTGGGTGACAGGGGATCAAGTTTTCTATCCTGATATTAATTCATCCTGCCTCGGTACTACAGCAGAGCATGAGCTAGAATACAGATTCTTTGTTAAGTGTTTTCTGCTCTTTATTTGATGCTTTGGCCAGGAACAAGAACTGAAAAAGACCAATCGCTTAGAAAAACTGAATTTATCTATGTGAAGAACAACGCACTGGAACCACATTTCTGTTTGCCGTATGTTTTGAAGCAGTATGCGGGTAGAAAGCCATGCCTACAGTTGTAATTTGCTCCTGCGCTAACTTTCTGCAGATTTGCAGTCGTTTAACTACACACAGTTCAAACTTGCCGATTGGGATTGAAGTTAATTGTAATATGTGCTGACAGATGATTCGCTGTGAAGTGTGACGCAAGCTGTGATTTAACCAGGCACCAACAACCTCCAGCCCACAGCCTCTTTACTCATCAGCTGACAGACAACAGAGGAAATGTCATATTACCTGCAGACTTTCATTTTTTTTTTCCCCTTTCATTTAATTCCCCTGTTTTATGTTAGTCATCACCCGATTGGTCCGTTTATATCACCCTTTACTTCCTGCTCAGGAAGCATCACCGGTTGCTCAAGTTTCTAAAATTTAAACTTCAAAATGTCACAAAAATATTAAGTGACTTTCATAATGTTTCTGCTTGTTTAGCAATCTACTTTGAACAAACTCTCTATTCGCATTCATCAAAAATCTAAATTATTTGTCCAGTACATTTGATTTCACATAAACTATCCCCAGAATTAAGCACCACATTCGACCTCATGGTACATAAAAATCAGTATGGAGCTGCCTTCATTTAAGTGATTGAGTTCTCATTGAGGTTTTTTTTTTACTCACGTTTCACAGTGAAAGCCGTGGTCTGCAAATGGGAGGAATGTCATTGTCAAAATGTACCAACCGTCTGGGAGAAAAAACACTCAAGAACTGCTAAGGGACTTGATACAACATAAAACAGACTGAGTGTGAGTGCAAAGAATTGGACTTTCTTCCAAAACCAATAAAAAGACAAGAGGAGACAAGAGGAGAACTTGTAAGGGAGGCTGCCAAGAGGCCTATTGCAACATTGAAGAATCTGATAGTAGTCTGATTCATGTGATAGTCGCCTATATTGTTCATGTGAGGCATGAAACACTGGACCATTTTCTGACAGAAAATCAGCAAAGCCAGACTAAGTTTTTCAAAAAGACATTTAAATTCCCTTGAAACCTCGTCAGTGAACGTGACATGATCTGACAAATTACAGGTTAAGACTTTTAGCCTAAATCTCCAAATTAAATTATAACAAAACTCCTGCTGTGATGAAGCTTCAGGAGTTTGAATTTGTACCTAAGTGTGTTTGATTTAGCTCTGTTTTGAAGGTACTGAAATAGATGCAAACACAGAGGTTTGACATGACTTCTGTTTAAAGCACAATAAAATTAAACTGATTCATATTAAAATGATAAATATTCTCACCTTTGTGCAAATTTTGTCTGACCTTTGACTTAGGCTTTTATGAGTTGATATATGCAACATAAAATTAATTAGGAGAAGACAAAAACATTCATGTACCTCACTAATTAAACAGAGCAAACCTCAACTCAATTAATTACATAATTATAAGTCACAGACAGTCATTAGAAGAACATGGAATAGAGAGAAAAGCTGATATGTCCCCATGGATAGGACGAGGTATTAACCTTTCCTTATTGTTTCCCAGATAAATTACAAACTCCAATATGCCATCATGAAGTTACATGTTTTTGTTTTTTTATTTCATCCGTGTTAACCTTATAAAACTAATGACGGAGGGGGAAATTATCTTGCTGACTATATGTTAAGTCAGACAAAGATTGTGGGCAAAACAGAAAAGGTGAATTCTCCACTCGTAGGTGGAGAGACAAGTCAAATCACAAACAGGCTGAGGTCAGGCGAGGGTCAAATGTCAGCTGTGCAAAACCTGACTGAAAAACCGAGAGCTGATGAATTCATTGGAGGCCAGAGTCACACTCTGAGCCTGAAGGGAGACATAGAAGGTGACTGTGCATGAGTGCTGCTCATTCTCACCTGAATGCAGTACTCCCTCCCGCTCGCTCTCCCTCTCTCTCTTTCTCTCCTAGAGTCACCATATGGCCAACGCACTAATCCTCTTTCCAGCCTGAAGCCAGCCTGAGGCTGAAACAGCCTGGATAACTCGCACTGACTGGAGCAACTCCGCTCTCTTTGTTTCAGGGAAGAATCTAAGAATTCAACGCACAGCAATTAACCCCAACGTACAGCCGACGTCTTCCCTTGTTCACTTTGCAACCCATTTTTTAGCATCACATGGTACATTATTAAACAATTTAGTCACGCTGGGATAAATATCTCTTTGATCTATGCTATTCTCCACCAGGGCAATGTTTATAGACTGAAAACCTCAAAGGGCTTGCAAAGCACCTGAACTTAGACGGGTGAGTTACTGAGCTATGCCACATTTTTTCAGATTCATTTCCAAAGCATTTTGAACAGTACTTCCAATTCCCATATATGAACTCTGGTGTTGATTTCTCACTTAAAATACCAATAAAATAAGCTTATATTTGTGGTACTAAGGCAATAAAACATAGAAAGGATAAATAGGTACGACTACTTTCTGTGATTTTTGTTTTTTTAATAAAAATGTTTAACAATTGTATAAAAACATGAGTCAGATGAGGACTTCAGCAAACTTTTTACCTGCATGTCCTTTCTCAAGGTTAAGCTCTCAGCTCAGCTGATAAATATAACTCACTGTAGGCAGTTAAAGTGTGAGATATTCTGTAGGAGGACACAAAGGTTAAGTGAAAAATCTTAGCGTATATTTATAGTTTTTCAAAGACTTGACTCTCAGGGCCTTTCTGAGTAACTCCTAAATGTGTAAGGAAGACCATCTTCCTTTTTTTTTGATGGATCTGATCTGTTCTTGCTGTTCCATGTCGGACTATGTGGGAAGTTGTTTTTTTTTGGGGGAGGGAGGGTTCTATATTTCTTTGATGTTCTGTCGAGACCAGACCGCTGACACATCAGAGCCAAGCGTATTTTTACCAGGCAAACAGTTTCCGAGCCGCAGACATCACTCACGCTCGCTTTATGTCCTCGACGGTGACTCAGACGCACGACATAAAATGTAGTTTTATTTTAGCACCACAATAAATATCTCTTCTTCTACTTTCCGAGACGAAACGTCGGGTTGGGTTCTGAGTTTTCTGCTCACGCATTGATGCATTCGGTTTGTAGTTTCTTCATATTTGATGCCCTTTCTAGTTTTTCTGACCTGTTGTTGCCCTCGTGGAACATTTTTGTTGCTCTGCACATAGGAAAGAAACAAACAAAAAATATAAAATATTGGATCATTTCTGACCTTGAGGAGGGGAAAAGCACTCACCAGGAGAGAAAACAGTAATTTACGTTTATTGAGCTCTCTCTCTGGGTAAAAGCAAAGATCACTCTTCATCCTGTGCACAGGTTCAGGATTTCAAAAGCTCTCCTGAGTCACTCTCTCATGCTGAATTTGCCTGTTAGCCCCGTCTTTATGTTTCTCCAAAGAACCTTACGGCTGCGGAGCGAAAAGACACCTGAAACGGTGCGCAGCCAGACAAGATAAGACTTCCCTATTGTTGCAAGCGCAGCGAGCAGACGGCGCCTCATCTGAAGAGCTCTGCTGTGGCTGTGAAGCCGTACGTCTGGGCTTTTGTCTGTAGTCCATTCAGTGTCATTATCTCTGTTGCAAAGATGTAATTACTGTATGGAGAATAGCTTTCCAGAACCCATCATTTCCTGCTCTGTAAGCCTCTTGTTTTGTTCAGCCCATAACGGAGGTGCGGAGCTGTTGTCAATATATTGATATCAACAGTTCTCACAACTGTGATGCTGGAGGGAGAGTTGTGTGTGTGCTTTGGTCCTGTAAAGATCAGAGAATCCACTCAAATTTGAGGATGAAATAACTCTGAGACATTGATATTGGAGGGGGGAAGAATCTCAGTGCTGCACACTAGAGGAAACTTGCTATATTACTTTTTTTTTTTTTTTTGTGGACAGAGGTGAAGAGTTTATGTAGACTTCAAAAGTTTAATTTGCTCAGAGTTTTGCCCTAGAGTCTCAGGCATATGGGTCATCGGTTTCGCCAAGCTGCCGTTTTCTTCATCCTTGACTGAAGGCCCAGGAGGGAAAGGAAACTGGAGCTGGAACCAAACGCCCTTCAGGAACTCCTCACTAAATCACAGTTCGACAGCTTGTTTGTTTTGGATGATTGCTCATGGTTAATATTAATGTTTATAGGGGTCTCCAGAGAAAAGGAATATCAGTAATCTCTTATTGATACAAACACACAACCTTTCACACTCCTCCGGTGAATGAAAAGCAAGAAGCAAAGATGCATTCTGCTTTTTGTTGCAATACAAAAGTACGATGGTGCAGAATCTCCGTCATCCAGGATCCCAAGTGCATGAAATGGAGGGAACAGGACTTCTTCTAGAGATTCTCTCAGCCCAGAAATACCCGAAAAGTGCCCAAAAACTCAACTTCTTTCACGTTTGTTTTTAATCCAAGTAAAAGTAAAACATAGTCATTGAAGAAATTACTCACACAAGTTGCCATGTAGCTGATCATAACATGTGATTTGATATTTTTACAATGATACCATCAGACTTATAAAATATGAGCAAATTGTTGTGTTTCAAAGACTAAGTTCAAAAAATGCATCCAAAATATTAACCATAAAACACACTTTGGCACAATTTTTCTTCATTTAGTGAAGTGAGTATTCAGGAATTATATTTAAGTGAGAGTAGCAATAAAAGGTAGTGTAGTAAAACTGTTTCTAAAAGGTTTTTTTTCTTTCCGACTGTAACTACTTTTTACCCACGTCTGCTCTCAACCAAAATGTTTCTTTGGTTCTGAACATTGGTTGGACTGTCTGGAAAAGCCCGATACTCCCAGATACGTCCTTCAGTTAAAGAAAAAAAAAAGGAAAAACAATAAAACAGTGTCAGAGGTCTGAATATGGCGCTTCATAATAGAAGGACATTTCCCCGACTCACATTCATCTCTATTTAAGACATCATTACATGTGCAAACAATGTTCTCTGGTGAATTCATGTTCTCAACATTAAGCTGTTGTGATTTGACATGGGTGCAGATTCAATTCATGCAAAAATCTTTCCACAATTCTCTGTTAGCATGCTGTCCTCCAGATTCACTTGGACAGTGGAGAAACTGTGTAATGTACTCAGAGCACTCAGTCATTACAGCTGTTCATCATTAAGTCCTGCAAGGATTTCATTGGTCACAAAGCAAAGAGACAAGCTGAGCTTATGAAGAGTGTTTGGCTTGTTAACTTGCTAACGGCCAGGGTGTTTGCTCATGAAAGATGTAGCTTATGTCCTTTTGTCTCCAAACTCAATTTCATGCCCTCCTGAACTGATTCTTTTTGTCCTCAGAGACATACGTCCTCAACAGAAGCCTGACAGATTGCTGCTCGGTTTATATGTTATCTGAATTTTTTGTGTGTAATAAAATTACAATTTGAATTGCTATAATTCAAGCACGATGACACAAAACAATTAGATTTTAAAGGATTAAATTATTTTAACCGGATGTTATTTGTAGCTCACATTTGTTTCGTAAGATGTGTTTACTTGCTTAATTCTCGTGGGTCATTATTACAGGAATGATGCACATCTCCAGTGGACAATAGATGTGGTAAAGACTTCCCTTTTAGCATAAGTGATTGGTCACTAAGTTACCGATCAGTCTTGTATGTATTGTGAATAGTAAAAAAAATGAATAGCTTCTTATGAGAAGGAATGTTTTTGTTAGGACTCGATATACTGAAAATATATGCTATAGAAAAATATTGCACATCATTTCTGAATAAGATGGTTTGGAAGATATTAAATTGTTAACCATCTAATTATATACACTTTGATCAGTCACTCTGCTCCACCCACATTCTTTATTTCAGGTAAATCTGTGTATGGAGTTAAAGGGATTAACAAACCAAGGCCTTAATCTGGAAAACTGTTGTCCAGGTTGTGTCCCTAATTTAACCCTCTGTGTTATTTTGTGGAATCTTTTCACAAAGATTACTTATAATACATCAACATTTGTACTTGGCTTAGTTTCAGAATGTCCTGTGTAAAAAATGTTGAATCAAATCCATGTTGTTCCTGGACATGGAGTCTTGGATTACAGCAGGTAATCCAGTATCAGTAGCTTTCCTTAAATAAAACAGCGCAAACTCTCTGCATGAGTGAAAGTAAAATGTTTTTTAATCCTCATTTGCCTCTCAGTAATCTCCTTCAGCTGGCCTGATTTCTGCTGGAGAGCCAGCTGTTGACCCCTATGATGGCACATTTAACTAGAACAGATTATTTAAAGAGCTGATTGTTGGATCTTTTTATATTTTTTTCCTATCGCAGGTCTTGCCAGAGCAGGCAGCTTTCTGCTTATTCACCAGCTGGATCACAGCTGCAGTGGACAGCAATTTCCTACAAAACACCGCCCTCGATCCTCCTGATAAGCCCAGTCTAATCTAATAAGTAATCGATGCTGCTAATAAGCGAGCCCGTAGGGGCATCAGTCTGTTCCACAGAATGTCTTCTGTTGGGTCAATAGATCCCAAGGTGGACTGAGATTAGTTGGACTTAAGTGTGCAGGAGGAGATTCATTCTCTGAAGTCGGCGGCTCGCCTGCATCCTGCACGCAGCTGGTGGAGCCCTGATAGGGAAACTTGTTACCCTCAGTGCGCAGCTGAGGCATGAGGGAGCAGACCTGAGTGACCTTTGGTGGAAAAAAAAAAAAGATAAGAAAAATATGTCAACTCGAATAGATCCTCGTGATGTGCGATTTTGTCGCTCATAAAAAAAAAAAAAGTTTTCTTTCTTCCCTAAAAAACTGCCTGGAAAACTGCATCCATGTTTCTTGTTCCTTTGTGGCTTTAAAGGAGCGGAACCAAGCCGGCAGACATATTCCAGTCACGATTGTTGCAGCTTTAATGTTACATTATGACCCAAAATAAAAAATTTTAAAATTAGGCACCAAAATGTGTATATGTATATATTTATATCATTGCACATTGCTCATCATAATCCTGTTCCTGCAGCATGATTTGCTCCTTGGTGACTCACTCGCTCTAAATCCACCTCTGCATTTCAGCATCATATGTGGGGCCCTTCACTATACCGCTCTGAATGCATATTTCATGGCTCAGAGTGTGAAGAATGGAGAGTTTCTCAAGTAAAAAAAAAAAAAAAAAAAGCTCCTTGTTGCTGCCAAAGGATGTAAGAAGAGATGCATGTTATTAAAAAATGTCTCTCGAATTAGGGATTTGCTGAGGTTTGCAGCGCAGGTTAGAAACTTTCTTGCTTATTCTTGTGTGGAAATTCAAAAGTGAGACTTTTATTTTTATTTTTTAAAAAGCTGGATTTTTTAGCTCAACGTAATCAATTCAAAAGAAGGAAATTGCAGTTTGTCACTGGAATTGCGCTCGGAAGCAGCAGCAGCCGGTAATTGTGTTTCAGTAAATACAGTTGACATCCTCGACGAGTTAAGCCAGCGTTAATTGTGAGGTCTGCGCCGCTCACTGTGTGGAGAAATCTCTCATAAAATTGGTGAGAAATGCAGTTTGAATGACCAGCTGTGAGTTGCCGTCAGCAGTGAAGGACTAGAAAGAATTAGCCCTCCAAGAGTTTCTCCGTTGACCAAAAGAAAAAAGAAGAAAAACTGCTACTTGGACTTTGTGTAACAACACAGAATGACACATAATTCTGCAGAGAGATAATGTAGTCAAAGTCTCAAGGAACGTGATTAGGAAACAGCAGCAGCAGAAAGTTCAAGTTAAGTTTCTCCTCGGTGGATTTTACTTTCCCAACATCGTGACATCTTGACCTCCCAATAGCCAAAATCTCACTGCAGAATTGGAGACACAGCTGCATTTCATTAGTCTGCACCATTAGAAAACAGGTCAATACAAACGACAAGTAAACAAACTCATGCATGTTCACAACTAAATGATTTGCAAAATCCAACATTTAATAAAAAGGTTTCCCCTCAAAGAGAATAAACAATGCAATACAAATAAGAAAACCCTGCATTTGTTTTTGCCAATGGCTGCAATCAGTGACATCATACATTAATTTAAACAGGAAAAGGCGCCCAGCCCCGCCCACACACCTGTCCTGACTGTAGGCTCTAACAATGGTAGGTAGAAAATAAACAAACAGAAGTAATTTGGAATAAATTCATTATGTAACAGAAGAAACATTCAAATAAATGTAATGGTTTCGGCAGTGTCAGCTTTACAAAACACATGCATGGATGTGAACTGCAACATAAAGCCACCACAAACGAGACCGGGATAATAAAGTGAAGTAACAATGTCAAAGTTGAAGCATTGTGGCCAACTGTAGAAAGATGAAACAAGATAGAAATGCGTTTAAGGGGCAAGTGGTGAATAAATACAATCATAACCACTTTGTCACAGGCGATAAAATGATGAGTGGTTTACAATTTTAAAGCTAAAAGCTTGAAGAAGTGTGCAGTTGGTTAATATTTCCATTTATTATTATTATCATTATTATTATTGTTATTATTATTATTATTATTATTATTATTATTATTATTATTAGGCTGGTGACGAAAACTGCCAAAATCCACCGTCTGTATCTGTTCAGCATTTTCCAGCTGATTTTTCTGTGAGCTGTCAAAATATGTCAGCAGCCTTCAGCAGACACGTGAGTGTATGATTGGTGCTTCTGATCAAAGGCCAAAATTAGATCCCTCAAGGCTCAGCGGGCTAAAAAGGGAACAACAAAGGCAAGAGGGGAAGAGAAGTCCACTGTTGGTGATGAGGAGGAGAACATGGTGTAAACATTGGTTCAATTGACTGACTGGTGGTTATAAAAATGCCTGTCGATCAGGGCTGTGTCATTGATCTACTGAACCTGTAAACAGTGACAGCGGACAGACATATTTGATTCCCAATATGGTTAAATTAGCAGAGGAGCCTGTGCTTGTTTTTCGTCCTCTGCATCTATTTATGGTCCAAATATTGACACAAGGCAGAGCACTGAGTGTTACTAGATGCATTTGGTGTTAAATTAGCAAAAGCTAATCAGTAGAGTTTAATATCTTTAATATTTCACAGTTAACAGTTAAACATATCTAAATGAACAGGGTGAGGCACAGGAGAGAAGTGTCAACATTTTTTGCAGTGTCTGGACAATACTCACAGCAGTTTTACTGAATATAGTCCCAATGAAACAAAAGAACATTCTTGATCATTTTTCAGAATCCATCTTCATAAATATGGTCATTTAACTGCATTTTTAATGCACGACCGTTAAAGTTGATCATTACCAGAATTGCAAAGGCAAGAAATCAAATAAGTTAAACGTACCTGGCGGCATGAAATAATTTAAAATGTGTCCAGGACTCCCGCAACACAAGTCAAAGAAATTCAAGAATAGACAAGAAATAAAGTCAGTGACCACTATCAATCTGAACAGGGGTTACAAAGCCACTTCTAAGCCTCTGGGAGTCCAGGGAACTAAAGTGAGAAGCTTCTGCATAAGCAGAAGGAAAATTGTTGGAAAAACAGCAGCAAATTCACCTGAAAACAATCCCAGAAAAAAAAAACAGCCTATATCGATATTTTTTCTGGAGCACTCTGGTGAAATTCTGGAAGACTCACTTAGACTTTTTGATGAGTTCTTAAACGTAATTATTTTTTGTCCAGGTATACACAACCAGCTTCAGAAAGCCCAGGTTGTCATCGGTTTGTCATACATTCATCCATTTGCATCATATTTTTCTGTCTAATGTTACTCCAAATTATTTACAGAAACTTTGCCTGTTTGGGTTTGTTTGTTTTTTTTTCATGGCGCATCTGTGAATTGTTTTTTTTTTTTTTTTTTTTTTTAAAAAAGCAACTTTGAAATCTGACACTATTGGCTGCTATGCAAGCCGGTCCTTGGTGTTGATTGGCTGTACCTCCAAGAGTGGACAGAAGGGAGGAAGTTAATGATAACTGCTGCGATTGTGCCAAGGCGGGCTCCACTGTGCGCATTGATGTACATTAAGAAATATTTGATGTTTGAACTGTTAGAATAGACAATTGTGGATGTTTCAGACGAATCTAAAAAAATTACGGATTTCATCTATTTGTTGGCCATTGTGGTCCTTATCCGCCACAAATACCAAGGGGCCACCGAATTAGGTTTAGTGAGTAAATACTTATTCACAAATGAATGAATGGCTTTTTTTCTGCAATAACTAAACTCCTTCTTTGAAAGTTGCGTGTTGTATTTACTCATCTGCCATTAAAATCTCTGCCATTAAAATCTCTGACAACAGAAAACGCTGAAATGTGACTAAGCGGCAAAAACAGAAGAAATCTGTGGTACGTTTTTACACTGTGTTCAAAAGACGTCAAGTCGGCCCATCATTTGACTCCTGTTCTTCCACCCTTGTTAGTATTTTTAGCCAGTATTGCATCAGGTGACCTTTACACTTGGAGAAACCTCCTCCTCTGTTATGTCACTTAAAGGTCATCTGTCTCAGAGTTCTGTGTTTCACGGTAAAAGAGGAATGTGCTCAGAGGAACTTTTCGGACCACCTGTTGCTCTGTCGTCATCAACCCGATGTGATGCATCAGTGTGCAACAAGTATTTACAGCTCGGCCAGCGCGTCGCCACGAACCTCAGGCTTGTGTTCGTAGCTCTGATGCTGAGCAGAAAACGCGAGAAGATGAGGGCTGAGTTATTAATCATGTTAAAAAGTAAAAGAGAAAAAAAAATGTGAGCATTTCTGTCAGCAGAGCAGCCTTTAGAAATAAAGACCGATATCAAAACTGGCAAGGCTCTTCTTCGAGCTGTTAAGCCTTTCATCTCAAAAAGCATCTCATCTAATCTGCTGCTTGAACTCAATCCAGCTGAGATGACGAAGGAGATGCTGCCTTATTGCACTCAACAGTTATCATTTTACTGCAATTTGGGAAAAGGTCAGAATCCTTGCAGGATTCTTACATCAACTTTTACAATAGAGCATTTAGCAAAGATTAAAGAAACGAAGCTACAGACATTTACCTGGGGGTAAGATGCATTCCTGAACAAAAAGGCACTTGTTAACAGGAGAATTATCTGCTTATGTTGTTGCATTAATGGCCAAGTAGGACGCCTAATGATTAATCTGTGCAGTGCAACTCAAGCCTGTGAGAAAATACCAAGCGTTGTTACATCTGCTCGGCCACCAACACTCTAAACGCCTGATACTATGACTTTTAGCATTTTCTAATTAAAGCTATAGCAAAGAAATGTGAAATGCAGAGAAGTTAAGCACAAAAAAGTAAATAAAAATCACAAAACCTTTTGAGCAATGAGAGCTCTGGGCCTCACTGTGCCTTGTGTTTGACGACACTGCTGCTGGAACACTGCAAAGATGCAGCGTGTCCGCCTTGAATGGGCTCTGGGAGTTGTCATCAACTTTCTCTCGTCGCTGTATTGATGTCCTGCAGCAATTTCCCTCGCCAGGGATTTTAGACCGGAGTGTCTCTGGGCAGAAATCCTGCACAGCCACAGAGTTTTGCTTCAACATCAAAAAGGGGAACTGCAGAATCCCAGTGTAAAAATAACAGCATTTCATGTTTATTTTTTGTTTGTTTTAACAAGCCTCAGCAATTATGCAAAGATCAGCGTACTTTTTCAGACTTTACATGAAAGGCGGGAAAATGTACGCTTCACAATCCACATTTTTGAATTTGCAACAAAATGAGCTAAGCTGAGCCACAGGGAGTTTATGGGACAAAATGAAATTTATAGAAAAATATGTGATATTCTGCATATGTGATGAGAAGAAACATCAACAAGTCACAGAAAGGGAGATATTAAACATGTTAGCATTAGCTTAGCTCTTCAGACCTGAAATGCATCTTCAAGTGTGTCTCCATTTATTATCTTTTTTATACAGTGAATGTAAACATCTGCTTTTAACAATAAATATATTAAAATGAATTAAAATATTTGACTTTATCCCCCTGACTGACTTTCCCTTGAAATGGAAGATCATATTTGACCTTTGATCTGATTACGAAACCAAAAGAAAAGTGAATAAACTCTTAAGAAATAACATCACTTGCACTGAAATATATCAATAACCTTTCCATTCAAAACAACAAACGTATTATTTAAGAAAACGCTCTGAGTCATCCAGGCAGATGTCATCCAACATGCCAGGTTGTTCACTCCATGAATTTGAAAAAAAAAAAACGAACACAGAGAAGATGCAGGACGTTGTTACAGAAGCATGAAGGATGGAAACACATGGGCACATTTCGTTGAAGGATTAGGACAGCCGCTCTTAACATCAAAAGAAAATAGAAATTATCCCTTTTAATATCAAAATAACTCCACTGACGCTTGCCAGCACCGACAGCCTAAGCTTCGCCTGAAGGATGCGGCTTCAGCTGAGCAACACGCACACGTTCTGCCAAACAGATGAAAAAAATACATCTCTGCCTCTCTGCATAAGAACAGCAACACTTTTATTAAACGTTGGAAACATGACAAACGTGGATGTTTCCGTCAGCTTCCTTGGTAGAGTACATGTAAAAAAAAATTAATAATAAAAAATAGACAAATACAGAAGCTTCTCGTTGAACTTGTTTGAAAACTAAAATATATCTGAAAATGCATTCGACCTAGTTGTCTAATCAGGCTGGAAGCAACTCCAGCAGAGGAAGCAGACATCTGTCAGACGAGAAAAACAGATGTTAGAGTTTTACCATCCTCTACTTCTGCATCCCTTTGCTCATTTTTTAAGATTTCCTCCACTATCCTTGTTCTGAACCAGAAATCCATCAGAGCTCATGCACCAGCATCAACGTAAAGCACGGCCCATGCTTTAATTGCATTGTGCTGAAATCAATACCCATTTAGTCTGATGTGAATGTTAACAGTAGAAAAAGAAAACCCTTAGCGGGACCCCCAACCTGTATGCTGCCAATGGCGATTGATATTGACTTAGCGGGTCTTACATAATATCTGTGTAGGAATCCGTCTCTCGCTGTGGTGTTTGTTAAACTCTTAGATAGAGGATTACCAGACTTACAGTGTACAGATGAGTAATACGGCACAGCTCAAAGCATGGAGGATGAAATCACCTGTGAGTCGTTGTGTACAGAACATTCCCCCACCAGTCATTGCTTTGAATCAGATATGACACACAAAGACTTTTTTTTTTTTTTTTACTGTTTTATCTTTACTCCACAGCCGTCTCTGAGCTTGTATCGACTTCTTGAAGGGCTGTTTTAAATTGAACCCTTGGTGGTCGGATCCTTCAGGTTCTTTCCCATTTTTTGGTTTTAGTTTGGGGCCGGCTAACAAAAACATCTCTTGATTATTTTAAATATTGACAAAATTAATTCTAGGTAATGAGAAAAGGAGGACGGACTTCCCTTTGCTCGTTCGTTCAGCCCTAAAGTCTTAAAAGTATTTTATATTCCTGTGTGTTTACAGTAGGAGCATTATGGACAACGGCAGTGTGTCACCAATAAATGAAAACTGAATTATTTATTAGACTCAGGTTGAGCTATGAATGACGGATCTACAGCTCTGTTGTTGTTGAGCACGCCTGTTAAAACGACGAGACTTCGTCTCCAAGCTTTTTCCTCATTTAATACAACATGTAACCTGTAATTTGCAAAGGTACATCCACTGCAGGCAGGTCACCGAATACAGCAGATGGAAAAGAGCCAGAGTCATATCTACATTTCACTCAAACACATATTTATTCTTGTAGTGTATTTATTTATTTTTTATCACAGCCAATCAATTTGCATCTTTGTGTGGAAACATAGAAATCTGTTCCGCAAAAGTGGAGAAACTCAAACAAAACTGAGTAAATATTTGCTTTGATTGGAATAACAATATTTCTCCTTCTTTCTGTGAAAGTGAAGTTCATTCAAGCCCTTTGAAGGGATCAGAGTAACACCGGTTGCCTCTCTTAGCTGAAATATTGGCAGTCAGCACTTAAAGGATCATTTTAAATCCATAAGTGACCCAAATATTTTCCCTTTTTTCTTTTTTTTTTGTTTCTATTTGATCCATTTCATAAAAAAATAAAAAATTAAATAAAAAAAATACTTGGGCAATGTAATGTTCAATGTAAGATTGTGTTTCTCCATCAGGGACAAAAAGAATAGCTTTTTATACCAATAGAGTAGTTTTGATATGATGCTTATTTGCATTTGCTCTGGTTTCGTGCTCTCAGTAAGCCAAAAAGGATTATAAAAAATAAATCATTTATTTTATTCTACTCCTTACTCACACTAAGCATGTCTAGATTACCTTAGATTAGCGTTTAGATAAGAAATGGAGCTGTTTGCTCTCGAGAACACTCACCTGCATATCCTCTTAAAAATTCATTTAAATATTGGTGACAATTGATAAACAGTCTTATAGATTGGTTTCATCTATAAGACAAATGTAATATGAAGATAACCAAACACTGTCAAATAAACTGTGCCATGAAAAAAAAGTCAAATACTTTTTAATGCTCACTTTTTTATGTTTTTTACCATTTTCCTTTGTCTTTCGTTTAAAATGTCATTGGGGACATTTCTGATGTGGCCCTTAATGGATCAGGAAACACTAAAAGAAACAAAATGCCTGCATTTAGGCACAAACTGCCTTCGATTCCTCAACCAAAGCGATGTTGAAGTTTACTTTAAAATCTCGTTAAAGGACAAACTGGACAATTTAAAGACCAGAAACGAGCAGGAGTTGTCTGCCTTTCACAACAGAACAATAAGCATCTCCTGCTCCGTTTCCGCTCGCAAAGCTGTCAGTGCACTTACTCCTATAAAACCGCCTCAAGGTGTTTTATGCTGCTCTCGAAACACTTTCTGTCCACAGTGAGAGACATACAAGTCTTGCCTTATTTTTACTTCCTCGCCCTGCCATTCTGTCCCTTTGGGACAAAAGTCACCAATCGTCCAAAAGAAAGCTCAACTGGCTCATAAACACGTAGTCTGACAAAATTCTGCTTAAATTCTGATTTTTCATAAACACTTTTGACAATATCAGCCTTAAAACTTTATGAACATTCCACATTTTTTTATCCTTTTCTCAAAGCAGAAGAAGAAAAATACATGCTAAGGACAATAAAAAAGAAAATCCAACACAAACATCACTGATTAATTTAGGACTCATTGAGATCTCATAATAAAGTCGCAGCGCTCCTGAAAGAGCAACTTAATGTACCCTGATTGGTGCTGAAGTCCAGTAATTGGTCTTCAGGGCAGCAATCAAATATGAGAAGCATAAAGGGGAGTCTGCTGCTATCAGGTGCTGCCTCACATGAATGAAAAAGTGAGCACGCCATTGAGCAAATAACACTCTGCTGATTGGCAATAACCCTCCGAATGCAGAGGAGACTCGACTGTGGGGCTTTGATGTGAGACGAGCAGGGCTGTATATGGGCAGGCTTTTACAGAAATGCATTGCTGCTGCAGGAAGGACATTTTCTTTTTGATGATCGTAATTTTCAAAAGGACTCGGCAGCCATGAAAGGTGGCAGGTTTAATGGCCGAGTGCGTGGATAGCATCTGGGCTCGGGTCATGTCAGGACGCGTTACGTTGATGTGGAGCCTGGTGATCGCAAATTGTGGCAGTGGCAATCGTCCAGCAGGGCTGGGATGCACACGAGATGGATTTTAAAGCAACATGTGCTTTTCCTAGTGGCAAAAAAAAAAATTAACACAAAGTCAATTCACTTGTTTCATACCCTGCAAGACATTATGTTTTTGCTTCTTTATACAATGTTTTGCAGTTCCTGCACAATGCTCATGTGCAACTTTTTAAGCTTCTGTTTATTTGGATGTAACTCATAAGCATCCGTACACACTAGACTGAATCTTAGATGCTGCTCTACATTTTAAGCCTCTTACTTTTCAACCTATAACACACAATTAGCTTTGTAATTTTAAGAAAAATACAATAATAAGTAAACAATTTGACGGGGCAACAATTGTTGCACCTCTGGTTGATATGGTGGTGCAATTGGAAGCATTGTCCCTTTGCAGCATGAAGGAGTTCAAATCTTGGCCCATGGTCTCCCTGTGTTTTGTCTGGGTTACTCCGGCTTCGTCCCACCATCCACACCCATCACTGTTTGGTTAATTTGTCTTTTTAAATTGCCCGTAGCTAAGAGAGTGTGCGTTCAATGGTAACTGTTTATATGTGAACAAAATATGTGTTTCTTTAGGATTCTTTTGTGTAACAGAGGAACAGGAAGTAGTGTACAACTTTCAATATGGATGAATAGTTATGGTTTCAGTTTCTTTAAAATAATAGATAAATAAAATTATGCAACTTCAGGCCATTTAGTGGCCTAATCTAAAAAAAAAAGACCAAAGAACGTGCCGAAACAATTTAGCCGCAGACTTTGAAGCAGCTTAAGGTCCTAAAACTTTTTCCCAAGCTTACTTAACTACTCACATAAGGTAGTATCCTGGATCCTGATTATTATAGCAAATCTTTAGTGTATGGTTCATATAAAGCTTTGAGAAAAGCACTTGACCTTTTCCAACAATCTCTTTGAACGACTCTCAGTTCTAACAGGCCAATTATGTCACCAAGTCTGCGGACTTGGTGACATTTGTCGAGAGAGGTCACACCTACTGCGAGAGATTCCAAAGATGCGATGCACATACAAAGATTTCATCCGTCATTTCAATCACGCAGGCTATACTTGTTTCTTCCTTTTTCTTAGCGTTTCATAATCAGTGAGTAATGTTCATTAATGATTGCTGTTTGAGATTTATTCCCCTTTCAATAAAATTACAGCCAACATGCATGAATCTGAGGAGCAGTGGAAAACATGCTCTGTGGCTGAAAGACCAAGCGAGTGCTGTGGGACTGAATTTGCATGTGCTGCAACAGCTTGAACAATTTGTTCAGTTGTGAATGATAGCTCCCTGCACATGTTCAATTGGGTCCCAATCTGCAGCCTCAGAAGAGACAAGTGTCACAGCGGCTGAGGTGCTCGTAATATTTCATGAGTAAACATGGGCATGAGTCAGTTGTTTGCACGCAGAAATCGATGATGGACTGGTGACTAATCGAGGGTGTTTCCAAGGAATAAATGTCATGTAAAAGAAGCCAGTTCTAATAAATGGCAATGTTGTCCATTGTCTTGTGACACTAAAAAATAGGATTAAAACTAGTTATTTATTTTTGAAGCGTGAGCATTTATCAAAGTAATACCTAGTTTTTGTATAGGAAACGATTGTGAGAATATAACTTATAATGTGCTTCTTTTAAACCCTCATCTCTACTCCTACTATGTGTCTATCCGCTCTCTGAGTGATTTTGACTTGTTTTTCAGGCTGGACCGTTTATAAATAAATGGTTTCAGAGAAATGTAAAAATAAGAACTGGGTGCACAAGACACAAGGTTTTTTTTGTTTTAGATTTTCCTCTAAGTCTACGGGGGTCACAATTTCTACAAACAGACTCAAACATATCAATGAATCCCCAGCAATATTTTATTAAATGTTTCTCAGCAAATTGAAACTCAAGCTCTTCTGTTGAAAGAGCTGATATGTTGGAACCAGATCCAACATATCAGACTTAAGTGAAAGAAATTTCTTCAGGAAGGGTTTAGGACCCACAAAATCCCCAACTTACCATGAATAGAAAACTACTAACACCACCAGTATAGTGTCTAAAGAAGCCAGTTTCACATTGCCATGGTGTGAGAGTGTGCCAATCAAGAAAGAAGAGTCTGCTCCAAACTCAACTCTTTCAAGCTAGATTAAAATTTGCAGACACCAACAAGGACATGGCAAATGTCTTTTGGATGATTTTGCTACGATGACATTAGGCATGTTTGAAGGAGTCAGTGGGAGGCTTTCAGACTATAAAGTACTTCTTCTTTTAGAGCTGCACCAGCTCTAAAAGAAAGCTAAGCCAGTACTGAGCTGCTGAATCTCACTAAATACATTTTAGCAGAGAAACCTGTTGTGACTGTTGAGATGCCAACCACATTGCTTTTATCAAATGTGCAAAACATCAATTTAGAATGAAAATACAGCGCAGAAGTTAAAAATGCAATAATTATTTAGGGTAAATATTACTGAATTCTACAATGGTGGCTGAGGAAGACCTAAGGTAAATGATTTAGCCAAAAAGTCGTCTCTGCCGTGCCCCAAAGAGGGCCTGCTGTTTGTTTGCTAATCCCAGCCACATTTTGAAGGTGCAACAATCCATTTTCTGAGTGGGTTTCAAGTGAGAGCTGGCTGTACTCTGGCCAGTCACTGACTCTCAATTCACCCACAATCCCTGGCAGACGGCACCCTCCTATTTGTGTGCAGCTGGACCCTTTCATTATTTACACTTCAAATGATAATGGCATCATGTGTGCGCAGCTGCATTATTTGCATCCACACGCCACGCTGCTGAATTTGTGTGACAAAATAGGAGCGGCACGTCCTCCTGCAATATTTAAATGCTAACGACGTTCAGATGTGGAGGCTTTCTTCTCGTGAGGTTGAAAAGGAAACAGAGCACATCCAAGAAGCCAAACATGAAAGGGAGGGAAATGTTCAACGTTAGGCCTTTAGGGTTTCGAAAAGGGAAACAAATTTTCCCAGCGCCGTGCAGGGCTGAGATTTCCGGGCAGGGCATGTCTCTCTTTTTGAGGCTGACTCTTTGATTCCCTGTGGAGTGGTGGGTTTGAAATGCAGGGGGGAGGGATGGGGCGGAAAAATGCCACTAATGTTAACAGATAGTTCAGTTTATGAGAGAAACGTGATTGGCAAAGAGCTTGGAGTAAAAGAGAAGAAGGCTTTATTTAGGTCTGAACACTGTAACAAATATAGCCAACATTCCACGTATACATTTATGGTCACAGCAGCGGTAGAAACTGCTAGAAGACACTACAAAACTTGGGCAAACGAGTTAGCCCTGAATGTACATTGACACTGAATATTAATCTCCGCTTGTCAGCTCCTGGACATCAATCAGCTCAGCGTTAAGTCAGCTGGGACTATATGGCAAAGAAGATGATGGCGGTTGCTTGTCCCGTACCAGGTAGCACAAACACCGGGGCGCCTCCTGAAAGTTCTCAAAAGATGGCAGAGATGGTGACATGTCATTTCTTCCAAGTCCTGGTCAAGTATCAAGTCTTTAAGGAGCAGGTCCGAGTCAAGCCTCAGGTTACTGAGCACCGAGACAAAATCCTACAGGGGCAAGTCCAAATAACATCTTATGCTACTAAAGACTAAGTCTACGTCAAGAGCCCTTGTTTTTAAGAGCAATTTCAACGTAATATCTAGTCTTGAGGGACAAGTCCAAGTCAATTCTCAAGGGTTAATGACTAGAGGAGGTTCTCCACGTAACAATCCACGTCACAGCTGTCCTGAGTTCAATACCTGGTCACTGGCTGCATGGCTACCCGTTTCTCTCTGGCCTCTTTCCCATCTTCTGTCAACAAAGGCCACAAAAAAAAATCCAAGTCTCAAATCTTTTGCCATAAGTCTGAACTCGTTAATGTTTAAGTCCAAGGCAAGTTGTTATGGGGTTAGTCAAAGTCTCGTTACTTGCCTCAAGTCCAAGGTGAATCTTGATTATCCGTTGACTCATTCAACATGTTCACAACATCAGATGCATCTCATCTAATTGAACACACAGACATTTGTAATCTTTACATTTTTGAGAAGATTCGATTCAACATGAAAGAGAAAACATTAAATACCGCTGCATTATTTATATATATAAAAAATTAAAATGGTAACATTTTTATCTGGTCAATCATATAAATATGCAGTTCTATGAAAAATAGCAGAGAAAGTTTAACGTAATTTAACGTTGAATTTCTGCACTAAATAAGTCAATACCTGTGTGTTATATTGAGTTTGGAGGGATTTGCTCTTACTTGGAGTGGAATGATTTTAAAAAATAATAATAATAATATCAGGAACCCCTCTTAAACGCTAAACCATAATCTCCAATTTACGGAACAAAGACAAAAAATAAAGAGATTTGTTCATTTCTGTTTAGATGTAACAACTTGTGCTTTTCATTTTTGAAGAATCAGGAGTACCTTTGTCATTTCTAAGTTAAGGCCTGGAATCATGTCACTCAGACTTCAGGTGAGAAATTAAACACCCACACAGGAAAATGAACATTTTTAAGGATAACACCCCCTACATCCCTTCTCCCATACTTTGAAGACACAGCTGTTCATGTGATGCTCAATTAACAAATTCAGTTTGATTTTCTCGGTGAAATTCAGTTTCACCGACAAAATGAACCGCGTCTAGAATCTATTTCCGAGTCGAGTTGTCAGTTTTCTCTCTGTCTCTCGTTCCCTACGATTCAAAACAAGAACTTTTGAAAAGACAGTCTTTTCTAGATTTTGTTTTTCTATGTACATTTTTTTTACATCGAAATGGCACGAATGAGCTTATTCCCGACAGAAGACATATTCGGTGTAGCTTGTCCAGATCTTGTCCTCGTTTGGATCGTTGCTGGTGTAGGCGCAGGTTCCCGTGGAGCTGCAGGCCACCATGTGAAAGCCCGCCTCTGTCAGCTTGTCAAACGCCTGCTCCAGAAAATTATACTTCAGGTAGTAGCGGGAGGTGTACCTCTCCGGGGGCCTGTCCGGGTCCCTGCTCTCGTTCAGCGTCTCCCCGAACACCTCTTTGGCCAGAGAGGTCTTGCCGCACACGGTGATGCGCGCCACCCTCCGGAACTTGGCGTCGGTCTGGATGTCCCTGCCGATCGTGTAGGAGCCGCGGTATCCCACGGTGATGTACCCGGACTTTCTGGAGTCCAGGGACGGTGAGCGCACGGCCGCGCCGGCGGACAGGGCGCGCAACGGCTCCCCGGAGGAGGATGAGCACTGCGCGCCGTCCTCAGTGTCGCTCTGGCCGATCTCCTCGCTGATCGAGTTGTCCTTGCTCACCCGCGGGCTGAGGCGCTTAGCCAGGTCCCGCAGCAGAAAAAAGTCCGCCTCCCTCTGCAGGCGGCTCTTTTCCGGGAAGTAGTCCGGAAGGACCAAGTTCAGGTCTCTCAGGTAGTCGAGGATGTATCGGAACAAGAAGCCGTCCCTGTCCAAGAAGAAGCGTCCCTTGCTGTCTCTCGCCAGCTCCTTGGGGGACTTCTTGCTGAACATGTTCCACAGGAGCGAGTCCGGCACGGCGATCAGAGTTTTGTGCCTGGTCACGTACACCTGCCCGCCGACGTTCAGCTCGACGATCTCCGAGAACGGGGAGCCCGAGTCCCCGCAGCCGGACGCGGCGCGCTCCGTGTCGGCCAGTGCCATGTTCTCCGAGCCGCTCTGCGCTGCAGCGGGAGGATCAGTGGGAAGGAACAACGAGGTGCCAGCGGCGGCAGCCTGCTTATGAAGACTGAGCTTACCATGTGCGTGTGTGCGCGTACTCACAGGGGTGGCTGGTAAATTAGCATTTAACTGTTGAGACGCTGCTGTGAGGGGCGTCTCTGCTGCTCCTACTCCCGTTTTCTTGCTCGCCTCTCACAAGCGAATACAAGCGCGGACAGACAAGGATGGAGAGGAGAGGATGAGCGCAAATGATATCTTCAGGTTCCAGGGGCGCTACCTCAGAGAGACATGAAGGGGGCATTTCCCACCCCTTCCATTTTGAATAGAACATCACCCTCCCCCCCAAAACAGAGTTGTAATTCAGTTTTACAAATTCATTCACACAAAGTGGTCAATGTCAAGTGTGTATTAGCTGATAAGTCAAAGTCTTATCTTCAGAAAAGTCATTTTCTCATATAAACAGGCTGTTCACACACAGAGAGCTGTTTCCGCACGTTAACAGAAGGTTAAGTGGAAGGAGAAACTCCTTCGAGAAAAAACGAGAAAAAAAATTCTGAAGCAAATATAGGGCATTCCAGACTTTATGAGCAAATCAAATCGCAAGTAGCCTACTGCAGCTTGACTCAACTTCAACGTCAGGGGTCATCTCATCTGACTGAGGAGGAAAAGATGGAACTACTGCTCGGTGTTGCACAGTCCTCCTTTTATGAAAATAAATGATGCATCTCAACTGGAAATGAACATCCCGCAGTCTGAACGGAGTGGGGAACAGAAAGTCAGAGGAGGCCTCGAGTGAAGTTTCCATCAAATCCAAAGTCAGTGCAGATGCTGATGATTGGATGCAGACATGTTTTAGGTTGATTTCTAAAGTAGAAAAAGAAAAGAAAAAAAAACATTTTTGTATCACTTTTATGGATTACTGTAATTTTCTGAGACACTGAATTTTAGGTTTTCTGTATCTGTAAGCCATAGGCCTACTTATCAAAGTTACTGGAAAAATGCAATAATTACACCAATAATTAACTTTCACTTTTTAAACTGGATAAGTTCAATAAATTCATTTTCAATCTGTATATGGATTATAAACCCTAATATGAACTTGAGAAAGGAGAGTACAAGATCCAAGAAGTTGCTCTTCTTCTTTGAAGAAGAATAAAATAAAATATTTTATTTTATTTTATGAATGCCTCCTGTATGCATTTTTCGATCTCATCATTTTGTCTCATGGCTTCACCTTTTCACCTCCTTAAGCATCACAACGGGAAACTCTTGAACCCTCTCAATGCTCATTATGGTTCTCCATTTGTGAACGAGCCTCTCTTGATGCTCCAGAATCACTCCAGCTGATATTTGTTACTCTTAGGCGACGGACAAGAAACATGGAAAGAGCGACACCTACAGTCCTGGACATGGAAATGCAGCCACTGAACATAAATCCTGTCCTTATAGAGAGGAGAAGCAAAATCAGGAAATGAGGGCTTTCATCTCAGGAGCAGTGATGACATTTCTAAGGGCCCCAGACCAACAGGGGGCCCTCCACAATCCATTTATTTATTCATTCATGAGCAGCAAATATTGTGCTAGCATCAGTATTGGACCAAAGAAAGCAAAGCAGTTATATGCCTTTAAACTTGTGAAGCTTTTGAAGGGTCAGATAGACTTAAGAAATTGTAATAGGAGCTGTGTGAGGGGGGGCCCAATTACATTTTTTGCCAAGATTCCTGGCAGCAGCCCTGTTTCAAGTTGCACAATATGCTCCAATAAAGGCATACAAATGAAGTATAGTTTCCCTGGTACAGGGAGAAAAGAAGCATATACCATGCCAGTGAGTTTGTTCTGCAAAATGATATTTAACGTGAGACTGGAAAAGGAAATGTATAAGATTTTTCTGAGGTATGAAAAAAGGGGAAGTCTTTGAGGAAGTTGGGGACTGGATTGCTTGAAAGAGAAGTAAAAATCCCTGCAAGCTATTGTCAAACTGAATTTTCTTAGGTGTATTCAAAGAATAAAGGTAATAAATGATCATCTAAACAGACCCTTGTTAGTCATTATGAAAACCTCTATTTGGGACTCTCGTGTAAAGATGGAGTTAGAATGAAGCCACAAAGCCAGCCGTAAATAAAATATGTTTAGAAGAGAAATTAAAATGAGCGAATTTAAAATATTGCTGTGTACCTTTGTAAGCGCAAGAGTAGAATACCAGTAAGGAAAATATGAATAATACTTCTTGGAAATCTTCACAGATGCTGTATTGAAACCATAACTTGTCATTTTTAAAGTTGCGTAACTTTCTTGTGCTTGATGTTAATTACAAAGAGTGTAATTAACACTCTGTGTAATTCATACGCCCTATTCATTAAAGTCGCATAACAACAACTTTTAAGATTGTCCCTTTTTTTTTTTTTTGGAGCAATTGTCTGTTTTTCTAATTTCTTCATTTCCATCTTTATCCATTTGAAGTCAAATAATCTTTGTCAGTGGACTGTGGGTTGGTGACTGGTTGGTGACTGGTTGAGACTCGTGACAAATTTTTCTGCATAGAACTTCCTATTTCAAAACACTGAATTTCCATTGTCTGTCGTCTCAAAAACCCGCGTATTGCGAAAGACAAGTCTTTTTATTCCAGGTCATGATACGGTACGGAAGGCCAAGTAGCTCTTTTTGAATCTATTAGTTCTGTATGAAAGTCGGAAATAGACATTTAACAATGTTTTTGATTGCAACCATGCTAGAAAATCATGCAAGAATAATATTTTTTTTTCAAGGTTAAAAAGATAATGTATTTAGATACGACTGAAAACAGATGACTGCATTTATATTTCTCACTGATACACAAAAGTGTTCTTGTTTTAGGCCAGGTGGGATTAGGATATATAATAATATATAAAATTATATCTATAACATTATTTATTTTTCTAAGTTCCAGACTAATAAATTGGATCTCTTTTTATTTCTTTACAATTTTTTTTTTTTTACTTTTGCTTTATTACTTCTTTCACTTTCATAAGTTTACATACGTTTCCTCATTTGGTTTCGTTCCATTTATGCTGAATAACTTAAGTCAAATGTTTTGCATGAAGACGTTTCACAATACTTTGTTGGGAGTTTTGACCCATTGCTGGAGTCAGAACTGGTGCAAAAGAGCCAGATTTGCAGGCTGCTTTGCTCAAATACGTACCTTCAGATATTCCCACAAACTCTACAGATTAGGGATTTGTGATGACTTTGTTGTCTTTAAGCCATTTTGTGACTAATTTGGTTAATTGATGTCACCATCTATTTTTTTCCCAAGCTTTAACTTCCTGACTGATATTTTACCCGTCATTTCAATATTTCCTCATTATGTTCTTTCCTTGTCATACCATCGAATGCGTGAAATCCAAGTTGTCTCTTCTTCAGCAAATACCCCCACAACATGATGCTGACAGTAGCAATGATGATCTCAGGCTCGCAAGTTTCCCCTTTTTTCCTCAAAATGGCCAAAGAGTTCAGTTTTAGTTTCACCGGACCGCTTGACTTGTCTCCAAGCATTATATTTATAATTCAACATGCCATTTAAGAAGATGATGTTGACACTAAAACAAAAGCATTATTATTCGCTGCACTTTTCCCAAAACGGTCGGCAGAATCAGGAGGATAAGGAAACATCCACTCATTGTGAAAGTGCACACTTCTCATCGAGGGTGGATTGTAGCCACTTTGGAAATTTGGCCGACCGGTCCTCACGCAGGCGAGCTAACTATAAAAAGACGAGGGCTCCTATAGGTTTTGTCACTTCAGAGCCTGGTTGAGTGCGAACAATGCTGCGGAAGGTATCGTGGATTTCTTACACTTACAGATTTATATTTTCTCAGCGTTTTCTCTGCAATACTTTCTCAGCTTTTTTTTTTTTTTGTTTTTTGCATTTTGCTCTATTTGTTCCACATTAAGCTTTTTTGTTCTCAAGCAGCTGTGTTTTTTTGTTTGTTTGTTTCCACTACTCCAGGGTATTACCAAGAGCTTTGGAGCTGCTATCCACGCCCTGCGTGCCTCTCAGCTGACAGATGGTGTGATTAACAGGAGCAAAAGGATGATGCTGGACACCCTGGGTGTTGGGCTGTTAGGAACCCGGACAGCTGTCTTCAACAAGGCTCTTAAGTACAGCCAGGTAACCCGAGGCAAAACGAATCATCCGTTGTCCTAAGTCCTGCTCACTTCACCTATTCATGCTGAGATTTTGAGGCTTTGAGTAAAATCTGCAAACGAGCGCTGCTGCTCACTAAAGATCACTTTTCATGCATTGGTCTGATTACAGCTGTTCACCTCTGAGCGCAGCAGCAGCGTTTGGGGAAGATCAGAGGTGATGCTGCCTCCTTGTTACGCCGCGCTCGTCAACGGCGTCGCAGTAAGTAAACCCTCCAACTCCATATTTTCCACATTTCATCACGTTCCAGCCACAGCTTTTTGCAACTGCTTTTATATTATTGTGTTGGTAAAATCTCAACAAAACATATTAAAAGGGTGTTCATCAGACAAGACGCAAACACTCCTGCAAAATTTCGTGCGTTGTATGATTTGCCTCTCTTTTGACCTTTGGTGACCTCTGTGACTCAAGGTTCACTCCATGGACTTTGATGACACTTGGCATCCAGCGACTCATCCTTCTGGAGCCGTTCTGCCGGCTCTGCTGGCCCTGGCCGAGACGCTGCCCGGCCGGCCGTCTGGTCTGGACTTGCTGCTGGCGTTCAATGTTGGCATCGAGGTGCAAGGCAGGCTGATTAGATTCTCCAGGGAGGCTTACAATATCCCCGAAAGGTGGGAAACCTTTGACATTCTCTAAAACCATTAAGTTTTCGTTCAAATTATTCCCACCCAGTTGCAAGTGGATGAATCCCTGAAAACATTTGAGCCTTAAAAGGCTTATACACCCAGTTATATTAAAAAAACAACAACTGTGAGTCATAAAAAGTGTATCAATAGTGCAGGAGGTTTTTTTTTTAATTATTATTACATTACAGTTTTGTTTACCAGAGATTACAAAACTGCAAAAGTTTTTGTAACCCTTGAATTTTTCCCTATTTTGTCATGTTGAAATAACTTTAATGTAAAGAGGAAGGAAGATGACATATGACTATATTTGTGCAAATAAAATCTGAAGTATAGTATTTATATTCAGGCTTCCTGAATGTACTTTAGACCCGTGTTTTACAACGTAGGGGCCGCCAGGGGGTGCTATAGTGGCTTCAGGGTCGACGTTTCTTCATATATTTAGCAGCATTGTGTCTGTGGATTATCAAAGGGGGCCCCGGGTCAGAGGTTAATGTGTTTTGAGGGACCACAGCAAGGAAAAGTTTGGGAGCCCCCCTCCGCCTTTTCACTGCAGTTACAAATTCAAGTCTTTCGTCTCTTCTTTTGCAAAATGGCTCAACTTAAGTCAGATTGCGTGGAGAAGCTCTGTCAACATCCATCTTCAAGTTTTCTTATTTGGATTTAGGTGTGGCCATTCTAAAAGCGGAGAGAGAAAGAAAGAGAGAGAGAGAAGGAGAAATGTGTGTGCTTTAGTCTAAAATGCTCTGGTTGAGTTTCAGGTTGTTATTCTGAATCTCGACCCTCGTCTGGAGTGTTTTTCTACTTTTTTTTTTTCAGTGTTTGCAGGTGTTTTCCGTGTTCCTGATAAAGAATAACATGTTATCTGACCCGAACACCTTTTACCACACGATTGCTGCACATCCTGTGTGGTTTGTGGCGAAATGCAAACCATTTCCTGCCTCTTTCTCATTGAACTCATTGTCTTTACTATTTCAACAATCTTCTCGCCTGGTGTTCCAGCTTTGGTTTGACATGCTGATGTGGTACAACTGCATATTTCTACTGCTTTGTTTCAGCCCCTACCGATAAAATGCATCGTATTATAGCTGCAACATGACACAAAAATTTAAAGGTTTCAATACTTTCAGATTTTAGCTGTATTTGATGTATTGCTATCTCATGATGTTTCTAGAGTTTACGAGCTCAGAAAATTGTTTTATTGTCCACAGATATTCTAACTTGACCCTTTGTTTTGAATCCTCAGGTTTCACCCTCCCAGCGTGGTTGGAGTGATGGGGAGCGCCGCGGCCTCGGCCAAACTCCTCGGCCTGTCTCCTTCTCAGTGCAGTCACGCGCTGGCCATCGCAGCCTCCTCTGCCGGGGCGCCTCTGGCCAACGCAGGCACTCAAACCAAGCCGTTCCACATAGGGAACGCAGCTCGGAGAGGCTTAGAAGCCGCCCAGCTGGCACAGATGGGACTGCAGGGAAACCCCTCCATGCTGGACATGGACGTCGGTTTGGGAGTTTACTACAATGACTACAGCCCTTCCACGATGCCAGATTGTGCCTCTGGTGCCTTCAGGTGGATCCTGGAAGATCAGGATGTGGCATTCAAGCGAATCCCGGCTCACCTGGCCATGCACTGGCTGGTGGACGCAACCCTAGCAGCACGTGGGAAGCTCCAAGAGGCGGCTTGGAACTTTGACCTCAGCCAGATCCAGAGGGTCACCCTGAGAGTGCCTCCGTCCAAGTACATTAACTGCCCCTTTCCCACCACAGAGCATCAGGCCAGGCACTCCTTCCAGTTCAACGCCTGCTCGGCCCTGCTGGACGGCAAAGTGACGGTGGCTTCCTTCGATCCAGCTCAAATTAACCGTCCTGCTCTAAAGGAGCTCCTTTCTAAAGTTGAGGTGAAGACGCCGGCAGACAACCATCCCAGCTTCGACAAGATGTACTGCGAGGTCCAGATAGAGACAGCTCAGGGAGAAAGCTGCACAGCCAGATGCAATACCTTTTACGGCCACTGGAGAAAGCCACTGAGTCAGGAGGACCTGGTGGAGAAGTTCATAGTTAATGCATCGTCGGTATTGTGCGCGGAAGGAGTGGAGGGAGTGATTGATGTGATTGGGAACATTGAGAAAGTGACGGAGAGCTCAGTCTTGGGCTCGTATCTGAGGAGGACCAGTAACACACTCGAGCAAGTGTACAGCACAGGAACGATCTGACTGCTTGATTTAAAGAGACAGTGTTATGCAAACTATATTCATCGTCATGGTATAGTGTTATTCCCTCATCAAAAGCAGACCTGAAGTGTTGCTCTCATTTTTTTCTCATGAATTATCCTTCTGGTCTAAACAAGCGCTGCCTTTTTCACCCTCTCCTGCTCCCCAGCAACTCAGCTCCTTCAGACTAGCCAGCAGAAATCAGCAAACCTCTGAACTGAATATCTACTGAGCTAATAAAAGGAGTTACTTACTATATAATGAAATGGTAAAATTGTTAAAGGAATTTTGTGATGATGTTGAATGTGACCTGTTGGAAAGAGCAGGAGCTTCTTAAAGAGACAGAGCCCCAATTTCAAGGCGCTAAATTACAAAGTCCAATTTCTTTTAAGTCATGTTTTATATATACATAATTTTTTTTAAGTGAAGCTAGGAGTTACTCGTTTGTACTTTAAAATGCCATGACATGCCTGGAAAACATATAATGCTGCATCTTTATATTTGTACTACATAATCTTGTAAGAAAATGTATTTATGTATTTTTTGTTGCCGGAGTGATTTGGGTGAAATAAATTGAACTGCAAAGCAAGTTTTCTTTATTGATCTTCAGAAATGTAATGAACAATGATAGTGTTTGAATACAATGAAATAAATCCTTTTTTCTGTCAATGAAAAATGTCAAACATGATGCAGATGTCAGAACTACCCCCCAAAAGCTAACATTTCAGGACCATCTGTTTTTAATGGAGTTTAAATCTCCATGACGTCAACTCAGTAGCAGTCTACAAAAATATATTGGCAAATCTACAAATCTCCAACATTTGTTTCTGCCGAATCAGGCCATCTTCAAGACGCCCTGCACCATGGATCCGATCCCGTCAAAGATCTCGTGGATGGGAGCGTCGCACATGAAGGCGCAGGTGGTGACCAGCTTGTTCTTCTCGTCCACGTGGCTCTCGCCGACGCTCTTGCTGATGTGCTTGCAGCCCAGCTGGTTGATGGCTTCGGCCGTGCCCGCCGTATCTGGATACCTGAGCGGACAAAAAAAAGAAAAAAAAGAGTTACTTGCTGCATGAAGTGACGGTTTAATTGTCAGACAATTAAACTGTTCTTTTTTTGTACCAGAATCTTTTTTTTTTACAAGTTTGAAGTACTTTAACATAAAAAAACTGTGGAAGTGATTGGTCATTATGGCCATCTGTACATTTGGACTAGGACAGCAGAATCTTATAAGCCTGAGATTAACCATTCTAGTCTGCAGAAAATGTCAGATGGTTAAAGTTTTTCCTTTCGCTCAGTAAAGAAAAAATATGAACTTATGCTGCAGAGAAAAACTCAAGATCCTCCATGATGGAACCTCTCATTGGTCCTCTAGTCTCTTCTTTCATCAGGAATATTTTATAGTTTGACTCCAGCTTCACCTCCGATGATTTGATCACTTCTAAAGTCTTGACAGCTTGAGTTTCATTGTCACAGTCAGAGATGAAAACTGCTATGAAACAGCACGTGTCATAAAATCCACGCGTACAACCTGATTATTGTAAATGGTCATTTGCCCGACATTGTGAAACCATCCCTGCAGCATTTGCACGTTCCCTGAAAATGCTTCCTTTTTTGTCAACATGAGGAAAACTCATGCCAAAACTCTAGTGGTCGTGCGGCTACACTGTTCTGAACATCCAGAGGAACTTGGGGTTAGGAGAACTGCTCAATTTCTCTTTCATAAGTAGTTATGAAAAAAGATGGAATTTGTTTGTTTATCAAATCTGCAGTTTCACTAGGGATTAAGGTTCGATGGAAAGGCATTTGCTTCATTTCTCTGATTTCTACCCGGTTTGGAACGTCTAAAGACTTACTTGTTGTCTTTTTCGATGCCGACGGTGACCTCGCAGCCCGGGAGCACCTTTGCTGCCAGGACGGGCGAGATGCAGCAGAGGCCGATGGGTTTGCCTTCGCTGTGGAACGCCTGCAGAGCGGCCTTCACCTCGTCGTTGACCGAGCAGTCCTTACCCTGCACTGCCCACGTACACAGGTTCTTCGCCGCCCCAAAACCACCTGAGAAATGACAAAAAACGGGAGTCACAGCACAACTTTCACTTCCACCGCCCACAGTAGCATCTGTCGAGAGGGAAAGAAAGCACTGCAATCAAGTAGGCTGTAGAGTTGGTCAATAAACCTGGGAATATGATGGCGTCATGGTCTTTGGCACTGAGCTTAGACAGATCCTGGATGTTCCCGCGGGCGAGACGAGCGCTCTCCACCAGAACGTTTCTCTTCTCCTCAGAAGGTTCACCTTTGAGGTGATTGATCACGTGCATCTGGTCGACATTGGGAGCAAACATTTGCACCTGTGAGCGAGAAAAAAATACAGAGGAAGCCATTTTTTTTGACAGAACGCAACCAGCATCGCAAACTGAAAACTAAAATTTTGAAAAAAATAAAAAAAATAAGTATCTGATTTCTTGAGGAGCTTTTTATATTTGCTTGTTTTAAAGACCGACATGTTCACGTTTGAGCTGCCAGTGAATGCATCGCTGGCTGGAACACCCAGAAGGAAGAGGAAAGCCAGCAATATGCATGGATGTCAAAAATTTTGTGTTTTGGGCTTTAAAACATGGATTTGAACCATTCTTTTTCCCAGATGGAATAGTGATGCAGTAAAATTAAGTTTCAAAATGGGTTTATTTCCTCCAATCTACACAGGGTCAAAAATATGCATGCACGTTTAAAGCTACAAGAGCAAACAGTAAAATTTGAAGATATGCTTTGCGTCAAGTTTCAGTGAAACCTGGCTTTTGCTTATCAACAAGCTTCAGGCATAATTCTCCCTGAACGCTCTTTATCAGAAATGCTAGAGCGCATTTAAACTGGCCTTTACTGACATTATATTAGATGTTATTAATATTTGAGTGTCTAACCCATCAGAAAACCAGTTTCAAGTGGACTGGCGGGGCGAGCGCACCCTATGGTCCTCTCAGCTGTTCTCTCGTCGCATTGCAGAGTATTTTGATCCTGAACACTTGAGTTGCCAAACCAGGCAGTGATGCTGTCCAAGTCTGGACTTCCTCCAAAGGACGTGACGCTCCAGTGTCTCCACTTCAACAACATGTGAGAATAAAGACCAAGACAGTAGCCCCTGCTCCAAGACCCGACCTCTTTAAGATCAACTGAAATTTTGAGCAACATTTCCATTTTGAGCTCCTTGGCCACAATGACAGGAACAATGTTTGAGGGGGTTGGCAGAATCTTTCAAACTGGGTTTTATCAGTTCTCCCAACCGGAAGCCAACTTCAGCTTCCCTAACGTCACTGTGCAGGTTGTAGAGGTCAGGTCACTGTCACGCAGATCGTCGGCCCTCTGTGTAACTCTGACGTCCTGGACACTTCTGACCGACTTCAACGTGGCCAGTTCATACTGTCGCCAGCAAACCACAGACCCTGCAGATGAAGCAGACTTACTGCGGCGCCTCCTCTGCTCAGATGGACCAGGACAGCCGAGGCCTCGTGGATTTCACTGCCATCATAAACCCCGCAGCCCGCCAGCACCACAGCTACGCGTTTAGCCATCTGGGAGGAATAAAGGCTTTTATTCAGAGTCTGGAGCGTCCTGGGAGCCAGCAAGCTGCGACCAGAGTGCTGGAGAAGGCTGAGCAGCATGTCGGACAGCCCCTTTCTCGCGCTGCTTCCTCTTCTGTGGATTACAGGGAGCGTCAGACGGTGTTCGTTAACTCACTGGCGCCCCCGTGTGTTTGAACAGGAGCGTCTGCTTCTTCTTCTTCTGGAGTTTTGCTTCCAGAGCCACTGAGAACATGGACAATTCCCCGCAGCGATGGGGTTTTAATGAGATATTGTGCAAAATATCAACTCAGGGAAAACTGATATTTAAAAAGCACCTCATTTAATATATATTTTTAAGCTTTTCCTGATGTGATCTGTTTTAATTGTGTTTTGTGCACTTTATAATTTTAAATAAATGTTTTGTTAAAAAAATCAAAAAAATATTTTTTTATTACCATCATGTGCAACAAACATGGTATCGGCATCAACTGCACACAGGCCTGAAAAACCTGAAGAAGCCGACCCAGAAAGGACGAAAGAAAATAAAAAGAACAAAAAACAAACAAAAAGCAAGCCATTAGGGGTTTTACAGCAGTTTCAAATTGTTTATCACATTATACAGTTCTGCATCTTGTTCTTTGTCCATGAATTTTAGAGACAAGAAGAGGTGGCAGAGTTCCTAGTGAGAAGTGGGGGAAGATGGTTTGGCTTTAAGAAAATGACATTTGTGAATGAAAATCTTGCCCATGATAATTATTGCATTGAGTAGCCTTTCAAATTTCTTTTCATTTCTCAGAGTCCCCACAATAATGTCTCTCTTAGAAAATTCAGGTAAGTTTGGATACTTTGGGGGAGAAGCCAGTGGTGCACAACACTGCTTTGCAATACACACATTCATAGAAAAGATGAATATCACACATCACAAAATAAACAAGTGTTATCATCAACAGCAAATCGAAGTCTAAGGAATTCCTTAGAGGGGTAAACACCTGGAAAGACTTTGAGGTGATACAAAAGGAAACAAAGTACTAAGCATTCCCTTTTTTTTTTTATTTTATTTGTGATACTTATTTTATTTGTGATACTGTGATACTGTGCCCATTAATCAGAAGTCCAGGAAGCACAGAGTTCTGTAATCAGGGTTCTCATTAAAAAAAAAAAAAAAAAAAAAACATTTAGCTGTATATCAAATACTTGGGGGAATGGCTCTAAAGATCTTTTGAAATTCACTTTTATTTATTTGCAAGTTATATTTAACACTGAAGTCTTCAAAAGACACAATACCTCCATTTAATAAACGAACCACAGACCAAACACCTTGTTCTAGTCAATTATGAGCAAAGAATGATTCATTATTCATTTTTATGTCACGGCAACTCCATAATTTTCATATGGAAATATTAAAAATAAACTAGCATTAATTGTGTTTTGCAAATGTGAAATTTCAAACTAAAACCTCCACCAGAAAAACTAATTTTATTCCCTGCAGGAAAAAAAAGTAAGTTTTTTTTTTTTTTTACTTTTAAAGCTTCAATATTTTAATCAGAAAGATGATCATTACTGACGATGATTACGTCGAGTTGTTAAAAGCAAAAAATATATATACATATACATTTTAAATTATTTTTAAGTAAATAAATGACCAATGAAGTTGATTTTCTTCTCCCGTTTCAGTGATGTCACGCTATACGTCTCACCAGCGAACCCACGTGACCCGGTGAAACAGGAAGTGGGCTTGGAGAGGAAGAGTCATGTGAAAACAATCAACCGTGACTGTCTCGGTATTTCAGGTTTTATCTGTCGGGCTGCGTCGTGTCCCGCATGGAGCTCTCCGTGTGCGTGAAGCTGCTCCTCTCCCTTCACGCTGTCGCTCAGCTGCGGGCAGACGGACGACAGCGGTGGCCTGTTCCCTACAGGTATGCGGTCAGCAGCGCGTCACGTGACTGAGTGGACACTGGGGTGGGCTGCGTCACAAATGTAGCTTTTTGGTTGAAGACTTGTTTCAGTTCAGCTTCTACTTTGTGTCACTTTTAAGGAACTGAGTGAAACTGATGTTAATTGCTGTTAATAGATTAAAGTGTCAGCAAATAGAACAAACGATTTTTGCATCAGTAATGTTTAGTGTCGTACAGTTAAAAAAAGAAAAGTTTACTCCCCTTTACACAATTGGAGCAGAGGTCGATTCCCAGGATGGCAACACGAAACAGACACCTGGAGTGTTTTAGATCATGTGCTGGAATGACCTAGTCAAAGTCCATATCTACATGCAACTTGAAAATGAAGTTGCATGAATGAAGTTCCAAAAGAAAATGAACAAGATCTTCAATCTCTAGATGTGCAAACCTTTTAGAGACAAAACCCAAAAAGACTTTAATGAAAGGTTCAACAAAGTGAAACATTTTTTAATAGTTTAAGACGTTGAAATGTTTTTCCTCCTTATTCCTCGGTAATCAGCGCTTTGTTTTGGTTTATCACACAAAATACAAATTCCACAAGTTGAATTCTATAGTCTTGTTGTGTCCAAGCACGACAAGCCAGCAAACAAATTTAATTAGTAATTTCAGTGTTTAGAGCCTGACTTTTTAAAAAATGTATAAATCTTGAGATCATTTACAGGAGATCTAAAACTGACATTGTTGGCCCCTGAAAGTGCGTTTGCTTATTACTATGGTAGCTGTAGAGGTTGCTGTTAAATGGTTCCAAAGTGACGTGATCATGACTCTCCATCCCGCATTCCTTTGTTCTCATCAGGCGCTTTGACCGGCGACCTCCTGTGGACCCGTACTGCGACGCTCTCTACCCCTTCTGCCCCACTGGAGACCGTGATGGACGCTTTCCCTCCATACGAGACAGCGACGTGGTCTCTGTCTACCGGCTGCAGACGCCTGTGTGGGAATTCAAGTACGGAGATGTGCTGGGGAAGTTCGTAAGTGCATCAATCTTTGACATTTCCATTTCAGGTATTTCTCTCTGCAGCTTTCAGTTCATGTAACATCGGTATGAAAGAACTGTGTACTTCAAAATAATCTGAAATAGCAGCATTGTGGAAGCTGAGGTGGAGCTCAGTATTAATAGAAATGCAGCTGCACGAATGTCTTCTCAAGCCAAAGTTTCCGTGTTTTGCCTTGCAGCACATCATGCACGACGCCATCGGCTTCAGCAGCCTGGAGACTGGAGCCAACTACACCATGGAGTGGTACGAGCTTTTCCAGCTGGGCAACTGCACGTTCCCTCACCTCCGCCCGGAGATGTTCGCCCCCTTCTGGTGCAACCAGGGAGCTGCCTGCTTCTTCGAGGGCATCGATGACGTGCACTGGTCGCAGAACGGGACCCTGGAGAAAATAGGAGAAGTGACAGGTGATATTTTTTTGTTGGCAATCTGCATTTGTTACTGTCCCCAGGCTGTAGCTGCACCAAACCTCCCATCGCCCAGAAATAAATGCAGTTCTTTGTAACCCATTTTATTTTTTCTGACAGATCTCTGGTTTTTGCTTTCCCATGGATCGTAAATGTGTCAAAAGAATATCAAATTTTACATCGTATCAAATAAAACTTGAGCAAATCTGAGTTTTATCGGTGGTTAATATTAATATTTCACTTTAGCACCAAAGACTTAGAAATAATAGATTTCAGTGACTTTGTTTATGACTTGTTTTCAAATTCCCTTTAGATCTGGGTATGATGCAGTGCTGTTTGACACCCGTTAGTCTACTTCATGTTAGAAGAGTCTCATCTATGATGTTTGTGATGACTGAAGCAGAATGGAGAAGGTGGTAAATCACAGGAAATGTATTATTTATTCAGATGTAGATTTTAACTGTCTTTTCTAAAAATAAATCTAAACCATTCTTTAAGAACAGAGTTTAGCATTTACTCAGGTTATTTTTCTCTGATATAAAAATTTGGTTGGTAATTTACAGTAAAACACGTAAAAGCAAAAACAGAAGAAATCTCTAAAGTGGTACGGAGTCTTTTACATCGCTGTAACGTCAATGACCATAATGGAGCGCTTCCACTGTTATCAGCACTTACTTTTCCTGAACCCCACTTTTTGTCCTGCAGGGAGTCAGTTCAACGCGATGGCTCAGTGGGTGCAGGACGACAACGAGACCGGGATCTACTACGAGACCTGGACCGTTCGCTCTGACCCCGGTCCGAACGCAACGGTGTGGTTCGAGTCGTACGACTGCTCCCAGTTCGTCCATCGCACGTACAAGAAGCTGACCGAGCTGGGAGCCAAGCTGTCCAGCCGCTCGCAGACCAACTACACCAAGATCTATCTGTTCAGCGGAGAGCCCAGGTACCTGGGCAACGACAGCGCCATATTCGGGCAACCGGCGCTGAAAAACCTCGCGACGGACATCCGGCAGTTTTACCACACGTTCAGGCCGCACCAGTCGATCTTCGACCTCGCTTTCAGCCTGCTGGAGGCTTACAAGGAGGTTGTGCTGGACAAGAGTTTCTACCTGTATTACAACTTTGAGTACTGGCACCTGCCAATGAAACATCCATACGTGCAGATCACGTATGAAGAGGTGCCTTTGCCTTAACAACCAACCTGTTTCCTTGAAAATGTCTTTTAAGTTTACAATTCATGACTAGTCCTGCCAGCATTTGCTAACTTTCATGCTGAGTTGGTTGTTTTAACACAGTAACACTTTCCCTTCTCCCCTTCTCTGCAGGAAAGCACGCTGCTATGATTTCACCTTTTAAAATATTTGTTGTGGGTGGGTGAATGATCCTTGTCTGACCTCTAGGTGGAGACATTGTTTAAACAAAACCTGATCTAACCTGATCTAATTGTATCTAATAAGTATATGGAGATGCCATAGATGTACAATTTCAAACCTCACAGACAAATAAAAGAAAGTGTTGAAAGAGCTGATTTAAATAAAAATGGCCATAGTTACATCTGATGTACCAGGCATACCTGATAAAATTGTCCTTAAATCTACTTCAAAGATTTATTCCAACCAACGTTCCAAGTATTTTTTGCAACTAGTAGCATTGCTCTCAGCATCCATAACAGTTTCACATATGTATTATTTTCTAAGTAACTTTTTATGTTGATCAAATTGTCTGGAAAGTTTTAATCAAATTGTCTGGAAAGTTTTAATTTATAATTCAGATATGACACAGAAGCACCTTTCCTGTCATTTTCAAAATCAAAGGTTGAAGTTTCTTTTTTATGTGGCTTTATTATACTCAGTAGGTTTTTGGATGTGTTGCACAGATTTTGTAGGGATGGCAGTAATGGTGGAGGGCATTGGAATGAGTCAGTGAGTTAACAAGAGGTAAGAAAGTCTTTCAATCCTGCCTGTTGTGTCTTCTGCTTTAAAATTATTGCTAAGCCCCATCATTTCCTTTGAAAACTACAATCGGTCTTTGAAGATTTATTTCATATCACATTATCAGCACACAGAGTACAAAGACTTTTTTTCTACAGTCTGAAAAGATACCTTATTGACTTTTTAACCTGATTAATAAAAAAATGCTTACAACTGTGGCTGATGTCGCGTGCTCTTTGGCCCTTTCGGCTACGCAATGCAGCAGCAAAACAGGAAGTCCATAATGTCAGATGAGGTCATCACATGGACGGTCTGCTCTTTTTGCCCAATTCACACCTACGACTTGGTTTTACATCAATGAAAAGAAAATAAATTTTAAAAAAACCCAAAAAACGGGCAAAATAAACAATATTTTAGTCTATGAATAATAAATTCACAAATGGGTAGCATTTTGTCTACGGCTAGTCACTGTTGGAAATGTCAAAACACAAGGTGCAACAAGTACATTCACAATTGTTTATTTCTGGAGAAGATCACAAGTCCCAAACAATACCTTTAAATTAAAGACAAGTGACCAGTAAAGCAAAGTAGACAAAGTATTTCTTTTCCATAATCACTTGTCATACAGAAGCAAAAATAATAAAAAAAAACACCATTAACAGTTAAGTTTTCCTAAACTTTAAATAGAGCACTCTCTAAACAAAACGGAGATCAAAACATTTTCTGATCGGTACTTAAATTGCAAGATGAATAATTTTCCCTCGAAAAGAGTCAGCTGAGTATTCAGATGAAGGCGACAGTAAAAAGTAGCCATTTCCTTTAAATGAAGTAAAATCCCAGCACGAAATCCAAAAATAATCAGGTGATATGTTACCGTATCGATGACATGAACACAGACGGTACAGCTACTTACTTCAGTGAGATTTGATACCAAGAGTCTAATAATGACTTGAAATGTCTCCGTTTTAGTCTACGTATTGCCAAAAGTATTCACTTGTGGACCCTCAGTCACACATGATCAATTTCTTAGGGTTTAATATGATGCAAGACAACTTTTGAGACCAACAGCTTCAACTCTTCTAGGAACACTTCCCAGGTTTAGAAGAAGAAAAATCTTATAGAGGCACTGACATTCTTCCAGAAGCACATTTGTGAGGCCCGACGCTGATGTTGGCCGTGGAAATTTGACTCACAATTTTCACTGAGGTGTCCAAACAGGCTGAAATCAGAATTTTGTCCATTCCACGCTAAAAATCACTCATCCAGAGGTTTTTGAATCTGGCGCAAAAGTAAACTGGAGCTGAGTTTGTCAAAAAACAAATACTTTTAGCAATATAGTGGATTTTCTTTTTGTTTGTTTTGTTTTAAAAAAAAAAAATCAACAACATATTAACAAGATGTAGGGACCACAGCAGAAGAGAGACCACCACTCAATTCCTTACATTTTTTTAAGGACAGAAGTATTGTGAAAACCGTCATAGTGAACTTGAGGACCGCCTGTCTGCAACGATACCACGATGACAACAACCAGAAGTGTAGAACATAAACAATGATCTTGTTGCTGAACTGCATTCAATGCGAACTCACAAATGAAGTTCAGCGCAATAATTAACAACAAAGCGTGACTTCTCAAGGCTTTACTATCTGAAAAAGAAAAAAAAGGCAACTACTTCATCTTAATTCAGACTCCGGTATTACAAAAGACAAAGAGCTGCTGGTTGAGCAAACGTTGAACCCCGACAGGGTGAAATAAAGAAATACGTACATTTCTATTCAAAATAATCAAACACACAGCGTTTTATATACAAGTGAATTCAACTTCCTTCTTAAAGGAAAAAGAAAAATACGTTCCACTCATCTGACTTGCCACATCTCTTCTGACTGTAAAGGATGAACGCGGGAGACAGCAGCAGACTTATTTGCAAAGAATAACTCTGCTGCTCCTGTTTGGTGCTATTAAAGAAAACATTAGTAATAAGAGGGAGGCTGGTATGCGAGACTGACAGGATGTAGAGCTTTACCGGGCAAATTGCAGAAGGTAAAAACTGAAACCTGAGAGACAAAGAAGAAAAAAAAGAAAAAAAAAAGGGGTTGAGCTCTGCGTTCCCAACATGCATTTAGCGTCAACAGCTGCTGACTATTATATTGCTAATTCCAAAGCAAACGGAGCGGAAAGAGCGAAGGCACGCCGACGTGCACCGACACTTCTGGACACAATCACGATTTGCACAATACGATGGCTTGTAAAAGCATTCATACGACCTCGGCTTTTTCACACTGTCAGACTGTGAGCATCATCTTTTACAAATACAAATCTGAGAAGTGTGGCGCCTGCTGTCACTCCAGTGCCCCTGAATAAAAACTTTATAAGTCACTTGATTACTAAACAGAATCCACCTCTGTGCAATGCAGCTGCAAGTTTTTAATTAACTATAAACTCAGGGAGGCAGAATGTAAATGCGCGCCACACTGTTCAGATTTCAGAGTTTTATAACAAAGAATTTTGTATCTTTGACCTGTGAATTTAAATGTTAATTTGTGTTGCTCTTTATCAATAAATCATAATGTGACAAAATGTGGAAAAGCTCAAGGGGTATGCACTTCTTTCGCAAGACACTGTAAATCGATTGCTTCTCTTCTTTCATCATAGCCTTATTATTTTAATATACTGTATCTGATTGATCAGCGCTTCGGATGAATACAAAAATGCATTATTTGGCCGTGACCACTCGGTTCGGCCCAGCTGTCATTTGGTTTCTGTGTAAGGTGCGTAGAAAACATCTCTCACTGTACAAAAAAAACCTTTCACCAACACAAGCAAAAAAAAAAAAAAAAAAAAGTGTCTCAAATATACAGATAGTGTGTGATGCACAAAAACAAATACAATTCAGGTACGTTACTGAACACTGTACACTTTCACATCACAAATATCAATCGTATTTACACATTGCTCTCTGCCGACATCGGACATCTGCAACGAGACGTTTTGCGATTCATGAAGTGCAAAAAGAAAAAACAGAGCTCCCGCTGCTTCCGTTAAAAGCGTTGAAAAACTCCTTCGGCATCATCTAAAAGAACAAAAATCCCCATCTGTTGCCTTCTTTGTAATTCATAAACCTCAAAAGCTGTTTTGTTTTCAGAGTGCAGGGCGTCTAAACAGAGCGTAGTATGTAGGCCGAGTGGTAGTGTAACGACATGCAACGATGCATCTAAGCGGATTTCCTGCAAAACGTTTGACGTGTTGAAACACACCTGAGCTTGTGCTTGCAGACGCACACATATTGACATCTTTCCTGATGCATAAAGTGGAAAAATGTCCACATCAGGGCTGCAGCTAACAACTATTTTGGTAATCTGTCAATTGATTATTCTGACGATTAGTCGGATAAAAAAATATGCACATTTTACAAATTTATCATTTAACCCATAAACTCTTTTTTTATACAATATTAGAAATACATTACAAGATGCAAAAAGACAAATAATTAAGTTCATATTTAATTAAGAAAATAAACATTTTATTGCCTGAATTACAATACTGTAGAATTTCTTTTGTAAATCTGAACCGGGTGAAGCTAAAACTACACCACTTGAGTTTTGGCTAAAGCATCGCTACAGAAAAAGGTGTTTTTATTTTAAATGCAAAATGTATATATATTTTTTGTACATATTTGGCTTAATTAACCGCTGTGAATATGTTGGCCTTTTGTAGAACCTGCGTAGTCCGGTTAATCAATCACTATATTAGTGGACAATTGTTTCAATAATAGATTAATCACGATTAATCGTTTCAACCCCAGTCCATTTAAATCGGCATGTTGTTGTTGCTCTTCCGGCCGCTCTGAGTTTCACTCCAGAGTTGTTTCAGGCTCTCAGATAGAATCACATGACATCCCCATTTTTTGTTTTTACTCCAAATAGACACTCAGAGAAGTTTTGCTCGTCAAGTTGGCACCTCGCAGTTCACTGCAGCGGAGCGGCTTTTCAGCTCCTACCAAGTCGGCATCATGTCCGGGAACCAGACTCGGCCCAGATGTTTGGACACCTCCCAGTGAATCTCGTCCAGGGAGTATTTGTGATCGGGAATCAGCACCTCCTCCATGATGGACAGCTGGGACAGCCTCCTGCCGCACATTTTCACAAACTCCACGAACGCGCTGCAGGACACCTCGCACTCCCCCAGGCCGATGGCGGACAGCTGCGTGCAGTGCTTGGCGATGCGGATCAGCTCCTCGTCGAGCGGCCGCAGCCCGTTGGCGCACACCACCAGCTCCACCAGGCGGGGGCAGTGGAGGCCCACGCGGCCCAGGACCTCCTTGCTGACGGAGCGGCCGAAGTAGAGGTGCGTGACGGGGATCTCGTCGTTGAAGAAGGGGACGAACTCGTCCTCGTAGAGGAAGAAGTACATGACCAGGTTGAATTTGGGCGAGTGGCGCACCATGGCGTCCCAGCTGCTCTTCTTGATGGTGTGGAAGTGCTGGCCCGGGTTCTCGCTCACCACGTCGATGCGCAGGTGCTCCAGATGGACGTGTTTCTCCGAAGAGAGCGCCAGCAGGAGTTCGTCGCTGAGGAGGTGGTAGTTGAGCGCCAGCTCTCTCAGCCCGTGGCACTGGTCTGCCACGCACAGGATCCCTGCAAGCACAGACCGGATTCTTTATTTTCAATTCCGCCAATTGTTCTGGCCTGGTTTTAATTTTGTGTCGAGAACAAAACGGCTCATTGTGTTTGGCAGGAAAGCTGTGGGTTGAATCAACAGAGCATCGAAAACCCTTCCAGGAAAATGTATGTCACAGCAAGAAACCACAGAACAAGTCCCTTCATAATTACCGCCACAGTATGAAGACGCGTTAGAGAAGAAAAGTGCAGCCTCCAAAAACCAAATGAAAGGCAGTCTTGTGAATAAAAAGGACAAATATGTCCGATGGACATTTAGACCTGATTGGAAGTTAAACTGGTAGGAATAATGAACACCCACATAAAACAAACCAAAATTATTAAAAAGCCATTTACTCAAAGCTTCAAAGGTCGGGAACATTTAAATGTTTCTGTCACGTTACAACCAAAAACGTCAATGTTTTTTTATTGGGATTCTGCGCTTCAGACTAATTTTATGTTTTTTTGTTTGTTTTTTCCCACAAATACAAATATTTATTTCAAAATTATTGTTTCAGTACTTTTTCAAATAAGATTTTGTCCCATTTTTGGAGCTCTCTGCGTTCTGGGTTGTTGTCCAGATGGAAGCTTTAACTCCACCCACTGCTGTCCTATAATTAGCACCATCCCTTTTTCCACCCATATAAAACCATCATCAAAGCATAACGTAGCAAACACCATGATTCACCACGGGGCGGATGTTTCTGGGAGGATTTTCAGTGTTGTGTTTTTGTTACAGCAAAGAAAACTGGCAAAAAGTTTAATTGTGTTTCCGTTTCCACATGATTGCCAAGTCCCCCACTGCCTGTTGTTAACTGGACTTAATATGGCTTTCTTCTAGGAATGCCCCTTTTTAATAAGGGCCAGATTTGTATAATATGTGACTAACAGGTGTGCCACTCTATGACGTTTACTCACACTTTCTTTGAGGCCCTTCACATTCCAGCTGTATTTACGATGGGAATAAATTATAAGACGGTAGTCTGTGTTTACTAATTAGGTGACTCAAGAGGAAACAGTTTGCACGAGATAAAGGAACCCGAAAGAAGGCTATAATTTTCAGATTTTTATTTGTAAAACAAATCAGAAAACTCTAGTCATTTTGTTGACACTTTGCAACCCTACACTATGCTACTTTGTGCTTTTCTCTTGCATACAATCCCAATAAAATGCCTGGAAGTTAGTGGCTGTGATGTGAACAAAAAAAAAAAAAGAAGAAGAACAATATCTCTTAAAGACAACGTACCTGCAGGGGACACATGAGGACAGCTGCTCATCTTCAGCAGCTTTAGGGTGTCGCTGTTGTTGGCCACCAACACCTTCAACGATGGATCGTCCACCGGCGTGTCGTCGATCTTCAGCGAGGACAGCGACTTGGAGTTGACGAACACCACCGTGAGCGCCGAGATGAAGTGAGACTGAGGAAGCAAAAATACGGTCATTCCTCAAACTGAATGTAGTGAGCTTTTTCTTACGAGATAGATTTCAACAATTCAGCTCTAAAGAGGAACACTGATGACGCTCCATTACTGCTGAAGTAACTGTATTCGTTTTCATACGCTACGCATAGAACACTGATTACAGTGTGAACGCTAACAGCTACTCGTGATGACAGGAAAATGTTGACAGAATCTGACTTTAGAAACACGACTATGCTGGTGAAGTGTTTCAAAGTTTTCCAGATCAATCCCAGTGCAGCACGGAAAAAAACCCCAGATCACTGTGTCAAAAAGTAGAAAACAGATTCATCACCATTATTGTTACATTATTGTTTATTAATGTTACTGTCAAAAGGTAAGATTAATAAACAAAAACCGAAATCACAAAGAAAAACAAAATTCCAAGTTTAAAATGTATAGAATAAAGATAATGACTCAATTTAAAAAAAAAAAATCTATTTTAACATTAACTTAAATCTTACTAAATGGTGTAGGTCATATTTTTATTAAAAATAAAATCAAAAATGTCAATTTCTTTGTGGCCAAAAGTGCTGAGAAACCTTCAGGGTTCCATTCAGTCGGCATTAAGGGGTTTTTCAAGGGTTCAGAAAGAGATCACTCTGCACAGAGAACTAAATAGTGGTTTACTAAATAACATCATGTTCTCTTTTTGAGGCCACACAACAAAATTCTGACCTTGTTTGTGTGTGAGACAGACGCTACTTTCGAACCTTATCTGTGGGTGGGAATACTGAAAATACTATCTTGTCAGCAAGTGACTAAGAGAATTAAATGTGTCAAAGGTTTGAGATAAACTGACCGAAAACCTAATCTTTTTCTTGGCTAATACGGAGAAAGGAAATTCTTGTTAGGTGCTGCTTATACCTTTGGAACCTCCATGAAACTGGGCCTGGCTGTAGAGATGAGCCCCAAGGTCTTCAGGGAGCAATTCACCAGCTGTGACAGAATGTCACATGCTGCCTCTGCAGACTCTGTGCTACTGTCCACCTGATGAGAACAAACAAAGACTGGCTATCATTTCAGGAGGACAGAAACGACATTTTTCTCGTCAGCGTTTAGCAATGGCAATAAAATCAGACATATGCAACAGGGATTGGAGTTTTACCTTGAAGCTGACGTACTGGAGGTGGTTAGAGTGCCTCTTGATGATCTGCTTGATGAGGTCTGGATGCGTGGCTTTCAGGTACGAGCTTGCTGGCTGATTGAGCTCGAACTCGAAGCACCTCCACAGCTCGGGCATGTGGAAGGCTTCGTTCCAACCGCGGCACACCTGCGAGGCGAAGGCCCGGTCCAGCAGCGGAAGGTACTGGAAGATGTGCAGCAGGATCTCCTGAGGCAGCAGTGACCAGTCACACAGCGGAGACTCACCGGCTGCCTCAGCCTCCGACTCCTCGCTCATCTCCGTACGGAGCTTCTTGCAGGCCTCTGGCGGACGTTCACCGCTGCCTGCCTCCTCTCCTCCTTTGCTCCGTTTCATCCTGAAACATAAACACATGCTGTTTAAGTCCAGTATATAAACTCTGAAAATATCCTTAAAAAAATGCATATATTTATAATAAATAGAAGCAGCAGGAAGTCATTTGGTTAATGGTAGATGTTTGGCATTTCTGGATGCTGACAAAAAGCTATGTCCACTTCTGAGTCACTAAGAGTTTTCTTTCTTTCTTTCTGGATCTAAGAACCTTTAGCTGATCGGTTGAGAGTGAGGAGGGAGACATGCAGTGAAGGTCACTATGCCAGCGTCCATGCCCCACCTGCAACTTTCTGAGTTATCCTCGCAACAAAATTTGCCGTTTTTCAAGATAGATTTGCTTGAAATTTTCATTTTATACTTTTCAGGTCAACTTGTTGAGCTTTTTTTCTTTTTTTCTCGTGCTTGGTGTGTAAACCACCAACCTAATACAAGTGTCCTTATGATGACTAAACCACTGTTTTATTTACATTTGCAATAAATGTCCTGAGTCATCAATTTTGGAACACGATTGTTTTTCTTTTCTATATTATTATACGAGTTTGCTGGATGATCCTTTAGTATTAAACTGTAACGCCCTCAACCAGTCATGAAACAATCTGCTGGGAAGAGTCTCTTGTGTCAGTTCAAAAACTCACATGTTTTCTTTGGCTCCTTTCTAATTTCTTATTCAGCAGCAAATAATTCTAACTCCATTTTCCCACACATAACGACCGGAGCAATTTAACACAGCTAAAACCAGTCACCGGTTTGTAGACCAACATGCACCTTTCACGTACAGAACGTGAAAAAGGTGCTAGCATTTTTCTGGCTGCTAAACCACAACGTGACCATGACAATGTGACGTCACGTTTTCGGAAGAAAACGTGAGAAACGTGACAACGGTTATAAATATGACACTTGGAGATAATGCATGTGACGCGAGCTTTAGGTTCGACTTTGTGCCACACGAAGACAAAAGTTGTCATGTAAAATTGTCCAAGGCGACAGCCTCAATGAACGTAACAGTTAGCTAACTTTACATTAGCTTGTTTTAAATTCACTCGAACAGTTTCTCAATAAAAGTTAGCAACATTGTATTGTAACGCATTGTACGTGTCGTCAATCGTGCTCGGTCGATAAGGTGACATTTACTCGTTAAGCTCCAGCTCAGCCGGGCATCTTCCTACCTTGTTGTTTACACGCACAGCTAGCTCAGTAGCTGGACGAAGGGAAATCCGAAAGCCGACTTCACTCTTCAACCCGGGCCCACGAAGGAAAAACTCATCCGCAGCAGCCAGATAACTCGCATCGGAACCCAATTACCGAGCACACAGATGACAGAGAAGAAGAAACTGCCACCTCCGCTCGTCTGACCTAATTCCTCCCCTTAACCCTGAAATGGCGAAGTGTTTTGACAGCGACGGCGCTCCACTGGAAACGTAATGCGAAATGGCTGTTGGTAAAGATCGGGCATTCTCGCGAGATTACGCAAAAAAACCTACTTTCGTTTTGTAAAACACTCGCCCACAGATAAACAAATAAACGAGCATCAAAACAGTGCGACCCTTTATCATCGGTCAAATGATCTTGCAGGTATATTACAGCCTATTAGTGTGTCATTTTTAACTAGAAAAACATGTTAAGTGATCACTATGAAAAACTTTCAGTCACAATGTTGAGAAACACGTTTGAAAGTTAATTATGATTGTAAAACGTTACTTTTTAACGGACAAATTAATATTCATGGAATCCAACGTCATACATTTTAAGGCTTACAGTAATTTTGACTCTGTGATAAAAACTCAGTAACTTGAGTTTAATCGGGATGACATTCACACACAACTTTGACCGTCAAGGTCATAATTGTGTGATTCAGCGTCTATTGAGAGATTTTGTAATTGCAGCTCTCGATGTCGCAAAAATTAAATCCTATTAAATTGTCACTTGGAAAGTGTAAATAACTTTTTTTAATTCCACAATTATGTCTTTAAATATCCAAATAACGACGTCTCTTGTCATTTTATGTGTTAAGTGATAACGCAGCAGTTATGAACATGTTTTAAGCGAGTAAAAAACCCCAACAGTAAACCACGTAGAGTACTAAACATGCATCCAGTGATGCATCTTTCGCTCATTTTTATGAGTTCTTCTGTTTGCATTTCATTTACCTTATCTGCATTTTCTAATTAAATCCCTCATATAAAATGATTTTCTTGCATTCTGCATGGCTTCTGCAAATACATTTGAGTTGTATTTTAAAATACTGAATGAATTTCAGTAACATTTTGCAAAAAAATAACATCCCTTTTCTTCTAAAGAACAGTGAAGATTGGAATGAAAATCCAAACCTTCTTAAAGCTACCTACATATTTTGCTATGAAAATCCATACTTCACTTTCCACTTGTTTTTTTTTTCTTTTATTGTGAATGCACGTTAGTGAAAGTCTGCATATTTAATGCCCAGCAGAAATTGTATTTTGCCATAAGAACGAAAAACACATTGTATAATTTGTGAAACAGAGAATCTGGTTTATTACCATTCAACTCCATCCACCACAGATATTACAGAGCAGATTCACAAGTAATAAGCTTCTTATTTAACAGCAGCTGCTTCTTATTTTTATTCTTTTTTTTAATCCCCCACACTCTGCTTCTTTGACCCCCAAATTTCTTTGCCACATACTAGGAAAACGCATACAGGTGCACAATTGTATTTGGTGTAAAGACTGGACTCTTGAATCCTTCAGCTGTCATCACTCCTATCAAGACTTTTTTGTAATTTTATTATTATTTCTTGTATTTAGGTAGGATTTTGATGCTTTTTTAAAATGTATTTATCTGAGCTGAAAACAAAATTTACATCCACCATCTTTCACTGCAAGTGCGAGACTCTCTTTTCCAGACAGTAATCGAAGAGAACCGACACTAAGAAGAGGGAGGGCGAGGACTGGGGGCGGGAGGTTACGACTGTATAAAAATGTACAGTGGTTTTTATTTGACATACATTCCATAGATGAAACAGCTGCAAAATAGGAGGCACACCCAGTATTGCACTTCATTAAAAGTTCTGGCTCAAAACAAAAACCCAGAATACCAAACAACTGAAGAGAGCAACTTCGGAATACAGCTACTTTGAATAGTATCGCTATATACAAGATTAGATAAATCGTACACTATTTCCATCCCGAAAGCGATATTCTTAACAGTCTTAACAACCAACTCACCTTTTTGTTGTCTGTCAACTCATGATGCACTTGACAGAGGGGAATACTATACAAGTTTACGAAAAAAATGTTTACATACAACAATATTTTAAATTTATAGTGAGGAAGCTGGAAATATGGCCCCTTCCTTTGTTTTTTCCTTCCCCTCTTTTTAAACTCACGCTCATCCTCAGTTGCGTTAAAGCAAATTTATTTAATCTTCAATGTTACATCGTTACAGTTCAGTGATTGGAAGGTGTGCAACGTCTATAGAAGCCGAGGGATTACAACGGCTGCATGCAAACACGTCACAAGTTATTTTCTTTTTATCCCCATTCTTCTTTTGAGAAAAAAAAAAAACAAAAAAACTTTTATTATTATTAAGTTTGCTCTGAATCGACAGGAGCGACAGCTTGCGCTCGCAGCAGAGCCTGGATCCTGATGTTTGGGGAAAGAGCAGACCTGACAACTCGGCGTAGAACGGGAACCTGGTCTGCGGTCCAGAAGACTCAAAGCCAGAGCCGAGCTTCATCGCTGAGTCGCAGCAGCAACGGTGGCGGCTATAAAAATCACAGTAGACCGACTGGTTCTCAGTGAGTCTCTTAAAAGTTTAGAAGGTGTGAGCATTCCTGCACACTCCGCAGCCCAGAGCAAATTCTTCGCCCGTCGGAGGGTGGACCACATGCAGGGGGCACTCGGTGCCTTCAAGCTGCTTGCCTTTTGGCCCTGTAACACAGATATAACAACTAAACCTTTTCCCTCATTGCTTATTTTATCAATTTCTCTGGAGGCATCACAATAAAAACAACACTTAGGTATTCTATTATGTTTCAACCACAAACGTGAATTGATACTTTTCCTCACAGTAAAATTCAAATCTCTTACACACACAAACCATACACCTGATTGGTCAGAGAACAAAATGCTAATTTAACAAAAAAAAAAGTAATTTCAATAATGTTTATTGTATAAGATATATAATTATCAATAAGTCACTAGGTCATTAGAAATGATAAATGTTTTACTCTAAAGCACAAACATTTCATGGAGAGCAATTAAAAGTCAAAACAAAATGGCAGATCAGGAAAATCAAACAAATATTCAAATTCGTTTGTGTAAATATATTTTAGGTAACCAAAAAAAAAAAAAGAAAAGAAAAACACACTATTTAAAGCTAAAATAAGACTCCTGAAACTTTGAGGAAAAGGTAACATCATATTATTGTTTTCGAGAGAAACCATTCAGTCACCTGCAGGACAACGAGGGAGCTCCTCCTTGGGAACGCTGGTCATCCTCTGGAAGTCGTCATGGCAGGCGTTACAGAAGTGTGTGGTTCCAAAGCAGAAGAAGACGGCCACGGAGCAGCAGTAGCGGCATTTATACTCCAGGAAATCTGTGCCATGTTTGGAGCACATCTGATAAACACACACGGGAGAGAACATTAGGCGGATTTCTGACAAACGCAGACTTTTTAGAAACCATTTCCTTGTGCAGCAACCCCCGTCTTAATCGAGATCTTCTGTCTGGCACAGTTGGGATTCTTTACGGGCATCGTTCACTCACTTGTGCCCTGGAGACATCCGAGCATGCTCCACAGATCAGTTCGCTGGGGTCATAGTCATCACCTTGTCCTGCTTCTGCATCGCAGCGAGCCTCTCCTCCAAAATATGCCTACAAGAAGGGACACTGCTGATTTTTTTTCCTCAATCCATGCAAAACATTTGAGTCAAAAATCAGATCAATGAAAGTCATTTGTGACCTTTTTGCACTTGTAGCAGACATAGTACGCATATCTGTTCATAGCGAAGCCTGCGGGGTCGTTGTGGAAGCGCGCTCCTGGTGTAGTTATCGCCTCGCTCTTGTGTAGACCCTCGTACTCCAGTCTCATCAGAGCTTTTCTCCTCACGTCCTCATACAGCTCCTTAATGGGGTCGAGGAGGTCTTTGATCACGGAGTGATTGATTTTGTTCTGTAGAGGAAAAAAAAAAACACACACACGCAACAAAACTTCATGAAATCCTTTTTAAATACACTATGTAGAGTCTGAAGATCGCCATGTCTCGACATGGCAACATTTTTAGCAAGTGTGTTCTGTAATACCTTGCAAATTGGACACAGCATGAACCCAAACGTAATGCGTGGCCCGAGCCAGCGGTTTTCAAGGACACGTCGAGTGCACTGAAGGTGAAACACATGAGTGCAGTCCAGCTGGAAGCAGAACCAACAGTTTAATGTTAAGGCGAACTAAGTTAACTCCCAAAACATGATATTTAAAATAAAAATAGAAGCTAAACTCAAAGCTACCTGTACTGCAGGAGCTGCCGAGAGAGCCTCTGTAAAGCAGATCATGCACATGTCATCTGCATCCTGTTTCAGGCAGCCAGCGTTCTTATCGCAGCCATGCAGACACGGCAGACAGGTCTCCTCATTCTTGACTCCTCCACAGGGGTGACCGCAGGGATGAGTTTTACTGCAGGCCAGCTTTGCATACTCCTGAGAGAGTCGACAGGAAAGGAGGTGGTGATGTTTACAAAGTACAATACAATACGCAAAAATATTTAGTGGCTTTTGGATCTACCTGGATTAATGAATGTATTAGAAATAGTTTATTGTGGAGAGGGAGACGCTATTCCAGTATTTGTAATCCTCAACCAACATCACATTTGTAGAAACATTTTCTAGAAGCTCCATTAAGCAAAACTATATGATGTAGACAGTAAAATATATAGTTAATAATCTATAAATCTGTGTATAGGGTTAGGGTAATTCAAATTATTTTTCTTGCTAAAATATGTGGTGTTTGAACTATTATTGCATTAAAGGGTCAAAGAAAAAAGCTTTTCGGTTAAAATCCTTGCGTGTCTATATATGACATTTACAATAAGCAGGTATAGAAATTACTGACAATAACACTTAACAATAACAAACACAACATTTTAATAAAAGTTCAGGAAATGAAGCAGAAAAAAAAACAGGTCTTACTGTCAGTTTGGACAAAAAAATAGAGGCTAACAGAAAACCTGTTTGAAACAAATTATCAACAGGTCATATAAAAACAGAAAGGAAGCAAGTTAATGTGAGCTTAGCACTTCAACAGAATCCCCCTTCAGCAGGAATGAGATACATGTTAACTGAATACTTTATAGCTGTTAACGTTAAGTGTTGAATGTAAAAAAGAAGGTTTGCATATTAAACACCTTTTTCCCCTAAAAGCATTTATAAACTTGCAAAAAGAAACATCACCTTGCCCGATTAGTTTTCTTATCAGCTGATATTCTAACCATAGGATTTGTTATGCAAGAAACCTTACAAGGTAACTTTCAAACCTCTAACTTTTATGTTACAGGAAGACCATATGTTTACGATTTCCAATTGACTTGCAAGCTACAAAACAGCTCCGAGCTCGACCTATAATTGCTTAAAACGCTAAATTTGATATGCACCAAAACAAAAAAACTTGGAAAATTGTACAGAAGAGTTAAAAATGTATCAGTATGTTCTAATGTTTTGGGTTTTTTTAAAATTAGTTTTACATTGAGAAAGTGCGAGAAATTCTTGATCTCTTCTGGGGGCTATGGGAGGACGAGGGAAAAGTACTAATGTTTTTTTTTTTGTATATGGTATTAAAATAAACCATCTGCATAGTTTTAATGTGGATGATTGAGCTTAGTGAATCCTCCACACCTGACAGTCTGGGTCTGAGCAGACGCTCCCCACTGCAGACAGTTCGGTTCCATTTCTTGTACCACAGAACCTGCAGGCATCCGAGCTGCTGGATGCTGGTTTACCTGCAAAAATATTAAACGTGAGTGGAAAGAAGACATAAGCCTGAGAATGCAAAGACTGAGAAATTTTATAATTTATTTATTTTATAATTTTATTAGTCTTCTTGCGTGAGAATGTTAGCGATTCCCATTGTCATGCTCTATGCTAAGTTACCTGTGTGCTCTCTGAACTCCACCATGGCCTTCATTGTTTTTGAATCAGCAAGAGCCATGAGCCAGAAGAGCTTGGTCCTCCCACAACCTTCATGGAGGTCGACCTTAATGGCCTCCTCTTCCTCCTTAAACACCTGAAGAGCAGAAGAACACAAAGTTGAAACCAATGAACTAACACAATGCCCACCCAGATAGAAATCAGCTGGTAACTGGATTTGAGTCAGAGGAATCCCATGGTGATGAATTAACCTCTTACTACCACTATGGAGCTGTACTTTGACATTTTTCATATCACTGAGAAGTTTAAAACTGAAGTCGGACTAGGCACAGATATGTAAGAAGCTTTATAAAAGAAAAAAATATTTAGACTGACATGTTCAGAAATATGCGTAATAAATAATTACGGCTTACAGCAGAAGGATTTGTTAAATCTGCTTTGAAAGCCGTTTTTATTTTTTTAATCATGTTGTTAAAGAGAAATTTAAAGGGCCAGAAGTGAAATCACAAAATTCAACTGGAGATAATAATTTGGCCACAAAACTCATCGCTTCTTAACTTTACCTTATTAGCAGATTTACTGATATTAAAGCAAACTTCTGACACAAACCTGTCTCTGGTGGGAGCGAGTGCGTCTGTGAAGATGGAGGAAGCGGTCGCAGTCGGTGCAGAGGTTGCCGCATATGTTACACAGGATGATAGCTGCCGTCTCCCCGTCATCGTGATTGTCACACATGGGCTGTGGATGGGGAGAGAAGGGAATAAATTATTACCCTTTTATTTAGCCTCATGCACTTTACTTTTCACACCTATTCATAAATCTCACCATCTGCTTCTGCTGTCCGTCTTTTCCCATCCAACGGCCAGAAGAGAGGCGGTCCACGTGATCCTGGTCAAGAACGCAGAGTGACGCCAGGGCGAGCCAGAGCTAAAGGAAGAGAAAATTAAATACTTACAGCACCGTCAATGAACGACATCTCTAATCACCGATTTGTGCTTCTGAATTGCTTCCTTACCCTTGTTGTTGCTATGCAGCGAACAGGAGACCGATGCTCCTCCTCCATTTTAGTCAACGCTATGATGGTCTCCGCAATTGCGTTTTTGGTCACTCTGGACCAGGCGTCCGACAGATGGCCCTACAAACAATGTTTTGTAGTGCTTGTGTTACTTTAATCTGTGTAGGTCTGCAACTAATTATTTTATAAATCAGTTATTCTATTGATTAATTGAATAAAAAGCTGGCACAGAAATCACTTAGGCTTATTTTATATCAATATTAGAAAGATGTTAAAATATACAAATAAAATAATTAATTTTTTACATAAAAAAAACAAACATTTTATTGCCTACAATGCAACACCATTATATTCTTTTAGTGTGTGCCTGATCATTTGCAGCAAAGGATGCACCTGAAGCTAAAAAGTTAAAACACCGTGTGTGTGAAGCCTGTTTTGAGTCTATATATTCATGTTAACGATTAAACCATTACTAAAATGGTGGATAATTATCTCAATAATACCGATTAATCACATTAGCCCTAAATCTGTGCAGCGGTTTTAGCAACCAATCTGAAATGTAAGAAAAAATGAAATACTCACCGCTGCCATATCTTTGACCAGCTTTATGATGATCTCAGCTATCTGCGGAGGCGTGGACCCTTTCATCCACCAGTGGCTCTCACCCCTGCGAATGTAGCTGCGTACAAAAAGAAAGAATGAGAATGTAAACAAACTGACGTCAACAAACCAATCTCTTTAGTCTTCCAAAAACCTCCAGCTCACCTGGAGTTGAAGATCATCGGTAGAGTGACGGTCGTGACGCCCTTCCCTGCGACGGTGCCGCCCGTCCCGGCGATGGTGGTGCCTTTGGCTTTGAGCTGCACAGTGAGGGCCTTTGCAATGCAACCCAGGAACATGTCAAGGATGCACAGCTTGTTCCAGTCTCCTTTCTCCGTGGAGTGGATAATGTCACTGATGTCTGCTGGGGGAAGAGCCTTAACCCCGATGATACTGGCGAGGCGGACCGGCGTCACCTCAGGCAGGACACGTCGAAGCAAAGATGTCACCTAAGACAACGGTCATGAGGTAAATGTTAATAAACTATTACACAGGTAATACTTTATCCTATTCATTTGAACCATCAACCATAAAGTTCTAAAATCTAGTTTCAGCGTCACAATATGGATGGGCAATAAATAAATTTTATACAGTTGTAAAACAAAGTTGAAATAAAATGAGAATGAAGTTTTAATATTACCAGAATAAGGTTATAATATGAAGTAGTTATTTTATGAGAAATCAGACATAAAAAATTTAAACGAGGAATGTTGAGCATCTTATGAAGTTTTACTTTGATATTAATTTAACAAATAAATACTTGTTTAACCCATCAGCATAAAATTATCATTAGTAGCAAGACTGTGCAAACAACTGAATCTGTTTTGGAGAACAGACAACATATAGGGAGCTGGTCATGCCAGATCTCAAGAACTCTAAAAGCTTTTTCTCATCAAAACGACTTCTAGTAAAATTAACTTTTTTCTGATAATATGACTATATTTTCATTATTAAACAATGAGCAATAAATTTGTAACTTGGCCCTAATACTCTGTTGTACAATTCACAAAGGGATGATTGATATAAAAGTCACTTTTTGAAAATATTCTGTTATTTGTTTTTTTTAGAAAAAAAGGTAATAAAAATAAATGTATTAAAATTGGATATTGTGTGAAATAAGAGATTTTATTTCTAAGCCATATCACCCTACTCAGCATACATCTTTATTTCAAGAGTGTGAATTAATCAATTTCTCAAACATACAATGAGGAATTGGGTAAAGACATTTGGCACAGCAGACTTATACTCTACTAATGTGTTGTGAACTGAAGTTTTCTAACATTTTATATGCTAATTTTATTCCAATCTGAATGTACATCTTTGTCCAGGCCTTATTTAGGGTGATCAAAACAACCATTTTACCATGTGTCATTTTTCCAATTTCACTTCTTCAAGAAAAACTTACAGAAACATTTTGTATCTAAATGTGTGGAATAAACAGAAGGGGTATGTGTAACTCAATTATTAAGAAGCAGAATAACAGGCTAGAATGAGTGTTTGTCATGATTCAACCTTAATATTAGTACCCAGCACACAGAGCTACACGTGTTTCAAACAAGCACTTTTCCATTGTTATGTATGCTGCAGTTAGCTTCACCATCAGCTGGTGGAAGTATTTCCATTAAAAAATCCCAATGAAGACAAACATGCAGTTTTCATTAACTGTTTTCATGTACTGCATGTGTTTCGTGGCAAACTACCATGAAACACAATTTTGCATATCAGAGAGTGTGTTGACATTCATGCCCACCTGTCTTTGCACCCTCGGAGAAGCAGTGTGCAGGAGAGAAAACAGGTCCTGCATGAGGGTGAGCTGTTGCGCCAGATACTGGCGGCCCACGTTGGAGCCGCTCAGAGCCAGAACCATGGAGAGGAGCTCGAAGCAGTAGGCGTCGGATGAGGCATCGTCGTCGCTGGGCTGGGAGTTGGCGTTCTCCTTGCTGGAGATGGCGTGTTCCCACTCCTCCCTCACACGTGTGGCTTCCATGCGGATTGCCTGAACGATATGTGCGCACACCTGGAAATAAAAAGCAGCAGTTGCATTGGATTGTGGATGCTTTCAAGATCTGGTGGTTACTTTTGAATGGTTTGAATGTTTACTTGTTTCTGCAGATTGGTTAATTTGCTCCTGCTGAAGATTATTCCCACCATGTGCTCCTTAAGATCCGCATCAGATGGTACCTGTTTACGGAAAAGAAAAGGATCAAAATAATCAGGAAACAATGCATCAGTTGGGAGGAAGCTACACAGAACTTAATTTCTACAGACCTTATCCTCTCCTTCTGGAGATGAAAGCAAATTTTTCTCCTCCTGCTCTGGCGTCGGCTCTGCATCGCCACAAATTAGTTTGCCAAAAACCTAAATGCAAATCGAAGAATTATACTCACGGTTGCAGTTAAATGTATTATCTGCTATAATAACCGCATGACGAAAACGCACGCAAACGAGCCAGATTGACAGACCTGTGAGGTGATGAGGCGGAAAACTCGGAGTGTCTCAGTCTCACAGTTTTTCTGCTGAGCCATGCTGGCTGAGATTTGTCCAAGGATCTTGATGCTCTCGCCCTCTTTCCAGCCAAGAACCTTCACCTGACGAACCCTCAGAGTGTTTTCTGGGCCTTTTAACTCCACCTTGATCACATGATAATCGCCTCCAGGGAGTTCACTCGTCACCCAGCCCATGTGACGTGAGTCAAGGTCGACCTGTAATTTAAAAAAATAAATGCATAAAATTTTTTACAAGCATAATCAATTCATCTAGCTATTTTTCATTCCTTCTTTAAAAAAAAAAGTCAACACAAATTGAAAGACAGCCAAAGGAACAAGTCAAAACTAACAAAATCTTATAGAGTCAATATACCATTAACTTTATGCCCAAAATAATTTTTAAATAATTTTCCTCGTTATATCACTGAAACTGCACATACCTGCTTGATTCTGCAAAGATCCTCTATGGCTTTTCCGCAGAGAAACGTTACTGAGGTGACTTTGTTCTGTTTGCACAAAATACAAAATATAAATTCCCTGAAATCCATAATACGACATATTTTCAGTCACTTAATTCTCAATCATCCCAACACAGTAAGTGGAATATTTTACAAGCCAAATTATGAACGAGTCATCAAAAGAAAGCGAGCATTATTTTAATAGTTATTTTTTTAAAGCTCAATATAAACAGTAGCATCAAAAAACAGCGTACGCCCGGACTGAAAGCGTAGAAACAAACTTACAAATTAAACCATAAATAAAGGATGCCAGAGAAATTGACTTGAACAAGTGATTTCTTCTTTATAGTGGATTAAAAAATGAATAAAATAATTTAAAAAAAATAAAAATCAGCAAACTCCTTATTGTAGTGACCCTGCTGCTCATTATCAAAAACATATGCTTTCTGTCCCTAAAACGAGAGTTAATCAAGCACATGTTACTCATTTAAAAAAAAAATATCTCAACTGGTACAGTTCAGCTCCACTTGACTTTAAGAGTGAATCCCAAATTTTCCAATTACTGCCATATGTTGGAATTCCACAACGGATCTCATTTTGAGCCAAACAACACACCAGTGTCCTTTAAAACTCTACAGCCTGGTTTGGTGTTGCTCCTTACCCCGATGTCTCTGGAGTTGTCCACATGAACAGAAACTTTGGTGGCATTTATGCCTTTCACGCAGCTGAATGTTATGCTTTTTGTCTTGTTCTTGTCCTCATCTCCAGACTCCCAGAAGGTCTCCGTGGAGCCATCAGTCAGGCTGCCAATCATGGCGGGGCGGCTGGAAGTTTTAATGTCCACTACACTGGTTAGGTCCTTCAAACAGGTTACCAGGCAGAGGTCCTGTAAAAATACACATTTTCTCCTGGTTTCCCAAATGGACAGCAGATGAGCTGTAATAAGAACTAGAACTGGTTTGTGTTCTTGCCTGGCTCATGGCTTCGTAACCCGACTGGACACTGATGTTGAAGCTCTCCTCGCTGTCCCCATCGTCTGACTTGGACAGGATGTTGTTGATGTGATGGAAAACATTGCTCTGATGAAGGAACTGGTGGTCAGACTGCTTGAACTTGAGACTCCAGCACCTAAAGTGACGAGACACAGCGAGCAAAGCTTAATGTTTAGAAGACAATCTGGCAAGTTATTTCCATGACGGTGGCATTCTGGAAGCAGAGATTTACCTCAGTGCCATCTGCTGTAGTGCACTGCCACTAGGAAGTGACATCATGAGGTCAGAGATTGTCTGAAGAAGGCGGTGGAAAGTGTGGGGGAGCGGATGGGCTGCCTCCCCAGCGATCACTATGTCCGACAGAGGGTGTTCACAAACCCCAAGGTCTCTTTCCTATGGAACCGTGGAGATACTCATGATTAGAAAAAGAGACAAATAAAAAAATCTCGTAACTGTAAGCCTCTCTTGCCTGTTCTAAAATTTCTTTGTTCCCCTTATTCTCCTCATCTTCCTCATCATCTTGCTCACAGGGTGATGGAGTGAGAGATGCTACAAAATGCCAGAGGATGTCGTGCAGAGAAGTCGTCTGGATCACATTGCACAGCAGCCAGTTGAACGCCTGACAAGAACATAAAAAAATAAAATAAAATTTGAAATTGATCACAACATCTGACATTAAAAAGTAAAATTTCATCCATACCTCCATAGCAAACACTCTGCAGGCAGACTTTCTCAACGCATGCTTCATGGCCACCTCCAGGCCTTCAAGGTCATGGTGTTGGATGACGAAAGCCAGAACGGGCCACTGGAAATTCCTCTCCCCTTTACTAAGTGAGCCATGAGCTGAGATGAGGCGCGACAGCTCAGGAGACGGGTGGCGCAGCAAGGAGGAGCCCACTTCTATGTGGAAAACGGAGCGGTTTATGTAGAAATAACGTCACCACTCATTCTAAGCAACACAAATCACTTTCGCATTGATCTACCTGCATCGCCGCTATGAACTCTACGTCTGGGCACAGCTTTGACCCGGGCCGGAGAGGGCGAGTGTTGCTTGTCATACTCTGATGCTACAACGGAGTAAGACCTCTGGAAAACGGTGCGCTTTGCAGTGTCGCTGTCTGTGATCGGACTGGTTTCAAGACTAAAAGCAAATCAAGAAAAACAGTAAAACTTTGGGTTAGAACATCCCAAAAGAAAACAATTTAAGCTTGTGCTGTTGAGGTATATTATTGGTTGGTTGACGAAGTGGTGGACAGTTTTCGACGCCAAGAGATTTTTAACAAATTCAGTGCCTTGCAAAACTATTTATGCTCACTGAACTTTTTCAATGTTACAACCACAAACTTCAGTGCATATAAGAAGCAGTTCCTCAAGAGTTTTGCAATTCTGCAATCACAGAAATTCTCACAATATTAAAGACTAAATTGTTAAAAACATGGGGTTTGATGTGGCTGCTACCTCACCACCTGCAGGTGGCAGTATTTCTTACTTCTATTACACTTTCACCTCAGCCTTAGTTTTATTGTCTGTGATTGATATGGAGTGAATAAAAAGTCTCAAGGAGTTCGCACTTTTTTTTACCTGGGGGGCATTGACTTCATATTACTCTCTGGTTCCTCAAACACATTGGGACAAGCGTCTGGTGTAACAGAAATGTAGGGGGCAGGAACGGACGTCGACCGCAGATACCTCATCTCATCCTGGAAAAGGTTGTCATCTTGATAAGCTCCAAAGTTCTCAGTGTGTTGCCTGAAACAAAAGACAAAAAAAAAAAACAAAAAAAAAAAAAAAAAAACATTATTGTAATCCTCATGTTCTGTTTTTGCCAGAAGAAAGTTGAAGTCGCCCTGTAAGTACCTGGCTAGTGTTTGTAGATAGAGGCAGCCCATTTTATTGGGGAGTTCCTCTGACACACCCTCCTTCAGGCTGGGGAGCAGCTGAGAGTGAAGGGGGCGGGGAGGATGGTGGCAGAGCATGCTGGGCTCTGCTGCGCTGCTGAGGGACAGCAGGAACAACGCGTTGGCTCGGATCACCTGGTGGGCTTCCATGGTGGGTAGAGCTCTAGGAGTCTTCACCTGCAGAGGCTTCTTTCTCGACTGTTTCACCTTTAAGATTATGAAAAAAGTATCATAGAAGCAGAAAACAAAGAAGAAAGGAGATAGAGATGACGATTCGTCGACGTCTGCTACCTTTTCCCTGGCTGCCGTCTGTTTCTCTCTCAGGTATTTCTCTCGACAGCGATCACAAACCAGGTACCAGGTGCTGCCTCCTATGCCTCCATCTCCACAATTCCCAGCCCAACCTCCACAGAAATGGCCGATACTGTTGTATCCCTGACCCCCGGCATAACGGCCGCAGCCTGGATTGGAAATGTAAAAGAAGCTTGTTTGAAAACACATCAGGATGGGCTTACAGTTTGTAAGGAAAAGGACTTTGCTCTTCTCACCTGGATGAGCCTGTCTCATGTGGTAGGTGACAGGATAAGGGTGAGATTCCCCACACAGTTCGCAGATGGTGTCTTTCTCTGGTCCTCCCATGGCGAGTTGAGCCATCTCTCCAAACAGATTCCCTCTTGGACGTACCTCCGCCTTCTCCCTTTTCTTCTTCTCCTTCTTTGCCTTTTTGCTGTCCTTTTCGTGCTCCTTCTTCTTTAAGATGGCACTGGACCCTGGACTGGGAAAGATCATGTTCTGGGTGGCTGCTTTGATGGTGGCCATTGAAATGTCTTCCCAGAACGCAACCAAGTGTTGCAAGGTTAACGGCAAAATGGACTTCGGCCTCAAGCAGGGGTGAGAGTTCATTTCATAAGATGAAGTCTCCCCTTTCCCATCTTCACACTTCTCTGGCAGAGGAGGCTCCTTCAGCATAGACAAGACTTTGTTTTTGTTAATGCTGCCCATTTTGGAGATGTCTGGGCCGTGGGGCGCAATATTAAACATGTTGAGTGCAGAAGAAATCTCCAAGGAGTGACGGTTTTTCAACTTGCTCTCTTTCTCCTCGGCTCCCTGTCCGCCCAGGGAGTTACGAATGGGGGCTTGCTCTTTGGTCAAGTCAGGATTAAATTTGAGGAAGGACGAACAGGCCATGGCATCATGGACGATCCCCTCGTGCCAGAGGAACGCGGCGAAAACTGCACGAGCGCATTCAGCTACGGAGGGAGACATGGCCTGTTTGACAGGCTCTGCGATTCTCGATGTGCTCTCAGCTTTGAACAGAGGCCCAGATTTGTCTTTCTTGGGACGTGTGTGTCGGCTGGACGTTTTGCGGCTGACTTTGGGCGACGAGCGGCTCTCCAGCTCCTCTTTGACGGGAGCTTTGCCAATGCTGAAGTGAACTTTGCACGAGCCTTCCTCCGAATTGCGGAGCTCCGCATTCTCGTCGTTGATGTCCTCGTTAGAGAGGAGTGCACTAGAGGTGCAGACCTCCACTACCTCACTGTGGAGATTCTCCTGGGTCACTTGTGGAGATGGAGCACGGTTTTCTGCATTACTGATCACTTCTTTATTGGGATCTTTAGGAGACAGTTTAGATTTAGGAGACGTTGATCGTCCCCTCAGCGGCTCTGTGAGGGGAATCTTCTTCTTCCTGAGCGTGTCCGGATCAAGAGTGTACGAGTCCGACTTGGATCTCTCCCTGGGAGGATCCAGTTTTGCTTTAGAAGAAGGACTGAGCTTGGGGGAAAGGTTTTTGTCGTGGTGGCTCGAAGAGGAGTGCTGTGATAAGTTGCTCGAGGGACTGGATCGTCCTGATGAGGATATGCCTTTTTGTTTGGGAGAAGAAGAGCGAGAACCTGGAGTTGGCGACTCGGCCCGACTACCCGAGGTTCTACCGTCCGCCTTTAGTGCCTGGAGAGTGTTGTGGTTGGGTGAGTGGGAGCGGCTGTGAGAGTCACTCCTCAGCTTGGCCGTGTCAGACCGCAGAATGAGAGCTTCGCTGGCCGAGAGTCCGCCCTCATTCGTTTTTACCCGGCCCTGTTCAGAGGAGCGGCTTCCTCGACTCTCTTGCTTAGGGGAGCGGTTTTCCTGACGCTGTTTACTGGTTTGGGACATGGAGCGCGCACAGGACATCAAATTCCCACGTTCACCTAAAAGCATTGACGATTCAAACACAAATGAATTAGAAAACATGCTATTATCATTGATGAGTCATAAAAAAACAGCAACGCACCAAAAAACTGTAATGTGTCAAAACAAACAAAAAGAACTAAAGCCTTGAAGATGAAAGATGTTGAGACTCATGATTAATAAAGGTTGTTAAAAGCAATTTTTAGAATGAAATTAGTCAGTGGACAATGAAAGCATTAATGAAAGATGGTTTCCAACACAATTTTGGGGAAAGCTCCGTCAGAAACCAAACTAAAAGGGTTAACCAGACAAGTTTGCAGAAATAATCCCTACAAAAACTAAATCTCTATCTCTATGCACCAACCTTATTCACTATTACATCAGAAAACTAAATGCTGTCCTATTAGCAATAGAGGATTGCAGGTATTACCAGCTAAGTTAGCAATAACTGCAACTGGTGGTTTTGTAAAAAGAGTTTTGGACAAAATGGGATTTTTTATTCGCCAGTGAATAAATGTGCTCACATTAAAGGTAGTACTGCTTTACGTTTTTCAGTGTAAGATTATAGTCATGAAATTAAACATGAATTTATTTCACAGCTTTTCATGCATTTTTGTCAGAGGGATCCATGTTTGTCACTTTTGCATTGAGCAAAATTTTGCCAATCAATATTGTCAAACAAAGCGTGTAAATTTACTTCTACGAATGCCCCGAGCCCTGCTGTCTACACAGTACACCCAGATTCCAAAAACGGTAAATTGTAACAAATATAACGAGCTCCTCAGAGGAGTTTTTTCTGGAGTTCATACCCACCCTCTGTTGAGTCTGAAGGGAGCATGCAATCTGTGATTACCCACCCTTTTGCCTTAGAGCGAGAGATGAGAGAGCACTACCATGACCAGCCACCGACACACTGCTTTTGTGCACACGCTCACGAGAAGCAAGGCTGCGAGATGAACCATCTACTGCAGGAAACAGTGGAGCAGGTAAACAGGCCAGACATAAAATGCAAGACAGGAAGAAAGAAAGGGAGGGAGGAAGAACAGATGGACAGAAAGGAAGAAAGAATGAAAAGGAAGCCAATGGAGTCAAAACATGAAGCCAAAACAGGAAAACGACAGCACACAAACTGATGGGAAGATATAGATGGAACATGAGGAAACAAGACACTTGGAAAAAGTCAGTGAAGTCACATAAACCTGTGAGTTTTATGAAATTTTACACATTTGTTGCTTAGATGTGTAAAGCAATAAAAACATTAAGTGATGCAGATCACCAGAATGAATGTTTGTTTTTAAATATTAGTAGCTTTTAATGGAAGGAACTAAACTATCTTCAATGGCCAAGAGCCTGACATGAACACAGAAACAATGATGCACAAATGGCAAAATGTAAATAGTGGGCCTGGGGAAAATGACCAGAAAGTCTTAAATCTGCCATTTGGAGCAAAACAGATTTCCCAAGCAGCTTTTTGTTTTGTTTTTTTAAATTAAACTCTGTCCTGAAGATACTGATTTGTTTCAGAGATATTTAATTATTCTTAAAAATTAGAAACATTTTTAAATATATATATAAAAAAATTGTATCATGGCTATTTTTAGACTTTTCTTATGTATTCTTTCAAGCGAATGCTACATAGAATTTGCACAATAGAATGGCACTGATGATTCAAAGAGTTGTCTTTTGCCTTTGGGCTGACTGGAAATTCTTTAATTTTCCATAAATTTGGAATATTTCAAATAGGAAATTAGTTGTATTTTTTTTCTAAAATTAGAAAAAATTGAAAAAAAACCCAATTTGTACTACATTTGGTCATAAAACTAGATAAACTTGTCTATCAAAATTTTTGCCTACGTTGTATGGCTATACACAAATTTTATTTATTCAGGAATAGGGTAATTATTTTGCAATTGTAAAGAAGGATGTACAATAGTATTGTGTGTTCAAAAATAAGAAATGATCATGCCAATTGACTTGAATTTTTATACAAATTGTTCAAAAAGGAGCAGGTGGAGTTTAGAGGAAACACTGGATTATTCCTGTTTATCCATCAATAAATGTATTCCTGGGGAAAATTATCTTTGCATAATTTTTCATAATCTTAAAAAGGTGAGTATGTTTATGGCTAAAAAGTTCTAATAGTATTTCACTTTCATTCATGCATCACAGGAAAAAAACAATGCAAGTTATTCTGTATTTAATCTGCTCATTGCAGGCAATCAAGGAAGTTGTGCTTTAAGTTGTCAATTTTTTAATGACCCACACAGGACTCCTCAGACAGACAACACAGAACCAACAAGAAAGCAGACAGCATCAAAAAGAAATCAACATGTGCAAAGAATATTACTTCAGCTGAAACCGCCAAAAATCTTCTAAGCTGACTGTCTTTCATATTGTCACACTTTTTTATTTAAATAATCAAGCTGGCATACAAAAATCTACACAGGCCACTGCTCTCAATGCTGAGATAAAAGTATTGGGCTGGCTGAGGTGGGAAATGAAACAAGACTCTAATGTGGCAATAAAAACCATGAAGGAAACGAAGACGATAAACAATTGAGCAAGCACAGCAAACAGAAATCAAAGCAACTCAGCCTCTTATGTGAACACATGGCAAAAATATTCATTTTACCAAGATATTAAGTCTAAGTATTTCAGCTTGAAATCTTGTTTTCTTATGAGTGTGTTTTTTTTTCTTAATTACAAACCATTTATTTTTACTAAAAACAAGATTTCAGCAGTAAACATTAGACACGTAAGCTTGTTAAAGATATTTCTGCGCTATAGAGCAGTAGCGTTATGTGTCACTTATCACCCCTCTTCACCACATAGAATATTTAACATGGAGGAATAAATCAGAAAAAAAAAAAAAAAACATCGCAAGGTTAAAAAAAGATCAACACCTGTGTGAGCAAGTGCTGTCAGAAAGCAGGACAGACTTACTCAGAAGCTGTGGTTGTGGCTGAGACACTTGGGAAGGGGACTGTCCAAACACAAATGGGCTGTGGACAAGGGAGGAGGAGGAGGAAGAGGAGGAAGAGGAAGAGGAGGGAGGTTGGGCGGCTTGATCAAATACGGAGGAAGAGGAGGGAGTTGCTGAGAGGAAGGGCCCAGACTGAATGGAATTCAGAATGGCACTTAACCGGTCACCTGCAAATATGAACACAGAGGAAGTGGAGAAACTGCAGCTTATACTCTGGTTTTGAGGAAGTCAAAGAGGGGATTCGGGGTTGTTTTGTTCATTTTGTGCCAAATCATTCAGTCACCACCCACAGAACATCAGATTTACAAAATGAGAGGAGCCAAAATGTTAAATGTTACATCACTCATAGGAAAAGAGTAGAAACTGTGTGATGGGGCGCACCTTCAAACATAGCCTTGACTGTGGGACCTAGAATGCAGAAATGGGGTGGACTCTCATCTTTTCTTAAATTTCCAAGCAAGACAGTATGCGGTGGGTGGCCCACAATATTAGTGTTGACCCGCCACAGGGTAGACTCTTGAGGGAAAAGTCTATCTCTTGTCTGTGCTTAGACACAGAAAGGTAGCTCAGATTACGCAGCCTGATGATGATGATGGCCTTACCTAAAGGGATATGATTTCCCAAATCTGAATCTGAACATTAAGTTACTGAATTTTGAAACACTATGTGTTTCAAAATTATAACAAACACCATGTTTCAGTACAAGGTGGTTTACGTATCTCCCTTATCACCCAGTGGTGAGCAGGATCTGACGGATGGGGAGGCTGCCGGACAGGCCTTATAAAACTAAACTATGCTTAAAAAGAACTTATAATGTCTAGAAGAAAGCCTCGTTTTCTGAGATTTTCAGTCAAAGTTTCCTTCATGTTTCATGTTTAATCAAGGGGTGAGGCTGATTGTCATGGAAGTTCAGCTGCCCATTTCACATGCTTTTTTGGATCTGGGTCATTTTGTTGGGGGTCCAGCAAGAGTATGAAATACCAGAGACGCTAGCAAGGGTCATCCAGCCCTAGTATGTCCACAGTGAGAGCTGTGATCACATTCTTAGCACAAAGTCAAGTCTCGTTTCCAGTGCAGGTTGGGCTTTACCGGAGCCGTCCATACTCAGTGACACTGCTTATGGTGTTTAAAAGACACATTCTCAAGAAGTAGCCATGAGAATTAGGGTGTCTACCTTGGAAGCTCTCAAGATCTTAATTATGCTCTTTACAGATTTTAGAGTTGAGTTGATATCTGCAAGTCAAGAACTTCAGCATTTACTGGTTTGCAGCAGAGTGTCACATGCCTTGAATGAGTCTCAGCGACTCTAAGTCTAAGGTATTCTCAACCCCTCTCCAAGTTAGTGTAGAGTCCGCTTCAAGCAGGAGAATTCAGATACCGTCTCATCTGAAGTAATGTGGGCAGTTTGATGTGGTGAAGAAAAACCAACGAATCAAAATCAAAGTTCTCAAATTATTGGTACAACTACATTCTCATTTCCCTGAATGGTCAAAAAGGGATGGATGAACAAAGGACTGAAAAGGAGACGCTTCTCTCTTTAAAGGGCATTGGCCAGTGGGATAGAGCCTGAACTAAATGGTGGAACTATAAATTCCTTTTGGCCTGGGAACACAGTGGGATTCCACTGTACAAAGTTGCTGGAAAGAGGGGTTACTGGGTTTCCCTGCTATTTGTTACCCCATCTTGGATAAGTGAAAAACAATGGATGTAAGGATGGAAGGATTGTTCAACGTTCTTTTGTTGAAAAACCCAATAAATTGTGCTGTATATTTATTTCATCCTCTATAGAAGAAGTAAATGAGTTGCACTTATGAATTGCAATATTTGGCAGTCAAACATTGTGCTTTCACTGTACTTGATTATGAATGGATTGTTTTGTGGATGACCTTCAATCTGATTCTAAACTACTGAACAGTTGAAGCCTAACACTGAATTTTTTAAAAGCCACAATTCTCTGCAGAGCACAGACTCTCAAGAGAAACACCAGTAGGGTAGAGAAAATCACTGTAGGAAAACTGGCATGACAAAGGTACAATATTCAAGCAAAAAAAGGGGACAAATACACTTTATTGAGGCTACTGCTGCACTATCCCTGAGGTGATGCTCGCTGTACTTCACAGTGAGTTGAAGGTAACTGAATAAATAAAGGACCACATATTGTAAAGGAGACTTTACTAAAACAACATAGAAAAAGGGGTGAGAGGGGTGGTCAGAGCCGGCTTCTGCATCCAACTACAAAGCCCACAAAAGTTTACATTTTAGGCAAATGACACTGATTGGCCCATGCATGCAGACATATGCCCAACACTGCAGAGATGTGAGGCATGACACAGCAGCATTAGATAAATTAAAAAGCATGCAGAAACCTCAAAAAAAGAAATCAGAAAAAAACTAAATAAAAAACAGATGACACCTTGGAATTCAAAGAGAGCCACATATGTAGAAGATCTCACTATAGTGTGGAAAAAAATAACTTTTCACTATTTTTTATCAAACACAGCAGTGATATTTTGAGATATTCAACAGCTTTTCCTAATAAATAAGGCCCTGAAAAGCAACAAACTGAGATCATAAATGACAAACATTCAATAAGGGATAGAGTTAAAGAATCGGTAAATTGTTGCAAATCTATTGGTGATGCTTTCAAGCATTTTCAAAAGCAAGAGAGAAGCATGACAATGAGCTATGATAAATGTATAAAGATGTATATTTATATTAAGGAACATTACGTTCAGATAATGTCAGCTCATCAACTGTTTTTTTTTTTAATTTTTTTTAACAAAAGTAATTTTTAGTAAACTCACCTTTGTTGTTGGAGATGCCATAATCAAAGCCCTGTGCTCCATTTGAAGTACTTGCTCTGTTGAAAGCTTGCACAGAGAACGGACTGGGAGGCGGAGTCTGATTCCCATGCTCGATCAAAGCTTGTTCTGGAAAATCCAAGTTAGCCATTCACTCTTCAGATGCTTAATTAGATGGAGAATCCACCAAGGTAACCAGATTACTCTTGTAAGATTGCATAAAAACACATTGAGATGAATTTATCTTTAGAGCTGTTGAATTCTGCCACAAGTTGTTGGCACACAATCTCAAAGAACAATACAATTAAATTTGTAATAAACATTCAACACTGGATCTCCCAGACATTTTAAATGTCCAAAGTAAATGAAAATAAAACAACAAATAAAATGGATGCCAAGGGTTCTGTAAATAAACTGTCCTTGAAAAAGAGGCTAGTTGAGAACCAGATTGAAAGCTTTTGTCATCTAGTCTTTGGTTAAAAAAAGAGACGAGAAAAACAAAAAAGTCATGCAAATTGATGTTAAGCTGATTTTAATTTATCATTCAATTAACTGATTTATTGTGACAGGTATATGCACGATGGGGATGGTAGCAAAACAGAATAAACAGTAAACTAAAACTGTTTTTACCAACATAACATAAAAAATAAGTATGAATAAAAACAAAATACAAATTTCAGATACTTTTATTGTGAGGAACTGTCGTGGATTCAAATAAATGTGATTTTGTTCAAAATAAAATCTTAACATATCCCCCTCTACTGCATAAATGTATTAACATTGACAGTTGAGTACATGGCTCATGGGTAGTTTCTTGTCTACTCATGAACATAAACCTTTTTTGGTAAATTATGGGTTTGTAAAGTAGTATTTTGCTTTTTGTATGAGGTTGTTAATTTACCAAAATAAAGTGAAAGTATTTTTAATCATCATCTAAGGTGCCACCAATATGTATATATTTTTTTATTTTATTTATTAAATAAAATTTAATAAATTTCAGCAATGTTTCAAATTGCCACCAAACGCTATAAGGTAAAGTGAAACTCACCATCATCATGACGGAGGTACTGGTTGCCGCCACGGTCTCTGGCCAATGACCACGCCTCGCCTTCATCACTCTCACAGAACTCCACTACACTGTTCTTATCCAGCTGCACCCAGGTTCCCTCCGAGTTCACAACCTGATGCACAAACAATACGTTTTATTCATACTCTTGCGCGTCATTCCAAGCCAGTCTGATCCATTTCACCGTTCACACACTCCACATCCAGCTTGTCACGCACATACAGAAACCAAGAGCAAATTTCTGCTACAGAAGGATCGACAACATGCAAGCATTTGGGTCATCTCAGAGGCACAGTGTTCATAAGCAGAAGATTATATGAAACTGATTTCATCAGAAGATACTGCTGGACAAAACTGGTTAAATTAACAAAAAAAAAACAAAAAAAACCCAACTTACTCTAAGATAGAGGTGTTTTATTGAAAGGTAAATGCAAGAAGTTGTGTTTTCTCAACGCCCTGTAACATTATTGTTGTGGAAAAACATACACAGATGGAAGTATTAGTAAATGCAGGCAGCATCTCCCACATCCATACAGGGCATTCAAGAGCAGTCTCAGAAATCTACTGAACAGCATGACACTCCACAACAGCCAAGGATGAAAAAGAAAGGAGGCTCCGCATGGACAGATCAAGGGAAACCAAGGTGTTTAAATCAAACTTACAGAGCAGTTAAAAGAACAAGAAAAGTGAAGTGAAGGTACAGAAAGGCTCCTGGATTTGGCAATCTTTTTTTTTTGTTTTTTTTTATACCAACAGCTCTCAAGGCAGCTGAACTTGACACCCTAAAATCACCATAAATTTACACAAATGCTGGAATTAGTCAGGTGTTAAGTACTGCAGCCACAGAAGTTGATAAGACCTCAGAAAGTGCAAAGGCAGAGAACAAACCCCATGCCCGGAAGATACAGAGAACAGCTTTGAAAGTAAAGTAATAATGTAAGGAGCTCTACACAGACTAAATTATTGAGCTGCAGCCACAAAAACACATTGTATTATTTGGGGGTGAGTGCGTACCTCGCCTATGGCCTTGACTTTGTTGCCAAGTACTAACATTCCAATAGGGATACCCCTAAGGTTTGGACAGCTTCTGATGTTGTGACCAGAGGGGCCGGTCTTCACTACCTTATAAAGCCCCGGGCCGCCGCCCTGCCCTGCCCTGTTCTGCACCCGAATGGGAGCCTCGTGGGAAGGGCAGCTGCTCACCTCCTTTACGTTCTCCTCCGACTGGCCCCTGACCTCCTGCAAGACGTAAAAGCACAAATTAAAATACAGCAGCAAAAAGGTTTGAAAAACTTCAAAAAAAAAAAAAAAAAAAAGAAGGAAGGCTGGAAAGAATGCTGGAATATTAAGTATTCTTGTGCCAAGTTTACAACCAACTTCAATGTAGTTTGTTGGAATTCTATGCTGAAAGACCCTCACAAAGTAGATTATCATAATGAATGGGTGTGAGCTATGTGTACACACGCCTGATTGGCAACCAATCATGCTAGGACCTTCCTCCAGTCTGATAGGTTGTTTCTGACTGAGAGCAATGCGTTTCTGCAGATGGAAATAGGGCCACAATGAGAAGGTGGGGCCACAGATTATCCAGCACATATTGTAGTGTCGGGACATAGTGACACTTTTAATATGTAAAAAACATATTTTAATAAAAGTTACATACTGCAGGTTAGAACCTCAGCATTTCCATTTGCTGCAATGGTCCAGTCAATATTTTGGTCTAAATCAGTTGAAAAATAAATCTTCAGAGAAACCTGCTCTCTATTCAATCAGAGTTTAACCTGTTTTACAGTGAAGAATGAGCAAAAATCTCAAGTCTCTATATGTGAAAAGCAGCAAGAGACTGCCCAAAAGACTTGAACCCATGTATAACTTTTCATTCCCTCTAACAATTATACACTACTTAGTATGGGGCTCTAATATTAAAGAATATACATTCAATTTAATGGTTGTAACGGAACAAAAGGCGAGTAGATTTCAATACCTTTGCAGCACAAATACACAATCCATTAGCAAAGCTTGGCTTAAAACCCTTCAAACAAATATGGTAAGTCATCAAAAATAAGCTAAAAATAGATGTTTTTGGTTCAGCTAGTTCTAAAAGAGCATACGCCTCATTCTTTGTGTTCGGGATCACAGTCCTCTCTGCACACTCACACACACAAGACATCAAGGCTCTCTTCAACACTGAAATAATTCTGACAAACAAACAGTGGGCCTACTAAAAGGCAAAAGGCATTTTTTTTATACAGCTTTAAGGGAGTCATGCTCGAACATGGGTACTGCGTTTTCATATCACAAAATCTCATGCAACAGACTGGACATCAATACCTGAGACCCATGCAACTACCAACCTTTGAAAGCAATTATGCTAAATTTTCCAAACACCAACAATGACGTCGGGTACAGGGAAGTATGAGGTTGAAATGTCATAACCTCAGTGTTCTGACAACCATGCAAGTATACTTTTGACGTCAGACTCACAAGGGTTTCAAGATGACACGTGGAATAACACACACGCTATTTATCCCCGATTCAAACAACTCACCTGCTGTGGGAATATAGATAAGGGGGTCCATGACAAAAAGGCGATATCCCTGACTCCTTGGCTTGCGTTAAAAACATTCTGAGCAAATCGTGAGAGAGTCAAAAAACAGTAGGCGACTCGGGAGAAAGAAAAAGCAGAAACAGGGCGGGGTGGGGGAAAGGTGCATGTATTTTTTTGGAAGAAAAAAAAAAAAGTTCAGCCCTGGGCATTCTGGTTTTACTGCTTTAAAAGGTTTATTTGACAAAAAGAAGAATATCGGTTAGATTTGGGCGAATGTCAAATAGGTGGGATTGTGAGCATCACCAATAAAATGGCCCAAAATGTTTACATACTTAATGCAATAACAGAAGTTCCCTGCTAACACTTTTGGAGATTTCTTTCCCCAGAAAGTACAACAAACAGATAAATAGGAGACTTCCAAAAAAATTCCCCACTTGGATGATGTAGTGTGCCATGCTGTTCAGACAGAGACCTTTCACTAAAACCTCCTAGCACCTAAAACAGCCCAATGCAGAAGAGGAGTTGGAATACAGTAAAGTTAAAATGTTACACATATTCATTTTATGGACCACTGATTAATTTACAACAACAAAAAAAGGAACCGTTGTAATATTGACCTTGTTTTTAAGAAGAAAATAATATCTATGTAAGAAGCAAATTCCAAGAAAAAAAAAGTGCATACCTTTAAGAAAGACAGTTTGCAAGTCAGATGCACCAACTAAAACACCCTTCACTAAAGAACAAACATGGACCACATTAACTGTTTCTCTTTCTCCTTGTGAATCAATCACTGCATTGGGATTCTGACTAATACACAAAACAAAGTGGATACTACAAATCAAGTGTTCCTTTAAGGTGCTCAGCTAAACACAGAATGAGACATGAGTTAACACATGCACACTGATTAGTGGAAGTTTCATACTCCGGTCTTTCTCAGTTATGCGATTCCCTGAGCAAATATTCATTCCTCTTGAATTCTTTTCATATTTTTGTCACATTGCAGCCACAGAAGTCAATAGTTTTCTTGGCGCAACACAGCGTAGCAAGTAACTGGGAAGTGAATGTAACTTGCTGTTCAAACTTGTTTTACTAATAAAAATGTAAAACAATTTTCATTGCTTTTTGGATCTACCAAAATACATGCGACATGCATTTGTATTCTATACTACTATATTGCAACAAACTGTCTTCATAAATCCAGCTTCATTGTGAAGCCTTTTTTTAAACAATGTAAGACATATATTAAAAACATTTATAATTCAATTCTTTTCTTATACCAGAAAATAAATATTTTATTGCCTAAAATGCAATAACATTGCATTCCAGTTGTAGCAAAGGATGCAGCTACAGCTAAAAATACTTCTTACATCAACATGTGAAAAGCTCAGCTTTTTCTGCTAGACTTCGCATCAATGGAGTGTCTCTTCAATCTTGTGATTGTTTTATTTTATTTTTTTAATTTACCTGGAAGACACGTGACAGATTCTACCCAAAAAGGGTGGCAACTGTGGCTGAAGTGAAATCCATTTCTACACAATATTGACAGGAGGAGGCTGAGTACAAAAAAAAAAACACGATATTTTTCTGACTTTCATTTGTACAAAGTGGTGAAAATCAAGTATCATTTTTATTCAACTGAACTTTTATTTGTCTATCACTTAACGTCCCAAGAGACGCATGGAGGTCTGTGGTTGTAACGTGACATAGCGTTCAAGAGGTATGAATAATGTCACAGGACACTGAATCATGCACAAAAACACCCTGAGAGCTGCCCTTTTAACTGACCGCTTACCATGCTACCAGAACATGAAAGCGCACCATTGCTATACAACATAGACGAGCTCCGTCCCAAACCAACAGTGCATAAGCCCGTCATCGTCAGACTGGGTGAAAGCTACTCAAGCAGGCCGCCTTCTACTTACGTCAGTTGGGACCAGTAGGTTCCTGCCCAGGTGCTGATTAAAAGAGAGGCACCAGGCTTCTGTGTAACCATTCATGTTGGGAACATACTTCTTTACTGTTTCATCATTGAGCCTGAGCCATATTCCATCATCATTGTGGATCTAAGGGGGAAAACAAGCAACAGAGCAGAGCACAGCCATGCCGGCTTGTTACTAAAGGAGACAGAAGGGGAATCACCCAGATCACAAACATCTGACATCTCTGAGGCTGCAGGAAAGCTTTTTTTTTTTTTTTTTGGACATTACGATGAGAAGCAAATCAGGAAAATCAGCAGAAATCGATTCTAGAATATGTAGAGAGTTAGCGAATTTACTTAAAGCATTAGAAAAAGCACCAGAATCTTTCATGTGGCCTCAGAGTGTCTTGCAAGATGAAATGAAGCAACTTAAAAGAAGAACATCAAAGTTATAAAAAGCAGCAATTGTTACAGAGAAATTATTTTGTTAAATATACCAAAATTACAGTCAAAGTCTTTAAACTTTACATTATTTGTCTCATTTTCTAATCTGAATTTCTTGACTTAAAGAAGAAAAGCTTGGATCAGAGAAGTCCAGCTTCTATGTATATCATCCTCTTTTTGGTTTCCATTGAGTTACCTCGTCAATAAAAGTGATGGTGCCATTGACGTGCACTATGCCTATCTGTTCACTCTGCAAGGAGGGGTGACTACGGACACGCAGGCCTGCGCTGTCCTTGGACACAAATTTGCGGACCTGATAGAGTCAGAAGGGAGATGGAGATCGAGATCAGCGGAAGCAAAGAATAGAAAGAAAGTAACAACAGGAGGTGCATCAGAAGGAAAGAAATGTCAAGGGAGGCATTGATGGTGGGAGTTCACATGCAATTTGTCCCCATACAGAGCCTGCTTTGCATTATATGCATCATCACAGCAGAAGATGACAGAATATTAGGAGGTGGATTTTCAGTAGGACGAGTCGGTGCTTCTTTAAACTCGCTTTTATGGAACACAAGTTCCAAAGCTTGTTTATTTTATTTGTTCTTAACAAAAACAGAACAACACATATTGTTGCTTGTTTCCCCATTATCACTTTCAAAAAAGTTACATCCATTTCACAAAATGATGATGAAATCACATTGGGTCTTGTCAGTTAATAGCATATTCGTTAAGATCTTTCCTGCCTGTAAGCTGAAATCACTACTTATCCCTCAGTAACAACAAACAAACTCACTTTCAGGCCTTGATTATACATTTTCTCTGGACAACATGCAACAAATCATTTGGGTTTCTTCTTTAAGAGTCAAATCAAACTTGTCTCTTCTTTTTCCTTACTGGATATAAATGGGGATTTTTGTTTACTCTGAAATTCAAAATGGGTAAGTCAAGAGTTGTTATACATTGTAATGCACTTTTTGAGTTCAAGCAAAACAGTCTCAAATCAAAAGGTACGTAATACAGAAAATTTTAGTTCTAACTTAAATCCTGAATATGTCAATACAGTTTTTAAAACACTGTTGGGGCAGAGTAATCCAATCTAAATATGAACTCTTCACACAGGTTTTTGCACGTTTTCCCTTAGGCACTTCAGCTTCCTCCAACTTAATTGGTAACTCTAAATTGCCCTTAGGTAATTGGGTTCAGGGTTACCATCAGCAATCTTTGTGTTGCCCAATAACGGACAAGCAACCAGTCCAGGGTGTACCCTGCCTATCGTCCAGTGACCGCTGGGATAAGCAGGTGCAAGACAATGGACTGAAAATCAAATATTTTTTTTGTTTTAGATGCTCTAAAAAATTTGAAAAATAAAACTCACCTTGCTTGGCTGAGGTTCAGCCTTTTGCTTCACCATCTGAGTCCCAGGCGGTATCATCCCTTTTGGAGGATCTTTGACTTCTACCTCCAGCCCAGCATCTTAAATGAAAAAAAATGTCATAACTCAGGCACACACTGCACAGATGTTAATTCGAGCATTCACAGAATATGCTCAAAGTTACGCCAACTGCTGGCATTGAAATAGAGGGAATACCTATTTCAATGCCGTCGATGGTGACATGGATTGTATAGAGGCCGACAGCTCCTGGGGTCCAGTTAGCGCTGTAGGTCCCATCGGTGTTGGCACGGATGAGCATGTTCTCACTGGGTCTGTTGAGGGAAGAATCAGTGAGAGCGCTGCACCTCGGGGGGGAGAAAGTGTGGTCTGCATGCTGTTGCTTACCTCTTTGGGGTGGGAGAAGCAAAGCGCAGCTCCTCAAAAGAGTAGTTTTCATACACCTAAATGTAGAAAATGAGTTTGAAGGTAAACTTTTTTCTGTAATCTTTGTATAAAATGTTATTTCCTCAAGTAGTTATGATAATAATTTTACTCTATCAACTTGCCAATTGCTACTCGGTAAGTGGCCAGTTGAAAATTAAACTTGTCATATTTTTTTTCCATTTCTTTTTTTTTTTAGATCACTGGACATATCAGAAAACAACAGGGTGGGATAACAATACTCTTCTTTGATACAAAAGTCTTTAATGAACGAAGGAAATTCAGTTAGCATGAGCTAAAAGCTTTGAGAAAATTCTAGAGTGGACAATGCTTTTAATTGAGATTGCCACATTGAACAGTAAGTCATCATGGAAACAACTGGAGTTAGAAGTTTTGGCAGATTTTGAAACCAAGAATATGTCGTAATTACACAATTCTTTCTTTTAAAAGTGTTCCCTATCTTGAATAGATTTTGTAAAAAAAATGTGGGATTGGCTCACTTCTTTATTTTGAGCTGTGCAGATAGAAAGAACTAAGTGTAGTTTTATACCAGGGATGAACCAGTTGCAGTTTTCTGACTAATCACTGATCTTTAGAAACCCTTACCTGCTGATTTAACAAGCAGGAGACACGTTAAATCAATTCAGAAACATATGGGACCTCACCTAACTGATAAGCAATCAGATCCCTCCTTCCACAACCCTTTTTTATGAAATGAAAATATAAATGGAGAGTGAGTGAGTCACGCTGACCTTCATCATAGTAATGGCAATGTATCGAGCTTCTTTCACTATGACCGGCTCATAGGTAGCTTCCAGCTTCGGCATTGGCAGACCTCCAAAGGTGAGGTCAGGGCCGGAGGACGAAGGAGAGGAGCTTCCAGGGAGCCTCTGCAGCTTCTTCATGTTGTCTGTTTGAACTGACTTCTTCTGGGAAACTGGAACAGCCTTTACCTCCACCTACAGATAAAGAGGACAAAAGCTGAGTTTAATTGGCCAAAATAACAATATTACACATTTATAAACCTCTCAAATCAAAATTTTCCCAAAAGGAGGAAATTAAAAAAAAAAAATGCATATCCTCACCTTCATGTTGGGAACATGAACCACGTCCCCATACTGATCCTTAGTCTGTACGACCACAGTGGCTGGCCATCCACAGCGGATATCATCTTTGTTCAGGATCAGAGAGGTCTTTTGAGGATCTGCATAAGAGTCAGGCTGCAGCCATCTGGACAGAGCAAAACATTAAAAGAGTTTAAGTCAAATTTATCTGCACAGCACATTTCAGCAACAAGGCAGTTCGCAGTAACTTAAATCATAAAATCATCAATTATGACAGAAGCAAGAAACATTACGTTTTGTCAAATGCTATTATTAAAATCATCAAAACGCATCAAATATGTTGATCAATGTTCCGGTTAGTACTAATCAAAGACAATTCTAAACAGGTGGATTTTTAGCCTTGATTTAAAAGAACACAATTATTTCAGCTGTTTTGTAGTTTTCCAGAAGTTTGTTTCAGAAGTGTAGTGCAATGTAAGTATTGTTTTGCTCTCAAGAGGTCCTTTGGGCCCTGTAGCATAGTGAGGATAGCTAAAAATGGCATTAGAGGGCTCTCGTTTTATATATTTGATCTGCTTGCTGTTCTCCTACGATCTATTTATTCTCCCTCTAGTGTGTTTTTGATTTCAGCAAAACAATGCAATGGCAATAAAATGACTCGAGTTGATTTGTCAGCATCAAAGAGCAGCTACACACCTGGCTAGTCGCCCTCCGCTTGAGTTTGAAACACAGGTGATAAAGTCCTCCAGAAAAGAGTGCTCGTTTGTTTGGATGTGGAGGGGCAGATTGCCCTCAAGGGCCTCCAGTATGGTAGGAGAATGAGAGAGGGCCAGACCTTTCCCCAGAATCCCTGAGTGGGCCTTACACACCTAGGAATGTGAGGTAAAAAAATTAAGTGCTTAAGAAATGTATACTTTTACATTTAACACACCTCAGGATTTATTCTACAGCTAACATACCTGAAGGGAGGCTTCCTCAAGAATCTCAAGATCTTCCTCCAACTCGTTTCCTGAATTAGAAACAGGATGAAACATAGATTGATACTTAAGAATAGAAAAATAGTCATAAGGGACAAGAAAAATCCATTATGCTCCGTTTTTCATACCAATAGGTAGGGCTAAATCTTTCTTCATTAAAGCTGCAGCACACACGCTGCCCAGGAACGCCAGCTCTTTCTCTAACTGGATTATTCCCTGAAAGCAAAAAAAACAACTGGATGACAGTTTATATTCACCTATATTCACCTTATATTCATCCAACCAGTGTTCAGACTTGCAGTGGACCAGATTGCAGAATATTTTAAGCACAGAGTGTAGAGGGAAAAAAAAGGCAAACAGAATTTTTTAATGAAACTGAAAATTATTAATTGGTTGAGCTGGAATACCAGAAACAAAACTGCAGTTCATAATGTGTCACAAACAGTTTGGGTCACAGTTTTGCAAATATTTAAGTGATGCATGCACTTAAAACATGTAAAATGCTAACATGTGCATTTTCTTTTATGCCACTTTCATTTTAATTTTAAAGTTCAACTGTGTTGCTGTTTTGTTCACTGAATCACCTGTAGAACTGTTTCAGTGAAACTTTGTGTCTTTACCTCATCGGGACCGGGATTGAATTCATATCCGATAGCCACGCACTTAAAACCGTAGAAGCAAGCTTTCTCGTCTTTCACGTAATCTGAGGCTGTTTCCAGTGAAAAGAGAACTTCGTTTCCTGAAGGGAGAGAAGGCGTTGAAATTGATTATGAGATTTATATGTTCAGCAAGATGCCTGTGACAAAGGCCGTATAATAATTAATTTACAGCTAAGAACACTCATTGACTGATAAATGAAAAACATACTACTGAACTGCTGTCTGTAGCATGACAGCGACTCATTTTTCTACCACATTCTTTGTTTAAAATGCTGGCAATGCCATGTACGTTTCCTGCCTCCTATAATGTTTTGTCCCGTCCTTTCTGATACTTGACATCACAACATAATTGACTATTTCAGGATCGCATTTAAATCCTCACAGCATGATGTGGCAGCCCTCCTGAGTTCGAACATCAGCAGTGTCACACAGACCTGAGGCTAATAGTTGCTGTCCTGTTAGACTAGTATTGACAAAGTAGTAACATAACACTCTGTGTTCATCATTTATCCAACCTTGTAGGAACAACAGACAGCTACCAGAAAAAAGAGATACGGTAGCTGGGGAAACATGGAAGCAAGACACAAGGAAGTAAGGGAGAATGAACCTCAGGAAGAAAAGACGAAAGCATACAAAAAGAAGTGAGAGGAAGTTAATAAGAAAGAAAAGAAATGCACATTGAAGGGAAAAAAGGTGAAGGGGGGAGGACATAGGAAAGAAATGGATGCAAGACAACAGAGAGGACAGGAAGGAAAAACCCAGAGAAGGATAGAAGTAAGGGCACAAGGAACAGAGGAATTAAGTAAGGAAGAATTTGTGAGAGAAAGAACAGGAGGACACTAGAAAAAGAAAGGAGAGAAAGAATAGAAGGACATAAGGAATGATGGACACAAATAAGAAAAGAAGCTTTTATCTAAACTCATCAAGACCTGGAAAACCCTGAAGTCAAATTCTAGGCTTTAGCAGACAATGTAGGAACCCTAATCACGATCAACAAAAACAAGAAATGATTTTCCCAGATGTAATTTTCTTACCTGGAAGCACCAGCACGGTGGTGGGCCAGCCAGTAGAGCCTGAGAACTTCCTAAGTTCAGTCCACGTGTTGATGGTGTCATGGAGCAAAGGCTTCCCGCCCAGGTTTGAGAGGTGGAGCGTGCGGCTGGGGATGAGCAGCCGAAGGGCGTCTTCCGGCTGCGCAGTTCCGCACTGCGGGTCAAACTCTATGGTGGTCCATCGAACGCAGTCAGGGAAGGAGACCTGAGAGCAGAAATAATTTCAATACCTTGCTGCATGTTTTGATTATTCATTGGCATGGTGAAAAGGTGAAGTACCCTATATTGTGTGACTCCAGCTTGCTTGTAAGGATGGTCGCTCTCGATCACGGAGTAGTGGTTGGAAGTGGTGCAAGCCGACAGGCCGATCTCAGGTTGGTTGCCGGTAGTGCTGTCAGTGGACTGGTTGGGGTTAAAGGAGGGCGGGGCGTATTTTTGGTTGAGGGCAGAAACGGCGGGTAGCAGCTCTTGAACTAGGCCAAAGACCTCAACAGCAGCCTGTAAAAAGGAAGAGGAGACATTACACCTCATGATATCAATTAAAGTATTTTTTGGTAGCACTGCTCAAAGCTTGTAGCTTCCACCTTTGGCACAGAGGCAGCAACAGGTCCAATGTAGGCCAGAATGAGTGGCAGCAGCATGGAGAAGAGGCTGGAAGAACTTAACAGCTCTGGAATATCATCAGCTGCAAAGAAGAAAGGACAACTGTAAAAAATTTGAACGCATATGTCTTCAGCTCCAAAGTATCTCCATCATATTAGCTTTTGCACTTACCATCAACTGCAAAAGCCCTGTGGAGAAGGTCCTTTGCAGCTCTGACCACAGCACTAACCACAGACAGAGATCTGCTACAGTTTTTGTCCTCCTCATTGGCTTTGCTGAGCAGCTGAGATTGGAGGTCTCCATCGTATTCACTCCTTCAGTTATTGAATAAACGTGTTAAATAAAAAGAAGACTTATAGACTATATATGACAATAGATTGGCTCTGTGTTTACCTGTAATAGAGAATTTGAGGGATCTGGCCCCTGGTCTGATTGGTTCCATTGCTACTCAAGCTGCAAGTGCTGAAGGTGAAGGAAACACCATCTGAGCACTGCACTGTTGTCATACCTCCATCCCCATTGGCTGTCCTGCTGCCGTAGTTACGCAACCGAACAGCGTATTTCACCCCTTCCTACAGCAGAAAATAATTCACACTGTAACACTCAGTTCCAGATCTTTGAAGCTTGACAGAAATCCCTAAACGGCCTGTTCCAGAACGATCAAGTACCTTTAGTGGCACTGCCTTGTCCAGGCGGATCTCCGCAATATCGCTGGGAGAGTCATCAGTGCTGTAGGTGCCCTTCACCAGCTCTAAAGACGTCCACCTGTGAGAATGTGCTGAGTCGCCAGGGTGTTCCGTCTGTGCCTGAAGGACAAGTAAACAAAAGTTGGAAACAATTTTTTTTTTTTTGAAAACTGGCCAAGAAACACTGCTAAGAGTTATGAAAAGATTTATGAGCACTCACATCATCAGCCAGCACCTCCAGCTCATACTCATGGATGCCTCCTCCTCCGTAAACGCAGACCCCGACCAACACGACGCCCGGCTTGTCCACCGTCAGACAGATGGCGTCCGGGGAGCCGTTGCCTGTGTTCCAGCTGCGACCTTGGCTTGTTTTGGTGAAGCGGTTTGGAGATGCTTTCACAGAATGGAGCGAGTTCAACCCATCAACCTAAAAAAAGAAGCACATACTGAGACATGCATCCAGCAATTTAAGCTTATTGAAAAATTAGCGACAATAGTTATAGCAAGGCAAAACGGTATATAATAAGTGACATGGATCAAGTCGATTATCAAAGAAATAAATACTACAATATACAACCAGGGATGAACTGATAGAAAAAATGTGGGTACCTATATCCAATACATATTGCCATTATGGCTGATAACCAATATGAGATGTCAATTGAGTTCAAAATATCAACTCAGTTATTTTGTCTTTATTGTAAGATAAAGGTGAAATATGATTTTACAACAACGACTCTCATAGACCACAGACAGAGAGATCTCTTCTGCTACAATAAATAATGGTGGTTTATGGCAGAAAGGCTAAAAAGGAATGCTCTTAATAATAACTACTATAGAAAAATTTTACTTAACTACAACTGTTTTAGCACATTTACTGTAATTAAAACCAGGAACCAACAAGAAATCGCTGATTCCAAATGACAGGATCACAGAAAACTATGAAAATATGCTATCAACTAAACTTGATCTCCTAATGATTATAAAAACAAAGTTGCTATTTCTTCCACCGTGATGAGAGTTAAGGACTAGACAACAACTGAGATGCCTAAACGGGTACACTGGGGAGGAAAAAGTCATTTCCCTGGCAACAGACAGAGGAGAAAAACATTGCAGTGGGGGGGCTGCTGTCAAGTGACATTGCTATGGCAACAGGATTCCTGACTGCAGCGACTGATGATAATAATAGGGAGTGTGCATGCAAGAAAGGCTGACAAACATTTGGCCACTCCTATCTAATGACTCGTCAAAACATAAAGGACAGCAGAATGCCCCTCCGTCCCTTGCCCTCCTTCGGCTTGTTGCCGTTTCTTTAAGAACAGGCAGGACAAAATGTCCGTTACTGTCACAAGCTAGTTTGGTGACAGTTTGAATTAAATTAGATGGCAAAAGATTGCTAATAAGCAGAAGGAAGAAAAGGCCTGGGTTTGACATTTGATTAAACAATGAGGAAGAAGAGCCAAGTCATTTGATAAACTAAAGGAGACAGAAACATGAGATGAAAATGCAAAAAGCATAAATATCAAAGTTACATTAAGCACTAAAGATTGCTTTTGTGTATATGCTCTCAAAAAACAAACAAAAAAAATCAGGTCACTGAGGAACATAAAGCTTGTGATGATGGTGAGGTGTTTGCCAAACCTAAGCCTCGAGGCAAACGCTCTTGTTTGCGTTTTGTTGCCCTCAGTGAAGTGAAGTGAAGTGAAGCTACCTCAGAGCCCATGGCGGAGGCGGTGAGCTCAGAGACGATGGAAGCCAGCAGCCCGCAGGTGTTGGAGACCAGGTGAGGGGAGAACAGCTCCACTTCCTTCCTCAGAGTTTTCCTCACCGGCAGCACCACGATCACCAGCATCTTCTCCAGCACTTCTCGAAAACTGGTCATACCCATGAGGTTCTCTTCGGTCTGAAACAGTACGTCACATAACATATAGAAATTTTCTTAAATGCCGATATAGATGAGTTAAAACACATTTTTCTTTCCATTTGAAAACTTCATACTTCTCTAGATTAAAATGTGGGAAAAAAAGGCCAAAATATATGTCATTTCCATATAATTGAGTCAACATTTCTCTCTAGTTGGTTTTTGTCTTTCCATACTAATCCAAAGATGTTAAATTATATAAGCAAATTCCATGAAAACAGTTACATAAGATTCAAGAAAATCTATTCACAGGGTGAATATCACTGCTGTCAAAACTTACATGGCTTAGTTTCTCCATATGGGCCACCAGCAGGGGGAAGCGATGAGCAAGGGCAGAGTCATTCTCTGTGCTGACTTGCTTCACTAATGAACGCAACAGCACTTCTCCATCGTATGCAATGGGCAAGATGGATGTCAGCTTGACTGAAGTGTTACAAAGAGCTGACATTACAGCTGCCAGCAAACGGCTGCTGGATGTGCGGAAATTTGCCTCAGCAATGTCCTGGATTACAATGAGAGAGAGATTTTTTATTTATTTTTTTTCCCCTCACAGTGAAGGTAATTTTAGCTTCTGGAAGAATGAAATCCTCTTACCTGGTCTAGACAGTTGAGCAGATCACAAAGACAAGCCCACTGCAGAGCTGGAGTTGGGTAGAAGGAGTGGAAGCAAGCGGTGAACGTGTTGTGGCACTCCTGCAGCACAGCTTCCAGCAAGGTAAGAGGCTGAGACAGGTAGCCCTGAGGGTCATTATCCAGTTTAGTCAGGCAGTTATCCATGCCTTCTGACAGGATCTTCTTCAGCAGGCTGCGTGTCTTTCCCACACACTCGGCCAGCTTGCTGGACTCCTCCACTACAGCTTTGGTGCTGGCTATAAGTCAAAGACACAATAGAGAATTATTTTCTTGTAATGAATACAAGTGGTGTTTATTTTATTATTTTCTGTTAGAATAACTGCACATAGAAAAAAAAAAATCACATTAATAATTACACACTGGTTTCTTTTATGGCAGCGGCTAACAATTATCTTAGTAATCAATTAATCTTATGATTTGTTGATTAAAAATATGCACATTCTACAGATTTCTCATTTAACCATTTATAGGCCTTTTTTATGCAATATTAAAAGTACATTAAAAGATTCAAATAAACATTTTTTTTCCCTAAGAGAAATGTTTCACTGCCTAAAACACAATACATTCATAGCATTCCTTTTGCAAACCTGAACCAGGTGAAGCTGAAACTATACTAATCGTGCGGTAGAAACTAACAATTATATAGAAGGTCGCACAGGGTTAACTGGGTAGGTTGTTGCTGTCATGACGCGTGTTCTAATAACTTCAAGTGGCTCCTTTGTGTTGTTACCATCAATTTATTTTATATATCAGCTTAAATACTTAAGAACTGACACATGCTGACCAGGCTAAATCATAATGATACTAACAATAAACAATATTTAACACGGTCAACAGAAATTATGACTCTCCACCCGGTGCACCCGTTTCCTTCTACATAGTGACCAGCGCGTCAGTACGGCTCTCATTCATACTAAGTGACAGTCACGCCCACTTACGACACACCCACCATTAACTGTCACAGCTGTGCCACAAATAATGCTCATTTAGGTCATTTGGCTCTTACATATACCATATATAGTTTGTACAGTTTTGACTAAATTACTATAAATTTGTAAATGTTTTTCACCAAAAAGCATTTTTGAGTATATGTGCTCAATTTAACAATCAGTTGATTACTAAATCATTCGGATTAATATTTGATCCGATTGATCGAATTAAGTAGTTTCTGTGTTGCAAAGAAATGTTAAATATTTAACATTTTTCATTCCAACTAATATGTGTTTTGAACATTTTGTTCTCCGATCTTCTTAGCCCCATTTTAAAGCAATAGTACAGAAGTTAATGCACATCACACTTTTCAGTATATGTTTTCTTCAACACCAAGTCTTTAAATATACAAGATTCTTACAATTTGTCAATTTAAACATTTTATACTTACTATGCAAGAATTTTTTTAACAGGTTTTTATGCAATTCTGGACATTCGAATACAAAACTCAAGACTATACATAGGAACCAAGAACATGTAATGAATGAATGCATTTGAGAAAGAAAATAAAGTGTGAAAAAACATTTTTTTGTACTTTGTTTTTATCTGGACCTGAAAAACTCTTAGATTAAACAACGCAATTTTCCAGACTCTACAGGCGTTCCTACCTGCAATGGGGAATATCTCACAGATGTAAACCCTGAGCAAGCGGAGGCAGCAAGTGCCAACAAAGCGGAGTCTCTCCAGGTCCAGCAGCGTTGCTGTGTATTGGAAACCCTTCAGCCCCCGAAGCTCCTCCACTCCCAGCACCAGGGTGGTCCAGCTCCAGTGAAGAACACTCAGCAGAGACTCAAAACACTCCTTCAAGCAAAGTGATAGTCAAAATCAGTGGCAAAAAAACAAAACAAAAAAACCCCACACAAACATTACCAAAACACAAATTTAAAAAAAATGCTCACCACCGACACCGTCCGAGCAAATGACCGCTTCAGGATATGAACAGGTTCACTGGTTTGCTGTTTTCCTTTAGAAGCATTGCCATCATGGGATGGAAGCCTAGTATTAAACATAAAAATTATTAAGCCATTTATTTACCCAGTTGCTCTTAAATGTGCAATATAAATAAACTTGGTTTGAATTTGAAATTTGATAAACTTACAGGCAGACACAAAGCCTTGAAAATAAAAAAACCTAAATTGTACATGTTGGTCTACATCCAAAACATTGTGTGGTGGAAAAGTAAAACTTTGAGTACATTATGGTGGTGGCAGCATGATGCTGTGGGGATGCATTTCTTTAGCAGAGAAAGATAGAATTGTCACAATTGATTGAAACATTGAGAGAGCTAAATACAAGACAATGATGGCAATGATGGGCAACGCTTTCAGTCTCTAAATGCACACCACACTTTTCAGATTTTTCACCTACTTCACAATTATGTTTTACTTTGTGTTGGACTATGTTTGCAATTAAAGCGTGACAAAAAGTGGAAAAATACAAAGCAAATGAATACTTTTTTCAGACAAAGTGTGAAAAATATAAAATATAGAAATATTTACTTAAATTAACTTTCAACAGAATGTAGAAATGTAGCTCTGCTTGCCTGTAAAGTAGCTGAGGTATCTGACCCGCATTAACATCTGTACCATTGTTGGATTTCTTGGAGCTTTTGAACTGGAAGACAACACTAAAAAAAGCAGAAAAAAACAAAAACTTGCATTTGATACACTAATATAAGGGGCTAAAAATATTTATTAGTTTAAATGCAATAATGTTTCACCCATCGTCAGTTGTGATGGTTGCCTGTCCGTGGGAACCGCAGTCGCTGCTAGGGCCAGAGACTCTGGCCCACGCCACGTACCACCAGCCCAGCTGCAGCAGCACCGGCTCGTCAAACATCATGGCGTATTTCTCCCTGGAAACAAAAAAAAAACGTCAATTTAAGGCAAGCAAAAAGGAAGATCACAAAAAAAGCAAAGAACATTAAGGGGAACCTAATGTACTAAGCAGAAAAAAAAACAAAAAAACAAGGAAACGTCATTCGTACCTGGCAGCGCAGTCATAAGCCAGAACATCGGTCTCAGCAAGCAGATCTCCGTCAGTCTCATGGTCGCCTCCATCGGGTCCCAGCTCAAAAAGCTACACATTTTGTTTAAGAAAGGAGTCTCTCCTTATTCTTTTTTAGGAGTTTGACTACTACATTACAACTATCAACAACATCTATATGTGCAAAATACTCTAAGGAGCACATGTTAAGAGGTTAAATGATCAGCTCAGAAAATTACCAAAATTTCCCACCTTGATCTTGGCCGTGTACTCCCCTCGTCCGCCGAACAGGCCCAGCCCACCCAGCAGGATGTCTGCATCGGCACAGAAACGGATGGCCTCCACAGAGTGAGCTGAGTAACCCCAGCCACCTCCATGACCTATGAGATTAATCATGGCGTCAATGAAGCTAAGCTAAACAGACTAAAAAGAGTTCATTTCCATAGAGTTTATTAGAGATTTTTTTTTCCAGAAAAATTTCCGAGTACTCTAGTTTCAGATTCGAAGGGTTTCAAGACAGTTTTTAAAATATAAATGAAAAACAGGAGTCTCTGACACTTTGACATATTTATGGGTTTGTACAATGTACAAATCATCAGGCTTCAAATATAGAACCAGCAAACAAAACTGAACAGACTGAAAGGACAGAGCTTTTAAACAGGAGGGCTAGAAAAAAATCTAGTAAAAATGCCAAGTGAAATAAATCAAATAAGTGTTGATAGGTTGTTTTTTAAATAATTCAAGGATGCAACAACCAAAATCTGTGCATTGGCTTTCACTCTGAACATTAACTCCATCTTACTTTCAAAGCGGTTTACAACACTGTAGTCTTCCTTTGAGTAGACCTTCATCACTGCCTGGGTTTCTTCTTCTGCACTCGCTACACCCATCTTCAGCTCCTGCATGGTGGCTAATGTATCCAGGCAACCTGCAGCGAGAAAAACAGTTTTTCAGCGTGTCACCTAATTCTGATCACGTTAGTTTACTCCGTAGTTCACAAGTAATACTCTAATCTTCCTAAGAAACAAAACAGTTTCAGCAAAATTGTTTTGCTAAAACTGAGAAAAAGCTCAATATCACAGCATAATAATAAAATTTACAAGGATTTAAAAAAACAAACAAACAGGGGTTGCTTGTTTTTACAAGATGCTGACATGGTAATACTTATAATTGAATTAAATTTTAAATAAATCACTGGACATCTCAAGAGGCGTTTATTAGATACTGTGTCAGGAATATGAGAATTACCAAGAATGTGTAGAGCTCCATGGGAACGAGTGGTGGTTGCATGGGATCCCGAGGGCAATGCAAGTTCTGGACTGAGAATGCTACAACGAGCCTGTAGATCTGGTGCAGAGGGCATCCTGGCATCGGCTATTACTGCATTGTAACACCACATCTCTTTTGAAGCCGGCAGAAACCTTCGATAAATAGTCGGGGTTGAAAGATTTTAAGTTCAGGTCCGATTTTTGCAATCAAGCAAACACTGAAAAGCTGTTCATTTAAAAGACTCCAAGGATTTACCTCCATATGACATCATAAACCGGGTCCAAACAGAGGCCGAACCCCTGCAGGTCCTCCTGCTCAGAGTCGTTGAAAGTTCTGCAACTTCCGTCCATTTTGTTGATCAGCAAACATTTAAAAGGAGGCGGCTCAGATACAGAGGATGGAACAAGCCCAATGATGTGCTTGCTGGCAAAGATCTCAGAAGTAGCCAGGACGTGAGAGTTGATGAGGGCCTCGTCGATCCGCAGAAACGTCTGATCTCCGCTGGCGCCAATCCAGGTGGCCTTTCGTCCATATTTGGCACCGATGTTGGGCATGGGTGACGGCTTGGCGTTCCAGTAGGGCATGTCCAGGATGGGCCGGCCCAACTGCCCTTTCTACAAAGCAAGCAAGCAAACATTCAGTTCTTTTAATAAGATGGCAGAACTGATTTTGTTGTTGTTGTTGTTGCTATTTGACATAAATTAGATCACATTATGTTTTTGTTTTTTATATTAACAGGAAAACTGCAGGATTTAGCAAGTCAAATTCAAGACTTTTTAAGGCCAAGCTGAATAAAATTTAAGGCTAAAACACTATAAATACAGGGAGCAGGTGTGGGATTCTGCTGTATTATGATAAAAAATCTCAAAAACTGACATTTCTGGGTTCCGTTTGTGGCTCTAGGCAGCAGCTTTGTCTTTCTCACACCGCACGTTGCTCTCTAAAGCCTCAAGCTCCTTAGTGCCTAGCTTAAAAGTTTTTATTTTGTTCGTTTTAGTTTCATATAGGTTCGCAAAAGAAGTGAGAAAGTGGTGAAAACAATAAAGACGTCTGCACTTGACTCAAACTTCTACCCAGCAGAAATATTTCTAGAGAAATAAAACACTACCCAACTCTTCAAGATTAAACAGTACTACCACGATAAAGTTTAAGACCTGTAATATATTTAAGGCCAAGTTGCTTGTAACATATTTAATATCTTTTTTTAAAGATATGCAGACACCCTGGTCCATATTGTCAAATTATGAGTTTTACTCAACTTTATCATGCCATTAGAACTGTCCAGACCATGTGTAGGTAGAAGACTATATTGCTACATTTTCTCACCGAGAAGCTCCCAAAAGTGAAGACCTGCCCATCCATGAGGAGAACGGCCGTGTGGTTGCTGCCTGCCGTCACCTGGACACTCGGCCCCGGCAGAGCTTGAACCAGAGTCGGAGAGCCCCTGCATGGTAAAAATGTTGAATTAGCAGGCTAGTTTGGGTTACACAACCTAAGCCATTAAACAGATCTGGGCTCCAGAATGTAGCTGCAGAACTTCAGCTATTGTGGCCATTCCTATACATTTCTAACAACATTGCATATCATGAATCTGTTACCTGGAGTTGACGTCTCCATGACCAAGCTGACCGTGTTGGCCATAACCAAACGTGAAGACATCTCCATTCTCCATCAGCACCACTGTAAAGCAAGTTTTGTTTATAGCAACCAGACAAAACCATCAAAGGGCTAAAGCAGCAATGACAAGAAAGTTCTTACCCGAGTGGTGAAAACCGCAGCTGACTTGAACGGCTCGCAGCTCACCGTCAAACCTCACCGCCCCGGGGGGATAGGTGGTAATTTTGCTGGCATCCTTCTCTCCGCGCTCACTGCTACCATCTGGAAGAAAAACACTGAAGTCAGCATATTTGAGTGGAGGGTAAATAGCGAGAAGTGTAGTGGCGGCTTTAGAGCGCCGAGGTGGGTGTCTCTGCAGAGTCCTGAGAAACAGAGCTGAAGGGGAAAGAGGACTCAAAAGAAAAAGAGGAAAAAAGGGGGAAAACATGCTGGAATAGAAGGGAGGGACTAACGGTTGTGCAGGAAAAAGGGCCGTTTGGCATCGGGGCATTTTAAATTAAAAACTTTTTACATGCATTAGTCCAAAAAGAGAACAAAAATAAATAAATAAATAAATAAATCACAGGGATGACTGACATTTTCTCAATCATTTCTAGCCCGAAGCTGTTTAAAAACAGATTTTACAGTGAAGGAATAATTCTCTGCTTTCTTCAACACTCTCATTCAGCAACCTATGATTCTTTATTTTTTAGGATGAGGCTCAGGGCACAAACTTCTGAAGGTTCTGGATAATTCACCAACTACCTGGGTCTGCAACGCTACAGCCCTCTGCAAATCTGAACCGCTCACCAATCAAGACACTTTCAGAAACAGGCAGCTCAAAACAAACTAACAAGCATGTGTTGCAGATTTTGAGCTGGCAGGTATGTCATGCAGTAAAATAAACACTCTGCAAATGAATAAAATAAAAACACAAAAAGGCAGAGCAGCAAAGTACAGCAATATCATTACTTTATAGAAGAATGGGAAAAACACACATACGTGTCTTACTATTATTGCTGGGTGTTTTCTGTAGAAACTGATGCTAAACCATTTATTAATTCTGATTTTTGTCCTTAGAAAACCATTTTTAAAAGTGCATGATCAACAGGTGTCTTACAGAGGCCGAATTTTCATTTACCAAAAACAGTTTCCCCAACTAAACTCATCTCCTGATCCATGTTATGCAGCCACGTTTTGCTCAGCCAATGTTTTACAATAAGCTTCTTTCGGTGTGCAAAACTGACTTTGCACATTACTTTGCTGATCTAAAAAAAAAAAAAAAGCTGTATTTTTTCAAAAAAGTATTATTATAATTATTTATAATGGGAAAAGGAGAAGCCATGTTGGCTGCTGCAGCTTTCTGTTTCCACATCTTCTAGTTTATGAAAGATCTGCTTAAAGGGCAACAAGAACACCAGCTGTCAATTTTACAACTTTTAGAACAAAGTCGCACATTTATGAAGCACGTAACAGTTTTCTGCATGTTTTGTCTGCCCACAATTAGGTGCATTAAGTGGAATATGTTACTTGTATAACATCTACAGAAAGAATAATCTTGCATCTCGAAATGGTTAATTATTGCATTTATAATTATTTTGTGAAAAGCAAGTTATTTTTAAGAGCAGTAATTTTGTCTATGGCCTTTAATTATATGCAGGGATATACAATGATATACAAATCCTAAACTTGGGTCTGTAAATTTATCCAACTAAAACTGCTGGCCATAAAAACCTCAGCAGGAGCAAGTCATTAGTTTACAGACGACTGGCTGTACGTGTAAAATCAGATGCATTTTTAGAAACAAAAAGGTTTTGCTGAGACAAAACACGTTGCTGTCAAGACAAATGGTAGCTGCAGCATCAAGGACGTCGATGATGATAACTTGGAACTGATTTAGAAATGGTTTACGCATGGTATTGTTTTAATGAAGCATATTAATATTAAGGACAATATAAAAAATGCTAATAATAAACCTTTTCTGTAAATAAGTCTTTAATCATCTCTACTGAGTGTACAGTCCTCCATGCCAGCAGGTGTTTGTCCTGGTGCAGACTTTAAAGAGTCCTTCCTTCAGAGAGTGAAAGGAGGTGGACGGGACAGCCAGATTGGGAGATGGGTCAAAGGGGCGACTCCGCACCCGCTGAATTAGTGAAGACCATAGTACCTTTGTGCTTGTCCCGTTTAAGCCTGAGTGCCTGAAGGGGTCTTATTCTGGCTAGGGCTTGCTCACGCTGGCTCATAAAAATGGGACCAGGAAAAACAAGAGGGCCTGGGGGAGAAAAAAACTTTCACATGCATGCACAATGCTCACAAATGGGATAGAAATACATGGTAATACTACATCACAACAATACACAGACACGGAAAAATATGTGACAAGGAAGAGGGAAGTCACCAAGGCACAAAAAACCCAAGCTCTTGCCTCACATCAGTAAACAATCCAAAACTAAAAAGAATAGACCTACTGTCTGTCAATGCACATTTTATAATCCATCCCAGCAGCCAGGTATCCTGAATATCCCCTCCAAAACTTTGAAGCATTAAAACGTTATTTCTAAACCGCATTCTTCTCCAACTTTTGGCCCATACCTCTTCCCTCTTCCAACCTATGCCGGCGGTTGATTCTCTGACGCTTCTCCTCCTGGCGGATCTGAAGGTGCTCCTCGATGTTAACTCCTGGAGGGGGAGGGACAGGCACAGCTGAAAACATAAAAGGCCCCGGGGTAAAGGGCGCCCCAAACGGGATGAAGGCGGAGGTGGGAGGATGAGGCAGAGCAGAGCAGAACAAGACAAACATCAATGAGCGAAGGAGGGACTTGATGGAGAAAGCAAGTGATTATGCAACACAAGCATTTTAACAAACAGTGAACACTGACAAGTTTATCAGATACAGCACTCAGACAACTGCATAGAAGAATGCAATAGTGGTAGCATATAGCATACTAATGGCCTTAAACAACAGCGAATGCATCTTGAACTTTTTCACATTACGACGACAAACTAAACAGTATGTCGTTGGGAGTTTATGTCTTAAACACAAACTGGTACATGATTGTAAAGTAGAAGAATTGATTTTCTACTCAAAAAGAAACTAAAAAATATAACTTAGATCTGTCATCAACCCTCTTGAGCCAGTACTTTGTAGAACTAGCTTTCTCTGCAATTACAGCTCTTAAGTCTTTTAAGTTAAATTCAGCACATCTGGCTCTGGCTGTATGTCTTGCAGCCTAAAACTGATTACAAATACAAAACTTTTCCAATCTAGAAAATTTGTTATTTTTATTCCATTTCCCAATTGTGCATTACTTGTTGACTCACGATGTAAAATTCCAACAAAATACAGCAAAGTTTGTCGCTGCAATGTGATAAAAAGTTAAGAAGTTCAATGCTTTTGCAAGGTAATGTGTGTGAAGGCAAGTGTTCATGAAGAGCTCAAACACACCACTCACACACACATATGTACAGCACTATGCAAAAGGCTTAGTCATTTATTTAAATTTTGTGTTAAAGCAGAAAAGCTCTAAAGTACATTTCAGCATGCGTAATTAAAATGAGGCTTAAAGTGATAAGATAGAAGAGGTGAAATACCTAGCAGCAGATCCAGTGGGATCATTTCCTTCACAGCATCAAAGATCCCCCGCTGCCGGGCTTCCTGACCGTCCAGCTCCCTGGCGCAGGCCTTACAACAACCACACGCTGAGCAGCCAGACTCTCCGGACCCGCAACCACAGATACTAACCCAGATATAAACACAAACAGATAAAGACAATTTATTACATTATAATTAAGAACTTTAAAAGGCACTGGACATAAACACGTTCTTATTCCATCGGCAGCTTACCCTCCTGGTACTCTGTCTGGCCGCCCACTGCTGACACAACTGGCACCGTACCCCGTGCAGTCTCCACACACAGTGCAAACCATGCACTGGTCCAGCTTCCACTTGTGCATGCCCGGCTGACACATCATGCTCTTCTCTTCCTTGTCCTCCAGCTCGTCCTCCAAGTCCTCATCCATGGCCGTGGCCATGCTCTCAATGCCGAATGCTACAGTAAACACAAGCACCATCAGGACGATAAATTAGTCTGCGTACAAGGTGCTAATGTAAGTCTATTAAAATTAAATGGCTATTGGTTTAGTCTGCTGTTAATTTGCTCACCTTTCCCTGCCTGGCTCATGGCTCCAGTGTCTCTGCCACACTGGCCCTTGTTATTAACCCCAAATGTCCACACTTCTCCGTTCTTAGTGAGAACACACGTATGAGCCTTCCCCATAGCAACCTGAGTTACAAAATGGCCTTTAAGATCCGTCACTTGGCCTGTGGAGAGACATGAAATGAATATGACAACACAAAAACAAGGAAAATCCTGTTCAAGCAAGTGTAGAAACGTGAAATACTCCGATCAACTTACAGGTGCTGTCACTGTAAATGGCATCCTTGCCAAACATATAAAGCTCTCCATCCTTTGTGACGATGCTGCTGCTGCCGTTATTGCAAGCAGTATACACAGCTGTCTTTGTCTCCAGTTTTATCATCTTCTTGGGTTTGTACGGCTTGGGCTGTCTGCGGCTTTTAGCTGCAACAGGAAATAAGACGTCTGCTTAAATCAACACCCAATGTCACTTGATGAATGTTTAAATGTCGTTGGTAATATATCCTACTGGATTCCCCGTCCTCTCCCTTGCTGGCAGAGCCAGTGAAGAAAACGCTCCCGTCTTCGGCCACTAGAAGGGCGTGGGAGCCATCATGGCCGACCGAGAACTGAATGATCTTCGGAGACTTCGTGATGGGCAGCTCCACCCATTTACCGGCTGATGGGCCACCCTGCTTAATACCGAGGCTCTGGTACTTTCCCGTGTAGTAGATCTGAGAAAATAGCATGTTGGAAGATTGTTGCAGAACAATAGGCAGAGAATAAACCAAATAACAAACCAAAGGTCATGTTGTTCTGCAAGATGACAGTAATCCAGATGCTAATATGTTGCATCATAATATATTTTTTTAATCTACAGTTAAAAAATAATCTTGTTTTATTTTATTAAAAAATATGAGTGAGATGCCATCTTATTAATTTAGTTCAGACTGCTTATGTATTGAAAATGAATGTGAACTAATTCAGTTTAAACCTCTGAATGTGCATCGAGCCAATGACTATTATAAATACTGAAGACATAAAGATGGTACGGAGGAGGGGGAACTGCAGATAAAATGCTTTGAAATCAACCACATAAATGTGCAGCATGTTGCTTACATGAGCTGCTATCTGCAAAACAGGCACACTGCACCACACCTAGACTCAACGTACAACCAACCACACCCTCCAACACACCCTAAACCACCTATGTAGTAAACACTCCCATCAAGATGACACTTTTCAAAATATGCAAATTATTTTTTTCAACTTAGTACTCACTGAATGTGCTCTAAAGAAAACGAGTTATACACATAATGCAGTTACACCCGTAGGATCTTCAATCTTTTCTAAAAATATGCTACTATAGGCCTAATCAGAAAAAGAGCCTCTGAAAAAACGAATTCCTAGCTTGGTTAATACAGCTTCTATGCGCCATGTATATGTTATGTAGATAATCATTAATAGTATCTGTAAAGCAGGAAAAAAGTGCACTGAAATTACTTGCATGCATTTTTAGATGCAGAGAGTTTGGCCTGCCCTTATCAAGATAAAAGCTTGGCTGTTGACGCTGCGCTAACTTTCATTACTCTTAAATGTACAGACACCCGACTGCTCACCTTTCCAGAGGCAGTTTTCATCAGAGCAAACTCCCTGCCAGCTCCAAGCAATGCTGCTTCTTCATCAAAGCCAGTGCCTGAGGGAAAAACAGATTACTGAAAAAAAACATCCTGAAGGATAGCATGAATTAAAAAGAAAAATTAATTTTCCCAGCCTATCACACAACAACTAAGTACCTGTTGCAGCTGTAAAGACCCATATGACACTCAGCACCCACACAGACTCATTTTGTATCACTTACTGATGATATGTAGATCCTTTTCAAGGTCGAAGAGAGAGATGCCACAGGCATGCAGGCATTTCCTCGCCAGCTTCAGCTGCAGCTCCTGCTGCAGAGCCGGGTCTGAACTCATGGTGTAGATCCGCACAACAAAACCGTCCTGCAGGAGAGAGGGCATCACAGAGGAAACGTTGCTTGACTTCACAACACAAAACTGTTACCGTCTGGCATTAAAGGCATATAAAACATAAACGCTGTCACTGAATGCTGCTTACCCAGTTGCAATTATTCAAAACAATAAGTGCAGTTTTCGATGCAAACGGCATCTTACAGGTCCAAAAATACATCTCAGATGAATCACAGAAAATGTGACAGAAAGGAGCACTTTCTGTCACATATTTTTTGGTGCTCCTTAAATTGAATTTTTTCTTTTTTTCGATAGAGTAAAGAGGACAGAATACAAATGCATGCCACACTTTCCAGATTTTTGTTTGCAACAGATCTTGAAAAGATATTTTCACTTCATAGTTGTGGGCAACTTTGTGTTTTGTGTCACAAAATATCCCAAATAAATATATGGAGGTCTGTGGTTGTAACATGCCAAAATGTGGACAGATTCAAGGGATTAGAACCTGTTTCTATTACCTGCAGAATATCTGGGTCAACATAATGAACTTGTGGTTTAGATTTCAAATCTAAGCCATTATTTCTAAGAGATCAAAGCGTCTTGACTTAAATCCTACAAGACTCAGCTCTCTGCCTGTAAAATGATACATCTGCCAGAGACGCAAGTGAGGCAGTAAAGAAATGTAGACAAAAGCAACTATTTACAGAGCAGAAAACAAGAATCAACTTCAAGTGAACAGAAACTATAACTCAGCATAGCAATGATTGGACATTCATCCAATCAATTAACTGTAAGTGGCCTGTGCAGCTTTTGCACTGACGGATGCAGACAAACTCCTCCCCTCCAAAGAGTACTCCATCCATACAATTAGCTGGGAAAAAGGCTTCTTCTTGGAGTGGATGGATGGATTTCACGTATTACCCTGCCCCCACTTCTATTGCAAAGTGCTTTCGCTAGAGAGGTTAAGCTCTCTGGAGAGTACACACATGTGGAGCCACAGCTGCCACGCCCACACACATCTAGATGAAGGGATACAATGAGAGGCCTCTCTGTGGCACAGCTGATGATCAACTGAGGATTTCAGGGAGTGGAACGTGTGCTATACGTAGAGTATAAAGAGAAGCAACTAACCTCACTTTGACTAAGAAAAATACTATTTGAATTCCATTTACATTAATTTATGATCTAAGAATGTTCTCACTTGAAATATAGTCTAAATGTGATTCAATTTTTATAGTCACCTTAAGTTTATCTGGTGCAATTTAGTAAGGGGTAGTCATGGGTTGGTAGTGGTATCAAAGTATACCAAGATTTTGTTTTTATTTGTTTTGTTTTTTCTTAAGTTTCAAATTTGAAACTGCTAAAAATCTTCCATCATAGTGTTTAAATCTCTTTTCATGAGAAAGTGCCAGAAAGAACAGAGTTTTCTCTTGTTTTATGGAGAGTCGACTAATTCAGTGCTGTTCCTCCCTCACCAGCCGCTGCGCACTGCCAGTCAGCTGTCTAAATGAACTCGCAACACCTTCCCTGGATAATAATGAAGAGACATTTAGAGATGTTTCTGGGGTTTATTTGACCCTTTTAAACATCAGAGAATAAGGTAAACTGACTGACTTTACTTATTAAAGCAAGTTATCAGCTTTCTCTTTTTGGTGTGCTGCTTGAGTCTTCTTTCCAGGATTAGTAATAAAATGTTAGGGACTCATAAATGTAGCCTTAAGCCTTCTTCTGAAAGATGTGGAAAGCTTGAAATATTTTGCTATTATATTAGATACGATACAAGAAGAACAAAAACCGATGAAAACTTACATCTTTACAGGCTGCTATTTGGTTAATGTACTCTCCATCTGTGAATATGATGTTTTGTCCATCTGAATGTTGACCTGCAGCAAGAGACAAAGTGAATATAGTATTGCTTAAGTTAACATTGGCCTAATTTAACAGCACATTGATGAAAGCATGTAAATGTGTGTTTCCTTTGTACCTGGCATGGTGACCACCCCTTCATGTTCCAGGGTTTCAGGGTTGATCTTGATAGCCGACATACTGTGGTTACTTGTGTCCCGATACAACAAGTACCCCTGAGGACGCAACACTGACACTATTACTCATCTGAAATTACAGCCGACTCTTCTTAACAGGACTGTCACAAAACATGAAATTAGGATCTTAAGTATTGTTTTAAGTATTTCAGATCGTCTTAAAAACAGATTGCTTGATATTTGTTATTATTAAACCATATTCAACAGCAACAAAGGGACACTGGTTCCCTCAAAATGTGACCTTATTGTCAAACAAACAAAATAAATATACAAACTCGCATTAACTCTACAGATACTGTCTGAACGCCACAAATTGAATGGGTGGTCTGCTCTCCTAAAATGGCTACACTGACATAAAAAGGATTGCTGAACTTTAAGTGGCAGTCGTAAAAATAGAAGCGTTATCTAAAAACTAGGGAAGTAAAAACTTATTTTAATTATTGTAAAATAAGTTTACAATTTTGAAATGTTAATAAATTCCTCAAAAAATAATCAATGACTTGCATGTTAGCCTGAAATTAGCCAACAATAGTTCAAGTGCTAAAAGTGGCACTTGGAAAAAGAGGCATCCGCCAGCTAACATGCTAAAATCATCATGTTAGCTGACTTTAGTGACCACTAGCCAATATGCTAATAGAAAGCACTTTGCAGTATTACCCATTATGCTAATGTTAGCTTAAGTGAAAATAAGCTAAAATACTTTCCTATGAATATAGGAAAATATCTCAATGGATTTGCTTGCTTTACGTAGAGAAAAGCTACTTAGCTAATTAGCTTTCAAACAGTAAGAGATTTCTCCATAGAAATTTCTTTAAAAAAACATGAATAAAAAAATGGGGAAAAAAATAAAAACAATTTAAACCATGACTTGAAAGATCTGAATAACTTGAAATTTGATACTTCACAGCAAAATTTATCATTAAATGTTTTTTGAATATTTCTTATGCAAAAAAGAGGCTGCACTAGTTACCTGAGCAAAGCCAAGCCATGACCTTTTCTCCTTTCGATTCCTGATTCGAGACGTGGAGTTGTAGACGTGTCCCTGTGGGGAATTGAGCTTCGGTGAGTTGACAACATCTACTAATGCTTTTTGAATGTAATTTTTTTCTTAATTGCTGAAGATACACACCGTGGGCTTCTCTAACCTTGTTTTATGTTTCAAACAACTAGTCAAAAGCAATACTTGAAGAGCCACGTACCCTGACAGTACCACTATATCCAGATCCAGCTTTGTAGAGTCCATCCTTGCAGAGCAAATACAGGAAAGAACCATCAGTTTGCAGAAGGCAGCGCTCATCTTCATCGATGGACACTTCCTTTAGGACCCATTTGTTCATCAGTGCAGCACGTTTGATCCCATTTCCAAACCAGTCCTGGATTTGGATTTTCCCCACCAGGACAGCCTGGACACTTCGCTGTAGTGCATTCAGTATGGTGGGGACCTGGTTTGATTGAACAAGAGAAGGAGGCAAACCTCTGATTAGAAAAAGGTGGAACTTCCTGATATTTACATTTGCAGCAGATCTGAGGCAAACCTTTCCAAAGTTTCGTATACTGTATATTTATGTTTCTGTCTAAATCCATTTTCACACAACACACAAACTGACACTATTGCCATGAAAGTGACTACGGTACAAATGCCACTGATCTTACAAATGCTTACCCACGCACAACCCAAGCAACACTTTGTACCACATTGTGATGACTCACAATCCAGGCAATACATAAAATATAAGCATATTTATTAGCATAGTGAAGGATAAAATATGTGAGTCTAGAGAGGTTGGATGAATCCTTGATCAAGCATAGAGTTCTTTCTACATACAACTGAAGCGTTTTCTTTTTTTTTGTCTGTTAGGCTGAAATAAAACAAGAGATAGAGGATGCAGAAGCTGAAAGGCAGACGCAAAAAGATTAGCTAACCGACAGAGGAATTCAAGCAGAGTAACTTGATTAAAAAGGAGAATCAGAGAAACTTGACATTTTACAAAACTCAATTTGAGCTGTCCAGACGTGGCCCTGAGCATCTGTGGACAGAGGAAATGGACGAAGGCAGAAAGTTATGTTATGGAGCTCAGAATGGACCGGGGAAAAAAAAGAAAACTTTATGCTACACCCAATTTTTATTCACGTTTTTCCTTCCCATTTGGGACCAGGTGTCTTTTGATAAAATATGACAGGTTAAGACCTCTAATTAGAACAACATAGCTGAGATACCTCCTGCTGGTAGATAATCACTATTGGAGTCACTCAATGGGAGATTGGGAATAAAAAGACCCAAAGAATTTAAGATATATGTTGTATAATTTTGAGAATAAGACTGATCTGTCAGACTACCTGCTAATTTGGACCTGTTAAAGTAAGCTTAGTAGTTAATTACCTGTATAGTCTGACAGGCATGGCTACCATTATTTGTGAGAATGGCAGAAACAGCCTGCAGGATTTTGCCTGTATCTCCCCAAGCCACCACAAGGCTGAAAAGGCATGCACAAGACAGAGCGGTGATGTCCTGTCCAGTTGGGTCGTTGGGCCCTGTGCTCCGGACCGTGGTCTCTAACAGCAGCTGAAAAAGAGACTCTGAAAACAAAACGAAATAAAAAATTGTGGAGGACTTAGATATTTGGAAAGTAAAATAGAACAATAAGTAATAATTGATATTATAGATAGACAAGTGCAAGTAGAAGTTTACCTAACACATCAGGCGGCTCCGTCTGAAAACCCTCTGGCTGTTGTCCCTGCAGCATGTCCAACAAAGCCTGCAGGCTGCGCAGGCACAGTAATGGGTGAGAGAACCGAGTCTCTTTAATCAGCTCAAAAACCCCGCACAGGCCAATGCCGATGATCTGCATTTGAGGAAGGAAACAGGTTTGTGTAAAGGGTCAGTGAGGAAAGATATTGGACATTTTGCCAACACAAAATGTTTTTCTTTCTACATATTTTAATTCGAAGAGCAGATTAATACAGGATTGGAATCCTGCTCTGCTCAACATCCTACAGCATGCATAGTGACTAGGGTCAGCTTAAATATCCAATTAGTACATTGAATGTCAGCGGCGATTGAATGTTTACATATGTGGAAGAGTTTGGCCCAGAAACAGATGTCCTTTCCCATCTTTTTTTAAACCAGGCTTGTTAGACAACCAAGACCTCTTCTACTCATACTAAAAAGTAAACTTTACTGCATAAAAGTCCAATTAAAAAAATGACAAAATGAACAGATTTAACAATAACTTCTGGATTCATTTTAAAAACCTATTTCAAGGATTGTTTTCTCAACACATTCATGTTGTTAGCATTGCCAACACATATTTGCAACATATAGCTCGTCATCAACAGTTACGACACGATGGAATTAAAACTAAATCCTAAAAAGCTTTGCATCATCAAAGACTTTGGCTCAGAGATTACATAAAATCCATAGTGAAACAATCTACATTGCTGTGGAATATTTCCATAGTAAACACTGCTTCAGTAACAGTTTTAACTATACAGTGGGTCAGACTCTGGAGAAAAAGCCAAAACAAATAAAACAAACTTTTTTTTTTAAAGTTTGATACTATATTGTTTTGAAAGATTAAAACATTAAGTTATATTTCTAACCCAATTTCCACAAATGAAAAACATCTTTTTACTTATTTTATCTGTTGTCAGTGCACGACACCTGTCAAGCACCGAGCCTATTTTTAACCACCAGTGAATAATTGGCAGATAACTGTGTAGACAGTTTGCTTGAGAGACTAAGTTTACCATCTTATTGGCCCTGCAATAGCTGTAAACAAACATTAAACACCCTTAGTGTCCAAACAGCTGCTCTATTCCTGACTTCTGATAACTGCATAAAAACAAAAACAAGATCGCCTCCAGCAATGTTGTTTCACATAAGGAAATATTCCATCTTGTTACAGTAAATGGCAGTGGTTAGGTAATTACCCGGGCACAAGGGTCATAATTTAATTACGCCACTGCCATGGCAACATGTCAAAAGTCCACAGGCTGACTCTGTTCTAAATCAAGGCGAAAAGTTGTTGCCCAAACAATTCTCAATGATTAAATGGTATTCCTGGTAATACCAACAAAATCACAAAGTTAACTGATAAAAAAAAAAAAAAAGAAAAAAGTAAGAGCAATTAGAGCCATCAAAAGCTCATCAAAACTACAATTGCCTCTGCCAAGACACAAAGCAATGACACCACTTCAAAAATGCCACAAACAAACAAACCAAAAAAAAATACTCCTCCTTGGTTCACACCTTTGGCAGCTTCACCGCCGGCTCACGGTACTCTTCCTCCTCCTCGCTGTCCGAGTCGCCGCTCTGCACCGAAGTTCTGGAGGCCAGAGCCAGGGAGGCCTCTTTCTGCTGCCAGTCCAGAACACAGTGTCGCACATTGCAGTAGACATTAAACGCAGACGGGTTACTGTGTAGTTTGATGTCTGGCACAAAAAGAGCTCCATCTAGACTCTCGGCCTGTGGAAATAAAAAACAAACAACAAAGATCTATAAATACTTTACTTGGTCACTATGTTCTCAATTAGTGCATTCACGAGTACATAATCACTGAAAGGAAACAAACAAAAAATAAAAATAAAACATTTCCACGACGGTAATTAAATGGAAATCCCAACTTTTATTCTCGTTTCTTCATTGCTGAAAGAAGCGATGAATTCCTCCTCCAAATCAAACATATTGGCAACTCTTTATTTGATGAGGTGTTCATAAAACTGACATGACACTGTCAAAAACATGAAGGAGTCTTAATGAATGACTATGACAGTTATCATGAAGAGTCATTTGGTAAATAATGACACTTTTAATGCAAAGTTGCTCTAAAAGTTGCATTGAAAGTCCATTAAAAGTGCTGTCTTTGCAGCGTTTACAACATGACGCTTTATTGCAAATTTGGCACTTTTTAACGCACTTTCAATGCAACTTTTAGAGCAACTTTGCATCAAAAGTGTCATTACTTACCAAATGACAGGTTATGATAAAAGTCAGATACTCATAAAGACTCCTTCAGGTTCATAACAGATGTTATGTCATGTCTATGACAGCATTGTGTCAGTCTTCTGCACACCCCGTCAAATAAAATACAAACATATTTTTCAACTTACATTTTGAAAATAGACATGCAAGAAATCTTAAATCTAAGGTAAACTTTATGTATGATCTCTGACTACAAAACATCTGTATGTCTAAAATTTGCACATGCAGTAAATAATAACTTTTTTTAAATTATCCAGCAGTAAAACCTCACAAACCTGCACATTTGAGAAAAATCCAGGATATAGCTGGAATAAATGTATTCATTTGGTAAGAGTCCATCATAACTGATGTAACTGTTTAAAGATGGAAAAATATTAGCAAATTTGACATTTAAATATCTCACAATCAATAAACTGTGCCAATTAAAGTTGAACTACTAACTGTAGCAAAGTTGAGTGAGGACCAATGTTTGTCTTGCCACTGCAAACAGTAATGAGGGTGAACTTAAAAAAAAGGAAAAAAAAAAGGTCATTAAAAGGCTAATTTAAGGCTTTGTGTAAATATTTGCCAAGGGTGCCAATAATTTGCTGAAGGCCCGGAACATAGATCTGTTACTATCAGAAAGGATCACACTGGTCCAGTGCAATCACAGTGAAAAGCTCATTTTTTATGCTCTTTTACAAACAGTAAGGTATGATAGGCTGTACAGAATTTGGCATTGTGACATATATTGTTCATTGAGCAACAGATTGTGTGTGAGTCACCGCAGCGTGTGGCCGCAGTCTTTTTGTTTGGCAAGAGCAATGTCATCTTAAAAAAGGCTAAAGGGACAGGAGGGAATATAGCACCATAGTTTAACCAAATTAAACAAAGAAGATCATTTTGCCTGTTTACGGGAGTATTGTCAGTAGTACCCTTTTACTGCTACTAGTGAATGGTGTTCCAGAAGTAAACAGCCAATACTATAACTTATTTTCCTATAATAAGAAAAATAAAAGATTTAGAAATCAGCTACAGAAGAAATGATAAGGTGTAAAATTTAGACTGGAGAGCTTTTTTCCAAGAAATGGTAGAAATGGTGGTATAGATCATTTAGTTTAGTGCTGAAAAAAAAAATCAAAAATGGTATACATGGGACCTTGAGAGGTAAAAACTCCTGGCCACAAAAAAAGATCAGAAAGTGAGCTTTCACATTTGGCACAAAACATCATAATGATCCAAAACTTTGGAGTGGAATTTTTAAAAGGTGTGAGTCAAGCAACAAAATTGCATCTGGAAAGTAAAAGGAAGCAGATGGGGAAGAGGAAAAAAAACATGGTGACATTAATGTGACAATGTTGAATGTCTGTGCTGGTTCAGGACCTGGACAAGTTGTCATAATGGACTGAATCAGAAATTCTGGTTTCTGCCAAAAATCCAAGAGGTTCTGAAATGGTCTAGTCAAAGTCAGGACTATAAACAGATGAAACAGGTCGTTCTTGCTTCAAAACCCATAGTCTCCCCCATTTAAAACCAAATCTGCAAAGAGTTGACCCAAATGCCAACCCAGTAATGCTTTGAACATTACTTATTTCCCAAAAACACTTAATATATTTAAAATTTATAGCATTTTATATAGATGACAAAAGTTGATGTTTCAGCAAATATCTTCTGAAATGGACATCAAGGAGCTCAACGTAACCACTCTCCTCCATTACTGAGCTTTTACAATACGAGGAGTTTTTTTATATTCTGTTTTATTGATTTTACTCTCTCAATGTAAATGAGGAGGGCAGCCCACCTGGGAAAATTTGGATTCAAATAACTATTCAAATTAAAGGTTTTCAATAATCACTATGATCAGACAAACTGCAGCTGACTGAAAAACTCGATAAACAATTTAACTAATTGCTGACTGCTTTCCCAGTCCCACTAGGAGAAGTATTTTAACCACAGTCCTGAGGCGAGCTCTGAAGAACTGCATCGATCCACACAGGATCTCTCGCAACTGCTGTGCTTCTGGCATCGTGATCGCAGGAGGTGAGGTCATCTATTGAGGTGGAAAGGATCGTTTATTATCAACTGAAACCTGCAAGGAGGAGAACGCTGGCTCCACACTCCCCAAACAGTGCCGTCAGCTGATCCTTCGCCACGTTAGTGGCGTAACCTTTGTGACTCAGGCTGTACAGCGTTCGCGTAACAGAATTAAAGTGTAGAGATATTCAGAGCCAGCAAACTAAATCATGTCAAACTTGTGCAACAGAGAAAATAAAGTGCAATTTTTTCATTATTTTCTACATGCAAAGGGAGCGTTTCAAAGGGTTATTACGCAGAAGCTCCATGCAGATTTGTGAGTTTGATCAAGTTCACAGGAGCAGCACTCATTAGTGAGAACAATTAACTGTTTAAACATGCCAAAGAATAGCCATCCATTCTATCTGAAAGCACACAAGAAAACGAAGATGCCATTATGCAACATGCAAATCAAAACGGCACACTCATGGGTTTCTTCTCACTACGCTAAAGTACAAAGCATGACTCCAGCAAGCTGCTCAGAGGGTTTCTGTGTGCTCCACACTGCTGTGCACTTAAAAGTTTTACAAAGGCATTGCCAGACATCCAACGGCACACTTTGTCGAGGGAGTATTTTAAACTAATAGAAAATTGAAAACAGAGGGGGTGCAAGCCAACATGGTAAGCTGAAATCAAATTACACAACAGGCTATTTCATGAGGAAAACGTGCGAAATCAAATCAAATGCATCGGTTCATGCTTATATCAAGAAGTCCAGGTGTCCTGTTTCTATTTTTAATACTTGTTTTGAAGTAAGAAAGGAAGAAGTTCTTAATTTGTGCTGCCGTGTTGATGAAAAGCAACACAGCTGGATGGGTCAAAGCTAGCGATGAGTCGATTGTTGCAATAATTGTCGACTAATTTAATGATTGATTAATCGTAAACAGGTGTAAGCACACTTAAAGACATGCAATTTGCTTATGGAATAACATAATCAGAGAAGTAACAAAGCAAAATCATAAAAAGATATATATCCTTTACTACAAATAATCAAGCATTTTAGGCAAAATGTTTTTGTTTTTTTTTATCCTTATTTGGATGTTTTAATGTATTTCTAATTATTGTATGAAAAGGCTGAAGCTGTGAAATGAAAAATTTGTAGAAAGTGCCAATTTTTATCTGATTAATCAACTAATTGTCAAAATAATTGATAGAATAATTAATTGCTAAAACTATTGTTAGATGTAGCCCTAGTAAAAACTGGACTCCAATATCTTAGAGTAATTAATACAGTTACTATCAATGCAGTTATTAAAGAAATTGGAATATAAATCCAAGCAGTTATGTCAGTTAATTTCTGATAGCATCTTTGCACTCCTTTGCAAATGCAATTCTGCATACGCTAATGCTGAAATGACAACTGCAACTAGATCGATATCACACTTGTAAAACTGTCGCTGTGTTTGTGAAAGCCCAAGTCCTTCTTGGTTTGTTCCAAAATATTATCAAAATCTTGTTCTTTTTAATTCAACGTTGTGTATTGTCTCTCCTCTCATGCTCAATGTATCTTTACATCACTATTTCAATACAATTCATTGAGAAAATTCTGGTAAAAAGCAATTCAATAATACCTTATGGTGCTCACATAAACCATGTCAGTTTTTTAACCTTTAAGCTCAAGTCTGTGCTTCTCAAGTAGCGTTACACTTTCTAGCTTCACTCAAAAAAAAAAACAAAAAAAAACCACGTCATTTTCAGAATGTTCAATATCACTTCTACTCTTGTTGAACCATTTCAAGGAAAGACCTTTTTGCCTACAGTGCAGAAAAACAGATTGCTTCTTCTTTCCAAGGATCTGCTCTATATATAACTGGCTGAAAGCTGAATCTCTTTAAATATTAAGTGCCACAAGTTAGAAAAGAAATTTACTGTAATGTTCGAGTCTGCATCAAATGATGCTAAACGATGGATGGAGATCACATCAACACATTAAAATATCTGTGTACATGACAAGAGACATCATATCCATGTCACTAACACACCAATTATGGCTTTGAGGAAATAAACCACATAAGAATCTCAAGTATCAGAGCAGAGTCCTGACTAGGAACCGGAGATAATCATGATGCTTTGCAGTATTTATATCAATTTTTTTGTCTATTATCGGTAAAGTATATAAAATTACTCGGTGGAGTTACCACTGCATGCTGTTGGACAATCACAAACACAGATGCTGCTCTTAAGATATATTACACTCGTTAGCAAATCGGTTACTTCAGCACACAAGCAGTTGCATTTACTGCAACAGCGGAGGCTGAAATAGTTGAAACTGTAAAACTAAAACAATCCCAACCATACCATCATATTCTTGCAGACATTAGGAGTTTTTCCTGATTGCAATCAAACCACTTTTCAAAACAATCATATCCCCCACAGTGTTGTGATGATTCTCAAACCTGGTCTAGATCAAGACTTTTTAATAAGATGGCAACAATTACGCTTCTAAGAGCATCTTATTTTCAATAGAGAAAGTCTACTGCAGTTCCTTGTCTGTCTGTGTGATGTCACCTGCTCTGACCTGTGCTGTCTAAAAAATACTAAAGCAGAACAGACAGCAGCTGAAACCCCAGTCATTTAAATTGTACAATGTTCAAATCAAAAGTGTGAAGCTTACAACGCAGGAGAACCTTTTTTGTATGTTTTGTCCATACACAATAACTTGGTAGCACATTGATCACATTGATTTATGTTGCATATATGTGAATTTTCAATGAGACAGAAAAACAAAGAAAACATCCCAATGTTAGTATGGCATTTTAGCAAACTGCTCTGCATGAAAACATAATCAGCTGGAGAGTATCATGAGTTTATAAACCATATGTAGAGATACAATTAATAAAGTTATGCCAATATATAGTAGCACACTAAATTATTTAATGTCATGATGCAGTAGTATTTCCCCCACCCATCTGAAATTCCAGACGGGGGGAATCTAGATTCCGGTGTTACGTCTATGGCATTCATTTTATTTCCTTAGTATCATAATTACTCTGATCTGAATCTAAGAAAGAAATTCTCATCAGTACATTCCTAGTAATAGGTTCTAGGAAAAAGCTCTAATTCAGAATGTAAACAAACATGTTTAAAGCTCAATATCAATGACCACTTAGCATAAACGTTTGGACTTTCGGGAAACGTATACAAGAAAGAAGCCACCCGAAAAGGGATGTGAAAAATTTCTGTTAATACATTTACAAGATACTTTAGAAAACTTTAAATTTTCTGTTGATAATGACTTCAAGCAAGAAATGCATGATGAGGAAATTGCTTAGCGTACCAAATCATACATGCTACTATTGCAATTCTACACAATTGTGATATGACTTTAACGAAAACAAATCACACATCTGCCTACAAACAAGACGTTACATAATGCTCTTCATAGAAATGACAGGCATGCGTGTTTTTTTTTTCCGTTTTGTTCTCTGCCCTACTTTCATGTTTCAATGCAGCAGCAGAAGAGGAGCTGAAGAAAATTCAAAACACTCTACTGTCTGACTACTCCAGTGTCAGAAGCATGACAGAGCAAGAGTGAGCGTGACAAGTACAAATACGACATGACTACCCAGCGTCCATGTAACAGCAACACACAGTTCTTATGCCTCCTTGATATCCAGCCTCACTTCTCTGCCTGTAAAGGTTGTCGCTTAATTTTAAGAAGCTATCATCTAAAAGGAGTATTTTTACTTGAAGAAAACTTGAAACATTATCCCATTTCAGACATTCTTTTTTTTTTAGAATGGGGCATCATGACATATTTTCTACTCTCTTAAAGAAACAGTGGAAAAGAGAAGATATAACCTTCATTATAATTTATCTCCTTATGAGTTTGAAATAATTTGGGATCAAAACAACACAACGGCATCCTTTTATCCAGGCCTGGATCCTCCTTTGGACGAAGGAGATGGAGGCAGGAAACTGTTGCTGTGGAGATGTGAAACACATTAGGTCGCTTGGCAACAGCCCATCATGCACAAGTCAGAGCCGCTCCCCGAGTGCTCCACATTCAACCTCCCCAACTTCATGTTTGGAGGGGCGACACTGAACCTGACTGAGCTTACAACCAATAGAAAATAATTATACTGGCAAAAAAAAAAAAAAAAAGATCTGCAGAAAACCTGATCTCATCTTTAATCACAGCATCAGTTCAGACACTTCTGAAGAGGATTTATTATGAGATTTATCAAAAAACCTTGTGTGACCTCTACAGATTATGTCACCTCCAATTACCCAGGAGGCTTAACAACAACAACAACAACAACAAAAAACAGTGGAGCTTTGAGCAAAAAACCTCCAGAAAGGAGATATAAAATAGAAAAACAGTGATTTTCTAAGTCAAGTGCAGTATTAAAAAAGCAAAATAGAAGATCTTGTCATCTCTTACCTTTGTTCTTGATTTGACTTTTGACTTGACTTTTTGTCGCCGTTTCAGTTTCTTCTTACTCAAGGCCTTCTTCCCCCTGGAAGTTCACAGAAAACAAAGCGGATAATGTAAAGCATAAACGTTCTATATGCATTTGTTTCTAAATTCTTTTGAACCGAAAAGACATTTGGTACTTAAACCACAAAGGAACTGGAGCTTCATATAATCCAAAAGTGAGTGCCAATGCATGCTTTCCCTTGCAATGCTTCTGTCTTTTAGATTTTCATGGAAATTACGTGCTCAGTTCGCACGTAAGCTCATTTAGACAAAAAGTACTCAAATTTTTTCTTTAGGGGTTGAAAGATTATTTCAATTCTGAGTTATCTGCATCAGCTCCGGTGCAGAAGTTGCAGGCAAGATGAGATTGATTAAACCTGATGGCATGCACAGCATCACTCTACAAAAGGAGTCTGAGACCACACTTTACAGGGGGCAGAAAAGGACAGAGCAGTGGGAGAACATTTGCTGTGTTGCACATTTAACAGATTCAAGCCTTTCTATTTGCGCTGTGGAGCTTTAGCGCGATTAAAAAGATTTTAAAAACCAAGAGAGTACTCTTTAGTGCGACTACTGCTATTTTGTCTCAACTGCTCAAGCACTCAAGCAGCACAAGATCTGGGGAGCTTTGATTTCTTTAGCCGTCTGAATTTTCATGTCTAAATAATCATTTTTCAGTTTTGTTTTTATAAGTTTAACAGACCTTTCTAGGTTTTTGGAGATTGGAAGAGAAATTAGGTTCTTTAAGAACATTCTCCTAACAACTATTCCTCAAACTGGTCAGGTATTTGTCATCAAATATATCCTTCATGACTATTATATCAATGGTAGTTGAATTTAAGGAGTATAAGCACAGGTTGCGTTTTAGTTTTGGCAACAGCCCTGGTGGTCAAAGTATAAGTTTAGCAGACATTTTAAAAACAAATGACTCTGAAACCACCACACTTCATAATAGTAATGGTCATGCAGTTGATGGGTCTTTTCATGACATCTCCCACCTCTTCCTGCGTACTGCTGGCCAGCTGGCTAAAAGAAATACCTCCCCATTGATGACAAAAAGAATAGCCGAGCGGCTTTGAAATACAGCTGCCAGTAAATTTAACAGAAAATCTTTACTCCTCATAACTAACCGACTGTGGTTGTGTGGGTAGTTGTTTTGTAATTGGAAGGTTGTTGGTTCAATTTCCAGCTTCCCCCTGTTGGGAAGCTAGAAAAGCGCTATATAAATTCAGTCTTTATAAGGTATAGCCATATGTCTAGATATCAGGATTAAAATAAAAATAGAGACACATTTTACACTGTGATAAAAGTAACAATAAACATGCTAAATATTTTAAGGAGCATATTAAAATAAATGTATTAATTTGATTAATTTTTCACTTAAATATTTGTTTGAATGCTGTCATAACAGCATTCAAACAACACCTCACCAGTGCTTGTTTAGTGCATGCCTTTCTTTAATTTACAGTCATATTCAATACATTTGAATAAAATAATTCTCAGTGTGTCTCAGTTGTTAAAGATTAAAAGTATCTTTTGAAAACAAAAGTTAGTTGAAACATGCTTTTCATTTCTGTTTTTGAAAATAGCTTCTTTTATTAGCGTAATCTAATATTCAAATTTTAAATGTCATGTTTTCATTCAGTTTGAAGCAGAAAATCATCATGATTAAGAAAAAAAATACAGGTGTTTGACTAATCTACGTGATGTGTTTCATTTGAAGATGGAGTCACTGTAATGGGCTTTTCACTTATTCCAATTTATTGAAAGGGTTTGTATATAAAGATTCAAGAAGATGAGGAACAAAAGGGAAAGCTCTGCATTATGCCACATGTTGAAACAAAAACATGATTTTGGCTTCAATTACAATCCATTAGTCACACCTGCGCTCTGAATGACTGACATTATCCATTAAAAATCTCTCTCTGGCCTTCCATTAAAACCAATATTGAAGTAATATCAGAAACCCACTCATATAAATAACACTAGACAGGAGGACATGTTCATTTATAGATGTTCTTGCACCAACTTCTGAGGATATCAACTACTTATAATAAATAAATATCAATTAAACAATCGTTTCTGACGATTTATTAATTTGTCAGGCTTTATGGTACAAAATCAGAGATTAATTATTTGGTTTCTAATAGATCATCAGATCCTATAACACTAAACAACCTGACTGGAATGACGTAAGTGTATTATGACAGAAAACCAGATGAGTTCATTCTGCTTGCCAACACGTCTTCATCTCGACATGTCTCAAATTGCCATTTGGGTTTGTTTAGATGCGATGTGTGTGTGTTCATAGTTTTGTATCCCCGTTTATTATCGTCACCCTCTTTTCTGAAGAGCTGACATGTTTAGATAGCACAGAAAGGGGCTGATGACAAACGTTTGTTAGCTGGCTAACAGTGACGCTGTTGGGCCTGAAAGCATGTCCACGGCAACAATAAATGACTAAACTGACCAACGCATGTTTGTCAAGCAAAACTGAAAAGATTTATCACATGCTTAATAAGCGAAAAACGTCAAAGATTAGGGATGAGTTAGTTTACGAGGAGCAGGGTGTCACCCTCTGTCCAAAACAAACTGGCAATCTGCTGTAATGACAGCTAACTAGCTAGCTCGTGTGATTAAAAACTGCTTTTATTCCCTACGCAGTAGGACCTGACACTTATATTTAATAATTTATTCTGTTTTGACTCACCGCTTAATTAAAGTCACATAGTCCGGAACACCCGGAATGAAACGTACCCACAGAAAGGTGAAGCAACGTAATGTTAGCTGGGGTTGTACCCCCAAGCTAAGGAAGTCACACAAATTTAGCAAGTAACAAAATGACTCCGCAAGCAAATTATTGTACACACAGCATGTTTGTTTCAATATTAAACACGGAACATTAATTCAAGTCAGACTAATATATATATTTAGTTTAAAACATTCGACTTAGCACCGCGACGAAAGGGTTAAGATTAGCTTGCTGCCGCTAGCCCGGTTAGCCCTTCAACTGACAGAGCAGCACCGCGTATCATTTTCTGTTGACCACTTACCTTCCCTGATTTATCCCCTGCTCTTTATCATTGATGGCGGTGGTATAAATCCGCCTGTATCTTTCCGCAAGGGCTCGTCCTGAGAGTAAAAGCTGGTACCGAGTCCGACAATCCGACTGGGCTCCGAGAGTCGGACAAGAACCCATTCCCGAACCGATGGTGGTGAGATCGGCTCCCGCTCCAGAAATTACCCTGACACCCAGCCCCATGGACGGCGATAGGGAGGGCAAAATTCCCCCTCCACCGGCGGCGGCCGCTGCCGCAGCAGCAGCACACATCATCGTTTAGCAGAACAATGCATATATCACACAGTCAGGTATTATCCAGCCATTAGATGCAATCCTCTCAACGTCAAACCCTCCACATGTCACACCATATGTCCCCCTCCAAGCTGCAAAACTAATTAAAAAAAAAAAACGCCGTAATTAGCATCCAGTGTTCTCGGTTATTACAGACGCAGACTAGGAGTCTTTCTGACGGTGCTGCTACGGGGTTCCGCTGCGCAGTGTCAACACGTCTTTCCCCTCCCGAAGGCAGACCTCCTCAAGCCACGAGAAGAAAACGGAGCAGGATAGTAGAAACGAAAGTCCTCGTGAATAAAAACTGCTGTGTTTCGGTTTCATTCGTTCTTTGAATGTTTCTTGACCCCGAAGAGGCAGCACCCTCAGCAGGGCTGCCATCTTAGCTCCATCATCCCGCCCCTCCCAGGCTCAGCCCTGCGTCGACAGCATGCTGGGATATGAGCTGTGCTTTTATTGATGTGCCTAACAAATTACCGCTCTGTGTAAATAATTCCGTTTTTTTTTTTTTTTTTTTTTTTTTTTTTTTTTTTTTTTTTTTACATGGCCCTGCAAATTATATTATAATTGAGAAGTAAACTTTTCGCAGTTGTGCTCAAAATGAGCAACTCATTTTGATGAAGCTTCAGACCAATATTATAAAACTGGACTGACATCAGATTTCATATTTAAATATAAGATTTTTTTTTAAAGCGTAATCAGACATAAAAATGATGTACAAATGTGGCAAGGTGACCTTGTTTTTCCTTTTGAGTTAGATTTTGATATTGTTTTGGATTGTATATTTTGAAGTCATTTTCTTAGTTTATTTTGGATTAAACGTTTTGTTTTTGCAGGTTTTGATTGGTTGTTGGTCACGTGCCGCATGCGCCCCACGGCAGCAACACAGCTGATCCGCATCTTCATCAAGTTGTTTACAGATCAGGAGGAGTAAAAGGCCATTGGGACTGTGACGGCGTGAAGGAGCGGCAGACGGCTCGGACTGGCTTCAGGCGTTGGCTACAGGAGGGACCGGCCCTGAGGACTGCTAATCTGGTCGCGGCAGAGGAGCGGGCGGCCGGCTAAGGAAGTGGAACTGCTGGGCTGAGAACCGGAGATCAAGCTGGACGTACAGAAGCAGTAAGGACCGTGTTCCCCTGAACGGAGCCGTTGGCTAGCGCTCACTGAGGTCCGTGTGGACTGGAGGATTGTTTGGACCCGGCTGGACGTGTGAGCAGCAGCGGACCGCGCCCCTTCCTCTTCCCCCTGTTGTGGGCCAGTTAAGACTTTTTTTTAATGGACTTGTATAATGATCCTTCTTCAGCAAATGTTTCCTTTTTAACTAGTTGTTTTTAAAATAAATTATTGTATCCCTTTTATCAGTTTGTTGCGCCTCTGTCCACAATCCTGCAGGTTATTTTGTATACAGAAAAATTGAGCCTCTCGGCCTTCACAACTTGGCGCTGTGAGCAGGGCCTGCGGGATAGTGAACAGTGTTTTATTAGACTTTTTTTTTTAAAAAAAAGGGAAAGATGATGATGCCCATTTATCCTGGTGCCCCATGGATTCCTAAATTTGTAGGGCAAATGATGATGTTGAATATAACGAATGGAAGGAGCAAATACAAGGTCTTTTAGATGCAAATGATTTGCCTGAATCGCATAAGGTAAAAATTTTGATTGGTGCCTTGTCTGGGTTGCCCAGACGCCAAATTAATGTGCTCTGTGATGATGAACGTGATAGGGTGACAAAAATATTTTCAGTTTTGGATGACTTGTATACAAAGAAGGTTCCTGTGTCTGCTTTACGGTCACAATTTTTTGGTTGTGTGCAGAAACCAGGTGAGTCCGTTCAGGCATACGGACTCCGGTTGAGAGAGCTGTACCGTAAACTACAGAAACACAATGCAACTGAAGCACCCACTGATATTCACCTTAGGGACCAATTCCTGCTTGGCCTGGAGGATGGCGCCATGCTTCAGCTGCTAAAGCGAGTTGTCGCCTAGACCCTGATGCGACCTTCAGCGCTGTTCAACAAGAGGCTCTTCTATTAGAAGAGGAACAAAGTCCAAGATGGCCTGAAGCGACATGTGCCGCGGTAAGGGACCCTAACACTGTTCGATCTCAACAGAGTGATGTGTAAACAGGAGCTGAAAAAGGAACTTATGGAGGAAGTAAAGGCCCAGATGAAGGACCTGGCCTGTGAACTGATCAAGGACCAGAGGACAAAGGGTCCCATGCCAACATCAGCGTACCCCAGGATTGTTCCCCCACGTCGCCGAGGGAAATGGCACCCGGACCGTGACACCAGTTACCAATGGGATGAGGATGGTAGGCCTATTTGTAGGGTGTGCAAAAAATCTGGACATATAGCCAGATTTTGCAGAGAATCCTCTGTAAATCAGCCAGCTTTAAACTAGCACACCCTACTGTAGCGGCCTATACAGTGGGGTCAGGTCAGCGAGACCAAAAGGCCACGACCGATTTAGTGGGGAACTGCCCTATGTGGAGGTGTTTGTGGGAGGAGTCAGGTTGGAGGGACTTTTGGATACTGGCTCACAAGTGACACTTATGCAGCAGAGCCTGTTCCTCGAACATTTCCCTGACTGTGATGTTAGTAATGCACCTACCTACATCCAGCTTAAGGCGGCAAATGGCCTTAAGATCCCCTGTATAGGGTACGCCCTAATGGACTTTAAGATTGAGGGTGTTGATATTAACCAGAAGGGTGTTTTTGTAGTGACTGATGAATGTTCTACTAACCCCTTGTCATTGGCATGAATGTAATTAGACCCTGTTGGGATGTAGTCTTCTGCCCCGGGGAAGCCTTTGTCTTTTTGCTGCCAGAGCCTGAGGTTCCAACGGGCATGGCGGGAGGCTTTTTCTCTTTGCCGGAGGATAACTGTTGCCACAGAGGACGACTTCAAAGGATATGTCTGGCCAGCTCAGCGACGAGGGGTTAAGATCCCGGCAAGAAGCGAGGTGGTGATCTGGGGACGAGCTCGAGCAGGACCAGCTGGGAGAGACTATTGTGGCCTGGTGGAAGCCTTGGAGGAGCCCGACACTGTTTCAGTGGCCCGCACCCTCGCTGTCGTCAGAAATGGTAGGCTCCCTGTTCGGCTGAAAAATTTGAATAACTTTCCAGTTACTTTAGGCGCTACCGGAAAATTGGCCGCCTCTATCAGGTTGATGACGTGGATGTCCATGGAGGTCGTGATGTCGGCCTCACTGTTGATGACGGCGGTGTGGTGCAGGTTGGACTGGTGGAAGCTGTGGATTCCTTGGAGGAGAGCCGAAGCTTCAGCCTACAGAGACTGGTGGAACAACCAGTTTTAACGCCTGCTGAGGCCAGTAAGTTGGCCACCTTATTACAAAAATGGGAGAAAGTGTTTTCTAAACATGATGAGGACTTCGGTCGGACGGATGCCGTCAAGCACACCATTCCGACGGGAGATGCATGCCCCACAAGGGAGAGATTCAGACCACTGCCACCACTCATGTATAAAGAAATGAGGTCATTATTAGCGGACATGTTGGACAAAGGTGTGATAACTGAAAGTTCCAGCCCCTGGGCCGCACCTATTGTCATGGTCAAGAAAAAAGATGGGAGCTGGAGGTTCTGTGTCGATTACAGAAAACTGAACTCTGTTACTCATAAAGATGCCTTCCCTCTCCCTAGGATTGAAGAGACTCTGACCTCCCTCTCCAAGGCAGAGTGGTTTTCCACCTTAGATTTGGCCAGTGGATATTGGCAAGTCGAGGTTGATCCTAAGGATAGAGAAAAGACTGCCTTTACTACACCTTTGGGCCTTTTTGAATTTCAGCGCATGCCATTCGGCCTCTGCAATGCACCTGCAACATTTCAGAGATTGATGCAACAATGCTTAAGTGGTCAGATCGCTGAGTCTCTGCTTGTATACTTGGATGATATAATTGTATATTCACCTGATTTTGATACCCACCTACAGCACTTGGAAGAAGTCTTCATGTGTTTGTGGAAGCATGGCCTGAAGTTGAGACCTGACAAGTGTAACCTGCTTCAGAAAGAGGTGAGATTCCTGGGTCATGTGGTCAATCAGAGGGGAGTTATGCCTGATCCAGAGAAGGTGACTGCAGTTACAGAGTGGAATGCCCCAAAGACTGTTAAGGAAGTATGGGCGTTTTTGGGCCTGGCAGGCTACTATAGACGTTTCATCCAGGGGTTCTCTAAGATCGCATACCCACTTAATTCTCTGTTAACAGGCATCCCTACTGACAAGAAGCATGGTGCAAAATTAATTGATTGGACATTAGAATGTCAAATTGCATTTGACAAACTGAAGGAGGCGTTAACTCAAGCACCAATATTGGCCTATGCAGACTACACCCAGCCCTTTAGGTTGTACACTGATGCCAGCAATTATGGATTGGGTGCAGTACTGGCACAAAATCAAGAAGGAGAAGAGCGAGTAATCGCTTATGCTAGTCGTAGTTTACACCCTACCGAGAGAAATGATGCAAACTATAGCTCATTTAAATTGGAGCTTTTGGCACTGAAATGGGCAATTACTGAAAAATTTAAGGACTATTTGACTGGTGCCAAGTTCACAGTATTTACGGACAATAACCCAGTTGCCCACCTTCAAACTGCCAAACTAGGGGCAGTGGAACAAAGATGGGTTGCTCAGCTGGCCTCATTTGATTTTGAGGTAAAGTACCGAGCGGAAAAAGAGAATGTTAACGCAGATGCATTGTCTAGATTCCCCAAAACTTCCATCAACAGTGGCTGTGCTGTGGCGGCTTTAACAGAGGCGGATACAGAAGACGTGGCTTTACTGAAGTGGGGTGAAGATTGGCAGGCTCTACAATCGGCAGACCCAGACATACATCAGGTACGAGTGTATGTGGAAGAAGGGAGAACCCCAAATACGACTGAGCAGGCAACTCTAAGTGAACCAGCAAAAAAGTTGTTAAAACACTGGAAAAGACTCTGTATACACAAAAGGATTCTCTGTAGACGTGTGTTTGACTCATATGTATGTGAGCCCCGTTTTCAGATTGTGTGCCCAGATCTTAAGCGTCAGGATGTCTGGGAGAAATGTCATGAAGCTACAGCCCACGCAGGAGTGGAGAAGACCCTCGCTCACCTAAGGCGCCATTTCTTTTGGCCAAGCATGGAAAAGGAGGTACAGTGTTTCCAGAATGGGTGTGTTGTCTGTAGTTTACAAAAAGACCGTGTAGAACCTCGAGCACCTCTTAAGCCCATAGAAGTGTCCTACCCGTTAGAGGTAGTAGCTCTTGATTTCCTTTCCTTGCGTCGGCCGAGCGACACTTATCAAAGTATTCTAGTAATGACTGATATGTTCACTCGTTATTCATGGGCTGTTCCTACACGGGATCAAACTGCGCAAACTACTGTTCGTGCAATTTGGTCTCATGTTATCCAACAATTTGGTTGCCCAGTGCGTTTCCATTCGGATCAGGGACCAAATTTTGAATCGGAACTTATGAAAGAGCTATGCAGTTTGTATGGCATTTCTAAAAGTCGCACTACCTCCTATCATCCAGCAGGTAATGGGAGAGTAGAAAGGATGAACCAGACGTTATTAAATATGCTTCGCACACTTGAGGTTGAAAAACAGAGTAGGTGGCCAGAGCATTTGCCAGAGTTATTACATGCTTATAACAATGTTATCCATAGCGCTACAGGGTTTACGCCATCTTACCTTATGTTTGGGCGTCATCTGAGGCTCCCGGTCGACTTGAGTTTGGGGGTGTTAGACACACAACCCCGTAGAGATTTGCAAGGATGGGTCTTAGAACACCACCAGAAGTTATCTTATGCTTATGAGGTAGCTCGGAATAGGATGAGTAGTGCTGCAAATAACGAAAAACGGCGTTATGACAAAAAAGCCAAGGCCAGTGCGCTTCTCCCGGGGGAACGCGTGTGGGTCCGTGATAGGAACCGACAAGGACAAGGGAAACTACATAGTTGGTGGGATCCAGAGCCATATGTGGTTGTGGGGGTTGTTGGAGATACAGGGCTGGTTTATCGGGTTAGGCCAGAGAAAGGTGGGAAGGAGCGAACTTTGCATAGAAATGCTTTGAAGATTTGTATTGCTCCTTCCATTGATGTGTTGAGAACAACCTTCTGTTGAGACACCTGAACTGCCGTTAATGCTCTATTACCCTGTGGTTAATGAAGAACCGGAACAAGGATTGCGCCGTTCAACACGCGCTACGAGAGGACAATGTTCTTCTCGTTATAGAGACTAAACATCGGCCGGGACGGGCCTCATTAAAGTGTGGGGGGGTGTGGCAAGGTGACCTTGTTTTTCCTTTTGAGTTAGATTTTGATATTGTTTTGGATTGTATATTTTGAAGTTATTTTCTTAGTTTATTTTGGATTAAATGTTTTGTTTTGCATGTTTTGATTGGTTGTTGGTCACGTGCCGCATGCGCCCCACGGCAGCAACACAGCTGATCCGCATCTTCATCAAGTTGTTTACAGATCAGGAGGAGTAAAAAGGCCATTGGGACTGTGATGGCGTGAAGGAGCGGCAGACGGCTCGGACTGGCTTCAGGCGTTGGCTACAGGAGGGACCGGCCCTGAGGACTGCTAATCTGGTCGCGGCAGAGGAGCGGGCGGCCGGCTAAGGAAGTGGAACTGCTGGGCTGAGAACCGGAGATCAAGCTGGACGTACAGAAGCAGTAAGGACCGTGTTCCCCTGAACGGAGCCGTTGGCTAGCGCTCACTGAGGTCCGTGTGGACTGGAGGATTGTTTGGACCGGGCTGGACGTGTGAGCAGCAGCGGACCGCGCCCTTTCCTCTTCCCCCTGTTGTGGGCCAGTTAAGACTTTTTTTTATGGACTTGTATAATGATCCTTCTTCAGCAAATGTTTCCTTTTTAACTAGTTGTTTTTAAAATAAATTATTGTACCCCTTTTATCAGTTTGTTGCGCCTCTGTCCACAATCCTGCAGGTTATTTGTATACAGAAAAATTGAGCCTCTCGGCCTTCACACAAACTCTGGTATTTCAACAAATCAAACAAAACATTACTAAAAAAAGTCACAAAAAAAAAAACAACTCAGAAGAAACACACATTTGAAACCAGTACATTCAATAGGGAATGTGTATATATTAGAATACCACACAGTACTTCCCATCAACCCTTTTTCTCCTGCATGTTCAGGTCATCTCCAAATGGTCCAGCAGCCTAGAAAAAAACATTAAAATGATAAAGCTTTTATCATTTATCTATTTAGCTTTTAACTTAAAACTGCATCAAACAGGAAGTCTCACTTTAACATAAACTGTGACTGAGTCCCTCCAGCATCAACTGACTTCACCCTGGGCTTTGAGCAACTTGGACTCTTCGTCCAGATGTTGGGATCTTGGCTTCCAAATTAAATGCAGAGTGTGCTTTCTTGCAAAAAAGAGGACTTTGGACCACTGAGGAATGGGAGAGGACTTAATGTGGGACATTTGGGTGGAGTGACTACAGGGACATGGGAGAGGATTTAACACGGCAAAGTTCACCAAAATTTGACTTCTAAGCCTACCAGATGGCTAATTTTCTAATAGATCCCCTCATCCACCACCAGGGGGAATCGGGAGATGGGAGAGGATTTAATATTGGTCCAGTCCTGTTCCTCTTTAGCTCAGATGTCCGAAGTTATCTTTTGTTCAGGAGTGTCTCCATCTCAATGCAAGACTCCATCCGATGGAGTCTGTGTGTGGTAGCACTTGAGGCTCCAGCTCCAGGCCATGCCTTGTAAATCAACCCTAAATATTTATATTTGCTCAACTGTCCTATCAAAGCTGGTGTCATCTCTCTTGCTTTTGAAACATTTACCTCCAGCACATTTTCCTTCAGCTTAACTTTCCATTACTATTGGATACTCCTCATTTTTCAGCACTATCTGGTGGACAAATGTCAAATCAGCATCCCATGCTTCCACGATTGTTTAGGCCATAAAATGCCCAAAGCATAACATTTCTGTTTTTTTTACTGGTCTTATCAATATTCAGTTAATTTTATAAAAGTTTTAGGAAGTAGAAGTAGAAGGATTTGGGGCTTTTATTTGTCGTAATCCATAATCATCAAAATGTAGGGATACGTCTTGCAAAATAACTTATTGAAACATAAATTAACATAATACATGTCAAATGGAAAAATGTAAATAAAACTGCAACTTAAAACTGCATTAAAACCAACTTAGGAAAAAGATTTTCTCACCTCAAATAAAATATCCCTGCAAAATGATGACAAAGTGGGACATAAAATATGTGAGACACAGCATGTGAAAAAGCAAGGGTTCATATAAATTTGCATCATCAGATAGGTTTAACAAGGTTTGTTATCCGTATGGCCTTTAAAAATGAGGTTGGATTATGTTGAAACAGTTTTGGTTTTATATATCACACCATAAAATGTATTTATTGGTCAACAAGACAAATATTATGTGCTTGTATAGTTAACCTTTCCCTGGTGAAAAGTGTTAAACAGTGAGAATTTGATCTCAGACCTCTTACTGTACTTGCACAAGAGTTGTAGCCACCCTTTAATTTGATAAATATCCTGATAAAATCACTGCCCACCACTCAGGATGTAGTAATTTTTCTGTCTAAACATAAAGAAAATGTATTGTGTTGCTGGAATTCTTAGAAATACAGAACAGAGGTTCGGATTATACTCAGACTTTCTCTTGTCAAGGAGCAACAGAAGGAATGGTGCAGGAGGGGAACTGTGTTCGACAACATCAGCCAAAATGTCAGCAAAGGCCGAAACCCCCTGCGGTGCAGAGGTAGACGAGGACAGCAGGTGCATGAAGCAGACATTATCATGATGTACTACGTGCAATGTTTGCGATGTGCGACCATGTATTTAGCAAGAAATAAATCCTCCTGGACCTTTCTGTTCTCAGAGGGACGTCTCCTGCTAGCATACATTCACATTTGCTGAGGCAGGGAGAGGAACAGAGATGCCGCTTGTGTTGTTTTATTGGCTGCGAGGCATTGCATCGGCCCAATGACGAGGGGAGAAGTCCATCTATATTGTCTCTTTTCATAGCAACCCAGAAAGCCTTTAGTGGCTATCAGCATCAGTAGCAGCGTGTTAGAGATCAAGGAGCAGTCTCCTTGAGTTTTTAGAGACATGTGACAAAGAGAATCCCTGAAGAGTATTTTCCTGTCAATCCTTAAATAGAAGGAGTGATTTGCTTTTGTTTGTGCAATCTGAACACACATCCACATGAGGAGTCCAGAGATTTAACCCCTGGATGTATCGTTTCGCTCTTGTTCCATCAAGGAGGAAGAGGAAGATTATCTGGGCCAAGATAATGCCACAGACTCAACGGCACAGAAGAATATGGCAAATATGACAAAGGATTTACATGTTTTACACAGGTTTATAAACCAGGTCGGATGGAAAACCCAGAGCTTGCTACTTATTATAACAAAGAAAGACTGTTATATCAGTTTTGCAGTCTGCTGTTATCTTTATTTGTTCTCACGTTGCAAAATGCATTCTAGATCAAGAGCCCTCAATCAGCTGGCCAAGCAAACATTCTGTCAACGAAAGACATGTAAATAATTATTACAAACTGGGCACCAGCTACTCTTTTTAAATGTACATCAGTTATGTTCTCCATCATTTCTACATACATTAGGAACATGTCAAACACACTTTAAAACTTATTTCAAGCTTCTAACACTCATTTCATGACATTTGCGTGTCACGTTTAGGCTTAACATAAGTATGGAAATTGATAGGGCTGCAAAAAAAGCCACGCACTCAAATCCTCAGTCACAGCAGTCAGCCACATTACACTGAGATTTTGTCGCTTGAACTTTTAAAAGAACATTTGTACTCAAAACACCTGCATTGTGGCTGAGTTAAGAAAACGTTGCAGAATGTTATAAAACTTTGTTTGGCAAAGCTTTACAGCATTCTGTATTCTAAAGTTTTATGTACAACTTGCGAAAGGTAATTCGTTCTGATTTTGGCGGGGTCATATGTATGTTTGTGGCAGGATACATTCTTGTCAATCACATGAAAATCAAAGCAAAATCAAGATGGAGCATCCAATTCTTGTTTTTTAAAAATTCTTGAAGTTGTATGTTGTATAATAATTCCACCCTGAATTAAAGAATGGTTCAAATTTGTTGTTAAAGACCACAGTTCACATGATATTCATGTCCATACTGACTAGATGTAAACTTCTGACCAAACCAATAGGTGTGAATGTCGAACTGTCAGAATAAAATACACTTCAGAACAAAGCTGCTTCAGCAAGTGAAAACCACTCGAGATTTGTTCCTGTGAAAATAAGACTCTTCTAAAGCACATAGCGTTAGTTACAAAATATGATATTTAATACAGAGCTATATAAGCTACTATAAAGAGTCTGTGTTTATTTATTTTCAGAAACGTGGATGTATACCTTTGTGTTCAAGGATGCTGTTTGAGGTTGAGATATTCGCCAGTAGAGGGAGGTGTGGGGTATTCATTCGGAGGGAACCTGGACAGTGGAAATGGCATGCCAGAAATGAAAAGTTTTGTGTAGAAGTTGTTTGCTAAAAAATAAATAAATAAAAATCTCATTCTGTGTCAGAAAACATATTAAAAATACATTGTCAGACATTGTGATTTTACAAATATTTATTATTTCCATGTTGTAGCATTTAATATAATGTTCCAATGTATTTCTTCAAATAGAGAATTTAGCACATATCTTGAATGATCACAGATAATTTGACATAAACTGGGCCATCTCTTGCTTGACTGCAATTAAAATAAATATATGTATTCCATATGTTTTTAATGAGCTATTGTGATTCATTTAAACAAATAGCTGTTTAAATTACAAGTTTGGTATTTAAACTATTTAAAGTGTCACTTTTCTGAATATCGGTGAGTTATTGAGAGAAAAATCTGTTACCAATGAGTTGGATTAACATTCATTTAGTGTTCATTCTGAATTTTGCAATAGGTGTTGTCATCATTATGGGGTCCCAAGCAACTCAGGATCAATAATGACAAAGTAATCAATCAATGTTGCTGATGTTTGGGGATAGTTATAACAGGCAATGTAGAGTAAAAACACATGCGAAAGCCTACAAGTTGATCTTCATCAGAACGCTACTTTATAAAGCCTAAAATTCAAAAGAGCTTAGAAAAAAAAAGAAGTTTGTGTGGAGTTTTTCTTTCACAACTGGTCACCAATAATTGTCCAAAATTGACAAAAAAAAAAGGTTTCAACTGTCTTTGGACACTGCCCTCTATTGTTCTGTCATTCTGGACCCGTCTGCATTCCTTCTTCACTGTCATTGACCGGGAGGGGCTCACCTATTAGTGACATTCAGTCACACCCAAGCCAGGTATGAAAGTGACTGCGCACCTGTCATACCTCTGATCACCCAGAACACGGCACACCCAATGGCACATTTCTCGCTTGCTCAAAGTGTGATTTCTTTTCAGACTGATGTTGGCACCCCTGATTAGGAACCAGTCTGAAAATGTTCACCTCGTACTTGCATAGTGCATCATGTATCATGGAGGTAGATTTTGAACTTTTGGGTTCCCTGAGATCTGTTCTTCACTGTCTCAAATCTAAGTCAGATATTGTATTTGCTGGAACCAAGAAAGAAACTTTGTTAAAGTAATCAAGCCCTGCTCTGGCTGTATGCTTCAACCTGCTGTCTCTTTGTGTCCTTTCACTGCTTTTCTTCCATTCAGCTCAATCTGTCCACCCACTGGTTCAGATTAGCTTCCCTGCTGAAGAAAAGCATCCCCACAGCATGATGCAGCCACTACTTTAATTCATTATGGGGGTGACACGTTCAGGGGAGAAATTTGGCACTTTAACTTCACACGCTGTGTGTTTCGATGTAACCCACAAGGTTCACGTTTGGAGGAGAGCACGTTCATCTATGCGTGTTTACAGTGTTTAAACAGGACTTCTCATAGCTTTCTCTGTACCACTCTTTCTTGAAGGCCAGTTTTGTGGAGTTCCCAGCTAATTGTAACGAGCACTGTAGTACTTTAATCAGCACAGGTAAAGTACAAAGTCTCGTCTCAGGAATAACGCAGTAAAAGACCAACTCTGGCAAGACACTGGTGAGTAATCATGTTCCAGAATGGCCCACTGAGATCAATCTGCTCACTTTATGTCCACAAATTGTGATTGAAATGCTCCAGGGGTCAGGGTTCAGCCGAGCTGCTTCGTTCCAGACTGTGCTAGAAAGACAGCAACACCAAAGCTGAGGAGCAGGTATTTCAGCACAACTCCACCCAGTTCCTTTAAAGCTCAGGCTGCACGTAGAAACTGATAATTAAGAGGGAAATGATGACGATGGAGGAAGAGGAAAACTGTTTCTTTGAGTCCTCTGCTAGGCCACTCCCAAAGGGTGGCGTCCCCTTGAGGTTAAAAGCAGAAGAATGACAAAGGCGTGATTGTGTGTGATAGACAGGTGTTCAGGCCTGAGCGACAGTGAGGATTTTACCTTTAAAACCCAGGAACAGAGCTGTCTCCAGAGGTACGCATCAAGCTTTCTGTCATAACTTTTCCCTCAATGATTTTGTAATTTTATTCGTATTATTTATGTTGTTTTTAGTGATCACAGAAAAAGGTCTAATCCTCGAAACTTTAAAAGAAAAATACAATTTATTTTATTTAACATGATCGAAAGATAAACAATAATGCAAAGGAGCCTAACCTCAGTGTCAACTTGTAGTTTTACGGAACATGTTTGCTAAACAATTTTTAAAAAATTCTGGGACTCAGACACTTTTTTTATGGGGATAAAAATATAATAAAATTAGTTTTAAGAGCAAGAAATATACTTTTCCTTCGACTGATGACTTCAAGATGCTGAAAAAAAAATCTTTAAGTGAAAGCAGTTTTAGTTTATGTACCGCTCATTGAATGATTTGCCTTTTGGAGAATGAATCCTCGTCACTGGAAACAGACGTAATACTCTGAAACAATTCAGACGATGCACATAAAGTGATAGTTATTACTCTAACAGTTAAAACTATTCCTGCTGTGGCTGATACAGTGAAACAGCAAACCGTTTTCCTCCTGTACAGTGAAAGCACTGATTTAATCCTGCTGCTTCGTGTGATATTAATAGCAAAGGGATGAAATGAAGGACAATAAGCAAGAAATTCATGTTATTGAGCTGAGCTGCAGGATCATAGCTGCATCTCAATTTTTGTTTTCTATTGTAAAGAATTTTTTCTTCTTCAACTGTTTAGGATTCCCTCAAAAACACACAGATTTTAGAGAGCAGAAACCTCTTACAAAATACTGTTTCTGTCCTGCATGCCTGATAATAATTTCACTTGACCATGTCTGCCGTCTTATTCATTTAGTACTTTCTGGTATGTCACTGTATGCCCCTCTGTTTTGCTGACAATGGTGTGTTTGGAGAAGGAGTGTTGTGGAGGGTGGGTGTGTCTACATGTGGGCATAGATCAAGACAAACCAGTTTATGGCTTAATCACTGAGCCTGGACCGAAGGTGCAGCGACAAACCCAGCAGGGTCATCAATGGAAGCTGCTCACAAAACACTTTGAACCAGAGAAAATGACAAGCATGCAAACGCAAAGAATGAGTAATTTCAGATCAGAGTTCTCAGGTCGAGATTCAACATGCCGCCTCACATTTACATTCCTAGGCTGCAGTGCCACCTACCGTCCATTTAATGTGCTCTATTTTCCTCTGTCGTTTTCAGGTGAGAGGCCAAAATGAGCTACTACTCAACTTGTAAGTATTTACATTGTTATGAGTAACAACGGAATTGTTCAAACTGTTGCGTCACATTGCTGACAATATCTCGACAATCATATTCTATGTGAAATGTTTGCCCCTCGCACATTTCTGCTGTCCTTGCTTTTTTTTGCCACTCTGCTGTTTTTGATCATCAAACCAGTTTTAAAAGTAGACGAAGAAAACAAGGTTAAATACAAAACCCGGTTTTCAAATTGTGATGTTGTTTGCTAGGGGGACAATGCAGACACTGACCCCATGTATTTTGATATAGTACAAGTTATATGTATCAATAGAATACATGTGCATCTCTGCACTGCACTGAACCCCATTGAAAACCTCCTGGTTATTCCACCAAATATTGATTTCTGAACTCTTCCTGTGCTAAAATAATAATAATGTTGTTTCTAAATGAATATGTTTTCCTGGCATTATTAGAGGTGTGAAAGCAGTGCATCTTTTTTGTTATTTTGACCATTTCTCATTTTCTGCAACTGAATACAAACTTTTTGCTAGGAATTTCAGGGACACATTGTCAGTAATTCATAGAATAAAAGAGCAATGTTTATTTTACTCAAACATATACCTGAAAAAATTTAAAATCTGGGAAACTGATCAACTGATCAATAATTTGTTTTGTTTTTTCCCAGAGCAGTGTATATATATAAATAGTGTTCTGTATGATGTGTAAATATTGTTGCTTTGGTTTCAACAATGTATAACACTCATATAATTCAGTCATAGTTTAGAAGTTCATTGCACTGAATATTATACCTTTTTGCTTTACAACATGTTAATATTAACTGCTAAGGAAGTTAGCGTGAAGAAATGCCGCTCGTATCTTAGCAACAGTAGTGTCAAAACAGGTGAAAGGTGGGGCTCCTCTAGATTCCACTCCATGACTGTACTATTCCTAACCCCAAATATTTCCAAACAACTGTATCTGTTGACTTTGTAAACAACAGAACCTCAATTAAGCACTGCCAGCTGGCCTGCAGTGCTTAGCAACAAGTGGGGGACGGTCAGCATGACATCGTTTTGCTTGCTCTGGCATCTCATGAAAAAGACTTTCACCTGAAGAATGATTTATGGACATTTTTTCTGTGTGTGTTTTGAAACTGACATACTATGAAAGCAGTGCAGTGATACTTAATGAAAATGATGGTAAATAAAAAGAAAAAATGCAAGTGTGCACAAATTTTTCACTCTGTTTTGACTTTTTTTCACATGAACCTTTGAGTGGACATAAGAAGCATTTAAATATGCAGAACATGGGCTCCTGGATGATCATACATGTTTCTGTGTTGTTTGTTTGCAGCCAAGACCAAAGCGCTCGAGGACAACAAGAAGAAAACCTCTCTGCTGAAGGACAACAGCTGGATCCGAAAAAATGATGATGAGGACGAGCCCGTCGAGTAAGTATACAGATACTGAAGGCAAGACGGCTCACACCCTTTACGACTGGCTGGACAGACGAGAGTTACCTGTACCGAGCGCACCTTCAGACATACTTGCATTCCTTTTGTGAGTCACAGTGTTGACTCATGACTGCATGGATAAATGATTTATCTTTCCTCTCTCACAGCCAAGACCCAAACTTTGGTAAAAGTGTCTTGAGTCGAGTGAATAACACTGATACTACCGACAGGTAAGACAAACATAAACCTCCACAACCCAAAGTACTAAGTGAAATGGACTACATCTCTGTGTTATTTGTGTCATTAATAAGTGATGCATGTTGTCTTTATGTTTTAAACAGTAGCTCAGAACCCAAGCCAACAAAAACAACTAAAACAAGTTCACCCTCATCTGTTCAAGCTCTCACCAAGAGGTAATAGCATTTTAGTAGGCTGAAAGGTTTTGAAGATTAAAGGAGGGGGTATTGTGTAAAATCAACTTTTTGAGCTTTACAAAATTACATTATATTGTTGCAATGTCGGTCCCTCATCAGAAACATACCTTGAGTGTTGCTTTGATTTTTTTCATGCACGTTTGAGAAATCCTCGAATCTCCCATTGGCAGACATTCATTTGGCAAAACACCTGCTCTGACAAACCACTATCTATTTCCACAAACCTCCATCTTGGAGCTGCAGTCTCCAGCTGAGCCAATCAGCTCCTCCAGACTAGCGGCAGCAATGATTACAAACGCCTGGTGGAAGTGCGAGACTGCTGAGCTCGTTACATGAGCTACTTCTCAGTGTTATGCTCCCACAAATTGTTGTAAACATGATAACGAAGGGATATTGTGATGAGGTGTCAGAGGGAGGAGGAGCTTCTTAAAGAGACAAACGTCTAATTTCAAGGCATCAAATTGCAAAGTCTTGCAAAGACATAAAATTTGATATGTACACATTTTTTAAAATAAATGAAGGTAACATAGTTGTTTACTCGTGCTACAAAATTGCATCATGTGCTTGGCAAACATATAATATCACACCTATATCAATTCGTTAATAAACTACAACACGAGCCTTACCTTCTGAGTTCTCTCATTGCAGGTTCAGTGGAAGCACAGATGACCTGAAAACTATGTTAGTGCCATTATTATTCTTCTATCATTATTTTTTTTTCTGCTTATATTGTTATTTTATTAATAGTATAGTGGCAGTTGTAGCAGTGGTAAATACACAGTTCTACAGTATTTATATCATTACCTGATACATTTTTTCATATTAACCCATGACTAAAATAAGGTTTTCTTCTACTGTCAGGTCTCCATCTTACTACACAAAAAGGTACATTTTCATATCTGAGGTCATGTTATACATATATACACAATTTATAGTGCGTTTATGCATGTACACACTATATGCATATGATGTTTTATGTGGATATACAAATGCTTTTTGGTATAATCCACTTTCTGCTTCACTAGAACTTCCAGTGGGAAGACAGAAACATCCAGCACGTAAGCACCGCTCTTGTATTTCACAAAAATTGGGACATTGTATTACTGCAAAGATTATTTTATTTCAAGACTTTTTACACCTTTTTATTTTTATTTATTTATTTTTTACCAGGAGAGTCAATTATTGTGTAAAATGTTGTATCATGGAAATATAATCAAACAAGAAAGCATTTGATATTTAATTGCATATTTCTAATGTTATTGCAGGACGGCAGAACGTAAACATAGAAATGCAGTAACTATTTTATTTATTGCCTTTTTGTTTTCCCCTTTTAGCACTAAAACCACAACTGTGACCAAGGATGGGACAACTGAGACCACCACCACCACCACCCAAAGTGTCAAGTAGGGAATCAAATATAAATACTCTGAAACGTCATGATTTGTTTCATCATTATATTAGAGCTATTTTATAGTTGTTTTCTCTTTATCATAACTTTTTCCATTTTTGTCTCCTTACAGGAGTCCTGTGACAAAATCACCCACCAAAACTGAGACGTTCATGGAGCGCGTCAAATCCTCAAGCAAAGAGTAAGAATCAATCTAACTATAGACGTAAGAAATATACTGACTAGAGCAGATCTACAGTGTAATATGAGCTTTACATTTTGTTATTGGTTATTTATTCTTCTATTCTGATCTATTGTTTTAATTTATTTTGATTGAACTATTTTAGAAATCTCCTACCAGAAACTGTTAATTGTCAGAATTGCCATTTCTGTCTGTTTAAAAGCTGCAAATTGCCTCCTTGTCAAATTTGTTCTTCAAAGCACTAATTTAAAGTTTCTTAGTAACCACATTATACCATTAAAAACAGAGAAAATTTTAACAAACAGTTTTTTTAACATATCTTTTATATGCAATCTGTGTATATCAGATACTTTTGAAACTGAAAATGAAGGTCACTTGTCGTGTTCTTACATCTAGGTCACAGTACTCAAGCTACTCGCCTACCAAGACAACAAAACCAACTATTACCACCACTAAAGAGTAAGATTTAAACGTGTCAAATTTCCCTGGTATTATAACATATACTAATTTATATTAAAATATTTTACCTTTAATATTTTTCCACGCAGGGCAGATGATCAACTTTACGACTCACTGACCCCCGCACCTCTGAAGGTCGACACCCCAACTAAAGACAGGTGATATTTTCATTTACCAGGCCGAAAGTTACAACAAATGTGCTTTAATACACGGGAGTGTTTAAATTTATACCATTTTTTCTCCTTTATAGCAAAACAACTGTGACCACAACTGAGTCTGTGACAGTGAAAAGTAGCAGTGATGCGATGTAAGTTTAACGCCATACTTTAAGAGTGTCATCAAACTGCTGATGACAGTTAACCTGCAATAATTTCATGTGAGGTGCCTCAGAAAAATACAGCTCAATACATTGCAACGTGATACAAAACTACAGAATAAAATGCAATGTTTTGCAACGTAATAGGTGCTATGCAATTCCAAACAATGTCAGGATATACAACATTATGTGATGCAGTGCAATGCAATATAATACGTTTCATTACGATGTGATACAATAAGATCAAATAAATTATGATAAGATGTACAACACAATGTGATCCTAAACAATCTGATGTAATTTGATAATATTCCCTATGATATAACAGATGACGCAATGCAATACTCTGCAGTATGACAGTACTTTGTACAATATTATATTGTACTATAGTGTGTTGTGTTGTATTGTATTGTATTATGTTATAATATATTACATTATCTTATAGTATAAGAAATGCACATAAAAAGTCACAGCATATGATTAAGTGATTATGGCAGGCGATTGATTCTATTTGTCTTCATTTCAAGTCCAAGCTAAACAAAAAACAACCAAGGTGAAATGTTTGCACAAAAATCCAAATGCAAACTAGCAAATATATTTTTCACATATTTACTGCATCTCTAGTTAAAATTCCCTCTGATTAGACCTTATATAATGCATTTTTCATCTGTTGAAAAAAAAAGTAGACTTATTGGATGCTCAGCTGGTCTGTAGGTGTGTGAACAGTGGATGTGTGAGGGTTGTGTTGGTGACTTGCTCAGTGTGGTACTGATCTGTACAGCCACATAGCCAGCATCATAACTAATGGGCACATTGGGACATTTTTATAATATTGAATATTGAAGAAAGACTGTTTGGCAATGAATCGTTTCAGAGAGTTACTTCAGTTTTTAAAGCTTTTAAGGTTCAGAGGCTTAAACATTCTTTAAATATGCATTTTTAATGCAAATGTGTATGAAATGTGATGTGAATCTGTTGCCGCATTGGAAGCTGTTTTGCAAAAATGTGAAATCATCCTCTTCATGTTTCTGTTGCATAGATAGATAAAAACCAACAGCAGTGTGGTACACTACCGGTAAATTAATTATCTTATATTTATCCTTTCTTGCAGTGCTGAGGACAAACTCTATGACACACTGATTCCCAGTGCTATCAAGAATGAAGAGAGGTAGCAGGATTTTCTCTATTGTGCATTTCAACTCTTGAATACAAGTTGCTGAAATCCCAGTAATGCCATGATAATGTGAGACATTCATCTGGCCAATTACTGGAATATTTGGTAACTTTTTATTTGACGGGTTGTGAATAGGACTGTAATGACACTGTCTTAAACATGACACGACACCTGTCATGAACCTGCGTAAGTCTTCATAAATATTTACTACTGTTGTCATACCAAATGTGATAAAGTAACATTCGGTAAATCGTGACACTTTTAATACAAAGTCGACATTATTCAAAATGTCTTTGTTATGACGACCAGACATTAACCTAGGAATCATGATCTGACATAAATTTGTTTTAAACATATTACTGACTAAACTTTAAAAATTATGTAGCTTTATGTTATTAAAGCTATCACTTGTCGTGTTCTCACATCTAGGTCACAGTATTCAAGCTACTCGCCTACCAAGACAACAAAACCGACTATTACCACCACTAAAGAGTAAGATTTAAACATATTAAATTTCCCTGATGTTATAGTATATACTAATTTATATTAAAATGTTTTACCTTTAATATTTTTCCACGCAGGGCAGACAATCAACTTTACGACTCACTGACCCCCGCACCTCTGAAGGACAACGCCCCAACTAAAGACAGGTGATATTTTCATTTACCAGGCCGAAAGTTACAACAAATGTGCTTTGATACACGGGAGTGTTTGAATTTACTCTCATCATGATGTATTTTCTTCTCCTTTATAGCAAAACAACTCAGCCTCGGACAGTGAAAAGTAGCAGTGATGCGATGTAAGTTTAACCCCATACTTTAAAGTGTCATCAAACCACTGTAATAATTTCATGTGAGGTGCCTCAGAAAAATACGGCGATATGGCTCAATACACTGCAATGTGATACAAAACTACAGAATAAAATGCAATGTTTTGCAACGTAATAGGTGCTATGCAATTCTAGACAATATGTTAGGATATACAACATTCTGTGATGCAGTGCAATGCAATATAATACGATACATCACAATGTGATACAATAAGATCTAAAGAATTGTGATCAGATGTACAACACAATGTGATCCGAAACAATCTGATGTAATATGAAATATGAAAATATTTCTGAACAGATGATGCAATGCAATACTCTGCAGTATGGCAGTACTCTGTACAATATTATGTGATCTGACCAGTATCACATCACATAATGTCTGAAATGTTACAGTACAATGAAATGCAATACAATATTATATTATATTATATTATATTATATTATATTATATTATATTATATTATATTTTATATTATATTATATTATATTATAGTATATTATTTTATATTATATTATATTATATTATATTATATTATATTATATTATATTATATTATATTATATTATATTATATTATATTATATTATGTAGCTTTGTATTGCATTATGTTGTATTGAAAAAAAAAGTAGACTTATTGGATGCTCAGCTGGTCTGTAGGTGTGTGAACAGTGGATGTGTGAGGGTTGTGTTGGTGACTTGCTCAGTGTGGTACTGATCTGTACAGCCACATAGCCAGCATCATAACTAATGGGCACATTGGGACATTTTTATAATGCAGACATGGATTTTGAATATTGAAGAAAGTTTGGCAATGAATTGTTTCAGAGAGTTATTTCAGTTTTTAAAGCTTTTAAGGTTCAGAGGCTTAAACATTCTTTAAATATGCATTTTTAATGCAAATGTGTATGAAATGTGATGTGAATTTGTTGCCACATTGGAAGCTGTTTTGCAAAAATGCAAAATCGTCCTCTTCATATTTCTGTTGCATAGATAGATAAAAACCAACAGCAGTGTGGTACACTACTGGTAAATTAATTATTTTATATTTATCCTTTCTTGCAGTGCTGAGGACAAACTCTATGACACACTGATTCCCAGTGCTATCAAGAATGAAGAGAGGTAGCAGGATTTTCTCTATTGCGCATTTCAGCTTTCTTGAATACAAGTTGCTGAAATCCCAGTAATGCCATGATAATGTGAAACATTCATCTGACCAATTACTGCATTATGTTGTATTGAAAAAAAAAATGTAGGCTAATTGGAATATTTTTTCAATTACAGCAAAAAACCAACTGTGTCCAGCAGTGAGACTGTGACAGTGAAGAGCTCCAACACTGTGTGAGTTAAATTGAATCAAAAAGTGTATTTATATATCAAAACTGAATATACTGCATGTAATATAACTATTAATAGCAATATTAATAAGTGTTTGTTATGCCAGGAAGTCTATTTAAATGTTGTTGTTTTCTCATTTTAATTTCTAGAGATGACACCAAAACACCAGCAGTCACAGTAAAGTCCCCCTCAACGTAAGTTGAGACCTGTCCTCCATTTTTATGTAGCACGCCATCACATCGTCTGAATTACAGCTGTGGTGATGTCATTGTTTTAACAGGCCCAAGGATAAGCTCTATGACACCCTCCCGCCTAAAGCCATCACATCTCCTGTCAGGTGAGATGTTTCAGTCAATAAATGAATAAAACAGTAGACTTATATCCATCCTCTAAACAGTTCAAGCAAAACGAAGAGGGGAATTATCATAGTAAACACCAAAACTTTGTGCCGTTGTTCACAAATGTTGTCAAAAGAAGAAAAAAAAAACTCACTGAAGCTTTCACTTTAAACTGACATCAGTTTATGTTTGTGGGGAAACTATTTACTGATTAGGAAGGTTCTTGAAGTAAAATGGTTTCTATTAAGGGGCATTCAGGTAGGGGTTGACGACAACGCAGGTCTTATGTTTTAAAACATTGGCTTATTTTTCTTTTCCCCCATAATTATTCACTATTTGTGTTGTTTTACTACATAAACCAAAGTTTGTGGTTGTAAAGTGACAAAATCTAAAACTGAGATGTGAATATTTTTGCCCAACAAACTTATTTCTGAATTGGCTTTTTTCTAACCTTTGAAAAAAATCCTTTCAGAGGACTGTGTGGGTTTAAAAAAAAAAAAAAACTTTTCCGGTAGTGTAAAACATTTTAGCAAGATATTTTTTTTTATCAATGCACAAGTTTCCTTTGTTGTACTAGTAAAATTAAAATTAAAAAATAGTTTTTACTGCATCCAAATAATGTCTTAACTCATTATTTATTTATTTGATGAACAGCTACAACTCAAACACTGATGATACTCCCTACACTCCCACCAGCTCATACAAGTAAGTATCTAAAGTTAACTACTGCAATAAACTATACATCTGGTGTTATCTTTAATCCTTTCTCTGTTTGCACAAACACAATAGTGACTATAAAACCTACTCCTACTCCAGACCAGACTCCAGGTGGGTGGCAGAGGAAGTGAACAACAATCGTTCGGTGAAGAATAAGTGCAACAGAAATGTAAACTGTGCCTCTGGTTCTGTCTTCTTGCAGCTATGAGTATAGCAGCCTCAACAGCCCCTCTCTCTACAGCTCCTCATCGTACAAGAGCAGCAGGTATGAAATGATCTCAACCGATGCTTGATAGGAATTGGGTGCAAGCCATAAGGTTAACGGCAAAAACACTCTTTTGTGTTGTGTCTCTCGCAGCTTGTCAGATGACATTCTGTCAGATCCGATCTACTCCAAGTCTTCCACGAAGAGTGTTTATCAGTCCCCTGACAGGTCAGAAAAGAACACCGCCAGCATCTCTTGATGATGAAATATGCAGCACAAAGAAACTGCAAAATGCTAAATGCCAAAGTCAGCAGTGAATATGTGTACCACCAACATGCTGACGTAAATCGTCGCTACAGTTGCTTAGCACATGACATGAATTTTCAAGCCTGAGAAAAATCTTTGAGTTTGAGCCAGACAAGGGCGGCATTAAATAAACCGTGACCTGTTAGCTGCAGCATTGCTAGGCAAGCCGAGGGCAATGCTTAAAGCCGCCCATCCAACAATTGTTTGAGGCGAAGAGAGTGTCCACCAAAGTAGCGTTTCACCATTTTGCCAGGTTCAAAATGTCTTCCTGCAAAATTGTTGCTGTTGGCTTGCAAGACTTTCACTAACAATGAGATTATCGCAAAGGAGTGAGTTTCAAGGTTTCATGGAGGGTCGAGGTCAAGGATAGGTGACCTGAGGAGACGTGCTGATGGACTTTTCACAAAGTTAAAGTTAAACTAGCATGTTTTAAAAGGCAATGGTGTTTTGTTTGAAACAGGCCTGTGCTGGAGAAGGACCTGTGCACCACCTGCCGAAAGCCCTTCACCGGAGACGCCAAGATGGTCCTGGACGACATGAAGATCAACTGCCACGTCACCTGCTTCAAAGTGAGACCTTCAGTTTCGAGATGCAACTTTTATTCATCAACTTGAATGCTTTGTGACAGATCAACACGGAATGGAGCATAACCGAGGATTTTCACATTTAAAAAAAAAAAACCTGATCAGAAAACAGTTGCGTTCCAGTTTTATTCAACCCCCTTCCTTCTGGTACCCCTCAATAAATTGCAATCCAGATGGCTCTTTGTTATTATATAGAGTCCAATTACTCTTCAAAGAGAGTATTAAGTGAAGCTCAGGATAATTCTTGACTAATTTTTGCAACAGGTCATGTTAGGAAAAGCAGCTTAAATGTGGAATGAGATACTGCGGTTAGATGAGAACGACCCTGAACGCATCATCCATAACAAAGAGTTGAAACTTTTTCCTCCCGTTTCATACTTTTTTCTTATGTATTATACTTGACGTTTGTGGCTGTGATGTGACAAAATGTTTAAAAACGTGAGGGTCATTACTGCTTTTGCAAGTCTGTGTCAATACTGGGTATCGATGGGTTTGCAAGCAGCACAGAGAGGCTGCACAAAAATCCACAACACTCCCTGTCAATACATGTAAAATATGTGAAATACATCACAGAAGTCCTCCTCTGGCCTTTTCCCCTCGGCGCAGCTTTGAAATCCTTACATAAATGTGCTTAGTGACATTTATCCAGAAGACGTCAGACATTAACAGTCATCAGCCGGGCTGCTGTGTGCTAAGCATGATTATCCGTCTTCATTTAAGCGTCTGTTTGTTTTGGCAGTGTGACGTCTGCAACGGCTCTCTGGGCTACATGAAAGCTGGGGACAGCATGTGGATCTACAAGCGCAAGGTGCACTGCGAAAACTGCTTCGAGAGCACCAGAGGTAAATGAACGATCTCGTTGCTGGATCTTTGTTGTTGTTGTTGTTCGACTCTGCAATCAATACATGTGAATGAACACAATTCCTTTCCTCCTGACAGAAAAATGGCGCCGCTGAGCCTCCTCAAAGATTACTGCATTCTGATGGTGTGGGTGACGAGGGTCATACTGAGATGTCTTTAAGTGGGTGCTTTGAACAAAATAAATCGCAGTTACATAACGTAAAAATCATTGTCATGTGACTCTACAGGCCACACATGGCATAAAATCTACTAATATGTCCGTATTATAATCCTGCTGTCTCTACATCTACATTGTACATCTCTTTCTATAGTTTCTTTAATGTGTCACTTCTCGGAGGACTCTTGTGAGTAACACGACAGGATATTCTACAATATTGAGGGCCGGGGTTTTATTCTTCGTGCAATAAGGGCAAATAAACAAACTACTTTATTTACATTTTTTCTTGAACGTCCCTGTTCTTTAGGTCTATGTTTACTGCTAAATTATTATGTGATAATACAGAACAAAACAAGATAATAAAGAAAGGCTTGTACTTAAATAAAATTTTAAAATACTGACGACTTTGTTTGTTTTTTTGTTGTTTTTTTTTTAAACCGGATGCTAAAATCTAAAGTAAAAGGTCAGGCTGTCTTTATTGTTAGAGGGGAATTTAAGAATACCTGTTTGCAATTCTCTATACGAGCGTGTCTTTGTCTTTGTGGAACCTACAACTGAGCAAATAAAGTTAATGCTCAGTTAATATATGTTAAATATATTTTTCAAATTATTAAAGCACTTTGCAATGTTCTTTTTGTGTTTTTCAACTGCAATGGAATATAAATACGTGGCGGAAGAGCAAACGGCATTTGATCAGCACTGTGTCTACTATAAATTGAAAGACAGCCCTAAATAAAGCCGCAACACTTGGTCTGTACGTAAAATACACGGAGTGCATTTTTCAATAACTTTGTCAATAAACGGAATTCAAAATCAACTTGCTATTATGTCTTTGCTGGGTATTTACCCAATTCCTTGGGAGAGTTGATCCAAGACATGAGCAAACCAAGTAGGGGGCCAAAAGTTCATCAGACTAAAGATGTCAAAACATGAATTTTGTCCATAAGGCTAAAAAGACCAAATGGTTCAAGATGATAAAAATACACATTTTATTAAGTGTTTAAATATCAGATTTGTTTTATTTTTTATAATACAACAGAAGGAAAGTTTGCATTAGTTAAGTTGTGCATCATGACAGGTCATTAGGCGTCAATGTATATATTGTATATAGCTGCACATTAGTCAGTAAAGATGACAATTTTCCGTGTAAATGTGTCCTCCTGCATTTCAGTCACGACTGTCCGAGCAAAAGAGTAAGTCAGAAAAATAACTTCACGATTCTGCTAGTGAAAACAAATTTAATATATCATAGTTGTAATATGGTGCACATACAGTTTGTCACTGTATGGGTTAAAATGCAAAGACTCCTGGGCTCCTTTAATATTTAACATTAAATTTTAGAGCAAAAAGTAAAAAGCTACAAAAAAAAACACCTTCCAGTAAACAAAGACATTGCGCATATCTGTGCTTTTAAATGTCTTCAGAGTGGCCATAATAAACACCTCCTCGGTGGTGGTGTGATGGGAATTTAACTCGAAGCTGCTGACCAATGAGGTGCAGGCTGTGCAGTCATCCCAGCAGCAGCAGCATCAGTATCAGTGTGAGTCTCTCTCTGAGTAGTGGCTTTAAGGGGGAATCTGGACACCCTCTCTGAATCGAAAGAGACCCTCTGACAGCAGGCCGTGCGTTCCGCTCCCCTCAATGTGCTTGTTAGCAAATGGAGGCAGAGGTGCTGAACCCCCCGAGGATGGCGGACGTCAACGGCAACAATAAAATCGCCAACGCGGAGCTGGAGGTGCTGAAGCTCCAGGAGCTGGTCCGAAAATTGGAGCGGCAGAACGAACAATTGCGGAGCCGGGCGAACGCCGTCAACAATTGCTCGGTCGGCCCTCGCCCCCACACCTCGCTGTCGTGTCTGCACGGGGCCGCGGCGTGTCCGAGCGACGGCTTCTCCTGCAAGTACGACGCGTCGAGTCCGACGCGGCCGTGTTTCTCGGCGCCGCGGGCGCCGGCGGAGGAGCCGTTCGCGTATTTTCAGCCGAGCTGCGCGTCCCCTGGCGCCGCCGCGGAGGACGGCGGCGGCGGCGGCGACACGACCGTGTTGGACGAGGTCGATGTTCTGGACCTGAACGCCGTGCTCCCCGTCGGAGAGCCCGACAGCTGGTAACCACTGTTGTAACGTCGGACAGCCTATTGTGGACGCATGTTTGTGCTTTGCATAAATTCATATGGAAAAACTCTGTCTCACTTGTGTTCACAGACGTTAATAGGGAAGACATGTTTATTTTTATTTATTTCCCCACCCCTCATATACAAGGTAATCCAGCATGATTTATTAAAAAAAAGAGAGAGAAAAAAGAACAAAAGGAAAGAAAATTACAGTAAAAATATTAAAAGAATAATAAGACAGTCTGAGCTGTTGGTGTAACATGCATGAAATATTCAAGAACAGAGCTCTGAGGAACCTCACATGTGATCTTTGTTTGCTCAAGATTAACAATTGTTGCATTGTAACTAAAACACAATAAGCTAGAGGTTTATTGTATTTATTTTTTTCGGTTAATATTTTCTTTTTGATTATTGTCTGGGCCAGCCCGTGGCACAAGTGAACAAAGCTTTTGTGTTGAGAAGTATATCAAAACTACATACTTGTGATTTTTTTTTTTTTTTTGGAAGAGCAAGCTGATCATGAAATCCATTTTAACGCTTTCTAAAGAGCGAAATTTTCATACTTTGATGCACAAGTGGGGACAGTCTCGCCATCCCTAGATTTTTAGGTGGACTCAAAGCTTGTGCCGCTATCAAAAATACCACAACAGCTTTGAACTCATCTTTGTGTTACATTCCCTAGAACCACTGGCAAAGAAAACTGAACTTTAACATTGGCCAGGAACAGTCTGATTACAGCATCTCTGGTTATTTCAGCAACTATTATTTTAAGCTACAATTAGTGTTTGTTTTGTAAACAAATAAGATATATTAATTGACAGATTTGGTCTCAAGCTGCTGTAAAGATTTGTAAATCCAAAACGAAACAAAAATTAATTTGCTGCTACCAAGATTGTAAACATTTCATACTAAAATCTTGTTATGTATGTGATGTGACTGATCACATTCTGATCAATGTGACTGATCAATGTGATCCTTCCCCACAAATTGACTAATACAAAAGTGCAAAGAATCAAGCTTGCAGATTTTCTAAGACATGATAGCAATGCCGTGGTGACTGGTGGGTGATTTGCGGAAAAATGCCCCACAATCGATTTCTTCCTCTTTGCGATTCCTTTGATTATGGTGTTTACTCTTCTCACGGATTACACTCAGAAACACTGGGAAAACAGTGTGCTTATTTTCACGAGGAGCTCCAGTGAAATAGACCTGAATCTTAGGATGCAGGGTGCAGCATATGTGCCGGGATGAATTTAGAAACAATGACCCCCTTCAGTCTATGATCAAACAGCTCGGCTTTGTGTGCGGTGTTCAGCCCCAGGCTGAGCTAGTGCGGAGCGCCAGAGCTGCTGACTTGGGTTGCTCTCAAACTGACATGCTGACTACTGAAGCAGCTTTACGCATCTGATGTGATGATGTGGAAAATGTAGCACACAGCTGATTGCAGCACTGATGGGGTACGGCGCTCATCTCCTGCCCTATCTTTTTTCCGTCTAGCATGACAAGCTGACCTTAAAATCACTCTCTGGCCTAGTTGTTGAATTTGAGGTCGCTTCTGTCTTATTTATGTTCTCTAACTTCGGAGAGTCCGGGAATAGATCCTTGCTAGAGTTATTTTAGCGCTCTGTGAAGAAGATGTAGCCGAGCTAACAGGGAACCAACTCTTATCATTTTAGATGTGTCTTTTTGTTTTCTTGAGATTGTTACATTGCTGTGATTTTTTCATATATTCATCTGTAGCAGTGTTGGTCAGAGGTTTGCATACCTTCATCGTTGAAGGGATTCCCATATTAATGTTGGACTTTCAATCATTTGCGCAACTGCTATTTTTGGGGATGGATTTATAACTCCGATTATTACGACGTCAAACCTCAAATACATACAACCCCGATATTATCTGGTCAAATGTCCCATTTTATACTCATTATTATAGTCTGTAACCATCGATTTCTGATGTAGCTCTGGCTGGATTTTTAACTAATCCTCATCTCAGAGTCAGTAGACCTCATTAAACTTGGTTGACTTAATGTTATATATGAAGTGTAAAGTAGGGTTCATCAATTTGCCCAGTGATAAGAGGCTTGCGACATTTCATCTCCTTAATATTAGTGATCGTTGCAAAAGCCATTTTTCATGTGTTTGGGTCACTGTCCAGTTGGTTCAAGCTGAATTTGTAGGACATCCTTTTTGATTGTTGCCTCAAACAGAACGAAACTCAGAACTCCCTCTGGCATTTGGTAAAAATACATAAAGCCCTCATTATGTTCAGTTGTGAACTACTGGTAGTGAGAGATTTCTCTGTCAAAGATTAAGTACCGCAGCGAGTGAGATCATTTAAAGGTTGTCTGTAAAGGCTGCAGAACATGACTGAAGTGCTTCTGTGTCTCAGGCTGTATGTGAATCCCAGAGCCAAGCCACCAAGTGAAAGCATGCTCAGCCCTCTCCAGTGGTGCAGGCGGGTCCTGGACCACCCTGGGCCGGAGGTGGAGCTGGCTAAGATGACGCTCTGTCACAGACTGGACCAAGGTACAGTGTGCTTATCCCTCAGATAAACAGAATTAATCTACAGTCACATTTTATAGTTGTACATGATAGGAGATTTGGACTTCTTATTGCGCAGATTACAGTGCAACTTGGGAAATGATAAGGAAACAGAAAGTCTCTGCCTCTTCCATTTTTAACAGCATGCAAGTCAAAAGTTTTGATAGTAACTTGTCCTTCACCCATTCCTTTTGCATATTAAAAATAAAAATGTGAAGCTTCTCCCAGTGGCAGTGCCTTGTGCCCCGGGTTTATGTGAAAGAGTCAGTCCTGGTAAGATATTTTACAAACCTGGCTTTGTTAATTACTGTGTAATGTTTATTCCTGAACTTGTTCCTTCAGTGTTTGAATTTATAAACCTGAGAGAAATACATTGTTGTTTGTTTGTATTGCTAGTAATTCTCACTAGTCCTGGTGAATTAGCAAAATTAGACTGTTTTCTTCTGCTTGCAACTAAAATGAACTCAAGTCGGGTGTGATGAAATTTCTAAGTAATCGGAGTTCTAACTTTAAACTCAAGACAAAAATATTATCCAGCAGGTTCTTTAGTACCAATAGCTAATTATGCATTCTATTTGAATGCCGAAGTTGCATTTTTCAAGTCTTAAAATGGAAAAAGTTAAAACTGAACATCTCCGCAAGTCAGAAATTTCATTTGGAAAGTTGGAAGTTCCAAATTAAATTTGTTTATCATCAGATTTTCTTACTAATGGTAGTTTTGCCTGGACACTGAGCACAACAGTTAGTAAATCCCACTATTTTTCCTACTTACAGCTATAGAGTGTCCTCATTTTCCACAGCCTGCAAATCTGTCATTTATGTGCTAATATAAGTCACATCAGCAATTTACAATAAACCAAATCTGACTTATGCCCATCTAGAAACAGATGGATAACCTCTTAGGGTCACAATCCACTTTAAAATATATTACCAATATCTGGGACAAGGGATTATTAAAAGCATTTATATGCTTATATGCATATAAATGCAATAACTGGTACATATGTGTGCCAATAAATAACATTTGCTGCTGGACGAGACTGTAATGCGTGGGGATGTTGTTACCATAGAAACACCGGTTACATTAAATGCACATTTGAAGCAGATTTCACAGTTTCGACAGCCTGCTTCAGAGAGTCTTTTGAAGTGAAAGCTCATACATGGGTACAAGATGGTCATGTACGTGGTTTTGTTTTCAAACTCTTTCCCTGTGATTAAATGTCCTCACACTGTGGGCTTGGGTCCACCCTGTGACCCGGTAATGAGCATCGGTGTGGACGTTTCAAGGACTTGTTCTTTCTCTCAAGTTGGCTCTCCTCCTCGGGGTCCTGAATACACCCTTGTGTCTTGAACAAACCAGCAGCAGTTTTGTAACTTGCCGTGAATGCCGGTTTTATTCTGTAATGGTTGCGCCTAATTGTGTAAGGAATGCAAAGCACTCCACTTCGTCAGGAGAGCACCTCTAAGACTGCTAATAAGTGAGGATGGGCCCGGCGCTTCCCACATTGGACAGGTCAGACAATAAAGAGCAATTTACTCAACATTTAAGATAATTCTTAAGATAAATATTACCGTCTGCAAAGGTGAAGAGTTTGTTTATGCCCTGCTAAATTTCAATCGACCTTAATTTGAGGTATTTAAGTTGGGCATTCAGCTAAGATATGAGGTCAGATTTGACGAAAATTAGCAATATTCAGAAACATGTAATGAATTGAAAAGCATTGCAGATTTGCGACTTAAAAGATTTGCAACAAAATAGATGTATGCTCAGATTCTGAAGCAGTCCATGAATATAATTTCATTTTTGGATGGTGATGTAGCCTAAATGCACAATCCCTGCTTAACCTAAGACCCTTCTCCAAAAAAAAATAAATAAATAAATCTGTGATTTAGTTTAGCTCAATAAGCTGCTATTGGAGGCTAAACCCTGTCTTACCGTCTTTGCTTTTTCTGATCCAATCATTTAAAATATCAATTTTGATCTGCAAGAGGCAGATTAACATGGGCCTGAGTGACTCAAACTGTGCTGTGTGCGAGAGCGCAACATCGGGGGAGAGCAGTCGGTCTAACATGTCCTTCACTGCTTGTAATCTTGTTTCTGTAGCGAAGCGGTGGCGAGGAGTGTCCTCTGTCCGTCCATACAGCTGCATAGAGGGACTGTCCACTCTCAGCTGTCCCGTCCTGCCTTACGCTAAACCTGCTGCACTAACTGAGACCCCAGGTAACACAAAGCTGCACACGTCACCGCTACTAACCACAGGACTCACTCCAGGATGATTCTATCAGAATTTTGGTTCCGTTAAACCGGACTGAAGCATCCGACTGAGGCAAAATGCTTTGCGAAAGCAACAAAGCCAATCAATTCTGATCATTATGTTTGGATATATATTGGATATTTTGGTGTGGTTTTAGTAGTGTTATATTTGCATTAAGTTGATCATTATATAAAGGCAGGTTTTCTGATGCTCCTGAGACTGCTGTGCGTATCTAAAAATAAAACATGAGAGCAAAATAGTACTTTCACGTTTTTGCAGAGTTGATGGGATACGGAGAAGAATGATCAATAGGTTGTTGTGTCTTGTGCGATTATTCATAGTTTTTACCACCACAAGCCTCAGTGTGTTCTATTGGGATTTTATTAAATCGATCAACACTTAGAAGGACGTGACTGAAATGTGGAAGGAAACTGATACATGGTTTTGAGACTTTTATACAAAGAAATACTTTGTGGAACTGCTTTTCAGCGCGGTAATACCTGGAGTCTGAATATCTCTGAACATCTGTGAACTTTCAAATCTTTCCACAGATTACAGATGTGGACTTTGACTGGGTCGTTCCAAACCAATGAAAGTGCTTTGATCTTATCTTGGTCTAACACACTACAGTCCATTGGGTGTAAATAGTTTTGCTCTTTCACTTTGATTATTTAAAGTCCGCTAGACTCTGTGCGTAATCATCAGACGTAACCTTCTTCAACTTCAAATTTATATTTTAATCCAAATTAATCCGAAAGTTGTGCCAAAAGCAGTTGTTGCTTCCGTTATTGACATAACCCAGATTCTCCAATAACCTGCTTCGTGCTGCTTGGAATCAGATTACGTCGAATTCCAGAGAAGAGATTATATAGTCAGACCCTGAAGATGTTTGGAGATGACCAGTCTCTTGTTCAACTGGAGAAAAACTAAATCCAGCATAACTTAAGGTAGAAATATCAGCAAAGTAAGGCTTAAATATCGTCCGTTTCGTTTCCTTTGAAGCCTCAGTGCCATCGTCAGTCCAGCCCGTTGTCCAACCGGCTCCCCCTCCCAGGGCCAGCTGCAGCCTCAACGACAGAGCGCCCACCTTCCTGTCGAACTCGGCTCTCCACAGTAAGACCTCACTGCCAGCATGTCTGTTAGTCACTCATCTCCTTTAGTGGGAGTGAATCAATTAGGAAGTATTATCTGTCCACGGAGCGTCTTTAGTGGGTGTCATAAAAAAAATAAATAAAAAAAAACCTTTTGAGAATGAGTGTCGCCTTCATCGTTTTAGATGTCGGTCGCCGCCACGCAGCCATCACACCCCAGTCTTCACTGGACAGTGACATAGGTGTGTCAGAGCTGGAGGAGGACTCCATCTCCATGGGCTACAAACTGCAGGACATGACAGACGTGGAGGTCATGGCACGACTCCAAGAGGAGAGTGAGTAAACTGAAAATATTTATATGTATATTTTAAAAATTACTTACTCTTTATGTAGCTACGGTAACTCACAGAGATTTAAAAGATCTTTTTAAAGAAATTCCTGAGCAGTGCAGGTTAAGACAGGATGAGTTACAGCAGTCTAAATATTTTCATACATGCAGCTATAAATACAGATCCATGATGAGTGTTTTCATCAACATCAGGAATACATCTATATCTTCCTGAAAGCACAAACTCTTGCTAGTGGAGTTGAATTCAATTGGCAAACCCTAAGAAGTGGCGACTATTTGCAGATTGAGACAATTTTAAATTTCTCTGAGTTTCCAGCAAGCACAAACTGACAAATAGTTTTATTGTATACGTTGTAGAATGAAAATCCGCAGCTTTTACTTTAGTTTTTGACCCATAACTCTCCTGTGTATCGGTAATAGCCATCATGAGCAGAACTGACCCAAAGACCAGACCCTGAGGGACAACAAGCAGGACCTTATCTAAAAAATAAATAAAAAAAAACCTTCAGGGCCAACATGTGGATGTTATATGTGTGTGAATAATTATCTTGTTGTGAAAGAGTACATAAATAAATACTTCCCATCATGTGAGAAATTGGTAGAAAAACTATGAACATTAAGCTTTCAAATTTGTGAAAAAAACATTAAAAATTGCAGGAATTAATTGGTGGTTCAAAAACTAACCACCAAATGTTGACACAACATACAGTAAGTTGTAATGTGAGTCAGCCAAATTGTAGCATTTTCTTTTAACCCATTTGACCAAAGCATTCAATAATTTTGTTGAAATGAAAGATGGATTTCTGAGTACCTCGTGGACGGTGCCGTATCTCTGCTCATGCTTCCTTGTTCTGTCTATGGCTCACAATGAAAATGCTGATGTGTTGTTGTATGGGGGGGACGGAGAGAGGTATGTGACCTCTGAAACGTTGACTTTGAGTAGCCAGCTCATAAATTATGCAGACCATTTCAGAAATATGCCCTATATCAGTCTGGCTTACTTATACAGCAGCTGAATAATAGATGAGTGGTGCCTCTATTCGGAATATATCGTATACACTATACAGTTCAGACTCGTGTTTTCATCAGGATAAAAGTATCGATCCCCTCTCCTCCAGGCCTTCGCCAGGACTACGCCTCTACCTCTACCTCAGCCACGGCCGGCCGTCGCAGCTCCAGTTTCTCCTTGCACTCCCTCAGGCGCTGTGAGTTGGACCTGGAGGAGGAGGACGAGGAGGACGAAGGCTACGACCAGCTGCCGCCTCCCCAGCCTCGACTCTTTCGCACGGGCTCTATGCAGCGGGGCAGCCTGCCCCACTCTCACACCTTCTCCAGCTTCAGAGACTGCAGGCGCACCTCGGCCGCCCCCCAGTTTTCACTCAGCGGACTCTCTCAGCTGTCCGGACCCTCCAGCCTGATCGCAGACACACACGCGGCCTACAGGAGCGGAACAGGTGAGTGTTTTCTGTTTGCAAATTCAAATTTGGACGTTTGCATGCAACCCCTTTTTTTTTTTTTGCTAAAGGTCTTGAATGCAGTAGTTCAATGCAGCAAGATCTGAGCACAACTTTTATTACTTATTCGTTTAAGTAATCTGCAGTTTAAAATGATGGGATGATATGCTGATATAAACAAAAGTTCTGAATGAAAAAGAGGAGTTGGTAGAAAAACATCTACCTAATGCCCTCACCCTTCTCTGAAAGGTCAATTCATTAAACCACAAAAGCGAAGCATCAATCGACTATAGAGATACACCTTTAAGCACAATTTATATAAAAAAGTAATAACAAACAAAATAATTTATCTTTCCTACTGAGTGAATATGCCACATTTTACCTTGATTAGGGTATTGTATAATATTAAAATCTACTCTCTTTGGTTTCTCTTGCCAGATGACTCCACAGATTTGTTCCATAAACAGAAATACAATGTTCCATTTGTTGAGTTATAGTTTTGTTGTTGTTTATTTTTATCTCAGATCCTCTCAAATTATAAGTGCTATTTCCTTTAGTAAATCTTTTTTGCACACGTGCTAACGTGCGCTAACGTTTTTGAATAGACAAGCTACGGAGAAGCATGCCCAACCTGATCCGAGCTCCCAGCATGCCCAGTGTTCCCAGTATTCCGTGCCTGGCCTCCCCTGTCAACCCACCCTCCAATGGCCCCTCCTCTTTACCACCAATGCCCTCCCTCCGGAGCAGCCAGAGTTTTGACTCGTCCAGCGGGCTCCTCCGGCTCCAGTCCTCCAGTAAGACCCTTGTGTCTACCGATAAATCAGCCACACGGAGCTCGGTTCTTCTATAATTCAAGCCTGTCTTGTGGGTTTCCCACTGTGTTTTCAGTCCCTTCCCCAGGTCAGCTCACCCAGCGAGTCCAGAGCGTCGGAAACTTCTCCAGCACTCCACGACAGCAGCTGAAAGCCACAGCCTACGTCAGTCCCACGGTGCAGCAGGGTCCCACCTCCACTTTCCTGTCCACCTCCGCCAGTTTGAGCTGCATCCCGAGCAGCACAGCACTTCCTCAGCCCCTGAAAGCCAGTGGTTTGCTGCCGCATGCTCTGAAGACCGGCATCAGCCAGTCGCCCGCCCCGCGCAGCTCGCTTCCTCGTCCGGCTTCCTTAGTGGGGGCGAGTGGACTTCCACGTGCGAGTAAAATCATGCAGCCCACGCGCAGGTATGATCCAAACCGTACAATCAGGTACAACAAAGGTTTTTTTTTCCATTAATCTTTTTGTGTTGTTGTTTGGTCGGTAATTTTTTTTGTTTTATTTTTCATTTTCAAATGCAAACGTACTCGGGAAGTGTTGTGTGTTTCTTTTATTTTATTTCTTTTAATGTGAAACTTGAAAACAACAATAAAAATGGGCGACCTAATCATTAAACTAAATTTATTTGGTAGGTACTCATAAATTTTGATCAGTTATTTTTTTTCAAAGGACCGTATCAAGTTAATTATGGTGAAGCAAATTTCCCAATTTAGTTTTTCTTTTCATTGTGAAGGTTACTGACCTCTGTTCTGCCAGTGTTATGGTTTGGTGTGATCCTACAATACCAGTAGCACTTCAGAATGCTTTGTTCTGTAAGACATAAAAGCATAAAGCGTTATGTGATTGATGTGCACAGGCTTCAGATCTATATCACTGAACTTTACTGCTTAAATATGCTGCAATTAAACACAAGTCAAACTTTAAACCCAACAAATCCAGTCAGTGACCCAGAAAGCAAAGCACAGAGAGGAGAAGAGGGAAACAAGGCGAAACTACTTGTGCTCAAAGGTTATGTGAATAACAATTCCAATAGCTACAGATCAGAAGTGATAACTGAGCATCAGCGTAGTTGCAGTAATTATCTCATACCTGTAGGGGGCGACGCTGGCTCAGGTCTATATATGAACTGCGAGCCCATCCTTCTACATATCTTGTTCTGCGTCCAAGAACCTTCATTCACTGTTTTAAATGATGCCTGATAACACTAGCAGGGTGTCACCACGTGTTTCCTCTGTGTTCTACAAGTTTCCTAATCTTATTATCATTTAATTGTATTTGATCGGGTTAACCTTTCTTTTATTTATTTATCAGATGCTCAGTAGACTTGCTTCCTTCTTTCCACAGTTTGCTCGCTCCTCCAAAGAGCCTGGCTGCCCTGAGCGCCCTGAGGGACGGCAGCTGGAAAGACGGCTGCTACTGAGCCCAAAAGGACCGAACTGAGGTGAAGTCTGAGGGCTGCACAGGGCTACTCTGCATGGGAGCAAAGTACTGTTTTAAAATGATGCTGCCAAGAGCTCCCAGAGAAAGGGACTGTTAATGTGAACACAAAGACTGAGAAAAGTGTGGATCCAGCAGGCTGGATCTAAACTTCCTGCTTAAACACTGATGACACAATGATAACAACAGGCAATACTCTGATAATGAGACTCTAAATGTGAAAGAAGAAATCCTCTTTTATGTTTATTTTTGTTCTTTTTCGAGTTTTTCTTGTTGACGATTATTACTTTAATTCGTTAGAGTGGAAATTTCTCTCCAGCCTAACGTTTCCGTACATGCTTTGAGTGCTTTGAATGGTTTTCTGTGGTTGATTTCGCGAGTAATGTTATTTTACTTTTCATTCCGTGGCAAGACATAGAAGAAGACGCTCAAACTGGAATGAAGTTACTTCCTGTTAAGCAGTGTTGTGTTTCTTGACAGTTCTGTTTTATGGCTGGACCTTGCAGCACTTTAGATGGGTATTATGATTCACCTGTAAAAGTAAATCATCTCCTTCTTTTTTTTTTCTGTTTTCTTTTTTTTTAATCAAATATGATATTCATTTGTGTCGGAGTGCACATTTCATATTGAGGCTACTTTCTTTCATTTTCTGTAATTACATGACATCTTTACAGTTATTTCATAAATTTAATTGTTGCAGTAATATTGCACATGCTTTTTATGGATCACAAACAAAAAAAAGAGGGGCTTAATTTTTAAAACGAATAAATCATTTCAAAGCACGTTTGTCCGCTCTTTCGCTCACCCGATGTGGTAAAACGGAACAAAACGGATTCAGAATCTGTTAAAGATCAAGTTGAGCGGCACATTTCTGTTTTGTTTCCATGTGTAAAGTCTGCCTTGTTCCAGTTCTGTAAGTTTATCATTAAGTCTTTCGCTATGTTCATTCCTGGTTCATCTCTCCATTTTGGTCCTATTCACAATCACAAACTACAAAACATGACAATAATCTTTCGATTCTATTTTTCTGCCCTTTTTTCAATCAAAATTACACAGGATGCATAAAACATCGTGTGTTGAAATCAGATTCTGAGCAAATCGTTGATTCAAAACAAATATTTGTTTTGGTAGAAAAATGATTTTTTTTGGGGGTGGATTTTAAATAACTTTACCTTAAACCCAATGATTTATATGTTTGTTTTTTTAGCTAAAGTTTCATGATAAATGTAGAAAAGGAATATTGAACTTTTCACATTGTCTGTAGAAGTCAGGCAGAGCATTGAACCGGACAGATGTTTGCTGCAGCAAAGACCCTGGAAGAGCTGAGCTGACTAATCTTTAACATGCCTGTGTTTTGAAGGGTAGTCTCCAAAGTAACGTTCAGGGTTGTACAGTTAAGAAGCCATAAGTATATTCTCCTGCTGTTGGGAAACTTGCAGGAAGCTCGGTATTTCTAAAAATGCCTAACAAAGCTCAAGAGGTAAGTTCTAAACTTTTTTTTTTGATACACAAGCTTGACATACACTACATCTAAGATTGCTAGAGCATTTATCATGCCATTTTTTAAAAAAAAATAATAAAAAATTAGGATGCTGTGACCAACCTGAGGACGCTGCAGGAGATTTCCCAACAACTGGGTTTTGAATGGGCAGTTCTGGCATCTGAACTTGGTTTCAGCAGGGCTGAAATACACCAGTTCCACACCAAATCACCAGAGAAGAGCGAACAGGCCAGGCTCATGCTGGAAAGATGGTACTATTTATGTGTGTGGGGGTGGGTCTGCGCATTCAAGTTTCAGAACTTCATTTCTTTGAAAGAAGAAAAAAAATTTTTTTTTAATGTCACAGTAGTTTTGCACCAAATTTACTTTGTATCACTGTATCACCTATGGGATACAAACATTAGAAAATGTTGCACCTCTCTCCTTTTTTCTGATATTGGATTGATTACCAGGTATGAGCGGTCATGGGACAAGCCAAATAAGACCAAAATACTCCAAGACGCACTGGAGCGAGCAGGTCGGCGTGACCTCGCAGAATGGCTGCGCTGTCTCCACTGGGGTCATCAGAAGTTGAGTAAAAAGGTGGAACTGCCCTCAGCATTCCCTTTCATCATCACCATCCATAAGACCATCCGCAACCAAGACGCCCTGCGCAGAATCAACGACCTCAGCCGGAGATTCACCTGAAAAGACGTGGCTTTTGCATACAAAGGCCATGTATGCAGATCTGGTCATATTTATTACTGATCTTACATTACATGCATAAATTATAAACCTAGACCAAACACTGACCAAACAACAGAAGCATCTTATATGGAGTCTTGTAACTAAATAAATACTTTGCAATAAAACTACAAAGCAGTTATTAGGGCTCAGAGTGAGTTATTTTAATTCAAAGTTTATTAGTCTTTAGGACTTCCTGCAACTTGTAGGTCGGTGTGTTGGGTAAAGGGGCCAGTTACATAAAATTATTATTATTATTATTAATCAAAGCAAAAATTATGATTGGTTTATCTTGTAACTAAAACCCAATTGCAAGTAAATTTTCCCAGAAATCAAATAATATGGGTTTAAAATGTATTTTTACCTTTTAACCATAGTAAAGACGAAAGTAAACATAGTGTGCAGTTATTCACACTATGTTTACCTAATGTTTCGCTTCATTGGGCTGTCCAGGAGTCATTTTATTAGGATTCGTTCATTGATCTTTTGTGTCTAATTACAAAATTATTGCTTTCATCAGATGTAGAAGACGATGTAATATTTATCCTATTCCATTTATTATTAGGTGTTGTTAAATGACACTAGTCTGTTTAGCCATCTCGATCCTTAAATTATTTATGCTTTTCACAGGGAAAGAGTCTTTCGCTAATCAAATAATTTAAATACTTAATTCGCTTGAATCTCGGTCAACCTAACACGAACTGACACAGTTTCGCAAACCAATCAGAAGGCTGCGCCATAATCTAGCAAGGTTGTGAGAGCCTACAAGTTCAGCATGCAGCAAGGCTTCAAAATAAGAGATTTAAGTTTCTACTTTGGAGTTAGAAAGGTTTTGATTTTAAACAAACAAAGTAGCTGATGTTGTAAAATAAAATTATACAGCATTATAAGGAACTCAAGATATGAAAATAAAGCGGACGAAAAAGCAGTATTTGTGATGATTCACAGAGAGCGTGCATTATTCTGAAACTCCATCTCCGGAAGTAAGAAGCAGCCCACTCCAAACAGACGCCTATTTAACCGTATTGTAGCTGCCTGCTTGCTGCTATCAAAACAAGAAGAAAGAGCTTTGACAGCAACAAGAAGTGACGCTCTGTTTGTGGTTAGTAGATTACATTTCGTTCAGGAGCGAGACTGAGCCCATTTGGACACCGAGAAATGTTAGTTTTTGGACGCTCAGGCGGACGTTCGGCTGCAGCGTATTTAACCAGGTTTGATTTTCGTCGACGAGTAGGCAGAAGCGCATCATGTTTGCCGCCTGACAACTTGTGACTCTGGGCTTTAAAAGGGAGGGTTTGCAGTGATGGCCTCGTCGCTGGGTTGCTTCAACGGTCCGGAGGTGCTGGAGGACGTGGACCACGCTCGGGGCTTGATGCACGAGCTGAAACTGATGTACGACTCTCGGTTGCTCGGCGACGTTACCATCCGGGTTGAGCGTGACGATGAGGAGGAAGAGGAGGAATCGCTGGATTACCGCGAGGGAGGAAGAGTTGACGCGGGTCGAGCGTTTCTGTGCAGCCGCAACGTCCTGGCCGCTGCCAGCCCGTACTTCAAGAGCATGTTCACGGGCGGGCTGAACGAGAGCGCCCAGGAGAGGGTGCTCATCCGCGGCGTGGACTCTGAATCCATGTCGGTCATCATCGATTACTGCTACACGGGCAGGGTGACCATCACGGAGGGCAACGTGCAGCGGCTGTACGCGGCGGCCAACATGCTGCAGCTGGAGTACATCCGGAAAGCCTGCTCCGGCTTCATGACCAGGAGGCTGGATCACTCCAACTGCGTGGGGATGCTGAAGTTTGCGGACACCTACGACAATCCGGAGTTGAAGGAGAACGCCCAGGCCTTCATTGCCAGGAACTTCAACCAGGTGTTTAACGGAGGGGATCTGTGCGAGCTGAGTTCGGATCAGTTTAAGGAACTGTTGTCTCTCGACACTTTGGATGTGGACTGTGAGAAGACGGTGTGCTCTGCGGCTGTCCAGTGGCTGGAGGTGAACGCGCCTGTGGGTAAAGAGGACGCCCTGCAGGTGCTGAAGTGTGTGCGCTGGAGCCTGTTCAGCGAAAAGGACAAGTGTTACCTGGAGAGCTTGGCGGTGAGGCCTTTGATCGAGGCATACCTGGCATCCTTCTTCAGCAGGTCTGCAGAGGACGGCTGCGCCATGTCTGTGCCTCTGGACGCACCAAAACACAGAATAGGCGTGAACGCGAAGGAGATGATCCTCTTCTTTGGCCTGCCCAACGACAACATCATGTGCTGCGACCCCTACTCCGAGGACCTGTATTTTATGGCTCCGCCTTTGGAAGATCTCAGCAGTCAAGATTACAAACGCTCCACCATGGAGTCGCTTATCGTTTGCGGCACGCCGGACAACAACTTGTACTTGGCTTCCCACCTTTCCAAACACTTCTGGCTGTACAATCCCGTCCTCAACAGCTGGCAGGAGTTGGCGGAAAGGATGCTGGGCAGAATCCACTCAGGGATGGGCTACCTGAACGGCCACGTGTACCTTCTGGGAGGAAGAAATCCAGTCACAGACGTCAGATTAAAGGAGGTGGAGTGCTACAGCATCCAGAGGAACCAGTGGACGTTGGTGGCCCCGCTGCCTCACTCTTTGGGGAAAATGCAAGTGGTGGCTCTGCATGATCACCTGTACGTGGTGAACAAAAGGAGAATGCTCTGCTACGACCCCAAGAGAAACCGCTGGCGCCACTGTGGCTCGCTCCGAAGGGACAAGCTTCACAAGGCCTGCGTCTTCCAGGAGCAGATCGTCTGCGTGTGCGACATCCCCGTGATCAAAGCCTACAGCCCCGCAAGAGGGGAGTGGAAGAGGCTGGGGGACATCCCCATCGACAGCCGAGCGCTTAACTACCAGGTGATCCAGCACAGCGGCAAGCTGCTGCTCCTCACGCAGACGCTGCTTCAGCACAACAAGAACAGGGTCCTCATCCACGAGTACGACCCCGCTCGGGACGTGTGGAAGAACATCATGGCCGTGTACGTGTCCACCCTGGGGCCCGTGTGCGTGTCGACGCGCGTGTACCCGGCGTGCCTCGGGTCCGCTCACAGCTTCTCCACGGAGGAGGACGACGACAGCGGCTCCAGCGCCGACTGGGACCTGGACGGCTTAACGGACGCCGACTCCGATTCCGGCAGCTCCAGTTCGTTCTCTGATGAGAACTGGTAGGGAATCGATGTTCCCTTGTCAAAAGAACTGTTTATTTATAATGGCTATTTATTTTTACGGGGGATTTTTGTTTGCCACTGGTGACGTTTCAGTATTAAAGCAGCCATTTAACTTGAAGATATAAGTTAAGGACTGGGAGAGGTTACTTTTCTTTCTATTTCACCCAATAACAATATTTGCATCATTTTGAGATGAAGTAAATACAACAAACATCTCTGTGTAATGACAGACCAACACACAAGGGCATAAATTGGAAGGGAGAAAAAAAAGCATTGTTACAGGTTTCTGCAAGTATTCTTAAAATACACATTTATATCCTTTCACTGCCAGCACAGGGATAGACACCTTTTTCTTGCCATTATCTCAACACTATTTTTACCATATATGTGTTCTTCCTACTTCCACAGGTACACTTTTTTTTTTGTCCGTTAAGCTGTTAATTTTTTATACTTTTTTATACAATTGCCTCAGTGGGAATGCCAGATGGCTACATACACGTGAATAACTTGGGATGAAGAGTGAACTTTAGACATTTGAATTAGGGGTTTCGTCCCATTCTTGGTGCTTAAACATCTCTCATGTATTCATGTCCCTGTTTGCAAAACTCTAGACTTCATTTGGCTCTGCCAAAGCAGTGGGAACTCTGGAACAATTTTTTTTATTTTATTTTCCTATTTATTATTTTTAATCATATGGACAACTATAGAGGGTAGTATTTAATTATTTGTACTCTGAGTTTTGTTTCATAATGACATGTTTTAGATCAAGTTTGTGTTTAACTTGAACATACGCTCACACGCCAACTTCAGATCGGTGTAAAATCAGAATTTTGAGGTCTGGCAGCTTAAGTGCCTCTCGTTTATGACTCCAAACTAAACTGGACGATAAACAGGGCTTTCTCTATGCAGATGATGTGATTCTGCACTCAGTAAGTGGTGAATTTTGTGATTTTTTTTTTTAGGTTGAAACCACAAAGTCAGTGTTTGCTGCAGTCTCAGGTTTGGGCTCGAAAGCCTTCTTGCCATGTTCAACTTTCTTTTTGTTGTGATTACGAGTGGCTCATTTTAACATGTGTATTCAGATCTATGTGTTTTTCGTGTAGAAAGACCATTTCATTTCTGCTTTCCAAAATGAAATAAAATGTACTCTGCTTCAACGAACTGCTTCTGCTTAAACAATCATGATGTGGAGATGAATCGGTATTTCTGTCAGCATACAACATTAGTAACAGTGGGTTTTGTTTTACCCAAAGGGGCGATGAGTGTTTAGCTTGACTTTACATTTACGTTTTACAGATTAGGTGATTTTATTGCATACGTCAAAAATAAACTTGTCCATTATATCTAAAAAAAAAAAATGTAATTTTGGTGTCTTTTGTATTAAACCACCTATGTTGAAAGCAGACTTCTGACAGTCTGAAAGTACATGAAATTACAGTACAGAGAAACATGTGCAATGAAGTATAACTATTTTAGCGATGAATTTAAACAAAAGATGGATCTTGTGACATGTGTTGATCAGTTAGTAATAAAATAGGAAAATCAATGTTGACCCATCCATCCATCCATTTTCTGTTCACCCTTGTCCCTAGTGGGATTCAGCTGCGTTCCAGGCGAGACAACCATGCACACATACGCACACACACACACACACACACACTCACACATAGGGAGAATTTAGAGAAACCAATTAACCTGACAGTCATGCTTTAGGATTGTGGGAGGAAGCCAGGGAGCCCATGCATGCACAGGGAGAACATGCAAACTCTGTGCAGAAAGACCCTGGGCTGGGATTTGAACCCAGGACCTTCTTGCTGCAAGGCAACAGAGCGCGAACTTAAAAAGGCGTCGCTAATTAGCCCCCGAAGCTGACAATTAATGTTTTTCTTGAGGTAAAATTTTTCATTCTACCAATTTTACCTCTATGTGGGTAAAATATAGTCACATTTACAAAATCTGAAACCATAAATTTAAGTGGAATGTAACTTTAGTGTTTGGAGAGCCCACACATGTTAATACTATAAAATTTAATGATAGTTTTCATATCACAGTATATATAAATATATAAACAAAATGTGAAAAAGAATCTAGAAAAGCAACAATTACTCCTTCAGCTACCCAAGATATGTGGAAGTCTTCCATTAAGCTGTTAGAAAATGGGTGTTTCAGAGCATAAATTAAATGACATAAAAATACGTTGAATTTAAACCACGCGAGAGATTTTCCTTTTCACCATTCATTGCATATAAATGTGCGTAGTCCGAATTCACCTCAAAGAACTCCCGAAAATCAAAACAATGAAACAATAACCGCAGGCGGATTTATCCTATTTCCAATGATTTCCTCCTGGCTGCGAGTGACACCTAGCGACGCCTTTTCTCTCTCTTTTTTTTTTTTTTTTTTTTAAGTTCTCGCGATATCCTACCGCCGTCCAGACAGCGACGAGATGAGCCATGGCAATAGAAAACAAACCAGAGGAAGAATTTGACACGGTTTTCAGTCTGAATGAGTCCCTGGAGCTCTCCTCTCATTCGGAGCCTGACTGTGGAAAGGCACGAATCTTCAAGATAATAGTCATTGGAGACTCCAACGTGGGAAAGACGTGCCTGACGTACCGCTTCTGCGGGGGCACTTTCCTGAAAAACCCAGAGGCAACTATCGGGGTGGATTTCAGGGAGAGGACGGTGGTGCTGGACGGAGAGGCCGTCAAGGTGAGGTGACGCGCGTCCATAATCATCCACGAGGAACCAGGGACGCGCTCTGTGTTGGTCCTATTGGAGGCTTGGAGGGAACGCGTCCTAATCGTCACATGAAGTCACAGTTTGATTAGTGGGGGGAAAAAAGGGGCTTCAGCATTCCACAATCTGGGATTTTATATTTTACTTTAACATTTTCTTTTTTTTTTCAGTTTGCAAAAGTCTATAATTGGAACTGTTCATTCAACAGTTTTCTCCTCGATGAGACAGGCGCTTCATCTCATGACACAATGCCTTGCAAAAAATAAAATAAAAATACCAGCGTCCTTTTCACTCTCAAACAAATCTGTTTTCTTTGACTTTTATACCAGCACAGACTAGTCTCTACCAGCTTTATGCATTTAGAAACTTGCGTCAATGCCCGTTCTTCACAGATTGTCTCACCTTAAGACAAATGGTATTTACGGAGATCCATTTTGCAAGGACTTTGACTAGGACATTCTTATTCCTGGATTTGCTTTCATTTAAGCCTTTCTTTTTCTATTCTGGGTGTGTTTACGTTTGCTATTACCCTGGAAGTGAAAGTTTTAGCTTAATAAGGATGTTGTTTCTCCAGCAATTGGCCTTTGTTGAGACTACTAAAAAAAGGCCAGTTAATGATGATTAATCAGCTCCTAAATTAGTTGGCAGTTACTTTAATAATTAATTAATCATGATTAATTGCTCAAGCCCTAATTTCTTTTTCTTCTACAAATACTATTGTACCAGCTCAGTCCCAAGTCACATGTCAAAGGTCTTTCTTCATTATTACCATACTGATTCTTGTAACCAGAAGATCACCATGCTGTTGTTTGTTTCCTTGTCCCGATTGCTGTGCGCGCTGAACAACAACGAATCTGCTTCTGCCTCCTTTTCCAGTTGCAGATTTGGGACACAGCGGGTCAGGAGCGCTTCAGGAAGAGCATGGTGGAGCACTACTACCGCAGTGTTCACGCCGTCATCTTTGTATATGACGTGACCAATCTGCCGTCCTTCGAAAGCATCCCCGAGTGGATTGAAGAGTGCAGCAAACACTCCGTGGGGCCCCTGGTGCCGCGCATCATCGTGGGAAACAAATGTGACCTGAGGGAACATCGGCAGGTGCCCGCCTCTGCCGCTCATTGTCTTGCCGACAGCTACAACTTCCCCCTGTTCGAGACTTCGGCCAAAGACCCCGCTGAGAAGGAGCACGTTGACGCCATCTTTCTGACTTTAGCTTATCGGCTGAAGAGCCACAAGCCCCTGAGACTGAAGCAGCTGAGTGAGAGCTCTGTTAGGGAATTGAGGAACCAGAGAGAACAGGAAACGACATTTTGTCAGTGCTAAGGTCTACTGTGGACTTGCAGGGTGGACAAAGGCCACAGGATTCATTTGAACATCTGTTTAAAATCAACATTGTCACTAAATCAGTGAGCAGTATTTCAAAAGCAGAAAGAAGCTTTCTGTTACGTCTAAAATGCTCTCTGGCTGATGCGAGACACGGGTCACGGTCATGGCAGCAGAGACCGGTCGGTTGGAGCAAAAGTTTAACCGATATTTCTACAAAATGCACGAGTCAATGTGGAGATATGTCAAGTATTTGCACTTCAGAAAACAATTATGATTGACCAAAAATGTCTATGTCAATCTCTCGCTGGCAGAATTATGTTCTGTCATTGAATTACCTTGCAGACTGCTGGACAGAAAATGAAAATAAAGTGTTTAAAGCCATCAGAGCAGATAGAATGACAATGGAACTGTGATGAAATTTGCAATAATTTTCTTTTTTTGTATGCATTGAAAACACACGTCTAGAATAATGACACATTACAAACGAACGAGAAAGAGTGCAAGTGGTAAAATGCTGCTACTTTGTGGGTACAAAAAAAAAATTCATACAGCTGACCTGCAAAGCATATCTGGAATAAGCTCTGGTTCCTAGAAATCAACGTGAAAAGTATGAAATATGACTGATTGTTACGTTGCATGTAAACAGTCTAACCAACATGTTACAAAAGCATAACAATTTGACTATTTGAGCCTGAGTGATGAAATAAACGCATGTTACTATGCATCATTTCTAGAACTATACAGGGAGCTGAAACCTTTGGATCAGTACAGTGTAATGGTTATTATATCGATGTGGGTCTGTTTTGATAATTAAATGTGCAGATGATATCAAAGTCGTGGGACCGTTTCATGGCATTGGAAGCGTTTCATGGCATTGGAAGCGAAAACAGCTGGAGGGCTGGTGCAGAAACGACCTCAATGAGGACAACACAAAGGAAACGATCGTCTAGTTCTGGAGGTCGCGAGCCAAACACAAAAGCCTCCGCATCAGCGACCGTCCAGGAGAGAGAGAGTGAATGGCATTTCATTTGTCAGAGTGCGGATCTCTGATGACCTCGAGCTGATCGAAGAACTTCACCGCTATTGTGAAATGGGCCAAGCGGAGACTGCGATTTCTGGGGAACCTGAAACCAGGTTCTCCTCCCTACCAGCATCTCACGTCATCCCACAAGGCTGTGGTTTAGTTGCGGTTTTCGATGGGGTGTTATAGATCTCTTCCCAGAACACCATGCAGCAAAAAAAAAAAATATTATACAATTCTGTAAATTGAGTGTGAAAAGGTTTTTCTAAGGCTCAATTATATGTCCAGTTACTTGGAACTGGTTCACCCCTCTTGTGGTGTGAACCAGTGGTTATTTTATTAGTTAGGCAAGTTTTAATTGTATTTGCTCAACCCCAGTTTAACATCTGGCCGCATTAGTCTGGTCAGCACAAATGCATATTTTGCTTTTTATGCACTGAACAATTATGTGTTAAAAAGTTAAATTTACATAACCTGTTTCTACTTTTGAAAATACAAAAAAATAAATAGTGATTTCAGTGCTTTCTTGCAATAAGCAAAGTCGTGAAATCCATGATGTATAGAATATTTATATATTACATCTATGGATTTTCAGTGAGATTGGCTTTCTTTGGGCGGTTTGTTTGAGTGAGGGGCAGCATTCATGCAAGAACCGCCACTGCTTATGATACTCCAGCTGCAATGGCAGGGGGGAAAATCGCTGGAGTGAATTTGAACGTTTTTAGGTAGTTAAAATGCCTCTAGAATATCTTTCAGAACCACTGCAGGAACAGGGCTCTGAAAAATATCACTTTTGAACTTACTTTTAAAATGATGTCACCAGTTAGATATACAATTAAACGGAAATAAATGAACTTGATTTAATGTTTTGTGTTATTGTCATGACCGATAAGCTCTATTGACCCTCCAAAAACAAGCGGAGAATAGGTGGATGGGAATTAAATGGATCGAATGTTGAGACCGTCTCACCCAGATTTGAATATTTGACCTATTTTCAGCGACGACCAGCGGCCATCTCTGGCGTAGCAACAACCCCGATGAGGCGTTTAATGAACCCCGTACATAAATAACTTTCAGTTCAGTCCAGTCACTAAAAATGAATAAAGTTGGTACAGGTGGAAAGGTGATGTAAATAAGATTTTTAATCGATTCTTTAGTATCTCTGCCTTCCCAATCGGCCATTCTCCTGATAATCTTTCACTCGCGTGTCGTGTTATCTTATTTACCATTTTTTTGAACGCGTAGGTGAACGCCCCGCGGTAACCGAAGACTGTCCATGTTCTTCACGCGGCGTCTCCCTGCGGCCATGGTAACACCTTGCTTAACGTCGCACTGCTAATTCATAAACTACCTCTCCTACAGTCGCATTTTGTGGAGGTGTAGGGAACACTTTCACAAAAAACGTACTGTCAAATGCACGGTATGTGTCTCTTGTCATCGTCTGCATGTGTTTAAGGCTCCGTGGGAGGATTAGGGGACTGTTTGCTTACTGACACACGGCGGCCGGTTGAATTTGGTTTGGTTTTTTTTTTTTTGTTTGTTTGTTTGCCGCCGTCTGACCGCGAGTTAGCAACAAGCTAACGTCAAAAGTGGGTGTAAATATGTTCGTACAGCAATTTGGGTGTTGAATTGTTTTTATTGTAGTTTTCCGAGCTGTTTGTTCACCCGCGTTGAAAAAAAAAAAATCTGTGTCCCTGTTATCAGCTAGCTCATTTTCATGTAGCAGGTGTTGCTGTATAACTGATAGTAAGCTGCATAATTAGTTTGATCTTTTGGCCGTTTAACATGAACGAGACTTAATGAATTATTGCAGAAGTTCCGCGGACTTGTCAGGAGCTAAAATGTACAAACCCTGTTGTTGAATCGCGCAGCTAATTCGGGAAATTGTTTGCTTTTTCCTGCAGCTGTTCGTGAAGCATGAATTTGGCAGAGATATGTGACAACGCCAAGAAGGGCCGTGAGTATGCCCTGCTTGGAAACTATGACTCCTCCGTGGTGTACTACCAAGGCGTGATTCAGCAGATCCACAAGCACTCCCAGTCCCTCAGAGATCCAGCTCTGAAAGTTAAATGGCAACAGGTCAGCCAACCTTCTCTTTCACTTTGCGTTGACCAAGTGTTGTCCTGCAGATCAGCATGACAAATGCACAGGAGTCACCCTGGATTACGTCTTACTTTCCTGCTTTCTTTTGCATAGTTTGAATATTGGTTTTATTTACTACTACTATCAGGATAGACATATTGTTTTGTCCTATTATAATTTTTGATCTCCCATCTAACATGCTGGTTATTGGGAGTTTTCCAATAGTGTGCTTATGCACCTATAAAGCCATCTTTCCCAGCATTCACACATGCACTTGCCCTTAAATGTGTCTTCATCCTTTTCATCCATTTGCTTAATCAATTTGTCCTTCTGTATGTTAATGCACTTGTCTGTTCATCCTTACCATTTCTGGTTTTTGCACAGCAATTTTAACTTTACCTCAGCTAACACTTTCTTAATGTAAATTGAAGCATTATTTTTATCTTTATTGAATATGACATTCTACAGTGGGTTTTTAGATAAATTTAAGCAAGAGCTCCATATAAATATTTGTAGTAATTTATACCAAATGTCAAATGCCCAAACTGATTTCAGCCTGAAAAACATGAAAAATCTGAATGAACCCTGTAATGTTTCCCCACACCCCCTAATGTACTAGAAATTTTGAAACATAAATAAAACTAAATAATAGAAGACCATATATTTATCAAGTTTGTACCAAGTCAGAAATGCATGAAGAAGATGAGGCCGCAACTGCTAACACTGTGAATTTAAATTAGTTCCCTAAGCTAAGTAAAAGAGTCCCTTGTGCTTGTCTCTCTCTCAGTTGGAGAGCTGGACAACACAACAGGAAATGACCCCAGATCATGAACAGGGCATTGAACCCCCCCGCACTCCCAACCCCTGCGAATCTGAGTCAAGACAGACATCCAGTAGCCACTCAACACAAGTGGGTTGCAGCCCTGTTCAAAACATCTGAAGAGCAAAGAAAGCTGTGATTACATAAAGCGAAAAAAGGGATTTTTCTTAGGGGTTTCTGTAAAAGTACAGCACAAAGAGCTCTTGGATCAAGACCAAGGCTTTTTCTATCAGCTATCATTTCAGTAAATACTGTCCCCAGATTTCCATGTACCACCGTTGTGAGATTTAAAATAGTATAGTTTATAGAACATGGACTTATTTGTATTATGTTATAAAAAGCAAAACAAATAGTTTCTGTCCCATATTTACTCTGAAGTTGTAATTTTAGAGTTTTAAGGTGGAAAAATGATCAAAAATGCCCCTAGAAGTTAGACTTCTTTGTGGAAATGTCAGAAGTTTCTCACCTCTACCTCAAAATCCAATATGGCTGCCTGGCATGTAAAGTTACCTCATAGCAATGGTGAAAAATGATCATCTGACAATTTGTATCTTATCAAATCAGTTACAATGCTGCTACAGTGGCAAATAGTAGAAAAATACTTTGGTATTGGCTTAAACTACTAATATTTGTTAGAATGGCCAGTCATCCTAGCAAACTCAACTGGTTTTCAAACTTGACCAATTAAGTTGGGTTGGATGTCGTTCCCTGACTCGCTCTGTTTTAACTTGATCTAAGTGGACATTGTTGTCCATTTCTTTGCAGTTTATTTATTTGTACTAACCTTAAAAACAATTTGGACTTGACAATCATAGGTAGAGGTTGTCTTTGTAACTTTTTTTTCCAACTGTCAAGAATTAAAATCATATGATGCTAATATTCCTGAATCTGTAAATTAAACTTGACTTGTCCAAACATTGAAGTGTTTGTTGAAACACTGCAATTTTAATATTAATGTCTACAAACATTAGAGGCTGTTTTTGTTTTTTTATTTCAACTTAATGTTAAGATTGAGTTAAAATAGTTGATCTCCTTCCATCTGTGTGTGAGCAGCTCAGACAGGAATTGACTGAGGAATATGAGCAGGTGAAAAGCATCATGGGAACACTTGAGAGCTTCAAGACTGAGAAGCCAGTCGACATCCTTGTCCCTCTGGAGCGGCCAGAGGACCCAGCAGTTTGGCCCCCACCCATCCCAGTGGAACACAGGTGAGTGATGTTGTATCTGAATTGGCTGTGTGACAGAACGGCACACTAAACTCCTCAGGGTGTGATTTTGCATAGACGGTTTAATCTCCACAGCCTCACTACATCACTATTCCACTTACAGATCTGGTTTTGAATGTGGGGGGTGATTTCCTGTCTATTAATATTACCGCTTCTTGCCTATGAGAAATGATCGTTGGTATGTTTAACCATCTGTGTATTTGTAGGAATCCTATTGTGGTGAAAAGGCCTAACAGTGCAATAAAGCAGCACAGGAAGGATTCTCCTGGCATGCAGCACAGAGGAGCAGGAGGACGCGCTCAGGCCAACCCTAAAGCAGAGAGGCAGGCCAACAGGGCCGCAAAGGCCAAAGATGATAAGGTCTGACAGCTGCCGTTGCTCATGTTACGGTTGACTAGTAAATTAATACAGGGCTATGACGTTTATATTTGTTTATATCTAGTCATTTTGAACTATCACTCTTCGGTATATATTTTACAAACTTCGCATTTATTACCTAAGATGGAGTATCTTTCAACAATAAGCAATTTCCCTTTGGGGATCAATAAAGTATGTTCTATTCTATTCTAAAGGAAGCATTTTTTTCAGCAGGGTAAGAAAGTGGATTCATTGGCGGAGGGAGAACAGAAGAAGTTTGATGGTACTGGATATGACAGTGACTTAGTGGACTCACTAGAGAGAGACATCATCTCCCGCAATCCGAATGTACACTGGTGGGTTTCAAGTGTATTTGTTTACATGTTTTGCTATTTTGATTGATTTTGTTTTTGTTCTGCTCTCTGACTTTTTTTCTGTGATTTGTAGGGATGATATTGCTGATTTGGAAGATGCTAAGAAGCTTCTGAGAGAAGCCGTAGTGCTGCCCATGTGGATGCCTGACTTTTTCAAGGGAATTCGTCGACCATGGAAGGTAGGTCTGCACTGTCAAAAATATTGATACCCCTTTAGAATTATTATTTTTTTAATGTTTTCACTTCAGTTTATATTATTTAGATTTTTTTTTTTGCCAATAAAAATCTGAAAGCTGTGACATGCATTTCTGTTGATCTTCCCCCATTAAATTGACATACCTAAATAAAATGTTTTACAAAAACCTTTGCCTCAAAATTTGTGGACATACTCCAAAAGACTTGCAGTGAAAGCTGGTTCTGTAAAGCATTGAGGCAACATTCAGAGATTAATTTGACATTCTTTTCATATTTTTGGCAAAAAGGTTGATATATATATATATATAAGTTTCTGCCTTTGTAAAATGTACACTTATTTGTGTTTTTATGTTTGTCACATACAATTTTTCAAAATGTTTTTGATGTATGAATGAATTTGCTCATGCATTATGTGTTCCCACAGTTCTAAGTACTAATTAATGTCAGACATGTATAAGATGAGTTCTTGGATTGACTCTGTTTAGATGTGCTCTGCCTAACTTCTTTGCTTTAATCTATTTTCTTCTAATTGACCAAAATCCTTTGAACCCCCAGCTTTTCTCCCCGTCATCGTCTTATGTGTCGGCCTCTTCTTAGTCTCATCATGTGAGACCTTTTCCCTTCAGGCCTGCCATTTGAGAGTCAACACTTTACTGTGTTTTCCAAGAGCTCATTTCTTATCATTTTTCTACTGTATACACGCATACGCAAGCATTTCAAGCTGAAAACAAAGCAGTGCTTATTTCTCTTAGAATGCTGGAAATGGAGCAAAATGTTAGTTCAGGAAAAAAGTGTCATTAGTTTTAACATCCTTAATGTTTAGAACCATTATGCTGATAGTCTTTTCTGTTTGTTGTGTTTTACACTGAAAATATAAATGTGGCTGGAACTTTAAGATGTCAGTACAAACAAATGAACTGAAACCCTTCCTGTATAGAATAATATATAAAATCTAATATTTGTTTTCCTATCTGTGGTAGGCATTTCAGATGCAGTCAAACAGTTTTCTTATCTTAGTACCATTTGCTTTTACATTTATCTGTTTGTTTGGACTATCTTGTTTTCATAGAAATCCAGATAAATTTGTAATTGTGGTCATTTCTTTAGATCGTGGATGCTCAAAGTGCGGCCAGGAGATCTTTTGTGGCCTTTGGAATAATTTTGTATGGCCTCCAAACCAAAAATTTAACCCGTCAGTATAAGTGATTGATGCATATCTTATGTAGTGCGAGTCGAAGTATATGTCTAGCTTCATTTTTTTTTCATTATGGAATAAGTAGGACCAAAAACATCCATCAAAAGAAGTTATTAAAAAAATTTAATGCCATTACAATTTTATAGCAGGTAGGATCAGGTTATAATTCATTTGTTCTTTGTTATAAAATTCCTAATTGTGGCCTATGAGTACGTTCAACCTGATTACTGTATCCTGAGTAGCAAAACTCTTGGACACAGTGCTATAGATGGAGGATTTCAACGTGATTTCTTTGATTTGATTTGGTTTTACGAATCAAATCAAAAAAATTGGAAGCGGGGAGGGACAAACCAATACAACTGAACAGAATAATTAAAATTTCTTAACTAAATTTAACTATGCAATAAGTCTCAATAACCCAAATAAAGTAACAAATGCAAATAATTGTGCAAGTGTGTAGAAGGTGGAAAAATTAGATAAGGAGCTTAAAAGGGAAAAATATTCAAGTAGTAACTGTGCCTGCTGTGGAAGTGACTTATATTTAAGTGAAACACTAAAACAGGCAACAATAAACATTGCTTCATGACAATTACGTTTAGGAGTCGTGCTTAGGCACCCAGTCCTGGATTGTAGATCCTCCCAGTGGGACTGTCGATCAGCTGCCTTCAATTACCTGCCACAGTCTATCTGATTATTTTCGTTTTTACACTGTTCTCCTCAGGGCGTACTAATGGTTGGCCCTCCGGGAACCGGAAAGACAATGTTAGCCAAAGCCGTGGCCACAGAATGTGGGACTACTTTCTTCAACGTGTCCTCCTCCACTCTCACCTCCAAATACAGGGGCGAGTCAGAGAAACTTGTCCGTCTGCTGTTTGAAATGGTGAGTGTTTCTCCAGACTGCTTTTCTGGCTGGAATATTAAACATTTCCAACCTGATTCTTTGTTTATCTGCACATGTAAAGAACTGTTTTCATCATTTTTTTTTTCTCCTTAGGCTAGATTCTACGCTCCAACAACTATCTTCATAGATGAAATTGACTCCATCTGTGGCAGAAGAGGGACGTCAGATGAACATGAAGCCAGCCGGCGTGTTAAATCAGAACTTCTGATTCAGATGGACGGTTAGTGGACCACGGGGGGAGGCGTTGTGTGTAGTAGCTGCTGATTGAGTGGATTGGCCACAAAAAAAAAAGAGGAGTTTTTATACTTTTAGAATTAGTATTACGTTAGTAAAACTTCATTTGTCTGTGTGTTTTTCAGGTGTTGGCGGAGCCTTGGAAAATGACGACCCCTCTAAAATGGTGATGGTGCTCGCCGCTACAAACTTCCCCTGGGACATCGACGAGGCGTTGCGGCGACGGCTGGAGAAGCGGATCTACATCTCATTGCCCACAGGTGAGCTTTCAAGCCACCGCCGCCCAACTTGTTTTTACGCAAGATGAGGACGATGCACACTGATGGATCCCATTTCCCCTTGAAGCCTCACCTTAACGTCTGATCCGTTCTGTCTGCATGTAGCCGTGGGCCGTGTGGAACTTTTAAAGATCAACCTCAGGGAGGTGGAGCTGGCTCCTGATGTCAACCTCGACCTAATAGCGGAAAAGATTGAGGGATACTCGGGAGCGGACATCACCAACGTCTGCAGGTCTGTGCATACTTGGGACAACATGATCAGATGTTACAATTGAAGATCCGTCTTATTCACAGTAATTTGAACGCTGTTTAAATTTCATCCTCTAGTATTCAGAATCTTCTTTAAAACAGTTGTAAAAAGTGTCCACACACAGTGGTGCTGGAATTTATCAACAAGGACATTAATACTGATCAGAGTTAGAGGCTGCATATGACTTGAGACTGGGACAGGGGTTAACTTTCCAATAGCACAACCAGCCTAAACATGAAGCCAGAGCTGCATTGCAACTCCATCTCATAATCTAATCTGTGGCTGTATTTGAAAATTGATGTTCACGGGATTTCTTTATCTTGTGTGACTGAACTCGAGCTGTTTTACACAAACAAATGGGAAAACGTTTCACTCTCGAGTTGTGAAGCCTGAGAGAAGCCTGACTGCAAATGGTTCCCACAGTTTTGTGATATTTAAGTATAAAAATATGTTGAAAACATTTAATCCATTTCACAATTTTACATTTCATTGTGTTGACCTCCCATGTAAAATCCCAATAAAAATGCAGCTTGTTCAGATTTCTTGATTTAAAAAAAAAAAAAAAAACAGCACATTACACCTCTTTGTGCAACAGAACTCAGTAAATCACATTAAGGATTTGTAATATGATGTGACTGACCCAAGGTGAGTACTTAAAGGTGAAAATCTAGAGCTTCAGTCCAGAATCCTGTGACCAGACTGTTAATTTTTTTTGCAATTCCCTGCCTTATGCTGACAACAAATAAATTTAGTTATTGGATTTTTCCCCCCCACATTTATTAGTCTGTTTTATGTAATTAATCTTAATATACTAACATGAATTCTATTTTAAATTTTTGTCACTTAAAGACCAGCTGTGCCTTTGTCAGACACAGCTTCAGGGTTTACCAAAAAATGAATAAATTAAGCAAAATGTTTTTCTGTTTTATTTAAAACAAAAAAGCAGAAATTATTCCTTCTGGTGCTGAAGTAAAAGTCCTGTTATTGCACTTATAATACTTATTAATTAAACTTTTTATTTTCATGCAAAAACATAATATTTTTAGGAACTAATTTCTCACAATATTTCTGCTTGTGTTTCTTTCCAAATGTAAAACTTCAAAACAGTCACATTTCCTTGTAAAAAAAGTTGTCGTTAAACCACGTCACTGGCAGTTCCCAGCAACAGATGGGAGAGGGGCACCACTCTCACATCTCTCCTTGCCATGGTTGGAAATTAATATTATGTAAATAGATTTAGTTTTCTCTTAGTCTGTGGATTTGGTTTGCAAAAGTTGTGCAGAGGATTTCAGGAATGTTCCGTTCTGAAACGATCTTTGTTCGTTTCTTAATCATTACTTCAGTGACCTTGTGTACTTCATCTAGGAACAGCCTCTAGCTTTAGGCAGCATTTCTTCATACAAACCACCCCATCTTATTTTTGAACATTTAAGTCTTAAAACACTGAGTTCTGGGATATCTGGTAACCATTTTCTCTGCCATGTCTGCATCAGAGATGCATCCATGATGGCCATGCGTCGTCGAATCCAAGGCCTGAGCCCGGAGGAGATACGAGCCCTGTCTAAAGATGAGCTGCAGATGCCCGTCACCATGGAGGATTTCACTATGACTCTGAAGAAGATCTCAAAATCTGTTTCTGCTGCAGACCTGGAAAAATACGAATCCTGGATGGCAGAGTTTGGCTCCGTATAGAGAATAGATGCAAACTCGCACAGTTGGACCAGAGGGTTGAAAAGAGAATTCCCAGCTTTGAAGTGTAAAGGCTTTGAAGAGGAGGAGAACTGTAGAGTGAGCCAAGAAGCACATCAGGGATGTTGGAGTTCACATCAGAAGGCTGGCATCTTTGACAGAGCTTCATAAAAACTTTGAGAAGCTCCACTTCTGCTCTTTTTACATCTCCCTCCCCCCACCCACCTTCGCACTATATAGGAAGACTTCTGACATCTTCCACCTTGGTAACTTGAGGGATGTCAATATTATTAAGCTAAACATTTCTGACCTCAGAAAGATCTAGTAGTTGCCTAAAAGTCAAAGATAGAAAAAATGTATTTGTTCTTGTGAAATTTTCAATCTTGTTCACTTCTCATTAAAAAGGAAACAAATGTCTATCACAGAGCATCGGACCTTACTTCTGATGACTTGACATACAATAAATCTTCAATTGCAATCAATATTTCAAAAAGAAAACGTTAACAATGTTTCACCCAAAGCCAAAACAAAACTGTTCAGACAGCAAAGGCAAATGTTGATTTTTTTTTTTTTTAACAAAGTTCAGATTGTCACTAATCCCACAAAAAAGTGGTCAGCTTTGCACTTGCAAGATGTTCTACAAGGCATAAAGTTTATGTAGCATCATTCAACACTCAGACTCAAGTGTTGTAATAATTGCTGTTAGCAAGGTAAATCTGTTGTATTTGTATGAAGTCTTACTTCATTCATAACGATTGTTGTCTTAAAGTACTGTATATATATTCAGCACTTTAAATGTATTTTCTAAAAACTTTCCTGATTTGACCACTGACTGAACTCTTGCGTTTTAGTGCTGTTTGCTTTGTTGTGATTATTTTGTTGAGCTTTTTTTAATTTCTCCTCAGCTTTAGATTCAATTTGGACAAACAAATATATGGAGGGCACAAAAAATGTGTTTAATTGTTTTTGTTGTTGTTGTTGTTTTTTTAAATAAAAAGAAAAATTTGTTTTGACCTAAAATCTTGCCTGCTTCAATTGACCTGTGGCGTACCTCAAGGCTTCATTCCTGGGCCACTTTTAATCTACCTTTATATGATCCCAAAAAATTAACTTTTTTTTATTTTTAAATCATTCCAAAAGTTTTTCCAGTGGTCCCTGTACAAGCAGTTCATCCAAAATGGTGAAGCCAAGAGTCCATCACCAGCTTGAACTGTGTTTTACAAACAAACTTGCCTCGCCTTAAAATATAATCAGGAGATGTTTTCATGGTTCTGTAACATTGGGTGCAGTATTTAATTTTGGGCATTGGTCGCTTAAAGTCAACAAGTATGTTTTTTAGATTTTCATACACATCGCAGTTGTTGAACAGACAGCAGTTCAGTTAATAGAAATGCATGTAATTCTCTAACTTTGAGTTAGAGAATTACTTTCATAAGTCATACGAGTCAAATGAATATTGTAACAGAGACTGACCTGGTCTGGGAGTCATGCAAGCCACTTGATCACTCAGACTCTTTTATTAGGCAGTTGTAGCCTGATACTAGACTGAATATTTAACCTCTTCCCCTCTGTTTACACACATCAGGGACAGATACAGAAGTCTGGTGCATTTTGTTGTAATGTTTGCAATGTTTGTCTGCGTTGCACTGGAATGGCAACATCAATACAAACGTTGATTGTATCAATTATACGTTCATGCTACACCTTTCCTTGAACCCTGTTTTTTTTTTCTTCCCTGAAATCTGATTAATAACACTAAACTCTATCTTCAGCTGATCTCCTGAGGTTTTGGTATTTTTTTTATTGCTGCGTCCTCCGATAGCAAACATTCTGATTTCATGGTGTCTTTCATACATCGTTCTCTTTGTTCACATCTGCTTTTCCATATTCAGTCATTCGGTGTAAAAACATATTCACCATCTTCTGTGTCAGCTTCCCTGTCTCTGCTGAAGAATAACATCCCCACAGCATGATGCCATCGCTACCATAAGTCACAAAGCACATGGTGTGTTCATGGCAATGAACCAAAGAAGATTTTATAGTATTTAAAACTAGGATAACGTCACACACAGTTTGGACTGTAAGTATTACTTAGATCACTTCTATAGAGATTTTCTTGTTGCTGAATCTTATTTTGGGTATTAGTGCGAAGAGGAATGAACACTAATGCACAGCACATTCATGAAAACATGGATCAAAGCATGCATCAATTTCTCTCCACTTAGCTCCACAGACACGCACTACTTTGTTGGTCACTTAAGGTGCCAATAAATTAAAGGAATTTTTGTTATTGTAATGGGACAAAATATGCAAAAGTTCAAGAGTGGTTGGAGCCCCGATTTGGCTTTTTCGTGTCTTCTAGTTAAAAGGCAAATGAAATGATTTGAAATTAACCTTAATTTGATAAAACACGTTTGTTAGGATGACTTAAGTGACACAGTGTAAACTGATTGGTTTGAATATATTGTTTTTGTGGAAAATGTGACGAACCGAAATAATAATAATAATAATAATAAAAACGATGTCCATTTTGAATACATTGCACTGTTCCGGTCGCGTTGGTTTTGTTTTTACGTGACCCACAAAACCCCTCTCGCGCGCATATGGGTGTTTTCAGGATCTATATGTTCCTCCGCCGCTCGACAAAAAAACCTCCACGCTTCCACAATAGGGGCCATGTTTTGTCGGGGGTGGGAGGGAGGAAAGCGAAGAGCCGTCTGATGCTGCATAGAAACGAACAGCGCAACCTGCGGGCGGACAGTGACGCCGTGCGGCCGCATCCGCGAAGGACGCAGCGCAGCGCAGCGCGACCAGCCGCGGAGACGTTTCTGTTTTTTTCCGCTCCCGTTATTATCGCCACAGCGGCTCGATCCGACACAGCGCCACAATGGAGACCAAACCGGTCATCACCTGCCTTAAAACGCTGCTTATAGTCTACTCCTTCGTGTTCTGGGTATGTAGCCTCTCTCTCACTGTCTCTCGCTCTCTATATAGACATATCTATATTTTTTTTATTCCCTCACCTTTCCTAACAGAGCAAATCTTGCCGCTCCGCCTCCGCTGCTGTTCGTGTTTTTGTTGTGCGTGATGAAAGGCCGCTCGGTGCCAGCATCAGAGATGGATCCGTGCTGTTGACTAAATCCCTCCACCACCACCCAAAAAAAAAAAAAAAAGAAAAAGAAAGATAGGCTACATTTAAAAAAAAAAATCACGCCGCGACTCTCTTTTTAGCGTTTGGAATCGCCTGCAGTAACCCCTTATGTAACCGCGGGGGTCTAAGGTTGCTCATGTATTGGCTGCTGGGCGTCAGCGCGTTTTTATCTCAACACTGTAGCATCATGGTCGATGTGAGGGAGGAAAAAAACAACAACAACAAAAAAGATTTAGGAGCAGCTTTGAGGGCGCTGCATGGGAGACTGGCCTGTTTTCCGTGGGATGCTGTGCATTTTAGTGTTGCTCCTATACATTCTTAAAGGGCCCCTGTATTTACCCGGGCCTCAGTGCTGGAATGTAACACCGTGAATATAGCCCACTTTCACTCTGAGTGGGATTATCCCCACAGGAAATCCCTGCTTACACTACCATCATTGAATATGTATTGATTGCAAGGCTAAAAGCTGCTATTTTATCTTAGCATCAACCAAAATATGACGTGGCCTGTAGCTCAAATGCATTTTGATAACCGGGTTGCTTTAACAAAAATAGGTTGAGATTTATAGAGACACACAGCATCCTGATAAACATTAATATGCTATTGTTCAATGGTAGTGTCTAGAGTCCTTTGTGAACAAACAAGTTACAGATGAGGCGGAATTAAAAGTGAAACCTGTATGAATATTGTGCTATTAATATCCCAGCATCGCCACAGTGTCAGTGTGTGAACGAGAAAGAAATCAGCCCCCCCATAAAAAAACAACAACAAAAAAAAAACAGAAACTCAATCTGGGTACACGACTTTCCCAGTCGTCAGAGAAATTGCAGACACTTGGAGTTTGAACTAACAAACAGGTTTTTTCCTTTTTTTTTTTTTTTGTCTTGTTTCACAACTGAAAGAATGAATCAGACACTTAACTGGACCTGGTGAGGGATCCCAGACTTCAGGGTTTGTCAAACCAACTAAAGCAAAGGTCTAACTTAACATGCGTTAAGTTTCCACTTACAAGAAGATGTTGATTCTTTGAAAACTAGATCCCGACGAAGTCACTGGTGAAATAAGCCGTTTCACTTTAGAATTTGCTGAAACGTCGTAATTTCAGAGCATTAAGAGCATGCCGAGTTCTCTTTTAATAAATAGAAAAATGCATCTCATTATTTATTTTAGACATAATTCTCTCTGCTGTGTGCGTTTTGGCTTTTTGCTTATCACTATGCATTTTGCTAAGTTTGATGCAGTAATTTAAAAAGTTGGGTTGCAGTTTGTGTGGTGGTTTTGAGTTGATGGGTGTGTGGTTACAAAAAAAGTTGCAAAAAAAAAAGAAAGAAAAAAAATGGCTTGAAAATCAAACCAAACAAAACCACCTGCAGCTCAGGTTGTGTCCCATCCTCTATTGTTTATTCACTGTTGGCAACATATCTTGCTGTTTGGGTCGACTCTCTCCCTGCCAAATGTGTCCATCTACTGCAGATTGATTGTATATTTTCCCAACCGGGAATTATGGGTAACGATGGACAAAAAAAAAAAAAAAAAATCTGATCATTTGTCTCCAGTCTACGACAAATCTGTCATCTGGTGAAGCTTAAATTAGAGTTGCTGCTCTAAAAGGAGTCAGCTGTTGTTTTGGTGTCTGATCAGGATGGCTGCTGTCTTTTGATGGTTTTGTCCCACAGGAGGGAAATCTTGGGGCAAACTCAAGACAGTATATCCTTCAGTTTATGCAAAAATATAATATGTATTTCACTGCTGTAGAATCTCATTTCGGTGGTTCACAGGACAAATGTCATATTAGAGCCATCAAAATCTGTGAATAATTTGTTCCTCTTTTAAACAGGAAGTGAGTACCGTATAAGGACGATGGCGTGTTATCAAAATGTAGCGATGGGCTATCACTGTACATAAGGCACAGACAGCTTATTTTTTAGTTTTGCAAAAATGAACGTCTAGAGGTCAAAGTCTTGGTATTTCTTTTACTGTACCATTGCTTGAGTCGTTATTTTGTCTAACATATCAGCCGCACCTTTTTAACAAACTCACCGTGTAAAAATCTTTCCGTAATTACACAAATGATTGGCAGATTGAGTTAGGCTGCATGGTTTATGTGTCGAACTCTTGTCCAGTTTACATCAGCTTAAAATAAAATCCAGAGAATTTACCCCCCCCCAAAAATGAAAGAAACCAAGAGCAGACAAAACGAAAAAAAAAAGACATTAGGATTGGTGAGGCTATATAATTATAAGTAGCATGGTGACAAGTCTGAGATAAAAGAGAGGAAAGTGGGCCTCCTTTAGAGTGTGGACTACAGATTTATCTGCACTGTCTGGCTATCTTGCTGTTCTACAGCAGAGGAAGCAAAACATAAGACACACCCTGCAGTGTAATGCAAACCAGTACAGCACTATGGGACGTCTTTTATTTTTCCAGCACATCTGGAGCGTTTTTAGAAAGGTTTTATACTACAAATTTTGTTATTATGCGAAACTGCATACATCACTCAAGACAAGAAAGATGTAACATATTTAGTTTCTTTTTTTTTTGTTTGTTAATTCAATCTGGCTGACAAGATTCTCTTGGGTTTAGAGAAGTTTTCTCAGTGTTACCAACCAGGCCACGGTGCCCCAACCATACAACTGTGACCGTCGATGAAAAATATGCGGCACGGTTGTATTGCCACTTGCAGCAGGAAGTAAACAGCCAGACCATTGAGGTGTCTGCACTGGATGTTGATGAGCACGCCATTTATGGCGCTGGTGCTCACCGCTTTTACTCTATATCTGTCCTCTGTTAAGTCTGAAAATGACTTTCAGTCACTTTAGCTGATTTTCTTTCTTCTCTGTGTCTGAGCTAAGTGAAAAGAGAGCCCTTGCCTGCCGCCGCAGTCTGCATTTGACACAGTTGTATTGATAACTAGAATCAAGAACCACTAAAGTTACATGTCTTGCAAAACAACTGAAGTGTTCATTCTGAATAAATTCGACTCCTGGGAAATATAAATAAACCTCCTCGAATAGTTCATTACTTTCGTTGGAAACGTCAAGAAGTTATTCTTCAGGCTAATTTTGGATTTGTTATGACACTCTCTGGTTTATAAACATAAGTCTAATATAAAATAAAAATAGTATAATCTTCTTTTAATCTATTTATTTAACTTTCCTTTGGGATTAATAAAGTATCTTTGAACTTTAGCTGAATTCTGACCATGCAACTGCAAACAAGCTGAGTTAGCGGGGTGATGGCAAAATTTCATTGGTTTTGGTACAACTCTTCTGACACAGGATCCTCTCACTCATTTCCAGCGATAAGGTCATTTAATTAATCTGGAAGTGATTTACCCATCAATAATTGTTTTCAAGAACTCATTATTATGCTCCCCACACTCTCTGTAAACCCCGACTAACATGATTGAGTACCTTCTCCTGGATCTCATTAAGGCTAAATGTTATAGGAAAGCTGATTTCAGCCGTCAGGTCCTGCAGAGCTGTGAGACGCAGCTGAGCAGAGCCGCAGTCACAGACATGAAACTTTTTATATTTAGTCGGTGGTCCACGAGCGCACTCTACCATCTAGAGCGTCGGGTTTCAGGCAGCCAGAATGGAGGAGAATCTCGAGCTTGGCACAACCTCCCACCCCCCCCCCCTGCACCCCTCTGAGGACTGAAAAGCTGGTTCGAAATAGGAGAGGTGTCCAAATCTCGGGCCTGTCGGTTTCCCTGTCTCGAAGCTTTCTCGTGAGCTTGTGAAGAAGTGGCACCATTCTTGAAATACACGCCAGGGGACAGGAGACGCAGAAACGCGGAGCAGGTGTTGCAGTCGGCTCCTCGTCCTTCGCGGGCATATTTTGTTATCGCACCTTCTGTTTCTTTATTAGGCCGAGTGGGAGGCGAATTGAAAGAGAAGCTCAGGGAGGTGGCGGAGGAGAGGAGGAGAGGGGAGGGTGACCTGTTTTAAACTCGGCGCTGTAACCACAGCGGTCGGCGTTGAATTTCAAACAAAACATGCGAGAAGGGGGGTCCTAGAGGCGACGCGGGGTTGTGGGGCTCAAAAAAGGGAGGAAGAAAGAGCGTCTCAGGGTGTTTGGAATTCAGCCTCGGGCAAGCAGCTTCAATAGTCCTCCGCAGACTTCAACCCCTCAGCGGCATGGAGAGCTGCACTCCAGAAACGACACCAAATTGTTTGTTTGTGCGAAGCAGCAGCTGTTTGGAGGACAGGATCATGTACATGATTAGAAAGATTATGATAATCAAAGGTAATACTCACTGACACAACTCCCTGTGCTGGCCGGCTCAATCACTGTTAATAGAAATACTAATAATATTACTGACAAATTAAATCATCAGCCTTAAGCCCTTTAGTTTATCAAGGCGTCGACTAAATGGAGGTGAAGGCTTTTCTGAAAAGTGCTTTAGATGTTTTGTTTGTCTTTTATTAGATGCTGGTTGACTTCAGCTCCTGTCTTGTAATTGTTGGATTGAAATAAAAAAAATTTACATTTATTGGCAAAAAATAAAATAAATAAATCATATGAAAGCATGCTACTTTTCTGAAGATTTTTTTTTTCCCACAATCAGAAAAATATTAAAACTAAATAAAGTAAAGGGAAAAAAAACTTTTTTGAACCACCTCTCACTGCACTTACAGCTGCAAGTCATTTGGACTTCTGCCCTTTACACTTTCTACTTCTAACAACTGACGATTTCAAGAAATAGCTCAAACTCATTCACGGTAGTGAAGTCTACAGCTGTAGACTTTATAGCTCGTTGATTTTCCTACCATGTGGATGAGTCACTTTCTATTGTCTTCACCCGTTAATATCTAAGTAAACAAGACTTCAAAGACTGAAGGAGCCGGTTTGAAACCTGGAATTTGATCAACTATTTCTTTTTTAAGATCAGAAGCAGAAAAATGATTTAATGTTGTAAGACTTTGCATGAAGTTGCCTTCAACTTAAATTATTTTTTGTTATTGTTGGGCTCCAACTCATATTTCGTTTTTGTTTTGTTTTTTTTTATTTGCAGTTTTAATGCAAAACTTTGATTTGATTGGCTGTTTTTTCGATTTTGTTAAAACGAGGTTTTGTCGTCTTTTGTAGAAAGTTGCCGTAGCCACAGGAACTTGTTGAGGGAGGAGTTACGTTCTCACGGGTGGTGAAACATGGAAACTATATCAATCTTAAATGACTAAAGTAAAATGTCTGACAGGCTGTTAGGGATCCACCAATCAGAGGATTCATTGAAGTGTTTTTTGTAAACTCACGGTGATACAACACATTACGTTAAAGTGCTGTATTTGTGTGTAAATTTAAATGTTTGGAATATAGGCAAACCGGATAGGTTTGATATGTCCCTGTATATCTTGGTAGCAAACAAGACGAACTTTGACTTCATCACTAATAGTTGTCCTGTCAGCACATTCTTCCATCCTCTCATTTGCTAGCTTTTTTATTTTGTCTTTGTTTAAGAATTATTCACCAAAATGTAAGAAACAACAAAAATGTAAATAAACAGGCGCTCTCTCTCTCTAAAATTATTTGTGCCACACGTACAGATGAGAATACATTCATTTTTGTCGCAGTAGTATCATCCTACCGTGAAAATCGGATGAAGATCCAACCTTTGGTTTGCGAACAGAAATAAAAACCTCAACTGTGTGTGACGACATCCTGTGTGGGCATCCTCACCTCTGCACCTACCTGCCCACAAGTTGCTCATTTTCACCAGTTTCGCTTACTTCAAAAAATATTCCTTTACGTGAATAATGTCAACACACACACACACAGTGTTAAGATTGAAAGGTAAAACACCTGATAGTGGTATAGTAATACCAAAAAATGACTAAATATCTTCAGGCTTTTGAACTGAAAACAAGTAAAGCTGATCATGCAATGTAAGGCTTTTAAAAATACCAAAGCAGCACTGGGTTAATCATCACTCAGACTAATCATTTCCAGACATCATTATGACTCTTTTTTCTCTACCTGTTCTGCAAATTTATATGAGTGTCCACATCGTATCGCAACACATTAGTAAGGCCCTTTTGTAAAGGTGCAGGGTGTAGCGATAGTTGTGAGCCTCTTTTGCAGCGTGTCAATAAGTGCTTGACACATGTTGTTGACATGTGCTTGCAGATCCAGCCGCAGATTCTCAATTGGAGTTAGGCCTGAACTTTGAGTAGACCATTCAAACACATAAATATGCTTTAAATCAAAAGCCAGGAGTGCTTTGCAATCTCCAACATGTTTCCCTCCAATATGTTTTATTTTACATACCGTTTTTGCATGTAAAGCAAAGAAGACCTACCTGTAAACCAAAAAGAAACAAAAGGTGTATTTATTCACATTTTTTCATTAGCATTTTCGAAAGTAGACCATACAGATTTAGTCTCATCTGACAAAAGGAGCCTCTTCCTTATTTACTCTTCCCAAGAGAATCTAAAATGGCTAAATTTGAAGAAAGGCTGCCGAAGCTGCAGACAAAAATAAACGCAAAAGGCTCCGGTGCGTTAAATATAAATAATTCTGTTCCTTTTTGTCTCCGAACAGCACAGTTTAGAGGAAGGGGCCGTTAAAGCAGGGAGGCGAGTGTCGTGCTCACATCGGTTTTAAAGGAGCAGAGAGCATTAGCGCCGAGCGTTCCCTTTGTAATCAGAAGGTCTGGCAGCTGGATGTTGAGCAGCCGCGTCTCTAGCAGACAATGGTTAGCAGGATGAGGCATCCCTCGCCGGAGTCGGATCATCCGCAGCCGTTCACCGCCCCGCTCTGTTTTCAGCGCCAGCGAGACAAACCCAGCTGAGACACACGCTGCTTCATCTGCCTCGAACAACGCGCTCTTTTATCCGCCGCATTCATTTGAAATGCTAAAAGAGGCGCAACAGGAGGAAGCGTCTCGCCTCGGATCAAAGAGCTCCTTTGATTTGATGTTCTCGTGCGTGAATGTCGGCATATTCACAGAGCAGGTGATTGGCACCTCATGCTCCTGATGATTTTCTTCTTCTTCTTTTTTTTTTTTTTTTTGTCTGTCTTCCGGCTCCTCCTCCTACTATAATTGCTCTCCTATTTGTTCCACCTTGATCCCCATTTCTTCGTCTCTCCCCTTTGCGTGCAGCAGAAACACAAGTGTTGAAATAAGTGTCGAGAATAAGGCCTCTCCTTCCCTGCTCTCATTCAGCTCCCTGTGCCATATCTCTTTCATCCGTTTAGATAACGGGAGCCATCCTGCTGGCAGTGGGAGTCTGGGGGAAGTTGATGCTGGGTCCGTACATCTCCCTCATCGCCGACAACTCCACCAACGCACCGTACGTCCTCATCGGCACCGGGACTGTCATCATCGTTTTCGGCCTGTTTGGATGCTTCGCCACCTGCAGAGGAAGCCCATGGATGCTGAAGCTGGTAAGAACCTGTAGGTGTTGTTCTGCAGGAAGAGTGAGAAGTACTGATGAATCCTGAATCCTCAGGTCACATGACTTGAGGAACAATGCTTTAACTTTATCCCGAGTGAAGATAGGAGTTGTCTGTAGCTCCTTCCGGGTGTCTTGTTCACTTAATCGTGGTTATGTGAGAGTAAGCATCCAAAGGCAGATGATATTCACCTCAACATTTTCATGTTATCCATGCAAATCTCCCGCTTTCGTTCCTCTTCATGTAGTACGCCATGTTTCTCTCGCTGGTCTTCCTTGCGGAGCTTGTGGCGGGGATCTCTGGATTTGTGTTTCGTCATGAGGTCAGAGTCGTTTCACTGCAGCTGTGCAGTTGTGCAAGTCTGTGTCGACATATTGGACTTAAGTGTGTGTCCGTGTTTTTGCAGATAAAGGGAACCTTTCGCAGGACTTACACCGATGCAGTCCTGAACTACAATGTTAAGGATGAGGCGAGCCGTGCTGTTGACTACTTGCAGAACAATGTGAGTGGTAACATAAAGCTGAGTCACAGACTCGGAAAATGATACTGTCCACACTTTAAAAGGTTGGTTACCTTTGATGAAGTGCTCTATGGCCTGCCTCTTAATCACACAGGTATATGAGACACAGTAGACTCGCCTGCAGCACACGTACAAAAACGTTTACAAAATCTTAATAAAGGAGCTGAAATGGAGACTTTGCAATTTTGAGTCAAGTTGTACTGAAGTTGAAAAATCAAAGATTTCAGATTTGACATGGAATATCGCTGCAGAAACACCTTGAACTCAAGGTCTTGGACTCAAGTCGTGCTTCAGCCACACGAATCAGACGTTAGACTTGACTTAGACTCAAAAGATTCTCCACCTAATGTCAATGTCTGGCACTCCATTGACAGTCTTAGTCTCAACTGGCCTTTAACTTCCACAAAGACATCAAACTTGAATTATACTTGTGCTCTAATGACTTGAGTCTTGGACTCAGGTCCATGCTGCTCAAGCAAAGAGATCAAATTTGCTTTAGTCTGGTGGTCTTAAGACTTTTGTTTTAACACCAAGCTCAGGAGCTGGAGTTTTCTAAACCATGTTCATCCTCTGCAATTGGGTGAAAGCACGCCAGTGAGCTAAGATTATTGGAGGAAATGATTAATTTGGTCCTCTCTGAGTCACCGTAGTGTATACAAATTATTCTGGCTGTCATGGTAATGGTGCACACAGTATGTATGGCTCTCTGTATTGTTTGACGACATGTTCAAGTTAAAATAGTACACATCTCCTTCCAATTATTTAGTCAACGTTACCATGTAGCAAGCAGACTGCAGTTCTGGGCAGAGATGTATATATTGTCTTGTTAAAGGGCGTGTTTTATTTATTAGCCAGAGATTTAGTAAAGGTGTACAACAACCTGTTTGTGTCTGTTGTAAAATCATATTTATGACAGAGGGAGACCGGAAGAAGGTGCATTTCGACAAACAACAACACCATAGTCCCAGAAAACTCTTAAAAAGTTGTCAGTACTGGTATGTTTTTTACTGTACAATTTTTGCCTGTATGATTCTGAATGAATGTTTTTTTTTGTTTGTTTGTTTGTTTGTTTGTTTGTTTGTTTTTGGGTTTGTAGCTGCGTTGCTGTGGAGTTTATAACTACACCAACTGGTTTGGCAGCGTGTTTTACCCCTCCAACGGTATCCCTGCCAGCTGCTGCTTTAACTCCTCTGATTGTAACCCAGACGATCTCCGCAACGCAACCGTAGCGCCAAGCAAGGTCTACCACCAGGTAGGTTCTGATTGTTCTCCATTTTCTTTGTGCTTTTCCAAAAATAAACAAATCTCTTCAAGACCTCCCGGCTTCTCCATACACCAACATCTGCCTCTGTTTCTCTCCCATAAACCCATCTTCCCTTTACTTTGCGTATGCAACGTGTCCCTGTTTCCTGTGCAGACTGACATGCCCCCCTTTGTTTCAGGGCTGCTTTGACTTGGTCACTTCATTCATGGAAACCAACATGGCCATCATTGCTGGCGTGACGTTTGGGATCGCCTTCTCACAGGTAGAGAAAAGTGTGCCAAAAAACAAAACAAAATGGTTCCTTATGATTTGCAACGGTTCATTGAAGCTCACTTTGTGTGCGTTTTGTTTTGTTTTCAGCTGATTGGCATGTTGCTGGCCTGCTGTCTGTCCAGGATCATCACAGCTAATCAATATGAGATGGTCTAGCTGATGTGACGTGGCAGGTGAGACGCAGTTATTAAAATTAAAGCACAGCGCCAAAAAAAGAAAAGAAAAGAAAAGAAAAAAGAAACCACTCCAACACTAAAATGTTCTCTATCTTATCAGGGAGATGGAGAGAAGAAAAGACAAAGTGTCTTGTCGCAGGACTGAAATGAATTCCCAAAACTCCCATCACACACCTGCATCGGAAGCTGCCTCCGTCCGTCTCTCTGCCTGTGACCTCGGTGTAAAATCTTTATGTAACTTATTGTAAAGCACCATTCCTCGACTTGCTGCAGTTGCATCAAAGCTTTCTGTACCATGCACCACATCGACAACGCTTGATGTAAAAGTTGCTCATTGGCAGTTTGTGTTTTTTTGTTGTTGTTTTTTTTGTTCTCTGATCGGTGCGGCCCACAGAGGGCAGGGGGAGCAGATTGGAGAGCCTCAGAAGGACATCACTTAGAAACCTGAAAGTAACCCTTCCATTGGTAGGTTTAGTTTTTCCATTTGTCGTTGCTCATCACTGTGTTCCCGTAGGGGTTGTAGTCTGCTGTTACATGATTATGTGCACTAAGGAGGAGAGGTCATGTTGCTAAAGGAGGCAAAAGGGAAAAAACTGCTGTAGAGTATTTTTGAACCACGATAATGAAAAATATTTTTTTGCCCATAGTCTATGGAATTTAGAAAGCCAAATAAGTGAACAAATTTGATTTCTTACTTTTTAATTCTCACTGTGAAACAAGAAAATGCGTTTTGAGGCATAAGATGGGTAAAAAGGAACTAATATTTAAGCTATTTAATCAGCTTTACATGTAAAAATGATTTAATCAGAGTTTGAAGAGCCCATCAAACCGAATGTTGACGCTGGACATAACCCAGGGAACCTTTATTTAGTGGTATCATGAAAGTCACATTAAAACACCCCCCGCTATTCGTATGATTCAAAGAAACAGAAGAGAAAAATGTCTTTCTGGTTATTTTTGTTCATCCTTCCGGACTTGATCCAAACCGACCCGGTTAAACACAATAACTTACACCTGCCATTAAAATCTGGCACGCTAAATTCTTGCAGTCTTGGATAAAGTTGTGACCAGGTCTCTTCAGACTCTGAATGAATTTTGCGACTCAGCCGTCTTTCTGTTTTCGATACCGTTGTCGCCTTGCGCAGGCACCTGCGCAGGCACCTGCGTAGGACACTGTCAGAATAAGAAGAACAACATCTGAGAATCACTGTTTGGATCTGAACGTGCGTAGTTCATGTTAGGACTCTGTCGTGTGGTCGGTAGGACGTGGGAAGAGATTTAGATCGTAGGATTCTGCTCGTCGATCCAAGAGTAGTTTTGCATTTTTTTGGGTGAAGTTTTGCTGAGCTTTTGTAGTGTTTACATTTTAGCCGTCGTCGACAATTTTCCTCTTCAAGCGATCGGGATGTTTAGTCATTTTCTTCTGGTGAAATAGTCGGCAGTCTGTCTGTCTACCAGCAGAGAGTTCAGTGGGCGTCGCTCGGCGAACATCGACGAACCACGGTTGTTCTGTGTGATTCACCGACCTGCTGCTGCCATCATCATCATCCTCATCTGTAGATATGTATGGGAAATGTAATTTATATGACGTGCTGTTTCACAATCTAATATGCTAATCAGTATAACTGTCGTGTCATGGTTTTTCAATCCACATCGAGCTCTCAGAGTCAGTATTTGTTTGATAGTTTGTAAGAAACTTGCACTGGGAAAAAAAACAAACAAAACAAACAAAAAAAATAATTATTGTAGCTAATGTTTAGTTGAGAAATAATGCACACTTTAGCTCTACACTTATTATGGTTTGTTGGTATTTCGTTTACAGCTTTGCCCAGATGTTTTTGATCTCTTTTTATGTCTGTGTGCGCGCATATGTGTGTGTGCGAGCATTTAGTAGATGTTGTGGCTCCAGCTGTGATTTTGTTTTTCTTTTGTTTTGCTTTTTTAGTCAGTATTTAATTGTGGCATTTCCTTAAAAAAAAAATTGTAAATTTGATTTGTGAATGTGTGGTTCCTTGCGCTCTCTTCTCCAAACTTTTGTTCTGTAAATACTAAACTGTAATACCATCCAGCTTACACTAGGGGTCACTAGAGGCCCAAGAAGAACCGCACCATGCTGTCTACTACTGACTAAGTCACCATCAGTGGTCTTATTATCAATAAATATACAGAATAACAGTTTTGCTTGGTGTAAGTTAATTTCGGCTTTTGCATTGCGGCACCATCAGCTATTGTCTATTCAAATCACTTTGCATATAGAAAATCTGCCACTGCAACACAAGTGACTTAGTTTATTACATTATTCCTGTAATTTTTTTTTTTTTTTTGGGACATCTTTACTTTTTGTTCCTGACTTAAAATATGATCTGGGATGTACTGGGGGCTGGCAGCATCTGGTTGCAGATGTCATAAGACGTCCATAAGAAATGAACCAAAATTCCAGCAAGCTGTTTTGGAAAAACTTGAGGAAGGATTTCAATTTCAATTTCAATTTGGATTTAAAAGTGTTTCGTTAGAGCTAAGACATTTACAGGTTAAGATGAGTTTTGCAACAAAGTTTCTCCTCTCACCGAGAACCTCTTGGCATTTCTGGTTAGCTGACCTCATGCCTCAGATTGCAGGGGGGGGTTTTTTTTGTTGTTGTTGTTTTTTTTAGGATAGCCACGATCCAACATCTTGCCGCTGACACTTTAACGTTTTGAATGACGGATTGGACAGCCAGAACCTCGCAGAGTGAGTCTGTACGTTCAGCAGTCAGAAGACGACTCTTGTGAGAGCAATGCAGAGAAACAAACTGACCTGTGGATGGAAGGAAGATGGAGTATCCAGCTCTCACGCATGCATCTGGAGAGCGTGGAAACTCTGCGGAAAGGAAAAGCTTTGGGGTTTATTTGTTGTTGTTGTTGTTTTGTTTTTGTTTTTTTAAACACGCATTATGTCCTTTATTTCTCTTGTGGCGTTTGTCCATCATTTATAATATTCCGTTAAGGTTCATTGAATTGTGTTCATAATGTGAAACAATGAGCGCCTTTGCGAGGCGCCGTCTATTTTTATTTTTTTCTCTGACACTACGCAGCTGCTGTGCCATCTTTGTCCACATGATGGCGCTTGAGCATCAGCGGAAAACGGAACCTCGGAGCGAACTAAATGAAGGGAAACGGAAGGACGCCGCGCACACACACACACGCACGCACACACACATCACACACACATACACACACTCGCACAGGCGCTTAATCTCCACCTCTCTCTCCCTGTCTGTCTTTCCTCCTCCGCTCCTCCGGGCCGCATCGGAGGCAGCGCGGTGACAGGCGGTGTGAACACGAGGAGCAGCGAGGAGAGCAGCTCCGCTCGGTCAGACCGCGGCCAGCCAGCGGAACTCGCTCCAACCTCGTTACGCAAATTACCGGCAGAGCGGCGCGGCAGTGGGTCCGCTAATGGAGCGTGCGTGCTGCTGGCTCTCCGCGCTCCTCCTCGCCCCTCGCCTCCGCCTCTCCGCGGCACATAATGGGCTGTGGGCTGCAGGGAGGCATTCACCGGGGAAGCGCTATTACTCACTCAGACACACACACACACACACACACACCCACACCCACACACACACACACACACACACACACACACACACACACACACTGCACGCACTGCGCAGCGCACACACACACCTCAATGTGCAGCCAGACTAATTATTAACAGGGCGAGCACACTTACACCCACCCTTTTTGTAACATCAAAATAAACAACAAGGAGATTTACTTTTTTATATATATATATATATATATAGAATGAAAACATGCTTGCAAAAGCAGTTTACCTCGAGACTGGGGCTCTAACGTTTCAGTCCATTTCAGAGGGCCTCAATAACAGAACCACCTGTCTGCATATTGCATTACATGTCGCCAGCCCCAAAAATAACCTTTACTGTTGATTCAACGGCTCTCAAAACAGCTTCACCAATGACTTAGCGAGATTTACTTTGGGAGTCTGGACTTCCAACTGCTTTGTTATTTTTACCTTAGCACTTTACTTTTTCAACAGACTGTGGTCCTTAATTTCAAAAAATAAATAAAAAATAATATATATATATATATATATATATATAGATAGATAGATAGATAGATAGATAGATAGATAGATAGATAGATAGATAGATAGATAGATAGATAGATAGATAGATAGATATTAATAATTAGTAATCTGTATCAATTTCAGACTTTTTTTATGTCCCATTAAAACATTAATCCGTCTTGGGGTTCATAAATTAATCAAAACGGAGAAAAGGATTCACTAAAAGCACACTTATGCTTAAATGTTGAGATAAAAAAAAAAACGTTTTAATGCAAAACTTGGGCGTTTCAAACGATTAAGTGAAAACAACTGAAAGGTGAAAACCTGGCAATTGGACTCAAATGTTTCTTTTGCTGGTCTTGCGTGAGGGAAAAGCTAAACCTACTGGAAATGCTCCAGTTTGTCCACAGTCGCCCAGATTTGGACAGCGGTTCTAAAGAAGACGTCTTGCTTTCCGAGGCTGGGTAGGAAGTCCACATCTTGAACACTCAAACAACTGTGACCATGACCCTTGACCCCGGTTAATGTTTCCAATTACAGCAAATGTTTTTGCTTTTTTTTTTTTTTGTCTTGTGGCCATTATAGTCAGAAATGTTATAAGTTATCGTTTAAAATGTTAGTTTTGATTAATTTTTATGGAATATTCCTCAATTATTCTCCAAATTTTCAAGGCACAGTCAGAAAGAAACAACAAACTTGTCCAATAAGAGCTCATCTGTGTTTTGGAAATGTCATCTCAGAAGACGTTCCAATTCATTCATAATTCAAATAGTTTATTTTAAAAAAACAATGCTAAGGAATCTCATTTCATTCGTCACCTAGGAGTGTCTGATTAAGAATCCTTGGCATCACATTTGAATTCACAGTGTACTTTGGAGTAAAACGCGTCAGCTCAAGGACACACATTCTCTGACTTTTGTCACCTCTCCGGCATCCGCCACATCAGCACAATGAAAACGAGAAGAAATGTTTGCTGCACAACGTTTCATCTGAAATATGCTTTTCACTGTTTTTGCTTTAAAGGAAAAGACGTTTCCAGGAGCTTGCAAAGGGGTGCTGCTGTTCTAACCGAACTGAATTTCAGAATTTTAAGCTTAAAAAAAAATCTCTATAGATTATTTAGTGATGGTAAATAAATATATTGCACCCTCACACTAATACTTAGAAGCAGTGAGTTTTTCTGAGTTTCCATATTATCAATTTTTGTGACTCTGATTAAGCTGTAATAAACTTCAGCTGTCATGAATGGCATTTTTTTGTTTTGTTTTGTGTTTTGACATTCACATCCTTAAAGCCATAGTGTGCAGAGAAGAAACAAAGGATCAAAACGATCTCATCGTACAAAGGCATGAATCAGGCGAGGGGTCCAGCAATTCTCCACAGCGAAGCAATGTTTTATGGTCTAACTGAACCAAATTCAAAGTTTTCTCTGCAATTTGAAAAGAAAAAGAACTGATTCAAATTAGAGAATAGGTAAATATTAGTTTATTTATGTTTCACATGACAGAAACCCGCCATTTTATTAGGGTTGGGTACACTCAGAAACACGCGCGCACACACGCGCACACACACACACACACACACACACACACACACACACACACACACACACACACACACACACACACACACACACACACACACACACACACACACACACACACACATATGGTTTCCTTTGATATCCACCCTCTTATGCGCTTACAAGGGTTTGCTTGTACACGAACCATCGTTGAAAGCCTGCAGACTCAATCTGTCTGGAACTAATTTTCCAGCTATTTGGTTTGCCTGATGAGTATTTCTTCACTCCATCTAAATGAAGGAAGGATGCGTCCTCAGTATACGCTCTGTTATTTCGGCTAGCACCAGGAAGCATCAAGATCCTGATGTTGATAGCTTAAAGGAGTGCGTCCTCAGATATACGCAACATCTGTTATTTCTAAGCGGCAATAAAAAAAATAATAAAAAAAACAGAAACACAATCCAATGCTTGTATCTCAATAGGACATTGAAATGGACTCTTTTTTTTTTTTTTAGCCTTACGTCACATTATAGCGTTATTCTCTCATTAAAAACAAAACTGGAGCGTTTTCTTTCACGCATTGTTGAGAAATCCTTTAATCTCCCGCGGCTACCGTTCAGCTAGGTGGACCTAGCGCCGCCTTTGAGACGCAGCTCCTCCTCAGACCGCCGTTTTCCAAGCTCCAAAAGTTCCGCCTCACAGAGCTGCCACACCCCCGCATCCCCCCCACCCCCTCTCCAATCTGCTCCTTCAGACTAGCCAGCAGCAGTCACCCTGTGCATCTCCTGAACTCATTATGCAAGCCACTTCTCAGTGCAAGGCTGGTGAAAACGTCGTTAAATGGTTGATGGAGGAGCCATGTTGTGATGACTTCCTGGAGTTTGAGAAAGAGCTTGAGTTTTTAAAGAGACAGAAGTCCAATTTCAAGGTGACAATTGAAGTGACATGTATTTTTAATTCATATTTGACTCCTGTAACAACTGAAGCCAACATGATTACTTGATTGTACTGCACCCTTGTAAAACATTAGAGTGAAACATGCTAGGTGTTGCTCATGACAAGATTTGATGAGGATTTGATAGGTCACCATTTTAAAATGTTGAAATAAAAGACGGTCATGGTGCTGAGAATAAATCTGTCTTTTAAACAAAATGCCTGCTTAGTCACATCAAAACGTGCAAAAGGTCCAGGGCGCGAACGACTTTGCTTCCTAATGCAGATCTGATTTTGAAAGGCAGCAACCCAGCCCTCCTCCCACCGCAGCGCAGAGACAAAGACAAACACTCCCTCATGCATGCCACTAAAATGCCTCATTTACAATCTTATAAAGTAAACGTAGCCAGGCTGTCTCACTTCACCTTCCTGCTTGTGATGGGAGCTGTTATCGCTGCTGTTTTTTCCCCCTGTTGTTGTTGTTGTTGTCGTTCTAATTGCTGTTGCTGCTTTGCCTGCAGCCTTCCCGCTGACACCCCTTGCCTCACGCTTTCCAGCAACATGCCGCCGCGATGACAAGTACTAGAGTTCCCACTCAAGCTGCCTGTTCCTGTAGCTCAACGCACCACTAACCCTCATTCCCTCTCCACCCCACCCCCTCCCAGCACCCGCACCCCCCACCCCTCCACCCCTCTTTCTTCCTCTCTCCTTTCTCGCCCTTTGAAGCCTCAGAGATGATGATGATGATGATGATGACACCCGCGGTAATCTGTGGATGCTCGGCTCTCTGACACGACACACAATTGAGGAACCCTCCCGACTTGATCCAGGTTTCGCTGTGGCGTTCAGGCACGGCGCGTCCTCCCTGACAAGTGGAGAGGCCTTTTTTTTTTTTTTTTTTTTTTTTTTATTCCTCAGGAGAATAGATGAAGTCAGTGAGGTGGGGCGCATGACTGACAGCGCTGTTGAGAGCAGCAAAGCCAGCCCCTGTTTCTCTCTGATCTCTGCTCAGCAGCTGTACACACTGGCTCTGCTGACCTGGTTTAGTCTTTCTGTTTTCAGGCTGAATCTGGGATCAGATAATCTGCAGAGAGGAAGCCGAGAGACTGTTAGTGGAGCTTTGTTCCTGAAGCAGCAAAAAAAAACAAAAAAACAGCTTCAAACTCAGGAGAAAACTTAGTAACTACATTTGTCCATGTAGACCGCTGGAAATGGGCATCGGACCTGCCGTCTGCAGAGCCCACTCCCCATCAAGTCTGTCTGAATTAGACAAATTCTGTAAAGAAGAATGGGCTGACAGAGACAAGCTCCAAAAGAGTTGCTGGTTCAATTACAACTAAACGTGGCTCCCCAACTGAATAACTCAGCTTTCAGTTTTGAGTTTTTTATTTTAAAAAAAACAACACTTTCCTCCGGCTTTACATTTATGTTCCACTTTGTGCTGGTCAGTCGCATAAAATCCCAGTAAAACACAACGAAGCCTGTTGCTGTAGCGCGACAAATTGCTCGAGGGGCACAGGCACTTTGGCAAGGCACTGCATATGCTTTTCACACTAAGAGAGAAATGCAGGCGCTGACAAAGAGGAAAATAGAAGCCAGCATTGAACGGCTCAGATCAGAGCAAATTCGTGTATTTTATGGAGAGGCTTGAAGCTGGATGCTCAAAGACGCTGGTAAAGTTTGCAAAGAGAATAGTGCAAAAATCTTCTTTGCACTATTTGATTCACTGAGGCTGAATACAAATGGACACCAAGTGGGGAGAGGCGACAAAAATCACACACACTTTTTTTTTTTTACATCGGATTTCCAAAATGAGTACTTAATTGTTTCAACTTGACACATTTTAGCAACTTTAAATGTATTTACAAGTAAGAATAAAGTTTTCAAGGGTCTTCACTTTGCATATTCTGGATGAGAAATTCTGAATTAGACCTCAGTTTGAAAAATACTGAACTGCATTTACAGATGAAAGAATTGTCAATGCTACACTTTTGATGTGTTCTATTGTTCTCTCCAGGCCACAGAGGACAACCAATTCCCACCAGTGACCTCATGCGTTTGTATGCAATTTGCTCTTGTTTGGCTGCAGCCGTCACTGCGTGAGTAGCAACCAGTTTGGACTGGTTTGTGTTGAACTGCTTTTCCTGCTAACCACCTGAAATTGGCGAGATGAAGAAAGTTTGACATGGCCTACAAAACTAGGCCGTGGTCACCCAATCTAGTCACAAAAATAGAGAAACACAATATTTTAACTTCGCGTGATTGTCTGTTTGTGCATTTCGGAGGCTCGTTCTCGAGCTGCTTGTGGTGTTTGCCCCGTGGATCTGGAGTTTAATGTTAAAAATGGAGTCATCACGAGAAAGCATGAGCACGAAACTGGGCCAGACAAAAGTTATGAACGCACTTTAGAAAAGTAACCAAAAACAGAATTTTTCCTTTTGATCTACGTCTTTTGCAGTTTGCACAGGGTCAAACGTCTTCCAATAGTAAGCAGATCAGCTCGTCTGTTCTTCTGTGAAATTTTCACACGAGGTCATTTTAGTTTAGATAGGTCTTTGACTCTCAGTAAACAACCGCATTATTTGAAAACCTCTTTTTTTAAAAACTTCTTATCTCAGACTTCATCTGATGTTTTATGTGAAGTCTTTGAGTCTGACAGGACAGACATCCGCAGCCCCATTTTAGGGTTGAAATTTAGGAGAACAATAAACTTATCACACATAGGGCTTCTAGAAGTGGCCTGGGACCCAGACTGAAACCGACCCAGCAGGTTTTACCACCTCAGAATCCACATTCCCTTAATTCCTACCCGGCAACAATGTCCAAACATTTACTCATCTCCTCCCATGCAGAACAACCTGTGCTATCAGCAAATAGTCTCGGTCAGCCCGCCTTGCTTCCTGTCCAGCCTCATAGCAGGGCTCTGAGCTCATCCTTTTTTACATAACACTGACCCGTCTCCGCATTCAGGGGGGCACCAACCCATGTGTCATTTAACTTCCGACGCAAGGCAACACTTCTGTAGTTTCGTTTTGAGAAGAGGTATTTACAGGAGCTCAGATTTCAATCTCAACCCTCCCAGTGCACATACAGTAACCAGAACTGTTCCAGAGGCTATTTTTGTGGCAGGAGTCGTGGAAGTCCCCGTGTTTACCCCGCAGCTGACGGATAGCGGGGGGGATGCTCAGCTGTTTACCTTCTCTACAGGAAACCGGCTGGTGTAACAGTTTGGGTGTATGTGTAATATAAAAATCCAATGGACTGCAGTCACCCCAGAAGAAAATACCCAAACATGACAGCCACCAGGCACATTCCCATCAAAATGGAAAACTTTTCCCTATAACTATTACATACTCCATTAGGATATCTTTCATAAGTCATTGGAGCTATTCTAACTGTGGTTGGAAGTCGCCTGCTGTGTTTGATCCAGAATTTCTAAAAGTCCAAATCCCGCTGCCAAGCGATGTTTTGCACTCGTTGCTTTCAAGTCAAAGTCCGGGGTTGGCCGTTTCACTGAATACCTCCTCGATCCGGGAGTCAAAGTTGTCTTGAAAAAGCGGACAAGCATTTTCATGATATTCTACATCCAGTTAAAGCAACATAAATCCAATCGGCCTACACATAATTTTGGTCATGAGAGGAAATGTACTTTTTTTTTTTTTTTACCAATGAAAACAGTCAAAACCAGTCGCTGAATGCATCCCAAAAGGCTACAGCGACAACACTAAAACGTCTGGCACTGAAGGTTTGCTGGACTTTACAGCAGTCGGTACCTCACTCTGCTAAAAGGGGTTTACGCAAGAAGTCTGTTGAGTTTTTTTGTTGCTTTCAACAGTGCATGCTGGTGTTTTTTTTTTTTTTTTTTGCGTTGGTCTATAAAATCCCAATAAACATCTTGAGGTCTGCAGCTGTAACGCTCCAAAAGGAGAACACAAAAAGCTGACATGGTTTTGTGAAAATAGATCACTGTGACTCTCTTTGAAACAGAAAGAATGCCACCAAGTTGAAAGCAGTCCAGAAACCTTCTAGCTGACAGACGTGTCCTTTCTAAGGTATGGATGTTTCTCGTCCTTCACTAGAAGGGAAAACACGTGTTGCTCGGCTCTTCTGTAATCGCAGTAGGACAACACTGGCTTCTCATTGATGCACCTTGCTTTCGGCCCGCCCCGACAGAAACACAACCCTGCCCTGTGATTGGCTGCCGGGCGTCTGCTCAGTGGGCTGATTTCCGCACTCCCCGCCCCCGCGTGAACAAACTTCTTGCTCATCAGAACAGAATGTGTGATATGTGGATTACATTTTTTTTGTTGGGTTTTTTTTTGTTGTTTTTTTGCCATCTTTCACCGGAAGTGAAGGTTTTAAAGATTCACTGAGGTTGTAGGATGAGTTGTGGGTCTAAAACTTTTGTGCATTAAAAAGCAGATATATTTAAAATTGTTATTACGCTTTGCACGAGATCTGGAAATGAATGAATCTTATGCAAAGAAGAACTTGTCCATCCGGTCTGTGCAGGCGGCGACAGTGCCAGATCTCGGCGTTCATCTGGCGTTCCCGTCTCTGTGCCATTTCAGGTCGTCCGGTTCAGGTTTCAAGAGTGACAAACGGGTTTAGGAACCGCCTCGGCAGCGACTATAAGAAGGGATCCTCCTGAGCTGGGAGCCACAACGAAACAGAACAGCCCACAGAAGCCCGGCAGGAAGAAGAGAAGCACGAAACAACAAAAACACCCGAAAACTTGAGCCAAGATGATGATGCAGCTGTCAGAAACCTCCAGGCAGAAGAACTCGCTCTTCAACGCCATGAACCGCTTCATCGGCGCCGTCAACGACATGGACCAGACCATCCTGGTGCCCAGCCTGCTGCGGGACGTCCCGCTGGAGGAGGACAGGGAGATGGGCGTCCTCAAGTCGGACGTGGAGGACGGGGACATGTACAGCTACTACGAGCTGCTCAAGTCCATCCGCAGCGACATGGAGTGGGGCGTCCGGTGCGCGTCGGCCGACCAGCGGCTCAAGGAGAGCATGAAAGTGACCCGCTCGCACTCCTCCGCCTCCACCTGCTCCTCCGCCTCCACCTGCTCCTCCTGCTCGGCGTCGTGCTCCGAGGAGGAGGACGAGGGAGAGGACGAGGACCTGCAGAAGCAGTTCCAGTACCACCTGACCGGACTGCAGGGCGTCCTGTCCAAGCTGACCCAGCAAGCCAACTCGCTCACCAAGCGCTACAAACAGGAAATTGGCATCGGAGGATGGGGCCAGTAAAGCGAGGCGCGCGCACAAACTGGACTGTTGATTTATATATATATACATATCTCAATATATATATTGATCTGAACTTTCTTCCTGATTCCTGCTGCTGATGCAAACAGCGGCAGGCGTCTTCACCGCCATCCGAGAGGTGGTGAAGAAGGCAGCGGCCACGTGGTCTTTGGTCCTGATTAAAGCATCACTTACACTATTTAAGTCTTTATTTAACGTAGCCTATTTATTTACCTCGTCTCGTGCTCCAGCTTTGCGCACGAAGAAGTGGACCGAACCAAGCCTGGCAAAAGGACTCGTCGTCTCCTCTGCCGAGATGACGGTGATGTCAGTGGGTTCACGTGGATTTTGTCCTTTGCTGACTCTCTCTCTCTCTCAGTCTGTTTTTTTTTTTTTTTTTTTTTTTTTTTTTTTGCTTAGACGTTGCTCTCTTTTGTTTAGAAGGAGGCGGTTGCTTACTGTGCAGCTGTCCGTGATCTCTTTGTGTCCGACATGGTCAATGAACTGGAATCAAATGATAATTCTTCTGCCAGGAGAATGATGAGGGTTTCCATGAGATGCTTGTCTCTGTTGTCACTGTGGTTTACCCTGTTCGGTATTATTGTCACTGCAAGGTCCATCTGTCAAAACAAGCAATTACTTTTGTATGCACCTTTATAAAATATATATATATATATATTTACGTGTACTTAATAAACTTTTATATAAATGTACTACTTCTTGGAGTGTCGTTTTTCTACCCGACTGCATTTATGTCTCACGATTTGCGGCTTTCACATTTCACTGCACCATATTACTCTCAACTTTTTGTTTTTTTTCTGGGTAATGAAGTCACCTAATAAGTGCTTGGATGTTAACAAATAGTCACGTCTATTGTCTGTTATATTTTTAGGATAGGGATCTAACTAACAGAAACTTGACCGTTGTAAAAATGTATTTAAAACATTTTTGAAACATTTAGCGGTAAATTTGAATGCGATATGAAGGCCACATTTGCAGCACAAAAATTTACTGGTGATGATTCGTTCATGGTCTTAGAGAAAACAAGCTGTCCAGACCCAACATAAGTGAAGTACACCTGTTCTACTTCAAGAGCTTAAATTTACTATGATTAACCAATTTTACGGTGAAGCTGAGTTCGGTTAAACTGGCCTCATAATTGCTTTGCTACTGTAAATTCAAAAAATCGCTCAAACAAACTTGTACAATGACAGGAAGTACAGGCAGGAAGAACTAAAAAAGCAAAACATTATGATATGATCTACAGAAACCTGAGGACAGATTAAACAACAACAACAACAACAACAAGGTAATTCCAATAACCTCAGTCTGGAAAGGATTAAGTCATTTCTAAGGTTTAGAAACAAAAATCATGTCTATGGAAAAGCTCCAGGAAACCAAAACAAAAAGAACCGCTAACCAAAAAGAAATCAAAGACTTGACTCAAAAGGCATCGTGACGAAGCCCAGCGCTTCTGGACCGATGAAATAAAAGTGAATCTTTTTGGGAAATAAACTTCCCATTACATTTAGTGCATGCAAAGCTAACAGCATAAGAAAAAAAAGGACGGGAAAAAGTAAAAAAGGATCCATGATCTGGATCTGCTTATAGCTGCCTATCAGCAATGTTCTTGCCCTACTCTGATCCCTCGTCACGATTGATCTCAAATGATGGTTTGCAATAAATGATATCAGCATTTGTACCATTAGTGTTCAAAATGCACTGTTAAAATACAAAGACAATTAGCTTTAATGCGTTGGACATTCATTTTGGTGATAAACAATGCTTTGCACAATTGAATTCTAGCAATATACCACTGACAGTATTCAACCAAAACAAGCTGTTAGCGGGGAAACAACAACATGAGAAAATGACTTCATCTGTTTATGGTTTGGCTAAAAACAGTGGCTTTGAAAGAGAGATACAAATTTCATGCCAGTTCAATTCTACAATTTAGCTTGCAATCATAGGCTACTTCATTTGGTAACAGTAATCCCAGTAGTTACATTAATAAAAGCTCTGCAGAGTCACTTACATTGCTGAGTGTGTTTAAAGAGGGTGTTGATTAAATGGCCAGCAGGTTGAGGAACATTCCCTGTGTGTTAAGTTTCAAGAGCCAACACCTTGAACCTCTGGCATTTTGGCTGCACACAAACATGGAAATGAAGCGCAGAAAAATCCAGAACATCAGATTTAGCTCCAAGAGTCGGTCAACTTATTACTATTACCATTAAACATTGCAAACATAGCTTTTTTTTTTTTTTTTTTTATAAAAAAAGCTCACTGTATGTGTATTAATAACCGGCAATGAAGCAATTGTATGAAAAAGTGAATTCCTTCAATTTTAAGTAACTTCTGCTTTCAAGAAACCAGACACTGAAATTCATTTTGAGGGATATTTTTCAAGGTTTTAATTGTTTCATTTTGACCTTTTTAGTTCTTTTTTTTTAATCATTTGTTCACTAAAAACCTGGCATGCCTCAGTATTGTGCACAGTGAATTCCTTAAGAAATTGAGGATTTTGGATAACTGGATAACAAAAAGAAGGAGCAGCATGTCAGAAATAAATGGGTTTTAAAAAAATAAATGTTTTTTTTTTTGTCAATCTGCGAATTAATCTGAACCTGAAATAAACTCACTGATGCAACCTACATCAGTCGTCCATTTTTATGCAAAGTACCTGCCTAATATTGTTCTATGGGAACACGATTGCTTATATAGCAAACTTTGCTGTCTTTAAAAAAAAAAAAGTGGACTAATGTAACAAAAACAATAAGTATAATATGAATTTCTCTAGTACAAAGGCTAAGTAATAAACTAACAAGCAAGAAATATGGCTGTTACTTTAAAACAGTCTCCTGAACCAGATGTCCGTTGTATTTTTAACCTCTGGAAAAAAATGTATCTTAAATCTCACCCTATATAAGCTTTAGAAATAAAGTTTGATTGAATGATTGTGAATTAGTTTGCAAGTAGAACAGATATGACCACAAAGATAAGTGTATTGCATTGTAAAATAAATAACCAAATGATTAACCACAGAGATAATAGTGTTACACAGTTAAACAAAAATAAAAAAATCTGGGCTGGGCTGTATTACTGTAAATTGTAATTTTGTGTACCTATTGTTACCGCTGTAAGGCAAAACCCTCGCATCAGCAAAAATTAATCTTTTCAAGAAATAAATGGAAAAAACAGCAAATAGTGCTTCTAAATGTAAACTTACACGGCTTAGTCAAAGTTATGTTTTTTTTTTTTTAATTTAAAAAGTCACACAGTTCAATGGAAATTTAACGCCGGACAAATTTGGAGTGTGAGTAAAGTTGATTTTCCCAAGAACACAAAAATGATTCTAATAGATTGAGAAAATCCTAACGTGTTAAGTAAAAATTTACGTGTTAGGAGTTTCTTTACATGATGTAAAAACTATCGTTAGAAAGCCAGTAACAACAAAAGCTTCTGGACAAAGACGCAGTACAACACACCCTGTTGGCAGTTCATCCATGTTTTGTAAGAGCGGTTAGACGACTTCTCATCTCTCTTAGTTACATAACAAGATTGTGCTTTGTCCTTATGGAAATTTATGGTGGTTACTTTTTCTGTATGAAGCCCTACTAATTTGTAGCAAAAGAAGAGGTTAATTTAGGAGTATACCAACAATCACCGTGTATTAATGCATAATATTCAGAATTTAGTGCATAGTTTTTAAATATCTTTCAGAAATAGTGTGATATTATTTACTCAGAAGTGACCACCCAAGTGTTCAACCTATGTGTAATTTAATCACTGTATAAATATGAATACAGGTGTTCTGTCAAGACATTCGTAGTAACTCTGGAGGAGCTGCAGAGATCCACCAAGATTGGAGAATTTGTTGATGTACAAGTCTTAGTCATGCACTCCGTAATTTCGGGTACGTCGCTGGCAAGATTTTACGTGATAAAGAAAAAAATGGCAAGGAGAAAGCAGTTGTTGAAAGAATGTCATAAATGTCGCCTTTCGTGTTTCACACAAGTCACAGCAAACATGTTGATGAAGTTGCTCTCATGAGAGAGACCAAAACTAAGCTAACTCTCTATATGTGGTAGAAGCCCACATACTTCATGAAAGGTGCTGGTGGCAGGATCATGCTTATAGTAAGATGGCATAGCTCAATTGAAGGCAATTCTAGAAAAGGAAAACATTTTTGGGAGGTAAAACCCAAAAATGCAGTCAAAGGAATTCAATCCATTTTGTGAGAGAGCCAGAATTTCAGCCTCCAGATGTACAAAATTGGTTGAAGAGCTACTCAAAAGCATTCTAACACATACAATCCCAACAAAACGCATTCATATTTATGTTTGTAACATCATTACGTTTGGAAAAGCTCAAGGGTTACACATTCTTTAGGTCAGGATTCTTAGGACAATTTTATTTAAAAACTTAAGTTTCTAAACTTAAATGCTGAATCTATAAAACGTTTTCCTCTGAGAGAAATTTGAAAAAAAAACAAACAAACATATTTAAAGTTTGGAAACGTTTCCCTCATGTCACAGGGTTTCATCACGCAAACTCAGGGAGCTTGTCCCTTTGTGTCCCTTCGCGCGCACGGTAGTAACAGGAAGTAAAAAGGAAAGCCACAACCAAACCATAACAAGCTGAGCAGAAGTATTTATTTTAAAGACGTGTTGTCTTAAAATGGACTCTCGGAGTGTAATTAACGAGTCGCGCTGCGTGTTTTTTAACTCCTCCTCAAAGGACAATCGATGTGTAAGTAGCCACTGTTAGAGCAGCAGCAGCAGCTTTAGCTTTGGAGCTAATTAGCCACATAATCACGTTGCTTGTCAGCTTGTAGTAGAAAATTATTATTATTAACATGAGTATTATTTATCAGTGATGTGTTTTTTTATTTTTTGGGGTGAGGGGGTCAATGATTATCAGTTGGCCAATTGATGAACGGAGCTTGACAGCTGCATGTTTTCTCATGCTAATAATAGCAGTGAGCTGCCAGCCATCCTGAATAATTAGCATCATTTCACCGTTGCTGACAGGAATCCCACTGAATCAGCGCCAGCTTTCAGGTTTGGGTTTATTAGCCCTGAGAAGACATCGCTCTGTGAAAACACCCAGCAAACACGGGCTACAAAACAAACCAATACTGCAAATCGAGCTATTCGTGTCATAGCTTTGTGTCGAATCCATTGGTTGCAAATAACTGGCGCTTCACCAGCAGCAGCAGGGAGGAAATGATTTGTATGTATGTTCAAGACATCGTTCAAGAAATGCAGTTTCGTTCTGTATTTCCCCACAATTGAGAGTTTGAATTGGTCGCATTACCTGTGTGAAGCTCTTTCACAAATGCACTTCCTTTCAGAAGTCTGTACATCACATTTCACATTAATTATTAGGGCATTTCATTTTGACTTATTTTTCATAAAACTGAAATACAAGAATAGGTTGCACTATTTAGAACTTCTTTAGGATTTTTTTTTTCTAATCCACGCCATTTCAAAACTAAATTTACAATTTTTAATGATAATAATGATATTAATGATAAATTAGTACAGTAATAAGTATTATTATTGCAATTATGAGTATCTGTCATAATTCTGTATGGATATTTGGACTTCAATGATCAGATATGGTAGATGTCATATAAATGGGTTGGTTTTCTGGTGCCGACGTGGCATTCCAGCATGTTCTGAATATTTTCAATAAGACTGGGATTGCGGCTTCAAGCAGGCCTTTCAGGAAGCATTCCAAATCCAGTTTTGACGGGTTTGATTGATGAATGTCTTTTTTCAAATGATCAACTTCTCCAGGTTGTAACTAAACGACCCAAACAGACAACTTAGGATATTCAGGAACAACCAAAGAAACACTGAAGCCCATCATGAACTGGAAGTTGCTAAAGTGTTGCTGTCACATCAACATGGACTCTGAAGGTGCTAAGCTAGAAAAAAGCCTAAGGCATGACTGAAATTTTGCAGCTACCCACATGGACAAGCCAAACGTCTGCCAGATAAAACTGTATTGATTACAAGAGATAAATATTGAGGGTTTTTGGCCACAAACCCTCATGGAGTAGATTTGGAGGAATCAAATTGAGAGAGGCCTTAAGATCAAGCACGATGGTGGAACCCGTAAGCAGATGATCTTTATTCTTGCTTCCAGGAATACCATTGCACAAGGGTTCGGAGGGATGATGAAGGAGCACTTTAAATATCCAGCCAGATCTATTACATAAGCTTGTTGAAGTTTACAAATAGTATCTGGTTTCTCTGTAACTTTCCAAGAAATGTTTCCCCGACTATTTATTTGGGGTTGTATGTACATGTCAGTAGTTCAACATTGCTTGGATCAGAGAAAATTCATAATGCATTTAAACTTGCGATCCCAGATCTTGTTTTAACCATAAAAGAGTATGTAAACTTCTGAGTGGCAGTATAAGTGATGTATGACATCAGAATTAAGAGTTCCTCTGTCATGGCTGCTGGGTGACTGTTATCAGAATTAAAGAATACTTTACTATGCATAGATATGCTGAAAAAATGTTAAACAGAAGGATTTTGGCTCAGTTTGATAGAAAAACACTCCTGCAACTTAAATATTAGACTTTGTTGAAGTTGGTGTATTAAAAAAAAGTACACACGACACAAACAGACAGTGAAGGCCATAAGACACAGTAAACGGTATCACATTATCATCATGTGGGGCATATAGATGTCCCTGTAGCCCAACAGCACTAAGCTATCTGGACCGAGTCAGTGAAGTGACCTCAAAATAATTAATTTGAGTTTTGATCAGTTTTATTAAGGAGCCTTTTTTTTAAGCTTGTTTTAAAAATGTAACCTGGTAACCCCTGCTACCCGCAAACCCTCCATTTTTACTGGGGATGCACCAAATCATTTTTTTTGTTTCCGATTCCAATACAGATATCTGAGGTTTAGTATCAGCTGATACCAATCCAATACAGAACAACAATGCTGAATTGACTTAAAACATCTCTTTTTTTAACACATACATAAATGTACTGAATTGCAAATGTATTTGATGACGCTGCACCAGTACAGCACCCTTAAATACACCAGTAGCTTCATAAGCTTGGTCAGAAATGTAAAAAGAACATAGCTTTAATTTGTTCAGTCAGACCACCGATCCCTGTTCTGAAATCTTTTCCAACATTGGGACCGATACCGATAATATTGAATCGGTGCATCTCTAAAGATCGAAGGTGTTTCAATTATTCAATAGATGTTTTGTAAAAACAGCAACATGTTGCAGGAATGCTTTTTCCCCCCTCAGGCCTGAATATAGATTATCAAAGTGATCGAAGGATGTTTTTCCTTTTTGTTTGCTTGTTGACGATGCGGCTTTCCTCACATGCTGCTGCTGCTAACCGTGTGTAACACGATAACAGCGACGTTCCAGATCTGAGCGCGTGGGCATGCCCTTCTCTGCTTTGCATGCGAGACGTCTGCTGGCCTTTTCATTTTCCCCGAAGCCCGTCGGACTGAGTAGCAGCTTTCTCATTCTCTTCTTTCCTCGATGCTTTTCCTTTCATTTCGGCGCGCCGCTATCCTCTGAGTTTAGCAAACACGCAGCGCGTCTGGTCCCTCGCTCTGCTCATTATCACATCTGCCTGCGTCTGTACGTCGTGTGTCTCTCAGCTGTCACTAACCAGCACCCCCTTCCCACATCCCCCCTCTTTGTTTGCTGCCTGGCAAAATAGGTCGGATTTGTGTGAATGTGACATCCGCGAACACCTTTGAGTACACGTCTCAGGTGTCAGTACATTGCAGCTGTTTATGTTCAGCGAGCTGGAGTACTCTGAGTGCAAATTTAATTTTGCAATCCCTCCCCAGTCTCTGGTGTGTTTACACACACACACACACACACACACACACACACACACACACACACACACACACACACACACACACACACACACACACACACACACACACACACACACACACAGGTAAGCTGAAACAAATGGCAGTCTTGTCGTCCTGTTGGCGTCTAAGCTCGTGATTATTATGATGATAGTGCAGCATCTTCTCCGCACTTCCGAATATGTTTCCTGAGGGCTTTACCTGAAACAAATTGCAAAACACACAGTTAAGTGTGCCAACCACTTTAATATGTCGTGAGCCATGAACTAATCAATTGTTTTTGTTTCACAGGCGGTGATTTTATCAGTAAAACGAGCCACAGGAACCTTCTCCTTATTCGGATGGTGAATATTTCCCTGTCTTTTATTCTATCAAATTAGCCGAGGAGGAAATGTAAAGGGGATTTGTGTTTTCCCAATTTAGAAAGCCTGTTTATTTCCTTTTAAATGGTTCAATATTTGTAATGGGTTAATCAGCAGAGGGGGTTGGGTCCACTAACAACTTGTCAAATTCTATTTGCCAATACTGAGTATGTCTCGATGGAGGCAGTGGGACGTTGTGGGGAGGCATCTTCCTTCCTGGAAATGTAAGCAATCGATGAAGGATCGGGCAAAATATTTCAAAATAAAATCTTCTATTTTAATTTTAATTTTAATCTTTTTTTATTCTCTAAAGAGGAAATTACAAATGACAAGGAGTATTTTCCAAAAGTGGCTCTGTCATCCCCTTAAATGATCCCTTCTGTGAATTGTACGGTACAGCATTAGGGCCAGAGTCTGAGATTGTTTTTTTTTTTTTTAAGTATGAGAATATAGTCATATTATTAGCAGCATAAAGATGCAATTTACCAGAAGAACATCTTAAAATTATGAGAGAAAAGTTGTTTGAGTAAAAATAAAAGCTCGGATAAGTATTTTTTTATTTTTTGTGGAAGAGTTCTCATAAGATACTTGTTTCATTCTCCTAATATTAAGACTTTGTTCTTGTAATGTTAACACTTTAATATGTTCCAGAAACATTATGACCTTCTATTGTTAAAAACACATCTTAGCCTGACCGATGTACTTTGTGGCAGAGTTGGCTTGAATTCCAAATAAATAGAAGCTGCAAGCATGGTTGTCAAACAAGATGGCTGCCCAAGGTGTGCTGATATCACTCTGAACTATTGAAACCCACAAATCGCTCAAATAAAATCCTGATTTTCCAAACATAAAAAAAATTTTTTTTTGATTAATCGATAAAACCAATTTATCGATTAATCAATGATTCCCTAATTTGAGGGAATCGCAATGCAGAGAAATGTTCAGATGACTTTCCTCAGCCACTCTGATCTCACATGCCAGCTCTTAGGAATTGAACTCTTTCTCTCTAGAAGTCACAGTGCTTTCCTTCCGATCGACTGCAGCCTTGATTTCAATCCCACTGCTGCGGTGAAGTCAGGATCTCTGAGTTTGACTGTTTGTGCCAGAATAACACATCCTAAATGCTGGATGAAAAACGGGATGCGAGACCAATCTGGTGGCCAGGCTGTTGCGGTTGCTGTACTCCAGAGCAATACAGCATCTCCTATTTGCTAAATAAATAAAGTGTTTGTCTAACTTTATCTGTCTGATCCAATTAACAAGCGCCACAAAAGAGTCAGTAACAGAATGAGTTGTGATACTTACTTTTTTTTTTTTTTACAATTTGCTGCTGTTTGAAGGGACATAAACAGGCTTTTAAACGGTACATTATTTTCAACAAGAAGCATTTCGACTGCAAAGCAATCATCAGACAAACAAAATGTTCTTACCTTTTGTGTTGTTTCTTAAATGAGCTGTTGAGTTTTTATTCCTAAAGAAAACATAAAGGACCTCATATTTAGAATGTTTAGTAAACAGATAAGTTCAATCTGTGATTGAGACTCTGAAATTAGTTGTACGTGAATTACCTTCATCTGCCAATATTAGGGCGGCACCTTGTCAGAAAACCATGCAGTGTTTCTGTTAGCTTGTTTCAGGTCCATTAAATAAATTATATTATTGAAAAATCTATTTATTTCAAGAACTTTAACACTAAGTGACACACTTTAAATAGAGTTGTTTCTGTTAATTATGATTTCCTACTTAATGAAAATATGAAAGAAAAAAAAAAGTTTAGTAATATAAAAGTAATATTATGGACTTTTTGAAAAGTATCCATAATACAATCTTAAAGGTTGTTCTTTTCAAAACATGCTTTCAATCTGACAAGTGAGCCTCATCAGAAAGCATGTTCTAACTTATTCAGTATCAATGTATACGTTATATGTTTTGAAATGCCCCAAAATTTTCATTACAATCTGGGGGAGTCCACCACAAAGTTAAAAAAAGAATTATCCTTGAATCTGTCTTCCAAAATAGCGATGCAAACAGATCGACAGACTGACAGAAACGTGGTTTACCAGACCAAAACAATCTTCTTCGGTGGCCATCTTGTGAAATGTTCCAGGGGAACACTAAGGGCTGGCTAATTGGCAAAGGAAGTGTGCAAAAATGTTAAGAGCAAAACGATTATTCCTTAACATGACTTTATTTATTTATTTTTTGCCACTCAAATTAATGTTGGATTATTCTAAAATTGTCAGTGCGAGATTATGCTGTTGCAATAGAACAGTCATTTATTTACAGGCCCTTGCACTTTAACCATGGGTGCCAAAAAAAGGGACAATTAAGAACAAAATAACAAAGAGGAGTTAATGGTTATAAGTGGCTGAGTGATAATTGTTGGTGTTCATTAAGGACGTGGCAGCACCTGTCTTGGCCGTTGTAAATAAATTGTGTCATCTCGGCAGTAATTGATGTCATTCTTAAAGGGAGCATGCCGTAGTGTGCGAGTTTCAGTGACATCACCTGCAAACGATTCACATTGCAGCCAATTTATTACAACTTCAGGCTGCACTGCAACAAATAAGCAATAAAAAGTAACACGGTAAATAAAGTTTTGGGGGTGGAGGGAGGGAGAGAGCGTCTTAACGAAAAGAACTTAAAAAAAGTGTTCATTAAAGCTCAAAGCCAAAACATCTGATGTGCCTGGAAACATTCCCACACTTGATCGGTGGTGCATTTGCACGGAAATAACCTAAAGAACCGGATGCCATCCAGTGAGCTCGGATGAGATTTGTGTTATAGATCTGAGGTGTGCCGGGCTGGATGGAACAGTTAATCATGACATTAACCTTTACAAGCAAGTTTTAACCTTTAAACTAATCATGTCATAAATTCTCTATTCATAAAGCGTTTAGCTCTTTTTAAATCTTAACATGGTTGATTGGTTTCTGGTGGACTGGGGATGCTGTGTATGCGCCACACCCAACGCTTTCAGGTGTGGTATTAACTTAATAATGCATAAAAAATGCTCATGGAGGATGCTCCTATCTTTGCTTGATTAAGTTGAAAATATGCGATTAATTTTCACTCTGTGGAAGTGCCCGTCCAGAGCGAAAGTATTTCTAAAACCCTTACTTTAAAAGTTATTATTAAATTAAATAGAAGTTTAATACTGCAGTGTGTGAATCTCATTATAGTTTTCTTTTCTTCCTCTCCTCAGTGTTTTCATGCTGTTTGTAATCTGGCTGCTCCGACGCTATCACTCCCTGGCTCAGGTAAATTTGCACTACACTGCACGCTGCCTCTCCAACTGTTCGTTTTTTCCTTTTCTTTTTTTTTTTCTGTTTGCTCCATTTCCACTGGAAATCTGTTCAATTAGCCATGGTAAATCTTGGCGTAATTGAACCCAATTAAAATGCACAGATTAATGAATCGGGGGGTGTTAATTGACTAACGGTCATTCTGTGATAGCGACTGCCGTCCCGAGCTTCCTTTTATTTCCCCCCCAGCCTCCCTTCCCTCTCTTCAAGCGAAGCTGTTTAAATAAACGTAATATTTATGGATTTCTTCCCCCACCTTTTCGCTCTCCCGCTTCCGATTCCCTCTTCTTTATATTGAAGGGATTTCGCTTTGATAGAGAGTTTGTTTGCGGCGTTGCTATGAGCGTGCAGCTTCAGGATCATTTTGTGTTTTCTGAACCCGGTCCAGCGGGTTCGTCTGGTTTAGCGGCGTGGCACGCTATTCTTGTAATCTGAAGCAAATGACAGTTTAGCGTGAAGCTCTCCGACGGAAACCCATTACCTCCGGACCACATTGCTGAGAGCGACCTCGCGTCCCCCTACGCTTCCCCCTCCCCCTCCATCTCATTCCTCCTCCTCTTCTTATACAACATAAACCTTCTCCTTACTTGCATCCTCTCTGAAAAGGTTATCTGTCAGTCAGTAGTCTTTAGTGCTCTCAAGGCCCTCCTGCGCGCTTATTGTGTCTTCCCATTCCTCTCCCCACCCCCCTTCCCATAGCCTTGGCAGGGTCACTGCAAGACATGAATTGATAAAGGGCTCCGTGTGTGTTTGCATGCGTGTGCACGCGCGCGCTCCTCTCGCTGTGTGCAGCCGCAGATTATTACCACCGCTGCAGGAAAATATGAGTGGTGTGTACCATGGTTCCAGTAGTCTGCGGATTATTGATTTGTTTTACATAAAATGAACAATTTCAGAGAGGAAACAGGGGATCTGCGTCTGCTGCGATAATTTCCCAGCGTTGTCACGGAGATGGCATTCACCAGACTTCCTGGACAAGTACGAAGCATATCGCGGAGCATCATAAACAGTCTGTCTGTCCACCCGTAAAACCAACTATCCAGCCAAATATCCAACCATGTATCTGTTCAACCATTTCTAATCAAGTCTTCCTTCTGATCTTCTCTCCGTCCAATCATCCGTTCATTCATTTTAATTGTCTGTTCAACCATCCATTCACCCATCCATTCGTCCGTCACCTTTTGCAGATTTAAATGTGGGGGAGCACTGGTTACTTCACAGACAGGTTGTGTGTTTTAATGCATCTGCGTGTTTTAATGCATGGAGGTTGCAAGTTCTCGCTGAGGCTGCGGGTTCTCTCTGCGTTCTCCGGCTTCCTCCAAAATAACAATATATAGAATGTCAGGTAGTAAGTGGTCTTTCTAAAATGCCTTTAACTGTGAATGGGTCAAGGCCCTGTGATGGACTGGGAACTTGTTCAGTGTGTATCCCGTTTCTTGCCCAAAGACTGCTCAACATTGGCAACCCCTTCCTGCAAGGTTAAGGGAATTTGGACAATTCATGCATGCAGGCACATTTACAGTCCGAGGCAGAGGTCAGGCTGGAGTCCCAGCAGAAAATTCATCGGGAACTTCTGTGCTTATACCTTACAAATTGAAAGTGGTGAAAGAAAATGGACAAGGAAGTCAGCAAATGTGATTCTTTTAAAAGTATGGGATTTTTATATAAAAAATGAGTAGAAACGCGGCTACGCCGAGCTGTCGGCTGCTTTAGAGATCATTCCAGCTATAATTTGTCCTCCTCTGCACGCGGACATAAATGCACTTGGGCATTTTCACTTAGGGTGTTACATTTGAAATTCCTTCTTCATGTCTTTCTCTTAAATTTTCACGCCACAGAAGATGATTCTCAGCCTGACTGTAGCCGCCTTCTTCGACAGCGTAGCATATGTCATGGTGAGTTACTCTTGTCTGTTACACTCAAAGCAGACTGTGGCTGAGCCTTTTTTTAAAATGCTTTCCCATGCTGCTTCTCGCTCGTTCTCCAGGGCGAAACCCATCCGAAGGGATCTCTCTGCAACTTCCAGGCCTGGTGGCTGACATACTTCGGTAAGGCAGACTTAAATTAATTGCTCGCTGGCACGGCTTGCACGAGCCGAGCGAGGAGTGGAGAAAATAGCTGCGATCTAACACACGTCTGATGCCGAGCTCATACATCACCGCAGCAAATAATATTGCTTTGTCATTCCCTTTTTATCGCTCCAGAGCAAAATGTGCCTAAACAAGTTGGGAGTTGCTTCCAGAAATGATGCGGGTCATTGTGTGAGTTTATTGCATAATAAACTGATGGTTTCAGTTGAAGACTGGTTCAACTTCATAACACTATTTTGGACAAAATTCTTGGTAGCTTATAGCATGAGAAGCACCAACCTAGCAATCTAGTGAAAATTACATTTTGGTGTTGCATTTGGGCACGTCCACTTTTGTTGGTGTTATGTCTGATTCATTTGATGTTTTCGGACGACAAATCTGAAAAGGGTTGCTCCAGCAACAACAACAACAACAACAAAAAAAGAGCAGTTTTCGATGTAAACCCAAATTTAAGCTGGTTAGTCTTTCAAAAGGCAGAGGAGGATAATGGTATCAATAAAACTGTAACGTTTCTTGTAGGATGATTCATTCCCCCCTTGAACTTTTTCGTAGTCTGTCACATAACAACCGTAAACTTTAATGTATTTTATTGCGAATTTTATGGGGGAGATCAAGACAAAGTCGTGCGTGACTTTAAATTGGAAGAAAATAGATACATCGCTTTCAAAAGTCCCTTCACATAGAAGGTGTATGCAGCCCAGTGAGTCGAGGCTTTGCGTATTCACGTTGTGCCGCAGTTACAGCTGCAGGTCTTTTGGGGTATGTTTGTACCAGCTTTGCACTTCTGGGGACTAAATCTTTTGCCGGTTCCTCTTCGCGAAATAGCTCAAGCAGCAATTGGATGTAGAGCATCTGGGAACATTCAAATCTTGTTGCAGATCCTCACTTGGATTGAATTGAGGTCTGAACTTCCTTTCATTCTCAAGTTTCTTGCTGCATCCAAGAGGTCTTATTTCAGTATTGTCCTATGTTTGACACCATCCAAAGCCCATAGTGATATATCCATCACTATGGAAATGGTTTGTTCAGAGTGATGTGCAGTCTTAATGTGGCATTTTGTATTTAGACCAAAGCACTTTCTTTCACATGTTTGCTGCCTCCTTTGACCTGTGGTGAACTGCAAACTGGACCGCTCCTCTCCCAGTTGGCAGAAATGTCCACCTGAGACATTTCAGAAATGTCTGCAGCTCCTCCAATGTTACCATGGGTTTATTGAGTGGTGCAGGCATGAATGCAGTGGACAACCATGTAATTTTTGCCTCAATATTTAATGATTTATAATGGCTCAGTTAGCAGCAAATTACACACCGTCTAAAACAAACAGGAACTCAGAAACTTAACAGAAAATAGGTCATTAAAAAGCTTCTCTGGTGAGATACAGACTACTTATAGGGATTTCACACAATTCAGTTTTACTTTCTGAACAATTTACCTCTTTTTGCTTAAATTTAAGTTTCACGTAGTCCCATGTTGTTTAGCACATCACATCAAGCAGTAATTGCTAAAGGTTTTATTACAAAATAATTTTCTTTCAATACAACCTATACAACTCCATGACGACTTTCTGAGTGTCATGTGGGATTTCAAATGTAGTTTCTAGGCTCCAGATAGTTGTGCACAATAATATGGTAGTTATTGCAAGTTGATAATGGTGACAGAAGGCCAATTTCTCATGATTATCAAATTGACTGTTCAATAGGCTTACAAGAGCTTTCCTCTGCAGTCAGCTGATATTACTGCTTTCTTGGCAGGCTCTTATCAAGTACTATGGTGCCATGTCAAGACATGAGGCAGGATGAGATTCTCACAGTTTAAAAACTATGAGAAAAAAAAGTTTCACAGTGATACGGTTTTTTACAACCAGTTTAAACCCAACTTGTTTAATGTGAACTAAATGCTTTTATTTAAAGGAGAGTAAAAAATAAAATAAAAAATCCTACTTCTGCTGAAAAAATGTAACACATTCATTCACACCGTTATTATGACATAATAAAATGTTGCCATTCTGCTCGTTATAAAGTGACACTTTACTGATGCCAATTTTGGTGTCAGCTGGTTAATTCGTCAGGTAGCAAGCCTGCACAGACCTGCTCCTTGAAGCTGGCCAACTATTGTTTTAAAATGCTGTTCCCTAAGAGATTGATCTGCAACTCTGCTTTAATTTTTCACACCATGACTATATATGTTTTTTATGATGGAAAATAACAGCAAGCAGCCATTTTTTTTCTGTGAACTCGGGGAAAAGGTAAAATATGTTTTGTAGGAGTCTCACAGTGCAGCAACAGGCACTTCAGTACAGACGGTGAGATCTCTGGTCGACGTGGTGTAGCACGATGGAAAATTTTTGTCATGTTTTCTTTTTTTCTTTTTAAGAGTACGGTATTCAGCTCACACCTTGTTTTGTTGTTGTTCTCGTTCTTGGAAAACTAAGGTAATACATGCTGTTTTTGTTGCTTTTAAAGATTGCAAATAGTGTGCAAATTTCTGTGACATGCTGTGATGGTAGGCTTGTATTAAATAAACTTTTAGACATGAGAAGTTGCTCGAAAACTAAGACTTGGATTTTAACAAAGAACATGCGTGCTTTATCCAACTGTTAGATCACCAGTGCTGTTTGAAGACGATCCGAGTACACAAAGAAGTGTCTTCCCTTTGCTGGCCTGGCATGTTGATGTGCCCAACATTTTTATGTTCTCAAAAAAATTCAAGTAAATTTGACATTAAGGAAGTGGATAAACCAGCATTTCTTTGGAGTGTTCTCTCAGCTGTGCTTGCTTTGCCGACAGTGAGTCAGACCTTGAGACGCCCTGAATGAGGCATCTCAGTGCTTCATCATCATCCTGTGTACGAGGAGACGGCTATTGTTCAATGACAGAGTGGAACGTTGCTATGTAACTCAGAATTGTCTGGAACCTTGATAGGTGGAACTAAAACTGATTCTCTGAAATTTTGCCAAATTTATTTTCCAGGAAGAACATTTTTCTGTCTGCACAAGTGGCGTTTCAGGTTTTAGGCTTAATTGGCATGAAGGATTATTAACCGAGATTGTTGAATCATGCAGCACAATAGCTAATGGGTCGGTGTTGGAGGGGTAGTTTGAGACATGAACATCGGCAAGTCTTGCTGGAAAAGCAAAACTCAAATCAGCTTTTAACTCTGAGGACCAAACGTTATTAAATGTGCTTGAAAAGATGGAAGACGGCAGGAGGAGGGCAGCACCCGGACAGGTGGCGAGGCTGAGCTCAGTGTCGTTAAGCTGAAGAAAGGCTTCGGCTGCTTTCTGGTTACATAATGCACATTTGCAATGACAGTAATTGTGACTTATTGTGATAATACTGCTTCTGGCTTAGACATTGCTCATTTCAAATGCTCCTTAAGCGCAAGAAGAGTGCGACTGCTGTACCGTATGGTTGTGCTTGCTTGTATTCAAGTAAACAGAAGAACACACTGACTGTTTTAAAGGGGCCAAAAATTAAGGTAGAGGAAAGGTTTTAGCACTGAATGCAATGGCTTGGAAAAGTTTTAGTGCTAATTTTTTCACAGTGCAATACACTTTAGTGTATCTAAATGGGATTATGTTTGCTATTGCAGCAGAAAGTAGGGCACAATTCTTAAGTTGAAGGAAATTGGCCTGGCTTTAAAAGCTTTTTGCATGCAAAAACATGACAGGCTCCGCTTTTCCTCTTGAAGGAAAACATGCCCATAACATAACGCTGCCGCTACTGTGGCAGTGGTTCACTTTTTGCAGAAAGTCTAAACTAATTGCTGGGTTTCAGATGACGTATCACTGACGTCACCCAATCCAGATGGAGGGCCGGAAGTAAATGCAGCCCATTTATTTCTCTTGATCCAGCGTCAAAATCCCTAAGTCTGTGTCCTGTGCTGTTGTTCCAACCGTTCTAATAGAGAGAAAGAGAGACGTTATATTTATGTTTTAAAAGTAGTTGGTCACAAGGGAGTTAATTTTAATAAACTTACAGAAAAAGGAGGAGAAAAGTGGATCAACAACCTACAGCTAAAAACCTTCCGGCCCTCCATCTGAATTTTGCACGTCATCCGGGTTACGTGACTCAAACCCAGCAATACCAATATCTTTAGTTGCATAAAGATATTAAACCAATCCAGGAGGATAGAGCACATCAACCCAATTCTAAAATCCCCACACTGGCTTCCTCCGGCTCAGAGAATAAACTTTAAAATACTTCTCTTAGTTTCTAGATCACCGAACGACTTGGCAACAAAATACACTAACGTCTCGTTGTTGTTGGTTGTATCAACCTTCCTGACCGCTCAGGTCTTCTGGTTCTCGTCTGCTTTGCATCCCTAGACCCAGAACCAACCATGCAGAAGCACCAGTCAGTTCATTTGCACCACGAATCTGGAACAAACTTCCAGAACCTGCAAATCTGCTGAAACACTAAGCTTCTTTAAATGAAGGTTGAAAACCCACCTTATTTGATGTGTCTTTGTTTTATCATTTTGATGATGACACAAGACAAAATGTAACTTTTATTGCTTGTTTCATAATTGGTGACTGAATTATGTTTTTATGGTGTAAGGCGCTTTGAACTGCCCTGTTGCTGAAATGTGGTATACAAATAAACTTGACTTATATGTTGACTAAAAAGTTCAGATTTGTTCTGAATTGATCAGAGTGCCTTCTTGCATGCTTCCTGTGTCTTGTGCATTCCTTGTGGCAAACTGAATAATAATAACAACAACAAAAAATCATAAAATGTGTACGTGATAAAAAGGGTTAGGGTATGAATAGTTCCCGCACGTTAAAATTGGCGTCAATCTGACTGAATGTTCCTCCTCCTCTGCTCATGTCCACTCTGTCTCTCCACCCGCTCCCATCCTCCTCTCTCCTGTTATCTCCTCCTGCGTTTCCACAGTTCATCATTATCTCTCCGTGAGCTCCCGCCTCTCATCCATCACCCAAAGCTACAGGTTTCCCTCATATTACTGCAGAATGGGCCTTCATTTATCAAAAGTGGAGCGCACGGATGCATGCACACACGCTGTCACACGCGGGCTCGTGTGTGTGTTGGGACGCACGTCCGCAGGTGCGCGGTGTGTGGCGGCGAGCTGGGCTGTAATTTGACCTTGGTGTTTTTCTCTCTGCAGACTGGAGTGCCTTGGCCTGGGTTTGCCTCATTACCCTGAACCTGTATCTCAACCTGGTCAGGGAAATAAGCACCAACAGATATGAGAAGTGAGTAATTTGGCCCGCTATTGCTTTAAGAGTACCTATTCAATTTTTTTTAATGCTTTAAAGCTGATTTTAAAACTGGGAGAAAAACGTGCAACAGAAAAGCCATTAAAACCGAATTAAATCACCGGCGAGTTATTAATCGCTGAATGATTTCCGTATCTGCTTTCCAGTGGCGCTTTCTTCGTCTCCCGCTCTGCATGTATTTGTTTCCTGTTTTGTTTAAAGTGCTTCCTTCTTTGTGTTTGTGTTTTGTCCATGTGTTTGGTCTACATTAGCATGTGTCTCCCCACAGAGCTCAGATAAGCCCCTCCCCCTCCGGCGCCTCCACCTCTTCCTCTTTCAGCCAGCTGACACTCTAATTGAAATGGGAGTGAGTGTCAGCTGTTAAGTGCGTCTCTGTGTGTGTGTGTGTGTGTGTGTGTGTGTGTGTGTGTGTGTGTGTGTGTGTGTGTGTGTGTGTGTGTGTGTGTGTGTGTGTGTGTGTGTGTGTGTGTGTGTGTGCGCGCGCCCAGCCGTCTTCATGCTTTTTGGTTCCACATTGTGGTCGCTCATACTCCCATGGGCACTTTTCACAGCAAAGTGTGAATCTGCCTTTGTGTGTGCGTGTGTGTAATATTCCCTCAGTCTTCACACTGAGAGACCAGCTTTGTTGGAAGAAGCACACATTTAAAAATATATGAAAATTGAAGGCAGAAAAAACAAACCACCTTCATTACAAGTAAAAAAGTTTTAAAAAAAATCACCTTATGTGCTTTAAAGTGGTTTCCCTAGCACCACCACCCATGGGAGTTTTCCTGCATTGATTAGTAATAAGCCAGACAATATAATGGTGATATAACTCATGAGTAGATGGCTTTATGTGCGCCCTGGAAGGGCAAAGTAGGAGGCGAGAATCAGTTTGATTCAAAGCCACACATGTCATATAACACTAGAGTGAGGATGGTGGGAGGAGATTTGTTTGTCCAGTCACAATGTGGATGGGGTGGGGGGTGCAGGAAACTGAGGTTCAGATGAGTCAGAGACGAGGCGTCAGTGGAGCGGCTGTACGCTGACCGAACTTTGATAACAGGGTTCCGACACGGAGTCGAGAGTATGAAATATAATTCAGATCTGGAGTGTGGAAAAAGTAAAGGAAAGATGGATTTTTATCCGTCCATCCATCCGTCCGTCCCTCTGTTCATTCATCCATTCCTCCCTAGTTACCCATCCGACCATGCGTATATTCATTTCAATTCCAACCACTACAGAAAAGATCGGTCATGAGTTCATAGCAAACTTTTATATTCGCACTTCAAAAACATTCTTAAAATGGGCTGGAAAAGCGTGGAATTATGGCAGGAATAATACATAAGAAGCCTGTGATAAGTTTATGTGTTTTGGCAGGTGGGGTTCAGCTTTGCATGCATGCGCAATTACCCCTCGGGCCTCTTTAACCCAACCTTCCCCCCGCACTCTGGCTTTCACACCCACAGTATCGCTCGACTCAGTTGACGGCTCAGCGCGATGGTTTATGAATGAACAAATCGCCAGAGGAGACGGAGAACGGAGGCTTTATGATCTAAGAATGATTGAAGCGGATGCAAGAGCGGGTAGGGAGTTGGCTCGTGTGTGCGAGGGTTGAGCTGTGTATGTGCCTCTGAAAAAGTAGGAATCCAGGGAAAGTGAGCATGTGATGAGGGAAGAGAAAGATGGCTAAAGACGGAGGAGTGGGAGAGAAAAGGTGGTGCAAGGCGGTGGGAAATGAGATTGTGCCTTGTGAGGGCTGCGTGTGTGTGTGTAAAGCTGTGCGCAGTGCCGTCCTGCTGTGCCTCATTAAACCCATGTTGCGTGCAGCTCCGGACCTCGTCATCTCCCCCTCAAAGGCCCTGTGAGGTGTTCGTGAAGTTGGGTTGGGGCGAGGAAGTAGCTCTCGACAATAATTTCCTAACAACCACCCTTTCCCGCTCCCTCCCCCCACACCGAATTGCAGCCATGTGCTGGCGGTACAGATTTCCCCATTTTTATACATCACGTCGCCTCCCCGACTCTCTGTTTATTATTTCTTTTCTGTGTGCCTTTCGTTCTCCAAATGTTTCCCATTTCCTCCCACTGCTTCCCAAGCCCTCTCATGTTCGTTCCAAACACAACCTCCATCTGGATTCCCTCCCACCCACCGATGTGCTCTATTTAAACCCGCCGCCGTCACTTTTCCTCCTCCACCTGCCGAGCGCGCTGTGTGCTGTCAGTCAGAGGGAGGCGGAGGGCTTCGAGGGGCGCGCGGCTCGACCCTCTGACGTAGAGTGACAGAACGTGTGTGTCTGTGTGGCACACCACTTGAGGGGAATCGAAAGCGTGTCAGCCGTGTCACTACTGCTCGATTGACCGTACTCGGAGCAAGTCAGGGGAGGACTTCCACTCTATTGACCAGGCGACGCTGTACGCTCTATAAAGTATCGACTCCCAACACAGGCGCCCAAGTCACAGGGCCACACACCTTGCCTGTCTGGCGCACACACACACACACACACACACACACACACACACACACACACACACCACACACACACACACACACACACACACACACACACACACACACACACACCGACGTTTTGAAAGGCTGATGCTGTTGTATATCAGTTATGAGTCTCTGCAGCCTCTTTAACCTTTTCCCTTACAAATAGTAAAGAGCTCAAATTTTTTACATGATGGAGGCAGACCGGTTCTCACATTTTAAGATTTCTTGTCTAGAACTTTTTTACATTCTTGTTCTATTACAGCCACAAACGTCTAAGTATTTTAATAGAATTTTATGTGATTGACCATGACAAAGCAGCTCATAATTGTGACCATAATTCTATGTGGAATGCAAACTAGCATAATGAAGTGCAATATCAGTTTTGTCCTTCATCCAAGTACAAAAACGGGATAGCACGCGCTATACCTACCCAGAAACTGGCCGGCCAGCTTTACTGATTGGCAACACGATTCAAAGAAAGCCAAGAATCTCAGTGCAACTTTGGAGAAGGTGGTGTACAAATCTGTTAATACGACAATTATTGTTCATAGAAATTAAAAACATAACATTGGGGTCCTGTCAATTACAAAAGTAGTCATATTGTGTAAAAATGTTCCCACTTCCAGACTACAAAAACACACATCCATATTTGCCCTGAACGGCCCTGGATCTGCATGAAATGGTTCGTTCCTGCTCGGGCTTGATGGTGACGATGTTCAGCAGCAGTCAGTAGAAGACACGAACAACTGTGGCTGTTACTATGCTACTAAGAAAAATTATAAAATCAGGTTTTCAAAGAAAAATAAATAAAAAATAGCGAGAGGGAAAGAGAAAAAGGCAAGAGGGTCAATTTACAACCCAGTTTTTCTCCAAGAGAGGTGGGTAGACTGTGTGAGATTACCAACCATTTAGCATAATTAGCTCAGCTACAGACTGTTTGCCTCCATTTCACTGGGATTTAATGAATTAAGGAAAGAAATTACCAAGATATTTATATATTTAACTTGTCCCTTGACTTGACTCATCATGCTGCTGCTGATGAGTCAGTCAGCAGCAGCTCTAGCCCACATCCCTCCTGACCTGTCTTCTCCCAAGTGAAATTAAAGCTGCAGTATGTAACTTTTATAAAAATATATATATTTTTTCACATATTTGTCAAAACTGTCATTATGTTGTTACAGTATGGTATGAGAGATGTTGCTTTTGACCATTGCTCGTGACATTTCAGTAAGCTAAAACTAATAGAAAAAATTTAAGCAACTTACTTGCAAACTGAATGCAGGCTGTTGCATGTAAAATATATGAACAGTAAACATTGTGATAGTCTCAGTATTGGACCAAAGAAAGCAAGGCAGTTACAAGCCTTTAATCTTGTGATGCTTTTGATAGACTCAAGAAATTGTAACAGCAGCTGCATGGGGGCCCCCAATTAAATTTTTTGTCAGGGGGCCCAAGATTTCTGGCAGCAGCCATGTAGGGATCGTCAAGACAAAGACTATTACTGAAAAAGACAGAAGGATGTATAAGAAGTGCTCAAGTCAGATTCATAATAAACTTCTTGGCCTTCAAAAAAAACCCCACAATATGTGGCAGAAAACTGACTTAGCACATCACCCTGAACACATCGTCTTCACAGGACAATATGTTGGCGGCAGCAACACACTTTCAGGAGTTGAGTGGGAAATGGATGAAGCTTAATACATGACGATTCTGGCAGAAAAGCTATTAGAGGCTGCAAAAGCCTCTAGGCTTAGGTGGAGGTTCACCTTTTGGCCGGACAGTTACCCTAAACTGCAGTGGAATGGTTTAGATCAGAGCATGTTCCTGTTTTGGCCTAAACGTTAGCTTGGCCACTACCTTACTACGCAATTCAACTTCCAATTGGGAGAATTTCAGTTGGACCAACAGAAAGAAGACTTGTGAACACTGACTTTGATTTTCTGTGCTGTTTTTGAATTAGAGTTTGCTCGTCAGGGGTGTAGATTGGCAATGAAAGCAGAGGTAATGAACAAATGTTGACCTATTAAAGTGAGACCGAGATGAATGTTTAAGACATTTCGTTGCTGGCAAAGATGTTGTTCGGCTCAGCACTTCTCTCTTTACAGTGGAGGGGCTTTGTTTACACCGCATGCAATTTCTGGTAAGCTTCATAGCATTGCTGGCGCTTTGTATGCGTTATGGTCAAACATTAGCGATCCAATTGTTTAAAACTGCAACAGAGTCCATGCCTCTAGAAAGCCATCGTTTCTCAATAGCTGAGTGTTTAATCTCTCAGACAAAGTAAGGCAAAGAACAAAGTGATGTTTTTTTTTTTACCAAGGTACCTAAGTATTCACTGGACCTAAATCTAATCAAGACTTGAAAGACTTGAAAGTAATATTCAGAGATTCTTACCAACTAACAAGCCTGAGCTTTAGCTATTTTGCGCAGAAGAACGGGCAAAAGTGACTGCCTCAAGCTGTGCATCTGTGGATGCACATATTCCAAAGTATAGGCTCACATTCGTGCCAAATCTATAAAGAAATGCCATGCTTGAGTTTTCCGTGTTCCTCAACTTCATAATTGCACACTATGTCTTCTCGGTCTATCATTGGAATACCCAATGATATAAGACTGAAGTTAGTGATTGCAAAATGAAAATAATGTGAAAAAGTTTGAAGAGTGTGACAAGGGACTGTATATCACAGAGACTTGCTGAGTGAGAACACACCCTGTTTGCTGCTTTCATTCAAAGATATCCTCTGAAAATCATCTTGTCCCCAACAGTTAAGCTAATTATAGTTTATATCAGTGTGAGTAATTGGCTGTCTGGCTGTATAGATGCTTGTTGGCATGAGAAAAATGACCCTGATGGCAATGCCAACAGAAGGGATGAACTAAAGAACGAAAACACTGACTTGTATTCGGACTGTATTTTCCTGACGTTATTATTTTTGGACGAAACTGCTTTTATAACGAGTTAAATGTCCAATTCTTGTCAGGTTTTACCATCTGATGGCGTGGGGGGTACCTCTGGTCATGGCCTCTTTGCCGCTGCTGAAAGGTTACTACGCCCCCGCCGGAGCCTGGTGGTGAGTTTCCTCCTTTTGCTAAGGCCCTTGTTCTAACTCTGGATTCCCTTGAGTAGGAGTTTTAAAAAATTGGCAATTATCGACGCATCTGATGACAGTCAACTATCTGCTGAAAGGTTGTGAGAGGAGAAGAAAGTGGGAAGAGGCCGAGGTGAGGAGGCGGCGGAATGAGAATTGGGACAGAGCCGTATAATCTCCGGGCTCGGTTCTCTCTTTCCACTCTCCGCTTATTAATAGCTGCAGCTGCACGGCTTTTTCCTCTCCGCAGTCACACAAGTCTCCCCTTCCGCTCTCCCTGCAACCCACTCATCGCTCTCCCCTCTCTGTTTCTCTCTCTCTCACTCTCTCTCTCTCTTCTCCCCAGCTGGATCACAGACGATCACGTAGCCTGGAGATTTGGGATGTAAGTAGACCCTTTCAGCGCTGCCATCAAAGCTTTTCCCCCCAAAGCTGAATGGGGACTGGGGGTGAGACTGGGAGGAGCAGGGGGAAGAGAAAGGCTGTCTCTGTGGGGAAATGTGAAGGGTTACATGTCAGGGGAGCCCACCCCCGACTCCTTGAAGTATGTGTGTCTCCCTCCGCTCCGTCCGATTTAGTGGGAGCCGCTACGTTGTGGTTTTAACTGTTTAGGACGGCTATGACGGATTACGCCTGTCTGCTGCTTTCTGCAGCTGGTCCTAAGCCTGCGAGTGCCCTGCCAATCCCCGCGGTGCGCGTACTTAAACACATATCCGCGCACGTGCGCACGGCTCCCCTCTACGAGCCAAGGTAATCGCATTGCTGCTTGCAGCATCAGCAGGGAATCAATCTTTTAAAACAAATAAGCACACATACACACACACACACACACACACGCAGGCAGGCAAACGGAGAACAACACACAGCTATCAGGCGTGCTAAAGCGAGCTCGTGTCTCTTTTATCAGCGCTCCTCTCTGCTCCCCGGCACTGTCTGTTTTTTCCGCGCTGTTGTGGCCCAGGGGGACGCGGCACTCGGAGGATCAGGGAATCTTCATTAGCTCTAATTACATCAAACCAGACGGGAGATTAGAGGCCAAGGCAGCACCCGTAAAGAAGACTGGGAGCGGGGGGAAACACACACACACACAACCTGCCAGCAGCATGTGGGAGGGCAAAGTGTGCAGTGTTAAAGGTGAAAAATGAAATAGGTGGGAGGCATGGCATATGGGATACAGTTAGTGAGACAGGGAATTACTCAGCACGAGAGGAGGAACGTGCGGATGCGGAGCAGGACAGGAGGGAGAGCGAGAGAAATAGATTGTCCTCGTTTCTGCCCCCCCCCACGTCCTCCCCTGTACCCTCCTTGCTTCGTAGTGTGTCTTCATCAGAGATCAGCGAAGCGCGCAGACAGAACAGAGGAGACAGGGGAACTTTGGAGGAGGAGGGTGTGAAAGGGGATGAAAGAGGAAGGTGAATAAAAAGCAGAGGACAGTGTGGTGTGTGTGTGTGTATATATGTATGCATGTGTGAGTGTGTGTGAGTGAGAGCGAGATGGAGGTGCAGAGTTTCAGGGGCTGAGTCAGCAAATGGAAGCGCCAGAGCTTAGCTGAGTCACCGCTCTTAAGAAGTCCCTAGTTGGTGTGTGTCATCGGTGCCACTGACATACAGCTGTGAAAATGACATTCACAAATGAATCAGTCGGACTTTTTAAAAGGAAAAACTCTTTACTATATTGCTGTGGAAATGGAAACATTGCCATTTCAGTAAATACATCAGCCCAGATTGGGACATATTAAGCATGCTGTGATTTTGAGACTTCAACTCTAAATGAACTTCCTTCAATGCCTTAAGGTGTGTTCAAGAGATTTACAGTAAACACTTCAGCTTTTGTGTTTCCAAAAATAGGTACTCAATTACTACAAGACATTCCTAAGGTTGACATGTTGTATTATGTCACAATCACAAACTTTGTGGGTACACATACACGCCTATCTTACCAACGGGACTGTCAGCCCAACCTGCCAAGAGCGGACTCCTGTTGCTAATTTGTTGAAAAAGCAAAAATCTGACATAAAATGTATTTTAAAACTCTGTTCCCATAATATAAGATTTGACTTTTAATCATTTTTAAAGAAATGGCCAAGAGGGAACCTGGACCTCTGGCTGAGGTTTACATATCAAAGTGGGGACCTTCACATACAGACATAAAGAGTATTTGCTTACTACAATGAATTACTTCAACTCTTATAAGAAACTGATGATTTAACTTGAGTGACGTTATTTAATTAATTGTTTTCAATACAAATATTACCCAAAACATAAAATTATGGGATTTTATGTGATAGACAAACAAAATATTGCATTAAGTCATTTCGAGCATGTATGTTTTTTTTTTCTTGCATATGTAGAGTTGAAAGTGTTTCCTCGTTCTTTGGAAAGTTTAAAAGTCAGTCAGATTGAATGGTGAAACTATAAATACAAAATTTTTTTTAACCTCTGCTGCAGATTTTTAGTTGGATGAGGCCATGGCTTTGACTGGACTGTTCCAACACATGAATCTGATCTCAACCTTTCTGTTGTAGTTCTGGTTCTGTGTTTTGAGTGAGTTTTTAGGGGTATTGGAATAAAGATGTCTGAATTAAATTCATTTTGCGCTCGACAGCTATGTGCGACTTTCTGTTGATCTATAAGATAAAGTACCAATAAGTTACATTGAACTTTGTGGTTGCAAAATGTGAAAAAAGTTCAAGTGATATGAATACATTTGCAAGAAACTATACAGCACTGCATTCAATAATGCACAGTCTTCACTTTGCCAACCATGCCTTTGTTTTCCTTCTTTCCGGCTGTCCTTTCAGATCTTAGTGGATGAACCAGGGCAGCAAATAATTTAATATTTCAGCAAAACGTTTCACATGCAGATACAAGAAGCTAACTTGGCACAGTTGTTCCCAGGTTCCTGCTTTATAGAAAAAAAAAAGATTCTTCTTCTGATTACATAGGGTGAGGTGAGGGGTGAGCATGCAAATTGTTATGCTTGTATCTACAGTTGAAAAAATGTTTCATAGTAATATGCTGCATTGAACAGAAAGACCAAAGTCTTGATGGCTGCAGTTAAGCGTCCTGTGTACCAAACCTCTCACTTGCGCCTTATTCTTCTGTTTAAAGCAGGACCGGGAGACGAGAGATTGTATCTGCTCTTATTGATTATGACCTTTTGACATGCTCATGCCATCCACAGCATCTCTTTGGTCATCTGCATTTCATGCATGCTCCCGTTGTCGATCTGTGAGGATCAGCATCTTTCTGCTGCTGTGATTCCCACCTTCACCTTGTTTTTAATCACCAAGAACTGCACTCTCTCTCTCTCTTTCTCCCTCTCCCTCTTTTCTTCCTTTCGATCGCGAGCCACAATCCGCTGCCTATTCCTCCACCTTTATGTCCTCACCTCTATTCATGTCCTCACTTTTATCATCGGCGGCCCACTCCGCGCTTCTGTTTCGTTCCCCCTCTCTGTCTCCCTCTTGCTCTCTTCGGGTAGTGCTCAGCTGTAGAGCACAGCGGACTCTAATGGCAGATCATTATCATGCTAATTAGAGCACTTTGTAGCTGGGGCCCGTCATTCTCTCCTCCTCACAGCCCCCTACACTATCGTTAAAAAGGCCACCCCCCCTTCCCCCTCCCCTCATATACCCTCTCCGCCAATCCGCCTGCCTCCCCACCTCATCCCCCCCCCTGAGCTCGTCTTTCCATCATTAACGGGACGGGCGCTGGCGTAATTGGACGCTGTTTATTCCAGCGAGCAGGTTATTAAATCACACAGAGGTGACGCTCGCGCAGGTCTCCCCTCCTTGAAAAGCTTTTATCATCGTCCCATGGCGGCGTTCAGCCGTCGCGGATGCGTACATGCCGCAGAGGTCCAACAATTTTTGGGGGGGTTGGGGGGATTCATATTTATCGAGACTCAAATTTCCTCTCTTCAGTCCTTTACACCCTTTCTCAAATAGAAAATTTACTGTCACTATGAATGAATAGGGAACCTGGAAACAATGAAGGAAGGAATGTCACAATAATAGAAATAAGGAAGGACACAATGAAGGAGGGAAGGAAAAAAGGGTCAAATTAAAGAAGGAATGTCTTCACGAAGGAAGGACACAATGAATGAATGAAGGGAATGTCTGAAGGAAGGACAGACAATGAAGGGAGAGAGGACACAATGTTGGATGAGAGGAAGGGGGGATGGACAGACAGAATGGTGGAAAGGACCATCTCAAGGAATGAAAATAAGGGGGGAAAAGCAAAGGAAGAAAAGAGGAAAAACAGGACACAGTGAAAGAGTGGAGGAAGTGTCTGACAAAATGAAGGAAGGGTCTTTGGAGGAGGACACAAAGAGGGAAGTAAGAAAGGATACAGGCGAGGAAGAATGAATGACACAAGCATGAAAGGACTCAAGGACCGAAGGAAATTGTGACGGACACATTTATTAATAGGGAATAAGGTGTAGAAAGAGACATATGTTTTCATGCCTACAGCCACAGACCAAAGTTTATAAGGCAGAGAGTATTCCTCTGGATGCTTACGTTCTCTGTTAGATCAGAATGCACAGACATGTAAAACATGGGTTCCCCCTCTTCATGCTGCTGTCCCAGATTCTCCTTTTAGAGAAAAGTTTAGGTCGATTGTGCTCAGTGAGTTTCTTCCCATCCTCAGGCATGGGACTCAAGCATGGGCAAGCCTAAATCAGGTCAAGGACCCAGTATTTGCCTTCTGAAAGACTTCTAAAAGATGCTGTGTGGAGGATTCATGCCAAGGACTTTCCTGGCACAGGAATGTACATTTAATCCCAATCCATTTTCCTTTGAAAAAGTCTGGCCACACATTTATAGGTCAGAGACAAATTCAGTCTTCCTCTTTGTTTTAAATGTCACTTCAACATTTTTCTCTTTTTATAACTTCCAGTGGCCGTCCTCCGCTCTACCTTGTATCTTTACAAGATAGGCTTTTCCGGTGCCACATTCTCAGAAGGTGCCGAGCGGCGCGGTCGTGACTGACTCTGAGTTACTGTGGCGACCTGGAACCTGTCTATCAAAGCAAGACAAAGACCTGTTTGGTGAATACAGGGAGAGGCTGAAACTCCTCGCGGCTTACATCACCTCCCAGGAGGTTGCACAACACAAGGCTGCCACTCCAACAAAGCCAGCCTCTCATTTCCTTTGCTCGCCTCATTCCCTTTCATCCACTCACAAAATACCTGACATATTATGCACCCACGCCTCCTCTGATTGGCAAACCTCACTCCCTTAGAAGGTGGTGTATTTCCAATATTGTCACTCTGTTGGCATAATCTTTTATTCTACCTCTCAACAGTCTGTAACTATGCACAGTGACATCCAGAGATGCTTAGTCAGGGATTTTTCTGTTGTTAATTTACGTGCTGTGCGTCCGCCTTGCAGCGTTATTCTCACATGTGGCGGTGCAGTGTTAGTCCTCAGCACTCGTCTCAGAGAATCATCTGAGAGCCTTTTAGGGTGTTTTCACACTTGATTGTCCGGTGGACTCAGTGTGATTGCAACTTTTGTCAAACTAACCAAACCCTTTGAAAAACCTGTTTCCCGCACCCCCTCGCTTGTGCACTATGAATCACAAGGAGACAATATAAAATCCTCAGAAGAAGACAACTTTGTCCTTTACAAGACGTAACCAGAGTGGCAACAGATTTTAGTGGTTGTGGAATTTATATTTCTTTTATTGGCTAAAGACCACAAGCCATTTCTCCCACTAGTGCTAGATGTTTGTTTTAGTTACATTTACCTAGAATGCCATGCGCAATGGTACACTTGGCACAGGGCTAAGTGCTATTGGAGGACTCTCCAGTCCACTTGGCGTTCACGTCATTCAAACTGAGACGTAGATATTTTAGGCAGACCAGAGTTCACTGCTCTGGTCCACATTAGAGCTTGATTGCACATTCACACCTCCCCAAATGAACCTGACTATCAAGGCAAATGAACTAGAGTTTGATTAAAGCTGACTAAGCAGGGCTGGTGTGAATTCACCTTAGTTTTGCAGTTCCTGGTAAAAGTCTTCCACAAAATTCTGTGTTTTTTATTGGGATTATATATGACAGACCAACACAAGATGGTACATAATTGTTTTTTCTCATCTAACCAGACGGCCTTCTTTCATGTCTCTGCTGTGTCCCTCTTCTAGTTAATGCTTTTGCAAGGTACTGTGCATTTCTCAACAAACAATTATGTAGTTACCTGGCTGCACTCCTGTGGTGACTAGAAACTGAATACATTTCAGCTTCCTTTTGCTCTATTTTGGTTATGATAAACTTCTAATAAAGGTATATTTTCTTCTAACCCTACATACCTCGCTGCGTTCAGCACAAAAGGTTTTCTCTGATGTTTAATGTTGGAAAAATTCGTTTTTCTGCAGGGTTTTAGACCTTTTTGCTGAAAACAGCTGCCTGCTTGCAGCAGCGAAAGTGGTAAAAAGGCATGCTGACCAGACGTCTACAAAATGAGGTTACTGTTACTGTTAGGGCGGCGACTGTGGCTCAATGGTGAAGAGCAGTTGTTGGGTGGATTCCAGCTTCCTCCTTTACCACGTGCCCTAGGGCAAGGCACTCCACATTGTATAACTCTGTGAATGTGGCTGCAGTGTGAAACGCTCTGAGTGGTTACCATGACTGGAAAAGTACTTCAACCATTCAGTTTCTCTACAAAAAATGTAACAGAGAGAATCAGTTTCAAGTTGAAAACAGAAGTGCAACTTTTGACCAATACTTGAACCCAAAACCCATATAAGAAAGACCATTTCAAATTATATGCCTGCTAAAAAGCATCTTATTATTATCTAAAGTAACATTTTCTTACCAGATGCCTTTTCTGTCTTAACACGATGTTCCTTGAAGTCATAAAGAACGCCAAATGAACTAAATCACAAACAACACAGCATCAGATGTGTTCTGGTTCCCTTTGCACATTTTGATTTTCATCGTTTCGCGTCTCTGCTTTGCAGATGGTATGTGCCTCTCTTCAGCCTCATCTTCCTCATGAGCTGCTGCTATGCCAGGATCATCTGTGTGGCCAATAACAGAGTAAGTGATCAGCACATTTCCCCACATAACGCAGTAGAAACAGAGTCCAATCAATTTGATTCTAAACTTTGGGAAATAAATCAGAAATTCAGTTGCATTTGTGTTTTAGTTTTCTTTTTGCCATAACCTTTAACCCTGACGTTCCTGCCAAGGTGTCAACAAGGTGACAAACTGGGTCTCCTACATCTGATGGAGGCAAAAATAGCTCAGGTTGGAAACAAATCAGCACTTTAAATACAATATCTTGTCTGAGCTGCTTTATTTGGAGGTAAAAGTGTCAGTCAGAGATGCACCCAGCAGTCAAAGATAATTACACTCACCTAATTAACTTAGATGAAGCAAAAATGCAATCATAATTTACTCGTATTTACTTATAATTTCCTTGTATTTTTTTCTGATCTGTGAATACATTTGAATAGAAGACAAACAGGCAGTGGTGAGTTTAGGTCAGGAGTCTGCAAGCTGTGACTCTTTAGTCCCCCCACAGGTCTTGGTAAGAAGTTTGGCGGAAAATATACAGGCATAAGGAAAGGTTAGTTCATGCAGTTTCTGTGTTTGAAGAACTGCATAGAAAGAATGTTATTTCTATGTATAGGTTGTTTTTTTCCCCATAAAATCCAGAAGATTTTGCTGGTCTGGATAAACTTGATTTAATTAGAATGAAGGGAATTTTTATTTTGGTATTGTGAATGTTTCTCATCCTTGAACCAGGTTGTACTTTGAAATTGCTCAGTACTGATCAGCAAGGTGTTGTGTGCTTCATGGATTAAATATGAAATCCGTCTGGGTTTTGGCCAGAACAAATCCAATAATTCTGCTGTGCTTCACAATGTAATCAATCTCCTTTGCCTTTTTTTTATCTTTTTTTTTTTTTTTACATTTTTTACATGTTTTTTACATTTTTGCAGTGGTGGAGAAAAATGTACCCCATGTCAGAAACCACAACTGTCTGCTCCATTAAACATAGCAATTAAGGCAATACATTAATGCTCTGCCACTATGAAAGGTGACAAAACCAATCAAAGGCAAATAAAATCTCAATAAAATATTGTAAGGATTTGTAATTTGACCTAACGGAAAATATTTTGACAAGGCACTGACTGTATTTGAGGAAACGAGAAAAATAGAAGCAGAGAACCTTCTGGAACGTTAGCCATTTATGACCTTATTTATTTTTTAAGTTGTCATATTAGGGATGAGGATTTCCTGGACTGTCCTGTAAAGCAAAAAGGAACCGCTGTCAATTTTATGCTTAGGATCTGTTGTTGAAGAAAATCACATCTCTCTTGTTGTGAAAGTTGCTTTCATTTTTAGGCATTTTAAACTCGGTCGGGTTGGTTTGCTAACCAGTTCATGAACTAATTTATCTCCTTGTTGATCTGCTCTACAATTTGGCTTGAAGGTCTGTGTAACTTTCCATGTTAATGGTGCAGCAGGAGCCAGGAGGCAGCGCGATACAAATTGCACGTGACTACCATTACCCAGTCTAACAAAACACCACTGAACATGAAGGTGATGGACAAATGGTGTTGCTTCTTGTTTTGCTTTTCATTTATTTTCTCGTCAGTTCTCGTCAAGCAAACGCAAAAGAAAAGTAAAAGAGAAGCAGGCTGAAACCTCATAAGCCTCACGGCGGCCTTTTATTATGAATGCCCGCATTCCTCCTTCGGTGGAGTGAGAGAGATCTCGCAGATAGCCAGGTAGCAGGGCGACGACAACAGAGAGCGACAGCAGGTAGCTGAGGGGCAGGGGGAAGGAAAAGAGGCTACGCAGCCCTTTATCATGGCTGTGATAACGAGGGGGGAATGAATGTAGCTGAACGCGGCTGCAGCTCATAACTCATTCAGCTCACAGCGTTCAGCTATCGCTCCCTCTTCCTCTCGTCTCCGCATCTGTCTTCCACCTTCCTCATTTCCTTTTTTTTTTTTTGCATTCATATGACTCTCTCGCTCTCTCTCTTCCTCTCTCTCTCTGACTGTACTCCCACATGTTCTCTCTGTCTTCCCCCCTCTCTCCTTTCCCTCCACAGTTTTGCTTTCTCTGTCATATTTATGAAGAGCTCAAGCCTTATCTTTTTTCAGCTGGAGGCTGTCTCACTTGAAAGAATTTCACAGGCTTTGAAAGCGGGGTAGGTGGCGACTCGCCGCTAGAAAAGGATAAAGCAGAAAAGAGCCGGGATGCTCGCTGGACACGGAAGTTCTCGCACTTTCCAGACGAAAAAGATAAGGGAGATGGGCGGACTTAAAAGACCGTGCAGATCACTGGTTTACTGGTTTTTTGGAAAATCTTGGATGTGATGCTGCGTGACTGTGTGAAGCTGTTCTAACTAGCCTCACACAGTTCGAGGTTGTTTTTTTTTAAGCTAATGAGTCATTTCTGGCCACGCAAACACAGAGGTCTGGGAACATGGTGGCACGTTTGTGGAAAGATGCGATTTGCTCATTTGTTTTTGAAACTACCCGTGGCCCTATTCGTAACTTTTTTTCACATCTTATGCTTGAATTTATTTTATTCAGACTTTCTGCGATAGATAAGCAAGAACAAATAATCTTTTGAGAGATGTCCAATGTCAGTTTTTCACTACGTGTAGCATTTTGCTGCAATTCTTTGCTGACAGAGCTGCAAAGCAGTCAATCAATTGTAATTATGAAACACCTTTCATACTAAAAGCAGCTCAACGGGCTGTACAGATCAATAAAAACAAACCTGCAAAACAATTATCCACCGCTCCACCAACATGGAAAACACAGAACTGTATGGAAAATGCAGAATCTGAGCAGAAATGATGTTTTCTTCCAATATTGTCCTGTGTTTACCTCCATGTCCACAGCATAATGCTGCCATTCTGTGCAAAACAATCTTTTAAGGTGGGCATTAATGAGGCTTTAAGTGGGCTATTGAAAAAGTTTTTAAAAGTCTTAAATATTACTTTCTGAAACCTGCAGATCCCCTGTCTAATGCATCAAGTTTTGGCATTATGTGTGAAAATATGACAAGGAATAGTGGGTGTGATTACTTTTGCAGGGGACCGTAGCTGAATTTCCCACCCTCCGACTGCAGCGAAAGCGTGTTTGCACTCAGGAGACCTGGCCGTGGCTTAATGATATTGCCACTTATTATCAGCATTTGTTGATTTTGATGGATGATGCTGCTCAGCTGGACAACAGAGGGCTGCTGTGGAACAGCTTCAGTCTAATGACCAAATGGCTGCTCACCCTCCCAACATCCCCCACCCCGCTCCACCATTCCCCACAAACACACCACAGTCACACACACAGACACACACACACACACACACAGATTTACAATGACAATCACGTCAGCACGGAGAAACCATGGCAACATTGAGTTAATAAATAGCAGAACAGAGGAGCTTTTAGTGCATACTGCTCATGCTGCCGTTTTTGTGTATGTGCACGAAGACCTCGAGTTTCATCTTGGGTTAGATAAATCCCCTGACTTCCAGTAACCCCCTACCCCCCTCTCCATCTCAACCATTACAAATCCCGGTCTTGTGCGCGGCGTCTTCATGTGCTGCACGCATGTTCCTGTTGACATTTTCCCCCCGCATTCTCTCCAGAGAGGAAGAGCCAGGAGTATTCCCACGTTCCGAGCTGAGATCTCACATCTGCAGTGTTTGCCCCCCCCTCACCCCCTCCACGTCCCTCCTTTTTAAAAAATATTCTTGTTTCTCTTTGCCCCCTCTCTGCCTTGTTTTCCTCTTCCCTTGTTATAGCGTGTGTGTGCGCTGGAGCTGATCCGTTTTAGTGAGATGCTGGGAGCTGTTTAAGTGCTCCCCTCTGCCTCAAAGCTCCGCGCTCTGCTGTGAATTGGGCAATTTGGCAGGGCCGCGCGAGAGGGCGGAGGGATTTTGCATCGCCGTGATATTTGTTCCAGCTTGTCACCACAGGCACTGACCTCTAAACATTCCTCTCTAGAAAGAAAATCGCAGAATTCCCTGCGTTTCCCACCCAATTGTCCCCCACTAATAATTCCCTCTCACTATTGTGCGTCCACAGATGCAGTCCTGGCGGGGAACCTTCAACCCCGAGCGCGAGAGACGAAAGGTAACTCTCCGGCCGCCACATTTCTCAACACACAATTATGCGTGTGCGCCGATCGTGAGGATTACAGATTCTGCAGGATTAGTGCTCACCCTGCTCACTGGTGCAGGTGTCAAGCACGGCAGGGAGCAATTTGACCCCTTGACATTATACCCCCTGGGAGTGCTTGTGCATGTGCATATGCACGTGCAGTCGCGCTCGAAACGAGACCCTTCGGGGAAATGCCAGGGATCAGAGGTGCACGGCTTGTAGGAGGGGCACGTAAATTACGCTAAGTTACATCAGATAGAGCACGGCAAAATGGGAAACAGAAATGAAATGCTGCTCTGCGGTTTCTTCAGCGGTGAGTTGGTGTAAATGGTAGAATTTAATGCCAGAGGACAGCTCCAGAAAGAAAGCAGGAACTGATTAATGGATTTAAATATTTTGCATTAAACCAATTGCCTATGCCTTTGTACAAAATAAAAATCCTGCTTAGTCTTAAGAATTTCTGGAAAAGTATAGAATTAGGTCAAAATATGTCCCAGTTAGTTCAGAAAATTAATGTTGAGGATAAAATACGTTGGCATGTCTATGACGGTGTCATTGCAAACTTGTGCAATATGTTTCAGAAACACTAAAAATGCATTTGGAAATCTTGAATTTGTATTTGTAAAAATGTCATTTTGAGATGAAAAAACCCTGCAAAATGGTTGTAGATCACTGAAACAAAGGAATAATTTAACAATACGTTTTGTATCCAGTTACATTGACAGGATTTAAAACTCTTTTTCTGCCAAAATAAATCCTAAAGTTTTTAAAATGCATCATGAAAGGCTGTATTTTGTTTGATATTTACACTGGTGTTAATTCTAAATTTCTTCCCTTGCTGTTTTTTGCTCTTCTCCAGAAAAAAACCCCTCAAAATCAGGGATTTTTCACTCATTTTCACTTCAGGCCACATCAAGATCATGAATGTCCTCAAAGGGCCGGTTATAGCGACACATTGATAAAACCTCCTGTCAACAAACTGTTAAAATATTCATAAAAAGCTGCCTCCACATCTGATGAGTACTTTCTTGAAATTGAATAATTGGAAACCTCTTTTCATATTTGGCTGCAAACAGATAAAAACTGCTTTGATTTGATTGGTTAAATAATATTTAAGCGCACAACTATTTAGTCTCTAAAGTACAGAGGGCCACACAAAAAACTTACGGCGGGCCGGATTTGGCCCCCCAACCTTGACTTTGACACATCTTCAGATGACGCGTCATTCAAAAGACAGAACGGAAATGCTTACTTTTAACACCTTCTCCTATAAAGGCATCTTCCACCAGCAGAGTAAAGCAAAACAGAGGCTTACGTAAAGTTAGCGACATGAAAGCAACCCTCCGCTTCTGCTCTTCCTGTCATCTACACCCTGCGGAACCAGGTGTGCAATTGAGGTTAGAGGTTAAGGTTATGTAGATGCTGCCCCTAAGTGGCAGGGATAATTACTGCACAATGAACTGGCGTAACCCTCACGGCATCCTGTGCATGTGTGTGTTTGTGACAGCAGCAGCACACACTCCTCCTCATGTGGGCTAATTGCTATGTGTAGCACAGAGTGTAAATAAGTCAGCAGCGGTTTTTATCACACTCTTTCCTCGTATTTCTCCTTCCCAGTTGCTTCCCTCATTTCCATCTCCCCCCCCCTTCCCTGCATTTTGCTTTGCTCTCTCTCTCTCTTTCTTTCTCTACCTCTCTCTCTCTCTCCCTCATCTACCCCTTCCCCCCTTGCCGTCTGTCTCTCTCAGTCTTGTACTCATACGCAGCATGAATAAAGCAGCGAGCCAGGTTCATGGCCATGAATATTTATGAGAGTTTATGCGCGCGCTGCGATGCTTTAAAACAACAACAGCCTCCCAGATTGCTCTTGCCATGCCAGCGAGCTGCGGTTCATGTGTGTCACGAGTGTGTAGCAGCAGGTGTAAACTACAGAAAGCGATTCCTGCAGGTTGTCTAAAGACCGCAGGCTTTGGGTCTTGCTGCCGCCGCCGCCCCCTCCTCACCCCTCCCCCCGCCCCGCTCTCTAGCGCTTGCACACGTCGCTTCCTGAGTTTGTCATTCTTTATTCCTCTCCCTGGCACCTCGTGGCACCCTCTCTTTCCCTCTCGCTGTCTACGGACGTGCGTCTGTGCAGAGTGATGACGTACATTACTGATGCTGGCAGCTGTCAGGGCCATAAGTCAGATGGTTGTGACCTATCTCTGTATGCGCGCGTGTGTGTGTGTGTGTCTCTGTGTCTATGTCTGGAGTCGTTTGTCGGCAGTCGGGCTTAAAGATGTATTCACGCACACACACACACACACACAAGCGCCACGAGGTCTCGCGGCAGCACAGGTCACGGAGAGCATATTCAAAAGGAGGTTTTTAAGTCATCAAACCACAGATACACACACACACACACACACATGCACGGACGCACACACCTTTAAGCACATTTGCACACGCAGCAGCTCGGTCCCGTCGGGTAGCAACAAAACTGGCTGTGCAAACAGCGAGCCGCTTGTTCTCCGTCTTCTCGAGGCGTTTGTTTACAAATCCACACAAGCTTTGCCTTGAGTAATAACGTGATGTGTCTGTGCATCTGTGTGTGCGCGTGCGTGCGTTTGTGTGTGTGCGCTCCTACATCCCTAACCTTGTATCCCACTGAGCTTTAGCCCTGCATGAGTGCCTCCTCATTAATCCACTTAGTTTTGATTTTATTTGTCTCCGACAGCACAGGTCTGTGCGAGCAAGGTGCAGTCGGTCTCTCAGAGGTGCAGGCGTGGTGAGAAGTTTACATGCCTCGTCTTCAGGGGTGGGACTCAGGGGGTGGGGGGAAGCAACATTGCTTTCATTTTGAGCTTAAAAAGAAGAATTTGAACTGCTTTAGTTTTCGGGGTGGAATTATTGCACGACTCCATTCTTCGGTGATTGAAAAGGAAGAAATGGGTCCACAGGTTTCAATTTTTTATTAATGGTGCGCGCTCAGAAGCTCAAATATTCACAAACGGGCTTTTCAATTCTTTGATAAAAATCATTAATCAGGTTCAGATCATTGCAAGAAGCCTTATCCCTTCCAAACCCAAGGTTGATGTGATTCTTTTTCTTTTCTTTTTGGGGGAGTTTCAATTTTCAAGCGTCTGCTTGAGTTAATCAGAAAGTTAATCACAAACGCCTCGAGAAGACGGAGAAGTTGAGTTAATCAGAAAGTTAACTTGTTTGGCAATGGTTTTCCGCCTCCTTCATCCTTGGATTGTCTGTATGTCATAATAGATGAATACCGCTTGCAGCGAAGCAAACCCTCAGCATGATAACGTCGCCACCGTTCTCGACAGATGGAAGGTTTTTAAAGCTAACGCTGTTCCACCGACACATCAGGAAAGTCGCAATACTTATTTGTGAAAAGGACGTTTGCAATGAAACATCACCTCCCACATCGCTTTTCCTATTGTTTCACGAAAGAATCTGTTCATCTTGACTGATAGAATATTTGTACTCCTAAAACTCCACTCCAGGTTTTCTAGGTTACTCACCACAGCTCACCGCATTGCATGCGCCAAGCATAAACAAGAAAAGCTTATCACAATTACAGGCTGCTAAAACTGAACGAGGAAGTCCGTCCCACTCGCATCTCAAATGTTTATCTTGTGTCATAAAACTTTGTGGCTTGACTGTGCTAGTGGCTCGGCTGAAGTGACTACAAAAGAGATGACTGAACTGCAGACGTGTGGGAAGCGTCTTTGCCGGAAAGAAGTGGAACGGAGTTCGGGAGTTGATATTTTTCGAAAGATTTTTCAAAATGAAATATGCCACAAACTGCAGTTAACACGAGGACGCTGACAGACGAGTGAAGTCGTCATAAGCCGCATAGGAGCCAAAGGAAAGTGTTAGCCACTTCCTAGCCAAAGTGTCTGCATCACAAATGCAACTTTTCGACGCCAGCTTTTGGCTGATAGGATATCAGACAGAAGAACACACACACACACACACACACACACACACACACACACACACACACACACACACACACACACACACACACACACACACACACACACACACTGTCCTTTGGTGCCACAGGCCAGTGGCACCAAAACTAGGTTTTGGATGGATAAAGAAGGCTAATATTAAGTTTCTGGAATGGCCCTAACTTTAAGACATTGTGGACTAGACGTAAAAGCAAATCCATGTCCAAGAAACCAATCAGTTTAAAGGAGCTTTACCATGGGATCAAAATATCGAGCATGAATCATTGTTAAATTTATACAAAACCTAAGTTGCATAACTTTGCAAAGTGATGAGAAAGTAAATATCAGTGGGTTCTGCAGATAGGGTTTAGCTTGTATGTCTTATTTCTCCAGATTTGAGAAAAACAGTTCAAAGTCTGCCTTGAAAAGTAAACAATTAATATATTCATGCCTACACTGACTTCTCATGTACTTTCTCACAGTTTTATCATTGCCCGGTTGGCATCTTGATGACTTTAGCTGTCACCTAGGAAAAGAATAAGATATTTCTTTTTTCCATGTTGGAAATATGAACATATTGTCATAATTGTTTTATTTTCTATGAAAAAATCTAATCTTAGTAGAATTCTTTTCCAAAAACATCCTTCTTTTGTAGAATTGCGGACGTTGGTGTGAAATGGGTTCAGATCCACGCTACCTAAAATATAGAAGTTGCAGGTCACATCAACACAACTTATCCCTTTATTCATGAGTAGTCGAAGCAACGTTGCCCTAGTAAAAAAAAAAAAAAAAAATCTGAATATTTTAAGAGTTTCCCAGTGAAAATCCTTTAAACGCCGCCGAATCGGATTGTGCCTCCAGTAAACCCCGACGCGTTTATTTTTAGAGGCAGCTTGTTGTGAGGCGAGCGTCAGCCGAGGCGAAGGGGTGAGTGCTGTGGGTGGCGGCGGCGTTGGGAGGCAGTGAGGGGAGGGGCGGCTCGCGATAACTGTCTGTAATCTAGTGAGTGTCATTAACGTTGGGAGCGCTGAGCCCGCGCCGCATAATTACGGTTTCATTCCCCCTCTGCCTCCCGAGCTGTGCAAGGGGCCTCTGACACCGGAGGACTGTGATTAAAAACACGAGGCACTTCACCCGCACTCTTCCTCCTCCTCCTCCTCCTCCTACCAGTCTACATCCTGTTCTGTTGCTCGCTGAAATTCCTCCTTGTTGGAGAGATTACCTGGCTTGATCCGGTCGTTAGAGCGTTTTGTTTTTCCACTTTTTTTTTTTTTTTCTTCTTCTTTTTCTTTGCGTCCTTCCCTTTATCCTGCGCGGCGTGACTCATGCAATGACACATGAAGTTAGGACGACAATAGGCAGATCTCACCATGACCACTGATGCCAGAGAGTCCCATAATAACAGACACTAATAGGGCTAAAACTAGCGTCTGCCTTCGGGTCGTGCTGTTACAGGCGGCGATGCAGAAATACAACCGACTTCCTCTCCGTGGATCGTAAGCAGCCGACGTTTGCGCACACACACACACACACACAAAAGCACACACACACGTATAAGATAAAATACCACCAGATTTTCATTTGAATTGTTTAAAAAATGCCTGCGTTAAAGCTTGCATGCCTCAGGGTCTTTCTGGTGAGTAATTAATTTCCAGCATGTGGGGGTAGAGACCGGAGCTCGTGGGCCTGCCTCCTGGCTCCCAACGTCGGTGTGTGTGTGTGTCTCTGTGTGTGTGTGTGTGTTACAGAGAAAAAATAAAAGGGAGAGGGAGACTTTGCGCTGCCTCGGATGCTGCGTCCTAGCCTGGAGGAGGAGGAGGAGGAGAAGGGGGAAGAGGAGAGGAAAAAAAAAAAAAACAGCACAGCGCAGAAAATCGATCCAGGGGCCGCTCTTTTCAGCCTCTTCCGGATGCGAGAGTCCTCCTCTCCCGGGAATTAGATAACGGCTTGTAAAAGCTCTCCACCGCCGAGCTCTCTCCACCCTCCTCGACTTTTAGCTGCTGCTGCATCTTTCCGTCTTCCTGCCTGTTCGTCCGCAATATTGCCTTCGCCTCCCCTCCTTCGCACAACTGCAAAGTATTAGCCTCTGGTTTAATTGGAATTCCCGTTTCTTTCTCATAACTTGTGTGGATATTGTGTATTATCTGCAGCTTAATATTTTATTAGGTTCTAATTGGCCTTTGTTGCCTGCCTCTGTGCTGTGATCTGCCCGTTAAGGCACTAACTACAGTGCTTGTGTGATTATCAGCCTCCTCGCGAAAGTATTCTTTTTGCCTTCTGTTTTTTATTTCACATTGCAACCACCAACGTCAGTGTACATAATGACGATCTGGTAGGGAAAAAAAATAGATGATTTTTAAAGAATAATTAAAAAAAAATCTCTTTTTTTTTGGGTGAAAAACGCCACACTCTTTTTCACCAAGAGTGTGGCCTTGGTGTGTGTTAGTACGTTTGTACGTTTCAACCACTTGGCTGAACTCGTCTTTACGTCTGTACCAAAACTCTACATCCACAACGCGTTTGTTTTCCAAAATCGCTCAAGCACGGTCAGTTCGGATGTGGGGATTCTGCGAATAGTGTTTTCAAGTAGGTTTCTACTTTGACTGGACCATTTCTAATAAGCTTTGATTTAAGGCGTTCCATTGAACTTCCTGCTACAAGGTGACCTTTCAAATGTTTATTGAGTCTTTCCAGCCTCCATCACATGTTCTTTGAATATTGCCCTGTATTAAGTTACACCTACATCTCCACGAACAGAGCGTTGTGCTCGTCCCTCCCTCCACATTTCCTGCTAAAGAAAATGACCCCCACAGCATGATGCTGCCAGGCAGCCAGCCTTTTCACATTTTTATGTGTGAGGGAAAAACAGCAACAAAAATGTTTAGGGGTGAGAACTCTTGCAAAAAGTGTTGCAGTGTTTCTCAGTGAAGTTAACCACAGTGTCATTTCTCCTCCAGGTTTCTTTGGCTGAGGAGATCAAGCCGCTGAAGTGGTATCCGTCCGTTTACCTGCTGGTGTCCACCTTCCCGCTGGTCAACAGGTAGCTGCTCGGCCTCACCTGGCCGCCGTATAAACCCTGTTGTTTGATTCGCTTTGTTCCCCTCATCCTATCTCCTCCTCCGCTGCCTTAGCATATCTCGTCCTTTGTTCTCCCTTATCTGAGCTCTCACAAAGACTTTGCAGTACGAGCACTATAAAGGAAGTTGTCGTGTCTGTGCGTGTGTGTGTGTGTGTGAAGAGAGATGGAGGAATAAAGCATTTTATTGCCTTTTTTATAAAACGGGAGTTTCATCAGCTGAGGTTCAGCAGGAGAAGGTCCGGTAAATGATACCCCCTCTTCCCACCACAGCGCCGTTATCACTCTTTCACCCGCTTCCCTTCCTGTCCTTCGGCTCTCCCTCCCCACCTTCCCTCACCGAGCCGGTGTGATTGACAGGTCAGGGTTACTAAGTGATTAGCTGTAGCGGCTCTGCTTGTCGCCACCGCCATGTAGGCGGAGACACAGGTCAATTACAGGGTCAACGTCTTTCAAAGGCTCCGGCTCAAAGACTACCCCTCTTCCCCCTACACGCACCCTCCCTCTTTCGCCCCCTTTACCCTTCCTCTCTCTCCGTTCACCTCTCCTTCTATTCCACTCGTTTCTCCTCCTCCTCCTCCTCGCTGGCTGTTGGCTGATGAAGATGACAAACGGCATCCTGTGTTAACCTCCCTGCTCTCCTTCCTCTCTCCCTCTTTTACGCTCTAAAAGTCTGTTATAGCCCCCATATTTTTACTCCTCCTCGCTCGGGCTTTCCATCTTTCTGCCTCTATGTTTTTATGTCACCCCCACCACAGCCGCCGCCACCTCCTTCCTTCTCCTCCTGCACTTTTCCACACAAAGCCCCTCTCTCCCTCTCCCGAGCAAATACGCTCTCGCTCGGCTCCGCTCTGCCTTCCTCCAGAGAATGAACGAGGGGAAAACAGGAATGAATTGCTCTCTCGTCGTCGTCATCATCCTCCTCCTCCTCCCCCTCCTCCCTTGGTTCAGCAGCAGCAGCAGCGCTGGCTGTATATATCTCCGGCTCCTATTAATTTGTTAGCCCCCCGCCTCTCCTCCTCCCAGACCCTCCTCCCCCCCTTCGTCTCCCCGGCTCATATCCTCTTCCACCTCCTCGCCTCTTTTCCACGTCTCTCCCTCCTTTTCCTTCCCTCCCCTCGGCTGAGTGCCGGAGTGTGTAAAGTGTTTGTCACGGTGCCGTGCCGATGTCGCTGTGCTCTCGCTTCCGCGCCGCCTCGGCTCCGCGTGTGTTGTGCTGCGCGTGCGTGTGAAGTGGGTGGCTGGTTTTCTATGTCGAGGCGAATGTGCTGTCGCTGCTTGTTGCTGCGGAGCGCACGGCGTGTTTGTCCGCTTCAACTCGAGAGTGTGTGTGCACCGCTTATTTTCCCCGCTGCTTGTGCGAGCTCTTCCCCGTGCGTGCAAGCGTGTGTGTGTGTGTGCATGTGTGGCTGTGCGTCTGAGTGAGGGATTATTTCTATCTGAGCTCCAAAGCCTCCTAAACAGGGCTTAGAGAGACGGCCCAGGGCAGCAGCAGCTAAAGCCGGCGGGTAGAGCAGAGCTCTCTCTTTCTCGCTCTGCTCTGCGCCCCCTGTCTCGATGCCATTTCTGCCTGTCCTGATCCATCGGCAGGCACTCCCACACACACACACACACGCACACACACGCTCTTGTTTTGGCCCTCATCTGCTGCCACATTCGCAAACACACACACACGCATAGTCAGACGCCACACACAATTTTAATCTGTTCCAAATGCTCACTGGTAAATGTGTTAATTCGACACCAGCTGTTGCGAATTGAAATGGGAAAGCGCTCCTGCTTTTTTTTCCCCCCTCACACACGCACATGCATGGACGAGCCATTATACATCATTTTACCATACATGTCTCTCTCTCTCTGCCTCGTTCTCTTTCTCTCTTTCTCGCACTCACTTGCCCTCATTTGGCAACGCAAAAGTAGCACCAGACACCCACATCTTCTCACTTCTGCCTCCTTCTTATCCTCCCCTTTCTCCTTCGGCGTCTTTCTCCTGCTCTCTGCTGCTCTCCAGCCCGGCTCGGCTTCTTTCTCTCACTCGATCCCTGTGTGTGTGTGCGCACGCGTGTGTGTGGGGTAGCACTGCCCGGGCACGACTAGAGTTTTCACAGTCTGCTTCTCACATCGCCTCCCCTGTGTGCTTTACGGTGTGGGTGTGTGTTTGTTTACAAGGCTTGTCTAGATTCCTACTGTGCGTGCTTGTACGCTTGTTTGCATAAATAAGCCCTCTCCTCGGAACCTGGCTGCTGATTTCAGAGCGGCGTGGTGGCTCCGTGTGCCGCTCCTAGTCTTCTGCGAGGACTTTTTGCTCCGTTTGTGGCGTACGGCGGCCCGGTCGAGGTTCTTTTTGGGATAAACTTTAGGAAAAGTAGCACGCTTTCACGGGATTTACTCAAAAGGTTCAAACGAAATGTAGAACACGGAGCTACAGTTCTGGGAACAAGTTTTTACCCCTTCATGCATTTGTACTTTTTTGTCACGCTAACATGTGAAACAAAGATAACCTGAGTAAAAATTAAATGCTGTTTTTAAACTAATCAAGTGAAATAAGACACACAAACCAACAAACTAACTACCCCTTAAACCTCAGCCACTTGAATTAAACATTAGCGATATTTGGCAAAGTTGTTGTAATCACTGCAGAGAAATTTTGACCATTTCTTCTTTGAAGAGTTATTTTAAATCAACCTTTTTAAGGTTATGTCACAGAGTCCCAACTTTAACTAGGTCAATCCAAGACCATTTTGCCATTGGAAGGTCAGATTAATTCATTCTATTTTACTTAGAAAGTACATCTAAAGAAACTTTACGTTTACTCAAAGTGCCATAAAGTAGGGACAGATGAAACGGATAATAATGATGATAATAAATAAAAAGTAGAAGAAAGTAAGAAAAAGTCTAAATTGAAACGCTAACAAAGTGTTGCAGCTGTTTCAATACAGGTTTTCTTGATATCATTTATCCTCAATTTAAATCAAAGACAAAATCTGCTGTTCAGCGACTCGTAGTTCAGTTTGAGTAGTTGAACTTTTAGATTCGGCTACTCAATAGACCATGCTAAGATGGTCTTTTTAAAAGTTGGAACCCAGAAGTTGCATTCTCTCTACTCTAAGCTGTCTTACTGGTTAAGAAAAAAATATTAAAATCTTGGAATGCAAATATCTCAGTTTAGTCGATTAGTTTTGATCATTAGGCCATGAACATTCAGATTGGATTCTCATTGCAAGACTGAAGACACTTTGTCAAGTCTAAAGCGAAAGCAAAGGAGGAAGCAGACATCAGACTTTCTGTGTGTAGGCAGGTGCTGAAGTCAGCCTGCTCATTTGAGGGAAATTTTGCATCATCCTTCTGCACACTTAAAATTTGTCATGTTGAAGAAAAAAAAACAGTACCAGACATTTAGCATTTCACTGAATGTCTGAACTGAATTCAGACATTCAGTTCGAAGGCCTGAAAAAAAATCGGCTGTATTTGACTTTCATGTTTCATCTCTTTCAGCCAGCTGATTGGCAGTGCAACATTTTAAAACCGTACCCTTTCAGAACCTTGTTAACAGATTCATACTAGTAGCCGGCCCAGACCTCGCCCAAACAACTCCTCTCTTGTGAACGAGCAGGAATGAAGCCTGGCCCGCCATCCACCGCCTGCTTTTCCTCCTTTTTCTGAGGGCTTGTCTTCTAGTCTTTCTCTGATGTTGTTGTTTTTTTTGTTTTCTTCCCGTCTGAGCGCGATGCCTTTGAGCAATCAGAGTTACGTGCCCAAAGGAGGGTGCTTCAGCGTGGATAAATTGGCCCTGGCGGCAGAGCTTGAACCGGTGATGCGTCTCTAACCTTGAGTTCACCCTGTCACCCCAGGAGGTAGCTTGCATCCTCCTAGTTATTCTTGGTTTCCCTTGATGCTGCCTGTGGGTTTCGTGGTGTCTGTAGACCTATACATGCTTGCAGGGGATTTTTTTTTTTTTGGTATGGGCTGCCTACAGCGTCAAAGCCTAACCCCCCTTCCTTTCTGCCTTTCTCTAGAGGAGATCTGATTTCCCTGCTCCGGGCAAGCAGCGAGTACAAGACAAAGTGTGCGTTCATCTGTGTGTGCTTCGACGCGCGCCGCACGCTCGTGAGTTCGCGCGCACCAACAATCCGGGCCAGGCAGACCTTCCACATCCCCGTTCTGCGCTTTGAAAAACGAGGGAGGAAATCTCAGAGCAGCAGTTATTATTCATCCCTCAAAGAGAACGGGGAAGAGTGGGAGGCGGAGGGGGGGGATGGATGGAGGGAGGAAGAAAGAAAGAGAGAGCCAAAGAGGAGGGCTGAGGAAGGGGTGTGTGTGTGTGTGTGTGTGTGTGTGTGTGTGTGTGGTGGGGGGGATACATTAACTCTTATCTCACTGTATTTGGCGTTCTGCATCCCAGGATGAGCTCTCTCTCTCTCTTTCTCTCTTTCTCTCGCTCTTGCGTTCCTTCCTTTCGACAGTCCCTTCCTTCCGTTGCTTGCCTCTGCGCCTCGGAGTGTCTCGCATTCAGAGCGGCTGGATGTGTGCTCGCGCCTCTGTGTCTGTGTAGGCTGGTGTGTGGTTTGCTCTGCCTACCCTACTGTCTTTTTGTGGTGTTTTCTCGGCTTCAGCAAGTAAACGGAAGCTGAAAGGCAAAATGCAGGGTTCGCACTTGCATCTTTGAGAATGTCAGGACTCTCTGGTTTTTATTGCTTTGAAATTACATTTACAGATTCGGGCAAATTTTGTTGATGACCCTTCTAAAGATGTGTAAAAAAAAGTCTCTTCAGCAGCAGCATTACATGATAATGGAAATTACAGATACATCCAACCTTTAAGTCGTCTGAGTTTATTCAGTGGAAAAGTCTCACATTAAAACAATAATTTCTGACAAAATTTCTCTACTTTGTACCCCTCTTGTTAACACTTTATTGTGTAATCTCCCCAAAGCCAAGAGAAAAGCAAGTATTCTTTGCTTACATCTCCCCAAAGCCAGAGTCCTTTTTAATAACCATAGAAGAACATTGATTTTTGTTCTGTTTTGGATTGTTATTCTGCTCAAAGACACAAATCAAATAATTTTTATTTGATTCTTTACACTTAAGGTTCCCGACCCACAGCATCACAGATCCCCCACCATACTTCACAAAATGCATGAGGTTTCTTATGGCCTTTTCTGAAGCACCCATGTCCATGCTGTAAGTCAGTGTGGTCAGGAACGGCTCCACTTTGTTCTGATAATCTGTTAGCTTGTCAGATTTTGCGGTGAAGAGACAAGTTAGTCAGCAGTAAGGGTTTAACTAAATGAAGGCCTTACCATGACCTTAGGTGCCCCAAATCAACAATCACTGTTACAAAGATGAGGTAAATGCTGAACCTAACCACCCCTTGTTAAGATGGTTTCCCAAAGTGATCTCCAAAACAAGATTTTTCCAATTTTACTGCACCCTGTATGCAATTCAATACAATACTTCCCTATTAAAATCCAGTGGGTGACTTCTAAACTGTTCAAACAACAAAACATGCATTTCATTGATGAAATCTGATTGACCAAATGCGTAGAAGGATGAATCTTATGAAGATTGATACACAATTAGACAAACTTTCCTCACTTACAATGATGGCAATAATAGACCAACCAAAAGGAGTGTGACAATAAAACAAAATGCATTATTTACAAAGTTGTCTCACACAAAAAACATAGCAGCCAATAGTTGAACCAGACAAGAAATGTTGTCGCTACAACACAAATGGTCACACACCAATGGTGATCCTATATTACATTAATAAGGCAATTAAATATTCAATAACCAACAAAATATGGAGAGGTCACCATCCACTATCACATTCAAAACCATTACTGATCTCTTCCCAACACCAAAAGTCTCATCACAGACAGAAGACCGGCGCGCTTCATATTGGCACATTTAAGCACACATGGTGTATAATAAACAGCTTTACATCTTAAATTTGACCAGGACTTTAAAGGATGATCCAAAATAATTTCTTTTTCAAACTGGAACATGGACCCTATTTGCATGACTCCTTTCGAATTCAGTTGACTCAGAAAACAACCAAAGCCAAGAGAATTCCCACGAACTGCCTCACAAGATCTGACTGAAGCTCATCCTTGGTCTTGAGAGGTCGGGTAAGCTTAACATGATAGTAGAACATGCTCCTTGTTGACCCGTGTGAAGCTGCACTTTAATGCAGTCATATTTGGTGGAGTTTCCTTTTTTTTTTACCTTCTTTACCAACACACTTGTGTACGCAGTGACACGATAAACCTAAGTTGTTCTCCAGTAGCTGGTTGGTCCTTTTAGTAATTCTTAACTTTGTCTTTCAGAAAATACAAGAACAGTAAAATTAAAGAAGAGTCTTCATTTACAGATAATATATGGAATATGTTTGGGGCACAAAGAAGCGTTTTTAGTTTAACAAAACACATTTTTTTAACATTGGTTGATTTTTGTTCCTACTGGATGAATGTCTTGACAAGCCTTGAAGCAGATTTTACTCTTTTTAAGTATGTTAAAAAATGGCTCCCAGACTTTACGTCTCACTCAATTATGGAAAAGATAAAAATTTTGGATTATATATAGATGTTAGTTTTTTAAAATTGATTAAAAACATTTTCAGATTAATTATGATGTAACATTAAAGTGTTAATCTTTTGTGATTAATCGCATGCATTAATGCTAACACCCCCAATAAATATTTATTTATTTCTAGATTTTTCTTAGATATACAATCTTGAATAATCCAGGACAGAGATTTTCCTCATACTGATCTTAATAAGTTCACATGCTTAAAAACAGGGACATACCCTTTTAGCATGTCATAATACTCAATTAAGCATGTGTTTTATGCTTAAGTATCCACAGTCTTATTAAAACTGGAAAATTCTAGACTTTCAGGAACCCTGAATTTAGACAAATGAAAGGTCTAATTAAGGGGTTTCCAGCAAAATCAGGCGTTAATGTGGCTGTGTTCTACAGAAGTTGGAATATTAAAACACCCTGCTGATCATCAGGTTGGATATTTCTATTATTTTCTTATTAACACGCAATCTGTAAAAGTCCAAGTGTGTGGTGTCGCCTGTCATGCTCTTTAAGCAGCCAGCTGCACCGCACCGCAGACGGCTATGGGGCCCAGCTGATATTTGGCGCATATGTGGCAACACCTCCTGCGTGCGCCTGAGCGAAGGCACTTGTATATTAAATCTCAGGCAGCGCGATCGCTCCACAATCCGTCTTCAGATGGACGGGTGACCTGCAGGCAGCACTGTGTGAGGTGCACACACACACAGAGAGAGACTGGGCTGGGGGGGAAGATGCAGGCTGCAATTTAAATGTATTTGCGAGCATGCGAGCGATTTTTGCGCCAACACCAATAACCAAAAACTGTAAACAAACGTAGATTTGTATTTAAATCAAAGCGTTTAAGCTGGGATTGATTATAAACTGATGTTTCAAACTGATGACTTGAATTGGGCTGTTTTGTGTTTTTTGGTAAACACCATTTGTATCTGTTGACCTTGATGTATTAAACTACATGTCAAAATTCATAAATAAAAATTGAAAGACGATAAAAGCATTTAAACTGTAATCTGGCCAATAGTTAGAAAATTAGTGCAAATTAAACCGTGCGCAGAGGTGCATAAGGCAGCGGCATTTCTATACTTGCACGTAAATTCAAAATTAGATGGTAAAAAAAAAAAGAAACCCTTCCCCGCGCACACATTCATAACCAAACACAAACAGGCGCGCACCCGCCCAGCTCCCCCTCCTCCTGCTCTTTCAGGCACGTCTTTAAATATTCATCACTCTGGCTGCTCTGAGAGTGCCGTAAACGCTGCCTCACACTCCAGGGAATCGCTAAAGCCTACTCTATCATCTGCTCTCCCTCCCTACCCTCTGTCTCTCTCTTTCTCTGACACACACATACACACGCATGCACTCACTTTTAGCCGCAGCCGCTCACAAGGATAAACCCATGTGCGGAAACACTCGAAGGCACAGTCGGTGGCGTCAGCAGGCGCACGGCCGCATGCATGAAACAGTGAGACGCTTTCTCAGAGGCCGACGACGGACAGATTTTGTGTTTGTGCGAACGAGTGTGTTTACTGGCTCCCAGTGCCGCGAGTTGAGCGGTGTTGTGTTCCAGGAAACAGGATGTCTCTTTGTTTGGGTTTTATTCTGGTGGTGAGCGCTGGCTGCTTTCGTCCCCCAGGGTCTCTGTGTGCTTCCATCCGCCGTTGCTGTGCGTCTGTGCCCATGCAGGTGTGCCTGTTGGGGTTTTTTTGTTTTTTTTTTGCCTAATTTATAAATTTTTTTTCTAAACAATTTGCGAAATGTTCACACATGACACTGACAAGAAATAGAAATACACAAAGTGCCTTTGTAGGTCTGTCTGGAAAGGAATTCACGCCCTCGGTTGTTACCCCCATGCTGACCTCATGATCAAAGACTGATCAAAGTAAATGATATGTATAGGTCTATTTATTTAAATGTCATTTCACTCGTCATAAGGAAGTTTCTCTTGTCCAGGATTGAAGCAGATTAGTGATTCCCCCCCCCCCATACTTTTAGGTGGCTGATCACATGCTCTTATTTAACAAAGGAAAGCTTGTCTTGAAGGGCCAGCAGACAACAACTCAACCATCAAAAGAGAGGCATGAACGAGATGATCAAATCCTTTTCAGTCACAACTTTGGGTTATTGTGGTTATTAAAAGCTGATACCTCGTATGAGCGGAGCTGCGTCTTGTTTTGGGATGTTGGTCTTGTATGTTGTTTTGCAAATAATTTTTTTCTCTCTGAGTAATTTGCCTTTAGCGTGCCATTGAAGCTTTTTGATGTGTTTAGCTGACAGCCAGATAATGGGGCAAAAACAGCCTTTGGTTAAGAGGAGTCAGATGACAAGTTGCACGTTGAGTGGAAATTGGCAAAAACCGGACCAAAAAATGAACATGAATGATATTTCGTTAATACACAAATATAACAATTTATCTCTCAATGAATAGAAGGGTCACATGGTGTGTGAGTATTTAACGTCTTATTGCATTGCACAACGTGTTATATCCAAATCCACTCGAAATTGCTGGAGAAACGTTAAAACTCAGCCAGCTGACAACAGTGTGGTTCCCTACAACATGGCATCCCTGCTGGACCACAACCTGCAAAAAGCTGAAATTCACAAAAACTTGAGACCCCCTCCAAAAACACTTATAACTCATTATTTTAACAGTTCAAACACCAAGCATACCTTCATATGCATTGATGCGCACAGTGGAAACCGTCTTGGCACAACCACAGAAGCTAACATCCTGATTTCCACTCTGGGGAGTTCAGCCATTCGGCGCCAAGAAAAATGAATGGTCCTCCTGGATTGGCTGCTTTGCAGATGCCAGCCAATAGTGTGTCAAGTAGCATTGCATCTAGATATTTCAGCTTCCAAAGTACATCTTCGTTGAAATGATTTAGATACGCTTTATGAAAAAAATATGCATATAGGCAATTTTTTTGCGAATAATTTGTAAATGTGTTCCACAGAAGAATTGGTGTAGAAATTTTTGAATATGTGACTTGGAGTGTAATGGTGTGTTGGCTGCGATTTTTGTTTTGTCAATTATTTTCTTATGACAGTGCCTGTTGACAATTGATCTTATGCTATCAAAAAACCTTTTGCTTTTTCCATTTTAATAAAGGATGCATCGATGTGACAATTCCAACGATGTGATACTAATATGGCAGATAACCGATATTTACAGATATTTTTCCCTGCCCTTTTAACACCTAAAAACCTACTGACATTTCAGCAACAAGAGCTGCCTTGTTGCTGAAATGTGCTATGCAAATAAACTTGATTGCATCTCTGCTTCATTTAAACACTACCCAAACGAACACCACATGACCAAACCTCTCTCCTCCTTAAGCATACACAAACAGCAATAATATGGAAATAAATACCAGTTATTAATATTAGCACATTTTACTTGTCAGGGCATTAAAAAAGACCAAAGTCGGCCAAACCAGATGTTAATTCTGATATATCGAGCTTCCCTACTTTTGATTGGTTTAAGTAATAATGCATTTGCGGGTTTAGTTGCAGAATTACATATGACCCTTGCATCTACATGTTTCATCTTGTTCGGTGAAGTTTATGGATTGGATGAAGAAGAAGTGTGGACAAAACGTGCTTTATGTGAGAGTGAATTGGCAATTAGCCGTTCACTCTCACAACAGCCTGGCACCTGCTCTTCATGATGGTTACCAATTTGGTCACGCACCACTATGGGCCCCATTCCTCAACCAGCAAGTACCACAATTCAGCCAAAGTCACCCGGTACAAACAGCACAACCAAGTTGTTCCTAGAAGTATTCAAAGGGGCCGCACATTCGAATAATGGAGGGCATCTCTGTGAAATCTTGCTCTGTCGGTGCGATCAACATCCTGAAGGAGCGGAGACACAGGATTGCAGGTTACGGAATCTAATCTCGTTATCTCTCTGCAGTGAGATTCTCTTTAATGAAGCCAAGCCATTTTATTCCCAGCGAGTTGCAGCGCCACATCATCATCACTGCCTACACCAAAAGCTGTTTGAAATTGGCAGAGAGGATTTGGCAAGTTTGTCATGGGTGGTAGGCATAGTCAACTCCGCTGCCCACAGATGCAGCTTCCATATAAATCAATTTGCCATGTAATTGATTTAGGACCATATAAGGTGAGAGAAACAGAGTCTCCAACATGTGCGATTTATTGCAGCAAGTTGTGAAATCTGTTCAAAGACTCAACTCGGCTTCAGGTTAGTTTGTTTTGTTTCAGAATTCAAACCTCTAACTTTTGTGTCCGACAGGTTTTATAGCTGTGTCTTGCCTATAACTTGCACAGAAACCAGTCATTTTTGTCACCAGTAACCCTCGTACTTGGAGAAAAGTTCAGAGAGGTCGTCAGCCGAATAACTGCAGACAGCACGAGGGGCTCGCTGTCGGAAAATGAGGAAGTAAAAGGCAGTCAGTCTCGAGAGGAGGAAGTGCAATCGAGTTCAGGATGACTTCTCTGTCTGGCTGCCCTTCCACGCTTAGGGAAGGAGTTGTCCTCCGACGAGCCGATCAAGTGCCGTTCGCCCACCGCTCCGAGGATGTTCGGCACAACAATTAGAGGCAGGCGAAAAGGTGAACTCTGTCAGAGGGGGGGGCGTGGAGGCAAATTGATGGCTTGGGTAGTGCTACGGACTGAATGGCAGGGTGGGATATTGGAGGAGATCGGGAGAGGTGGCAAATGAGGGATTTAGCGCAGACTCTGGAGGGCGCCGAGAGACGGGTTCAAAGAGTGACTGACAGTATGATAGATGGAGGGTCTGAATAAGTGAGCGAGGCACGGAGATGCCGCGCGAGTGCTAATGATTGACTGCACGCGTACAGTCGGTGGCAGGCCGTCGCTACGGAGAGGGGCGAAGCGCTCGTGTGCTCCTGCGTGTTTATGATCCCTGCATGTGTGTGTTTATTATGGTTGACCATTTGCTCCTGATATTGTATACACAATCTCATCCCTGTTGCGAAAGCCGCCCGACTCCGGCACGCACGCAATCCTTGTCAGGCCTTGAACGCACACACATTCGCGCACACACCCACACACACACACGCAGAACAGGCTCAGCCAGGCATCGCCCGCAGCCACACTCTCCTTCCCACCGCTGCCTCCCTCATTCATCTTTCATTAGCCTGGCTCACACAGGAGAAACAGCCTGCCTCCCCCCCTCCTTCGCCGCACGCCTCCACCCTTCTCATCTAACCTCTTTGCCTTTCTTTCCCCTTCTTGTTTTATCCCCGGTTTTCCCGCTTGTTTGTCTTGCAGCCTCCTATTTTGGAAATCCGTCTTCCTTTGCTCAACCTCACCCCTTCACCTCTTCGCCTTGCTCCTACTCATTTTCACTTCTTCATCACGCTCCCTTCTTCTTTCCTGTGCCGTGCTGTTTTCCCTGACACTCTTCTCCCCCTCTCACGCTCCCTCTCTCTCTCTCTCTTCCTCGCCTGCTCTCTTTCTTCCTTTCATTTTGCTCTCCGTCTCTCCCTCGATGGAGGGGAAAAGGCTCTTCGCCTCTAATTGCGGCTGTTCCGTTGCCATGGCGCGTGTTGCTCAGCGCTGCGAGGTGCTGTCTGAGTGGTGTGTGTATGTGTGTGTGCGCACGGCAGGCAGATGATTGCTTGCTGCCAGCTCTCGTTTCCCGGACGCCGATCGTGTTTCTTTGCGGCAGCAGGGAAAAAAAGAGAGAGAGAGAGAGAGAGGGAGAGAGAGACGCCAGAAATAGCCCCCCTTCACACAGACCCAGTCACTCTCCTCGCTGCGCTGTCAGATACTCACACATGCAGAGGGACGCACACACACGCAAGCACACACACACAGCGTTTCCTCTCTTTTCTGATATTTTCCATGTATGCGATCCAGCTTATGCTGGGTGCAGACACCTTCTAGCTCACACACGCACACGCGCCAACACACACACACGCACGCACGCACGCACGCACGCACGAAGGCATTAATGCGTGTTTAGTTCTGTTTGCACACGTCCAACTTCCTCTGCCTGACGATGAGTGTGAGTGTGTGTGTGCTTCCTTCGTCTCTCCGGAGGTTCTGTGGGGACTCTGATTTATTTCACCTTTAATGGGAAGTGAAATGAATGTGAGCAGCAGCTGGTCTGGTCCTCGGAGATACCGCGGTACGCTAACCCAGAAAACAAGCAGCGTTGCTCTGAAATGGCCCTCACTCTGACAAGCGGCAACACACGCCACTCTACGCTCCATTGGCTGCACTGTTGGTTTTATTTAAAGCCGTGCGCAGACACTCCGTTAACACCTTTACCCGGAATGACGGGAAAGCTGTGGGCCGGCTCTCTTTAACAGGTGTATCTCCAATCTCTGCCCATCCAACTTTTCGGGTTTGCTTTCTCCACTCACAACTTTTTGTAAGGGGAGTTGTTGGGAGGTAAATGGAGACAGATTAATAGCAAATAAACCTTGAAACCTCGACGCTGTAAAAGAGGATAAGGGAGGATTATAAGCAGATTTGTGGACGAATCGCTCTAATCATCTGCTGCTCTGTTCTCCTGCAGTTGTCGAAAATTTTTAAGGGAAAGAACAAGAAGAAGAAGAAGAAAAGCTTCTTCTTGCTAAGCTTAGTTTTACAGTTAGAGTGCCTCTTATTTTTGATTTAAGAAGAAAATACTAAGCCTTTTAGACTCCCCTTACTTCATCAGATTGCTTTCTAGATGTGGTTGTCGGCAAATTTGCAGGGCCCAAAATCCACAATAAATAAGGCTTGTGTTTTGCAGAGAAGACCTTGGTCTTGAGCTAACTCAAGTGCATTACTTCACTTAACATTTCAATGAAACCTTTTGGTAGGTTTCAACAACCAGGTTGTTAAACCTTATTTTTGCCCCAAAACAGATTGGTTTTTCATCTAAGATGTGCAGTAAATGTCACTGCATATTTTAGGCAAGATTTCAAATAGATGTATTTTGTAAACTGCCATATGTCGCATCCATGTGTAATCAAAATAATTAGAAGTTTTTGTGATCCACTGAACTTTGAGACTCACAAACAAGTGGACTGCAAATTAAAATGTAAAAACCGCACAGTTTCATGACATTCGTGGAAAAATGTTTATACGGCTGTGCTTTTATGCAGTCTTTCATTCATTCATGTTAGAAAAGCTTCTGACTAATTGTCCTGACAGGCGAGAGCTTCTTCCACCTATAAGAACAGAATATTACACACTGATAAAAGCTCTGTGGAGGCTCCCTTGATGTGACAAGAGAAGCTCTTTTCAGAGGAAAGCTCAGAAATGCCCTTTCCAGTAACTTCCCATGTTTTGTACGCGTATCATTGTGAATACTATAAATTTTGGCAAATTTGCAACTTGCTTATTTCGACTTTCGTGTGAAATAATTGCATTTTCTACAATTTAAAAAAAATTATTTTCACAATTAACCTTCCATATTTTGTCTTATCTGTGCCATTGATGAAAGTAAAGGTTGAAAGTAAAATATTCTAATTTGATTAATTATTAGAATAAGCCTTTGAGATTTTAACCCCTCAAAAACACACATGCGCACAGTTCCACACATGTAGCATGCACACTCTGTGCAGTCCCACACAGGAAAAAAAGAATAAGTGTAAGCCATTCACACATTTAATAATGTGTTTATTTTGTCCATTACTCATGCAGCGCTAATTATTGTAGCTCAAAATATGGCAGTACAACAACAAACTAATCTAGCTAATCCTGGCAATTGTTCAGATTGTTCTTCTTTCTTATCTCACCTTGTATGATTTGAAAACTGGCTTTTATTCAAGATTATAAGAAAAAAAAACTCTAACTTTTGGGGCTTGAAGTTGGGGCTTGAAGTTGGTGGAACTTTAAGCCCCGTTGCAGTGATTGAAGTTTGTGCGCCTCTTCTGATGTGTTCCTGTTTTGAATTGTTGGCGTGCTTTAGGATGAAATGTGTAGAATTTAGTAAGTATCCTGTTTTTTGATAAAAGCCTTTGCTTCAAAATATCTGCTTTTAGTGTTTTAGTGTCGTTTTGTTTCATAATCTGTGGAATCTATGGATAGGACCAGATTACTGTTCAATTTACAGGTTAATGTTTTGCTGATTAAGTGTCTCAATAGAAAAAATGTTGGAATTTGATTCTGAAAAAGTGAGACATTTTGAAATTAAAATTATGTAGGAACCTGCAATAATTACCTGCTCGGTCATACATAAAGTAGGTAAATCTGCTGTCATATGGAGGCACTCCAACCCTATTATTTTATAGTCACAGTCTATGATAAATATTGAAATAGATAAATATTTAAATAAATGGTCATTGTTGCAACATTTGAGTAACAACAAATGTTACTTCTGTAGCATTGAAATGCAAAGTCAGATATGCATTAGGATGATGCTATTGTTTTAAGAGGTTATAGTGATGTAGCACAATTGAAGTGACTAAAGTTGCTCGGTTTCTTAAATTTTATATTGGAAGTAATTGTTGTTCAAATCTCCAGTGCTTTTTTGTTTCCAGAAACATATTTTGGATTGTCTTTTGTAGGTTGGGGTTAAGTCCTGTTGATGGATTTCTATTGTTGTTTTTTACCTTTTGAATAATTAAAAATATAAATATTGAAGAGGTGTTGGTCTTTTCACCCTTTTACCCCAAACTTTTGTAAATTTAGTCATGTAGAAACCGTTTACTGTTGGGTATGTTCCAGTCTCAGACTGTACCCAGTTTCACACCGGCTCTGACCACAGATTTTAAGAAACTTTCCGATTCCATTTCTCTACAATACATCAAGCCTCTATCTTCATCGTCCTCATTGCTGTATCACTCTGTCCAATCTTATAATTGCAAAGGACAGTTTTGATGCTGTATTGACAAGCCTATAGTATTTCAAGTGACATACAATAATGCTGTCCATGCAAATAAAGATCTGGTCAGTTGGATGGACTCTTGCTGCACTCGGTGACGAAACCTGACAAAAATTAGGTTGGCGCAAAGGCTTGGAAAGTGGTGAAGAAATCATGATGATGAAAAACAGAGGAGAGTGTGGAAAATGTGGGTTAATTGCAGCCGATATTTCTTGACATGCAGCATGATTTCCTAATGCAATGCAGATGTATCATCTTCGTAGTAAGGAGATGTGTTTTTATGACTCAGGTAAATCATATTTACCAGCTGTAGGTCTTTCTCTGTTATTCTGACTTGATCTGGGACTTTATTCTGTCATATTTCATCATAATCAACTGGCTCAAACAAAAACCAGAACCAATTCAATGGGGTGTAATACAAAGTTTTCATAAAATTTACTGAAATCAATTTAAATAATTAGTGAGATTTGATGCATTTTCTTTTTGTCCATAGTTCCGGAAATAACTCATTTCGAAAGAAGAATAAACGTGAAAGCAATGGCCTGAGTACACTGGTATAACACGAAAGTAGGAATAGAGTGAAATGACAATTCATCTGTGGGAAATGTGTCTGCCAGCCAAGTCTGAAGTTGTGTTGCAATGAATGATACTGCTGCAGGAACCATTTTGGACGGCGTGTGTGCTCAAAACTTGGTGTGCGCACGTTGTGTTTTGTAGCTTTGCTGATGTAATTGCAGCTGCGAGGACTCGTTGTTTGTTCGTGCTCATGTGGTGCAAGTTCCAGAGATGTCACAATGTTGGCAACACGGTTATGATATGATTCATGGGGAGGATAGTTGAAACACAACAATGGTGTTATTGCCAAAGATTTCACAGACACACACGCAAAAAAAAAATCATTATCACAGAAAAAGGAAACAGATCTTCTTTTCTGGCTGTCAGCCAGTTGAGATGAGTGACTGTAGAGTCTCACGTAACACCTTGTAACCACAATACAACAGTGTTGCTTTTCCGCCAAATGTTTGGTTTAGTGTCTTCCTTCCCCGGCGGGGACGCAGGCGGTCTGAGGATAACTTCCCTGACCCCAGAGGTCAACAGCTGTGGCCACTTAGATTCGGGTGCACACCCAACCCCTGAACAACGGCGCATTCAGGAAATGCCATGAGTTGCACACGGTTTGATTCTCCGGCTAATAGATCAATAAAAGACATTAGTGACAGGCTAACCCAGCGAGCAGTGCTAATACAGGGTTAATCCAGGGTTAATGGCTGAGCAGCATTGTTCGTGGAGACGGCTATTAGTTCTCCGCAGCATCTCACAATAATGCTTTATTCAGGCAGGGACAGAAACACAACAAAAATGTTGGGTGGTGGGGGACAGGCGGGGAAACGTACGCGATCCTCGTCTTTGAAAATAAAAACACATCAATGGTGAAACATGAACGCGCAGGTGAGATGGAGCGCTTGCAGAGGATAGGTCAAGAAATTAGCGCGTGGTAATGAGAGGAGATGCATCGTTGAAACTGTGGTCTGGAGAGGTGGAAATGGAGCTGAGAGAAAGTGGTGAGAAGGAGAGGAAGCGAGTCGAGTGCTACACATCTCCCCGTCCTTGTAAAGTGCTGCGTGCTGTCGGAGCAGCAGCCAAGAATGTGTCAGCCCAGCCGTCTCACGCTGCCTAATGGGCTCTTAAACGCTGATATAAAGCTCGCTCGCTCTTTCACCCTCCCCTTTTCCCTCTCTTGCTCCTTCTTTTTCTGCCTCCGCCACTTGCTCTCATTACCTCTCGTTCTCACCCTGTCCCTCACTCTGTCACTCACTTGTCCTCTGCCTCGCTTTCTGTTGCTCTATCAGCCTCTTGCTCTTTTTTTTTCTCGTTCTGTAGCTGTCTTTCTTCTCCTTTAATTACTTCGTCCTCACCTCTTTAGCTCTCCTGCAGGTTGCTTCTTTTATTTAAAACTTTTCAACATTACAACTCAGCACTTCCCTGTGTCTTGTCCTGTCCTCCTCCACCAGACTCCATAATGCCTTCTACCCTGAAGAACCTTCGTTCCCTCTCACCCTTTTGCACGTCCTGTCAGCACCTCTCCACGGTTTGGCCAATGCCTTTGTTTTTGGCCTGGATAAGGAGTGGTGGAGTCTGCTGAGCCCAACTGGATTGCAGGTACAGGAACTGCACACACACACAAACATGCTTGCATAGTTTCGTTTTGAAACAACGCTTTGTTGCTACAGGATGCAGGACGTGCACAAAGATGGGCTCCCAAAATGGAAGCTCATCTGACAAAATGTTGGACCCATTGTTATACATACATCACATTTAGATATATATTTTTTGTCGTTGTCTTTTTTTTGTTATTTTGCATATAAAAATCAGAAACTTCTGCTGTGCATTTGTACTCCTCTCATACTCCTAAATCAGATCCAGTGGAAACAACTGCCTTCAGGAGTCACCTAATTAGTAACTAGAGTCCACTGTGTACTTTAATCTCAGTGTAGATCCAGCTGTTGTCCGAGGTTTGCTTGGGAACATTAATGAACAAACAGCATTATAAAAGAAAACCTGTTAGACGCTGCAGAAGTTTTGAGAGTGGAATGGAGTGTCACCTTCTCCTCGGAAAACATGATAATAGCGACAATCATGTTTGCCACTCAAACATATAAGCGACAGTCCATAGTAAACCATTTTTTGTGCTAAAAGTGGTTTACTTTAGTACAAGAAGTATACCACCAAGTCGTGTTTGGTTTGATAAGTAGCTCACATAATGAGCTCAGCAGATGTGCAATTCCTCCAGCTGTTTGCTAATTGCTGCTGGTTAGTCTGAAGGAGCTGATGGTGGAGGCATTGGGGAGAGATTAAAGGACTCCTGAAAAACACATGAAAGCATCGAAGCAACCCTTCAGGTACATTTTTGATGAGGGAATAACATTATAACATGATATTGAGCTCAAAAAAGTCGATTTTACACAGTACTGCCCCTTTAAGAACAAAGCTAGTGAATGGCCTATTCAAATGGCCTATTCAAAGCCTGGACCAAAACCAAATTGAGAATTGGTGGAGATTTATGCTCATAAATACTTTTCATCCGATCTGACTGAACTTGAGTTATTTTGGAAAGAAGAATGGCCAGACAGTTCGATCTCAAGGTCAAGATGCTAGAGTTGGCCTCCGAGACGTTCAAACGTAGTTACAGTGAAAAATTATTCTGAAAAGGATTGGCTCAGGTTGACTGAATAAAAATGGACACAACACTTCATTTGGAAAATATATATTTTTTATTTCTTACATTAACAGGGTATGAATACTTGTGCAAAGACATATACCTGCAGAGATAAAGAATCACATTTTAACAACGAGGTGGAATACACATTGGACAGGTCGTCTTTATTTTACCAAACACAACTCCTGCAACAATCTGTTTCCCTAAACCAAAAATACAAGTTAAAGGGTCACTTATACAACGCATTTTGAATGCGCATCTGGAAAGAGCCAGAACAGGTTTTCTTCAGAGAATTACAAGAAGCTTTCTCCGCAGGCGTGCGAGGCTGACAGACAGTGTGATTACAAGGCTCCTTAATTTATTGTTTTCTGCAGGTAGTCCTGAATGGCTGAAGCATATTTTACATTTTTGCCTTTGCAGAGACAACAACGCCAAATTGCACTTGTCGCCTTTTTAACCTTGGCGAGATTCTAAACGCTGCTTCACATGGCGCCACTCGTTCATTCATTCACACGCTCATTCACACTTGTTATTCTGTTCGTGCAGTGCTTTTCTCTTTCTCCCACTCTTTACTTACTCACACATACAAACATGCGTCACATCAATGAGCGCATTGTGAGAAATGTGGAGTTCGGTGTCCAACACAAGGTCTCTCAAACGGCGGGGGGAGGGGGGGGAGGATATTTGACACATTTGTAGGAGACCCAGTGTGTATGGGTAGGTGGTCCGAGTCCAGTTTCAATTGAAATCTTTTATTTTTGTTTCTTTCTGGTGCAGTGTCGAGTTACTGATTATTTTTAACGCAGGCTTCAGCAAGCATGTGAGAGTAACTTAATCCAAAAACTTAATTTGACTTAAATGTAAAGAGACGAATGTGACAATCTGTACTTATCTAATCTTTTTAATTGAATGTGCAGATTTAAATCTGTACTGCAGGTCATTTCACACCTATTAATTACCGATTGCAATGTATTTATCTCCCTAATTGCTTCCATTGCTTGTGTCTCTGATCGGTCACTTAGCTCAAGTTGCGGTAAATTGCAGTTTTCCTACCTGCCTCGGTTTGCATAGAAGCATCGCTATTCTTCAGTCCCCAAACTATGTTTTCATGTGGAAGAGTTGCCTGGCCACAACCTGGCTAAATAGTTTTTAGAATGGTTTTGGCTAAAAGGTAACATACAGGTTTCGTCCTGACTGGTTAGTTCCATGTGTTGACTTGTGGCTAGAATACACAGAGCTGTACTTTGTACTGAAAACCCAAGCTGTCCTAATGCAGAGTGTAATTCAAAACACCACCCACTCATAAATGCAGTCTTATTAGGAAATGGGGGGGAAAAATGCAACAGAAACTTAATTCAGTTACCAAAAGTTTGCACGTGCTAACTTTGTTTTTTTTTTCAACTAATATAAAAAAAATAAAATGGCACAAATATTTCCCAATTTAGATATTTAACATAGAATTGAAGGGCTGCATTACAGATGGTGATGTGCAATATTTTGGTAATGGCATCAGTACTGGTGGGTCTTAATGCTGCAGTGATCGTTTCCATCTCATTGCAGTTGGTGTTGCTGTTTCAAGTAGGATGCCGTGAATACCATGTTGTGGTATTTATTTGAGCATGATGGCGAGAAGCAATGTCAGTGTTGTGGTCATATTGTCAGAGAGGTGAAAGGATAAGGAAGTACATATAAATGTAAATTCTTTCAAATCTGCATAAATCTGTTCAAATGTAAAACCTAACACAAGGCTGTAGACGAAAGGTCAGGGGTGATTAGTTATGAGATTCTGCACCAAGTTTGACTGCAGTCCGTCCAGCCGTTGTCGAAACACTTCAGCCATTAGAGGGACTTAATGGTGGTCTTAGCTTAATTGGAAGGAATCACTAAAGTGGCTGAGAGGAGCAATGACTTCGATGGAGTTACTATTGTAGATTCTTTGAAACCGATGTTTCATGAAAGTAGTTACGTCCAACGCATACTTGCATGTATAAAAGTAAAATGCAAACCTCTAAGTGGGGCTTGCCTTGCACCCCACCCTTGCTTTTTTTTTTCTTTTAGAGTCTGCATTGGCTGCAACACATGAACGCACGCTGTAGATGACAGACCACGAGACTGAAAAGCTTCATTGTTTCTTGTTTTTTGCTCGTACATCCTTGAATTCCTGTAGCATATCTCTCTGTGATGTGCCACAAGCGTCGACCAGGCAGGCTTCTATTGTCAGGAGAAGGAAATGGCACACAGTGCCTTTTAGCAGTAGCTGGGTTCTACAAAGTGCTTCACTGCATGATTTTCATTCATTCTTTCACACGTTCCTTCCCACAGTGCTCCTTTCTGGTTTGTGCCGGGATTCCCCCCCTCTTCCCCCCTCTTTCTTTCACACGTTGATGAACACATTGTGAGAAATCCAGAGTTCAGTGTCTGCCCGGTGTCTCGTCAACACCCAGAGAGGCGGAGGGACTCGACAGCAGAGCCTCCTATAGCTGGTCTCCACCGCCCAAGAGGAAAGCGCTTTACGTTGCCTTCAAACCTCTGTTTTGAGACCGTTGTTGAATACTGAGATTATTAGTGTTGACTAGTTTTAGCTCTAAGCTCTTTAGGGCTCTGTAAATTAGGCCTGGATAATCAGGTGGTCTGCTCAGTGCCTCTTTGCGAGGCTTAACCACTTAATGTGAGTAACCGGAAAATTTTACAAAAGCATTCCTGCTGGGTTATTTCTGACCAAGGTCACTGTTTATTCTCTATGTGAATAACTTTTTAATTCGCTTTAAGGATTAGTGACAATATCAAAGAAATGATGGCTGTTGTTTTGGATGCTATTAATTCCTTGTGGAATATCTAAAGCTGAGCATTAAGAGCACACAGAAACTCTTCCACATGAAGACAGGAATCTCATCGAGGTGAAATAAATTTTCAAAGTCACCAATCTCAGTGACTGATAAAGTAATTGTTGAGTTATTGATATTGATTGGCCGGCTTGTAGAGCTGTCATCAATACATTTACTGAAGTGTTTTCTCCCCAGGAGAATTGTAATGGACGGTGTTTGACAGATGTTGATGTGAGCAATTTTCCGACGGGAGAAATATCTTATGGCAATTAATTCAGAGATTTTACGTAAGTGAATTATGAGATGTATCACTCGTAATTTTATTTGAAAATACAATTATCACTTACTGGAAACAAAACTGCCATGTCGTGGTCAATACTCAGGGGAAGTAAGAGAGGCAATTGAAAAGTTTTATCAGTTAAGCATGGCTAATGACAAAATTTCTTGTGATTTCAGAATTTTATGATGATCAGGTGTCAAATTTTGTTGCCGCTACTTGAGTTTGCTAAAAGAAATTTGGCATGAAATGAAGGCTGATCAATGTGACTCTGGTGCCAATGAGTGAAAATCAGAACAAACCACATTAAATGGGATGCTGGTCATTTAACCTTTTAGAGTTTTGATCATTCCATATCCCAAGAAAACAAGAGAACATCTCTGGATGTTATGGATGTGTACACGGTTGGATTGTTTTATATCCATTTTGATAATCGGTGATTTGAGACAGTTGGTATACTTCTTGTGTACTGGGTGTGAATGAGATTTTGATGAGTATTTATAAACCTCAGGTGGAACGTAGTGTAGGTATTTTGTTTGATCAGTGGTCTTGATCTCTTATCGTAAAAGTTTTGACTGAATCGATCCATCAGATTCGCAGTCGTTGATATTAAAGTGTAACCAGAAAATACTGCACATTTAAATTGCATTAAGCAAGGTAATGGAGCATCTTATGTTGTAGTTTGGGACTGGGAAAGAACCAATAAGTAAAGAAATAAAAAAAAATAAAATAAAACAACCAGGACAGGCAGAAATATATTAGGAGAGTCTAGCACGCCCAACCAATTTATACGATAGAAGTGCAATGCGTCCAATTGTTTTGCCGATCTAGCTGATATGTGAATGTCTAATGTGTACATGACCCAGGAAATAATGTGGAACGCTGCAGCGCTCCACTACAATTCAGCTGTGAAGAAACCATTTCTCAGTCTTTTGCTTCAGCAGCTGATGCTCCGCGGTTTCCTGCCTGAGAGGAGGGGAACAAACATTGTCCTTGTCAAGTATATCCTAATGCTGAAATCCCCTCAGGATTCAGTGTTAATTGTTCCATGTGTATATCATTTTGCTTGTAACCCAAAATATTGAATTGTGGCCACTTTCGTGTTGCCTCTCTTCCTCAATGTCCGTACTTGTGGCGATCACGATGACTAATAGTTCTCCTGGCAACACATTCTCCAACCGAGCCTTCATGTTGCCGTTTGTTCACTAATGTTCTGCAACAAACTTCTGATGCTTTCACAGGACGGCTGCATATAAATGATGCTCTTTTTCAGATTTGTAGTAGACAACAAATCTGCAAACCATCTCTTTCCTCCGCAAAGCTTTATACTGTTCAATGTTTGTCTATCGTATCAAATTCAAATACAATACATTGAGACTTGTGGTTGCAAAATATGAAATGTGCTTTGAATACTTTACCAAGGCACTAATATGACCGCTAGCGTTCCTTTAAAAGGAAGTTAGTTCCCTCAATATGATGCTCATGGTTGATTTATGGTTTCTTTATCTCTGTCAGCAGATTAAATTATATAAAATAAAAATTCAACCATTAAACCAAAATGACCAATAATGAGACCAAGTAGTGCAATTTCTATGTTTTAGCGTATTCTTTGCCGTTCAGGTATTGCCCCAGATGCCGAAAAGACAAAGTGAGAGTTCATCTATTAAACTGACTGAAGATTAATATGTAAACTAAAAACCGGAGTATGTAATTTATCTCAAAACGTCGTTGAGAGGCTTCTGCCTTTTTAGTATTACGTTTAGCATAATTTTAGAGTTTTGCGTAATGCCTGTCCAGGCTGACTTAAAAAGTGAGTTATTATTGTCAGATGTTATTTTTCAGAAGAGTAATTGTTAGGGATTCACAGATAGGAACATTTTAATGCAGATCCATCTCCTAGTGACACTGCTGTTATGGCAAGTTACTAATATTTAATTTTTTTTATTACTCATTAAGAATAACTAATAGACTGCTAAAATCATTTATAGCAGCATGAATAATTATAATATCAAGACGCAGAATTTATCCATTGAGTTCGCTGCAAGAATTTCACTTATAAAATCCCATTTCAGTCAATAACTTATCACAAAATTCTGATGACATATAGAGCTGATCATATTTTGTTTCCGTTATATCGAGGACTCAGTCTTTACAGATGTTAACTGCAGTCTGCCTGGGTGGCAAAGGCATTAGCTGCTTATAAGTCACTCATTTTTCCTGTAATCCCTTTTAGGAATCTTGAATATGAGCAGCTCTAAAACTCGTAATTTTACCTTAACCAACGTCTTAATTGCTCTCACGCTGGAAAACGATCACCGCCAATAATTGGTACCATGTGTGGCAGCTGTTCGTCTGAGATAATTGCCGCATCTGATACCGAAATCTACTTTTCCTGAGCGAAATTACCAACGTAGGACCTCATTTCCTGTGTAACACTGAGAAATTTAGCTTTTAGGAAAATGTAATGAAGCGAAGCTTATCAGAAATATAATATTGCCGCATTTCAATCCTGAACATCATCGGTTGCATTTCAATAAACACCCCAATCAATAGAGTTCTCCGCACATTTGTCTCAATCTGCAAACATTGACTGTATCTGCAGCTACGAGCTGGAGCTGATATTGAACAAGCAAAACAAAAACAAAAAAAAAATCCTCTGTGGTCGTGGTTTAGTTGTGCGCAAACACACGCACGCAAACACACACATTCATGCATATTGCCACCTCCTCGGTTTCAGCGGCCACGCTGATAACAGGTCACGAGCTCAGCGTGGAAGAGTGGAATGTGCGGTGTGACCTTCAACCCAAATGTCAGTGTTGCGCTGTGGCGAGCGGGGTGAAAGAGACAGAGAGACAGAGCAGCGAAATTGAATCTCAATGTGTTCGTAAATCACGGGGAAAGCGCTGTTTGTGTGTGTCAGGCAGAAAGAGAGGAAGGCGAGGAAGAAGACGACAGGGAGAGAAGGAGGGAGGGAGGGAGAGGGGAGAGACAGGCGGCGTGTGTGTTCGTGCGCTATCGTGACTAACAGCCGGTTGTTATTCATCTTGGCATGCGGCTCCCAGCAGCCCCCACACATCAGGTGTGAGATTGGCGGGGGAGAGCAGGGGTAGGGGAGAGGAGCGGGTGCTGATGGGGTGACAGCGTCAAAACATTCCTCTCTCAAAGCGGAGAATCTGTGCTTTCCTCCTCCCAGCACCTCCTAACCCAGCCTCATCGTGTTCAAGTACGCTCTCCCTTTAAAATGCCTGCTTTTCTGTATTTTATTTATTTTTTTTATCTTTCCTTACGTGAAGGTGTCTTTGTACACAACTCACGCTCCATATGTACATTTTGATAGAGCTGCTGGCTGCAATCTTTTGTCATTTTCATATTGGAACCGACTCGCTCCTGTTCCATCGGAGTGAGCGGACAAAGCCAATACATATAAGATTTGGGATGTCCCTGCTTTATTATTTTGATTGATTCACAGACACAACAAATAAATTGCTGCCTTGTTAACAGTCTTGGGTTGGCTAAATGACAGTAGCATGTTGCAATAAATTCCTCACCCAAATCCCTAAATTTTCAAAGTTTTGCAAGTTTCTCATTAGCTTTTAGGACAAATACTCCTTGCCTCGTCCAGATCGCAATTTAATCCTTAATCTGCAAATGTTCCACACGCCGTGGCAATGAGCTATAGGCATCGACAAAGAGTAAGGTAAGGGTAAGACCTACTTGCCCTACTTCTGTTTTGCCTTTGCAACTTAGGAGGCCGTGGAACACTTAAAACTCAAAATTAGATTATTAAAGATTTGTGGTTGACTTCCCGTTGGTTTAAAAAGACCAACTTGGCAGTAATCTATATTCTTTGTGGTAACTACTAATGTTAACTTCAGGTGGTATCACTTCTATGCAAATTTGAAATAAATGTTCTCAAGGTAGCTACGAAGTGTTGTCTTGTCTTCTAACCATGAAATCTAAAAATAAGCTATAAGTACCGTAGAAAGTACTTTTTAATCCTCATGCTGTCAGTTTGACACTTGGGAAGACCTCAAAAAATGTAACGCTCGGACAGCGACGAAGCGGGAGGGATGTCCTGTCAGACCATCAATTTCTGAAACCACACACAAAAAATGAAAAACTTGTTGGGTCTAAATAACGCTGCCTCTTAAGACCACTCGACGGTTAAATAGCTTCTCACTGCTTTTGTGTCAGTTTCTCAATAACCTAACAATACGTGTAGCTAAACTGTTTAGTTTAAATTTTTCAATCTAAATTTCAAGATGTCTTCCCCCAGTAGCCACTTCCATCCTGAAGAGTGTTGTAGTCACCATGACCTTCTATGATCCATTCACTGATTTTGGTCTGGTCAGCATTGTCTGATTCCGATCCTTTGCTGATTTTTTTGCGCACTTCAGGACAAAACATTTTTAATATCAAAGATATGCAAATTTGTGATCTAGTGTGTTGTAGTGTAAGAATCCTCTGGTTTTCGCTTAATTTGCTGCTAAATTTTAAGGCATTTCTGTTTGGGTTAGCAAACCAAAATCCAACCTTTTGCAGTTGTACCCTGAGATCTCCAGTCAGGCCATCATAGAGACAAGTTGGGGAGTAGGTGTAAAGCAAGGTGCCAAGTCTTGAGCCAGCTAACGTGACAGCTGTGACTCGTGCTTATGAAATGATCCAGCCTTTAATCCAAAAGGCTCTTGGTTCTCTTTGTTGTCCCTTTTTTTTGTTCTGGGAGTGGTTTCCATGGAATTGGACTGACACAGCTCCTAAGAAATGTTTTCCTAAAGTTTTCATATGGTCCTTTGTGGTCGAGATGTGGACCAAAATAAAGGATTTCCAGTCTGAAATGCTCTTTTAGTAAATGATTACCTCCCCTGCTCTTTCCTCTTGGAATTTATTCTGTAATGTCAAATCCTTGCAGAGTCTGGGTCACTTAGTCTACAGGGAAGCTATGGAAGTGGTCAGTCTCCCATGTAACAATTTGTTCTTGCACAGCTCGTATCTGCTCTTTTTCTAATGCAGATGTACTGATAGCGTGTTGTTAAAGAGGTAAAAAAGTTCAAACAGAACTCACTCGCACCGAATTCACCGCAGCTCGGGAACACAGTGAGGTACTTGAGGAGTTGATGTGTTAGTCTTGTACAGACCAGTACAGTTTGAAACAAGTTAGAAGCTGCAGGCGGAATAATGCTCTCTAATAGCAAATCAAAGAAAATGACAGCCTGTTAGGTCTTGCATTTGTGATTCTCGTGACCATTATGTCGGAGCAAAGTAGCGTGCTTTTTTTTTATATATATATGCTTTATAGGCCAATCAGAGGTGTGGAGGTCTGTATTGACTGAACTTGTTACGTTTTATGGGAGTTGCATGTCAAGGTACAGGGAAGCTAGTTTACCACAGAAGGTACACATCAGCTGTGTTGACTGTGTGTCAAACCACCAGTTTCAGGTTGGTTCCTCTTTTTTCTTATCACCCTTCTTTACATAGTCCCTATTTCTATCCAACATATCCAAATCAGTGTCAACTGGTGACACCTTACTGATAAGAATCCTTTCTTAACACATTGGAGGTTATATCCTTTTCATCAGGTATATTATCTTATTTGGGGCTTTTTTTTTTTTTGAGGGGGGAAACTTTTAACTGCGATGATTTTTAATATAATGTGTCTGCCGAGTTTAGATTTCTGGTGGATTTCTCTTGCCCAAACAGGCTCAAAATTAAACATACAGGCTCAAATACTTTACACCTCCATTAATATTTGTTCATATGCCTCTTATCAAGTTGTGACTCGACTGCACGCGTCCTAATTTTTAACGAGATCCTGACATAAACCTGGATATGTGACCACTCCTCTCGGCAGAGTTGATAGAAGTCATTCTGGAAGCTTAACGTGAACCTGATGAAACTACTCTTGATATGTGTTGGGAGTAATTATCCTGTTGGAACGCTTAAATCAACCATCCAACTCGGTGGCGTCTGAACTTTTGGCCGAGCGGCCCAAAGCATTCTGGTACCGAGCCGGGTTTGAGTTAAAGTTCCTGGTTGCTTGTATTTAATTAAAAATTAAGGTGGCTAAGGAATGAGAAGATTTTATTTGTCAGCGACAATTCCGCCCTCAGAGTGCTTCGGAGCCACATTTTGTACTCCCCTGCTCAAGCTGATGATTTTTGATTAAGTTAAGTAATTTGGAGTTGGTCAGTTTGTGAAACGCAATACCACTGGCAATGAAAAAGAGGCCCAGCATGACGTTACCACCACCATGCTTGAAAGCTTCCGTGGTTACCTACATTTGAAAGCAGCTTCTCAATTCACGTTGGTGCCGAACTGGCGGACCTGGACGGCGACACTGGTGTTCCAGTTCCTACCAGTGACCTTTAATTTCTCTTCATCTGATTGTCGCAGTTTCAGTCCGGGGTTTCCAACAGGATGAGAAAATGTTTTCAACTGGATACAGCCGACTACATTTGAGCTTCTTATTGGTCATTTTGACTTTGCTTAAACACATTCTTAAACTCAGCAGTAACACCTACTTGCTCTAACTACTGGTTTTGTTTTGTAATGAAGTTTTTGTGTTTTTTGTTTTTCTTTTCGCCTGCTAATTAGATATTGGGTGGATGAGGAATGGGATGAAGCAAGCAAAAGTGATGGCCTGACAATAACAAAACAAATAAAATCGCTGGTGAAGGTTGACTGAGGATGATTCCACGAACAGCTGCTTGAAACAATTTAAAGCTCTCTCCAAGCTCACAGTTCATCACAAGATTTAATCATCTGGTATTCCCAATGCTGGGGTCATATCGGTTCTCTACGAGTGCCGAATAACAGGACCCTGGATACCCTCAAATAATGAATGTTTAGCTCCGATAAAATGGCCATTTTCTTTCTTCTTCTTGTAGCTAAGTTACAAAATCTTCCAGTCCTTTTCTAGGTTATTGCAATAACTCAATATTTCCAAGAATACGCTTAGATCCAGCTTGAGTTAGGAGAATACAAACCCAAAGTAAAGAGTTTGGGCTCCAAAGGGTTTTTTTTGTACATAGATTATGTCCTGAATCCCAACATTTACTAATACACCAAAAGTCTTTTTCCTTGCACATACTGCCAAAAAAAACCAAAAAACCCACACACATTTAAATCAGGGAACTCTGTTGTATTCATTAAGCTTCCCAGGTGCTCCGTAGCTTCGCATCAACCAATTAAAGCTACATTATTCTTAATTCCTTGTTCACTGTTCACAAATGCCCTTAAGAGGATTTACAGACAATTCCGGAAACCCATCCACTTTGTTCGCTTTTTCTATTACGGACAAAACTGGAAACAGATAAGAGGTTGTGGAGATTGTAATCTAGTAAATTCCCTTAATTGTAGGTATTTTATTTCAAAAAAACAAAAAACCTTAGGATGAAGAGTATTGATTTTTTTTTTTTTTTTTTTAGATATTTCTTCAAATGACCTCAGCAAATTTTCTGACTGGAAACTTTTAATATTTCTAATCACCAGAAGCTGAAACGAGCTTCATTTGTCGGTCCAACTCGAGGGAAAACTTACACCGGTCGCAGATCAGATATATTCAAGTTAGCAGATTATTATGGAGTGCGTTGATCGATTGATTTCTCTCCTAACTTCTTTGATGAACGTGTTTTTTGTGTTCCTCTCTACTCTGCACCTCTTGCTTTTCTTGTCTTCTGCTCTTCCCTCCCATGAGCAGCAGTGGCGGCATTTTACTCTTCTCCTCTTCCGCCTCGCCTGCTTTCTCTCCGTTCCATATGTCTTCTCTGTTCCCGCTATACCCCGGTAAAGCATCTCTGGCATTTTATCTCTCTCGCATTATTTTTCTTTCCCTTTGTGCTGCGTATCCCTCCCACCTATCCATTCTCCATTTCTCTCTCTCGCTTTCTCTCTCTTTCTCTTTCTGTCTCTCCCTTCCACTCTTTCCCTGATATTGATCTGCATTCTAGCCATACAACTGAACCGCCTTCGGCTCTGCAATGAGCTCACAACACTTCTGCCTCTGCATGTATGCCAGAGTGCATGCAGACGAGAGCCGCCGAAAACATCCCCCCGTTTGCCTCAGAGCCGCTGCAAATGTAGCACGCACGTTTATAAAAAGTTTATTCCTAGAAGAAGGTAGAAAAATAAAAAAAATGTTTGTCCATGAAGCTATATAAAAAGTCCGAGAGCCGCAGCACGTTTGCGGCTCGACAAGCCAAAGACTGTTTATTTCATTTCCACTTGTCCTTTTTTTTTCCCCCTCCATATGCCTTTTATGTTCCAGTCACTAAACGCTCGTCGCCGCTCTGCGCCCCGGGTTTACTCATGCAGGTCTCGGAGCTGCTGGTTTCACGCCATCTTCCAGTGAATGACGACTGGGCCCTTTTATCGCTGCGAGGCTTGAAATTTCAGTCCTACTCTCCCGCATGATCCCTCAGTGGTGGATTGAGTTACTAAATTTCTTTTACTCAGCAGAAACCCTTTTTGTTATCGGGTATCGCTGGAAGACCTTGCTCTTCTGAGAGTACTAAAACACATTAGATTTCCTTTGTCTGACTGCTCCTCTGTAACGCCTGTTCCTTAAAAAGAAAAAAAAAATGACGGGGGGCAAAGAGGGCAGCTTGTTTGCTTCATGCACCTGTTCGTATGCATTGCAAACTACATCCTTTAATTGGGATTTGTAAGTGAACAAAGTTTTGTAAAATGGGATGTGATCCATTTGAAGTAGGGTAGATGCTGTTTATTTTGCACAATTAAGATGCAGATCAAAGATATGAAGAAAAATAATAATATATAACAACAATGCAGGGAGAGGCAAAAAGCCCGATGGGCTAATATAAAGCCTCCACCCAAATAGTGTGGAAAAGAAGTATAATCTACGAATACAATCCTTCATCACTTCATCATAAATTTACAAAATACAATCTTAAATTTCTATTACAGACAGAAGCAAATGTTAAAGCTGCCGAGGTTAGCGGACTTTAGAAAAGGGAACAAAGTCAATCATCTTAGTCATATTGGATGAAATATAATTATTAATCTGTTACGTCACAAAACATTCCCAAAAGAGGTGGTCGGGTTGTTATTTCATGTTAAGGGAACATTTTGAGTGGTCAGTATCTTAGCTGCTGCAGATGATCTCGGTTTGAATAATGTGAAACTCAAAAGTGTACAGGAGAGAGTTAGAGCCAGACCAGTTCCTTAAGCTGACTTCTCACTTTTTTCTTTTTCTTTTTTTTTTTTTGACAACTTCAACATAGTGTGGTTGATCTGATTTCCTTCACTGTGTGTGTGTGTGTGTGTGTGTGTGTGTGTGTGTGTGTGTGTGTGTGTGTGTGTGTGTGTGTGTGTGTGTGTGTGTGTGTGTGTGTGTGTGTGTGCGTGCGTGTGTGTGTGAGACGAAGGTTGTGGGGACGTAGAGCCAAAGAGCACTCACAAAATCAATAATAAACCAATTAAAGAGTTTGAAGTCTGTATGTTTTATTGTAAGTTCGTTTAACGTCAGTTTCAAACGTTTCACATCAATAAGTTATCGGTATCATTTCATGTGGAAAAACCCTTAGCGAAGTTGAATGCTCTAACGATGGCGTGCCGAGAATGAATCACCATGTGCAAAGTAATGCAATGTGCGTGAATGTTGTTTCATTATTATATGATGTATACCGGTCACATTTAGTTTTTTTTTTTTTTTTTTTAAGGAAATAGTTTTTGTTCTTTACCAGAATTGTCGTTGCATCATTTTAAAGTGCAAGGAAAGCAATATGTAGTTTTCATGGGTTTTTTTACAGTAAATATCTTCAGAAGTGTCACTTGAACTTTCATCTGATTCTCCCAAATTAAATCTAGTTCAACAAACCGCCAAGTCACCTAATTATTAAAGAGAGTCCCGAGTTTAATCTCAGCGTAAACACAGCTGCTCTGTCAAAGTTTAGATCAGAGGTCTGCAACCTTTATTACTGCAAGAACCTTTTAGTCCAGCTAAATAAAACATTAGACCTATACATGTTACATCATTTTGAATATATTCTTCCAAAGAAAATTTTTTTTTGTTTAAAGAACCATCATTTTATTTCTGTTTTTAGAATTTAAAAGATAAATTTTTGCAGTGAATGGATACATTTTTATTTTAGGGTATGTTGATATTTGTGAAAAATGCTGCTGCTGTTGCTGCAAAAAAATAAAAAAATCTTTATTTCATTTATTTAAATATATTTAACATCCGCACGCTTTGAGCTCTTCAAATTGAAGTCAATTTTTTTTTTTGGGCCACACAATGTTGCTATAAATAAAGCTGATTTCTGTTTGTGAAAACATACAAAGTTTCAAAGCTGATGACAAAAAAGGATTTAAAAAAAAGAAAGTATTCCGAGTTATTTTAGCGTCCTTCTTTTGGGAAATTTACTGCAACTTTTTCATTCAAAAACTGAATAATTGTTCAACCCTGCATTTACGTGTGAAAACAGTCGGTTCTTTAACACTTTTTGCCAACGATATTAATAGCAGGACAGTGGCAGCAACATGCTGTGGGGAGTATTTTCCAAGGTATTAGAGAAACAGACCAAAGCTTTGATCTAGAACGTTTTAATCGCCCAGTTGAAGTTCAGACCTAAATCCAAATGAGAAATCTGCGGGTCTGAAAATTGCTTTTTATTTATGAAACGTCTAGAAAGCAGTGAAACAATATCCTTCCACTTCACAGTTTTTCACTACTTTGTGTTGATATGTCTCAGAAAAAAAAATAAAAAAAACACTAAAATACATCAAGGTCGGTGGTTGTGAAATGAAAAAAGGGGGAAAAGTGGACGGGGCATCAAAACCTATGCAAGGCGTTGTTGGGAAATGTCCAGAATGGAAACAGAAATAAAGGCTTTTTTGAAGTTAACCATCTAAACCAGGGCAAATAGGGAAAACTAATTCAAATCTGTGTGTGTGTGTGTGCGCGTGTGTGTGTGTCTGCTTTTTCAGCTGGCTCTGCAGTCACGGCTCTGCGACCGAACGCGAATCGGAGAGTACTACCCCGGGGCGGTGCGCTACACACAGGCAGACCCTATCGACCCGAGCGATGATGACGACGACGACACCAACGTGCTCTTCTACTCGCCCGACATGACCCTGAAAGATCGAGGTCCTTGAGAGAGAGGAAGAAGGGAGACAAAAGAGCTGGAGGAAAGAAGCACAAAGGAGGGTCAGAGCCGGAGAGAACCGCGCCGGATTAGAAACTGAGAGGGGAAAAAAGAAAAAGGAAAAGAAGGAAAAAAAAAAAAACGAGGTAGGGAGGGAATGAAAGAGAAGATTGTGGGGACGGTCAGGCAGATAGAAGCCGGAGATGAGCTGTCAGGTTCCATTATTAATCCCCATCCTTTACTATTTAATATCCTTAAGACACCCTCCGCACACACACAGAGCAGAGCTCCATTTCTGTGCAACACGACTATCTGAGAGCTCTAAAGATCAGCCTAATGTTAAAGGCATCTGCTGCATCCCAAAAGGACTCCGGAAAGATTTACCTCCCCGAACCCTCTGTTTTCCACCGCATTCTGCAGCATTTTAGCATGCCAGAACAAAAAAGACAAGGGGAAAAAAAAAAAGGAAAAGAAGAAAAAAAAAAAAAAAACCTGAGGCACTGCTGAAAGGCAATCATAACAAGGTGCTTCTTAAGCACTCGCAGCAATCACCTTTTCAGTTCCCCACAGGAGATGAGTTGAAAGGCAGGCCTTTAAAAATCACCCTGTGTGTCAGCGTCTCACTCTGCCATTAGATTGATCCCGGTACTACATAATTTTCCTGCCAATAAGGGGAAGGTGGGTGTACAGTGGAAAATACAAAAAGAAAAAGACGGGGGGGTGGGATGGGGGTGTGGGGGGTTAAAAACAGTCGAAGTGAGTCAGAATTGGGGGGAAAAACAAGTCCAGAAGCGCCGGGCTCTCTCCTCAGACAGTATTAGTTTTCAGGATATCGCTCTGCCTCGAACGTTGCAAGTTCTGCACAAGTGTTCCTTTGAGTTTGTATTGTTGATGAAATGCTACACTTTTGATACACACTGTATTTATTGCAAATCAACATACTGTATATGTTTGAATGCACTATCTATTTTTGTACTTTTGTCTTCTTCTGAACGCAAAGCCTTATTTACGACTCTGTTTTAGTCAATTCAATTCGTACATGTGTCCAGGGCATGAAGTTCATGTCGATTTCAGGCTTTTGATGACGTCTTAAAATCAACTCTCACTTGTTATTTGGCTAAATGTTCTGAAGCAAGTTGCAGTAAAACCAGGAACGAGCCGGCGGCGTAACTTGATCTGGATATTTGACCGCTCTTCTTATCAGAAACTGTGGAGCTCATTGGTTAATATCCTGGCACAGACTTTGCTTTAAAATATTTTTAACAGGCTCAGTGTCTCGGCCATCCAAGAAGCTTAACGTTGGCCAGTGTTTTTTTTTTTTTTTCCCCATTTCAACACCCAACTGTGTCAAACACCTACTCACAGTTACAACCAAGAACGACTAAAGGTGAGGTTTCCAAATTGCTAAATCGTGTCATTGGTAGAGGCATATTGCACAAAAATGACTGAGAGGATATAAATGAAGGAATCACTTTGAAATCTTCATCTTAAATAGTTAGAGGGTTGAGATTTGGACTCAATTGGTTCTGAGCGAATGGATAAAGAAGGCTAACATTAAGGTTCTGGAATACCCTCAACTTCAACCCCTATAAAAGGTTAATACATAAAAAATGTGTGTCTGTTACCAAAATCTTTCTATCTGGAGGGACAAAAAAAAAAAACTACGCAAAAGCATCAGTAGGAGTCCAAAGCAATGCCATCCATACAGATGAGTATATTCAAACTTCCGATCAGCGCTACGCACGCTCGTGTTTGTTTCTTGGGTCGCAACGCATCAGCAGGAGGTGACACGCCAGACACCTGCTGCCTTTGTCAGCTGAGCCGGCAGAGCCGACGTGTGATTGGCAGGATAATGGAGCCAATTTATATTCAAACACAGCCCATTTGCCAATATCTGGGTGATCTCATTATTATCTGTGTACTCTGCCGGCAGTCGGATGCCTCTTCCTACAAGTTTGAGATGATAAACCGTCACTGGAGTTTCTGAACTTTTCTGCTGAGCGTTTGCGCCGCTCACAAAGTGGCCCCCGTTGTTCTAAGCAGCTACGTTGGTTTTGGCTTGACGGTCAAATAAACGAGTCATTTCAGAACCAAACAGACTGGGCGTGTTTATTTCATTTTTTATATGGATGCCGTTCTTCACTTCCAGTCAAATTTTACTAGTTGGCTCCAACGCCTTGCAAAGGCTCCGTGGCCCTTGAATTTTTTTTTTTTTTGTGATGTCACAACTACAAACCTCAGTCAGACTTTATGTGAAGTGCGCAGGGTCATCGATTTTCAAGGTGTGGAGTTTGACCGGGCCATTCCAGCTCTGACCGTTTGCTTATCTTTATTGTCTGCTGAAGAAAAGCATCCCCACGCCATGATGCTGCCACCACTATGTAATTGTTTTCAGTATTTAGCAGGTAGTTCAGCGTCTTTGTTGTTGGCCTCTCTTCGTGTTTACTATGTTGCAGACCCCTAAGATCTTTACTGAGCAGCTACAACTTTATTTTCACACATATGAATTACTGGACTGGATTTTATTTCAGGGTATCAGAATTAAGGAAGCTGGAAAAGTACAGCACGCTTTGAAAACCTTTATCTCCAGCCCTTTATAGGTTTTCTTCCAGTTTTGCTCTGATCAGCTTCATTGATTCATTAAACCTTCATCAAGCCCTTCAACTCCCTCTGGGATTGATGACGTATTTCTGAATTGAATTTCATCTCAACGATGAAGAATTCGTCCCCACAGCATGATCCCGCCACCACCATGTCTTACACTGGCCTTGGATGTTGAGACCGACGCTCTTAGTCATGCGACGTAAAAGCCGCGAATTTCATTTGTATTAAACGGGGCTCAAACCAAAGACATGCTGCATTTTTCAAATTTGTCGGCTATTCGAAGATGGAAACCAGGCACACGCTGTGAAATTTGTGGCTCGAGGGCGCTATGTTTGCGCGCGTGTCTGTGTACGCGCGCGCGCGTGCTTGAAGACATCTTTTAGGGCCGAGGCTGGGCTGCTTAAATATTGGACATTAATTATGAGTGGGACCCGACTGGCCCGCGCGTGTCTCCATATATGGCTAACAGGATTTTGATTAATGGAAAATGTGCGCCATGTCCTCCAGGAAAAGAAAAAAAAAGAAAAAAAAGAGGCTTTTACCTCCACGCGCAGCAACACGCAGAGCTCTTCCTGAGCTGAGCGTGTCGATCCCACCTCCCCACAAAACCCCCATGTATATACAGATCACGTGAAACAAGCGAATCTCGCTGTCACGCAGGAGGAATTATTATTCCCCCTCCCCACCCCCAACCCCCTCCGTCTTAACGTCGCATGCGCCGTAATTGGATACAATTTAACACCCGCGGCCCACGGGCATGTCGGCAGGCGCGCTGCCTACTATTAGCTCGCCTCGCCTCGCCTCGCCACCCTATCATTTGTCAGATCTGTGTTTGTGTGTGCTCCACGGAGCCGGCCTGCCCTTAATGTCTCTGTGTGTGTGTGTGTGTGTGTGTGTGTGTGTGTGTGTGTGTGTGTGCGCGCGCGCGCCGTGTTTGTGTGTGCGTGAGCTCGTAGCTCCAGAAACCGGAGCCATTGTTGGAGTCCGGCCATGACCTAGCTGTGACGCACAGACACGGAGAGAAGAGGCGACAGCAGCGGCGGCGGCAGCAGCAGCAGCGGCGGTCCAGACACTGAAAAACAATCCGGAGCTCAGTCATCTCGGAGCGGGAAGAGGGAGGGGGGGCTCCTCTGAGCTGCTTCCACCGACAGCCCCGCAGTATATTTACAGACGGGAGAGGAGGTGGGGGAGGATAAGCCCCTTCTTACCCTTCCCAAACCTGCCTCCCTTCCGTTGTTAGCAGGATGAAAGCAGGCCCCACTCGGTAGCCGTAGTGGGGGCTCAATGCGCGCGCCCTACGCTGTTGCTTATAAAATATTAAGAAGAAGTTTAATATTGACTGGAAAGCATTTAAAAGTGTAAATTATTCAATGTTCAATCGGTTTCCGTAAACAGTCAAAATGCCTCTTTTAGTCGCACGAAGACTTCGGGCACCTAGCGTCATTAGCCCTTCGGCGCTTTGTGCGCCCGGTACTTTGTCTTCCGCAGCTGAAAACAAAACACCGAACGCAGCATCCCGTCGTGTATGGCGGCGGCAGCGTCATGCCGCGGGGACGCTGCTCGGTGTTGATGGAGCTGAATGAAAACGGAACAAAAGGCGGGAGGAAAACCCGAAAAGAGGCTCCCAAAGAACGGTGACTGGGGCCGGAAAGCCCGAACCTGCAAGAAAAACAACAAAAAAACAGAGCGACTCGGGGAGAAGTTGACCAGCGTTTCGTTGCGTCCCGCGCAGCAGCAGAAACTCTCTAAACTCCAGTTTTATTCCGTCGTTACTTGTTCGCGGCTCCCTGGCGTCGTTTCCCCGCCGCTCTGGCAGCTGATTCGTGTTGATTAAAGCTTGGCGGTGGCTGTTCGCCTTAATGGGCATGTAGAACACGATGATGACCATTAATTTAAACTGCGTGCTTTCATTTCATACGCGACTTAAACACTTGCACATTTCTCCTCTCTCTCTCTCTCTCTCTCTCCGTTTTTTGACGGTGACCTTGAGGTTTCGTGTGTGTGTGTGTTGCGCTGCGAATCAGCGGGACTCCGCATTCCGAGTTGGGACGAGTGTGGAAAACATCGGTTCCGAAGTGGCACCTAAAAGATTTCCGTGCAAAAAAAAAAAAAAAAAAAACATCAGGAAGAGCCTGGTTCGTTTTTTGGGAGGAAAACAACCCCTGTGAATTATGGCGCCTTTGTTTGGCGGATGCTACCTGTTGAAGGACGGAACACGCTGCTGCGTTGCACCTCGTTAATTCTAAGTTTAAATCATTGCAAAAATATGGATCGCATGTGAAAAACATGCTTGTTTTTCTCTTTCCGTCAACTGAACCGAATCCTGAAAAGGACAGCGCGGCCTTTTCTTGCGCACAATTAATATTTCGGAATATTTCATCTAAATATATATATATATATATATATATATATGTGTGTGTGTGTGTGTGTGTGTGTGTGTGTGTGTGTGTGTGTGTGTGTGTGTGTGTGTGTGTGTGTGTGTGTGTGTGTGTACTTGGACTGTGAAGCTAAAAGCCAACAAACATCCGCGGACGTGTGTGGAATAATGCCCTCCCTCCCCCTCCCCAAATTTCCAGGCTCAGTGCTTTCAGCGCGCGTCGTGTTTTTCTGTCCCCGTATTTTCCCAGCGCGGCTGTTTTTCTGCCAGAGCGCAGCAGCGCAGCAGCGCAGCGGCTCTTTCAGCGCTCCGATCCGCCCCCGAAAGGGTTAAATTAATCTCTTTCTCTAGCTGGCCTCTCTCGCAACACACACGCAGACACACACACGCGCGCGCGCAGACACACAGCCTGCCACCGCCCCAGATAACAGAGGGGCGCCTCTCCCCAGCCAGCCAGCCTCCGCTAATCGCAGTGGCAGGAGGGGGGAGAGAAGGGGGGGCGGGGGGGAGTGGAGTGCCGGCGGCCTCTCACAGCGCTGGGCTTTTTATTGACGCTGCCTGCATGTGTGTGTCATTGCAGCGAGTGTGTGTGTGTGGTGTGTGTGTGTGTGTGTGTGTGTGTGTGTGTGTGTGTGTGTGTGTGGTGCGGCGCATGCTTGTGTGTGCGTGGCGGAGCGAGAGAAGCTATAAAGAGGTGTGTGTGTGTGTGTGTGTGTGTGCGTGTCCCTCTCTCTGTCTGGTGTGTCTGCGTGTCTGTGTGTGTGTGTGTTAGTGTGTGGATGTGTGTGCGCTTCCCTGCCAGCAGCGGAAAGCAGGGAGAGGCGGGGAAGTGGGAGGGTGGGTGGCGAGGTTATGAGCGGAACTCGACAGAGGCCGACAGACGAGAGAGAAGGAGGGGAAAGAGGTGGGGGAGGGGGGCGGAGGGGAAGGGGAGGGGAGGGGGGGGCAGTCTTTCTTGTGCTGCGCTGAGAGCCGCCGCCGCCGCTTCTCCTTCCTCTCAGATAAGCTTCGTTTGAAGGTTTTCATCTTTATCCTCTAATGAAAACCGACGCCGCTGTTCGGTGTTTCTGCCCTGCGCGTTTATGATCGCCCCCCCCCCCTTTTAACCCCCCTTAGCCCCCACCTCACCCCCTCTATATCCCCCCCTGCAAGGTCGGAATAAGACAAGTGTGACTGATCGCCTTGGTTAGTTTATGTCACGGTCACACACACACGCGCACACCCTCGCTGATTGATCGCATCGATGAATTTAGCAGCCTTATTGATCCGGGCTTGATCTATATAGGTCCGCTCCTCTCAGTGCTCCAATTATTGGAGGCTCTCCAGCTCTCTCTCTCTCTTTCTCTCTCTCTCTCTCTTTCTCTCCCTCTCCGAGTCTCTTCTCGCGAGCGGCGGCGTTTGGCTCGGAGCCACGCTCGCCCTGCCGAGCCAGGCTGTAATTATCCCCGGTGAGGCCGCGCTAACGCAGCGTGGCGCGCCTGTGGGGAACCGGTTAGCCCTACAACACCGGTGGGGGCGCGGAGCCGCGCGCTTGCGTGTATGTGTGTGTGTGTGTTGCTGTTGCTCCAGCAGCTCCTATCACAGCGACTTCCAGCCCGCTCTTTCATGAATACATTAAAAATGTGAAATAACAAGAAGTCTCTCCGAACTGCCTTTAATCCAACGCGCCTCATTAAGGTGAACAAAACAGCAGAAGAAGAGCGAGTGCGCGTTTTTTTTTTTTTTTTTGGTCTTTTAAGAATGTGTTTTGCAAGCCATAAATCTATTGATTGCGCACATGCCCGCGCGTCTGGACGTGCCTGAGAGTGTTCGGGCAAGTTTCTGTGTGTGAGTTGCAGTAAGCGATCCATAACGATCTGCAGGTGGATTGTGCTGATTAGTACCGGCTGCTGTGGACTGAGCTGCGTGCAAAGAGCTTCCTGCAATCTGAGCCTGCCGACCGAGTCTCTTTTTCTGTGTGTGTGTGTGTGTGTGTGTGTGTGTGTGTGTGTGTGTGTGTGTGTGCGCGCGCCGCGCTCTGTGCTCGCCTGTGTGTTGGCAGGCAGCCCATTTCTTTTTTTTTTTTTTTTTTTCCTCTAAACGTGAGTCAGTCGGAGCTGTGCGGTTTTGTCTCTGTTTTAAGCATATCTGACGAAACGTGCACTGGAGGTGCGCGCGCCTGCTTGCGTTTTTGAACTTGCCATGCGAGCGTGTGGGTTTGCCAGACTTCTGCTGAAGCGTTTGAATGCAGCAGCAGATGGCTGGATCGCTGAGTGTCTGTCAGCGGGGTTTGTGTGTGTTCACGCTGACAGGACAATGAAAAGCGAGGAAACTGGATCCTCGCTTTCAAGCGCGTGTGAAGGCAGTTCGCGCCGTTTAAAAGAATAATAACGAGGGGAAAAAAAACCAAAGCAGTAGCGGTAGTATCATGCTGTGGGACTGCTTTGCTTCACAGGCAAATTCCCTGGTAGTTGAAGGAATGATCGGTGCTCCGGTTTGTAAATATCATCCTGTGTGACATTTTGTGGTGGCTGCAGCATAATGTGGGGATGGATTTTTAACCAGCAATTAAAATAAATAAATAAATAAATAAAAAAGAATTTAAAAGAAAAACCATGGGTACGCTAATTAGCGTAGAACTGAAGCGTTGGAAACCTAACACTTCACATCACTCTGATCACACCGTCTCCGTTCTGAAACATGGTGGTGGCAGCGTCATGCTGTGAAGACGGATAAATACAGAGTAATTCCGAAGCAAAATGACGAAGTGGCTTAACAACCACTCTGAACGTGCGGCCAGTGCAACGATGGAGTCCTTTAGATGAAAATATATTTATGTAGGTGTGAAAAAGGTCTAGTCAAAGTCTGGTTGAGAAAACATTGGTGTTCAAAGGTGCGCTCCTTTCAGACTGACTCAGCTCGATACAGAAAGGTTTGGGGAATCTTTCGGTCTTAGAGTGTGTGAGTCTGTGTTGACACGGGTTTTGTTTTTTACGCATACACACACGCACGCACACACACGCACGCACGCACACAGCTTTATGGATGAATCATCGACACACAATGGCAGCAAGAGGACGGGATCCCTGCTTTCAAACACGTTTCTCAGTCACCAGTATCCAGTGTGAGCGTTTTCAAAGCCACATGCTGTTCAGGGTCTGGCTTTTCAAAGTTCACACACAGCCAAAAAAAAAAAACGTGCAGCAAGATCATTAAAAAAAGGAAAAGAAAAAGAAAAAAAAACAGGTCTGGTCGGGCTCTCCTGTCTGTTTCTCTGCCCCTTTTTCCTCCCCTAATTTCCCCTCCCTTACACACTCAGCAAATGTGTGTGTGTGTGTGTTTTTTTATATTATTATTCTGAAACCACGCCGGTGTGCTTTTTCGCCAGAAATCTGCTTTGCCCCTTGGTTTCTCGGAGCAATATTCATCTTAATCCAGTTTTCCGTGAGTGATGGGAAGGGCGGTCTGGCTTCAGCGCCCTTGGAGGCTGAGCGAAAGAAATGAGGAAAAAGGCCTGATGTGTGCTGCAACTTCTTTTTTCCAACACCTCGCTGACCTTTCCGCATGATTATAGGTGGGTCATTAGCAGGAATTTGTTTGAACGGCTCAAGGCTGTTTTCAGTAAGTTACTTGTGAGAAAGCCTCTTTCAGCTTGGGATTAAATTGTTTGTGGGGGGTTTGGAGGGGGCTTATTATGACACAATGCACTTCAGGGACACATGTTTGATTTGGGCGCATTTATTGCAACACAGACCGACGGTACAAGTGGCACATGCAGAGCTGTAGGGTTGAGCTAACGTGTGGAAATTAGTCTTATCCTGAGTAATACAAAATAACTCCTGAGTGCTTCTTCAATCTGCCTGCCATAGTGCCGAAACATAAAAACACATGAAAGTGCATTGGATGCTGCAGTTTCAAGCTTGTTGGGCTAAAAAGCGCTTAGCTCGTACTTTTTTGTTGTTGTTGTTTTTTGAGTCGATTTTATTTTAACGCCAGAATCTTTAGCATACTGTGATACATGGAAGAGGTGCATTCTGTTAACGCTCTAATGAGTCAGGGTGCAGGTCACCCACAGCACATGCAGTAGTAAGAACACTGGACATGTGTGCTGATAGTCTGGTCTCGTTTAGATCTAAAAAAAAAAAAATCACATTTTTTTTTCTTTTGTTTTTTTTACAAAAAATGAATTTCAAATGTTGGCTAATCGCGCCCAGCTTGTTGCCGCTTTGCCTCGGTCTGAATCAAAATAATTTAGGTTCAGAGAGTGCAGCGTTTCTTGATCTTGTTAACATGGGTTTCCTTTTTCCTTTGTGGTTGGGTTCAAACTTGTGTTTTTCGCTCTCAACAATGAACGGTGTTGACTGACAATGGCTGACTGGATTATGCCTGTGTCCGTGCGAGGATTCCCACTCGAGAATTGCATCTGATTTTAATTCGGTGTTGCCTCGGGGCCTTAGGTTAAGAAGAAGAAGGAAAGAAAAAAGGAAAAAAGAATATCAGGGCCATTCACTATTGTTTCTTCCTGGCCTTGTCTTGGATAAAGGGACTTCTCATGAATTTCCAATCACTGAATCCAATGTTTTACACAGGGAAAAGGAGCCGTCTTTACTGTTTGTCTTTGGTGCAGCAGCAGAGGAGTTTGCAGGGTGATTTGACGCCATCACAGCTTTTTCAGGTATGGTCTATGAACAGTTTTCTGTCTTAGTTGGGTTTTGTTCCCCGTCCACCCCACCGATTTCTCTATAGCGGGAACCCCTGCTGCGGAAACGTATTTACGCAGCAGGGTGTATTCACTGGATTCACTGCAGCTAACGTCACGCTGAAAGCAGAACTGAGTATCAAAGTGAGGAGTCAAGCTCGCCGATTCAGGCTTTTCTTTTTGCCTGAAACAGAAATGCAAATGGAAACTCTTGCAACCAAAAAGTTGGTAGTGTTTCTGAACAGATGTTGCCTGGAAATTCATGGTTATTAATCATAGTAAATATGTTTTTAATCGATTCAAAAGCCAACTGTTTTACTTTTCCAGAGCCGATGAACGCGCCCTGGAAAAGTATCGACGTCCCTTAAACTGTTGGAGAGGTTTTCATATTCTAAGAACAAGCTTCAATATAGTTTTCTTCTGGGATTTGTGTGGTAGATCAACACAAAACAGTACAAAATGGTGAAGGTGGAAAGAAAATGATTCAAGGTTTCTGAATGGATCCATGTTCGGTGTTGCGCGCTCTGAATTTAATACGGCGTGGCTCGTTGCACTATGAGGGCGTTGGCAGCATCATGCTGTGGCAATGCTGTTCTTTAGCAGACGCCTAAAACACGGCAGGACTGGAAGAAAACCTCTAAAAAGCCTTGGAAGAGTTGGGACTTCTTCTTCGGCCAGGACAACAACTCCAAATTTATAAAATGGATGAGATCAAGGAATATGAATATCCTCTTGAACGCCGGCCAAACTGACCACCGCAACAAAATGTTTTAAAAGGTCACAGGTTCAGAGGTGTTGGACTCCAACTTGGTTTATTACAGAAAGAAAAGTTTGAATAATCAGGTAAGGTTAATCGGAGTGGATTTTAGTTTTTCTTTCACGAAGCCCTTTGTACGTGCGCTGACCAGCAGTGTGAGCACACACCCCCACCCTCTCCATGTTGCGGTTTAGCAGCTGTGGTCAAAGTGAGCGACTCTCACTTGATGAAAGGTGAGGAGAGGGAGGAGCTGAGCTGAGCAAACATGCCCGCTAATTCACCCTGGATTTGTTTAGGTTTTGGAGAGTTTTTGCTTTAAATCTGCGAGTGTCAGAAACTCCGCGCTGTTTTTCTGCGCAGTGGAGGCTGATGGGGAGAAGGGGCTGAGGGGAGGAGAGGAGAGGAGGAGAAAGCGGAGCTTTTGTTCTGGATGCAGGCAGGCGGACGCCCATCCTGCTACCTTTCCACTGAGAGAGGAAGCCCTGCGCTCCACTTCCACCGGCCTCCTAATCCAAACTTCTGGACAACTTGGCCTTCAAGATGAGCTTAGCTTTTTTTAAACGCATCCATATGCGAGTGCTCTACGAGCTTTGTGTTTATTTGTGTATGACTGTCTGGTTTAACTCCCACTTTCAACAGCTGCGGCAAATACAGGCAGACCTTCCATTGCCAAGGCTCCTTCTTACTCCTACTCTGCTTCTGTCTGCCTCCAACGTCTGTCTGTCTGTCGGCCGTCTTTCTTTCTTTCTCTTTCTTTCTTTCTTTTTTCATGTTCACCCCCCCCCAATCTGCCCCGAACACTCCCCCCTCTGTTTCTCCAACACACACACACACACACACACACGCACACACACACACACACACACACACACACACACACACACACACACACACACACACACACACACACACACACACACACACACCCACACACACACACACACACACACAGGCACATGATGCACACACCTCAGGCTTGATATTCATAGCCTCCTCCTCCTTTGCTTGACATGGGAGCTTTAACAGATGTGCCCCAGCCTTGAGCTGCCTCCCCTCTCTGTCCCCCGCGCTCTCTCTGCGTCTCTAGTGTTTCACAGAGATAGCTTTAAGCTTGAAAGAAGAAAAAACAAACAAACAAACAAACAAACAGAAAAATCAAACAAGAGATGTCAACAGAAATTGATTTGAAATATATCCCCTAAGTGTCACCTGAAAAGGTTGAATGTGAGGAACGGTTAAAATCCGTGATGGGATTAAGTGGTTCTGTTGTGATCATTGAGGTTCTAATAAAGACAAAACATATTGCTGTATTTACTTGGACTATAAATTTTACAAACTAAATCCTGCTAATTTGTTGAATATACAGAGCCAGCCTGAGGCATACATGAACAAATCTGCTGCTTATGTCCTCCGGCCTGCAGGGGGCACCCAAGAGCACTCAAGTTCTCATGTATTGAGCTTCAAATTTAACATTGCTTTTACATATTTTACTATTGAACGATCAGAATGTTGATAGTTTCGACATTTCAGCCTTGTGTTTGTATGTGTGTGTCGTTAAACTGCTAACTAGTCAATAATAATCCAGACACAATCGCCAGTAGAAGAAATACCCTTATTTCCACAATTACTTTTTACTGTTTCCTGATTTATTACAACATAGAGAACTTATATTTTTGGTTAATCAGTTCAACATTTGAACATATCATTCTATACAGAGTGATATATTTCAAGTTAATCTTGATGATTATTGTTTATAAGCCGAACAAAAATCCAAAATTCTGATTTCATGAAAACAATAAAAAATATATTGGGATAAAGGAAATAATAGCAATGTTCTGTACACTGTCTTTAAGTAGTATTCCCCATGAGTCACTGCATCAGTGCTGCGTAGCATGGACCTGATCGAGGTATTTAAAGATGGCGGCCTCGCGGTCATCTGTGTTGTTGCCTCTGGTGCAACTCACCTTCCTCACGACAATGCTCCGCAGATGCTCTGCCGGGATGTAGGTCAGAGCAGCGTGTGCTGCTCACTCGAGCACAGCGACACCGTAGCCAAATATAGCAGGTACTAGTACTTCTGGCAAGTGCCAAGTTCTGCTGGAAAAAATAAAATCAGCATCTCCATAAGACTTGTCAGCAAGGGGAGGCATGAAGTGCTCTAGAATGTCCCGGTCAACAACAAGACGATGACACGGCTGGAACTCAAGCGGCTCGGCGTCTGTGGCGCTCCGCTCGTCCTCGACGTTGATTTCAAATTGAATTCAAACGAACCTGCTTCCATCTGTTAAAGAGGACTTTGGTCCACTCAGCAACAGTCCAGTCCATTTCTCACCTCGGTCCAGGTGACATTCTTGGCACGTTGCCTCCTATTCAGGTCGTTCTTCGTGGGAAGAGAACGTGACCTTTACTCTCCACGTTTACGGGTCCGGCTGCAGTCCACAGTTTGAACGTTTGTAATTCATTCTTTAACGGGTCTCACTTCCAAATGCCCTGAATGCTTGTTCACCTTAACATATCACTTTTTTTTCCTTTCACTAAACTTTCCATCAATGTGGCGGGAAGGAGTGGAGAGTGCACTACAAGATGAAAAGCCAGCTTTTTAAATATGCAGGTCAAATCATCACATTTCTTAAAAATAATATCATATTGTTATTGGTGTAATCTACAATTTCTCAGAAACTGCATTTTTTTGAGAGGGGGGATTTGTATTTCTGTAGCGAGTCTATATCATATATTAATTTCACTTTTTAAATTCAATTACCGGAATTAATTAACATGTCGATGACGTCCTAATTAGAATAGACGGGCCTGCAATGTGAATTGAGATTAGGGACCCCCAAACTAAATCCTGCTCGGAGCTCCATGCAGTCACGGGCCAGATATATTTGTCACATAGCCAAAAATAAATAAATAAATAAATGAATAAATAAATGAATAAATAAATACTAATGTAGAAAAAAAAACACGGAGATTTGACGCTGCTTTCTAACCTCACGTCGTCTTTCATATTTCGGTTCTATTTTCTATCAAATGATCCACGTGCCTCATTTGCCACCTAATGTGTGTTAAAACCCAGCCGAGCGCTCTTTAGGGCTTTTCAGCGGAGCCTTCTCGGTGTGTGTGCTTCTCTCTGAGCGAGTGGTTGTGTGTGTCTCCGTGTGCGCGCGCAGCCAGTGCCGTGCGCTGGAGGCTTATGGTAATTGCGGTCTCCCGACTGGCCTTCTGGGTAGAGTCTGCGCGAGTGGGAGTGGAAGCGAGTCGCTCAGTCTCGGCAGCGTTCATCCATTCTCTCTCGCTCTCTCTCTCTTTCTCTGTGCGTGTGTGTGTGTGTGTGTGTGTGCGTTTGTGCGCGTTTGTGCGCTCGCGTGTGTGTGGGCGGCACTCCCCGTAATCACACAGCTCTGTGTGCGTCCTCGGTGCGAACCGAGGGGCTCCCGACACGGGCTGTTCTCTGCCACTCTGGAAGCGAAAAGAGGATCGGAGCGAGAAAGTGGAGGAGAAGAAGAAGAAAAAGGGGGGAGAGAAAAGAGAAACTACGCGGGACAGACTCCCCTCCGAAGCCGCCTTCTTGTCGCACGGATTCCGCTGTTTTGGAAGCAGGGAGGGCGGGGGACGCGCGGAGCGGAGCGGAGCGCAGCGACGCAAAGCGGGAGGAAAAGGGGCTTTTTCCGAGCACGGCGTGCTCCGTTCAGACCCAACATGGCGCTGCTGCGAGGTACGGACGAGCTGATTTAATTTCTCCGCCGAGCTCACCTCACCACCTGTGTCCTCTGAGCGGCTCGGATCGAACAGTTTTTTTTTTCTTTCTTTCTTTCTGACTGGTCGGATCCTCTTTTGTGGATTTTTTTCCCCTCTTTCTTTCTTTCAGGATTTCCCCCCTCCGTCTCTCCGTGTCGGCGCAGGATCTTTTTGTAGCTCTATGGAAGCTCCTAAAAAGTCCGCTTGAAATAGTGAGTGAAGGATGAGAGTCGGCTGTAGACAATAGGACACACATTGAGGGGTTTATTTGTAAGATTTGCCTCGTTCCGTGACAAGTGGATAACCTGTTAGACACTTTTTTTATTCTTTATTTTTTTTCTCCTCCTCCTGGCCGGGATCGTCTGTCTCCAGCAGACAGGAGCGGAACCGGGGGCCAGTCTACGTATACGTCCACGCACTGGGAGACAAAAAAAAAAAAAAAAAAAAAAAAAACAGGACAAAAGACTTGAATCGGACACTACGGAACTTGCACCATTTAAACAGGTGAGCCGAAAACAAAAGACTAATCTGAATGTGTTTTATTTCCCCATCACCATGTGTGAAATCCCCCTTTTTCCGGACCCCCGGAAAAAGAGAAAAAAAGAAAAAAAAAACAAAGAAAAACAACAAACGTGCTCCGCTTATATATATATATATATATATATATATATATATATATATATATATATATATATATATATATATATATATATATATATATATATATATATATATATATATATATAATTTGTGTCCGTAACGGTTTTGGCTGTTTTACATGCTTCAGTGTGATTTTCCCGGGAAGAAGAAATGAAACAAAACAACACAAAACAAAACAAAAAAGACCCAGACTGGCTGCTGATCGCGATGATGTGCGCAGGGACTGTGGGAGAGGATCGGACCACTTCTAAGAATAGCGCATAGGGTGGTCTTTGTGCGTTTCGGCGGGGCAGCGGCATGTGGTTGATAAACAACGCGCACACACCGCACACACACACGCGCGCGCGCACACCCCGCACACACAAGCAAGCGCACGCACGCACGCACGCACGCACACACACACACACACACACACACACACACACACACACACACACACACACACACACACACACACAGCCTGCGCTCCCAGCGTCCTGTCAGCCGGACGGAGGTGAGAAGGACGTCCCAGAGATTAGCGAACTTGAAAGTGGCGCCGTCCTTGGTTGGTGTTGGTGACGGCGGTGCCTGCTCGGGGTTTTCGCACCCCGTTGTGTGTGCGTGTCTGTATGTGTGTGTGTGTGTGTGTTCGCGTGCGCGCGCGTGTGTTTGTGTGTATGCGTGTGTGTGAGAGAGAGAGACAGAGAGACAGTCTGCCTGCGAGTGCTCGTGCGCGCACACGGAGCTTCTGCGCTAAACAAGGTTACAGGAATCCAGCCTCGCCCTGTACCAAAGGCAGCGCGAGTGCCGCTCCGATGAGACAGTCCGGTTCAGTTGGAGGGCATCCCCCGCGGCGTGTGCGCCCCTGCTGCCCCTACTGCCCCCGTTGCCCCCTTCTGCCGCTGCTGCTGTCACCGCACGGCGTGGAGGTGTTGGGGGTGGGGGGGAGGTTAACAGGGGGGAGGGGGGCTTTGTTTAGATAGATCGGCCCCTCATCAGTCCCAGAGGTAGTGTGAGGCGTGTGTAGTTGTGGACCGCTCACCTTCCTGTCTATATAAGTTGATGGAAACCGCTCTGGCTGCGTGCCGCCTGCCCCCCACCCCCACCCCCTCCCCCTCTCCTCTCAGCGTGTCTCGCAGGTGTTCTCGGGTCTGACTTTGCGCTGCAGCGTGTTGTTTCTCTTCCCCTCCTTTTCCGCACGCAATCTCGCCCCGAGTGGAGGATTAATGGACCCCCCCACACACACACACACATACACACACACACACCGCCACCCCAACCCCTACATTCTCCACAGGATCCCCGGAGCTCCGATGCGCGGTTCTTCTTACTCTTTATATCCAAACAACCTACTTTCCAAACAGCCATTTATCACTGCCACTATAATTTCCCTAATTGCTTGGTGAGTTTCGCGTTGTTTCCACACCAGTCTCGTTTTAAATTATCCTTTTTTTTTCTTTTTTTTTTTTTGTCGCCGCGGAGCGCATCTTGCAGCCTGAAGTTGCAGTTTAATTGAAATAAGAGCCGCAGGGCTTGTTGGATGCGTTCCAAACTGAGAGTTTAAAGCTCATCTGCAGGCAACGCAGACTGCGTTCCGACGATATCGTTAAGCAGGGGATCTTTTTTTTTTTTTTTTTTTCCTTCTTCTTAATTTCTCTTTCTGGATCGGAGTCCCGGTCCAATAATTAAGGGGACGCTCTGCTCTGCTCGGCTCTCCTCTCCTCACAGGGAGATCGATGCGCTCCCATATTGGCTGGCTTCGGCTCGCTGACTGATTTTAGCAGCGACAGAAATACCTCTTCATCCTTCCCGGCGGCCAAACTGCGCAGATTAGACCGTATAGCCTGTATGGAACATCGCGCATATAACGCGCGAACAGATTGGAGTAGCAGGATCAGGACCTCGCGTTTATGGGACGTTTCCAAGGAGCAGAGAAGAGGGGGGAGGGGAGAGGGGGCAGGTGGTGGTGGTGGGGGATTAACTAGTGGGGGTGGGGGTGTGGAGGCTACTTCAGTGGGCTTTGATGCAGAAAGAGAGCTTTGTTGTGTGCGGATTAAACCGCGGTCTTAAACCTACCAACCCAGACTTTTCAGTACAAAAAAATCAAACTGACTCTAGACATAGTTCCTGACCTATAGAACGTGGCACCACCGGACCTTTCTAGTTATTTTAGATGTGAATCAGTTTTTCATCAAGATAAAGCGTACTAAACGTGCCCTTGATGATATCTCTGTACTACAGTTCTTTCTCTCGTCTTGCCCGTTTTTAACGAAATCCCCCCTGTCAGGGATGTGTACTTGTACCCCGCACGTTTGAATTTCAGGAGAAGTTGGCAGCAATGAAACAAAGAGAAGATTGATTGTCTGGTGGGGGAGGGGTGTGGGGGGTGCGTGGGCATATCGGAAAAGATATGGATCTGGTCTCAAATCCTAAATCTATCGACTCTCGTGCCTCACGTGACGTCATCAGCCCGGACTCACCTAAATCGGAATTCGGTGTTGAGTTCGTCCCCGCTTCGCTTTTAAATGTCCTTGCGTTTTGTGCAGCTTGGCTCAGAAACCCATCCTTTTGTCACGCACTCTGTTTTCTTAGTGGAAATACAGCGCGCGCCATCCCGCAGCGTGTTTCATTGGCGACGTAAACGTCGCCCGGGAACCGGGAGGCTTTGTGGTAAAACAAAGAACGCGCTTCAGTCCGAAGTTGCACACTTTAATTTGAACTCCCATTGTCTTGCGTGCAGCAGCCCAATTATCAGTTTTCCGCCACCTACAAAGCGCATGTTCAATCACCTTCCATTGGAGCAAACCTTAAATAAATAAATAAATAAATAAATAAATAAATAAATAAATAAATAAATAAATAAATAAACTCACACGGGCTCACGCTGTGGACGCCCCAGAGCACAACTCTTCTCGTTTTGTGTGGGCCGAGTTTATTTTTAGCGCGGGGCCCTGTCGGACTGTTTTTGCGCGTCATTTTTCCACTGCGCGCGCTGTGAAAGTCGGCGCGGGGACTGAGCTGTTCTCCAGGTGCTGGAGCACCGACGGGGAGGGCTGCTTTTTTACTTTCTATATCATTTCATTTCTCTCCCCCTGTCACGCGTTCGGGGAGCTCTAGCAACCCCTGCCGTGAACGGCGACTCTGATCACGCAGATACACGTTTGTCAGGTTTCATTTTGGTTCTACTCTGGATGACGAGGAATCTTCACAGATCGCGCTCACCTGTCCGTATCCTCAAAGTTTAGCTTGATGGGAGCTCGTCTTAATGGATAAATTTTTTTTTGAGGGGGGGGTCAGAAAAGGGGAGGATACAGTTTCCAAGCAGCTTGTTGGATTTGCATGGTTGAGGGGAGGGGGGGGATTAAAAGAATCACCTGAAGGCAGTTCCAGCTCGGCTCCTGCTGCTGGGTGTGGGAGGGAGGGCTCATTGTCATGGTGAGTGATGTGTGACAGTGGTTGTGTCAGCGTGGTGCTCCGCGAGGACCTGCTGCGTTAAAGAGAATGGGAACAACCACACCGCCTCCATTCTAAACCCATTAGCCTCCTGTTTGTCCCCGTTTTTTCTAATCTGGGATCAATAGGGACCACGGCGGGGGGAAAATTACGCACGGGGAGAGTGCGTCGATACAATCACGGAACGGCTTTTTGCTTATCAAACCCATTGTGTTAGAATGGGTGGGCGGGAGGCGGGGGGCGGGGGGCGGGGGGACGGGAATAAATTAGTTTAAAAGAACAACCGATGTTCTGTTTTATATCCAGACGGAGTTAGGAGGCTTGTTTTTTTTTCTTTTTCTTTTTTTTCTCTTTTTTTATTGTTGCCGTGCTTCTCTCTTCTCCTTCACTCACGCTTGGATATAAAACAACAGTCTCGCCGCTGCCGGCGCTGCGCTGCGCTGAGCTGCGCTGTGCCGCGCTGCGCTGCCGAGTCGAGATGCGTGTGAACAAAAGCAGAGGCGCGACAGAGAGCCGCGGTGAGATCGGTTTTCCAGGCGCTGCGCTGCTCCCGGAGGAGACGTCACGGTTTGATTGAAGCTATGCTCCGTGTTGGCCTCCCGGGACTTGGCGATGAAACAGGAGAACCTTCCCCCCCCCCCCCCCCACCTCCACCCCCTCCTTCCTTCCTCCCCCACACAAAGCCCTCAATCTCCCTCCTCTTCCCTCCCTCCCTCCCTCCCTCCTCCCTCCCTCCCTCTCTCGGCGCTCCACAAAGCTTTTTGTTTCGACGAGGTCTGGAGCGCACGGGTCACTTCCCCGCAGAGATGTGTCGGGGCCCCCAGCGCTGCTGTTTTCACCCATCGCACTGGGAGCAGGGAGCCAGAGCGCATTATTCACGAACACAGCGGCGCTGTGGCATTTCCAGATCGGAAAATACAGACGCGCATGAATTTTTGTTGTCACCCCTCCCTCCCCCCTTCCTCCCTCCACCGCCACCCCAAATTAATGCGTTAAAACAAAAGCCCGAAGATGAATTCCGGCCTGAATTCTTTAAGAAAATCGGACAATCTGACGCATTATGAAAAACTGAAACCTTTAATTTCCGTGCCATGTTTCTTTGCTGTCAGAGTGATCTGTTTAGATCGTCCTGAAACCCCTCACCTCACAAGATCTAAAGGATTTAGAGGGTCTGGGTTTGTGGTGGACATGGAGGAAGGCTGATTCTGTACAATCTGAGCCATTTCATCTTCTTTGGAGTGACCCAGTCGAACCTATTTTCCCTTTTCTAGCAGAGGCCTACTTGTATTTGAAAATGTCCTGGTACTTCAAAGAGTTCTTGGTGCTTTGTACTCCAACAAGATTCTTTGTGGCCTTTGGAAGAGAAGCGACCCCACAGCATCATAGATCCTCTCCTGTGCATAAATAAAGTGCAGAAGTGTTTGTCGTTCAGTCCTATTTCTCTCGTTACTGAAACACGCGGTTGCAGTTGAAGTTGACCTTTGCGTACTGAATGTTTGCGTTTGTGATGGTAGGCCTCTTCAAAATGCCTATATGTGGGTGGATTAGGTTTTATGGATGCTATTTAGACTTGGTGACCCTGACGGTGCCAGCAATTGTCCAGCAGTGAGCTCTGGACAGGTTTTCTACTTCACTCCTTGCCACTTGTCGTTACTTTGGGGTGGTTAATTCATACCCCAAAGTAACTCAAGAAAGTCCTGGTTTACTAACCAGAAGAAGGTAGAAGAAACTGATCTACTCAAAAGACTAAACAGGCAATGCAGGATTTTGGTTAAACTAGTCTTTAAAGAGACTGTTTTGTGCCACCGTGAACCTTTGCCAAAGGCCGATTGTTTCTTAAAGGAACAAACGTGCTTCAAATTAAAGGTTGGCTTTTTCAAAACACGTTCATCAAAGCCGCTACTGCCAACAAATCTGTCCGTGTCTGTCAATTTAAGTCGACCTTCAAAATGTTAAGTTCTTCCCTTCTTAATCCTGGCACCAGAAGGAAGATTTGTTGTTGTTGTTGTTGTTGTTGTTGAGAAATGCCAGCTGCAGGGATTGGATGTGAGGAGACTACAAAGGCTGTAAAGAGAAAACCCAAACCTCCCCCGAAGATTGCGCTTGGCTTCACCGGCCTCGCTGTGGCCTATCGGAAGATTGATTTGGCAGAAGAGCGCTGATGACATGCATACCTCCTCTCCTCTGAAGCCCGTGCAGGCTCAGTCTTGATCAAGGCTCCTGGTTTGTTTTTAGACCTCGGTGCCTCGGGCATCGCTGACGAAACCCCACGGATTTTTCTTTTTTTTTTTTTTTTTGGCAGCGCAGTGGGGAGGTAGCCAGAGGAGTTTATTGCACCACGGAGCCTTCAAAGCAGGAATGCGCTATCTGCCGTTTGGCTGGAGTTCATGTTGGCTGCAAAGCTTTTGACCTGCCGTTCTGGGGCCTTTTTTTTCCCACCACAGAGTCAATAGTCTACCTATAGGGCTCATTTCAGAATGGATTAAGTCTACCTGTTTTTGGCTTGAGCATCAGAAACATGGTGTGCCGGGCTTTCATTTGTTATTTCAACCAACAATAAAGCCACCCAGAACTTTTCTCCCTCTCTGATCCTAATCACCCCCAAACCTTTTAAGGTGCGTGTTCACCGCAGCAACGTTTTCCAGAATATAGGGCAGTTGTGTGCGTGTTTGCTTTTTTTTTTTTTTTCCTGTTTTCGCTACAGAAACCAGGGCTAAATCCCATAACCAGGGCAGAAAACCTTTGAAAACAGCTCCGTCAGAGAGGCAGCACTTTTTGAATGCATCTGCCCCGAACTATGAATGGAGTTGTTTTGCCCCGACTGTTCTCACTTTCACGTTTTGAACAACCAAGCTGCTTATGTAAATTACTTCTGTAATGACTGGCGATACAACTTGGGGAAATGTCCCTCCTGCTCGAAAGGTCTGGCCACCTCCCACGACAAAACGTCTCCAGAAAAGGTTCGGGGTGATTAAACCGACAACTACCTTCCTATTTGGCTGTTCTCATCGAGCGAGTGTTTGCCCTGATAATGACTTTTCTAACTGTTTCCTGTGCTCAAAAGGACCCAGAAAAGTAGTCTAGTTCCTGAAGAATAGATTGACCCTTTGAGTTTAGAAAGTATTCATCCGCCACTTTGCTTAATATATGTCGGGTGTCACATGGAAGTATTGTTCCTATGAGGCCAACTTCTGGGGGGGGGGGGGGGGGGGGAGCGTCAAACAAGCTCCGGTAAATGCCGGACGACTTGTGCATGCGCATCTCTATTACAATCGTGTCCTTTGGTGGCATAAAGAGCCATTTAGTCCCCCATTTGGCCCGCGATGAATAGAGCCAGTTCAGTGGCCGCCACCCGGGCCCCTGTGACAGCACCAGGGGTGGAGGCGGTGCGACGGGAGAGCGCACAATGTCTCCGTTGTTGTCGACCGTGACGTCGAGGGGCAGGGATTGAACCGAGCACCGACTTGCATGCGGCTGTGCAGCGGGCTCCCGGGGAGGACGCATGCAAGCGGCCCCCCTCACTTGTTTACAACTGGCTCGCTAATAATGTGACAGTTGAAGAGCCGCCGCCATCTCCCTCCAGCTTCTCCCGCTCCGTGCGTGGTGCGCGCGCGTGTGAGTGTGGACGCGCTCAACCCCCCGCCCCTCCTCTCTCTCTCTCTCTCTCTCTCTCTCTCTCTCTCTCTCTCTCTCTCTCTCTCTCTCTCTCTCTCTCTCTCTCTCTCTCTCTCTCTCTCTCTCTTTTTTTTTTTGTTGGCCCCTCTGAGCTCCCATCTAAAATGAGTAACAGCTTGTCAACTTTTCACAGGGTCTTCATTGTGACGATCAGTCGGACCATTTGGCACGCGTCAGCCTGATAATCAATAACAATTAAAATTGTGCCGGCGTTCTGTGCGCCTGAGCTCTTTTGCTCATTGTGATGCTGGGTGTCGGTGCTGGTGAGCGTGTGGCCCGAGGCGGAGGGCAGTTCGCAGCCAGGCGGCACTTCTGCCCCTCGCTCCTGTTGTATTTTCCTCAGATTTGTTCCCCACTGCTTTCCGTTTTGTTCACCTGCAGCGGCGTGCGCGAGGTTCCCTTTTCTCTCGTGCGCCCGTGTGTGTTTGCGCGCGCGCGGCCGTGCTCGCGTTTAATCCGTGTTTATCCTCACCCCACCCTCGTCGCTGCGGAGATTATCCTGCGTCACAGTGCTTTTTTTTTTTTTTCAGAGCTGATCGGAGCTCTGCGCTTCGGAGAGCCTGCTGGCAGCGCTCCAAGGACAAAGAGCGAGAGGGCGCGCGCAGTTAGACCTACATTCCCCGGTCTGCCGTTATTCTAACGAGCTTTAAAACAGGACACGGCAAAACGCTGCTCGTTTGCTGCTTATTTCACTCCGCTTATGCATTCCACTTGGCGACCAGATCCGCCAGTATAAAGATAAATAAGGCTCTAAATTGTGGATCGCATGCATGAGCTGTAAGCGCGCGCGCGCGGGCGCTGTGCAGGGGACACACAAAGGGCCTCAGCCATGCAGGAGGAGATGATAAGCGGAGCCCGGTGTTTGTTTTTGTTTCCACACCGCGGGTCACTGAGAGTTCAAGGCGCTGTCACCAGAAGGAAGAGACAAAGAAAAATAAGCATTGTGTTTTTGCCTTCCTTTCCTTCTTTCTTTTAATCTGTCAGTTTTGAACTTATCGTCTTCAACGAGAATCGGCGCAGAAATCCGAACCTAATTACGTCCATAAAGGCTGCTGAATGCTGCAGACCCCCCCTGTTACTTCCCTCAAACCGCCTCTTCCTCCTCCTCCTCCCGCTGTTGCTGCATGCTGCTGCCGGCCGCGCAGTGACGGATTGGTTGGCCCTCGGGAGTTGTTTGTTGCCCCAAACTATTCTTAGCTGCAGGGATGGGCGTCGACGCGCTCCCGTTTCCTCCCTCCTCATCCCCCCCCACCCACACCCCTTCATCTCAGGTCGCTCCTTCCTCCCCCGTCCGCTCCACTCGCGGCGCGGTATTATGTTCGGATTTGGACCCAGAAAAATCCTCAGCCACCAGACTCGCTGGCTTCTAACTGCAGGCCCGTTTGATATTTGACACCCTCTGCAGGCCCGCAGCTCCGTCTCCTTCGCAGCCTTTGCAGGCTCCACATTATTGACGCGAATGTTTGCGGGTCAAGATTTCCCTACAAAAACCCCGCGTTGCTCAAATGATCGACAAAATAAGTTGGACGCTTTAAATAAAAAATGGCTTGCGTTTAAGCTTGGTGATAAATTTAAAGAAAAAAGAAAAAACAACAGCACTTGTATTGCGCATGCTGTTAAATTTGTTCTTCACTCAAAGTTTGGGTTAAATAGGACATTATTTTAGATCACTTCATTTGTCTTTGTAGTTAATCATAGTTAATCATATGACGATTACATTTTTTTAGCTCAGAAATGTCGCCACGACTCCAATAAATAACAGGCGCCAATAAGAGGACCAGTTATTTCAGTTTGATGAGGGCAATAAGAGTCATCTGGCAGGTTTAATTACATTGAGTAATGCACCAGGCTATTTTTTTACGGGAATTTATGTCAAGAGTTCGAGGAAATACTTAGATGAAATGAATATTTATTACAAATTATACGGTTCAAGTTTGTTTACAGGTAAAAAAAAAAAAAAAACATAATAATTTGCATAATAAAAGTAGGAAATGACGAAACAGCAAAGTGTCAGTTCGGGTACTGAAAGTGTGGGGCAACTACTAAATGGTGGCGTTCCCTTCACAACGGGAACGGCACTGTAGCACCACGGGCCGTTTTCTAGCTGCCTTGGCGAAGGATTACGATGGAGCTTATGACTCCAATAAATAACACAGGAAGTCAGGAAGTCGCTTATTTTGGTTTGATCAGGCGATCCAGTCTGCCATATTCCATAAATGCCCCAAATCGAGATCAAAATCAACATGAAAGAGAGCGGGATACTGTGAAATTTAAAATATGTGATGAATTAGCATCTTTCTAACTTAAAATCAATGCGACTTGTAGCGGGGTGGGGGGGGGAGGAGTAAACACTGAGAAGGACAAACCAATATGCAAAGGTTACACGACAACGCAGTTTATTTTCAGGCTTGGCACGGTGAAAGGAACGAACCGACCCAAAGCCTTCATGCCTGCAGCTTTCCATTTCCAAACCATATAAATTTGCACATTATAGATGTTACATCATCATCTGTCAAAGCGGGACACGTCGCTGCAGAGAAAGTCACGGTCGGAAATGGAACAGATGACACCAGAAAGTTTCCCCCTCCCCTTCTGATTAATATTTGTATTCTTCTGTGCTTTTGATTATTGTTATTGTTTGTTGTTGTTGTTGTTGTTGTTGTTTTTTAACCACAACTTCGCTAAATCGAAAGAAGGAACAAAAATAAGCGAATGGCTGAAGGTTCAGTTTAGATTTTGATTGATTCATGGTGCTCTGCGCAGACTTGTCAGCGCATGAGGAGCCGCTGCCTGCCAGACTCAGACACAGAGAGAAAGTGTGTGCATGTGACGCTTCACGCACGCAGCACAGGAAACGGGAGAGAGAGAGAGAGAGAGAGAGAGAGAGAGAGAGAGAGAGAGAGAGAAGAGAGAGAGAGAGAGAGAGAGAGAGAGAGGGAGGGAGAGAAAGAGAGAAAGAGCGAGAGAGCGAGGTGATTTCTCAACAGCGTCTGCGCTTTCGGAACGGAGCCGAAACGCACACGTGGCCCCGCGCACACGTTCATCCCGCGCCAGAAAAACTCACGCACGCACGACCGCGCGCGCACAGCTCCGTTTCGGTTCCGTCAGATGCGGATGTTGTTGAAGCAGAACGGACCGACCAGAGCTGCTGGGTGAGGAGAAGGAGGGGGTGGGAATGTAGAAGCGGAGGAGGAGGAGGGCCCCCCTCCCTCTCTCTCTCTCTCTCTCTCTCTCTCTCTCTCTCTCTCTCTCTCTCTCTCTCTCTCTCTCTCGGCAGGCTGATTAATGTGCTCCGGGTCACCGCAATAAAAAAAAGTGGTGTGCCAGCGGCGCGGCAGCGAGGCGTTTCACCGCGATGATCGAGGAGCCGAGCTTCTCTGCTGCTCTCAGCTCCGGAGAGCTCCGCGGAAGGCTCACTCTTTCTATTTAAAGCAATTGCTGCCTCTCGCTTTGCTCCCGTGGAGGCTCTTCCAACCGGACTGCCGTGCAGAAATACCCACAAACTGAAGGTAGCGTTCAGACGCTGAGCTCAGGGGGAGCTGCACTTTCCAGATCTCCTCGCTGCTGTTTTCCGTGAAGCCTGTAGAAATTTGGCAAACCACCGAGGGTGTGAAGATGTCACTTAAAGGCTCATAACTGTTCAGTAATCCTGCGGTTTTGTCACTTACCAGATTTATGAGTAACTAATTGCTGTCTTTTCCACGGGAATTTCTTCTTTCTGTTTTTTTAAAGTTGGAAGTATGGCTCCCTGCCCAGGGCGGCAAGAGATTTAGCTGCTGAGATGAACCTGAAATCAAACAAATCTATACTTTTCATAATTGCGTCATTTTGGTTCTTTTCAAAGCTACCTTCAACATATTTCCCCAATCTTTTACCGCTTGCAGTTCTTGGCGAAATCTTGGTAGAAATCAGATCTTTCACATCAGAGCCCCAAGTAGGATGGAAGTTAGTGTCCAGTAAAAGCTTGAGTGGTGCATTGCTAAAGTGCACAGATGTTGGAGGCATAACAAGCAAAAGTGGATTGATGTTTGAGTAGAGAACTGCCACTGATCTGTCCCAACCCCCAATCTCCAGTTTGCTCTCCCTCCCATGAAAACGTGTCAACCTTTTATCAACTTACAAGGACACCTTTCAGCAAATGTTTGTCCATCTTACCACATCAAGGCAAATACAGACGAGGAAAAGGGGAATCTTTCCACTGCAGTCTCGTCAGTCTGTGCAAATCTAAACAGTGTGAGTGAAGTCACAGGTTCAGGGAGCCAGTTGTGGAACTTATTTCAGAAATATGTAGGAATATATAATCAATTTTCTCTGGACTTGTTTCAGAACATACAACAATACTCATGAAATTCAAGCTCATACAAACTTCAGGATTCAGGGACATTTATTTGTGCCTTGATGGGTTTCTTTTTTTTTTCTTCTCTTGCATTTTTTCTTTGAACAAAAGTCTTTTCACTTAAATCTTCATCCCGTTTTCTTGCTACGCTGTTTCAGCCGTAGTTTATTCCCTTCTATATGTGGCTTCTTTTCTCCGACATGCTCTCCCCCCGTGCGTGTTCTGGTGCGAGGGTATTGTTGATCTCCGGCTCTGTGTTGGCGGGTGGTAAATGGGCTCCCGCCGAAGTGCTCTGCGATGCATAATCTTCCCTCGCTCTGCTGGCTGAGGCAGCCGAGAGAGCAGGTCAAAGAGGGCACAGAGAAACCGGTGTGTGTGAGGGGACGTGACTGAATAGACGTGGCCCCGCAGGGCTCGGCGAGCAAGCCCCGCTTGGGGGACGGTGGGAGGTGGTGGTGGGGGCGGGCGCTATAAGGATGAAGGGGTGTTGATGGATGGGAGGGGTCAGAGCTATTGTGGCTGTCCGCTTTGCATTTTCACCCCGTCATGTTTCACTGTTTTTGGAATGAAGCTCGAGTACAACACACTGTCTGTCTGAGATTTTACGACATTTAAGTGGCGGTGTCGTGGAACTGCGTCTGCGGTGTGTTCATGTGGCAGAGCCAAGGCGCTGACTGCTAACTGTTTGCTCATCTCCACAGGGCAACATCTGTTCGTGATGTCGATGCTGAGACACAAACTGACCTGGCACTAAGACGAGGAAACGACATCACACAAAATATGGCAAGTTCCTGTGGTTGTCATTTGTCACTTTCAGAACAAAATACATGGTTAAGGTCGGATGGTGTAAGTCTGAACGGACCGCATGTAAAAAAAAAATAAAAAAATAAATAAAATAAATATATAACATATATATATATATGTATTATATATATTATATTTATATTATATATAAATTTGCCTGATTTGTAAAAAGGAAAACCCATAGAAGCAGTCATGCACTTTTTAAAAAAAATTATTTAATGCAAGAATTGTCTTTTTTTTTCCAAATATATAATATTTTAATATATAATATTTTAATCCTTTTTATATTTAAAGTTACTAGCCAGACTCACTAAAGTAAATTAATCAGATTCACATTAAATATAGTAAGTCATTTATAAAACATGTCATAATTAGTTCCTCTATTTATTTTAATATAAAATCTGCCCTCATAAAAGCAAGCACATGTCTCTGTTGATAGTACTAAAGGCATGAAGAGTCTGAACAGAGTTCATTTCCTACATCCCAATTTTTTCTTGTTTTTCCTTTCTTATTTGTGTCTTTAATCACATTATTTCATTCTGAGATGTTTACTGTACAGCTGCAAGAAAACATTTGAGCTTTTTGCATTTAGCATTGCATGGACTTCAACATTTCTAAATTTGTAACCTCAAAAATTTGAGTCCAAGAAATGAAAACTAATTTCTGAAGAGAACAAGAAAATGCCTGGAATGGGACTGAAAGCTTCTGAATCTATGTAGAAGTCTCTCAGAAGTCACTGGTTGCCAGTAGAGCTTCCTGATGCTAGGTGGTGGACTCCATTCTCCTCCCAAATGCAAACAGCAGCATTGCATTAATGCTTTCTAAGAGAGTATTTTAGGAAATCCTTCATTGAAAAGCCATCCTTCATTACAGCTGTGTTTAAGGTGCATTTGCTACTGGAATAAAAACCTTTCACTAATAGCAGCTGCCAGTGATTAAACTCGACTAAATGCATTTTTTTCTTTCTTTCTTTCAGGTGGATGCAAGGTTGACGCCCCTGGCTGCGATGGGGCTTGACCGAAGCACTCTGATACACGACAGCCTCCGTCTCCATGGTGGGGTCGTATACCCAGGGATCAGAACCCTCCCAGCGGAGAAGAGCAGAGAGACACCCACCCTCCCACTCGCCTACAGTAGGGATGGTCTCCCAGAGCTAATTTACAAACCCGACAGCCCTCTGGACAGTCGTAAGCCTGCAAATGGTTACCAGAGCCTCTATAAGGGAACCCACCCAAGCCTTCACAAGCCTGTGCTGGTTACTGGAGCTGAGGGCCTTGGCTTGGAACGGCGAGTAGGGCCCGGAGAAAAAGTGTCAGAGCTGGGGCTGGCTGGAGCGGGTGGCAGCTACCTCCGCATGCCTTTGCTGAGCCCCTACCCGGAAGCAGGCATGTATTCCTTTATGGACACCTCCAAGTATGCTGCTTTGAACATATACAAAGCGTCCCTGCTCACCCAACCTAGCCCCTACCTTCCCCAGCACCTGCCCTACCCACCCCTGTGTGCAGCCCAGGGGGCCAATGTTACATCTGCTGCAGCTGTTTCTGCTGCTGAGAGGCTGTACTATATGCCTCCCTACCCTCCATCTCCCATTTCTTCTCCTCTGGTGGCCCCTCCCATGAGGATTCCTGCGGTCACAGTGACCCCCACTTCGCTGGTACACTGCCAAGACAAAGGACTCGGTGTTACATCTCCATTTTCTCAGCAGCTTCATCAACCCTCTCCTCATCCTCAGCACCATCAGGCAGCCATGGAACGAGACCGTTCTCCGAGCAGGAGCAGCAGACCAAGCAGACCTCCATCCAGGAAGGGCACAACCAACAATAGCACCAGTAGTACCAGCACCAGTGGCACCACTGTCGGGAGTAATAGTCTGCCTGCTGATTCTTCCCACATGTCCTCCCGCCTCCCCCAGCCTCCCTCTCTGCCTGCTCTCCTTGACAAAGCACTGGATTTGCAAAGGCCAGTTGCCAGAATAGGACAACCATCCGCCTCTTCTGCAGCTTCAATAGTTGCATCCTCTGCCGCTACGCAGTCCATTGCTCACCCTTTTTCTATTAGCAGCATGGCATCAGAGCAGGCCTCCTCTGCCAGACCCAGCCCTCACAAACCCAGGTCACGAGATGGGACCTCTGAGAACAGAGGTGCAGGAGTGGAAAAAGTTTGCAGCAGGTCTCCTTCTTTAGTCAATTTTGAGAGGCCAGCTAACCAATCTCAACCAACCAAAGACTCTGCAGAGAAGCCTCTGGATTTGTCAGGAAGAATGATTGAGTATGGGCTGCCTGCCAATGGTTTCTCAGTTAAGATGGACTCTGTGTCATCTGGCACCCGTTATGGACTTCCCTCCGGTCGAGAGCTTCTAAATGAAAATGTATCCCTCTCCCCTTCCTCCCATCCTCATTCTGTGGTCTGCAGCACTTCTTCAAAGGTCTCAGAGAGACCAGAAATGATCAGCACTTTACACTCATCATGGGTTGTACCAAGCCCTTCTCCCTCACATGCACAGCACACGTCGGGTTTGCCACCCTCTCCGAGGTCAAATGCAGACCTGGGCCTTTCACAAGCCAAAGGCACCTCGCCCTCTGTCATCAAGAACAAGGGTCTAGAGAGGGTTCTCCCTCAGCAGCGAAGCTCATCCTGTCCAAGGATTGGAGAGTCCAACCTCAGTGTTCCTTCCTCTCAACACTCTGGCTGCTCTTTGATCAGCTCCAGGGCTCTTTCCCCGAAACCTAACGGTGAATGGGTGAAGCACAGCCCCAGCCAGTCAGCACATCACAGAGAGGGAACAGAGAAGTCTGCTCAGACTAATAAGAGAAGTGAACAAACTCCAGACCTGTCATCGTACAAGAGGCCATGTTTGGAGAATGGTCACCCTCCTCCCCACCTTTTTCTTCCTCAAAGTGAAGCTTATTTGAACCACAGCTTGGCTTATGCTAACAGATATCTGCAGTACCCCATCCCTGATGGCTTGGCGCTACACTCCGTCCCAATTTCAGGGAAAGGCCCAGTGTACCCTAACCCTGTTCTGCTTGGCAACAACGGCCTTTACCCACCCCACTTGGCTGGAAAACACCCTTTAACCTACTCAAATCTCCCAGCTGGTCCGGGCACAGAATACCTCACTTATAACTCACAGGAGATGGTCCATCCGCTGATGCAGACACTCTCTGACAGCAAGCTGACAGACAGGGCAGATGCAACACTAAAACCCCGGGGACAAGACAGACCACGGGGAGCTGTCGAAGAAGGCGGGAGCCACAGAGATCACAGTGCTGGGAAAGAGACAGGCGAAGGCAACCAAATGAAGCATGATAGGGAGGTAGGCGTGCAAGGACAGGGTGGCAGTCAAAGCAAAAACCTCCCCTCATCAGTGGCGTCCAGAGAAAAGATTGTCTGCATTGACCTTGTACACTCAGACACAGATATTGAGTCTACCCCAACAGTCTACAAACAGCCTTCTGCTGAGACTAGCAACAAGGGGAACCAAAATGAATGTCATAGCAGTCAAAACCTGACAAACACTGACAGTGAAACTAAACACGAAGCACATCTAAGCCACTCTGGACCGACCCCCAACCTGAAGGTGAACAACACTGATGGGCAGCAAGAAGCTGTATTTGGTAAAGGAAAGATTCCCCAGGAAACACCCTGTCTTGTCGAGGTATCAAGGACATCCCAGAGCAGACCAGAGCTCTCTGATGCAGAAGAGAGCACAGAGGAAAGTAGCCCCAGCCCAGACCCTGGGGATCAAGATCAGAGCACTTTACGCTGTGCCCGTACCTCAGGGGAGCGAAGCTCTGGTAAGGACAAAAGAGATGGGGGCTGCTGCGCTCCTCTGGCACAGCACAATACAAATGCAGTAAAGGAGTGTGAGAGGGAGGCTGAAAAAGAGGACAATATCGTTGATCTTGGGGAGTCCCAAGCAGAGGGAGATGATGAAGAGGAGGAGGACGAAGGTACCCAGGCTTCATCTAAAAACTCTCGTAGGTCCAGCTTGGCCAAACGGATCGCAAACTCCTCTGGCTACGTTGGCGACCGCTTTAAATGCGTCACCACAGAGCTGTACGCTGACTCTAGTCAACTGAGCCGCGAGCAGAGAGCATTGCAGGTAAGTCCACAAGTTTATCTTTACACCACAGACTGTATTGGGTTGTTGTCATGTCATGACCAGACATTTCAGACTTAAATGTTTAACCACATGAGAATAAACATTCAAGGGCCACTGCCTTCATTCCCTTTGCCTGTTGAGCAAACCTTGCATGAACTTTGCAAACTTTGTATTTACGGCCCTGTAGAGAATAAATAGTCATGCTACTGTCTTGGCCACTGGTTTGATCTTCCCCCTTTAGTTTATCATTGGCTTGATTTCAGGCACTCTTTCAGGGATTGTCGGTTCAAAGTTTAAACAGGACCGCCATTTTTGTATGTTGATTACCGAGCAGCCATCGTAAAGGTTACTCTGTGTGTGTTTGTGACTCCGTACGTGCCTCTCCTTGTGTGACTGCCTTCAGGCTAAAGCATGTAGTGCTGACTGTGCTCTAGACAGTGGATTCAGAGCATGACCGTGACAACCTCAAAGATCACATCGCCTTTGGCTGTACTTAACCCCAAGTTTAGGAGACATAGGGTTCTTGCAAGATGCTTAACAACCAACAACTGCCAATTTGGGGGCTTGTTTAAAGCCGTGGTTCTCAAACTTTAGCCTAAGTGGAAATTGTGGTGCTTTGACTGTCTTTGATGGTTCGCTGATTTAAAAAAGCAACAACAAAAAAAAAAAACATATATATAGTATATTAATATTCATTTAGTAAATATGAGCAAACTTCTTATACAGTTTCATTTACCTCTGAAGTCAAAACCTGGAACCTGAGATGATTTAGTCATTGATTTGCCCAGTGATCAGGATAACTTACATTATCAAATATTGTAGCAAATATTGTTCACAAAAAAAGAAACATAGTACAGATCGTGAGAAAGAGTTGATAAGCTACAAATACTCAAAAGTACAAATAAAGAAAGGTTTGTATGCCGGACAGCCTTATTAAAATTAGTAGTTTGGGTAGGTGAGAAACTTGACTTTCACACAAAGAATGACCATGTCTGTGGACTTTTCTGTGAATTTGTCTTCAGATTGCGATGTTAGAACTTCTGAGCAAAAATGAAATGTTGATTGAAATGTAGTTTAAAAACACCCATTGGTTGCGTGACACTTGGAAACCTTCATATTTACTGAAGTGGTACTTGAAGTAAAAAGCTTGAGAACCACTGCTCTAAAGCTCTCTGCATGCCCCCTGTCTGCCAATCACAGCCCTCCCCCTAATCCCACCTTCTCGTTGGCCTGAGCTGCCCTGCCTGGTCTCTCCAAGGCCATAATCCTCCTCGACCCACTGGTTGACATGCCTCCTAACATGCATCAGATGACCTGTATAGATGTAAAATCGGAACTCATCCACCATCATCTAGGCACACAGATTAAGTTACGTGTTTTAAGCAGTTGTCTCTGGAGTTTCATGTGCTCAGAAACACAAAGAGAGTATTTTTGTTATTATCCACTGGCTCTGAGGCAGATACCGTAATAGGTTGCTCATGTCTGTCTATGTCGCGAATGCATTCGAGAAAACGTGGTTTTGTCTGTGTCATGCTTTTTAATTCACAGCTGCAACAAAGCTATCAGACTTTGCATTTCTGGGAATGTGAAAACAAAGTGATGGCAAAACTGATTTTGTGTTCCCAATTGTGGTAATGTTCAATCTAGAGATGCACCAATCAACTGGTCGCTTTAATGCGCTTCTTCAGGCTTAGTACAATTCAAATTGATGTATGAAGTGCTATGCAAAAGTATTCCCAACGCAAGTATTCGTATGATTTTGTGAGGCTAAAACCACAAACTGAACCGTGTCTTCTTGGGTTTTACATAAATTTTCGGTTTAACACGTTGAGGAAGGTGCTCTGGTCAGATGACGGGCAAAACTCGATTAGCGCAAACTAACCCTGAACTCGTTGTCCCCATGGTGAAATATGATGGCACCAGCATCATGGTGAAGGAGACTGTTTCTAACTGGCAGAGGAAAACTGGTTAGAGTTAATGGGAGGCTGGATGGAACTAATTACTGGACGAAAATCTGTTTGAGGTTAATCTTCCAGGGGAACAATGACCCCGAACGTACGGCCAGAACTACGAGATATCGGAGCATATCTATGTGTTTGTCGTGGCCAAGTTAAAGCTCAGACCTAAATCAAATGAGCAAATCATGTAATGTGACACAACGGGGTAGTAATCCTTTTGCGAGGCGCTTTAAATTTGCACTTGAATCTAAGACCGGGGCCTTGATAAATGGGCTGCAGTGTTCTTCTTCAGCAGGTCAGACCTTCAAGAAACCTGAAAATCGGTACGGGCTTAGAAAAGTCCGATTGGTGCATCTCTACTTGTTTTTTTTTCTCTCTCTCTCTAATTTGTGATCAGTTTGCTTCAGAAATGACCTGATGGCTTTGATGCACATTTGATTGACCTGTTGAGTCACTTTACTTTGTGTCATTATGTGGGACTGTGGCTGCTTATTTATGTGTGAAGAATTATGTGGAGAAACAAATTCATTTAAGAAAATAAAAATAAAAAAAAAAGATGAAATGCTGGACAGATATATTGAGCCCCCCATTCTAATTGCTTAGATGGAAGTCTTATCACAAGAGGAGAGTAATATAAGCCAACCTGCAGCTAACTGGGAGGTCAGTTCTTTACATTTCTTATCACATCTGTCTCCGACAGGCTCTGTCTCCTTTTGTACTCTGTACCGCTGCACACTCCTTCTTTTTGCCTCCCTTCTTTCCTCTCTCTTTTCTCCCCCCCCCCCCCCCCCCCCACCCCTTCTCATCTCCCCTCTCTCTGCCTCAGGGCTTAGATGTATATGTTTCCAAGCCATGTTTATGTTTCAGGAAAGGGAGATGCCAGGACTTTAAGGCCCAGAGCGCATGGACTCACAGTGGCTGCAGTAGTCTAACCTGTGTCTTGATGCCATGCTTGTGATTTATCTGTCTTCCCCCCTTTTTTGTCTTTGTGTGTGTTTGTGTGCGTACGTGGGTTTAATTTATTTCTTTGGCATTTTCTTTCATATTAAGACAATGTAATTGCTGACGCAATATTTGCTTCTATAGCTGTTGAGGCCAGATTGAGGCTTAGAGAGGTGTGTGTGTTTGTGACGTGGGCAGATGAGTGGTTTTCATGGGTTTTCTCTGCTTCTTTTCCTCTTTTTTTTTTTTCTTTTTTGTTTTGTTGTGTGTTTGTGTGCGCACAGCGGGCAATGATGCGGTTCTCCGAGCTGGAGCTGAAGGAGAAGGAGGGCGGCGGCGGCGGTTTGTGCGTTTCTGCCTCGGTGGCGGCAGCAGGACGGGAGCTGGCAGACGGCCAGCGCAGAGAGAGAGCGCTGGAGCACTGCCAGCACACCACCAGGCAGGCAGAGAGGGAGGGTGAGTAATGCACGCACACACACACACACACACACACATATATATATATATGTAAGAGGACAAGTCGCGATCATAAAGTGAGTCATGCAAACAATAGGTACGCGTGCACACTTGCAGCAAAAGCTGAGGCAAAACTGGGGTCATTCTTAAAAAGAAAAAAAAAAGATGCTCTCTCCTGCAAAAACACGCAGCAACTCTCGCATAAACCGGGCGTGTGGAAGGGAAAAGGCGAGGGGGGAGTTTTTATTTTCAAGAAGCCTTTTGTGCTTATCTGCGCAGAGAGAGAGAGAGAGAAATAGAGAGAGAGAGCGGGGAAGGCAAGAGAGGAGAAGGAGGGGCAGAGATTGCGTGAGTGAAAGCAGGGGGAGTTAGCGGGTGAAAGCGGATGGGAGAGCGCAACGGAAAGAGGAGGCGAGGGGGAGGGAGCTGGCGGGGGTGCAGAGGTGAGGGAGGGTAGTTACGTTGGCCAGGAGCCCAGCTGTGTGTTGGAGCAAGGCCGCGGCTGACGTGTGAGCCTAATTATGGCACGGAGAGGGAGACGGAGAGAGGGAGTCGAGGAGAAATGGAGGTGGGGAGAGGGGGGGGGGGGATAGAGTCACGCTCTGTGTGAGAAGGGCGTGGCTCGGTCATGCCGTGGGGGAGGACAGAGAGAGGGAGAGAAGGGATGTCTTTCCTCTGTGCTGGAAGTGCAAGGAACCATCAGGCCCCGCTGGCTCTGCTCCGCTCCGCTCGCATCAGATTAAAAAGTCTTTACCCCATCAAAGTTTTACTGCCTGTCTTTAAAGCAGAATAAAAGCTGGCTGGTGTTTAACCGCCACTCTCCCGCTCGTCGATCCCTCACATCTTCCCGCCCCACCCGTCGGTTTCCCCTGCCCGCTCTCGGTCTGTCTGGTTTGTGGTCTGTCTGCATTCCTGGGGTCCCCTTTCATGTTTTTTTTCCCCTCCGTCTAACCCTGCTCTTCCGTCCCGCTCTGCTCTGTTCAGGTGTCCGTCTGCTGTACGCCAACAACAGAGTTCCGGTTCTCCAGAGGTGCGTGGCGCCGAGGGACCTCGTGTCCCCGGGTCACCGGGCTCAAGACGGAGCCAGGAAAGCGGCGACGAGAGAGTCTGAGGAGGGACTGTGCATGCCTCCCACTCTGACGCCATCAAAGGAGTTCCTGGAGGAAAAGGTCGGCCTGGGCTTCGGAGCTGCCAGAAAACGCCCGCTCATCAAGGAAGAGCAGGACGACTCGGAGGAAGGGGAGCGGGAGAAGAGAGCCAAGCTTTCTACTGGTGAGAACTTCAGAAACGTGCCGTCTCACTCGCACTTCCACCTCCCATTTCTTTCTGTCTCCTTTTGCTGCAACTTTGATACTCCAGGCTTTTTCCCTGTTTGAAAAAATAATAATAAAAAATAAATAAATCAATAAATAAATCAATCCTGCCTTGAAGCTACAAGGCAGACTTTTCTGTAAATTCAATCAAAGTCACATTAGATCCAGTCTGTCATAGTGAGTTTTTTTCTGTTTGTTTTGCTGGTGATATGGCTCTCTGCCCAGGGTGGCACATTCTCCAAGGCTCTTCAGTGAAATTAAGAAATGTGTCAGACTCAATGATAAGCATGTGGAGAATCTTTTGTCAATAAAAACAAAATCTGCGGTGGTTTCTGAAATGGGCGATACGGCTCAGTGCCCAGGGCAGCATGACTTTAGGGGCGACCAAGCGCTTAAAAGCAATTCATTTTTTAACTAATTAATTTTGTTTTATTTTTACGCTATTTGTCAGTTAGGTTCCAAATGCTTACTTATTGCGTGGCCAATAAAAACTGAACCCGCACCTCGTATGCACTTTGTTAGTATTGCGTTAAGTTCCTGTCTGGTTTCCATCTTCCGATTCTGTGTTTCAGGAAGCAGCTGTTTACAATTTTTTTCCGTTTTTTTTTTTTTTTCTCCAAATCTGCCCGACAAGCTCTTGTATACTTAATCAAAATCATATTGTCTGTCGAATATTGAACAATCACAGTTGGCTTGCTTACTTTTGTCTTGTAAATTTACTGTAAACCACAATTTATCTACATTCCTAAAACATTCCATTACTTCCTGATGAGAAAAGGAATAGTCACTGTTTTGTTTTTTGTTTTTACTTTTCTGTAATTACCTGCTTTTAATCGCATTCGCCCTTCTCGAGCAACTTGCATAAATAAGGCTGCAGCAAAACATTCAAAGTGAATGTGACCGACCCCCCTGAATGTAAAATTTTGCAATTTGAGAAAAAAAAAAATCTCCGGTTAGTTTGAGACGGAAGTCAAATAAATTTGTCAGGATGTCTCAAAAGTTCCCCTTCTGTCACATTTTTTTTTTTTTTTACAAATGCGGTCTGAACAGCTTGATTCCTGTGCCTCTTGTGACGCAATCGACACACGAGTAAACATAGCTGAGTTACCTGGGAGCCCGCAAAAAAAGCTTTGTAAAATTTCACAGTGGAACCCAAAACTTTCTTATCATTCTGTGTTTTTAAAGTCGTCGTATGTTTGATGGTTGAAAAAAAAATAAAAAAAATAGACCACTGGATACCGTCTTTAACCCCAGCACCACCACCCGCCCCCTCCTCTTCCCACTCACTGTCATGCGCTTCGCTCTGTGTGGCAGCCTGCTCCGAGGGGCGTTTAATCCTCCTTCCCTTTGAGCGGAGAGCGCGCAAGAGAAGCGAGGAAGAGGGACAGCCATTCTTTCTCGCTTCTCTTTCAGCTCTGCTGTTCCTCCGCTGTGCTTACCCGCCCTCTTCAAAGCTGCTCTTTTTTTTCCCTTTCTCTTTTCATCTCGCTTTTTTTTTCTGCCTCATCTGTTTGGGTTTCCTTTTTTTTTTTTTCCTTTTTCGTCTGGCATGCAGTATCGTGCTTGCTCTCCTCGGCACTGGCAGACAAGTCAAACACCCATCCCTTGTGAATTTCGGATTGGAGCAGCCAGACTCGGCTTCTTTGGTCTTTATTGGTTTGTTTCTCCCTCGTTTCTTTCCTCCACTCCTCTGTCTGTCGTCCTTCTTCCCTCCCTCCCTTCCTTCCTGCATGAATATTAAACACGAGGCTCACATCGTTGTCATTAATGCTGTTTTGCTGGCACTCTTGAGCTCGCGTGCAGCACTGCTCAAGGCGCTTGCAAGGCGAGACTGAACGACGCACGTTTTGTCGGCAGATGAGTGCGAGCAGGCCAGTCCCGACGAAGATGACGACGATGACGAGGTGCGAAAGCTCAAAGTCCGCATTGAGCTCAAGGGGCTGCGCCTCAGCAAGCCCGCGGCGTCACCCGACGGCTCCCAGTTCAAGCAGGAGAGGCCCTGGCCCCTGCCTCGCACGGGAAACCCGGCACAGACTCCGCGGGAGCGCAAGATCCGGGCGGCCGAGCCCGAGGACCGGGCCGCGGCGCAGAGGAACGACATCAACAGGAAGTGGGGCTGCGAGAAGCTACCTAATGGTAAGAGCGAACCACCAGACGCGCTAACCGCCGCCTTTTATTCTCCGAGTTCAGCTAGGGTAACGGAAATCTATCTTTGGCTCACGTTTCACTTTCTTGTTGAGCAGGCTGTCTTTAGGGGATTTCCCGAGAGCAGTCAGAGAGGCAGGGGGTGTGGGAGCGGTGGGGCAGAGGAAACGGCTCGGGGGACTCTTCCTCCTGCCAGCCAGAAGGGTTGAAGGGGTCTGGGGACCACAGGCTGAAATGTACAAGCCACAACCCCCCTCCACACACACACACACACACACACACACACACTCTTTATTAAATGTTCAACTGGTCTGCGTCAAGCTCTGTGAGGAGGATGAAAGGGAGGAAGTGGTCGGCGGAGATGCGCAGGTGCGCTGTGACTAATGTGTGATCAGAGATTTTTTTTTTTTCCTCTCGAGACCAGTCAGTCACAAGAAGCACTGAATGGGGGATTTATTGGTGCGTGCTGTTGGAGGGGATGGCTGTTCTCATTATAACTGAGGGTTTTCCCTTATTCTTGTGCTGAAACGGGAAGCTGAACGTGGAGAGCAACTATATATGTGGGGGGGAAAAAAAAAACGTAACTTCGCACAAAAACAGCCAATAAGCCTTGATTATCATTTCTGTAAAACATTTTTAGACATCATCACCTTGGCAGCAAATGGGTTTTGCCAATTGTGTGGGTGTGCGTTTCCTTACCATGAGAAACCCAACACTGTTAAACTATTTAAACCGTCATTAATGATGTGACTACTCAAGGTTTTCCTTCTAGCGTGCTGATGTGCAAAGAATTTCTCTATTTTCTCAACTTTATCTACAAATGAAGGATTTGGTGGAATTTAAAACTTGCCAAACAAAAGTTGCGCGGCGGCATGAGTCAGACCGCAGACGCTGATAATAGCTCGTGTTTCTGATTAAGATGTCTCGAGGTGTTTGGATTTTTCTGCTCGCACTCGCAGAGTTTGTTGAATAGCCCGGCGTGCCCTTGCTGCAGGAAATAAGTGCAGACGTCGCTTTGTGATTCCACTGCGAGCAACACAAACGCTTACAGCTACACAGTGGTAAAACCTTTGTGAAGAAACATAGTGGTGGCAGTGTCATGCTGCGGGGCATGCACAAACATTTGACCTGTCATGCACATGGAGCTAATTCAGATGATTGCGATTTCTAGGTTTTTAGGACGAGATCTTCTCAAATGGAAAATGTTTGGTACAACGCAGAGTATTTCTTTTTCTTTATTAGTCATGTTTTTTGTTGTTGTTGTTGTTGTTGTTGTTTTGTTTTTCCTTTGATTTTAATATCATTGAAGTCGGGCCACAAACATCCCGCAACTTTTTACCCAACAGAGACGAACACCCAGTCATCAAACTTGGCTAAAGGCGGCAAGGATTTTAGAAGAAGCTTCTAATTTTTGTTTCTGTTTGTGCTGCTTCATCATGGAAAATCCTAATAAAACACATTTGAGTTTGTTGTAACATCAATAAAGTGAAAACAAAAAGGATGTGAAGAATTTCTCTTTGTATTTTTTTTTTTTTGTTGTTGTAATTGGTATTTTTTTCTTCTTGGCTGGGTAGACTCGTGTGCTCCCAGACAGCTCACAGTGCTCATTAATAAACCAGCAGCCTGTCGGAGACGGCCTTGCAGTACCTTTCTGTCCTCCTCCTCCTCCTCCTCTTCCTCCACCAGCTCTTACTCCCTGTTCTCCCTCTGCTCCCGTTCCAGGAGTAGCTGCTCCCGCCCTTCCCCCCAGCCAGCCGAAGGACAGGCCGCACCAGCCGAGCCTCTTCTCAGGTGACCGCGGCCTTAAGGAGCCGAAGAGGGGGCCCCCGTCGCCGGCCCCGGAGCTCTGCGTGGGAGGCGTCCCTCCCCTCAAACCCCGTCGCCATAGTGACACGGACAAACCCAAGGGCAAGCGGCCATGCAAGACCAAGCACACGGGCCAGCGAGACCGAGAGAGGGAGCGGGAGAAGAGGAAAGAGGCCGCGCCCACCAGCCCCGGCCAGCGCTCGGCGCCTGATCTGGGATCGGCCGAGGACGACAAGGTGAGCGTTGATGGGGGGGGGGGGGGGGTCGGGCTGCGATGCGGCCGTCTGGATGTTTTGCGGCAGCGGAGTGCGTTTCTGTATGCCTGTCGGCGCCTCGCATTATGCAGCTGGGGAAGGGAGGGAGGGACAGAGGAAGGAAGTATGTTTACAATGTTTAGAGGGCTGCGGGAGCTTTGACCTCCCCGTGCCCTTTGCGACTCCCTGAGGAGGCCCCGCTCGCTCGCTCGCTCGTGTTTGTGTGCGCGCTTCTCTCTGGCCTTAATTGTCGAGCGTGTGTCATCTGTGCTATGTTTTTTGTGTGTGTGTGTGTGTGTGTGTTGTTTTTTTTTTTTTTTGCGTGTGAGCCAGCGATGTGAGAGTCCTGCATGTTGGTGAGCATTCCTGACAACAAAACCCTGGAGCAATTATGCATCTCGCTGCGTCCTGAGTGAGTGTGAGGAATGTGGCAGCCATGGTGGAGCACATGACGCTCATAAGGAGGAGGAAGAGGAGGGGAGGGGAAAGGAGCAGAAGGGAAAATCGAGGGAAAAAAAAGAGGAGTCTAGGCGCTTTCTTTCTTTCTTTTTTTTTTTTTTTTTTTTTTTTTCGCCTGTGCTGCTTCCGTCCCCCCTGCTCCTCCTCAGGCTGACAGCTGCTCCGACATGGAATTCCACGGAGAGGGCGACGCGCCGCTCGCACGCACTCACACAAGAACGGGCAGGCAGCTCCCTCTGCTCTGTGAGGGCTCTGCGATTAAAGGAAAGGGGCATGGCGGCCTTTAGCGTTCAGGGTGTGAACGCTCGCTGTGAAAGATGTCTTTTTTTTCTCTCTCTCTCTCTCTCTGCCATTAAGGGACGATGTAACCTCCAAACGCAATTTAGAAAAGTCTTGAAAGCTTCAGAGGTTGGGGCTACAAAACTTGTAGTTTTTTTTTTTTTTTAAATAAAATGTCATGCTGTGGCTACTTGTTTTTTTTTATTATTATTCTTTTGTTTTTGTATTTCACACACATATGCAGAATTCTCTTTACATTTCTGTGGTTTCGTCCATGTGTCCTTGAGTGTCCCTCACACTTTCCTCTCCTCGTCTCCCGTCAGCCGGCCGAGCAGCGCAGCGCTCCGAGGAAGAGAGCCGCCTCTCCTAATCATTATCCCTGCTCTCCGCTGAAGCCCTGCTCCCCCGCCGCACTCTGCCCGCCCGCCCTGCTGCCCCAGGCGAATGTCAGAGCTCCGCCGGAGGTGCCGCCGGGGCTGCACAGGACCCCCCCCCTGGAGACCGCCGCCGTGCGCCCCATCCCGCCGGAGGCTCGGCGGCTGATCGTGAACAAGAACGCCGGCGAGACTCTGCTTCAGAGAGCGGCGCGGCTCGGATACGAGGTAACACGCTTCACTTGGCTCATCTTCCCTCCTTATCTTTCTCTTGCTCTTTCTTTTTTTTTTTTTCTTCTTCTTCCACGTTTTACGCTCTTACACTTCATCTCCCCCGAATCTCGGCCCTCTTTTCTTAAATTGAACTCATTTTCTTCCCCGACTGTTCCTTTCTACGACTCCGGCAGACGCTACTCTGGATTTTTATATAATATATAAATTTATTTATTTATTTTTGAGAATCCTTTCTCTCTCACACATCTCCAATACTACCTCTTTCTAGCTTCTTTTTTCATTTGCTTTTTTCTCTCATCTCACCTTTACTCACATTTTCTTCCTCACATGCACCATCTTATTACTCTTCTCGCCTGCTACTCTCCTCCTCTCTCTCAGGTTTCCACCGTCTCCCTCTCTCCCTCCCCCCTTCCTTTCCTCTCGACGCTCTCTTTCTCTTCCTCTCTTTGTGACTCAGATTGTCGTCGGCACCCCCCCCCCCCACCCTCTGGCCCTCCCTCCCTCCCTCTCCTCCTCCTCCTCACATGAGCACTGGCTCACACACAAACACGCCGCCGCCTCCCCTCCTCTCGCCTCGCACCGCTCTCACATCTCATTAATTCTCCGCGAGGCGAAGTGTGACACACACACATACACACACACACACACACGCGCGCGCACAGGCGCACGCGAATGAGCGCAGGCAGCATGAGGGATCGTTATACGGAGACGGATGCTCGCCAGCTTCTCTCCCTCGCTCTCTCTCCGGCATCGGGGAGGTTATTCCTCCGTCTTTGTGCGGAGCTGCCGATCATTCTTATTCCAGCGGCGCCACCAGGGGGGCGAAGGGGGCTACTTCTGCGTGTATCATCGCATGTAAAGACGAATTTAAGGCCAATATCCGTTCGTGTGAGTTGCAACATTTATTGATATTTTTATTTTTATTTTTTTCTCCTGATCCGGTCACCTGTGTTAAAACTTTCTCACTCTCCCACTTATTCTCTGCACATTGTAAAGAAAATGGGGGAATGTGTGTGTTTTGGATGTTCCCCGTCTAATTTGAGGGTTCTTGGCACATCGCTGGGGTTGGCAGGTCTCACAAATTGATGCGGCTCATGTCGTTCCTCTACTTTATTTTAATAGCGCCCGACCACAGTCTGTGTGGTTTGTTTGTTTGTTTGTTTTTTAGAACATCTGTGGAGTGTAGCTTGATCCCGTCCAAATTTGAGTTTCAGATGCAGATTTCTCAAAGTTGCTTTCCAGTGGTTTCCTTTTCGCATGTTTGACTGCCATCCCTTTCACAAACCTCTTCCATATGCGTCTTGAATTAGCCGTAGAGTTCTGGAGTTCTGCTCAAACGTGCTCCTGCGGCCGTGCAAAACAAAAGCAAAGGCCTTTGAAGGTGGTGTTGGATTACCCATGAAGAAAGAGAGGGGGGGACGCGTAGGAGGGGACTCAGGAGATGGACGTACCTGAAAGTACGTGCGGAAGGAAGCTGGTGTTCGGGAGGGCGGGTGTCATCTTAACTCACGACGCTTCCTCACAAAATGGCAGAATAAATAAAAAAACTGACCGTGAGACGTTCTGAAGGTGGCAGAACGCATATATAACAGGAGTCAATTTTTACAATAACGTCTTGCTACGTGCTCTATAAATCGCAAGACAGCGATGCAAGTCAGCATCGACAGGACATGCAAAGAAGCAATAGAAAACTTGCTCACGGCACAATTGAGACAGCTATTTAAAACATAATTGTCAAGTGCTCAGCCTCCCCCTCAGGGCTATGACGCCCTGGGCAGTGAGCCATATCGACCTCATCTGCTCCCATGTGTGTTTGCGTGCGTTAATGGGGGAGGGGGGGGGGGTTCAGTGGAAAACCAGTATCTTTGTGCCACGCTCGTTCCTGCCTTGCTTTATAGTTGCGCATGTTAGTTGGACACATTTATGGTGATGAGGGAAGTGTGTGCGGGTGATTATGTGTGTGAGGCTGAATGGGAGAGAGCAGGAGTGTGAATGAGAGGTAAGCACTGGGAGTATAATCGCGTTCTAATGGCCCTCTAATGTGCCGTGGTGACTGTGGTTAGCAGCGGCGGCGGCTGTTTTTCTCCCTGGCTTTCCGAGCGCGCGCGCGGAGCGCACACACACACTCGCGCGCGCTCGCGCACACACACAGAGTCGGGACGCAGCGCAGCAACAGCAGCAGCAGGGCTCAGTCAGCCGTGCTCGAGTGAAGCTGGCTCGTCTCTCTGATTTATGCGTCTCTCTCGAACGTTTTTTTCCCTCCCTCTCCTATATTTTTTCCTCCCCTCCTCTCCCGCTTCGCACTGCCCCCCCGCAGTCCCCCCGTCCCCTCACCCCCTTCCACCTCCTCCCCCTCTTCCCTTTCTGCGCTCCTCGTGCGGAGAGGCAAAGCGAGGAGAGGGAGGCGGAGAGGGGGAGGGGAGGAGAAAACCTGAGACTACACAAACAAGGCGCTGACCGCTGCGCAAACAACACCGCCGCCCCCCCTCTTCCCTTCCTCCCACCCTTTCTTTCTTCTTTCTTTCTTTCTTTCTCTCTTTCTTTTTCGTTCTCTCTCTTTCCCCCCCCCTTCGCTCAGGAAGCTCGTCTCTCACTGCCTGTGTGAGATAAGCCCGGGGCAGGCCCCTGGGGCTCCCACGCACACGCTTACACACACGCGCGCGCGCACACACACACACACAGACACACACACACACACACACACACACACACAGACAGAGAGACAGTGCGCATACAGAGACACACACCAGTTTATGCATTCTGTCTTTCCTACACACACACACACACACACATCCACGCAGACACTCGCAAGCCTGTAGCTGCACAGAGCGCTTGTCTCTCACTGGTGTTTTAGCGCCGCGAGCTCCGGGCTTATCACACGCAGGCAGAGAGATACGAGGGCCTGCGAGACGGAGGCGCACACACACACACACACACACACACACACACACACACACACCACACACACACACACACACACACACACACACACACACAGACACGGCTCACATGCTGATTATGAAGCATGCAAGGAAATATGCGGAGAGAAACACCCGCTCTGACCCAATAAGCAGACGCACAGACTTCCCTGACGTGTTCCTCTCCATATGCTACACGGAGAGACGACTCTTCTCCTCCGCGCTCGCTGCTGCCGCCGCCACTGTCGCTGTCGCACACCCACACAAACTCGCATGCGCGCACACATGGACTCACAGAGCTGCGCGTTAAGCGTTTAGAATAACTCCGTGCACGGACGTACGCACGCGGACTAAAAAAAAAAAAAGCGGGGATGGAGAAGCAGGGCTTGTTGGCTCAGGCGTCCCTTTTGTGTGAAAACCTGTACACGCAGCAGAACGCAAGAATTGTCGCGCGTGCGTGCGTCAACCCAGCGCGCTCAGTGCAGCTCTCGAGCCCCCCCCCCCCCCCCCCTCCCGGCACCGTGCATATTTCATGTTCATTTAGTTTCGCAATCCGTGCCTCTGCACATGAAAGCCCACTCTCTCTGCCTTCCTTCCTCCCTCGCTCTCTCGCTCGCCTTTTATTCTCGCCGCTCTGCCTGCCTCGCTCGCTGAGCATTTGAAATGCTAATGAGGAGAGATTCTGCGGATGTCTTCATCCCTCTCGCGGCGCTGATCGGGGGCCCCTCAGCTCTGCCCGCTGAAGGCTCAGATAAAGGTGCAATCTGTCATTTATTCTCCTCCGGTGAATCGCTTCAGAGCTCGGCTGTCAGATCGATGCGATCCAAGCAGAAGACAAAAGTTCGGATTCACCTGAAGCGCCCCGTCGGACCGGCTTTCTGTGACGGCGAAACTTTGAAGGGAAGTCTGCGCAGTGGCGGGGTTTGGTTAGTGTCGAAAGGCGCAATTACTTCAAAGGTCATCCGATTGACGGCAGATGGTCTGATCTGAAGGAGTATGGAGGACAGTCTGCCGTAAGAAGGCTTTAAGAAAGTTAATATTTTAGAATCTAAAATAAAATACAACTGCATTACTGTTAGAAAGGTTTTAAGCATTTTTAAAGAAAGTTCCCTCTTGCTGAATGGAGTGTAGGTAATAACCCGGTTCTGCCCCTCCCCCACCTGTTACTGCACACTGCAAATGAGACTGCCGCACTTTCAGGAAAACCGAATTTTGCTCTTCTGACATATAATCGGTCATAAAAAAAAATAAAAAAAACACTCAGATGGCAAAGGCGAGCCCTTCTCTGACCTGCTGCTGTAAATCATGGATCATACTAGCTGCGCGTGCGATCGCTAAAAAAACCCCAAAACAATGAAACCAACGTCTCAGAAATCAAAGGACGCACAGAGAGAAACTCTGCATAGTCTGAACAGAAAATAGGTGTAAGACGTCGTTCCTTTGAAATGGTGAGCACGTCAGCGGTCGCGTTAGTTTTCTGTTTTCTACTGAAGGAACTACCCTCTGCTGAAGTCCAGTCTTGTTTTTGCAGTAATTCGGAGCTTCTCGTGCGTATGCGCGAAAGAGCCCATGGTCATCCTGGTTTGTTTTGGCCCTGAATCCCCCTGCCAGCTGCTTTCACTGACAGCTTGTCATGGCTGCATCGCAGCATTGAGCCCGGGAAGCCTACCCAGCCCACTCCCATCCCCCCTCTGTGTCGACTGTTGTGGGACCGTGACTAACTTGCTCAGCGGCTCAGAGGAGAGCTGACTCGAACACCCCCCCCCCCCCTCCGCTCTAACAAGAGCTGATGAAAAGCAGTCTAAATTTATGTTTTGTGCGTTTTTGCGAAAGAGTCGACTGCTGAAAAACAAAACCCAACATATTATTCGTACCTCTCATTTTCAGTGTGTAGATAGATGAGAGTTTCCTCAGGTAGCTTTGACTCTCGCCCACTTGTTGCTGCACACTGCTGGCCGGCTGGCAGAAACCCCCCGGCCCTCCCGAAAAACAGCTGCTTAGATATAAATGAGTGTGTTTGGGTTGTGAGAAATACAGTCGTGAGTAGAAGCTAAAGGGCAACACTCATTACCATTTCCGACATGAGCAGCTTGTGTTCAGCGGCCTGGACCCCTGAGCAGATAGCCCAACTAATTTAACCAGCCATGACAAGCTGTCAGCTTTTTATACTCCAGCGAGAAGTAGAACAACAAAAGGGACAATATTTGGTGCAACACGCACTACAACACCGCTGCTAAATTTCGGGACTATTTATAGTTGGACAACAGCCATTCCGATCATTTTCCATCTTAAATCAATGCTCATCTAGTTTCCTTTTCGTCAGTGTTTGTAGTTTGCATGTGCAGACTGGTCCTTGGCTCTTGTAGTTATTTATGTGCAGACAGAAATGTGAATGTTTGAACTGCACAGATTAAAGGCAGTCCTGCTGCAGACAAGCCAGAGCTGTACTCGTGGAATTGGCTGCAACGGAAGACCTTTACTCACTTTCACTGTCTATCCAGATCATAGGACAGCATTTATTTATTTTTTTACTTGGGTTTTCCTCATATCTATATGGCATTCCAATTTCATTACAATTTTGTATGTTTCTGTATTACAGATAAGCGACTGTAACAGCATAAATCCCTTTGGGAATTGTGTTTCCTGGTGGGAATTTTTAACAATGCAGCCGCAAAGTGATTGTTTAAAAGCCTTCTGCTGCCATCACCTTATTTCACTGACTTTTACGTGCTGGGGTTTAATATTAGTAAGACTCTGATACTAATAATCGACTTATTTTTTTAATTTTATTTTTAAAATCGAGCCTGCAAATGATTTTATTCGGACTAAAGCAAGCCCTTTGAACAACGAGGCTGCACAGATTAATTTGTTTTCAGAGCCGGGCTCAAGAGGCCATTCAAAGAACTTAAATGGATTTTTTTTTTGTTTCTTCTCCACTTTGGTGTTTGCTTCGTTTTCATTACCCCGAAGTCGCTGCCGAGCGTCGACATGGAAACGTCCAAACAGGCTTATACCTGGGAGCTGGAAAGTTGGCGAGCAACCAGGTTTAGCAGTCAGCAAGCTGTCATCCCGAGCTTTCACCAACTTCTTTTTGTTTTTTTGTTTTATTTTTGCCTCAGTGGCTGTCTGACGTGCCACCAGAACAGACAGTGACTCATATTAGGCCCCTTGAATCACTCGTTTTGCATGTGGATGAGGGGGAATACGTGGCGCAAATTACTGCTTGAAAAGGAGGGCATTTATCACGGCAGCCAGAGGTGACTTTTCTCTCTCCCTCCCCACCCTCCACCACCCCACGCACCCCCGCTCCCCTCCCCCCTCCGCGCACACTTTTCTCCCCTTTTCCTTCTCAGCTTTGTTAATAGAATCTGAGTGGCTCAGTGTTAGATTAATTAACTGTGAGATCATCATCAGCGGCGGCAGCGGCAGCGCCTTCAGTCGCACTGAATCCTCACCCCACCCACACGTTTCACTTTTCCGTGCACGCACCAACTTTCCTTTTCGCCGGAAAACTCCAGTCTGGCAGATTCGCTCATGCATCACCTACACATGTGACACGCATCCAACGCAGGCAGCGCCGGAAGGGGTTAAACGTCTGAGTGATGCATTGATTGCAGGGGAGCGCGGGGAAGCATTCTAGAGAGGGAGATTAGAGGACGGAGCGCGAGAGAAGAGAATAGAGGAAGCAGCGGAGGGGAGGTGGGGGGGGAGCTTGTCTCGTTTTACTGCGGAGGAGTGTGTGTGTGTGTGTGTTTGCGTGTGTGTGTGTGTGTGCGTGTGTGTGTGTGTGCTCGCGTCTGGCGGGAAGCCGGGGCTTTCGTGCTAAGCTCCTCGCTCTCTCCCAGCGATATTAAACACGGCTCCGGAGGTTTAGCGCTGCGCCTCCTCCACAGCCACACGCGTCAGCAGCACAGAAACACACACACACACTTTGGCACGCTGCATATCAACACTCCCTAGCCGTCAGTCTCTCTAACACTTGCTCTCACTCTTGCGCACACACACACACGCACACAACACACAACACATGCATAGAGCGAGTGGAATCCCCCAGAGGGGAGCTTCGGCACAGCGCTCCTGAATCTCTCTCCAGCAGGCAAACAGAGTGTTGGCAGCGAGAGAAAACCAGTTGGAGCGTCTTCCCACCCTCCCCTCGTTTCTCCACGTTCACTCTCACTCGCTCACTATTTTCTACCACTCCGGATTTCCACTTCTATCTCTTCTTCTTCGGCATCATCTTCCCGCCCTGGTTTCACTCCCCTCACACACACGCACACACACGCACACACACCCCACCCTTTCATCTCTTGTTATTATCAGCTGTGACCCCAAAGGACGGCCTCGGCAGATTTCCTCCACGGATTCATTCATCTGTCATCTGCCGGGTTGCGCTGCCTCTCGTCCCCTCCGTCCTCTGCTCGTCCCTCCCGTCCATCGGCCCGTTTTCTCTCTCAACTACCGTTTTTTTTTCCACCCTCCAAGCGCTGAAAGGGTGGGGAGGGGCAGCGCGATAAACACTTGGACTTAGATGGCTGGCCAGAATTAGCATAGAAATGGAGGCTTGGTGTCGTCTACCCAGGTTCAGATGAGCCGCTTTGGCTCCCCACGGCAACAGGACCGCTTGCAGAACGGAGTATGAATGCATCTGGATAAACGAGCCTTGCATTCACATGCATATATAAATATTTAATAACGGAGCGTTTTTTTTAGGATCCAGAAACACGGCGGGGGTGTGGAGGAAGGCCATTTAGAAATAGTCGGATTTTCGCATCTTTTTCTGTACTTTGTGTAAATTTCCAAGGTGAGTTAAAAAAAAAAAAACACCGAAAACTAAATCCGCTCACAGCCGTCACCCCCACCAAATTTGCTCTTTGTTTTTACTCATCTGCTCTAAATAAAAAAGTTCTCACTGTTTTATTTTATAAATGACATCAGATGAACGTTAGGTTACCAACTGTCTTAAATTTTTCTCTGATTGTTTTCCAAATCTTATGAAGTTTAACGTCTGGATAAGGCCTTTGCTTCATTTCTCACGTCAGACCTTTTCTTTTTGTTTTTGTTTTTCTTTATCAATTGTTGCAGACACTGACAGAAGACACACACATTTGGACTCACTTAAAAAACAAAATTAAAGAAAAATGAAAAAGGAGTAATTGATCTGCTTTTGGTCTGCAGACCTTCCTGGATCAAGGTTTTACTTTAAACTTGTAGTTCAGAGTACTTAAGCCTCTATTTTAAGTTATCACAAACAATATAAAGGCGTCACAGTTCACAAAGTGTGCTTCAAAGAATCTGTTTATTGTTGAATAATCCGCTCCAGATTTAACCCTAACAGTTTGTTACGGGTTTTGAAACTGACCTGAGCTAAGTTGATCCAGATGCCTACAAAGATCAGTGGAACAACCCAGCACCCCACCGCCGAACAGGAATCCAGCTCGTTGTCTCACGACTGGTGTTTTTTTTTTTTTTTTATAATGAGAGAGGCGTTAAAACTTATGAGAAACTTGTCATTTCACAGCGGAAAATTCGCGGGAACCACGATCTGTCCTTTTAGTCGACACGGATTTGTTCAGGAAGCAGCACAGCTCGGCTGTTACTGCAGCAGCAGGAGGTTCCGTTTTCCCCACCGCCAGTCCCAGCTGCACGTTTCTGCCTCACAGAACAAAAAAAAAAAAAAAAACATCTCAACTTATTTGTAACTCCTAAGCTAATCAGTGGCTGCGTATAAGTGCGTTTGCGCTTTCACGGCGCACAAAAAGACGCTGGTCTTTGGCGCAAGCATATTCAGTGGTTTGTGGAGAGGATCTGTGATTGCATGGAAAACAGACAAAATTCCTGTAAATCTGCTTCAGTTTTTTTTCAGCTTTAATTTGGGAGTTTAATGTATGACTTACATGTCTAGTACAAAAAAAACAGCATTTATGCTTATTGAAATCACTTTAAGAATGTGCAGCTCGGCAGGCTGCATGTTAACGGCGTAGAAATGACCCAAGCAGACCTTGTATCCACACGCTGCCCTGCAGCTTCCTGTCTCTCCGTTTCCTCTCTGCCTAATGGCGGCAGACGCTGCTCCCGTCCAATAAAGACCATTCTGACTACTTAGCGCCGGACGCCCAACTGTCACAGCCTTAGACCAGAGAAAACGCTTCCAGCTCTTAAGCGCCTCCATCAAATCTCTTTGTTCCGCTTCCATTATGCCGCGCTCGGAGCCCAGCCATTGTAGCTGGCTGCCACGACGGCGTCCGGGCCCCAATCACGCTGCACACACAAACACAAGCGCTCGCGCGCGCACACATACACACCCACACACACACACACACACACTCGTACGTGCGTGAGCAGAATCTGGCAGGCAGAGCGCAGTTGAGTCACTCTCGGGCTCCTCGATGCGTTTGGCGCCAGCTCCGGTATTATGGAGCGTTTGTGCGCCTCTGCGTATGTTTGTCCGGCACAAGAGCACACTCAGTTCTTCCTCTCCCGTCATTCCTCTCCCACAGGAACCGTAAAGGGGAAAGGCTGTGTCTGCTCGTGTGTATTCTTTGTCATCACGCGTAGAGTAAACACCCTCTCGCGCTGAAAAGCGGCTCACCTTTTTTTTTTTTTTTTGTCGTCTCTCTCAGGAGGTGGTGCTGTACTGCCTGGAGAACAGAGTCTGCGAGGTCAACCACAGAGACTACGCGGGCTACTGCGCACTCCACGAGGCGTGCGCCCGGGGCTGGCTCAGCATCGTTCAACATCTGCTGGATTATGGCGCCGACATCAACTGCAGCGCGCAGGACGGGACCAGGTATATAAAAAAAAGAAACGCTTCCTCTCTCTCTCTTTCTCTCTCTGTCTCTCTCTCTCTCTCTCTCTCTCTCTCTCTCTCTCTCTCTCTCTCTCTCTCTCTCTCTCTCTCTCTCTCTCTCTCTCTCTCTCACACACACACACACATTCCCCTTCAGTGTTTTCAGTGCCTATTCTGAAACAACTGTAGCTCTGTCAGAGTAGATGGTGAGTATATAGGCAAATTATATATAGCTCTAGACTTTAACTGGGCTCTTTCATTGGCTGCATACATTTTGATTAAGATTATTTTAATGTTGCTATAGCTACAAGTTAAAGGTCATGAACCTTTAAAGTCTTTCCTCCTTCAGGTGCTGTACTGGGTCAGAGTTATCAAGTAAATTTGTAATGCAGTCCATCTCAGTCTGTGTTTTTAAAAAAAATAAACATTTTGAGTAAATTCAGACTCTGTTTTTCTGTATCGGATTGGCATCGGCCGATACTAAACCTCAGATATCTGTATCGGTATCGGAAATGAGAGAGTGGATTTTTGCATCTTCGTTATATTTAAGCGTATCTGAGTAAAGTGGGGTAAAGACAAAATGCAGAAAAGGACAGGGCTTATTAAAAGCAAACGTAATTTTCAGATTAAATAGTTTTAAACTGGAATAAATAAGGTGTATGTTATGGGGACAAGGCAGGCTGAAGGAGCATAAATATTAATGACACATGCTGTAATTTCCCACCAAACCCCCTCTGATCCCGTGTAACCTCCGCCTGTGCATCATTGTGTTTAGACCCATCCACGACGCTGTGGAGAACGACCACCTGGACGTGGTGCGGGTCCTGCTGTCGTACGGAGCCGACCCCACTCTGGCCACGTATGCTGGCCGCACCCTGCTGAAAATGACCCGCAGTGACAGCATGGAGCGTTTCCTCTCTGGTGAGTGGTTTGCATTTTCAAACAAAACTCTAGTGTAAGGTTATTAATGTTCCAAGATAAAGGGAGCACGCAATGTGTATGTGGACATTTTTCTAAACTGACCTCATTGTTTCCGGACCTTTTTTCTTCTTCTCTAGTCTGAACAGACTGGGATCAGAAATCAAACACCTTTAGTTTAATTTAAATGAGAATAATAGTCATTTCGGCTGCTGAGAGAAGAAGCCCGGGAGAGTGGCGTCAGGGTTAGGGCCGGGGGTAAACGGTTTAAAAGCTTGGTCACCAACTCTGTTCCCAGTGCCCCCCCCCATGCCTGCTCTCTCTGTTTGCTGTTCTTTCACTGCTCTGACCTCTGCTCAACCTGCTGGCAGGACTCCCTCTCTGTAAATCCTCCTCTTCCACCTCGGAGCAGCAGCAGCTCCACACGTCCATCTCTGTCATCTCATCTCCCCTCAGGCGCCCGCCTCCTCCGCTCCGCACTCCTCTCCCTCCCTCGGCCACCTGTTAGACAGGGATTCTCGGCTCGCCGGGGTGCGTGCTGCCGCCGCCTCTCGGCTCCTCTATCTGGTTACCTAGCAACGGCCACTGTGTTTGCTCGGCGTACGTGCAAAGGGGAAAAAAAAAAAAGGCTTCGCTTTGGCTGGAGAGCGCCTGTCGTTTCGCACGGCAGCCCCGCTGGAGTCTGACACGCTCTGTGTTTGGAGTTTGTGTGTGTGTTGCGAGGGCTCGTCTGGATGTTTATAGTTAAGTTGAGTCAACACGGCTCTGTGTGCGGGAGGAGAGGGAAATGAAATCATGTTCAGCTGCCTCGCTCCGCCTGAGCGCCGAACTAGTTACGACCCGTCGCGCGAGGGGGGGGGGAAGAAAAACGGACAGGTGGCGTTGTCGGCGTTGAATTTTGAGGCGACGGGATGGATCGATGTCGGCAGAGCTGGAGGAGAAGGAGCGAGCTGCGCGCCGCCCTCCCTCCACCTGGTCCCACTCATCTGGAGGCCGTTAATCCCTCCAAACACACGCCAGACGCCCCACGCCTCAGAGCTGGCACCGAGCCCGGCTCTCGCTCTGCAAATGTACGCGCGCGTGCTGAATACACACCGCGTTGCTTATCCAGCTCCCTCTGCTTGTTTGTTTCTCTCTCTCTCTCTGCTGTGTGTGTGCGCTCTCGCTCCGAGCGACTGTGTGTGGTTCTTGTTTGATTCCTGGCAGCCGTCTGTGGCCCCGCTCTGAACTGAGCCGGCTCTAACCCAGCAGAGACCGTCGCTCTCCTCCCCCGCCGTACAGCCCCTGGCCTCTGACCATCACCACCTCAAAACATTTCTCTGTTTGTTTTTCTTTTCACTCTCTCCCTCTCTCTCTCTTTCTTTCTCTCTCTCGACACTCCCTCTCCCCCTCTGTTTTACTGTGCTCTTTATCCATTTGTCTGCTGTAGTCTCCAAGGGCAATTGTATTTGCCTTGTTGCCTGTCCCCAGGCGCCCGGCTCTTGAATAACAGGCTTCTCCTCTCTCCACAGATTATTTTGCTGACCTTCAGGGCCGCTCAGATGACGATCCAGGGCTTTATTGGGAGTTCTATGGCAGTGCTGTGTGTGGTGAGTACTGATCAGCGCTCTGTCTGTCCCGTAATGCTTAAAAACGGTGTAGTTCTACCGTGAGGAACCTTTAATCTCCCCCTGGCCTTGGGTTGAGTGCGTTTCCACTCTGTCTGCAGGAACGTCGCTGCTTCAGTTTTGTCTCAAAACTCTGAAACTAGACCAACCCTCATCTCAGATGTACAGCAGTTACAGTTTACAACCTGAGTAAAGTCACTTCAAACTAAAACTGGGCGAACTCGACTATCGAGTGTGAGACAAAAGAAACACGCTTCTGTTGTTGGAAATAAAAATCTACAATTTTCAGCACTAAAACTGACAAATGTTTTAAAGCAATTACACTCTGCAACTTATGCGGAGTAACTTGAAAACTCATCGAAAGATTGATCTATTGAGATGCAGTCTTCTAAGGCAGCAGTTACACTGTGAAACAGAATTAAAATCTCTGAAGAACCTGAGGTAGTTATCCACATGTTTAAGTCCCTAAAACTGATCTGAGCGCCACGTTTGCTCTCTTTGAAGTCTCAGATGATCCATGCTTCATTGAACTAATTCAATCAATACATTTAGGCTGATCTTATTAACATAAACTCATGTTTAAAATTAGTTTCTGGGTTTAAATATTGCTGTCAAACAAAAAAATAGCAATTTCTCCCATAGCATTTTTAAAAACTATCTGAAATTATTTAGAAGTCCAAAAACAAAAAGATGAAAAAAAAAATCTCTTTGGTGCTTAATTTATAGACACAAACATCAGCAGAAACTACCGTGGGAGCTGGGAAAGGTTCTTGCCGTAGGAACACACCGTTTGCTCTGTCAGCAAACCTTTTCTAATCAAGGCGGCTTCTTTACGAGATCGATGATGACGGTGCTAACTCGTGTTGTTGTTTGCGTGTCAGAATCTGGCGAAGAAGGTGGTGTTTACAACATCCTGGCAGACGCCCCCGGCCCAGACAACGAGGACGAGGACGAGAAAAGGGAGGTGTTTGAGTTCGAGTTCTCTGACCGACCTCTGTTGCCGTGCTACAACATCCAGGTGTCCCTCTCCCAGGGGTGAGCTTTGATCTCGGAAGCAGACATCACTACTTATTTTTTATAGCCTCCGCCCGCCCTCATTCCTCAACTTCTCCCTCCCGCCCCTCTTTCAGACCAAGAAACTGGCTGCTGCTGTCCGACGTGCTCCGGCGCCTGCGCATGTCCGCCCGCGCCTTCCGACAAGCCTTCCCCCACATGGAGGTCGTGACGGTGGCCGAGGCCGAGTTCTACCGGCAGGCGTCCCTGTCGCAGCTCTTCTCCTGCCCGGAGGAGCTGGAGGGCTTCCACCCAGACAGCAAGGACCTGCTGGACCTGGTGGAAGACAGCGCGGAGCTGGCCGCTCTGCTGGGCTCAACACTGGAGTGTCTGGACGACCGCTGGGACCACCCCGCGGACAAACTCAAGGACAAAATGAAGGCGGCGGGCAGGCTGGCCTCATCCTGACCTTGTTCCTCACCGAGTGGCGTTTGCTTTAGAACCAATCAGAGGTTACAGATATGCCTTAGCGTGACCCTTAGTTCGCTCGGCTTCAGCCCGGTCCCGGACCAGCACTGGTGCACTGTACAGACAGACTGACCCACCGGCTGACTGGGCTACGGAAGCATTTCTCTCCGTTAACTAAGGATCGACACATTTCTGACTCAAGAGACTTAATGATGGTCTTATTTTTATAAATTAATATATGTATAAATAAATATATACAGTATATATAATATGGAGAGCTTTTGTTTTTTCCCCGTTTGTGATGTTGCTCACTGCTCCTCTAAAAGCTTTTTTTTTTTATTGAGCAGTCGTGCTTTCAGCAACTGAACGGAGTGTGTGAATGTACAGCGCACTGTGCATGTTTCATTGTACAGAATAGTTCTGAGGCTGTGCTGTTCAGTCTGATATTTGTGTTTATAGAAAGCACATGATGTCCATTTTTTTCTCCCCTCCCCTAGTTCTCAAACTTTAGTGCTCGCTTGAGCCTCAGGGGCTACTTTGTTGTAATTTTTTTTTTCCTTCTAAGTTTTCCTTTCAGGCTGTAATTTAAACGTTCGAAACTGCAAAACTGTTTGTATAATAAAGTTTTAAGATGGTGTTGATATTCCCCCTGTGGCACAGAGCTTGTATATAACGGGGAAGGCTACTGCAGTACGGTCATTTTTTTTTTTCTTTTTGCCTTTTTCCTCAGTGTGTTCATTTATTTTTGTTTTGTTTTAACTTTGTAATTAAAATATCCCATAATTTGTATTTATATTTTACAAAAGAAGTTGCTTTAAAATAAATATACAAACTGCAAGTTGAACCAAACTCCTGGTTTTTGTGTCATTCATTAATCTCGGATGTCAGCTTCTGATGCGTGTCAAAACCGCTTTTCATGCCTAATTACCCAGCATGTGACCGCGGTGTGAACGCGGTGCTATAGTGCCCCCTCTTGGAAAATGGACGCCTGGCAAGCTCTTGCCGCGGCCTTGAAAGAACGCCGCCGCCTCTCCTGCGGCGAGAAGCGGAATCTGTTGGTCTCACAGCGCCCCCTGGTGGACAGAGCCCAAAAACTAATTGGAAATTAGAATCCGGTGTCCAGAGTTAAAGGTTTAACAGCCTTTGATTTGGACCCAACAATCCATGTCAAATTACTTTATTAATTTAATTTTTTTTGTGTCTGTGTTGAAAACTTCTTAAGGTTTCAAATTTCGTACCACAAACCCAAACTGGTAGGACAATTTAAAAATAAATAAAATCCCCGAAATCCTTGAAGTTGAAGAGCTTTGTGACCGACTCGTGGGTTCATTGGACGTCTTCCAATCATCCACTCTGGATTTAACAGTGATTACGTCTCGAGTAATCCGTTTTCCTCCGTCATGACTTTAGGTCAAAGGTTGCAGCACTGAAAAACCTTTGAGGAGTGCACCGTCCCTCAGATGAAGTGGTTAGAATGCAAAACCCACGGGCGTAGATCCCGGGGAGGTCGAGGGCGTCCAAGAATGAATGTGGCGTGAAAATTTGCGTAAATATATGCCAACTTTTGACCTACTGTGAAAATGTGCGGCAGCCACGCAAACGTCCCGTGGACAATAAACTACAAAGCGTTTAAAACTTCCTCAAACACACCGAAGTCTGACTGCATTCAGTGTTGTTTTTCATAATTTTAATATTCAAATAAACTGAACTGCATTTACCCTCAGACAATAACTTAACACAAAATAAAAGGATGTGAAAACCTCACTCGCGTGTAATGATATTCAGGTTTTGCTTCATAAAGATGTAACGCATTGGTCTGTGCGCCGAAGCGCATGAAAAGCATCTGCGGGGTGATTTCATTCTGTCTGAAAAAGAAAAGGCGGGGTTGGATCAGCAGATTGACTCCAAACAGGTTTGATTATGCGGAAGGTGATCAAGGTGTGTATACAAGTAGCTGCGCAAAAGGCGTGCCGCGTAATTGCGGAGCGCTTTTTCTCTGACGAGAAGTTGCCAATCCAGGGACTCGGAGGGAGCGTGTGATCAGAGACCATACTGATGTGTTTAAATTGTCCGCGCTGATCACCCTGGTAACTGAGCACAACTTAAAGAAGGAGCCGTGCGTCACCGCAGTCATCCTTCAGTCGAGCAAAGCCCGCTTTGTGAATGCGCCTTTATGGAGCGAAAGCATCTCCTCTCTGCAAATACACAAGTTGTGGACATGATTTCTCTCGAAAAAACGTCCACATTCTCAAAGAACTGACACGCTGTCTGTCTTTAAATCTTGGCTGAACGCCCGACAGTTCAAACAGACATTTTGCACGTTTGAGTCTCTCTTTTTTAAATTTATTTCTTTAAATTGTATTTGTTGCGATGTGACCTTATGTGCTCCGAGAGCAGATTTAGAATAAAATTGAAATACTTACACTGCCACAAATAAGGACGATGCCATGGTTATTGCTGCAAGTCGTCGCAGACTTCCAGGCGTTCCTAATTTATATATGCATTTAAGGGTCTGGACAGGGCGGAGCAGCAGCTGCGCGCCATTTCCCCCCAATGTGGGACGGATAAAGAAAAGGTATGTGCGTACGTACATTACGGCAATTGCTGAACTCCTTGGTCAGCCTCAGTGAACACAAATGTTCAGACCTTTCACTGCAACTGCAAGACCAGCCATAAGTACAAAGACAGATGCTATTCCACTACTGCAAACACTGGGTTGAGACACGCTGTCTGTCTCAGACACAATCAGAGACACAATCCCCTCTGAAGGGCTAGTTCAAAGTAAAATACCTTTGATGGTAAACATGAGGCTTTTCCCTGAACTTCCAGATTGTGTTAAATGGGTCGCTTGGGTCTGGCACCATTACTTCCATTTTGTTTCCAGTTGAACTGTTGATTTTGAGAGAAAGTTCACTTTCAATTCTTTACTTTTACAAACCTGTAATATCCTAAGAATTATGCTTTTTACCTTTGGTATCTTGCATCAACATGGAGTCAACATGGTTTTTCTGAGTAAGTTTATTCACTCTTGCCGTATTTTAGTCCTTAAGAGAAATTTCAAGAAACGTCTCGTAGCTTCAGTAACTTACAGCTTGGCATCTTCTCCTGTTTGTCTGCTCCTCAATTTTGCTCCTCAAGTGGCACACATTATTCTTTCACAAAGAAGAAAGGAAGAAAAAAAGACGTTTACATGAATTCACAGTTTCACTTGCTTTCTTGGTTAATTAAGAATTAGGACAAAAAAACAAACAAACCTTTGTAAAGCCAAACAGCAACAACCAGAATACAACCACTTCCCATTGTTCCTGCCACAACCTGAAGTTCCAATTGACATTTGACCTTTAAATACCCCAATCTGCAGTTTACACAGCTGCATCTCATCAACTGCTTCACATTACATAAAGTCACTTAAGGCCCTGATAAAAGCCTCAGCTTGACAAGTAGAAAGTGTCTTAACTTCTCTTTCTATCACATTTTTCACTTAGCATTTCCCTTACAAAAGCAAACTGAATAATAAAAAAACATTGAAAGTAATGTAATTTTAAAAGATGTGATATTTAATAAATATGTGGAAAAACCCCCCAACTCTGAATATCTTTCTCAATTTTTGAGAAAAAAATTAGGTAGTAATCTTTGAGTATATTTATGTTTAAATGATAACAATTAAACACTTATGTTTCCAAAATCACCAGAAAAACTTCTGTGTATTCATCAACAATTTGAAGACATCGTATGCTGCACATGGGCAATAATTTTTCGGTTACATATTATTTGATGGGGTGTGCAACTTTATTTGCAAATAAAGTGCAAATAAAGTGAGGAGCTGGTTTGGATGAGTTGAAGAGATCTCACAGATCCTAAATTCAACATCCATACAAAATCTAACCAGTATTTAACGGTGCAGCAGTCAGATGGAGGTTCTTCGTTTTCCTTGAGTTCTGATCTAAACCTCAAAGGTTTGGGCCCGATTTGGGTTTTCTTTTTCATCTTTGTTTCAATTTTGTTTTTTATTCAACAATTAAAATTTCAAAACAAAAATACATAAAACTAAATGCTGTACCGGAAAGCTGTTGTCTTTTTGCTCTTTTCAATGTGGCCTTTGCCAGAAGTGGAAAAGCTGTACGTCCCCACAAGATGGCAGTAGACCACTGAATACTGGCAACAGGCTTTTCTCACTGGAAAAATGTGAAAAATGGAACCTAGAAACAATCTAACAACAGGAGAAATTGTTTTACTGTCTCTTTCTCGCTTTCTCAAAATGAAACACAAAGGCATTTGTGCAAAAGTTGGAGTTTTTAATGCTTGAATACTGAATTCTGCAGGAACGTTTGAATGAGGAACGTTCCTTCAGAACAACCAGCTGCGGTTTGCCTTCCTCAATCTGGATGGTGGTTCCTGTCCTGGTGCTACGGTCTGAATGTCTGGAGTCTAGACAATAATTTCAGAGTTGACAGAAAACAAAAACTGTTTCTTTTCATTTTTTCAATGTAGCCTTTGCCAAAAAGGCCTCATTGAGTGATTTTGTGTGGGCCCTGGCCAAAATTCAACAAAATTCAACAGACAGGAGGAGCTGATTGGTCAGATTACCATCTTGTGTTTTACAGCTTCAATTTATTTGGAGTTTGAATATTAGAGCCAGGTTACCATTCATTTACATATTAGTACCCAATATTAGTAGTGGGGTAATAATAATGCCCCATTACAGATGTTTGATGCCGATGTACGGTCGTTAAAACGTTTAAAACATCTTTCAATTTGAGATTTTATGAGAAATGTTAAGTACAGTACAAATTATTTCTCATAAAAATCAAGTCTTTTATCAGTTTCACATTAAATAAAACCACAAATGGCGAGGAGATTTTCCTCAGGCAAACTTGGCAACACCCATTCATTAAACTCAGCAAGACTTTTCAAAGAAAGTAAACAAGCTAAAAAAAATTTTCTGGGAAACAATTATTCCACATCTTAGGAAATCATATTTCTGGCAAAAATGCCGCACCCTTTCAATATTTCTGATGTAAAATGATCTACAGATTTCTTTAGATCATTATACATCTAACTACTTTGCATGTTAAGTTTGATTTAGATGGGAAAAGAATCTAAGTAAAAATGTTTGTGTTTTTAATGAAACAATTTTTTCAAATGCTTTCCATTTGAAAGCCTGAGTTGTAGAAACTGTACAATTCATCTATAAGAGGAAAGAACTGAGATTACACAGAGCAGTTGCTCCTTCAATCACTCTCTGTAGGAAAGCAACAAGGTCAGTTCTTGAAGCTACATTATCTGAATGTCTGTTTCAAGAAGTTAAACGTATCAATTTAAAGTTTGTAGTTTGATCCTTTAAAGACGGTCGTTAAATTCAACCTTTGCAATAAAAAAAAGCATATTATACTCAAACATATACGCAAGGATAGATAATTTTTTTTACCCTGATTTTAATTGTGGTTGTTGTTGGGACAACAGCGCCATCAACTGGTTGATTTTCAAATTACATGCAGGTATTCACAGAGATTAGAAAAGCAACAGAAAAGCCAAATACGTCACCACGGTTGTATTACAATGTAATGTTACATTGTTGTAACTTATAAGTGTGTCAGGTAGTCTGCTGTGTATTTTCAAAAAATGTGTAAACTGGTGGAGAAAGTTGACCCAGAACAGAAAAAGTTGTTGAATAATCTCGTTGTTCCCCATAAGCACCTCTTCCTATAGACCAGCAGATGGGTCATGCTGGAAGTCTCTGATAATTAAATGAGCTCAGGTCTTGCAGGGTTTCTTAAGCAACACTAAAGTGCTGTGGACAGATAAAAAACATGAACAATGCTTTAAGCAACAAAGACATGAGAAATGATATCCCACCTTATTACTTTTACATCCTGTTTTAATCGACTTACAGCTCCAACAAAAACATTTAGAATGAATTTATTAATTCATTTCATTTTATAAAACAATTAATTTAACAGGATTCACAGCAACCTTGTGATTAATCAGATTTACTGGCACTCCTAAAACAAATATATATACAAAATATATTATATTACATAATTGTAATTTGCAGGCCCATGCAAAAGAAGGAAAATGGGGGTTATTTTATGGCTATTAGCTTTGACTTTAAAGCTGCTGTCTGATGATGCATTTAAACTCTGAGAATTGAGACTCTGACTTGCATGCAATCTCTGGATTCATCGGTCTCGGCGTGTTTCACACAGCTGCATATAAATATAACATGTCTACAGCTGCATTTTAATATTTCTCATGATAATTATAGACTAAATATTTTCTGAAGTTGTTTAAATTCTGACATTTGTGAAATTAGGTGTTTGAATTGGGCTATTTCCATAGAATTTGGGAGATTTAAAATTTTTGTGCTGTACAAAATGAGATATTGAATGTATATTACTGTATTTGGTACATTTTGATCTGTGGACTGTATATTTACTATTCTCCCAGCTATTAAGAGTTCAAATACATGTTGTCACCAAGACATTAAAATAACTTTTTGTCACCATTTCCAGTATATATTAAGTTGTTGACTGGAAGACACCGTCTAATTACAGGTGCATTTATAAAATGAGGCAAGTTACAAATTGTTTGTAATTCCAGAAACAGGGAAGGGAAGGACTGTTTTCTTTGGATGTGTAAATCACCAGAATGCTCTCTGTTTGTCTCAGGTCAACAAAGAATCCCACCAGCATTCCACACATACTATCACGTTCCTGCAGAATACCCTACCCATAATGCACAACAAAAAGCAACTGTGTTACAATGATTCATACAATACCCTCCAACTCAGACATTTTTGCAACTTTACTAAAATTATGGCTAGAAAAAGCAATAAGAACTTTGGCATAAGGAACTCTTTATCCAAGATGGAGTTTGTAGCTTTATTGCTAAGATCTAGAAAATAAGCTATTTTGGTTCTCAAATACATTCTACGTTTACTGTTGACAGGAAAGTGGATAATGAGAACGGGAGGAAGTCATAACCCCTGCACCACCACAGCACCGCAAGTCCACATTTATCTTTAAATAATTTTGAAGAACAAAATCCACTATTCTGAGCTGAAAAAGTAGCGACACCAACACTTTTCAAAACTGTAGTTTCTAACCCAAGAGAGTTATTCAGAAGAAACTCCTCCAGTCAGACAACTTACTGGAAACCACTGGTGGATATGATTTAGCTCTAGGAGTTCTGTATGTATGGCTGCATGGTGGTACAGTTGATAGCTCTGTTGCCTTGTGAAAAGAAGATCCTGCACAAAGTTTCCAAGTTCTGCCTGATCCTTTCATCAATGGGTTTTCTCCAGCTATTCTGGCTTCCTCCCACTGTCCAAAAGCATGACTGTCAGGTTAATTGGTCTCTCTAAATTCTCCCTAGGTGTGAGTGTGTGTGTGCATGGTTGTTTGTCCTGTCTGTCTCTGTGTTGCCCTGTGACAGACTGGCGACCTGTTCAGGGCCTGTCCATGAAATGCAAAACTCTTATCTCCTACACAAAAACTCACAGATACACCAAATGTAGACTAATTGCATCAAACCACTGACCAATCAGACAACATTTTGCACAGTTGAAATAGTTTGAGCCACGTTTGGTGTTGAGTTCAGCAGGCACATGCCTCTCTACTAATAAAATGAAGCAGATTTTGTCATGAAATTGGTTCAATAAGCAATAGGTTTGGCACCTCGCATGAAGTATGTCAGATCTTTCAGGAATTTTTCCACTGGTAATTTGTGCAATAATCACTTAATACCTGTTCAGTTCTACCCCAAGTAGTGAGCTTTTCCATTACCTGCTCTGTTGCTCACTGGGCGGGACGTGAGCAGCAGCAGCAGCTGTGGCGAACTCTCGACTGATATTCTTCGTCGAGTTGAAACTCAACAATGAGAACCTTGACGTTCTGGTTCTGATGAATCAAAATAAATCCTAATATTTAATTCTATCTAACAAAAATCGAGTAAACTGACTCCACTGCGTCCTCTCGGTTATCCCATCAGCTATATCTCCTCACTGCAGGAGTCGATCACCAGATTTTTGGTGCGTCGTCAGATAGCGTTACAGATCGCATCGGTGCGTATCGTCTGGTGGACTGTATTTAATACATTTACAATAGTGGATTTTGTTCTCCAAATATCGCGAGAGCATCTGCAATCACTGGCTGGCAGCATCACCTGAGGCCCCGCGGTTGGCAGGAGGCTGGAGCGGCGGTGAGGCTCCTTTCAGCTTTAATTGCATTTCTTATTTAATGGAGAATTACTAAATTGTGCTTTTTTTTTTTACATCCACTGAATATCAAAAAAGTTTTGCACACATTTGATAAAATGGTGACCTGTCCAAGATAAACCATGCCTCTCGCCAAATGACTGCTGTAGATATGGCCTCCCCCATTTTCAAAGTTAAAACCTAATTTGAGTCCAGAAGGCGTGTCCATATTAATGAACAAACTCACTCTTTATTCGGTCGGATTTCTCTTGCAATATTTTATAAATGAGAATTAGCAAAAAGGGTGCCATGTCCTTCCACTACATCATTACATGCTACTTTGTGTTCTTCAGTCATTGATAATCTCAGCAACATGCACTAAAGTTTGGGTTGTAACATGAATGTATGGTTAAAACACCACCCACACAGCAAAAAAAATAAAAATAAAAATAAAAATAAAAAAATTATTCTGTCTCTTTTATTATGGTGCAGTGCATAATAAACATGTTATGTTGACCAGCATGATACGTAGGTAAATATTGTTCTTTTTGACTCAGACATGCAACATCATCTTGTCTTGATATTCATCATAGTCAGTAAACTGAAACTCAGGCAAACACAATGTCAACATGTGGGTGGTTAGAGCTGAAAACAATGTGCAAGAATTGACACAAAGCTATGAGAACTATTAATCACACAATGCCAGCAGAAAAAAAATGTCAGTGTGAAGTCCATTTGTGTTTTTGTTTGTGCTCATGTCTGGTTCACCTCGGTTGTGACCCTGGTTAATTTGCAGCTGCAGTGCCAGATAATAAACTTTTCATTTGCAATAACATGTTTGTCTGCCAGTCAGTTCTTTCTTCCACTTACCAAACATAAGTACTTCAATCACAGGTGACAGGAATCAACAGACTGTCTGCATCTGCTGGCATGTCCCTCACAGAATGCTTATTCCTGAGCTACAAATACTGAGAAAAGAAAGACAAGGCAGTCATGCACAGAAAGAAGAGGTAGTAAGATGGATGCACATTGTTGTTATTACAGTATCTTTTGGATCTTAGAAACAGTTTTGCAAATTTAACTTTCCACTTCCCAGCTGATCACGAGCACTAACAGAAAATTTGTGAAAAGAACATAGAAAGAAACATTAGCATGTTAGCCATGCCGTGCCTCTATAAACGAACAATCTGTAAAATAGTCACCAGCAAGAACTCAATTTAAAAACTTTAGGACATACATCCAGGCATGCAGCTTAAAAAGATGTCCATGGCCAACTTAGAAGGTATATTATTTTGTGCCAAATTGCTGGGTTGCTAATTTGATGAACATCCATCCATCCCTTTTCTGTGCACCTTTGTCTCGCCCGGGGTTGAGAGGGGTGCTGGTGCCTATTTCCAGCGAACGTTTCGGGTGAGAGACGGGATATTTGACAAACATGTCCATTGGTAATGCAGAGATGAGAACAAAGAATCTAATTTCAAGGACTGGAGAGCTCAGAATAGTCACTCTCTGATGGGCAGATGACAGAATTAGCTTAAAAAGACCTTCATAGTACTCATATTACACTGTGTGATTATCTGCTATCATGGGAAAAATCTTTTGTAGTGAAAGAAAATCTCTGGTTGCGAGCTTGATTCAGAGGCTTGTTGTCTTTCAGGTTGAGAGCAGCAGCACCTAATGATTTAGCTCCCACAACCAAAGACATGCAATGTCAAATTTCAAGGAGTATCCACTATTTTCTTGGAAAGTTGTGCCGTTTGACTTTTGCTATGATTGATATCTGATTCCTATTTTGCCCAGCAATAAATACCAGATAATTAAATATAACATCTTAGTTACTTTGGAAACAAATTTTCTACTTCTTTATGTTTGTGATGTCAGTGGGAGTGCAGTCAGCGGCGTACTGAACAAACGGCCGCTGCAAACGGTCTTGCACTAAATGTAGCGAAACAAGCCGAGCGAAATGATCCAAAATGCCAACATGCAGTGACTGGCTGCTGCCAGGAAGACACAGGAAGATGCAATTTTATATTTTGTTGATTTGTTCTAAAGAAGTATGTTTTTATGAGAACAGGGAGATGAGGTTAAGTGTTTTGTGCAATTACAATATTTTTTGCATTTTATGTGGTTTGGAGGTAGCAGGAGGTGCAGATCACAAGAGCCAGGACTGTTCTCAGACACCACACCAGCATTGATTTATTTAGTTTTTCTCCCTAGTTACAAAAGCATAATTAATTCTGTAAGGCTTGAGAAAACATTTAATTGGGATAAACCACTTTTTGATATGGTCCTCCAAATAATGAGTCTTTTCAAGAACAAGTACGACATGGTATGACCTCCTCGTACCATGTAAACCCATCTCTCTCGCGTCACTGACGTCATCACCAGGCAGCCCAGGTGTCAGACGGTGATGTTACAGGTTGCTGACTGACTGAAGGATTGTTAGCCGGGTGCTGCATATGGTATGGAAAGCGGAGAATTCATGGAGGAAACACACTGAACATGTTGGAACACGAGGTGGTGTATTGCACTAAATGTGTGTAAGCTTTTGTGTGCCACTACTGTGTGAAGACTTGTCTCAGTTTAGACTATCTGAGTGGGAAAGTGCACCCCCGTCCATTAAGAGCAAACATTCAGAGCTAAACACAGCTTTTACTCACAGAGACACGCAAACATGTACATTATGACCCTCATAAGAACATGTATGTAGTCAGGCCCAGCAGACTAAGAGGAGACTTCCAAATGTCTGTCTCTAAAGAAAGGGAGTTTTCATGTCTGAAGTTGAAGCAGATTTTGCTAAATTAAATGTAATTGAAAGGCTGATAATGCATGATGTCCATTTCAAGTGAAAACTGGGCAACATTTGCAACAAGTTTGGTCTTCAAGGGGAAAATTGAGGGTCTTGGGATGCTGACATCAGTGCAATGCCTCCCTCAGATGGTGTGGAGGTCTGCAAGAGAGAGGGATACTGTGGTATAAGTCCTGGGAGTCCAATAATGTGAGCGGCAACACTGTTTTCTTAAAAAATGGACTAACAAACCTAAGGCCTTTTTGACAGTGAGACTGACATTTTTACATGACTCAGGAGACTCTTTAAGCAAATTATTTATGTCTTTTAAATATACTGAAGACCAAAGAATAAGAAATATCCTTACAGCACATAACAGGTTGGAGGTGAAGTCATCCCAGTCAGTGAAGAAATGGAAATTGTGGTAAAGGACCTAAGAATCATGTAGAAATAGCTAGATTAAAGGTCAATTTTTGGTAAACTAAAACAACATGGAAATACAAATGTATAGTTGGATACTGTGTCCCTCAAAATAGAAGAAGAGTATCAGAACATAGTTTTGACTCTTTCAAAACTTGCCCTCAAGAAAGTTTTTCACACCCTGAGAAATGCGAAAGTTTTAGTTTGAGGTTTTGAGGAAAATCAGTCATAGGACATTTGGCAAAGGTCAACAAGCCAGGACTTTAACCTGCGACGGCCTCTTTAAGTCACACACTTTCACCTTGAGTCACAGTAGTGCAGTTGGTGGCCCTGACGCCATGAAGCAACACGGTCCATTCTGTCTGCATGGAGTTTTCATGTTCCCCCAATGGTTGGGATTCTCTGTGAGCACTTTGGCTTCGTCCCACACTTCAAAGACATGACTAGGACATGAAACTAAATATGGCAAAACCACAATCTGATGAAGCCAATAGGATCCTATCATCTTCGCAAAGCAAAGACATGATCCAACTTTATCATTTCCTCCATTGTTTGGTGAGGCCACCAAAATGGATCTAATCAACAGGCTGTGCCTAGAAATTCTGTCGATAAAGATTATCAACAGAATCGGTAACAATTTGTTGCCTTTACTCTCACCTAAAAGGATATTAATGTGAATTTTACATTATAGAAATTGAATGCCTTGAAATTTTCATGGTAGCTTTGCAAAGGCGCAAAGAGTTAAAATACCAAAAATGTAATAAGAAAGAAGCTGATTATGCTTCTGGAGTTGAAAAGCATAATATGACCCCAACAACGCACTTGTTCTTGAAAATGTTCTCTACTGACTGAGTGACATCATACAGGCCTAAATAATAGTTCACTCTTTGAAAAGATAAACTTGTGTTTCATCACAGAACATACAAATAAATGGCTAATTAAAGGAATAACAATCCAGGCTGATGAGGTTTATCATTCACAAGTATCATAGGACGTTGACATTCCACAACTCTCTGTGCCTGAAGATGAGGTGACACAGACACTTTTAGATGTTTGCTTCTGTTTACCAGGCAAATTCCAGCATTGCCTCACGGTAAAGAAGAATGGAGCAAGGAATGCTGGAGCCTTACCAGCTCCCCAACATTAACTCATCTGAAAATGTGACCAAGCTACAGTTCGACAACTCATAAACTGCTACAAAAAAACTCAGCATTGCTTTACTATGGGTTAAATAGTAAAGCATAGTGAAGCAATGGCACACATTGCATTATATTGCCTAATATCCATAGCTCCCTTCATCTTAATAACAGTTTTAGGTTTTTGTACCATTGAGGTTGGTCATGTAGAAGTGCCATGATGAGGAGTGGTGGCTCAAATGCAGAGGGGCAGAGAGAGCAAGTAGATGAAGAATGTTTAATGAAAAGCAATGAACAAAAACATGAATCCAGGAGCAAAAAGTCAGCAAGGCAGTAATAGGATTTAACTTGAGGAACCAGCAAGGAAACACAGCTGGTCTGCTTATAGAGAGAAACTAATGAACACAGAATCATAATGAAACTAGAATCAATAAGTCAAACCCCAAACAACATGAGAGCATATTTCATGCTTCCTGAAGTGTAAGAAAAGTAACCTTTAAAACATTGTTTGCCCATTTAGGATGGGGCAGCTGCTTGGGCGGGGCCATATAAGTAACTGTGAATGTTACTGAGGACTGAACACTTTAGATCCATGTCAGTATTTCAGAAGAAATTGCATTTATTATTGTCTTCTTGCTACTGCACACATTTTGGACTATTGTGGCACCCAGATAGTGCAAAATGTCACTTCTAAAGGCTGCCTAACTTATCTTTTCACAATTTTCTTAAAGAATGCCAACTAACTCCAGTCCTTACAAATATTTAGGAGTTTTCAAAAATGGTGACAATAAGCCTCACAATTTTGGTTTTGCAAAAAAAAAGAAAACAAGTTGACAGACAGATTTATCCACATGTGTACAAGAAACATGATACTTTTTATATTTTTGTTTAAAATATAAACACTCCAGGCTATTCTAAATAAGTAATATTTCAGAAACCACAGTTAGTTTTTGTTTACTTCAAAACAAATTGACGTTTTTCCAATTTATTGTTTCATTTTAGATTGTGTGATAAAAATAGATAGTACAGGTAGAAACAAGACATGTTTGATTTGGTAAAGCAAGGTTAACAAACAATAACATATTCAGTTTCATTCTTCCTATTGGAAATAAACTGTTCTGAGTTGGGGAAGATATTAGATATTTATTACTTATTTAAGAACCTTTTTCGTTTGTTCTGCTAAAATTGTTGAGTAGAGTCCGAAGCCTGTTAATCACCACTGTTGAAATACAGACATATAAAGACTCAACCCTAAGGAAGTCACATGATCCAGCAGCTCTGAACTGGTTCAGGTTTTCTTTCATGTGCTGCAGGACGGATGGTGTGAGGCTGTTTTCAGGCACATTGAGGCTTCATTAGGAGAACAGGAAGAGGACTGAAGCACGAGGACAAACACACACACAGCTCATTACCCCCTGTCTGCCATGTGCCTTTCACACTGCACCTCAAAATGGACGTCTGCAAGTGTCTCATAGAAGTGCTTTTATAAGCATTTCTTTGAGCTTTGCGTTAGCAGGCAGAACCGAAACAAGAACCGCACTGCTCTATGTAGCGGCTTATGAAAACTCGATTCTAAAAAAATTACACAATCAATGCTGTTGGACCAAATTATAGCCAAACCAATCATTTCCACACATTTTTTTTTGCTTATTCCATCAAGAAGAAGAAAAATGTTTACCAATAAAACGGTATGCCACATCGGGATCCATTAACTTTCAAATCACCAGCTTAGTCAGCTCCTCTGTCTAAGCTGGTGGCTGGTTTTTGGTGATGCAACTAGACAGTCGCCCTTTTACACCTTGGTGTGAGTTTGGAGCCTCTTGTATTCACTGTCCATTTCACACACACGCTGAAACACAACCAGGACATTAAATCAGTCATCAAAATTAAGACAAAGACGCTATCTCTCAAAAGCATTGAAATAACAGTGTGTATACAAGTGAAACAGAAACGCAGTACATAAACCACACCTCATGCACATTGAGACTGTGTATATTTAGTCTGTCTGACACGTCAGAAGTAGACAGATGTCAAGAGGAAGTTGTTGTACCCAGGTGTTAAAACCTGGCCTGGAAAGACTCTGTCGTCAGAGGATGACAAAGACCCTCAGAGGAGAAGTACATTTTCAGTCTGAGGCTGAGGCTGAACGTTCCACCAAGATGATGCTGATTGACTGTTTTTCACAGAAGGACACAAATTTCCAATTGACTTATTCTTTATTTTTATATGGATGTGATTGAAACGTCTTACAAATTTCATCCAATCAAAAACTCCACATTAATTCTGATGTAGAGTCGCAGTCTTGCAATAATAGAATGAAAAGTAAAATATGCAAAACAAGAAAAGAAAATTATTTTACGGTGCGGCTGGATTCAGTGTTTTTCTTTAAGGTATATTTAATAAAAATAGCATGCTAATAGTTTGTTGGAATTATATTTTACTGTTACAAATGATTATTTACACCTTTGATCACAAGGTGTAGAAGTACAGACTATTATTATATTATATTATATATTTGTAACTTAATTGATACGTTTCATGCGTATACATATATATTCACCATATAATTTGTTGTAATAAAATCTGCTTTTGGAAATGTTTTCTGCCCACGGCCATCACCATCTACAATAGCGCTTTAATTAAATGAGTTACAGCAACATTTAAACTTCCAATGGGTTCAATAAAGTACTTTTGAATTTGATAAAATTATTGAGATGCTGTGCGATTCTTCTGTTATTTGTGGTTTACTTTTTTTTTTCTTAATTTTTATTCCCAGCTTTTCTAGACTTTTCTTCCACTGCATTCAATGTTCAACTTAATACATAGTTAACAAGAAAATACTCACGATTCATTATTGCTATCATTTGTGGTTGCTTACCAAGTAGAAGTGAACCTGTTTTGTCGCCATCAGTTGTGGTCCAGCGTATTTTTGGGGCTATTGTATTTACTCTTGCCTCTTCTCTTCTCTCCCACCCACCCAGAGACTCCACCCTGCAGCAGATAAAAGCTCTGTCCACAAGGTGAGTGTTTCTTATTGGCACATCTGCCAGGAGAGGCTCTCTCAGGCTGCTGTTCTTTCTCTTAGTGTGATTGGAGTGTTTATTTCCCCATAAACTGGTTCCTCAGAAGGTAGGCTCTTCACCTTATTCAGTTCATCTATTGCTTGTTCTGATTTCTATTTTGTGGTATATTTAATTGGGCTGCATGAATGTTGGATTTAATACATTTAGCTTTCGGATTGATTATAACTACATGTCTGTTCCACATTTAGTCACAGTTTAAATTCAGATTTTAATTTTTTTTCTTTTTCTTATTTAAATGCGTTTTCTTTGGAATCACCTTTCATTGACTAACGAAGGTAAAACATTAATTCTGCTACATTCACTTTGACTTTCTACAGAGGAATAATCCACACAATACAGCTACATCAAAATGAGCAACTTTTAAGAATTTACTCCCACTATTTGATCTATTTTCAAAACAAAAAGCTCTGAAAGACTTTAGAAATTTGATCTGTGCAGCACTAAGTCTCTACATCATCATGCAGAATATCTCCTAATCCCAGACTGGAGTCTTTCAGGCTGTTGCATGACACAAACAACTATATGCATCCATATTTGTGAGTCAGAGAGAGAAGCTGTGCTTGAAGGCAAATATTCATTCAGTCCCGCCACATGCATGCATGTGTGCAGAAAGTTGAAGCCAAACTGACAGATGAATGCGACGGGGGCGAGAGCAGCAGTTTGGTGAGAAAAACTGCAGAGTAAACAGGGCCGCTAGCCTGCAGGATCTCTGTCTCTTCCAACCGATATGCTGTATAATGTTCTCTTTCTCTGGCATGTCTTACTTTTTTGTCAGTCACAGCTTCCCAAATCCTTCATGACGGGGTTAGATTCCTACTGAAGGCTTCTGATTTAAGACAGAATGCACCAACTGAGACCTAAGGGCTGCTGGTGCTCTTATCCAGTTTGTTGATCATTAAAATACACATACTTTGATTGGAAACCTCTCCTAACAGAGAATGGATCTGCCACCTACTGGCCGACCACATTTATGAAAAATGTTTTCAAACCCACATGGCTGGCTGGCCATCAGCCAGAAATGCTGAACGTAACCTTGAATGTAAAAAAAAAAATAAATCAAACAATTAATAGATATTGGTGACTTCAGTTAATTTCTAAGGACATTTATAACTGTATTGATTTGATATTGGGAGGAAATTGCCTGGATAACTGGCTACGTAATTTTCTGCATTGAAATTTACTCTTTCTATGTTGTTCTATTTCGAAAGCATCAACTTTATATGTGACAACATTTTTTCCATCATATTTGAAGATGTTTCTTTGTTTAATGAATCTACCCAATAAATAATGAATTACTGGAATAAATTAACATTTCAATAACATTTTAAGTTATTTAGATGCACCTGTATACTTGTTGGTGCATGAAAGGATTGTACAGAAAAATAGTCTTAAACTATTGTCTAAAATGACTAAATTAATCCACTCTGGTAATTTCACATCAACGTATTATGGACTGATGTGTGTTTTAATCTGAATATATGAACCATTCCGCAGGGAGTAGGACCTTAAATTGTTTTGCAGCTTCTTTTCAAGAACACATAACCTCTGAAACTGATTATTTGCTTGTACAACATTGCAACCCCCATGTTTGCATTATTCAGTAACAACCAGAAACGCACAAAGGGCCTAAAGAATGCCATAAAGACCAAGACTGATGGCAGGGAAAGGATGAGGGGAGAAAGGGAGGCAAACACTTAGCTCATTTAGTGCACAGCTGTGACAGTGTGTTTGGAGGAGCTGCGTTCCAATAGTATGTGCACAGTGTTTGTTTGAGTGAGAAGGTTCCTGACGTGATTTGGGCATGTGTTGATTTTATGAAGTACTCTTTGCTAAAAGCTGCGTTCAGGGGCTACACATTTTTTTCTTTCCTTTCACCAAGAAACCACAACCAAAGACCTCCTGAGATTAAGAGTTTAACAAAGAAAAAAAAAAAAAAAACTGGCAAAAGGTTGTGGGTGCAGAGAGGACATTGTGGTGGTTTGGATGATACAGATAAGGGAAAGACCAGCACTTTTGAAGTGAAGTTTTGTTAAAAAGTCAAGAGGATTTGATATTTCACCTGTGCTACAAAACTAACTTTGTGCCTCATTTAGCGTAAATCGAGATTAGTTGGTCCCTTACGCTGAAGCTTAACCAACATCAAAGCAGAGTTTTGCTAATTTAAAACAACTTCTATCCACCCATCAATTATCTAACATGCTTATTTCTTGAGGTTGGGGAGTTGCTGGTATCAGTCGCTAGCGGTCAACAGACAAGAGGCAGAATACACTCTGGACAGGTCGCCAGTCCATCGCCCAGGCAACACAGAGACAGACAGGACACACAACCAAAGAGAATTTAGAGAAATCAATCAAGCTGACAGTCATGTTTTTGGACTGTGGGAGGAATACAGAGTACCTGAAGAGAACCCACGCATGCACAGGGAGAACATGCAAACTTAATGCATAAAGACCCCGGACCGGGATTCAAACCCAGGACCTTCTTGCTGCAAGGCAACAGTGCTACCAACTGCACCACTGTGCTAAACCAACTTCAGTCTCAAAATTGTTATTTCTTCTTATTAGTACACCTGTTTTCGGCCAGATTGCCTGTCTACCATATAAGTAAAGTGGTATGAAAAGCAAAAATATTATATCAATTTATGAAAGTGTTATTTTATCATTTTTTTACATTGTCTTACTTTTCAGTGAGATATTTACTCTGGCCAGAAGCATTGGCAGACAATATTCTATTAATCTAGAGATCATTATCATGTTTACATTGCACTGCTTTTTTTTTTTTAGAAAGAAGCCAATGATCATTTACAAAGAAAATGGAGGATGGAGGTGGTGCGGCACCAATAAGCTTCCTGTTTGAAACATCTGTTGAGAGCAGAACATGTCAAGTGTTTCCATTCAGAGCATCTGTCAGAAAAAGAATAAAATAAAAACAGGACAAAGTGAAAATTTATACAAAAGCATTTACTGAAACTGCTATGTGGTTGTTGGCTAGTTAATCTGACCAGAAACACTTTTTATATCCTGTTTTCAGTGCATGTTTCCCACAGGAAGATGACTGATTATTGATTATTGTGTGCGCCAACTGAGTTTGGAGCACAGAGGCTCCAAACTCGTTTGCATTGGGGAGTCCGATGGAAGAAGAACCATGATGGTTTGTTAAAATTAAGTTGTGTTAAGATGTTAAAAGTCCGTTTCAGTCTTGCCCCTCTGTTTGTCAACATGTTAGCTTCATCTACCAGGACCATCCCTTCTGAATCTATGCTAAAGGAAGACACCTAGGGATATTTACTAAGCTACAAAGAGCCACAAAGACCCTGAACTGTACCTTGAAATAGACTTTAATCTCTAACTATATTCATTTTAAATTACATATATTAAATAATAATGTCTTTGTTTAGATTTTTTTACACAAACAGTGTAGTACTTCTATAAGAAACCATTTCTGTGCTCACATCTCATCACCTCTGGATTTTTGAGACCTTTTCCTCATCTGTTTGCAAACCGAGCTGTCCTGTGACCCCTGTGCCATCTGTGAGTCAGTCACTTATCCAGAGGAGTTTTAAAAGCAAACAAGGCCTTGGAGAGCAAGAACTGGGCATTCTGAACTCTGAGCTAGCGTTCAGGAACCACAGAGACACGGAGAACAGTCTGTCTCACAATGGGACACGGTTTCTGGAGACAAATGGAAGCTGTGCTTAATATATATTTCCATTGTTGAACTCCACTGTCTCGTGTGTACACGGCTGTCACATTCAACCGCTGAAATCTGATGTGAAACACCTCAATTCGATTTAGATTGATATTTTCACTGTGTCATGCTAAGAGCTAAGTGATGAGGAATGAAGCCTATCAATTATTTTAGCTACAAATACTCATTCAAGAAAATGTACATACCTGCACAAAAAATAAACTTTCTTTGTGCAAAGTTACGTGATGTATCGGAGAAACATTTTAGATTGGACTTTTTTTCAGGCATTCCTGTTTTTGAAGGAAACATCCGTCTTTTTTATCCTGGTGAGATATTGTTGTAACTGTTAGATTGCTTGCTCTGTATTTCCATATTTACCATTAGAGTCACAAGGTCATGAATCATTTTATATCTGCTGAGCTGCAAATGTTTTCAGTACTTTAATAAGCATCATTTCTTACTTTCCCCTTGTCCCCCTTTTTTATGACATAACTGTCTAACTCCTTTTTGTTCACTCACAGCACATTCATGTGACAGTCAGAAAATAGGTGATATTTTGCTGAAGCTTCAACCTCTGCACTACATTTTTAACTGTTTTAGTGACTTAAGAGAATATGTTCAATATTTGGAACAGAGTATCTGAACTTTAACCTTCATTGTTTGCTGAATGTTGATCAGAGAATCCAACTTAAATCTACATGAACTGATTTGTAATCAGGAAAAACAGAATAGCTCAGGGGGCTTAGCGTACAGTCAGACCTCCTCCCCATTCTTGCAATACGCTGTCCGCCTGTCCGTCTCCCCAAGCACTCAGCAGTACGCTAACTCCAACTTCAGCTTCACTTTGAAAAGCAAACTGCAGGGAGCCCAGATAAGTGCTTCTTTGCTCATTCAGGTGGGCCAACAGGAATCTCTCTGAGACCTTCATGATGTGCGATGTCAGGGCAACAGGTTTATAGATGCTGATGACTGATGGGCGTGTTTTCTTCAGTCCCAGAACCAGGCAGGACATCTTCCACACAACAGAACATTTTTTTAAGTCAAGCTAAGTCTGAAGAGCTGCAGAATCCCACATCTTATTTTTCGAAAGAACATTTTGCTTTGGAAAATAAAACAAATTCAGCATCTTGTTTTCTCTGGCAGAGCAACTGTTGAAAAGAAGTGAAACAGAAAGTGAGGTATGATTAAAGTATTGCCATAAATGCATTGGGGAGCTTTATCTGTTTAGCAGCAACTGAACTGGCGACAGTGCGTGCATTATCGGCAATAGCTGAGAAATCTCTTGGTTAACAATAAGGATGAAAACTTACTGCTAAGAGTTTATTAACTGGCCAGAAGAGATGACACTTCACAGTAACATCTCTTGGATGACACCATCCGTTGTTGACAAGCACAGCTAATCCTTGTCTTTTCTTTTGCCACTCCTCTTTTAATCTCCCTCTGCTTGTGTAGTTAGGAAGCCTGGTAGAGAGAAGCCAGAGTTGGAGATGCAATCCTGCAGACATGACTCAGTAAAACACATACATTTCTGATTCTCTGCCCGAAACCTTGTCTTGGCCTGGAGTTCACCCGACTTGTTAGCCAACAATCTCACATTGCCCTGTATAATTGATGGAAGAGATGGTTTGATCATCTTTATTCCTGCTTTGCATTCACAACAAGTCTTTTTCAACTCCTATGGCATTTGTGACTTTATTTGTAGTATTTCAGCTTTGCTTTTGCATTGTGAATTAGCTGCTCCGTATTGTAAACCACATCTTGTTCCACATTTTTGCAAGTATCTTAATCTGTGGACCAACATCCTTTGATTTCTTTTTATTTGTTTTTTACTTGTTTTTTTTTTTTTTTTTACTGACAACTGATGTATCTTTTTTGTTTTTTTTGTTTTATAGATCCACCAATTTTGGAGCCGCATAAGTACTTTAAGTACTTAAAACATTTACACACAGAGAGACAGACATATGTACAATTTTTATGGCCTACAATTTGAAGACTAACTCAGCGTAAATACATTGATTATGCTTCTGCTGCAGAGTTTTCATAGATCTTAAATTGATCTGCTGTTCAACAAACCAACTCTCCTCTTAGTCAAAGGATGGATCTTGACTCTGAAGGACACAAAAGGCTCAATAAACCTAAAGTGCTGATAAAACAAAATTTCAGAATAACTCTTTCCAGTATTCACAACAAATGCAGAATTGCCTGATTTAAATTTGAAACGTTTTACTTCCCAATAAGACACGATGAGATATTCTCCTACTTTGAGCTTTTCTCGTGTTTCTGGTAATTTTGACGTAGCCGTGCCACTGTCTGTTTCGATGAGAAGTAGCCTTTGAAGGAGTGATGCTGCTTTTGGTGCCTTAGAGTCCAGGCATACCGAGCACAGCAACAATAAACTTAGTCAACAGCATTTCTTTCATATAGAAAAGTGGTGGTTTCCATTACCATGACAGCTGGATTATAATTATTTGTATTGAATCCTGTTTCATACAAATCCTGTTCTCATTGTATGAAACAGGAAATGAATTTGGCCAGTTTGTTTTAATGCAAAGTACCATGGTTAATCTCTGGCTGTGAAGTGTTACAATATATACTCAACCAAATATTATGAAGTGGAATATTCTGTAACACCCACCCTACCTGCACCTATCTGCACTGCAGTCTTAAACTGTATAAACATAGATATTGATGAAAGTGTGGGTTTCACATAAAAGTTGCCTTAATGCAGACACTGAGATATCTCTCAGTGTCTTTGCACATAAAGAATCAAGCTTTATGTGCAAAATATTTTCACACATACCAGGAATTTGTTCTTGGTAACTTTCTAAGAATCCCACTTTCTCTGATTAAAAAAGCTTTTTTTCCCTGTGTTTTTATGTTTACGTTTATTATATATGCATGTACATGTTAGTTTGTTTATGTACTTTCTTCTTAATTTCTTCTTATCCAAAAACAGCTTGTTTAGTTTATAATGAGTAGCCTATATTTTCTGAAATGTCTGGAGAAATTATTTTTGTCACGAAAAGCTCTGATATTTTTTTGCAAGTACTAAACACAATCACTGAGTGAGCCAGTTCAGAATTTTTTTGTTTATAGACAACCTTTCTTTTGATTGCTACTCTGGCTAGAAGCAGTGCATATGTAGAAATCTTAGTAAATTTAATGCATCTGTAATGCAACAGATGCATTAGATAACATTTACATAAATCAGCTTGATGTTTTTGAGGTTAGAGGCATTTGAAGAAAATAGAAGTTCACTTTGTTTGCCTCTCTTAGATGAAGCTGATCTCCAAGATCAACTAATCTGGATTTATGCTAAATGAAAATACCAACAAAACAAAACAAAAAAAAAGTTCTTCATTCCTTGATATTACCCATTCATAGGGTTTCAACATACCTAATTCCCAAATTCCAATTGTTTCAGTAGCAAATGACAGGTGTAATTGTTAGAAATGTCCAGGAGAGGGAGACAAAGGGTTGTTGTTGCTTCCTGTCTGGAGATAAAACATTAGAAATGCGATGTTCTGCTGGCAGAGATAAAATCAGCTGTGTCCCATATAATATCATTAATTATTCACTCTCTCCTCAGGCTTTGGTCATGCCTCCCTTTATTGGGCCTCTCGCCACTGTTTTGCTCCAGCTTGTCGTCTTCATATCTGTGACTGGTGGTGCATATTACGGTCACACGCAACACCCTCAGCCATACCAGCCAATGCACCACTTTCAGCATATTAACATGGGCAAGGGAGGTTTTCCTCAGCAACAGTACCTTGGCAAAGAAGTGCCCTACATGCAGTTTCCACACTACAGGAAGGAGCTTCCCCAGATGCCCCTACTCAAAGGCAAAGAAAATCCTCGGAAAGGGGGAAATTACAATGCTGGCAAAGAAAAAGGTTAGAAATCCCTCTGAACACAACAACACATTGACAAAGTGCATATATGTTGACATGTACATGGCGAAATCTGCAGAAATGTGAAAAATATAAATACTTTTTGTTCTTCGGAGTATGGTAAAGTTCAAGTTGCATTGTTGTACAGAGTATAAATAAACATATTTTTTGAAGTGTTTTCCCATTGACACCGACACCCTTACTCTGATTAGCCTAGCGAAATGGTCCCTAAGAGGTTGATTGTGGAATATTCCTAATTTTTTGAAAAATTGTTAATTTGACAATTACTGCACACTAAATAACTATAAATAAACCAGTCCCACAGCTTTCATGAAAAACTTTGACAGCCCCCTTCAGTGGGACAGTTGAGGTCCCCTAAAAATACTGAGAAGAACTTAAGGAACAAAGAAATTTGCTCTCTCTGGGTGAAACTACAGATTGATGTAACTTCTGTTCTTTCATTTTTGGTTTGTTTGAAACATAAATAAATGTGTCATGCCTTGGAGGCAGAACATTTGCTTGTGTGTTGTCCAAAATATATCAGAAATTTGCAATGGCCATGGTTTCTGCACTGACCAACGCAATATAGCACATATCAGAATTTCCAGTAGTTTTCAACTTGATTTCTTCTTTAAGTCTAAAATGCCTTGATTGAAAGAACTTTGGTCTCATTCTTCCAAATTCAGACACAAATTTCTCTGTTGTTGTGAAGTACATACAGGTCGTTACTCTATATGGATCCCAATCTAGAGAGTATTTAGCAAAGTCCACTGAGTACAGAGATTATTTTTGTTGATGTCTCAGAATCAAACATCTCTGACAGCTTCATGTGTTCACTGTTTATTCCCTGATTGATCATAAATATTTTTGATCAGACTGGAAAGCTTAACGGCTTGATCACAATGTTATTGGAGGTCAGATTGAATTTGTAGAGGAATGTGCTGTTGCAGGTGATAATTTTGGGACTAAATACTTTTCTGTATTTTTGTAAATATGCACTTTCTGCATTTAACATCAATGTAATTGTTCACAGGTCAAACAATTCCTAGTGCAGTAGAAGGAGCTGCCCTGGGAGAACAAGGCCCAGCTGGACCACCTGGACCACCTGGACCAGAGGGACCTCCAGGACCTCCTGGGCCTCCAGGAGATGGTCTGCCTGGTCCTGAAGGCCAACTAGGACCTCCCGGTCCACCAGGATTACCTGGAATAGGGAAACTGGGCTTGCCTGGAGTACCAGGAAAACCAGGTGTAACTGGTGAGCCTGGGCCTCCGGGGAAAATGGGACAGAGAGGTGAAGAAGGTCCCACTGGTCAACCAGGTCCTCAGGGACCCTCTGGACCACCTGGGCTTCCTGGAACAGGTAAACCAGGAATACAGGGGTTACCAGGACAACCAGGTGGCAAAGGAGAACCAGGTCACAAGGGCCTGCCAGGACTGCCAGGATTACCAGGACCAAAAGGAGACAAAGGACTGGGCCTTCCGGGACAGCCTGGCCACAAAGGACTTCCTGGGCCTCCTGGACCGGCTGGCCCAAGAGGGCTGCCAGGTTTTGGAAAACCAGGGTTGAATGGCTCACCAGGTCCACAAGGGCCACCAGGACACAAAGGACATCCTGGAGAATCTGGGCTTCCTGGACCAGTTGGAAAAGGAGGACCACCTGGCCCACCAGGTCAACCTGGTCAAGGAAAGCCAGGTCAAAATGGTCTGCCTGGAGAACCAGGAAGGACAGGTGAAAAGGGCCCTCCAGGACAACCTGGATTGCCAGGAAAACCAGGACTTCCAGGATTTGGTAAACAAGGAATTTCAGGACCAAAAGGCGATAAAGGAATGAATGGACCACCTGGACCTCCAGGACCTAAAGGAGAAAAGGGCCATGGTGGATTACCTGGAATGCCTGGACCTCCTGGACCAAGTGGTCCTCCAGGTCCTACAGGACCGATCGGACGACCTGGAAACGTAGGTGCACCTGGTGCTAAAGGAGATTGCGGAGACGGAGGACCTAAAGGGCTGGATGGGGCCAAAGGTGACCTTGGTCCTCCAGGGCTCCCTGGTAAGACTGGTCTAATTGGGGAAATTGGGGAACCAGGTCCTAGAGGTCCACCTGGACCAAGTGGTCCTAAAGGTGCTGATGGGTATAAAGGTCTACCTGGTATAGCTGGTCCACCGGGAACTCCTGGTTTAAGAGGAGTGGCTGGATTACCTGGGGAAAAGGGTATTCAAGGACCTCAAGGAATCCCTGGAATAGATGGTAGAGCTGGGCCAATGGGATCTCCAGGTCCTACAGGACCTAAAGGAGAAAATGGACTTCCTGGTCAACCAGGCACTGGAGTCATTGGGAGTCCAGGCCTGCCTGGTCCTGCAGGACCCCAAGGAAGAGAGGGACCATCTGGACTCCCAGGACAGCCAGGTCAACCTGGTCCACCTGGACCACCAGGACCACCTGGTGAACCTGTTTTTTCTCCAGAAATGGCGGGGGTTCTTTCTGAGATGGGACCAGGACTAGATGGTGTTAAAGCTGGAAGTTATGGCAAAAAGAGCAAATACGGTGGAGGTGGGGCTGAAGTGATGGGTTCCAGTGGGCTTGAAATGCCAGCATTTACGGCTGTAGCATCCGCTGCCTTCCCACCTGTGGGGAGTCCAGTTGTTTTTGATAAGCTATTGTACAATGGCCGCCAAAACTACAATCCTCAGACAGGAGTCTTCACCTGTGACATCCCTGGCATTTACTACTTTGCCTACCACATTCATTGCAAGGGAGAGAACTTGTGGGTGGCTTTGATGAGAAACAATGAGCCTGTGATGTATACATACGATGAATACAAAAAGGGTTCCTTAGACCAAGCCTCTGGAAGTGCAGTCCTGCCTCTTCAACCTGGGGACACTGTGTATATTCAAATGCCATCAGATCAAGCCTCAGGATTTTATGCTGGACAATATGTGCAGTCCTCCTTTACTGGGTATTTGCTCTATCCAATGTAAAGTCACATACTTTATGATCAAGGAAAGGAGGAAGCTTTTTGCTGTATAATGAATGATGGTATTATAAATTATCTTAGACTGAGCATTCCTTAATATAAAGTAAACAAAAACAAAAAACATTGCTCTCGTCAACAGAGATGAAAGCACAGAATTTGTACTGTATAATCTGAAAATCAATTCAAGTGGGAGACCTAAGACTTGTTTTTTTATTTTTAATAAATATAAAGGAGTTTATGAAATGTATTAACAAGATAATGAGATTAACTTCTCTCTGTTAATTACACTGTTACAGCTAGTCGATGTCAGTCCCTGCACAACATCATAATTGGCATTGAGCAGGTAATGTGAAAAGCAACAAAACTATAACAATGTACACCAATTTTGACAGTAAATTAATTTTTTCTACATTTATACTTCCTGCCTCTTGGGGTATTAATGCAAAAATCTAAATACAGATGTTTTTTTTATTTTATTTCTGCCTGTCATTAAAGTTAGCGTGTATTATTTTGCAGGCTGAAAATGTCTCAGTTCGCGAAAATAAAAAATTAATAGAAAAATTCAATGAGAAGAACACAAGGGGTAACTAACTACATGTCTGTAAAACAATATGCATGAAGGAACTGACTATATTCATACAAGTGTATGTTGATTATTCTATTCTTGTGTTGAGGAACACAAACCTTATGGTAAAGTCCAACATTACATTAAAACATTACAGCTTTACAAGGAATATTGAGCTTTTATGGAAGAGATTAGAAAAACACTGTAATGTTATTTTATTTTGAATTGTTTGCTGATAATTTTGTGAATCTGCTGCTGTGAAAAACCCATAAACTCTAAACACATTATTGCGCTGATCTATAAAGCCACTCACAGACTACGAGAGACCATTTCACCACAATGAATAGCAATGACATAAAATATTGTTACAAGTATACTATTCTTGTTTGAAAGTAACTTTTAGTGAGGAATGGTACTCATTCAGTTTTTTAAAAAACATTATTTCTTAAGAAAAAGGTGATGTTTTCAATTGCCCCTCTATGGGAAGGCTAATATCTTTTGGGAACAATAACTTTATTTGGGCTTCTTAATTTTTTTTGACTGAAGTGATTCAGTAATTATTTTTATTTAACAGGTTTAATTCAAAATTCACTGTTTCAAAACTAGGATGTAGGACACAATTTCATATTAGAAGCACATCGTTCACAATCCATTTCCCATGTAATGGATTATGATGAAAAAATAAGTTTTAAAAAAAGAGCCCCTGTAATCGAATTGTGTTGGTGTTTAAACTTTGTTGTGAGCATTTAAAAAAAATAAATGTTCATTAAAATTGTATCTGAGTAATTATTTGTTTTTGCAGTAAGCTGCATGCATAATGCTATGCATACTTGCAGCTTGTTGTTTATGTCTATTTGCTCAGGGCAGCATTTATAAAAGAAGCAGCTCTGCTTGTGACAGTATATTATAGAAAATACAACTAAGGTCCATATTCTGCTTAAATATTAGCAGGAATAACATACTCAATTGACACTGGTGAATTATTTGGAAAGAAATCTCTAAATTGAATTGAATTGAATTAAATTAAATTATTATTCTTTTTTTAATTAAATTACTTTTCCCCAACATGTTCTGGGCAACTATGTCCCCTGTGTGCAGCAGCAACACAGGGGAGGCAGTTGCTTTGCAATAGACGGTAGAGGTTATTTTATGCTCTAAACAGATTAGAAACTATTTTCCACCAGGAACGTCAATATGTTCAGTTGAAAGGAAAATAGAAGAAAATCAGAAAAAAAATTGCCATTAAAAAAAAAAAAAAAAAAAAAAAAAAAAAAAACAATGGAGAAGAGAGTTTAAAAGATAACAGGAACTTTATAATAGAAAACTTTGCACTGGTGAAGTAGTTTGTCTTCTTTGTTCAAAGGCTGAATTGTCTGAACCTTCTGTTGAATTCAATAATTTGACATCAAAACAAAATCTAAGTCAAAAGTTTGAAATAACATTGTCATTTGTTTATTTATCTAATTTTTATTAGGGAATCTGTGGGTAAAATAATTGAATAGAACAGAACTGAATTCATATGAATAGGAGATCAAATGTAAAATCTCCAACCCAGTTAATACCAAACCTATTTTTGAAATCACTGAAATCTTTGTAACTCCGTCTGGCTTCATCATAGCTGCTCATCAGAACATGTGTCTGATCTTGGGCGGGGTTCGGAGTGGGGATGCTGATGCTGCGATCCGACTGCGCGCATGCGCGTTGCCATGTCCTGTATTTCATCACATCTTTTGTGTTACCGTACAACGCATTCAGCCATCGAGCCTGTCCAGAGGTAAGTAAATACTCAGCGGTATAATGAGTCATAACATGACTTGATATTTAAGCATTGTTACTCGACGCTAACTCGAAGCCAGTCTAGTATTTAATACGCACCTGCTCAAATTAGGCAAATACAGGAAATAGTCGGGCTCAGCAGCTCGCGCGCTCCCTGCTTTCCGCCATCGTCGTTATTCTCGGTCTTAGGTTTTCGGTTTGTATCTAAAACAACAGTTTCGACCATTGTATAAATGCAGCAGAACATTCACACTTTAATAACCCGTTTCTCATTTTGTCATGGTGCAAAAACCTCAGCGTATTTTATTGGAATGTAGTAAAACCAGCAAAAAGCTTTTACGTCACTGCAGCTCTGAAATAAAATTACTTTCATTTCTTGTGAAAGTTTGAAAAGTTTGGCATTCAGTGGTATACATTTACCTCTACTAAATAACATTTAGTAACGACAATATAAATTCACTGAGGGCACGAGAAAGCAACGCTTCAACTTGACATCGGTAGATTATTTATTTAATATTCTATTATAATCTTAATCTAAGAACAGCTGTTCTGCGGAGGCACATGGCTTGTTTTCATTCACGAACACGTGAATAGATTATGGAAAGGTTCACAGTCTGTCTGTCTATCTCTCTCTCTCTCCTAAGCGTTACAATATTAGCAGAGCTCTGTTCTATCAATCATCTAGATTCACAAAGAATCTGCTTGGGTCTGAAGTTCTTTGAGATCATGAAACTTTTAGCTCAACATTTAAGTCACTACATTTGGAGAAAATCTTAACACACCCTGATCACACCGTTCCCAATATTGTGTGATGATGGCAGCACTGGCAGCATCATGAAGAGAGAAGGTGGTCAGAGTTTGTGGCCCTATATACAGTGAAATATAAGACCTTCCAAAAAGAAAACCTGCAAAGGTTTGCCTTTAAGCAGCTCAACAAACGTTATAAATACTGTATTTTCATTTTACTTCCACTTGGGAAGTAAAAAGAATAATAACACCTAAAGTTATTATTAGTGTAGGAGGTAATTATCTGTGTTTGACCTTTTTATATTTTCTATCTAAACAATAAATAGAAATATTTGCAGCTTGTTTTGTGTAAAGTTGTGTATTTCGTGTGAAACAGGATCGTCCAAACATGACGTCCCGTGTTGGCCCCAGAACTGCCAGTACAAATGGAACTGACTTCAAACCCAGAGAAAAGGTGGCCCCACGTTACCAGATGAGGCAAGTATACAGTTTCTATTGATCATATTTGCTCTTTTTTATATATCCAAACCACAATCTGAATGTTGACTTTCTATACTGCAGTGCTTCCCTGAAGTCCGAGGTTCGGAAGCTGAACTGGGTCCACCTTCTGATCTGGTTGCTAGTGGCTGCACAAGTCATTGTGAGCCACTTTGACCTGGTGTCACACGACACAGTGTCCATACCGTACCAGTGGGAGTACCCCTACCTGCTCAGCCTCATCCCCCTGCTCTGCAGCAGCCTGTCACTCCCAAACAATAACATCAGCTACCTGGTTATATCCATGATCAGTGCAGGGCTTTTCTCAGTGGCGCCTCTCATTTATGGTGGCATGGAGATGTTTCCCGTAGCTCAGCAGCTCTATCGCCATGGAAAAGCTTACCGCTTCATTTTTGGCTTCTCTGCCGTGACTGTTATGTACCTCATCATGGTGGTTGCTGTTCAAGTGCATGCGTGGCAGATATACTACATGAAGAAACTTTTAGATTCGTGGTTCGATGCCACTCAGGAAAAGAAGAAGAAATGAATGTATAAAATGGGCTGCTTCTGGAAAATTTACGTTTATGTTGTAAGTTTCATTCAGTTGCATTTATTTGGTCAGAAAAATCCCACAGCATAACATATTTAAGATCCTAGAACAGTAATAAGTAGCAGGTTAGCTTGCATCTTGTGTCTGCAGTAACCAATGAAATCTTTGCACCTTCTTCAGTTTTTCTATACAAAGAACTCAGGTTACAGTGATTTCATTTTGCTCATGCTTACATAAAAGACTCAAGCTGAGACAGTGTATACATTTGCTTCTAAACGTCGAGTGTTTGTTCATATTAGGTAGTTTATTTGATTATGTTATGTAAATTATGATTATATCTCTATTTTTAGTGAGGAAAAAAATATTAAAGAAGAAATAAAATCACAACCTCCGTCTGTTCGGTTATTCTAAGCACCCTAATGACACTGTTCATTTTGACTTGAAGAAGCAAAAAATATGTATGGTACGTTTTCTTGATTACATTTAGTTTATGTCTCCAAAACTATTGTATTAAAAATTAATCAAAATAAATGTATCACAGTGTGTTCATATAGCACAGTTGGCTTAATTTAATGTGCAAAGTATTCTTGCTACAAAGAAAAAGCATCTAAATTTCTAAAGGTGAGAATATTTTCTCACCTTGAGCTTGCGTGGTGCCCACTGCATTGGACAATTAATTTGAAAACCAACTCAGAGGAGTTGCAAACCAGCAGTGTGATGTGTCTTTACCACAAAATTGCGGTCAACTGTGTTACAAGATTTTGACAAATTCTGAAATCAATTACAATAATTCTGTCATTCACAGAAACGGCAGCAATTAATGTTCTGTGTTATGCAGACTTTCACAGATGCTTAAAAAATGTTACATTTTGTCTAGGGAGTACCTTAGTTGGTCACAGGCTTTTTAGGTACTCTAATATTCTGTTTGGATATGTAGATATTGGTGGGTCCATATCTTTTAAACAGGTGGAATCCCAAACACTGACATTCTCTGATATTAAAATATAATTAAAAGTATTTTAATTTTAACCATTAAAATCAAAATATTAATTTTAGATACCTCTTTGTGCAGTGCAATGGGTTGCCTTTCAAGCTATTGACTACAAAAGAAATGTAATCCGGTCAACCTCTTCTATTAAGAGGGGAGTAGTCCTAACCCAATTTTGTTCCAGACGGTCTGCGGCTGCGCAGAGAGAATGCCACGTACTGGTTGACGTTGACAGACTGGCTGACACTTCCTGATGCTGGTTCCTGGGCTTAGCTAGGCCGGCTAACAAACTAGAACTTCACGGTTCGGGGAAACCTGTGAAAACACAGCGTGGTGAAGTCGTCTGATTCAGGTAGAAATACCGCATTGGTTTGGGTGTTTAGCTGTAATCACTCAGCTGTTTCTATGTAATCCCTGTCTGTTAGCTGCTAGTACTTAGCGGCGTCTGGCTAATGTTTCCTTTGCTAACTCCATAGCTAACGATGCGTTGGTTCACCCTGAGGCTGATTCAGCAAAATTTCCGTTTTCAGTTACCCATAAATGTTATTATTTAGACTCCAACAGTGTATAAACAACAGTGTTTAGACTCCAATACACTGTTGGATTATAAAATAAACTGTTGCCTAGCTGTTTATGCTTGTTAATTGTAGAAACGCATCTAAGTTGATTCTTACTGACCTTTGGTGCCAACTGAAATTGATCTAAGTAATTTATTACATTTGCATACTGTCATAGATATATTTTCTAACGTGATTGTTCATTACGCTCGGCTGGTGTAGCCCATGTGTCTGATACTGAAAAGGCCTGGATTGTCAAACCTAACCAGTCACAGTGTGTTGCTGTTATTGTGATAAACAAAGTTGGGCGGCTCTTTTTTGCGACCAATAAACGCAAAGTTGGTGTGCGCCATTACTTTGTTCATTAAATCCCAGAGATTTTTGCTCCATGAAGCCACAGAACAAATCAGTTTCTCGGTGTCGCCATTTGATCTGCTTGTGTGCTAAAGGTTAGCAGCAACACAATCCCTAGCATCTAGCCAATTACTCATCTGGCCAGAACTGCCGAAGCAGTAGGATTTCTGCAAATAAATCCCACAGTGGGGCTTTGTTTTGGCATAAACCCCTCACATACTGAATCTACGGGATGATAATAACTGACGTGTTGAATCATAGCTGACGTTAACTTAACATAATCACAGTATTATGTAGTATTTAATGTGTCAGAAGTCACACTGAAACATGTTTGTTAAATCCTTCTCTCTCTCTTTCTTTTTTTATAAGAACATTTGCATACAGAGATATGAAGCCTTACAAATGAAAATGCAACCTTATCACAAAAAATTACTTCACTACAACAGTAACACTAATTCATGATTAATTATTCCCAAATGACATATAATTTCACTATTAGACAAGGTTTTCTGCCTTGTCAAATAAATTGTTTCTGGATTGTTTTCCCAAAAAAATCAGATTATAATTAAAATTGATTTAAGTTCACTTGTGACAAAAAAAATTAGTTGTTTTCTCCACTCTGTTGTTTTGAGTCTACTCTGAGATTTATTTATTTTTTTCTGTTTAAATCTAAACCTAAGTTATGTCTTTAATATCTATATAGGTAATCAAAATCCGATCATATAAAACACAACCAGGAATGGAGAGGCTGTTATAAAAAAAAATATATAAACTAAAAGCTTTCAGCTTTTAGTTTATATATTTTTTTTATCCTCTTAGATGAGGAATAAAAGAAATCCTGATGATGGCAGTCAATTGTCATGTTAATGTTAAATTAAGGTGAATGACCATTCTTATCAATAAGACTGAGAGTTCTGGTCAAAGTCAACATGAAGGCTGTCTTTGCCACTTCACAGACTGATGTTTGACCCTTAGACTCTTCTCTTCATTGAATCTCTGATATTATTATTTTGATAATAATAATATCTAGATTTATTGCGCAAATCTAGAACTACCAAATACATTTTTTAATGTAACATTTTGTAGTCCTACAATCTTATTTCTGCAGCCACCCACCTGATCTGCTGACATACATTTGAGGAATTTCTGCTTGATTTTGTTGGCCTCGTGACTGGCATCTCACAGATGTTTGTAAACCTGCCTCACAGACAGAAAGTGGTGTTCATCAACCAGGACAGTCACCAGGGTAGAGCCTGATAGCTCATGTTTGTTTTTACTTTTTTTTTCAGGCATTGTTCAGCTCAATACAGAAGGGATATTTATTGCAAAAAGTCACAATCAATTAAATTATCTGACTAGTGACAGTTATATTGTGAAGCAGTGTAGTTGGGGCTTTACATTACGTGACATACTTCAATAGGACTGTGCTTTTGCTACTACTTGATGCACAGAGGCATATTTTCTTTGTTACTGTGGAGTGGCAGAATAAACAGCAAGTCTATTCATACTCATGACCTAAACATAATGACCCATTTCCAATATACAGACCCACTGTCTTACCCAGTTCATTTTCTGAACTTGTCCAATAAATGTATTCACTAACTTTAGTGCTAACATTTAGCTTTTTATTGCGCAAATCTAGAACTCAACCCAGAACAATTGGAACCATCATGTAGTTTTATACCTTCTAGAACCAATCATGGAGAAACAACATTAAGTTTTGGTTCAGAAGAAGAATCCAGAGGAACTAAATTATGAACTACTTATTTTTATGAACCATGTGGAACCAATATGTAGCTATATACTTTTATCTGTTTGTCTTTTGGTTTTGTTTTGTTTGTATTTCCTTCTACTTTATGTAAAACACTTTGAACTGCTCTGTTGCTGAAAATGTGCTATATAAAATTACCTTATCTAACTTTACCTCAGTGATTTAATATAGTAAATGTCAATCTCAAAAAGAAATTGATTAAAAAAGATAACAGTTATATAAAACTTTTTTTAGAATTCTTATTTCGGGAGTTTTAAAAGTTTAGACTTGAAATTTGAGGTGTAAATTAAAGAAAGATAAAGTGTTTTTAAACATGCCCCTGTTGTTCCTTGGTAAGGCAGTGGGAACAACAGAGATCAGACGACACCATGAACGGCCAGCTGGACCTGAGCGGCAAGCTGATCATCAAAGCCCAGCTGGGCGACGACATTCGACGCATCCCTATCCATAATGAAGACATCACATACGATGAGCTGGTGCTGATGATGCAGCGTGTCTTCAGAGGCAAGCTGCAGAGTAACGATGAAGTTACCATTAAATACAAAGATGAAGGTGTGTCCCTCTCTTCTGAACTCAATGCAAAGTGCGTTTCCCTCAGTTGTATCGTATAACTTTAGCACATTTTTTTTCATTTTTGTCTTTTTTCTATTTCCAGATGATGACCTCATCACCATTTTTGACAGCTCTGACCTCTCCTTTGCAATCCAGTGCAGTAGAATACTCAAATTGACATTATTTGGTAAGCTATATATATATTTTTACATGTTCACCATAAGATCTAAAATTTTCATTTTTTATGCTGTTCCATCAGCCGGTCACTGGAGGGCAGTCGAGCTTTTGTTTTCTCAATGCTCTGCCCTGTGACTCAGTATCTGTGGAATTTCACTGTGTCTCCTAGCATTGGATGAGCAAACAAATAATAACAAATTTTACAAATCTCACAAAAGCCAGTCGTGGCAGTTAGACTGGGTTATAAAGCCTAATTTAAATTGTGCACTAGCCCTGTTCATTTTAGCCGTAGCTCTTAGAAGTGTTACTGTTTCACAATACCTCTAATGTCATGTCACTCAAGGCTTCTGTCAATAGTTCTTAGTAACGGTATATCTTAATATTGCTAATTCATTAACATTGAGTTTTCAGTTCACTATGTATTTTCCAGTGTGTGTATTTATGTCTAGTAAGGAAGTTTATTTTCTGGAAAGTGTTTGATTTCTATATGAAGTCCATTAAAGTGCTTGATATTCCATCTGCACAGTTTAATGAGAAAAAACTCAGTCAGGTGATTATTTGTAGTATTTAAGCATTATGTGAGCAGGAAGTTCATTTACCTTAACACAAATCTTTTTGTTCAATATAATATTTATGCCTAATAGCTTTATTGAAATAAAGGAGATCTTACATTTCATATGTTAAAATAATTGAAATTGAAGGATTTTTTTTCTTTAAATTAGTGTTTTGTTCTCAGACCAGTCATATGGATAGGCTGTGTGAGAGAATTATCACAACATAAACTTTTGTTGCATTTTAGTTTGTCCATGCTATGTACAATACCATCATAAGTCGTTATTTATCAATTATATAATGTTGTAGTAAATTACATTATACATTACATTGTCTTCTTTAGTTCATTTGTATTGCTTCTAACTCCAAAGTGTGGTGCGGGAAAAGTTTAAAAACTTTTCAAACTTTTGGAAAGTGCTTGAATTTTTACTGTAGGGAAAAGCTTACGAACCAAAAATTGAAAGATGTTCTTCTTCTTTGAAATGAGGGGGAATCAATACAAGCCCGAGCTTTGGATCAAATGCTATGACCTCATCTGGAGATTACTGCCTTGATCTTGTGCCAAGTTTGAAAGGGGTAAATCATGCCTGTGATCTCAGAATGGCCAACATCTTGAACCAGGGCGTTGTGCCCTGAGCCGTTTCCACAAACACCGGGAAGCCGATATGAGGAACTGATATGGAAAAATGTCTACTTTAGTTATTCTTTCCTAATTTTCTCTCTCAGTTCAGAGCGGAAAGTCGCGATTGCAGTTGTTGTGCAAAGAAACATTGGATTATGTGTAGAATTCTGCACATAATCCTGCAAGTATACGACTGATTCTTTAATAATTTTTAATGTGGTAATTGTTTTTATTTGCAGTGAATGGTCAGCCACGGCCTTTGGAATCCAGTCAAGTGAAGTACCTGCGCAGGGAGCTCATTGAGCTCAGGAATAAAGTCAACAACCTCCTCGACAGCCTGGAGCCGCCCTTAGAGCCTGGAATGACCTCCACAGCGCCTGAAAATGGTGAGCAACTCACCTTAACATGATACATCTTCAACTAACAGAAGAGAGACTTCTCTCTGTTTTTCCCTTCCTCATAGGACTTACCAGAATAGTTTGGAGGAACTTCCCAAAAGTAGCAGCTGCTTGTATTTTACTTATTTTACAAGCAGAACTGAAGGAAACGTGTCTGACATAGACTCTGACACCAAACTGAGGCAGTTTATACAAGTCTCTATGAAAACATTCATTTGATTATTTTAGCAGGATATTTAGCAGCAGCAGCTCTCTGAACGTCTTATGCACAATTAATTTCGACTGAAGCAGTATAAGAGCAGAATGGGTTCTTACCACATCAGAGCAGTGAGCAAATATTTTGTATGAATCTATTCTGACTAATTTTGTAATTCTCTCTTGACGCTCCCAAATACTGTTTACTTGCATTTACGGTCTTCAAAATGTTCCGTCTTAAAATTGCTTTCTTCCAGAATCAATGGATGGGCGTGAAGGCAAAGTTCTGGCGGCAGACTCAACAGTGAAACAGGCTCCTCCAGTCAGCGCAGCCAGCATGTCGGCCTTTGACCCTTTAAAAAACCAGGACGAGGTCAACAAGAATGTAATCTCTGCTTTTGGGCTGAGCGAGGACCAGGCCCCTGGTACGGCACACTACACAACCGGGACGTTTTTCCTGGAGAGCATCCAGTTTTGTCTCTAACATGCTTCTGTCTTCTTTTTTTTTTATTTTTTTTTTTTTATTTTTTAAAAATTAAACAAAAATTTTAGTTGCTTCCCCTGCTGTTGCAACAGAAGAGCGCTCAGGGACTCCTGACAGCATTGCTTCCTCCTCTTCTGCAGCGCCTCAGCCTGGAGTGCCCCCTCAGCCACAGGCTCCTTATGTTGGGGTACAACAGGGACCCCCCGCTGGAGTTGATGGTAAGAATCTGTCCTACAAAGATCCCCTTGATTAGTGGAGGGGAAAAAAAGACATACTTCCTCAATGGTAAGAAACATCCCAATAGAGAAAGAAGAGTGGTCCTTTGTTTTACCGCTATGAAAGCACGTTATTTCAAAGTTATCACCAACTCAGGCTTATAAACACCATCTTCAGGTTGTGTAGCTGGAGAAATCTGTCTTTTTTTTTGTATTCCTAATTGAAATTTTGCTAGCATTTGTAGAAGCTACTCTTGAGCAGAGTTTCTCAAACTTAACCCATTTAACAAACTCTCAAAGACCACCTAACTTAAAAGTGCCCCTGCAAAAACACATCTAAATATATCACCTAAATATATCCAACCTGAAATGAAAGTATTAGTCTCTTAACTAATAGGAAGTGGTGTTTTAGAAATATGAAAACCATAAACATGCTGATGGCATTTTGAATTATTTCAAATTCTGAAAGTGTAGATTGTAGGTTTTCCAATAATATCAAACACATGGGAATAAATAAAGAAGTTGTTCTTCACTACAAGTGATGTGTGCATTAACATCATTTTAGGGCTATTTGTAGTTCAGAAGCAAAATAAAGAAAAATAGATTTGAGCATTCTTCTGCACCAAAAATTATTTACCCATTTCTATGAGCTGTTTTTATCGTATTTATTCACTGATAAATCATTCTTAATTTAAAAAAAATTACAACAGCTGTTGTGATCTGATTTTGTGCCACTTACTCATTATTTTTAATCACAAGCCTTTGAGAAGCTAATTTACATATCACACTTTGAGCTGAGCTGCGTTAGACGGTCATTTAAATGCAGTACCTTGCGGACCACTAGGGGGTGCGCGTGGCCCACAAGTGGTCTGGGGACCACAGTTTGAGAAATACTGCACTAGAAACCAAATGTCTGGCTAATGTGATGCAAATAAAATAGCTGAGTCATAGAGGATTTTCATGGATAAGTGTTTATAGTCTGGACTCAGCTTCTAAATTTTTTCTGGCTGTAGTTATATTTGCTTTTAGTTGCAGAAATAGATTGTCTCTGATCAACAATAGTTTAGATTTGGGAAATTGAATGAGCCTTATCAGGGAAATTGAATGAGCCTTATCAGGGAAAATGTAACAGAAATTTATAGCAAATTTAAGGTGTGCTTTATTCATTCTAATTCACATCGACATGTTTTTGTTTCTCACTATTTCATAACTTCATACTTTCTAGACTTGCTTTCTGCTTTTTTGGAATTCACATTTGTGATGTCATGAGTGTTTATGAATGAAAAATCACCACCGCAATCCTAAGCAAAATATAAACAAAAGTATCCAAGGAAGTTATCTCACTAATCAGAGGTATTACCATTACTCTTCTCAGTGTGTAATCTGAGACTCTGACATGTTTGGCCCAAGCCAAAAGCCTGATTCATGTAGGCCAATGAAGGATTGTGCATCTTTGCTAGAGAAAATTAAAAATGACTCATTAGTTTTTAATTTTGTGTGTGGTTCCGCTGAAGTGTTACTCTATTCACATTTGTTTCAGTCATCTCTGCGGTTTCATTTATTTTTTTTAACTTTAAGTTATAAAACAGTAATAGTCTTTATTACTTTAAATTATATGAATAGAAACAGCTAAATGTTGTGGGAATATTAATCAAATGATGTTTTGTTTTTATGTCTGTGTAGATGTCCTCTTAAGAGCCATTTTTAGGGATTTCAACTGTTGTTGTTAGAAAGTCTTCAGGCGTTTATGTTCTAAGATACACGCTGCAACAATCAGGTGCAGGTTTTGTTCACCAAGCTCAAAAGAAGCAGATAGGTTGCAGCTGCTGCTTTATGTGGTCAGTGTTCTCTTGTATGGGTTGCACAGGGTTTATTTATTAAAAATCTGTGGGGTAGTGCAAACTTTTTGTGACCAAGAAGCTCTCTTATGTTTGTAGGCAAGTAAACAAGATGGAGAAAGTTATTTACAGTTTGTTGTGGTTACATGTTTCCAAGCAGTAGGAAGTGATGCTATAAAGGCTGTATGGTGCCATAGTTCCATACCTTAAAACCACAACTTTTTCAAAATGTGGAACTCCTTCCCTTTTTCAGCACAGCTTATTCAAAATTCTTTATATTTCAATGTTTCTGCAAATTATAAAATTACTTGACTGTAAAAAAAAAATATATATATATATATTGTCATGTTAATCTAATTTCACCATTGTTAATCTCATTTATCGATAATGCTGTTGTATGGATTGTTGTTCTCTGAACGCAATGGCCCCGTCGGCATCGGTGGACGTAATTTGTGACGACGTTCCATTGTGTGCCACAGAAGAAATAGTAGGGTGAAATGAAAGGTTTTGGTAAATTAAGTGCTGGGGAGAAAAGCATTGTGGTTGAGGCTAGCTCTCTTTCTTAAACATGGTGGTAATCTTGCTTTGCTTGCTGCCAGAATAGTTTTACCCTGCAGGTTTTTGAACAGCTCGGCACGTAGATCAATAATCCGTTTGAATTTCAATAAGTTTTGGTTATCATCCATGGAGCAGAACAACCTCTTTGTATGTAGGCAAACATTTTCCCCTATAAGTCAGTACAGGACCATTGTTTTCCTATGATACATTTTCAGCCGTGATTGGATATAACATTTTTTTTTTCCAAATTTTTTTTATAAATGCATCCCTTATGTCCACTATGGTAACAAGTATTCTGTCTTCATATCTGTCCTGTGGTTTTATTTTTCTCACTTCCAAGGCTGCAGATGGTTGGCACACAAAGACTATAAACCCACCCCTGTACAGACTGCTCTTTTACATTGTGGTTTCTTCACTCTTCACCCTCTTACTACTTTCTGTGGTTGCAGTCTGACAGCCTTGAGGCAAATCAGAACAGCCAGTCTGCGCACAATATTTTGTATAGTAAAATATGAGAGTTTGAAGGCCAACAGAGCACTCGTGTTAGCCAGAAGTCATTTTTAATGGAGCCTTAGTCTGCCTGTTAACTTAAGAATGCTGCTAAAACAATTTGTGAACAAACGGTAAAAAATTTGCCCTTTTTTTTTCCTGACGCTGATTGAACTATGGTAATAATTTCAATCTGTGCAACTCCCCCCCGCACCTCTAAAAAATCTAGACATGTATTGATCAAATGTTCAGATGTCTTATTTGTGTAAAATACTCATTGTAAAACAGGATTTTGTTTTGATGACTCCCAAAGTATCGGTTTTAATGAGCTTCTATGATTAAAGAGAAACTGTTCTTAAGTTTCAGTGAAATCAACATTCAGATCTGCCCATCAATCTTACATAACAGTGCTTATAATGGACAACAGATGATAGCAACACAAGAAAAAAAAAAAACAATTTCACACACGTGGCTCCTCTTACAGTAAAGACCACTGTGTGGGATGTTCATGTGGCGACAGGATAGTTCAGCCCCAAGTTGAGATGTTTCTATTGCAGAGCATTGTGAGAAGATGTAGGTGAATACTTGGCTTAAATGATATGCATGAAAAAACACTGGACCTATTGAATTATGGATCATCGTTAACATGTTCCAGATGCATCAAAAAGAAAAATCTGTTGCCTTGAATTGAGCACTTTTTGTCCAGTTATGGGCCAATCAGAAACTAAATATCCGCTCTATTTTCAGTCAGTGAACGCAACATGCTTACTTGGTCTTATTGGAAGTTATTGCTGAGGGTACACTGACAATTGCCTATTTTATTACTGTGAGTAATAATTTAATTATTACTCACAGTGGAAACCGTCTTGACGCTACCGCAGAACCTAACTTCCTTATTTTTGCTCTTGAGTTATACAGCCAATCAGTGCCAAGGAAAAGGAATGGCGCTCTGGGATTGGTTGCTTTGCACAGCCAAAAGTGAATCCAGTAATTCCCAAGTTGCATTTTATACCAGATACTTTAGATATGATCTGTGAAATGGTCCACAAATAACCAAATTTATTGCAAATAGTTTGGAGAAACAACCGACACACAAAACAAATCCACAAATAGGCATGATCATAACGGACAGGCTCCTTTTATCATAGTTGAGCTTTTTTCTCTGAAGTTTTTTTGGCAGCTTTTATTTTTGAATGGATTTTCTTGGAGAAAAGACACATAATTTGTGATGCTTCAATGGTGTTGAAAATAGTTTCTGCAGTACAGGACTAAACGAGCCATGCTATTATTGTTTTTGATGGGTTTTATTGGCATTTACTTATGCGTCATGACCAAGAGGAGTGTACTGCTAAGCTCTGCAATTTCGGGCAGGTTCTGAAACTCTTAACATTTGATAGTAGAAAATATATTTTATTCACAGAACCTAAAGAGAAATGGAGTGAAATCTGAAATCCCCTCCTTTTCTGCTCTATTGGTAAGAAACGAGCCATAAAATCTCCGATCGTTGATCGCTTTTTTTTTCTTTTTTCCCCAACCGGTAATGTGCTCTGTTCTCTAGCTGCTTGTGTCATCACCATACTTATATACTCAGTGTGAGATCTGGAAGTAAAATTGTGACCTTGTTTAAGGAAAAGACTGACTTGCCAAGTCTCTGCATGTGCGTTCCACACGTGAACCTTTGATGGAAAACCTGATGAAAAAGAAGAATGTGTAGTGTGTGTTTTTTTTCATATCTTAGGATAAAATCATGCAGCTGTGTTATGGTTAAGCAATAAATTATATATTTCTGTTCTTTTTGCAAAAGAACCCCCCCCCCCAAAAAAACAGTAAATGTATTAGAAAGTCAGATGCCTCTTGAGAAATATTCGGGTCACCTCAAGATGTGATGATGCTAAACAATGAAGTCTCAATTTGAAGAAGAAGCCACCTTGCTCATATATTTGCGAACCACAGCTGTTTTATTTGCTGAGACAGAAAAACGGTGCTTTCTTTCTGCATTTTTAGCAACTCGCGCACTTTCTCCTTTACTGAGAGTTAGACCGTTTACATGACGATTTGAGCACACATCCATAAATGTTATGCAGACAAACCTCACATCATCTGATCTTTTAAAAAAAAAATGTATAAGGGAACCAAAAAAATTACAATGTCAAAAAAATGTAAAGCTGACTCTGATATATTTGGTGATGAGCTTCTCAATCGGAGAAGCTCGGTTAACTGTAATTTCACCAAAAGCTATGACATCGTCAGAAACGGGTCATTACACAAGCCGACTGATCTGTGGGGATGAGCCGGAACAAGCAGGGCCTATAAAACCTTTCTAGCCCGGTCGTCCATGTTATGGGCCATAATCTATGCGCCATACTTGAGTTGTTTTATGGAGGGTTGTTGGCCCACTAATTGTGCTAATTAGATTTTAATTGTTGAAGTGCTGTGTTTCCATCTGGAATAACGAGCTCTGAAGAGGAACTGAGAAGGCTTTGCAAGAAGAAACCTGAAAATGAAAATGAAGCTCGATTTCTGGTTTTTACTTCAAAAATATAGGGCATGATATATGGATTTATGCCATGTTTAGCCTATCTGGTATATAGATTAGGTAACAATACAGTTATGGAGAAGTAGCTGTTTTATATTTGGAATGTTTGTAACGATACTGTTTGTCGCTGCCTCCTCAGGTCAGGTGTATCAGCAGTACCAGGCTCCAGGTGGATACCCTCCTCAGCAGCCAGGTGCGCCACCGCAGCAGCAGTACGCCATGCAGTATCCTGGTAAGATGTAAACTGGGCAGGATTATAGGAAAAATGCTTCTGCATTCATTTGATTTAGAAGTAATCTGGCAGTAGGAGCCTCAAATTTCTACTCGAATGCTACAATTCTTGCTCATGTGATCTATTGTGTGAGGAACAGGAACCACCTTTAAAAGACTGTTCAACTACAATCAAATATAACAAATAACAAGAGCAGCTAGTAGGAAGGGATTGCAAAATATCATACTGGAAAAATTCTTTTAGAAAATCATTCAACATCATCTTCTAAATAATCAAAAATGCGTTTGTTTTTAAATTAATATCTTGGTATTTGTATCAGTAAATGCTTTTTGTTGTTTATTTGGATCTCCACTACCCATTTCCATGATGATGACTACTCTTCCTGGGGCCCACATAATAAAAAGAACAGTTATTCACACTGAATATAACATTCGTGGCATAGCAGCTTGATGCATAAATGTACAACTTCAACACTTTATGTAATAAAATAATTAATCGGGGCTCTGACTGAAAGTGGCGCCGTTGGTAGCACTGTTGCCTTGGAGCAAGAAGATCCTGGGTTCGATTCCAGGCCCGGTTTCTGGAGTTTGCATGTTCTCCCTGTGCATGTGTGGGTTCTCTCTGGGTGTTCCGGCTTCCTCCCACAGTCCAAAAATATGACTGTCAGGTTAATTGGTCTAGGTGTGAATGTGTGTGTGCATGGTTATTTGCCCTGTCTGTCTTTGTGTTGCCCTGCGACAGACACCAGCACCTCCTGGTCCCGCTAGGGACAAGGGATGGATGACTAAAAGTTCTGGCAATTGTTACATTTGAAACTGATGGAGGGGAGTTCCATGTTTTTGTTTTTCTAAAACTAAGTTGTTTTTTTTTTGTCCAGAATTCCATTTAAAATGTTTTTGTGTTTTTTCTGGGTGTGACTTCCTTTCTATAATTGCTAATTTAATCGTGTGTTCATGAGGACCTGCCAGAGGACTGACAGGCTAAGTCTGGCATATTTCCATGTTTTATTTTTTAAAATGTTGACCAATAACAAATTCAAATTTAATCTTTAAAGAAAATTCATAAGATGTCCTCCTACTTTTCAGCTGGATACAGTTCTCAGCCTGGAGCCCCTCAACCTGGCCCTCAACAGCAGTTCCAGAACTACCCTCCTCCCTCCTCTCAGGCTCCTGGCCCCGGTCCGGCCCCAACTCCTGGCTTCCAGACCGGCCAGCAGCAGCAGCAGCCGCAGCAGCAGCCGCCACCTCATCAGCCTCAGGGAGCTCAGCAGTATCCACCCGGAGCCTTTGCTCCCCAAAACTATACCTCCCAGGGCTCCCAGCCTGCCAACTACAGCATGCCGCCGAGCTCCCAGCCTGGCTCAGGGTTTCAACCACGCCCGGGCTTCACCCCGCCGCCAGGCACTGCCGTCACTCCTCCGCCCGGCTCTGCTAATCCCTACGCCCGCAACCGCCCCCATTATGGTCAGGGCTACACTCAGCCGGGGCCTGGGTACCGGTAAAAGAGGGCAGTAGCAGGATTTAATAATCCCTCGCCCCATCCTCCCCGTTATGTGGCTCCAACTGTTTAAGGTGTGTGCAGGAAAAAAGGTCGACTGCTCTACAAATATCAAGTCCAAATATAAGAAAAACTGGCAACCCCTCCCTCCCTGTCTGATGGTTAGTGTTCGTACACACCCCTCTGTTCTGGTCCTGATGTTTGCTCCTCACCTTATTTACCCCTCCCTCTGTTCTCCTGCCGCCTCCACCGGGTGTTCTGCCCCCCTGTGTCTGTCGTCTTAACAACAGACCCAGTCTGTATGCGCACACCTGGGAGACCAAAACATGCTGTTGCACAAGCTGTTCTTCGTCCTTTTCATGATAAGGTGTTGTTTTGCGAGTGGGATCAGAATTTGTGACAAAATTCTTCAACAGCTTTGAGTTTACTCTGTAGGACACTATCACGACAAACGTTAGCACGGTGTTTTTGTTTGTTTTATTTTTTGATTAACTTCACCACCATGTTGGTATTAATAATGTGTCTGCCCCATGTTGGGAACACTATAGCTACTGGTTTGGGTAATGAAGGCTTTTATCGTTTAGTTTCTTACCGTCGGTCACCTCCAGCACAGCTTGTATTCCTTTCTTTCTTCTCACTGGTTTTTACTAATGTATATCAAATTAAATTCCTCTCTCAAATGAGATTAGTTGTTCATGTATAAATGTTAACATTTCTTTTTTTTTGTTTGTTTGTTTCTTGAATCGAATAAAGAATTGAGACCCAGTTTGAGTCATTTGTCTTTTCTTAATGTTTTGCAGCTTTTTATTCAGTGTTTTTCTTAATCTTTTTCTGTGGTTTCTGAGTTCACGTCTGTTAAGTATGGTTTGGACCGTTCCCTCTCCTCACCCTGCTTTGGAAAAACTGCAGTAATGCTGCTTATTTCTGCTTTGTTTTTCCTGCCTGTGGGTTGTGCTTGGCTGGGACTTGTGACATGGGAATATGTGGTCTGGTCTACCATGTGAAACCGTCTGAATACACAGTTATTAATAATTTAGTAAAGTGTAAGCGTTGAAATCTCTTAGCAGCTGCTAGCTGAATGTTCTTATGTTTGTATTCATGTGTTACATACCAACACATTTACATCTTCATCATAGTCTTGAGAAGTTTTGATGAACTCTGAAGTGAGAAGGGCAACTAGTAAAAATATGAAACTCCTGATCTCGGCTGACATCGCTGTAGCCTGTTTTACCTTGGAGACATTAGAAAAATAAACACCTGAAGCATTTTCTAATAAATCCTATAACCCATTCTAATTGTAATGTTGCATTAAAAACAGTCTAAAGTATAGTGATCGCAGATGAACCACCGTTTAAGATCATGCCACAGCATCTCAGTTGGATTCAGGTTAGGACTTTGACTAGGCCATCCCAAAATCTTGATGCTCTGAAGCATGTAAGTGTGAGAAACCTTAAAAGCAAAAAAAGAAAATTTGGAAGTGGGAAAGGACATTTTCACACCACTGTCTCTTTCCTTCCCTTTAAATGTCATTTACAGATCCTCTGATGAATACAAGAAACAATAACTCTTAGTTCTCTGTTCATGTCTGCCAGTTTGGAGCTGAAATAAATGTATCAAGTCAGTTCTATTTAAAATGTAAGTAGTTGGGGTAAATAACTTGGGTAAAATGTTATTTGAAATGAGTATGAAGTTGGTAAAAGGCTTGTCTGTCTCCAAAGGCTGAGTAGTAATGAGAGTAGACATTCTTCTAGCTGCATATCATCCAAAACCGGGGAGAGTGGTTGTCTGAAAAAGCAATTCTTAAACCAAAAAAATATTATTAGAACAAGTTATAACGAATGTAACAGAGCTACTCCAGAAATACTGGAGCCATACGTGATGTAATTCCAGAGAATTTCCCACTATTACAGCTTATAAAGTCACTGATACAACTTAATTTTACCAAACCAGGGATGGAGGCCCTGCTGAGTGTTGCAAATCAAAGAGTACAGTCTTGACATCTTCTTCAGAAATCAAAATAAAAGGGAATATTTGTTGAAGATGGTTTATGCTATAAATCTAACAGTAAATCAGATTTGTAGCCCAGCACTAAGACGCGTAAATGCAGCTATTTGAGGGAGGAACAAGTTCTTCTATTGGTATTATAAGTGTTAGATTTTTGGAAATCTGAATCTAAAACTGCCCCAATGCTTTCACAGTAAGAAAAACAACAAACCAAGTATAAAAACAAAATTTATTGCTGGAATTATAAATTGCACCATAGAGTAAAATCAGGAAAGAAAATTATGAGCAATGTCAAGTTATTTACATTTCGCATAATGATTTAAAATAAACAAATATGTTTTAGATATACATAAATTTGACGTGTACTTGCCTTTAAACCAAAACAAAAAACATCTAAAATGCTGCTTCTAAACTTTTGGCTGCCCTACATTTAGGGTTAAGATTTGTGAAAGCCACAGAAATGTATTAAAGCAGAGAAGCATATCATTTTTGACACCATATACATATATGAACAGAAGTTTAACATTGCACAATCTGCAACTGATTTTAGTCCCTTAGTGGCTGCAGAAGCTCAGTTCTGCATGTCTATGTATTTGCACTGTACATGTACCGTGAAAGCACTATTTTCTGTACACCTATGACCACAGTACGTGCTCTCTGACAGAGAAGTGTTGACTGTTTTTTTCTCCTTCAACATCTCAAACGTTTGACTGCATACAGACTATTCATTAATAACCCTTTGATAAATATTATTACACAAGTTAATACTGTTTGAGAGCCAGCTTCCCAACAGTATCTTTATTAATGCTGTATGTTATTTTGGTTCTGTCATCCATTGTGAGATTTTTTTTTTTTTTTACCCATAAATATAGAAATCTACTTAGGTTTTACGTATGTGACCCCAGTAGTCCTTTAAAAGTTCACACCTGAAAAGTTTGGAGGGGAAAAAAAATCTGATATTGCTGTCCAAGAAGATGGGTTTAAGTCTGGTGAGATCTTCTTTCTCGCCGCTGATAAAGTCATCGTCCAAAGCAGCCAGGGGGGAATTTTACCACTTTCCAGGTATGGGTGTGCCACACTCATACCAGCCGACGTATGTCACATGCGACTTTCCTCCGATCTGTCCAAAGCTGACCGGTTCCTGTCTCAGCGCTCTGAAGAACCCTGTCAAAGGAGATGAGCATCCTCATCACAAGAGATTACAGACAAACTGGTAATGAATGAGCAAAATATAGCTCCTGTCAGATGTTCTAAATTTTATTCAATGAATTAGAGTATTCCTTCCAATGAGGCTTGTTGGTCAGATTAAAGTGCCATTTGAAAATAGCAACCTTTAAGCAGAAATTAAGCAGTCTTTTCTTTAAGACCACATTTCTGTATTGAACATGTTCAGGGGTTTTCCTTTGGTCTGATGTAATAATCTGACCTTTAAATTAGTATTTCAATTTACTGCGAGCAGAAAATCAACATACGTAAAAAAAATAAAGGCTTTAAAACGTCAGTTTGTGTTAATTTATCTATTTCAATATGCGCTATGATGTTTTTTTTTATTGATTTATGTCAGCCCTTCTTTATTCTGTGTGAAATTATGGTAAAACAGACAGCTTGAATGATGAATGAAAAGACTACTCGGTGTGCAAGTTTGTGGAATGATTTTTGTCTCCTTTATAAATAGTTGCATGAGAACAACAGCTGAAACACATCATTAAAAGCAGAAAATAGATAAAACATTCATGCTTGTAAACCGTACCTTGCCTGCTTGGTAGCTGGTCAGCCAACATTTGGGTTCCAGTTCGACCGTCCAGGAAGGAATCCACAAACTGACAGTGGTCTTCACCATACCCCGTCTGATCCCCGATGTTGTAAAACTTTCCTGGAATTGGAAGAGTTACCGTTTGTTTGCAACATTTCTAGTTAAAATTTGGAGCTTGCTTTTCAATTTTTTTTCAGCAGTTGTTCATATTGTGCATAAATACCATTGAGGGAGTCACTCAAGTAGATCTTGTATCTCAAGGAGTTGCAGAGCTGGATTCCCACAAACTTCCTGTACCAGGTCCTTTTTATGTACTGCTTTCCATTACATTCAGAGTAGGCATCGGATTTAAATGGGAACTGAGTCCAGATGGCATCTTTTCCTGTGACAAGAGGCAAGACTTTAACTCGCTGTCTGAAGAGAACCGAAATATTCTGAGAAAAAGGAGCAAAGCATTCACCTGATGCCTGCTCGCTTACGCGTGGATCGGCTGCAAACAAGATGGAGTGCAAATCAAAGTACGGTAATAAAATGTGCTGCAAAACTCCAGACATTTGGAAAGCAGTTTCTAAATAGCTACTGAGTTTACAAAGTCTTGAGTGTTAATGACTTAAACCCAAAGGAGGGGTAAAATTAACAGCGTAGCAAATGGTTAGTAAACTTTGTTGAATGAAAAAAAGAGAGAAGCATTTATCATCACAAAACTACAACAGCTCAAAATTATAAGAAATTGTTATTCTTTTTATGTGACAATAAAATCTGATGTTTTTTTAGAACTTACCTGATTCTGTATTAAAAGTGACAGGATCACTAGATGGTCCGACTCCAAGCTCATTTTTTGGTGTTACTTTGAATTCGTAGCTGAAATGGAGCAAAAATAAATGGAAAAAATGAAATAAATCAGTCATTTACACATAAAAAGAATGAAACAGCCTAATCTGAACTGTGAGTATTCTCTCATCTGAAACCAATCCTTCTACTGCGCTGGGAGGTAGCAGGTTTTAATGTCTTCGACAGATGAGTATGAGTTTACGCTTTAACCAGCACACACACGCACACACTCTCGGTGGTTATTCCACATGCTGCATTCAGATGTGTTGGCAACAACCTGCCAAACTAACCCGACCCAGACGGGTTCTGGTGAGCATCCAGAGATTCTAGGATCTCGTTTGAAACTCGGTGACCCACTTTATCGCCACATGTTTCCTTGGCTTTGGTGCGACTGAGAACATACTTGGTTTGTGTGCAAGTATGTGGTTCAATCTAAATAAAGCGTTTGGATTTCTTTTGAGTTACAATCGTCAGTGTAATTCTTGGCTGTGTTTGAAACTGACCAGACGTAGGATGGGTCATGCATGAAGTGTCTGCGGCAAACCTGCTGTCTGGCGTGAGATTCTCAACGGCTGTGTGAGTCTGATTGGTCGTCAGGATGGACACTTCCTGTCCATTCGGCCCGGTGGTTGTTGATACTACCTCATACTCTGATAAACAAGTCAAAGAAACAGTTTTTACATGTCAGATGTTGTCAAGTATTTGAAGGCAGATGGGAAATGGTTTGAGGGTCTTAATCAAAGAATGAATTTCTCACACGCGTACAAACATTTCCTTCACTTGATGAAGTGAGTCATATATTTTCATTATTAAATTTTCCTCACACGTCAAAATGTGTATTCGAGTAAGAGAGAAATCACTTTTAACCAGTTAGAAATAGTTGCAAGCGACTCGAGGTGGGATGTTTTGGAAAGTGAAGGAAATGTTCGACAATAACTTGTCAAAAGTCAAACCTCAAACTAGATGTTTACTGATTCAACATTTTCTCAACAAGTTGATCTCTTCATCCTTTCTTGAATATAAATCTTCGGCTCCTGTTTTGTCTAAATATAACAAAGACTAACCATGAGAAAGAAATAAGTCAAATTGATAGTCTGCCACAACCCACACTGAGGATGAAGTAAACACGTGGAAATACACACTCTGGCCAGATCAGAGGAACAGAACATCCTCGCCTACATTCAAATTCAATTCAATTCAAAAATACTTTATTGATCCCAAAGGAAAATTAAATGTTGTAACTCAAGATTCTTCAAAGAATTATTGTAGATGGCGATGGTTTTGGGAGAGTAGAGGCGAACATGAAGAAGCCTCTGACTGAAGGTGAAGGTTTTCAGTCTGGTGAAGAGGATGGTCAAGGTTGGCCATAATTTTCTGCGAAGTTCTTCTTTCCAATATCATCCTGAGTGGCTCCAGAGTTTTCTCCAGAACAGAAGCATGTTGTTAAAATGTGACAATATGCAACACTGCATGGACGTAAAGTGACACTGAACATCTCACCCCATCTGTGGAGTAAATCAAGGTAATGGCAGCATCATTCTATGGGTTACATTTCTTCAGCAAGGGAAATAAGGCTGTCTAAAGTTGATGGGTCAACAAACCTAAAAGTAGAGCCAGAGTTACAATGGAACTGAAGCATGTATTAGAATGGCCAAGTCAAAGTCCAGAAGTAAATCCAATGAATTATCTTTGACAACAAAGATGAGTGTTCTACTGATCCAGGGCTATTTTAGAAATATCAATCTCTATTTTCGCAAGGCTGCTACAGATGTATCACAACTTGGAGCTTTGACTGTCATGAAAAACGATTCTAGAAATGTTCTCACTCAGCAGGGCTGGATACTTTGCCTGTCCTTTTGCTCTGTTACTTTCACATTGTCACTTAAATTGCTCAATATCTAAGATAGTTCCTTCTGTGTACCTCTGGTTTCATTATCAGATTTCTCCCAGTCCAGAATGACGAAGGATGGGCAGCCCTCCACAGTAACCACAGTGAGATTGGACGGTGGTGTGCGAGGAGGACCAGTGACGTTCACATCGCTGCCTTCCTCATCAGGGAAATAAGCCATGGAGGAGGTGATGGAGCACGGCTCATCTGGCTTCTTGTCCGTCTTGTAAATGACATGAGGAGCTGTGAACAGGAACAGGGAGAGTGTTGGTTTTCCTTTTCAATGCCGGTAAAGCTGGAAAACAGTCCGGATAAAGCTTTACCTATAAAGCGCTTCTTGCCCATGATGTCCACCTCTGATGCAGGCAAGGAGCTGAATATGGAGGAGTTTTCATTTAGATCAAATCGACTGCCTAGAAAGGCAACAACAGATGGGAGGTGGGGTTAGTTAGGGTCAGCCAGCAGTCCCTGGCAGCTCTTTGTGTCCTCCTATTTTACAGCCTTGGCCTTTGTCTACAACCACCCAGCACAACACCTGCTATGGCCTGCACTCAGATCTTCGAAATTCAAATGTGTTTCTTTTTTTTCTGTCGCTCATGGCTATATTTAAATGGGCAAACATGAAGCTCTCTGGATCGTGCTTTTGTACATTCGACGGCTCATGCAAATCGTTTAAGTAGCACTTACTGTTAACTACTGGGACCACTGTGGTTGTCTGCTGCTGGTGTTTGGGCTTTGGCTTCGGTGTGACTGGCAGGAATGACTTTAAGGTGGACTCCTTGCCTCCTTGCTTCAGATCCATAGGTTTATCTGAGGACAGAGTGCATAAAGAGGAAAGCAGATCAGTTTTTTTCTGACTCGTGACTCGCAGCCGTGCACAGTTGTGATTTATCTGCTCTGTCTGTCCTCAGTGAGCCAATCAGTGGCCCATTCCTGGGATGAAAAGATAAAGGGTTGAGTCACGGCCCCTCCAACGCCTTGAGGAAGATACCTGGTTGAAATTTTCTTCTGAAACAAAGAATGCATAGATCAATTAAGGCAAACCCAGTTCCACTTGCTTTGTTGCCCATAGGCACAGCAAAATGGCCAACAGGAACTGTGATTTGAAGATAAATGCCTTGTTTCAATCAGTTAACACTTAGCACTAATTTGAAAACTACTTCAAGAGAGGGTAGTGCACAACATGTAGAGAGATACTGTGGTTTAGTGGGTCAGTGGGAATAACTAGGGTTAGTATCTGAGGCTGATTGTCATTTAAGTTCAGCCAATATATTTAAGAAAAGACTGAAAATACAGATTTTTCTACCTGGAGGATTAAGAGCAAAATCAAAGGACAAGACAAAAGGACAACCATAAAGCCTATGTTTTCAAAGTAATCTATCACAGAGGGGTTAAAACACATCAACCACATAGACTCCTCCAACTCAATCTCCAAGCTCCAAGTTCTCACTATCGATGAATAGCTGATGACTGCCATCTTGCACAGAGCCAATCTCCACTCCGCTCTGGTACGTGGAGCTGCTACCAGGCGGTTCCATCACCTTTTGGACTCTTGCTTCATCTGATAATAGAAAGACTTCACAATAATTCCAACCCCCCCAAAAACGTAAAGTATCCTGCGTAGGACCTGAGAGATTACAGATAAGTGGCTATATTGACAATGCTTTCCAAATGTGGCAAAAAAAAAAAATATTGTATGTCGGGCCTGATGTCAGACAAACTGGATCGACTTTGACCACAAGGCAAAGCAATTCTTGTTTCTTAGAGGAAACAAGCCTCACACTTCTTGATATGGTTGCCAAAAACATGAATAACAGCATCCACACACCAGCGTTTAAACTTTTTATGATCTGTCACATGACAGAACATCTCAATCTCCTGAAATTAAGGAGTTTACTTGAATAACCTATTGATAAAAAGTACTTCTAGGAGTGTTTTTAATGTGCTTTACTCTATAATTTTACTTTAGTAACATAAACACAAGTATCATAACTCTTACTTGAGTAAAATTTCTCAATACTCAACTCTCACTTCACAGAAAGAAGAGCAAGTTTATTTTAACCAAAGTTCACCTGACACAAGCACACGGTTTTTGCTAGTTCTATATGGAAAGAAACTGAATTGGATTGTTTTTTTTTTCCTCTTTCCTGACTTTATTTTGAAATTGTGTTATTTATATGAATTAGTTTCATTTTGATCTTTGAAATTCCAGTGTTGATTATGTAACTTTTAAATGTTAAATGATTGGTGTTTTACAGTTCTCCTCCAGGGCTTTGTTTGACAGGAACGTCTTTCTCTTCTCTGCTGATACCAGTAAAATTTCAAACCAGCTCAAGTATGGCACTTTTCAACAACACACCACATTGCTCTGGTCACAGGCAGCCTGTTAATAACCTTATCCCAACGTTTGCTCAGCATTCCTCAAAGTTCAACATCTCAAAGACCAAAGAGGAATCTTGTGGAAGACACGTCTTTCTCACAGCACACTGAAATTGTATCCAAGGAAAATGAAAGCATTTCAGTGTCTGTGTTATGGAGGTGGCAACATCATGCTGTGGAGATGATTTTCTTTACCGGGGGAAAAGAAGCTGATCACAATTGAAGGGAAGATGGATGGAACAAAATGTAGGGCAAATTTGAAAGAAAACCTGTCAGAGGCAGTTGTTCACCTTTCTGCAGGACAGCGTCCCTAAACATACATTCTGAGCTACAAGGGAATGACTTAGATCAAATTATGTTTAAATTTAAGCCCAGTCAAAGCCTGGGCTTAAGTTTAATCGAGAATTAATATCAATTGGTGTTGTCAGACTCTCCCAATCTATTCTTATTGATCTTATTGATCTAAAGTGTAACCATTTGAGTCTCCAGATATGAAAACCTATAACTGTTTTCATTGCAAGAAAAAGATCTACAAACGGCTTCAGATTGGCAAACGCAAACTTTTAAATTTTTTAGAGGTAAAAAAATAATAATGTATCGTTTCACTTCCACTTTATAGCTATAGGATACTGTATGTTGGTGAAATACCAACACACTGAAGTTAGTAGCTGAAAAGTAAAAAATGTGGAAACACTCAAATCATGTAAATGCTTTTGTAACAGACTCTTTAAAGCCATGCAACTACCCCTTACACGTCTGCAACTTTCATTAAAGTGGGCAGGGAATTTTTATATTACTGCAACACACATCAAACGCAACTGAGTGCATTTTTAAGAAATCTTCCTTATTTTTGTATGTTGTTAAATCACAGGAACTGCGGACAGAATCAGTCAGGGTTTTCACCTTATGGCCCTTTCTGAACCCTATGCATGGGGGTTTGAGCTTGAACAAAACAAAATGAAAAAAAAACTTCTTCTTTTTTTAAGTCCTTACCATGATCACTTGTTTTCCCCACCAGGTTTGGTCTCTTGTTGCCAGGAACCGGGGGTCTCTGAACTGCAGGAAATTGAGGAAAACAAGAGCTTGTTTGAGGCTAGACTCACTGGGGAAGCAGAGTAGCAGATGGCCAACACAGAGAATCTGAAAAGAAGTGTTGTTAAAGTCTGAAAAGTGCAATAATGATTAAAGAAGGGAAAGAGGAGGGCATGTAGACAGGCAGAAGTCTTCAGAAGTACTCTGAGCTGGAAAAATAAGTGCATAACACACACAAGAAGCAACAAGGAAGAAACCAGACACAAGGTATATTAAAAGCCTCTTTGCATTAAATAATGGCAAAGCACCACTGTAACCTTTGAGTCATTAAGATTACCTTAAGCTCTAAAACTATAAAACAGAATGTAAACACATTTTCAACATGACTCAGAAGAACAAGAAATGAATAATAGCCCCAGTTTCACAGAAAATGTACAACAATAAAATTGTTGGCTTCATTAAAGTCAGTGAGTCGTTATTATTATTATTTTTTTTAATAAAAAGAGCAAAATTATACCAAATTAGTGCAGAACCCCATAAGAGGCATAAAACCACAAGGGTTTATGTTTAATTTAGTCAAAGAGAGTAGAGTTTACATTTGCTTCGAGAGCATGCACTCCTTTCCTAATTTATCATTTCATATCTTGGAGATTCGTTAATGTCAGGAAGTTGAAAAGATATGAAAATATGTAGTGAGGCCTCTGCGTATTTGTCTTGGATCTGTTTTATCTTCTCTGCAGCCGACTGCCAGGACAAAAGGTTCGATAAAGTTGATGAAAACTGAGCAACAGCTGCCAGCTCTCAGCTGATGGCAACCATGTGCTTGCATATGAAGTCCAGTCGTATAGTCATGCAGCAATTTAAATTCCAGCCCAGAAATAAACAAAACCACCACAGTCAAACACATTACGGTGTGTGATGTCATGATCAATCTGGTCAAAGATTGACCAATATTTGGTTTGCGGTAGCTCTGAATGAGTGGACTGGACATGTGAAGCATCAAAGACTTTAGGTTCAGAGTTAAAACAGCAATGACAATGGGAGTACTGGTTTTTCTCAGAAAATCTACACAATTTATGGTTCGCTCTAAAACACATATTCGGTCCAAACACCGAGATTTTTAGTATATTCTTCTGGCTGTGAAACACACCAATACACAAAAATAAGGAGAGAGTTCTGAATAAATTTAAAATAATGATGCCTTTAAAATTGTTTCATATGGACAATTATGGTATTAAAATAATATTTTTGGGGTTGTTGTACCTATTATCAACTGTCTTTGGCATGAAAAAAATATGAACATGTTGCTGTATGTATTTTATTTGGACACATTAAAAATCACTGTGTAGCAAGTATAAGAAAAAATGAAGTTTTGGGTAACTTGTGGGTAATGGTGGAATCTGGGGAGCAAAGAGCTCAAAACCATGGGAAGCAGTGGCAAAGCACTGATGAACACAATCGGCAATTTTGCTGAAAATGTTAAGGAACAAAACACAAAAAAGCTCTGGATTAAATGATGATAGCTTCAACACTAAAATAAATTTTCCAAACAGAATGCTGCCAGGACTGACAATGAACAGAGTACTGAAGCACAGTGGATCCAAGAGGACTCAAAGATGTTAAAAAACTGAAATAAATAAACTAAAGACAAAATCAAAAAAATCAAAAGAAAGCTTCTAACTTCCTAAAGCATGAGTTTCTAAATGCAAGTCTTAGTGAGGATTAGAAACCCTTAACTCTTCAATTGAAAAGATGAACATGTTTGCCTTCAATATTAAATATTAATATTAAAGTGACTGTTTCAATGCATAAACAGTCACTTGCATGTGCAGAACTTGCAGGGGAAAAAAAAAAACTTTTTCTTTCTGTAGAACTGCTTCCAGTGAGCCTTTCGACTCCTTGAAGACCTCTGAAACTGTCCAAGTTTCCAGCAATAACACACACCAGCTGTGATTCGATCCGGGACTGAAGCATAATCTCTCTCTGCAGCTCCAAATTGTGTTAATAGCAAGGCGTAACCATTAACACAGTTTGTACTGATGTGCTAAATTCAGTAAGGCTAATTACCAGAGCCTGTCTGGCAGAATGGAAACTATGTGATTAACCAAATCAGGAGTTATTTTTAAAACATCCTCAAATATTTTCAGGATAATCATAAAAGGTGGACAAGACGCTAAAATGGCCAGAGGAGAGTTGGAAACAAGTATTAATTTTCTCTTTTAGACCAGTTAGTTCATTTTCATTTGCTACACAGATTTTTTTTTCTCAGTCAATTTGTTTTAATTTTCTTCAAAGTCAGAAGTTTACATACATTTCCATGTAACTTGGGTTGAACGTTGAAGTTTTCCTTTTTCTTTTCCGAAGCTTCTGAGCTCCTCATAACATTTAGCTGCAGTTTTGTCCAGTTCCCCCTGACAGACCTGGTGCTGCTGAGTCAGGATTGAATCCCACACATCCCTCTCAGATGTGCTCACAAATTAGGGGATTAAGATCAGGTATCTGTGATGGCCACTCCAAAACCTGCTTTGCTTTTATGCTTAGAGTGAGTGACTTGTGCTCAAGATTTAATTGAAGGTAAAAAGCGTCTTTCTCTTTCATCCAAATGTAACGATAATCACTATGATCAAATATTACAACTTTAGCACAGGACATCTCTCCAAATATTAAGATATTTGTTTCTGGTGAGGAACTCATTCCACTGTTGGATAATAACACTTTATTACCAGCTGTAGCAATTTCATAAGATGTTTTATCTTTATTTTAGGACTACTGTACACAGTTAGCACTAATACACAGACACAGAACAAATCTGCTTGATTCCCCAGCATACTGTAAATACTTGATTATACTTGATTAATCTTTGGACATCTGGACATTGGATGCAGACTTGTGGAGGTCCATGATTTTTTTTCCTAATATTCTGGTTGATTTCTTTCTTTCTTTTTTTTTTTTTCTTTTTTGTCGCCTAAGAAAGCAGTGCATTGGTAGTATTGAATTAAAATACTTAATTAACCTATGAGAAGCTTACAGAGATGTGACATGACCTGTTCTTTCACAAACTGCTTAGAGATATAGAAATGAATGTATGTAAACTTCTGAATTTCAAATAGGTAAAAAGAAATCTCATGAAAATCCTCTCATTATCCTGGCTTTCAGCAATTGTCACTAAACTAAAACGGAAAAGGGTACTCTGACTTGATGACAAAAAAACGTTTGAGTCGTTTCACATTTCGCATTTAAATAGTGAGTTCCGGTTAAAATTATAAATGGCTTCAGTCCCAGTCAAGTCTAAATTGCAGCAATTACACAAACATAGATGGTGATTCAAACACAGAAATAGCAAAGCACGAGACAGTTTGTGCAAAAGCACAGATCAGCGTGGCCCTCCGACAGAATATAATCGTATCTTTTGGTAATTTTTAAGGTGTATCTTTACCAGGTTCTTCTCTTGACCATACGACAGATTTAGGAAGAGCATTGCCCCTATGCTGTGCCCCACTGGCTGTTGAAGGGAGAGAAATGTTGGTTATGACAAAACAAGTAAAAAGAAAGTCAAAAAAGGGAGAAAATACTTGGTGTTCTACTGAAGCTAAAAGGCAAATTGAAAAAACTTGATAGATTTGTGCTTTCAGTCTCTTTTTACTGGATGTACAAATGGAAAAGCCAAGGTGTCAAAGCTTGAAGTTCTTGTAATTTTACATTCTTTGCTCAATTGCCCACAACTTGCGAAGAGAAAGAGCACAAGAATAGATGGGAGTAAGAGCTGTGGCAACTGTTATGTCTGCACAGTGTTGGACTTGGCATGGTGACTGTAAGATGTAGTGCGGCCAGGCCAGTTGTGGTGGCCAGACTTCCAACTTGAACAAAAAGAAACCATAAATCATGTTAATGACCACAAGCTCTTTGACACTTCTAGAGAAGCTCAGAAAAGCATAGCAATCACATGTCCAGGGAGCATTTATATTTTTGAGAAAAGGTGAAGCAAACGAGATTAAGACCAGAAAAGAGTTGTTTGAAACAGTTTGTGTGGCTAAATAAATAGAAAAGAAATTGTTTTTCCTCTGTATGCTCAGCTGTAGACGAAGAAGCTGCTTGGGGAAAAGGGGAACAAGCATTACCGCCAGGTGTGTTGGAAGTGTGAGAGGAGGTGGATGTCTTGGATGGAGAAAATGATCTGACACCAGGATTACTGGAATGAGAAGGAACACGGTTGCGAGTCACAGTCGCATTTCTTCCTCCTGTGGGAACCGATGAGCTAATGGGAGAATGGGGAACTTCAGCAGTGGATGATCGGGTGGAGCCAGAACCTAGAGGATCAGAGAGAAAATTACAAAGGATCTACCTAAAAGCATGAAAACTTCAACAAATATTCAAATAGCTAAAGTTATGAAAATCAATTGTGGCCCCGTGGCAGTGGAGGAAATGACAGAAAGGCAAAAAAATAAAAAAAAATAAAAAATAAATGAGATCCAAAGCTTGCCAGACTGGTGTGGTAAAGAGAGGTCAAGTGTGAAACAACCTTGCTGCAAATGGACACAAACATGGAAACATTCACAACAATGGGGTGGGGTGTGTGAGCTGGCAGGATGGAGATGGAGGCGGGGAAACAGTGCTCCGTGATGTGACAAAAAAAGCTGAAATGGTGATGAGACATGAACTTGGCATGGCACTTTACCAAGATTGTAACTACCAGCCTTCTCTGTGGCCAGGCCGGGTCTTGATAGAGGTTTGCCCTCTTCTGGATGACTAGGAGCTGTATGAAAGAAAACGTACTAATTTATCTTGACATTGGTATGTATCGCAACACATTCTAAAGGGGGCATACCCTATGTTTCATTTTGTAAAAAAAAACAAACGGTTAGTTTCATCCATGAGATGTGGATATTTAATATTGCTTGTTCTAATGACAGAGTGACTTAAGTGGGTTTTCATAATTAGACGATTTGGAAGACAAGCATGGGAACACACATCACAGAAATAAAGAATTTAAAACACATCTCCAAGGAAGAAAAAGTGGTCAACTTTTAGATGGACTAGATTCATACCAGAGGCCAACCGGTAAATACAGTTTGAAAAAGGAGTAATTATGAAATGTTTGATATGGGCAACTACTTGCTGTTGTCAATAAAGCAAATGGCTGGTTTACCATTTGGAAAGAAATGTGTCTGTAGACTACGTAAAGGAAAACACAGCACGTGTTTATGTTGCGGCGTTTTGCAAATGTTGCAGCATTTTTGAGACTTGGTATACAGAGTGATGAATGATCTACAAAGAATTTGTTAGCACATCAAGAACCTGCAGCCTCTTGGTTTGCTTTGGCTCTTCCTAACTTAAAAGATGCATCTTTGAGTTGTTAAAAATATTGATTTAGAATAGCTACAATCTCCTCTCGTCTTGTCCATGAGAGTTGAAGATGTTTACAATTCTAATTACAAAGAATAATCAAAAATCAAAAACAAATATAGATGGGCATGCCCCCTTCATTGTGTTATTTTTTAACGAGGTTAAGTTGTGTTTAATAAAGGAGTGCTGTCGATGGGTCTTTACCCCTATGAATTGTCTTCCTCGATGAACCTTTGGAGTGATCAGTCTTGGTCCTGGTCTGAGGCCGAGTCTGAAATCCCGGCTGGTGCTCCTTAGGTAGATCTTTGGGTCGAAATGGATCCTTTTTTGGAAACTTTGTCTGCGGGTGTGGTTGAAGGTTTGCCACACCACGTTGGTTCTTAATTCTGGGCTTTTTTGTGGGTTTTTGGTGCTTTTTTCCCAGATTCTTGGGTTTCTGTGTCTGGATTAACTGAAGTTGTGTTTGAGGTGTTATTGGTGAATGTGGTGATGGGGTTTGTAGATTTTTAAACAAATTAGTATCTGTGTGAAGTGGACATTTGTGATGGACCTCTGTTGGTGCTGGTTCTTCATACTGTACATACAGAGGTGCTGCCTGCGTGGTTTCATGATGCGTCACTGGGAGGGGAAGAGTGGTTGTTTGAAGTTTGCTCTGGGTCTTTGGTTCCAGTTGGATTAGCAGTTCGTTCTCTGGTTTGGTCTTGAGTGATGGTTGTGGCTTCGGTTCAGAGTGAATCATTGGTGTTGTCCAAGGAACTGTTTGGAAATTTGGTTCTTCATTAGGTTGTGAAATTAAGTCAGTCTGTTGCACAGTCTGAATTGTAACTTGAGGTTCTAGTTTGGTTGGGAAGTCACTTGGGGATGTTGAATGTGGCTGTGATATACCTTCATCAAGTGGTTTTAGTGTAATCTGGAGAATTTTGTTTGTTGGCTGGGGTGGGTGCTGTAGGCGTTTTGAGTTTGGTTCAGTCTGTGTTTTAAGTTCAAGATGGGGGATTTCTTTTGGAGGGTCTTCATGGTATTCCAGTTTGCCTGCTTGGTATACTGGCACAGATGCTATGGTAACTTCGCCTAGTCCTTCAGTGTGGCCCTTTGGAGCCATAGGAGCCTCTGGGAAAGGAGTAAAGACAGGTCTGGACAGTTCTTCTCTTCCTGGTTTGTGTGTGACTGAGAGAGAAAATATAGCCATGAAGCTATCATGCTGAAACATGTAAGACAAGATCACTGGCAGAGACGGCCTAGTCAAAAACAAAACAAAAATAAAACAACAAGAGTTGTTGCAATTAATTAAGCACGAGTGTCAACCTTTGGCCTGATACGTCACACACAGGACAGAAACACAAAAACTTGATTGGTCCAGTTTCAAAAGTACACAAACCATTTGAAGGTATTTGAAGTTTAAGAGCCACTGAAATCCATTAGCTATGCCCTGAAATGCTGTGACATATGAGGTAGTAATGATTTCTAACTGATCACTTCTTGGTTACTCCATCTGGTGAGATGTAGGCCTTGTTGAAAGAAAGGAGGGTATAGAGAAACACAAAGTAGATCTTAAAGAAAGAATGGGCAGTAAGACTAAAAAGAAATAGTTCCAAATTTTTCCAAAGTTTTGTTTTAAAAGTTGTTTGTGGTCTATATGGGCAGAATAAATATTGAGAAACGTTCAAAAACAGTGACATAGAGACTAAATTACTAAAGGAAAACAAATTGGTTGCAAACATTAAACTGTAGATCCTAAAAAAATAAACAAGAAACATTGAGATATAAGTGAGAATACAGAAAATGCAGAAAGAAAGCAGCTCCTTTTCTTGATCAGTTATTGTGAAAAACCTGGCCGGTAGGCTTAGATTGTGGCTTTTAATTTAAGTTATATAAATAAGCATAAAAAGTAAAACCAAAGTTTGCTTATACTGTAGTTTTTGTTTTGTCACACAGCTGCAATGACTCACTAGAGTCAGATCGGATCCACAGGACAGTTGCAGTACTCCACCTATTCACAGAACGCTGCTCTTGTTCAAGCAACTGTTTCAACAACAAAAGCATTTATAAGCCTCCGATATCTTGCCCCCCGTCATTCCTATGACTGTCCATAACAACAGTGAGAATTAAATATTTTTAAAGAAACAACAGGAGCTTTTTACCGATAGGCTGCTTGTTGATCACAGGTAGTTTTGGTCCAGGTGTTGGCAGAATTTTCTGTTTAGCAGCTGTTGTAGGAACTGAGAAATACAGTGAGTGTTAGTAGACCTGTGTAAATACATACATATCATGCCCTGCACAAAGAGCAAACAATGAGTTAGGATTTCCTGCAAGAAAATGTGCAGAATTCAAGTAAAATTGTCGGTTCAAATGTTCAGGGTCGTTTCTGACCACTGAATTGGTCCAGAAAAGTCTTTACCGGGAGTTGTTTGTAGGGTTTTGATTCTGGAGGTGAACACTCTGGTCCGCGTCCTGTTTTTAGTAGCTGACAGGGACAAAAGAAACAGCACACAATCAGGAGGAGAAAATGTATTATGTTGAGGAGCTATGCAACATTTAACTAGTCCAAAACAGCAAAATACTGCATCATAATTACTTTGCATAAACTGTAGAATAGTAAAGCGCATTTCAAAATGTTTAACGCTAGAAAATTCAAACTCTGCAAATAAAATGCTGCCAGGCTTGGTGACCTCAAATTTCTGGTTGAATCATCATACGCTAAAGTCTCTGGAAAGTCTTTTAAGTCACTAAATCATGTTCCTATCAAGACTCTGGCTGTTAGGTTTGAAGTAGGATGTTTCAAATGAAAGCAGCAGCCTTCATCGAGCTACAATGTAGCTGGTATGAAGGTATCTGGAAGATATTCTTCACCTTTTGCTTCAATTGTGCCAAATTTTTACAAATTTTGGCCCCAGTGTTTATACCTTTTCATGCCAACACATATACGAATGCCAGCACTTATGTCCAGCCTCAATGTATGTGAACGTTTTAAAAAGTTAGGATTTGAAAAACCTAATGATTTCTCATCATAGCATTCCTCAGACCTAAATTAATTTTGATGAGATGCTACAAAGTCCTTTTCTCTAACCGCATGGAGACTTTTCACTAGCTTTTTGAAGAAAAAAGCAGCACAGGACTCTTCTCCTGCCCAGTGGTGCACACTGCCAGTCAGCTGGCTCGTAGCTCGTCATATGCAAGAAGGATCAGTTCAGATGGATTTACACTTGCAAAAAAAAAACAAAAATAAAACAAAGCCTTGTTGCAGAGACTAAATGAGAGCCATTATAACTTTTATGAAAGCAATTAGTCAAGATGAAAATGTTCAAAAATCAGTACAATTTTGTACATCATCATCATATTTTCTGCAATAAGCACTTGAAGTCTAATGCTCAGTGTAGCGGGTGTTCATTGTGCATTTCTGCATAAACCTGTTCATCAAAATCAAAACATCCATATAGCTTTCTCATAAGTAATCCTTCAATATGTTTGATCTTTTCTTGCAGCAGAAGGAATGATTGGTGCTATTCCATTTAAAAAAAAGAAGCATTACATCATGCCTGATTTTTCAAATTTTACTACAACAAAAAGTTGCAATTTTATTGTCACTAGGAGTAAACATGCAATGTGAACCTCATAGCAGCTCAAGCCCCCTCTGTCTTGAAATGTTTCTAGATGAAGAAGTGCTCATTAAAGTTGCTCTAAAACAATGTTAAACGTGACTGATTAACTGAAGCCAACAAGCCGTGTCAAAAGAGGCGAGTTTATTCTTTAATTATATATTTATATCTTATTGATAAATGATCACTGGCCAAAGTTATTTTGCAACTGGCAACAGATGGTCCGGCTCTCACAGGTTGTTGAACTTGAGTAATTTAATCGATTTGAGATTGCCTAATGGGACATTAAACCTTAAAAGCATCCACAATCCACAGAGGTGTGTCAACAGCCAAATGATGCTTTGGAATATCTAGCAGCCATCTGCTGCCAAGAGGACACATGAAAAAGTAATTCAGGAGGAAATGATCTGATCTGCAACACAACAAATCACGTATCAGAGCTCAGCCTGAAAACGAAGGGAAATGGAGAAGTCCCGAAACAGAAATGGATAAAAGAAAATACACCGTCAATGGATTAAACATTCAGTGCTTTAGACCGGAAGAACACCACTTTTCTCTTGGCTTACCGTGCTGAAGAGGAAACTGGAAGGACGGAGGAGCGGGAGTGAAGGTTTTCTGAAGAAAAGAAAGGGTAGAAGAGGCTATTTGTTTTCAAAGACTCCAGTATGTGGCTATTTACGGTCAACTGTCTCTTTGTCTGCAGTGCATAGCTTATCAAGACTCTGAGACCCTGGAGAGAAGCAGGGGGTTCAAAGGTTTCTCACTGAGCTTGGTCACACAACATGACAGAAAGTACTATGTGGTCCCCTTTCAAATTTCCTCTTAGACCTATCTGCTGATTTCCTCTCTTTGTACTGCAGAGTGAGATACAGACCATGCTCTGTGGCTTGGCTAGTCTTGGCTGCACTGATGTCATTTCCATTTAGCAGTTCCATGGAAAATCAACAAGCCAACAAGCCCAAGAATAGCATGGGCTCACTAAAGTTTATAACACGGACTCCACAGCGAGAACATCTGCTCAACATACACGCCCAGTTTTCAAATGTCATTTATTTGTTTAATATTTGCAGAAGAAAAGGTGAAGCCGATTTCAAACTCCATTTGCTTTCCTTTTCCTTTTTCTTTTTTGCCGTTAGTTCAGAATAGCCACATAGGGACCAGTAAAGGCTATATTAAAAAGAAAATGCTCAAATATTGATTTTTGGGGGAGTATAAAACATTTTTATTACATACCACAGGGGTGATGGGATACTTTGAGATTCTTCTGATGACCTTTTCTAAAATCACAAAAAGAAAAGAAGTCAATTCAGTAGTAGCGCTGCAACTTCATGAAGCAAAATTACTTTATTTAATCTAATAATTAGCAGTCATCCCCAGTGCATTTGTGAATATCCATTTGTCAGATTAAAAGGACTTTTTGAAAATAACCTTTCGCAGGCAAACAAATGCAAAAGAATGCAAACAAATCAAATGGATCAACAATGGTTATTATAACAGACTAAGTAAATACCTAAGGTAAATAGAAAACTCGTCAACACAACATTGGTTCATCCATAAAGTTCAGGATCCTCTACATGCCTATATGACTCACAGGTGAGTCTTTATTTCTGGACTGAAAACAAAAAAGGAATTGAATGATTATTGAAAACTGATTAACTTTGAGGTATTTGGGCAACACAAGGAAATCCTACATACCCTGGATGCCTGCAGTGCTGATGTTGTGAAGCACGGGTTTGCTCCAGGCTCCGGCGCCATCTTTAGTATTAGGCTGGACTCCAAACTCATAGACGGCATGGGGCTTCAGATTGTCAATGACTGTGTCGCTCGTCGGGCAGGTCTGGTAGTTCCACTTCCTGTTCTTCTCACGGTAACGAACCGTATAGTGTCTGAGTAAAGAACAGAGCAGAACTCGTAAATGTATGGAATAAGACGTTTAAATTGGTGAAGAACAAAGCAAGACTAACATTTTTGAACAGATTCTTTTCTGTGCTGCTTAGCGACGTCATGCTACTCTTTGACTGTGCAGCAGAGACTTTTCTTTCATTCTTTCCTCCGTTGAATGTGAAAGTATTACTAGAAGAATGACACCAGTACAGTTTTCTTTTTCCAATTTTAGACTAAATATTTCACACATGCTGCATGTCATGTGGGAGGACTTCTCTCTCAAACACCCAGCTGCACTGGATCCAATGCCAGGTAACCTGAGAGACTTCAGGGAGTCTTTTACTGTAACTGGCCAGGAGATCTCCATCACACTTCCCATGAATTGTTTTCACTCAAACACATCCGAATTACTTATAAAGTTCAGGTAACGTATTCCAAGAGAAAGTCAAGAGGTAAAAGATATGCAGACATTTATTTTCCCTCTTCCTTGGAAAAAGGGACAACTCTCACATGAGGGATGCAGTTTAAGAGTTTTCTAAAAGCCACAGTGTCTATTTTAAACCGTTTACTGTACTTATAGAAAGTATTCACTCCTTGACAAAATTTTACCAAAATAGGAGGTGAATATATGTGCAGCCACTTATTTTTTAAAGCAGTTAAATATTTTTATTTATTTGTCACTGTTTTGTAGAAATCAAATTTTTGCTTGAGACCAACACATTATGTCTATTAAAAACAACAACAATAAAAGACCAATGTTGTTGATCATGACAAAAGGATTCAGGTTGGATTTATGTGTTGTGTGTCTGCTTATGAACGGGCATCTGCATGCCGTGGTGCGTTTCAGAAAATAAACTTTATCTACACTCACCCATCTTCTAAGCAGTCATTCATGACATTCCCTTCAAAGGGTGTTTTCAGCAGCATCCCCCAGGAGAGAAGGACAGAAGTGGGCGTCACAGACCCGATGACCAAATGTAGAGGCTTTTGCAGTTCCACTTTACCTGAAAAAGACAAAGTCGGACTTTACTTTTATGCTTAAATCACTCAGATTTAGCTTGGAAATAAATCTTGCTGTGTAGTTTTGGTGATGAGTCTTAGTTTTTTTTAAAAAAAAAACAAACCTTTGCACTGCTTTTTCACCTCGTTGGCTTGGATTGGCTGGACAGCGACAAGGTACTTTGGTTCAGCATCTAACCACAAGGGAAATGCGAGGTCGGGTGTGAATGTGCTCTTAGGCTCCGCTCCGCAGATATAATTCACTCTTAGCTTAAGACTCAAACAATCCAGGCAGATTGCTTGATTGTGGACAAACAGCTCCCCCAATCTTACCGAACTCAGTCTCATATGGCTGACCGTTCTCAGGCAGCTGGATGAACTGTTTGGAGAACATGCTGCTGCCGTATCCCAGGATGTAGCCCTCAAGCTTGGTGTCGATGTTGGGATGCAGGAACTTCATCACGATGGTGTCTCCTGAGGCGCTGATGCGGACTTTCATATTCTGACGTCTCACTGGTTAAGCAGGAGGGGAAGCATTGATCAGACCAACAATAAACAATTTCAAGCAAACCTTTTTATACTGAAAACTATTGAATGAGCAATAAAAACAACGTATCATGGCAGAAGGATGAATTCCACCAACACTCCCTGCATTTCAGAAATTTACCAGATACTTTTTCTGACTGAGTCAAGAACATTTCACAATTTGTCAAGTGCCCTCCCAATTGTTTCTCACTAAGTACTTGCCTGAAGGTACAAATAACTTTCAGAACTCACCAATTGCTTTTCAGTAATATGTATTTTACAGAACTCACCAGGAGCTTTTCAACACTTTCCATGACCTTTTCTGGAACTTTAAATTAACTTTCAAGATAGCTGTATTACGAGCTACTTTAATAAGGTATGTTGTTCCACAAACTGGCAGGGTACTTTCCAAAAACACAAAACACAACAATTAACCTGCACACATAAATATCAAGAACAACAACAAACTTTAACCATATAGGAGAAGGTAGCTGCTTTAAAGTTATATTCTTAAACCTTAAGTTCTGCATTTTAACACTTCCTATGCAGTAAAGGAGTCCATGTAGTCAAAGCAGCTCCAAGTATATGAGAAATAAGAGCTTGTTTTGTCAGATTCCTCAGAGAGTAAGACAATCATTTATACTGAGTGTAGTGATAAAAGAGAATATTCACTTTAAAATCAAATCATCCTGATTTCACCATCACAACTCGAGACACACAGATGATGAGTTTGGGAGTAAAACTGGTGTGATGAAATCTTCTGGAAGGTGAAATAAAGTCAAATAAATACTTGCTATTAAAATATGAGGTGAGAGTGGACGAATTGCTCTCATGTACAGCTGTATGAAAATATCATGAGATGACAGAAATAGAATTTCATCACATTTCTGCTGAAAATGACTTATTCAGAAAAAGTACAAACAAGAAGAATATGCTAACAGATGTTTGACGATGACAAAAACTAGAGAATGGATTGAAGCTGGACGGAAATTTAAAAATCTTCCAGTTTTATTTTTGTTCACTTTGTTAAGGCAATTAAATAATAAGTACTCTAGGGAGCAGGATGGATGGATGGTTACATCAGGTAAAGAAGGCTGTCCAGGAAAGCAGTATCTGGCTCTTTATGACGTTATATTTGTAAGATAATAGCTTAATTCCTGTTGAAACAGGATACACACCATTTATGTTTCCTCATCGATACATAAAACATTTTTCTCAAATATCTCAGGGATCACCAAGATGTGATTTGGGAAAAATGAGACAGACCTCTTTGGTATGTATGAGCTTCCCCCTCAAACTCTCTGATTGAAGTCATTTGTGTTCATTGACTCATTAAATTTTCTTGTATTATTCAATTATAAACAATAATCTGAACTGAGTCAAGTGATTCAGTGCTTTCACTGACTCATCCAGGTGGATAACCCGTCAGTGAGCTCCCAGGTTTATTTTCGTAGGGTTGACTCTTGCTGTGGCTCCCTTCAGTCTTAAAGGATTACAAATTGTTGGGTTTTTTTTTGTTTGTTCTTTTTACTTTTCAAGACTAGCAGAAAACAGTGTCTTTGAATCTTGAATTTCTTTGGATCAGAGCGTCATGTCCGAGTTTTAGCCTACTTTATGTTGCCAGACAAGTTCTTTATAGATGATTTCTTGATGTTAAATGTCTGGCAGGAATCAGGACTGGGTTTGACTGGTGAGAATAAACGCTGAAAAATAATGGCACATTTTTACAAAGTGCCCTGTTGGCTAAATTAAATCTGCAATTTTCCACTGCTTTTTCTGTTCACTCAGATGATCTTTGTCCGTTATTGAAATTAGTTTGACTTTGAGTGTGGCAGATAAGTAAAATAACAGAAGAAATCTGTTAAGGGACATCCATTTTCACAGCATTTATGTAATGACATACAACAACAGAGACATAAACATGACAGATAACCATGAACACATGAATTTAGAGAGAACAATTACTTTAACATAATGGTTTTTGGACTGCAAGAGGAAGCAACAAAACCAGGCAAAGCTACTGAAACTGTCTGACGTCCCACAAATGTTTTTCTATCATGTGGAGGTTAGATGTGCCAGAAGAAGCAGAGTCAGGAGACGCCACACAGCGCATTCGAGATTCCCAAAGTCTGGAAGACAAATCTTGACTGGATGGCCAGTCAGTTTGGGCCCAGTTCACTCAGCTCTGGAAAGACCAGCCTGGACCAAAGCCAAAACAATTATGAGCTCGATCACAGGTGTCGAACTCCAGTCCTGGAGGTTTATATGTGCCTCTGCTGCACCACAACTGAATGGAATAATTAGGCCATTAGCAAGGCTCTGGAGATCTTATCTACACAAAAAAGAACCATTTCATTCTAGTCTTTTCTACCTGTGGCACATCAAAATACCGCAGGACACACCGGCCCTTGAGGACTGGAATTTGACACTCCTGAGCCAGATTATCAAGCAAACAATGCAAGCTAGTGACTATCTGCAGGAAAGTTTTAAATCAAGACAGAAAGATTTGCTCATAACTGGATGGGGTTTTTTCCCCTTCAACCATATCTAGAAATCAGATTTGAACCTTTGAACATAAAGTCTGAGAACTCCTAATTGACAATCTATAGGACAGCCTCTCCCAACTCCCACTGCAGCAGGACAATAATGTCTCTACCATCCTCCAAGGGACAAAACGTTGCTTTTGGTAACATTCTGGAGACACAGGAATGCTAATAGGTTGAATATTTGCAGCTGATTAAAGTCTTGAGCCCTTACTAAAAATATCATGTACGGGTTCATGTTTGTTAATACGTGAACCAAATTCTGATTCAGAAACATCAAATAGCAGACTGTTATTTCTAACAACACAGTCACCTTAGCAAACTATTTTCTTTTACTGTGCACGCATTCATTCGGTATGGACGATAAATTGACATGAATCCCCCATCGTTGCTGGCACCAAATGAGAAAAAGTAAGTCTCCTTTGCCATAGAATGTGATAGAAAAACTGTCACTTCAGACCAGATGTGCTGCTGAAAGCCCAAGCACTGAGACAAACTGGATTTGACAAGGGGAGAGAGTTATGACTGAGAGCTGGCTGCGGCACATGGAAAACAATAACCACGCAGGAAGGCTTGGATGTGAAATGGTGAGTTTTGCATTTAAAGGTGTTTTGTTAATTGTATTTCCATCACTTCCGTTTCTATTTATTTTGATCTCATTTTATTATTATTTTGCGGTGGAAATCCCAAGTGCCTGCCTAAAACCTCCACTCTTTAAACAACGGGCCGTTTGCCTGGGTGAGGACCCGCACTGTGCTCTCCTCAGCACATGTCCTTGGCTCAGGCTGCAGCTCTGAATGAAATAGTGGAACTTTGAGTCAGCGGCGGTGCCAGACGCTGCAGGACGCCAGCTCAGGCACTGACAGCGAAAGACGGGGAAGCCCTTGATTTGAAAAATACCACCATGGTTTGTTTCCTATCAAAATTTAATTCATTTCAATCCCCCACACCCATCAGTTTTTTTTTTTTTCCATCAAAACCCAAAAGGGACCGTCTCTTAGGGTGAGAGACTCAAAACAATTGTCACACTGAGAAATGGCTGCCAGCTAATTCTTAACTCATTTTGATATCCAGAAGAAACACACACTGGATCTGTCCTGTGACAACCTGACGAAAGCTTCGTCTTTTGGCCAACATAGCTTTTAGGTTCTGTTTTGGCATATTGGGGGCTTCCAAACTACTTTTAATATATTTTTTGAATGAATGCAGAGTCCTGAAAAGAAATAAAATATGAAGATGACTGGTGTGTTGTAAATAACAAAGAAACAACAAGATTATAGAGTGTGTTTTTAAGAATCAAGAACAGAATTAAAAGATTTGTCGATAGGTATAAGAAATGTAACTTCATGTCACCAGTTTGTTGCCATAAAACATTTTGCTGATATTTTAAGAGATGTCTACACGAAAACAGGTACAAATAAATGCGTTGAAAATTCAGAGGTTTATTGGAGAACACGTGTTGCAATGGCCCAGTCAAAGTCCAAACATATATAGAACTGTGGCAAGATTTGAAAGTCAACATTAAAAGATGTTATCTTCCCAATCTGACTGAGCCTAACAATTTTTTTAGACTTAGCAATAGAGCATAAGGAACAAACTGGACCTTTTATGGTTATAGTCAGGGGACGAAACCCTAAAGTTTTAGTCCGATGTGTTATTGGCACATTCAATAAAACCTGCAGATATAACTGCAGAAAAGGGTTGTGTTGACTCAGGTGTGCTGAAAATGCAAAATGTTATTTATGATGAAAAAAAAAGTTTGCACTTGGAAAAAAACTATTTTTATGTTGAGTCATGATGGTGGCAGCACTTTTCGTACTTCACAAACACGTCATTTTGTGTTGGTCCGCAGAAAATTACAGTTTAATACGTTAATGTTTGTGGTTGACATGTGAAAAAAAAACATGAAAAAGCCGATATAGATTTTGTAGATACGCATTTGTACCCAGCCTTTAGGGTTTAGTCATGGAGAGATGAGCCTCAGCACCGCAGTGACTCAGGTCTCTGTGTTGGAAGTGAGGAGGTGAAGGAAAGCTTGGATCTCCTCACTGCGAAGATAAAGACAGATGTTTGACTGTGTTGTTTTGTGTAGCAGTTCCATCCAGTTAAGGAAATGAAGAGGGAAAATCCCTCAGAACCTCACGTCAGTCAGATGGAGGAGGTTTTGAAATAATTTAGTGGGTGCTTTAACGACACGAGACCTGACCTACATAAGCTCTAATGGGAATAACTGGAGACTAGTGTAATTCAGTACTAAGAATATCTCCCTGTAACTCGGCACACGTCTCTCTAACCACATCCATCAACAGACGCATATCTGGGCCCGAATGCGGGCATCGCCTCAAATCCTGCCTGGCTGCAGAAAGTCGTGCCTGTAGTTTTCATATTTTACCCCAAGCAGTCATGCTGCTGCCATGTGGGTCTCTCCTCTCTCACACTACATCACCACCTCAGTGTCAGACTCAGCTATGAGCAGCAGCTGTTTCTTCTTTTTCTCCTGCGGCTGCTTCATCCCACTCCCTCTTCACTCCATCTCTGCTGCCCTACATGTTGTCATCCCCGTCGTACCTTTAGCCTGATCTCACCTCGGCTTTCCAAATAATGAATCTCGAGCTTTCAGCTCTCCTGCCAGACTCACCACTTTATTAGTCTCGTGATGACAAGAGATTCTGCTTTGTCTGGCATGACTCTATAGTTTGTGGACTGTACTTTGCGCTAAACTCTGTCAGTCATATTCTGCAACAACCCGTTGAATTTTTTTTCTTTTTGCATTCTTTCACCAGAAATCCACAACCTTAAATATATTTTGTTGAGGTTTCATTTACATAGATATGGAGGGCAAGTTTAAGGAAGTTTAGATACAATTTAGCCGTTTTTCCTTATGTAACAGCTCAATTGTAGTGGAGAGGGAGTGTCCACTATGAAAAGCACCCCACAGCATGATGCAGCCACCACCCTGTTTCACTGCAGACTTGGTGTGTTTAAAGTGATGTGTAGTGTTATAGCAGATCTATTGGACTAAATTACTTAAAAAGTGCACTTCTGTTACTAAGTAGGTGACGCCAATTTGATTTGACTTGGGGGTCTTAAAGTAAGGGGGGATGGACACAAATTCCCACCCACACAATTATCCACAATTTCAACCAACTGGACTAATGTTTTGTTGCCTCTTGACAAAATGTAAAAACATCCAAAGTGTGCGAATTTTGAGATTTTCATTTCAGTTTTTCCAGGTGAAGAAACTCATTAAGATGCAGATATGTGTTTAAACTAATTAAATTAAGCCATGGAAATCACAGTGATGCTTGAAATAGTGACGGTCAGAGATGTGTAGTAACTGACTGAGTTTCCTTGAGTAACTTTCAGAAAAATAATTACAGCACGGAGAGGTTTCATAGCTCTGTTCGTTCTAATTCTAGCTGAGAAATATTAGTTTCAATTGATCCTACTCATATCTCAATACAATTTCTAAGATTACTCCCCTGGATGAAGAGCAAAGACATTTTCACCAATAATGTTCAATGTCTGCTGAAACTGTTTTGTAAACAAGCTTAATTGTGCTAAAGTGAACATATAGCAAACAGCAGATATTGTCACTGCAATTACTTTGCTCTGTCCCAACATATAAATGGACCAGATTTATGGAGCTTCTCCAGGTATTTGTCCACTCAGTGCTTTACATATTCAAACACATTTCTACACTGATATGCAGTTTGATAGGCAACTTAATGATGAATACTTTGCTCAGTGGCACATCGACATGTGGCAGCAGGAATCTGGACCTGAACCCACAACTTTTAGACAAACTCTTTGCATCCAGCTGCAGTCGCCTACATACATGTCGTACTGTAAGTACTGCTTTTGAAGGGTTTATGCTGCGGGAAAGTGAGATTTAAAGTGTCTTTCTTCTTCAAATTTGTATTAAAGTAATTTTTTTAAATCAATTAGCAAAAATTCTAAAAGTGTATTTATTATTCTACGTACTGGAACTGGCATGTAAATTTAGATTAGATGGAAAAGTTAGAGAAGCCGGGGCGCCCAGAGAGAACCAATGCATGCACAGAGAGGATATGCAAACTCCATGCAAAAAGACAGCAGGTTGAGATTCAAACCCAGGACCTCCTTCCTGCAAGTTCATCCCCAAATCCAGAAGACTTTAACAATAATGTTCTTCTTTTTACTGTTAGATTCAAAGGCAAAGAGATTTGACTCTGATCAGAGAGCAGCAACACAAAAAAAAGCTTCTGGAGTCCAGCAGCCAGAAAAAACACCAGCAAACTTTAGTCAGCTGTTCTGACTGCTTTGTACCACCTCAGCTAGACTCACTCTTACTGCCAATAATTCCTTTAAAGGGCTGCAGGGAACAGCGTTGGAAATGGAAATCATTATCACAAGAATTCACGTGTGAGAACTGAAAAACTACAGTAAGAGGACAATGAGACAAAATGGAAAACATTTGTGGAAACTTCATCTCCTTTCCAAGAATGTAGCAAGAATCCTAATCAGGCTGAGAAGGTTTAATATGCTGTAATGCACTTTTGATGCTCTTATGTTTCATGAACATCAAAAGTTCATGAAACTTTTCCAACTACTCAAAAAAATAAATAAAAAATAACAAGTTAAAAAAAACTAAAAAGTTTTTTTTTTGGCTTGTTTTTTAATTTAAGAAAGTAGAAAAACATTTTTTTTTTACTTTCTCAAATTACTAGCATGTAAAATAAAGTACAAAAAAATAGAATCTAAAAGCTGAGAAAGCCTTTAGTTGTCAAACACAGACCGAATGTTTAATCATATTTACCCACAGTTATTTTGTTGCCTTCCAAAAATACTGACACCTCTGAGATCAGCCAGAAGTTTGGGCACATTTATTTACAAGTGTGAATTATTAGCACCCATATCTTTTATGGTTTCTTCTTCCCAATAGGACAGCTAGCACTCAGTCTTCCTCTGTAATGTTTGTCGAGGTAGGAGTGTACGGAGAGGAGGATGTTTGATTATTCCTCTTTGCACAATCTTGCTAAATCATCCAGGCTCCTTGTCCTGTTTTATGTTCTCCTCTCTTCAACTCGCCTCAGAGGATTTCTCCAACATTTAACTCTGGGACTGATGGCAACGAGACAGGGTGTGTGTCTGGTGATCTACTTCTGTTTTGATCTGACCAGTTTTTACATTTAGGGTCGTAAACCTGTTTTCTAGAAGAGGACACAAGATTTCTGTTTAAAAGTCTCATGACATTTCAAAGTTTCAAACCACACTGTGTAGCATTGCGTAGCCTTCAGCAAAGAAATAAACCGTCCGCATTACAGATCATCCACCATGTGTAGCAGTAGCCATTTTAATGCTTGGTTTCTTGCCAGTCCCGACTGGAGTATTTGTTGCCATAAAGTTTAATCTTACTCATTCAGCTCCTCAAAATTATGTGGTTCGGTTGTTTTAAGCTTTTTGATTGAGTCACGCAGGAGCATTTTTATGCAAATGTCTTGATTTTATGAAGATCAACACACTTTATGTGTATTCTCATTTTGAAAAGCGGCCATGATTTCATAATTTCATTTGTAATCCTGGGAATCTTAATAGAAGTTCATACACACTTTGATCAACTTCAAATGTATATGTTAAAAAAAATACCTCAGTTATGGTTATTTTCACTTTGTCAAAACTGTTTGTTTCTTCCTGTGAGGTTTATTTCATTGTAGAAAGAAACCCACTCACAATGAAGATTACAGTTTTCAAAATGATTATGAAACAAAACAAACCTAAAATGCAAACATGGGTAAGACTTCTTCCAATAAAAGCAATCAAACTAGTTTGTTTCACATGTCAACTGGCCACTAACATGGAAACTATTTCACTCTAACTTTAATGCACAAAAAAGTGGATAAATTAGATTGAACTGTCCCAAATACTACTTTCATCAAAGTGGTTTAATTACATACTATAATGTGTGTAAATGAAGTTTCTGCTTCAGAACTTGAGTTTGGAAACATTTAAGAGAATCATGAAACTTGAATAAAATCCACTTTTGTTTTGTCTTGGTTTGGGAAGCAGATAATCAAAAAACTATGTATGACTTACAAACAGATCACCTCTGTTTTTACTTATTTTAATATGGCTGCATGTAATATTTACATTGACATTAAATTGAATATATTGTCTCTTTCTCTATGCATACCTTCAGTATTTGGAAACATCATACATTTTTCTGCATTTTTTAACTGATGCCAGTATCAGTCTTGCTAACCACATTATGCCATTTTCCCTGCTTATCCCACTATGTGTTTTATGCAGTCTTAAATCCTCTTAAGTGGTGCAGACATGCAATCCACTTATGAGAAAAACAGATTCCTTATGAATTCATCTTAGGCAGCAGATGGCCATTTATTGTGTTCATGAGAACCAAGAGAAATGCATCAAATTCATCACATCACGTGTGTCCCTCGATGCAGATCAGTCACATGACGAAACCAGTGCAGCTCTCACTCACCCCTGCGCCTGTGAGAAGTTGATGGAAGAGACAGAGCCACCCCGATGAGGAAAGTCGTGAGGAAAAGGAGCAGAAAGCAGTGTGAGTGCTGCTGCAGCATCTTTATCAGTCTCTGGTGGAAACGGCCTGCGGTGATGTGGATGAGATCAGGGGTTGACTCCAAAAGACAGACGCTGTGAGAAGTTCACGCTTCAGACGCAGGAATCCAGGTGGCTGTTCTGAGCAGATGCTCTCAGTACGAGAGGCGCTCTCAGGACCAGGAGGTGTGGATGCTGGAGGCTGCTTCTGCTCCATCTATAACTCTGTGATGGAGGGAGGGAACGTGCAAAACAAGACACACCCACTGTCCTCACACTCCTATCTCCTTTTTTCTCCCTTTTTCCTTTTTAATTTCATTGCTTGTCACACAACATGTGCCATCTGCGGTTACAGTTCGTTAATTCTGAGTGTGATCACTGGAACTTGAGAAAGCTGGTTCATCATTGTATATGTTGCTCAATACATCAATAACTGTGTCACATTTGTGCATTAATAAAGCATAATCCTGACAAACACTAGTTTGGCATTTGTGTTTCTATAAACTGAGCAACTTCTCACAACATGCTTCCAACAATGTCCACAGTGCCTTGCAAAAGCAGTCGTCCCTGAATAAGTTTTTCTCTTTTTGCCACAACTCAACTTTTGTCACAACTTTTGCTACAAACTCAAACTTCATTCTGAAAGGCCAACTTAATCTTGATATGGACGAAAACTGTAGATGGTTTTCTAGAAATTGTTTTGTGGATTTAGCCTGAGAGGATTACCTCAGCATGATGCCACCACTTCCATGTTTCACCAAACGATGTTTTAAAGGTTTTTGTTAGTTTTTCACCAGACACATATTCATTTCCTAAGACAAAAATAAAGACTTCTTTTTTATTCATCTGAACAGAGCAGCTTTTAATACATTTTCTGTTTCCTGTTTCGGTGGTGAAGCAAGTTCCATGCGAGTTGAGCAAAACTCTCATGGTATTCTTTGAACGCTGGTAAGTCATTCTTCCAGAAAGGATTGAGTATTGTAGTGCATAACAGATTCTTCCACCTGAGTTGTGGGTATTCCAGTTTTATCATGGGACTCTTTCGAATTGATGCAATGGCCCTTTTTCTACACACTCATCATCTGCCCCACTCTGAACTTGCAAGGATTAGGCCGGTGCAAAACACAGTCCAATCATTTAAAAACATGCATGTTTTTGCAACATGGGACGAAGCTGGAGGATCCAAACAAGAACCACAGAGAGATTCATACAAACGTCACTCTGAAAAGACACCGATGAGATTTAGACCCAACACCTTCTTTCTGTGCAAAGCCTACTTTTCATCATCCATTCAGTAACTAAAAGGTGATGATAATCACATTAACATCACATGCATTATATTTCTTAAAAAGAAGTACTTTTTGCACCAGACATCACTCGGTGCTTTGCAGTCTCATGATGACAGCTCTGCATCATGATCTTTCTTCAGCTTCCAGGTGTTAATATGTACCCCTTTAACAGCCGGTCACATTTATGTGTACACAACGTGTTATCGTTTTCTTTATTATTGTCTGCCAAATGTTTCTCCCTGAAGGTTTCAAGGACACACACGTCTGCTTGCATATGTGTTTCATCGGACGCTTCATATCTCCACCCTTCCATGCCGTGTTTCACATGTTATCACACGAGACAGGAAATGATGTCACCTTCAAAGGAGGTGTGTTTCCCAGGGAAGTCCCTGAACAGAGTGTTTGTGTTCCAACCTCCATCATGCCAGAAGCTATTATTACTGATGAATCATAGACTGTACAAAAGGAAAACAATGAAAAGTTTCGCTTGTGATAAGCAACGATTGCACTGCTGGTTGGGTTTTGTTTGAGATGAGGGGAAACATGGCAGATGTTTTCTCCACCAATGAAAGATTTTACTTTACTTCATGCAGACATGTATATGTATTAATACTGTAAAAGTATTTGCCCCTTGTTGATTTCAAGCATTTTCAACTTAAATTGCTTTCAATTATTAAACAAATGAGCCAAAGTTAACCTGCGTAAATACAAAAAGCAATTGTTTCTTACTCCATGGAAGCTTATACAATAAGTGAGCTCAATAAACCTTTTCTCATTTTTAGTCACTTGCTCAAACCTGTTTGCTACAAAACCTATAATTTAAAAAAATGAAATTCAAAAACAGATAATATATAAAGACACTTAGACCAATGAGTCTGGAAAGAGTTTTAAAAAACCCAAACATTTCTGATGCTTTGGGATTCCTTTCAACTACAGTGAGAGCCATTATCCACAAAGGTGATGAATCTTCCCAGGAGAAGCCAGCCTGTCAAAATTACTACCTAAGTGAATCAATGACATACCCAGTAGATGAACAAAGTGCCAAGGATAACATCTGAAGCTCTGCAGACCTCACTTGCCTCAGTTAAAATTTGTGTCATGATTCAATGATATGACAGAGTCTGGGGGAAACGGACCACCACGACTCGTCTCACATTTCCCAAAAAGCATCACGATGATCCTTGAGACTTTGGAGGATGAAAATATTCAGTGAGCTCAAACGTTTTGGAAGTGGAGTGTACAGCTTTGTACTTTTAGTGCAAGTCTTATGAATGCACCGCAGATTTTAAACGTTTCATAGCGAGACATAAATGTGACTTAAGGTCACAGAGTTTTCAAGCACATAATTATTGCTGTGCCATATTTAAAAATAATCTTTTAGATGAATACAAGTTACGTCAATTTTTTCTGACATTTATTTCGTTTTTTTTACGATTTGGAGAATTTGGACGTTTCACAAAGTCTCTTGTTCAATTTTATTTTTCTTTTTGTTGATTCTTGGGCTTTTCTGTTTTGGTTACAATAAGCCTTCCCATGTATAAGCTTTGTTCAAATATTGAAACTTTTGGACAGTCTCCCTTTGAGTCTCAAACTCATTTCACTTTTTGTTTTATTCTAAAAAACATATTCAAAGAATGCTTTTTGCACACATCAATCATAGGCTATTTGAAAATAATCAAACCAAAGCATGTACTTTAAACATTTATTTTATTACCAGAAAACTCTAAATTGTAACTTAATTAACTTATTTTCCCACTCTATAACTTGTTTCATTCCCATTCTAAATCACTGTTGTGTTTCCACTGATGTAATTCATTTTCTCTTCTTTTTTTTTACATCCTTTCTTTGTTTATTGTAGTCATCATTTCATCTTTCACCAGCGAAAAAGATTTTATGTCATTTTGGTAAACATTTGAACTTTAAATGATGTCCTGATGGAATCCTGCCCAGACCACCGCTCAGCTTTCTTGCCCCAAAACATACATTACAAGAAATCGATTTGACAGGCGTGGTCATGGTGATTTATGGATAATTGGCGTCCAGGATAACATGACTCAAAAAACATCAGCATTCACAAACACATGCATGCCGTTCATAAGCGTGAACCGAGTCCCCCTAACAGGCACCTTTGGTCTCATTAGAAAACCTCAAAACGTTGACAGCTTTAAAATGATCCACAGTCAGATAGATATTTTATTGTTTATGATGCAGGTTACCTTACAACAAACTTTTCTGTCACAATGGGAATGTGTGGAGGCAGGCATCCAATGATACCCAAGGATGAAATGGTGTATGAAAGAGGATGGATTGCACCTTCAATTTGTTTTTGCTCAGTGTATGAGCTAAATGAATGAGTCGCTGACGACAGACACATCAGTATTTTAACTCCTCCGTACTGTGTGGTTTTTATACTGGAGCAAACAACCTGTTGTGTGAAAACTGACAGATGGACAGTGACTTTATGAAAACATAACGTGAAACATTGCCTCGTATAAAATATCGCCTCGTGTGTTGGAAAGTGGGACTTTCAGCTCCTTCTATTTATTGTCGTCATATTTCACACAATCCCTGCTTGGCTCCCTGCTGACAGGTATTTACGAATTCGTGGGAAAATTGCGAATGCTAACACTTTGATGCAAAGAGTGTTTACAACATCTAGGGAAATTAACACGATTTTAGTTTTCGCCATTTTAATTTTTGTGGTCATTCAGCACTTTGGGGAACTACAGACAGTTTAGGTTGGTCAAGTTAGAGCTTTGTGATAACACTTCTCTTCCTCATCCTCACTGGACAAATGAGCATGTAACTCTTCACCTTATGAAGTGTTTTGTGAGTGTGTGATTTTCCTATTGGAAAATTAGTGGCTGTGGTGTGATGCGCATATTTCATTTATCTTTTTTTTGTATACATTTCTCAAGTTGAGTCATGGAAATAATTATCATGAGTGATAATGATAATGTCTGAGTACATGTGAAGAAGAAAAGACAGAAAGTCACTAGTTATCCCACTTTGTGGGAATTTTCTCATAAATTTTCCCACCACAGAGAAAAGCATAATGTCCAATTTGGTTGATGTTTTCTCTGGCATTTTATTAAACTGTGTACGTAATAAGTGATTTGCAATTAAGATAAAGACGTGATTATGAATCTATTTGTTCTTCTTCTTCTATCCATGGATAGTCAGGATAGTCAGGTGTGACTATCCATGGGTCGGCTTTAGGAAAATGGATCAGGGAAGTTATTCTCTTTCTGGTTTTCTCATCACTGATCTGCTCTCCCTTTTCTCCATGGGATACATTTTTGACACACACTCATGAGAATCTGCCAACATGTAGACCAGACAGCCAAAAACCTGTATCAGAAATAGGGAAAAAGGCAGTAGTCCCACAAACTGAAATGTTTTTGCATTTGGTTTGAAAATAATGGAGGGGATGACTTTATGTAGCTTATCCAAAAATCCCAATCTACAAACTTAAGATGGAAAAAATCTGTCAAAGGAGACTTCTCCGATCAATTCCCATTATATAGCAGACATAGTAAAACTGTAGGATCATGACTTTTTCTCTGTAAAGTTTGCATTCGGTCTGTGCAGGAAGCTGGAAAAAGTGTCTGGTTGTAGCCAAGAGCAGCAGGTTCCTCCCAGCTCAGTTTTGATTCTTCATTTAGACAGACAGTAACTTTGAATACGGAGAGTATTTTTTTACTTTTCAAAACAATGAGATCATTAACTCAGTGTGCTGGTAAGATTCAGGTTTCCATACCAGCTGAAGAGAAAACTGCTGCAGACTTAAAAAAATATGGATGCTCTTTTTTTTTTTTTCCACTATCATGCCACACCATGGCAACCACTATCCTGTTGTCACAATGTTTGGTCACTAGCAACTTTAGAAGCAAATGACTGAATGCTTAATTGTGTTCAGTTTTTGTTGTTTTTCAGGTTAGAACCTATGAAACCTCATTAAAGTACAGCATGTCGGTTCTCAATTCTGTGCATTATACATGGACAAATGCTCCAAAAACCTTCTAATTCCAGGATACTTGATTGGCGTAAGGGTTCATGTTTATACCAAGCTGGACACATTTCCCAATCAGATGAAATCATTCAATTGTTCACAGATGTTCAGCCATCTTATTCAGATGACCCAGGTGTTTAGTTTCATTGCTTCTTGTTAAGTCCCAGGACAAAACATGAGCAGCTGAAGGAACTATATGAGGCTCTCCGCACCAAAACAATGTAAGAACTGTTGGTGATGGTGACTCAGAGGAGGGTGCTTTTTGTTTCAAATTAAAATTGTGAAATCATCGTGTGGAACCAGTGCTCTACAGCAGTAGTGGCGAGATAGAGGATGCATGAGGAAAAGGAAAATTCATAATTGCTCCAGCAGGATGGACAACCACAAAGTTGTAATAGTGCAGTGGATGGGAAAAAGATTTTCTAATTTAAAAAATAATAATTTGGAAGTTTGGAATGAAGTTCCATTCATTTTTTTTGAATCAGTACTTTGTAGGTTTATCTTTCTCTGCAACCACAGCGCCATGACTGTTTGTCATTAGTCCCAACTAGGTTTACAGGGCCACATGGTTTCGATCATTTCCTTAGTAAATTTGCTCAGGTTGAATAAGTACCATCACTGAACAGTTCAAGACTTGTTGCAAATTCTCAATTGGAAATAATTTGTACAATTTGCCTACAGTTGGTTTCAGACTGCAATAGCTGCTAGATGTTGAAAGTTCCAGTTGTTATGGAGAAATGGGAAAAAATTATTTACTCGCAGGATATTTAAAGAAATTTTTATAATTAAAATAAGCAAACATATCCAGGTGGAGTTTTGAGGCTAACTTGTATCACATGAATATACATGACTCTAAGTAGTTTAGTTGCAGCTCCAGCTGCATGTTTTTGGTCATTGTACAGCTGAAAGGTGAACCTCCATCCTCAGTGTTAAGTCCTTTGTGGCTTCTTGAGGTTTTGCTCCTATGTATCTTGATTCATGTTTAGCTCTATCCATCATCCCATTAACTCTGACTAGCATCACTTGCTTGCTAAAGAAAAACATTCCTATACAATGATGCTGCCATCATCCTATATTACTGTCAAGATGGCGTGTTTAAGGACATGCACACTGTTAGTTTTCCACCACATATTGTATTTCGCATGCAAAATTAGCTTGCACGGGGTACTAGCTGTTGCAGGGACAAAGCAACACTGTCCCTCATAACAAAAAAGACATGAGATAATGCAGTGGAAAAAAAAATTACATTTGGAATCACAAGTTGACCTAAAGGAAAAGGAAAATTCATAATTGACCTAATATTCCCTCTTGACAAATGACAGAACGTCTTCGTACTGTACGCAGCCAAAATCAAAAGATGTCTTTTCACGAGGTCAAAGTGTTAACCACAAATCCTTTAAAAACACAAGACCCTCAACCCTGTCGTCAAGATCCCCACCGCGCCCCGCAAAAGAGAGTTTTTGCCAGGCATGTGGTAATGAGCAGTCATTTTCTGGAAGGCAGTGGGGGATGCAGTGATAAAGCAAGGCCATTTAGAAAGACAACAAGACAGGAAAAGAGCAGGAATCATATATCACCCATTTTAAATCTGTCTGAGAGGGCATGACAGAGACGCCGAATGTCCAATGTGGTTCTCATTTTGTGTGCTTGACTGTAGAAGTGTGCACGCTTTCTGTGCCTGTGCAAGAGTTCACATATTTCTGACATTGGAGTGTACAGAGAGATAAATTACCACATTAAATGGGAGGATGAAGCCAGCAGCTTAAAGCTGACAGCTTAAAGAATCCCAAACAAATCCCAGAATTAAAGTAATAATCTGGAAATTTCACAGGAATACATAACATATTTCAGCTTTGCATGACTGTCACTTTTTACACAATTTGTTTTGCGTTTCACCTGACTATATTTTAAGCAACTGACAAAAAAAAAGCAATAGCTGAAGATTTGTGATGAAAAAATGGCTGGTTTAGTTTATATATTGTAATACCTGAGGACTCACTGATCCAACAGTGAGTAGATAAAAGTAACTCTAAAAACAGCCTCCATTAGTATTCTAGGTTTCCTGTAGGATAAACATTCAAAAGATGCACATCATAAACATTTTAGTGAAATATTAGGAATTATCTACAATATATTGGTGATTCAGCGGAGATACAGAAAAAGAGCTGCCTTGTTAATCACTTCTTTACAGTTTTACTAGCAGCAGCCAGTTTTAACACAAGTAAAAGATGGAATATCAAAAACTGAATCACTGCAAGATAAACCAGACATAAAGATAACTCAGAGATGAACCTGACGTTACTCTAGTACAAGCATATTTTTTCTTTAAATGATTTGATTGACTAATCTGTGTTTCACTGTTTCAGTCCAATGAGGTTTGCAGCTTTGCATTCATTAACCCAAAAACTCAAAGATCACATGAAAGCATTTCAATCTGCTAGAGGTCTGGACTTTGACTAAAATATTGCAAAACAGGGATTTGTTTTCAGCTTTACTGTTGTACATTTACTACAGAAATGATATTTTTTACCCACTAAACAAGCTACAACAATTCAGGCATTTTATAACTGTACTGCCATCAACTTTAACATGTATAATACTGTAAGTTGTCCAGTAACCTTTAGGTTTGTCTTTGGTCATATGCGACCTGAATCAAATGGCTGAAATACCACGTCCTCATGCCTTCAAGTTTTGCAACCTCATAATAATAATCAAATGACACAAATTACTTTTGAGCAAAACCGTTTAGGGGACTTCTAAACGGTCTACGTTTGCCATTATTTTGTTCTTTACAGTTCAGATCCTTTAAAGCAGATTCCCTTCTACTGGAATTTGAGATGCGCACAGTAGAGTCTTTATATTTGCCTCAGTAAACATCATTCTTCTTCTGAAATAACATTTTTGTCTAGAAGACTTGGTTATGTCCACACAAACCCCAAGACATTTGGCTATTGTCTGGAATAGATTAGAGAGGAGCATAATTATGTGCTACAATGGCCCAGTTAAAGTCTGCACCTGAGTCAAACTGAAAGGTTTGGATACGGCTTTAAAAAAAATGTTTACAAATGCTCTCCTAGTAGGCAATGAAGAATGTGAAAATCAGTCTACAGTTGCAGCTGTAATTACAGTGAAAAGTGACAACCATGTATCATTTTCCTTCTGCTTTGCAATTCTGAGCGACTTTGCGTTGTTCTGCCACATAAAACCCAATAAATTACACTGAATGTGTGACAAAATGTGAAAAGTTTAAGTGGTATGAGTACTTTAGCAAGGAAGAGTAAGTTAAAACAAACATAAACTGAGAGCCAGCTGGGTGTTTTATTAAGCATCCATATTTTACATTATTGGCTGGATTCTCCATGGTTCCAAAAGCCTATTAACTATCTGAATTCAAAACACAGCATATTCAAGTACAAGGTGCAGAGGAAGCTACGGCTTCACCAATGGTTAAAACAGGAATGCTTTACATAACACATGTACTTCTAAGATCACAAATCATTGCGGTAGACTCGTTTTTTGTACTTCAGCGTGTTGGAAACCATTCAACTTGAGAAAAACAGATTTTCTAGATGCACACGGAAATAAAGGCTTATATTGGAGCATCAGGTTTGCAGGTCCTGCAGAGTAGATCAGGACGAACACAGTGAAAACACAAATTGTTTTGATGTCTGTGTGCACAGAGTGTGTTCGTGTTTTATTTATTATGATCATTTGTGTGAGTTGCATATAATTTAATGTTTGGAGATGACTCAAAAGTAACCAGGTGAACCTCAGTCCGGTAACGAGGTTCATTTCACCCTATGTTCTTACAGAAACTTCTGCTATTTATTGTTTTATGACTGGAAATACAACTTGGATCGAACAGATTAAAATGAACGGTTTTAGATTAAAAAAAACGTTTAACGCAATTCATCCCGGATCGTAAAAATGAACTATACTATACTGTATCGGCTCTGCTTTTCGTTTTCCTATCAGTCCTTTGCGAGTTTGAAAGTGAAGTCAAACTGGAACAATGGAGAATTTCCATGGACAGCATCCAGAGTAAATCAGCAGGTGATAGATGACAAAAAGACTCTAAGCTTTTTCAGCTTAGTGAGCAGTCCTTGTTTCTCCTCGTAAGAGATATATTTATGAATCTAACTCTAACCAGGTGTCCAAAGAGGTTCAGCTGTCTGTCTTTTTGTCTGTAGATGGGAGGCCACTGCAGGAGCAGGGACTGTTTATTAATAAATCATGGGAAAGTAAAACAAAACTATGAAAAATATGACTTTTAAAGGAACTACAAGAATAAATACAGCCTTGCACAATCAAAATGAAATTTAAAGGTTATTGTGTGATAATATTTATTATAACAAACACAGCCCACCAAATAATCTGAGTCTAGACATAAAGAAATGAAGCTCAAAAATACGAGTGTTACGTTTGATGTGTTCCCTTTTTGCATGAAGCACACACATTTAGGTGTGTAAAGTTTGCAGTGTGCTGCTGCTGCTGCACCAGGAGAACATTTCAGGCTTAAGAATCGCCAAACCATCTGAGCTAAGGCATCAATCCTCAACACCAGAGGTATGCAAGCTGCAGCTCCAGAGCCACCTGTGGCTATTTACTCCGTCCACAGAGGCTCTTAAAGGGGCGGTATTATGTGTTTTCCAGGCGCTCCGTGCCATTTTATAGCACAATCAAGTAACTATGTTACCTTCAGTGGTTATAAAAATGCTGTGCGTATCAAAGATGACTTTAAGAAATTTCACTTTGCAATCTGACACCTTCAAATTTGCCTGCGACTCTTTGATAAACATAATAAAAGCAAACATACTCTATTAGGAGAAGCATTAGCTTGTGCTTCATAGATGGATAGAGCAGCACTCCAGAAATGTTTTTGATGTGATAGTAATGTAATATTATAAAAAGCTCTGAAAAGGTTGATTTTACATAATTATGTAATCTGATTTTACATTTGATAACTTCTTTTTTTTTAAAGTTGATAACTTTTGCCAAAGTTATCAACTTTGACAAAAATGTTAATGGAAATAGGTAGACAAAGACAACAATATTTTCTTTTATTTTTTAACATATATGTATTTTTTATTTTTGCAACAGAATTAATCAGATGTTAATCAGATGTTATGACAGTTTTATGTATGCAGATAAGAAGACAGTGTTTTACAATCTATTATGGTTTCTCTATTTCATAATAAAATAATAAAAATTATTCTACGTAACATAAATCAATCAATCTTTTTATTTTTCAAGGATTTCTTCTTCTAAGGTTTATGGGGCTCCAAATAAACTTTGTTTTGTTTAATCAAAATGAGAAAAAATATGTCTTTTCAATGGTTTATAAAAGTCATTTTTCTGGGCCGTCTGAATGTTCAAAAGGCTTCTTGTAAAACTGAGAACGTAAAAAGGTCAAACTGGCCTGCCTTTGAAGTCACGTTCACCATTCTGAGGTAAGTACATCTTCATTAGCGCAGACAGAACATCTGTATGTTGTAACATGAGACAAAGTCTTGTTATTATCAAGTCATTTCTGCAACATCTGTTTTTATTTAAGTAAACAATGCTTCCTTTCAGGGTCTCAATGCTCCAACACCACAGAATTTTCAACACGTCTGACATCTCAGCTGCAGCTTGGCTTAGTTGGAAATGAACCCACTGCTGCTACAGTCACAGACGTGCAGAAAAGTGATGCTGCTGGAGCATCATTTACTTCAAGTCCATAATTGTTAAACACCATAAAACTGCAAGACCCGCTCGTAATAGTGTTTTGGCGGGCATTTAGGGAACTTTATGCTGCACGATTTCAAATTACATGTGGGTCCTGTAGAGAAATAAAGCGAGATATGAGGAATTGTCTGACGTAGAAACTACTCACAGCTCATACAATAAAAGAATAAATCGTTCAGATATTCAGACCAATTCAAAAGATATTTGTTTAGGTGTTGCAACACAGAGCTTTGCGAAGAACGCTGTGTTCTTTGTTTAACCACATGCAGTGACATAATTAATGTCTGTCTGACGCAAATATGATGCTGACTACATTGAAGCAATTTAATGTTCACTTGAACCTGAAATTTATGAGGTCCAAGTTGGTGAAAATCTGATGCTTGTTCAGTGACTCAGGTTTGTATTTAAGTGGCTCAGTGATCCCAGGTCTGGGTGACTGCTGTGTAACGCACGTATCTCAGCTATTTCTACTGTACACATCTTTAGTTCTAACAACAGTGTTTGTTTGCAATCGTCGTGAAACACACGTCCTCAAAGGGGTGTCTTGTTTTTACCGTCAAACTCTCGTCCTCAGATGGTGATCACACAGAGTCCAGGACACGTCGGAGTACTTTTGGACCATGGACGTCCTCAAACTGAGCCAGGACGACTCGGGATGGATTGGCCAGCAGTTGTTTACCATGTTTCCCGTCTATTCTGATGACAACAACGCCGAGTCATTCACAGTGAGAAGGAAACTCTGGTCTGCTGGGGAGACTTACGGAAAAGAAAAACAAAACTGTTCTGCAAAACAACAGAAACTGGAAAATGTTCAAAGTTATGATTAATGAGAACCATCAAGTACTTGTTAAAAATGCAAATGAATGTCTGTGGAAATAGTTAGTCATGCTCATGACTTCCAAGAGGCTTTAACGACGAAAGCTCCACGTTTGTGCAGTTTCAACAGTGTACATGTCACCATTTCATTACCTTGTTTGAAACAAGGTTTGCATGTCACATGGCTTTTCAACCCATCCTGGGAAGAAAGGAAAGAATATGGCACATTTTCAATTTATAAAGACATGAGGATCTACCTCATCTTAAAGTCTGGGTGGGAGAATCTGTTGACAGGACAACTATTTTTTTGAGCACTCCACAAACCTGTGAAAGAAAAGTCATCATTTGAAGAAAGCCATGAGAAATCCTGTTGGTAATTTACCGCAAGCCGTTTGACGGAGGAGGCCCCACAGCTGAGGGACAATAAGATAAAAAAAGAAATACATATTTACGAAAACCACCTCGGATTCCAGCAAGATTAGAAAACAGAACAAATTTCTGTGTGACGCTTTAAAACTAAAACAACCTTTTACCTGATGAAGTTCCTTAAATAGGCCAACCTTTAAATCTACTTCAACCCAGATTCTGACATCTGACTTAAAAAAATGAGGGAAACCACAGCTGGAGAAACAGGTGCTCCTGGTGCGAAGGTAGTCAAACTAAGCCTCAGAAAAGGGATTGATCCTTTAATGCAGTAGCTGCATGACTCACACACACGCAGTAAATTAAAAGACAGACAAGTTCGCTTGCACATCTGTTTCGCAGTTACCAGTGTTTATCGGCAGCGTTCCTCTCTCAAGCCTTGCTCCTATGGATGCAATCAGACATCCTCGTCCTCCGTGAATTATTGTCAGGGCGAAATAAACACAAGTGATACACATCCGAGAATTTTTGCCACGGGCCCAAATTTCAACCTGCACGGGCCCAGAAGCGTCCTCAAAACATGATGGATACACGCGCAGCTGCAGTCAAGTCAGAGCCACGTCTCCAGGCCATCGACTTAATGCCTCGCCGCATTTCATTAGCTACAAACGAGCACATTATTCTGCAATTTACCAGAAGCAGTGAAACCACAACGCTTTCAGCTCACCACGAGCTGGCATGACACAAGTGTCAGTTCCTGATGACCGACTTGATGAGGTTTCTCTGCTTAGTGCAGAGTTGGTATTGCTGCAGTGATAAACCATGAATCAGTGGGAACTTGCTGAAAGACAGAAACAGGCCACCACCTAATTGGACTTGGAGAGGAGGGAAGTTGTAGCTCTTAACTCTTTTTTTATATATATTATTGCTCATCCCTGTGTTTCCCATTAAAATAGTTTCCAGCTGCTGAAAACACACGGCCAGCCTCAGGTAATGGCTTTTGGAGCTGCAGGGGCTGTGCTTCTAATGTTTAGTTTTCCAAACAATTTTGTACTTTTCAGCCACATTAAGTTTCATTGTTCCCATTTTATTAATCTAAAAGCAAACACACGAATGCGAAAGCTCTGTGTTTAGTGCAATTAGTCGTGGCTACTCTCGACGGAGAGCGCGCTTTTTGCCTTGCGCCCCAGTTTAGACAAATGCAATGTGCCGGGTTACTCTTAACCCAAGTCAAACTGAAGTGATGTTTAACCTTCATTCCTCCACTGATCTCCTTTAGTAACTGGGACGAATAGTTCTTCAAAAAGCCATCTGGAATCTAAGTTGTGTGTGTGTCTGGGGAAGTATTTAAAAAAGGGGGGGGAAAAAATACATTTCCATCTGATCTGATCCATAATTTTCATACTGATGGGAATGTGCTGTGTGTGTATTGTCTTAGCCATAAAACGTATGATCATTTTCTTTTTCAAATATTTCCTTATTTATCTTATTTCTTTGTGAAAGGGTTTTTTTCTATGACAAAAACTTCCAAAATTAGTCACACTCTTGTTAGATTTACGTTTAAAATATCTTCAATTCACTGAAGTCTGATTTTAGTGCGCTCCACACTCTTTCAAAAACAATAATGTTTCCTGTAAGAAAAAAAGAATTTTGGTAAAATTTAAGATTACTTCAAACATAATGGTAGCACATGATTGGAAAGATGATTGTAATTCATTAGAGACGTTGCAATATATTATTTCTGAGGAATATTTTACACAACAGGCACAGTACCTTGGTGACAGAATAAATACAAATCGTACAATTTCTGTTACAATTAATGAGAACTGGAATGTTGTTTTATTTGTTTGTTTTTTTCAGTTTATTAAATGGGGACCAGGCATATGGTGCATTGATATGAAAGGGAAACATACTTCATACCAGATTAAAGCTCCAAAAGCGATTTCCACATGCAGCCACTGACATCCAAAACAGATATTACACATGGAAATGTTCAAAAAACTAACATACTGAGTGGATACGCAGGTGCAGCGATGGAGAATGTTGCCTAATAAGATTTCAGCTCAAAAGAGAAAGTGTAAAACCAATAGAAGTAGCAAAAGCATGACCATATTTTCCTTTTTCTACAACTCAGCAAATGTAACAAAAATGTGACCTTTGGTTGCCTGATATAGTCATCCCAAATATCCAAATTAATGCTGGCATATTAGTTTGTTTAAAACATGTCCTTTTGTTTCCACACAAAGTATTTTCTTGACTTATTCTAAATTTTGCTGGAACTCCATCTGCTGCTGGTTTAAATGAGAAAATTGATTGTCTTAACACCGTTTGGCATCATGTTGAACATCTTATTCAGCTATTTTTTCTATCGTCCATATGAAATTTGTTTTTCTTTATGCTTCAACCCCAGTAGTGTGCAGACACAGCAACACCAACATGTGGTCAGCTTTTATTCTCTTCTGACCACAGAAATTCTCTGGCGTTATATTTTAGATGGTGGAGCTATGCAGTGATATTCATTTGGGAAGTTTACTCTCGAAAGCCCAAAAACAGAACATCTTCTTCCTTGTGTACTACTCTGAGGTATCAGATTGGTCGGGGTGAATGCAAATCAACTGCAATAATTTTAATCTTTTGATTAAACTCTATGGTTGTAATGTGGGTGAAATTAATACAGCAACTTCATCTAGTTTGTTCAATATTAACATCAACAATTGGATCGAAGGCCTCTCGATGTATGGACAGAATATAGAGAATTTAATCTCTCACAGACCAAACAGAAACAGACTTTTTATCGAACACAAAGCGTAGCTTCGGACGTGCATTTCATTAAATGCTGCATTCCAAACCTGTAACAACAGCAGCACTGTCACATTGCAATTAAGTCACAGAGCAGAGAGTAATGGAGGTTATATTCAAAAGCACAAATAATTCACACACCCTCACTAAGACAAGTGAAACATTGTCTTGGTGAGACAATGTTTCATTTATACATGCTGCTTCATGTGTTTATCTACGCAATAGTTTCCAGTTTCTGACAAAGCGAGCTCAGAGGTCCAAATGCTTTCTGAAAAAAAAACTGAACTATGAAATGATTGAGTACACTAAAAGAACACACACGCACGCACGCACGCACGCACACACACACACACAAAACGAAAAACAGAAAAACCAAAAAGCTAAATAAATATGTGAACCACTGGAGTCAGGACATAAAAGCTTTATTATCTTAAGTTATGCATTTTCAATTATATTTATTATCTCATTGCAGCTTTTAGAAACTCTTTCCTATATATCAATTGTGAACAATTTGATTAACTCGTTTGTTTAAAACATGTTCTTCCCTTGTTGACAGAAGTCAAAGGCTGACAAAAGTCTGTTATGACTCAGATCTGCAGTATTTTCTGCTGGAAGTTGTTTTCATCTCTTTAAGGAAGTGTTTTATTGGATGGCTTTATTGCTCTTGTTAAACCAAATTGAACATGGAGGACACCTCAGTGTCTGTTATTTTAAGCCTCGTAGATAATTGCTCTAAAGTACCACGTTAAGTGGTACTTTAACCTGGTTGAGTTTTCTTAATCTACTCTTGCTGAAACAATACGAATCCTGAATGCAGAAAGTTTAGCGTACCAATTCTTCCAGAGCTACTACAATGTTTGTGTTTTCATTTGTTTTACATTTTCTCAAAATTACAAAATATTTTCATCTGTAGTTTTACCTGATGTTCTGACAATAATATTAGTTTTATAATAGCTTTTATATTGACGGCACATTGAATTACTGATTCAATAATATTTTTCAAATAGAAAAACACCATGTGCAATACATAATTTGGAAATCTGTCAATGTCAACAAATCTTTGCAAGAATTTTTTTCCCGCACAAATTTTGCTGCCCAGCAAAATATTTCCCCGTTGCCAGCTCTTGGATGAACCATTATGCTTGTGTTCATAAGAATATTAGGTTTATGGAAAATCGTAAAAAGTGTGTGATTCTGAATTCTGAGTGCCGATCACAACACGTAGTCAGAGAGAAATATTCACCGCCTCCTAGAAGCTGGTAGAGAAGCAGTAAACAGATTGGTTACGATTGGGGATTGCTTCATTGTGGGATTCAAATAAGTTTTATCCATTAATAGGAAATGTTCTCAGCGACGAACGGTGGCCGGATGAACATTAACCTGGGTGTTGCAGTGACAGAAAGGAAAGACACGATGCTGCAGGGAGAGGATGCAGCCAAGGTCAATTCTTTTACCTCATTAAGTTAAAAGAACATAACGTAATTACAGTAAAGTACATAGTTTCCCTTTTTTTATTCTGGAAAATGCCACAGGAAAAATTAGGTTTATATTGCAAAGCAAGAGCAACTGTGATCGAACTAAATTAAAGGAGGGGAAAAATATTTTCAAATGGTCGACTTAAGAGCTACTGTTCTATTTACTTTATGAATCAGGTGTGCAACTTAGGAAGACAGAGAGCACAAGAGACTGAGGTGAAAGGTCAGAGACTTAGTTTTAGCATAACAGTACACGCAATATGGATTTTTTATTTTATTTTATTTTTTTGCAGTTTGAGTACTACACAGGTTCGGGTTGTTCAAAATTATGAATAAAAAAAAGTCCAAATATTTAAAACAAATGTCTGTGTTTTGGAAAGTTGTTAAACTGTCAAATTCCCAAAACGTGGTGATGGTTAAAATTGTCAGAAATAATAATGAACTTAAATATCATACCAATTTTTGGGAAATTTGCACATAGGAATTTACCTCAAAGTCAAACAGTTCAAGAGATGTATAAAATTTTGCTGACGCTTCTTTTAGGGTCACATTAGGACTACGAATAAATACATTTTTATTAAACTCTCTGTTTAATATTTCAGGAGGAAGCATCCAAAACAATAAAACGTGGTAAGCAATCAGAAAAAAAGGCAAAGGAAGGACTACTCTTTCATCTGAAAGAAGTTTTTGATCTCAGACAGAATCATTGTGGCTTGTATTTGGTTTTACTCCTTTTTTTATTATTTGTTTTTCCACATTTAGTTGATTTAACTTAGGCTTCGGCTTAAAGAAATTTCTACCACATGCTAGAAATACGGAACACATGGCGAAAGCAAGAGCTGTTTTTCTTTATCAGAACTGATTTTAGACCTTTTTTTTTTTTAAAGACTAGACAGCAAAGATTTACACTTAAGCTATTAAAGGTTTTAATTGTGTGAAGACTTTGTTTGTTCAGTGGATGATGAATCAAAGTGCAAAGAGCTTTGATGCCCCACAGAGGCTCACTTAAAGTTGATATTATATTTATTGTGCAAAGAAAGAATGACCAGACTGAACGCAAGTAAGATGAAGAAAATGGATCACCAGCAACGTATCAGTACTAATGCCCTGTGTGTTTTTATACTGTACTTATAAAACATAACTTGTGAACACAGTTTGTTTGGCCAGTTCTGACTGAAATCAGAGAAACCATAAATGCACCTTTGCATTAGAAGATTGTTTGCCTTCATCCATGCAAACTGAAGCCACTGCTGACAGAAAGTCTGCAAAAAGACAGGCAAAATCACGTTTTTCACACTCCTGATTTATTGTTTCCAGTGCAGCCATAAATAAAATCACTGAGTGTAGGAAAATCTCTTCTTTTTTTTTTCTAATTGGGAACAAATCAAAATGGGGTTTTTCGACACAGGATTTCACAGCGTCTTTTCGCTGCCAGTTTTGTGCAACACGACGACAATCACCAAAGCAATGGGGTCAAAACAAAAGAGTGAAAATCACGAACGGTATTGACTCGTTGCTAAGGAACATAATCAGACGCTGCCCCAATAAAAGGAAGATGACATTTATAGTAACATAAAATCTCTTGCTTTCATAAGTTGAATAAGGAACTGTTAAGATGTGTAAAGTGACAGGAGCTGCAAAATTTTGCAAACACTGAACTGATAAAAAGAAAAAAAGAAAAGAAAAAAAAGCATGACGCATGCATGAGCTCTGACTGGAAAACTAAAAAGTCGTCCAGCAATAGTATCATCACCATCCACTTAGCTTGCACGCCTCAAAACCATGAAAATGGGACTTTTTAGGCAGATATTTAAACAACAGACTCAGCCTCCTCTGTAGAGGAAAAAATAAATAAATGTCCACTTAAAAAATATATACAATACTGACTCCATAGATAAAATTGTTCATTGTAAAACATCTGCGTGAAATAAATCACACTCAAAGAAGAGAACTCAAAAGTCACCAGGTCTCAGGATGAGTGAAAAAGGAGCTCCTGTCACCGACCCTTGAGCAAGACCGGGGAACTAAACAGGGACAAACGGCAACACATTACTTTTAATTGCCAGAATCACTGAAATTATGCTCAGAGAGGGATTTGTGGATGAGAAGCAGAAGTTGGCTATAAAAATGAAGAATGCTGCAGCAGGTTGAAATCAACACCATGTTATGTTGAATGCATCTCCAGAGGTCTGCATAGCTTGAAGTTGTCAGGGTCGGACGTCGTGGTATACGAGACATTTTGAACCAAGTTGATGGTTGGAGCTCCTCTGGGTGACGGTTCCAGGTCAAACGGCTTTCAACAAATCTGACGTATATTTGAATATAGACATACAGAGAAACGTTCATCCAACTGGGATCATGCAGGAATAGGCATTTGGTAATACTAAGCCTCAGTCAAATACTTTATGAAAATCAATCCCATCTTTGGTTGAAAACTCATTTGTTTTTGTCCTACAAGCACAGAACTCATTGCCTTTTGTCTGTGTTATAATCTACATTAGTATTGTCAAGGTGTCCCTCTTAGCTCACTATTTCTTCAATATCATTTTTTAATTTTTTTACAGTGACATAGTAACAGGAGGCTTTAATTTAATGGCCTGAGTTTGGTGATCCATACGCAGCGTCACCACTCTTTGACAGCTTTCAGCTGCGGTTTTAGCTGAATGGTATCTTGGTATCATGAGCTACTATTTCCCAAGATTTTATGTATTCAGAGTAATCGTTTGAACTAAATATACAAATAATTAGCGTTATGTTTTTGAGAAATTGCACTTGAAAAATTTCATGGCTGAATTACCCAAAAATCACGTTTCCAGCTGCACCTCAACATTGAGGCACGACAAGCAGCACCTGGATCCAATATTTCCCTCATACAGTACAAAGAAACACTGTTTCCCCAGGTCAGTGATTTGTTTACACAAGGTCTTGTTCGTGTGCCTGGTGAGACAAACCCTGGAGCATGAGATCATACTGCATGTGCAGGCTGATTACTGGTGTGCACTCTTTTGGAAACCGTTGTGGCTGCACATGAACCTGTAATCCATACTTTCTGAGGCTAATCTCATCTTCGGATTATCCGGAGAGGAGATAATCGTCTCCAACATTATGGCTCACAGTGAAAGGACAAAGTGTGCTCTCACGCTTCCATTGGAAAAGAAAAACTGTGGCTTTGAGCAGTGCAAGAATGCAGGTGATTATTTTAGTTTTATTTCTTTTTTTTTTTAAAGCGATTATTGAAGCAAAACTGTCCTTACTCAAAGGGCTACATCATTAAACTTGTTTTTTTTTTCCCTCTAGCTGCGTTATGTTGTGCTAAAAAATATCCCAATCACGGTACCAGATTCAGCACTTTATATAAAGCGTTTAATTTATTTGTTTTTAAACTCGTTACAGCTGCACAAGATGATAGCACTGGTTACAGTCATCAATATAAAACAAAGAGACACAAGAGACTTACAAGATTAACACCCTATGTTGCAGTGACTGATGACATTTGCAGAGTTATTTACATGAATGAGCACTGTGTTTGATTTCTGGCCGTTTAACCAGGTGGCAGATGCAGAAAGACAGTGATAATAACCCGATACATGCACAAAAACAAGACAATAAAACTGAACTGACAGATTGCAAAAGGCATGACAGTGACACAGGGGTCTGCTCTGAAATTTTCTTCTTCTTTTTTTTTTCCACTTGAGTAGATGACTAACAGAACAATTTATTCCCAACAAAAATCTGAAGCCATGATCTACGTGTGGAGCTGTGACCTCTAGAGAGAACCGACGCTCATGCTTTCTGACAGCGTCCACAAGTAGAACATAACCAGGTGCAGATGTGAAGGGCCACACCATGAACGGGTGGGGTCAAGGACAACAAATCCAGTGTATGAATACCATAGGAAACACTGGAATTAGTCATCTAGAAAGCTTCAGATTGAAAAGACAGACAGCAGTAAGGAAGTTTCTATGTGTATCTTTACTGAGAGCATCTGTTGTTTGTCATCCTTTGCTTGCTGCTTTTCCGGGGATTCTCAATCGTCTCAATGTGAAACTGAAAGCAGGATTCAGATCCTGGGCCTGAATGCCTCCATGACTTCCATCTAAATGCATTTTATCTGCCTTGTTAGGCATTTGGAGACCCAAATGGTTATACCTGAGTGAAGCTGTTCCCCTCACACGTTCTTCAAATCAAACAAAATTGGTGTCAAAGGTTTGTGCAGTAAAAATGGTGATTTGTGTTGCTATCATTTTAGAGATTCTAATAAACGTTTCCAGAGACGATCAAATGTCAACCACATTTACAAAATCAAGCAGGTTTGGTGTCAAAGGACTGCGCTAAGAAGATGCTAACAACACAAACCAGCACAAACATAACACAACTAATTTACACCAGTTTTGTTTGATTTTGTGAGGAGGGCAGGTTGATCTCCGAGGACGTCAAGAAACAAACATTTTTTTCTGCTCAAAACAGCACAACTTTAGCAAATCTGCATTGACCCCAGATTTCATTTGATTTTGTAACTGTGGGCTGTCTGGTTGACCTTCATTGACCTCTGGAAACATTTATTAGCACCTTTAAAATGAGAGTGGCGCAAACCAGCACAAGCGTTTGGTACCAATTTTATTCAATTTGAAAAAGGTGGAGGTGGGACCAACTTCACACAACGAAAATCCATTAAAAACAGGCAAATAAATCAACTGGAGGGGTGAAAAATTGAGACAGTCGACTGTTGCTTTTACTCTTCAGAGCAGTGCAGCTTTTTGCTGCTTTATATTTTCCAAGAACTAGGCAATCGGTCAAGACTAAAGTGCTTTGCAAAGGTATTCGTACCTCCTGAACTTTTTCACACTGCAATGACAAACATCAGGGTATTTCAGAGCGGTATTAGAGACAGACATCCAACACAAAGTGGAGTAAAACTGTGAAGTTCAATGAAGACACTAAAATGCGTAAGAGAAATTTTTACAAACAAAAATCTGAAAAGTTTGTTGTGGATAAGTATTAATTGGAAAATGTCCCTGAGGTTTTAGCAGATTTAGAGAACATCCATGAACACCAAAAAAATTAAAAGCTCTGTCTGGACTTTGACTGGGCCATTTAAGCACATGCATGTGCTTCGATTTAAATGTTTCCATCGAAGGTCTTTGTTCTATTAAATAAGCATATAGAGAAGGTTTTTTTTTCTCATGTAGGTGAGGTGGGAGACATGACACGGCATAGCTTTACCGCTGACCGCTTCAAACATCAGTGAACAAGAAGACGAACTATAATTTGGCTTTTTCTGCATTTTCCCAGAATGTTGACTTGCACTTGTATTCTACAAAAGAGTCCATCCATTGGCTTCAAACTGTAAATGACTCAACGACGACATTATACATCTGAAGGAGTGTTTAAAATTAAAATAGCACCAACAACTAAAAATTACCTAGGTTTTGATGGCTCTTCGATAGAGCTAGGAAATAAATCTGAGCATGACAAAGATCAAAAAAACATATATCCCAGATGGACAAATGTCGGTTTAACTATACAAACATATCTCAATATATGTTCTTCCCCTTTAAGAGAAGGCAAATAGAAGATAATGCAAATAAACAGTTACCCCACAAAACAATAATTACTTGTTGGTTTGGTCCGCACAGGATGCCGTCTGGTTTTCCCAAAGGTTTGGGAGTTGAGCAGCCAAAAAAAATGAGCAGAAACGGGCCGTAGTGTCACAGGAGACTCACCCAGTTAGAAGGCACAGAGGTTTATGAATGAATGGTCAACACCCACCTACGCAAAGAGCGATAGATGCAGACTTACTGTTTCGATTACAAAAGTGCTGAAAATAATCTAAACTCAGTCCGTAATACGAGGAACATGGCGATCAAAGAAACATCTTGACAGGAAGCTTCATTTTTGATGAGGAAGCATGTTTCTGTGAAACATAAGAAGCTTGTCAGTAAAATGGTACAACATGGATTACATCCCGTTGCTTTGACGAACCATAGGATTTTTTCACCGTTCAGTAAATTATAAGAGCTGATTTTACTTGTTTTTCAGGCTTGAAACTGAGATTCATACAGCTACATGAGGCAACTCACAAAATAAGGAATATTAAACATCCTCATGATGATCTATTATGGTGACTCAACTTTTTTGTTTGTTTGTTTTTCAAATTAAATTAAACATTGCTTACAGTATGTTGTTCATTGCAGTTCTATGTGTGCATAGAGGAGCTTTCTCTCTGTGTATCCAGAACTCTGAAACACATTCAGAAACAAGTGTAACAATGTTATCTTCCTGCAAAAGTATGTACATTTTGTACTTTATAGAGAAAAAGTAAACTCAGCATAATCAACATCAATGCTACACAGAACGATGCAACAGGCAACAGAAAAATGGGAGACATCATTACACACATCACATCAAGTTAAAGATAGTTAAAGTCTGAATCTGACTGTTTTTGTCTGTATCTGCAGCTCCAGTCCTGGCTAAAACTTAAGAAAGATAAATCTGTCTCCACACTGGTTTGGCATGGCCTGGACTTTTCGTCTCTTGAAGCTCTTGACTAACAAACAAAATCTTTGTCTCTTTAGTCTTGTTATTCTCTTGTATCTCAAGCCCACTTCCCCCTTTTCGTCCCTCAAATCCAGGTTTATTTAGTACATTAACTCATTGAGGTCTAAAAGCTGCAAGCAAGTGAACTCACGCTTGATGCTGCCGCACAAAGTCTGCAAATTGCCGGTCCTTAGCATAGAGTTCAATGATGCGTATCCTGTCTTGGATTTCCTGCAGAAAAACAGGATTTTGCTTGATAAGGGACATCACAGCAAAAACAGTGAAATTGCACACAGGACTGATATCAATGTGGACCATAATAGGACATAAAAAAGAAAATAACTTTGCTCGGTTCCATGCATGACGTCCAGATCCATTTGTGCAAAAGCCCTTTCCACTGTTTGCATATGATTGTATTCTTAAAGTGATGTTTTGCCTGTTTTGAATCTATTGTTTATACTAAAACTCTTTTAAGGATTTTATCTTGGCTTTCCAGCATCTTTACTTTCTCTATGTTTGGCCATAACTTGGAGCAAGCTGAGGATCATTATCTTGTTGAAAGATCCATTTTGAGTTCAATTTTAATTTCCTGACAGACGGACCCATGTTATCTCCGGCCCTGTTTGATAGGATCCAGAACTCATTGCTGAGTCAGACGCTGAAAAGCTGCCCAGTCGCTGAGGCAGCTAAGCAACCACTAACACAACAGTATAACTCACTATTTGTATGAAAGTCTTCTCCCGACAAAGATATTACGTGCCTATACCAGACATGTCTACTGTTACTGTGCAAAAAAAAAAAAGTGTTTTGATACATAAGTTTTGATTTTTATAATACAGTCATGTGAAGTCTCAATGTGGACATCATCTAAATCCAACCACTGACATGGTTTCATGCAAAGAATAAGCTGCTGTGTGCCTTTATTTCATTAACTAAAAGGACACCAGTGACCACTTGGTTTTCTTTTTACATCTTGAAGTCTGGACAAAAAATTGCTGCCTGTCTTTTAAAACCTGGTGGACTCCTTTCTCCATATTTCTAAAGGTGTCCCCCTGGGTTCTGTCCAAGGACAGGTTCTGTGTGCCATTTACGTCTACAACGACTTCAACATAATTTTTTTTAAGATTCCATATTTCTGTTGCCATATTAAAATCTGGATTCCCTTTGTTGACGCCACTGGGAGCGCACAAGTGCTTTGTGCACGTCTCGTCAATTAAGTCGCATCAGTTCTCGCCTTTAACACATACAATTGAGGCTGTGTCATGCTGGGGCAGTAGAACACTGGACTCCAGCTGTGGACAATTTTATCAGCTCTTAAAGAGAATGGGTTCAAAAGGACAATTTGCTCCTTGTATTGTCTGCAGCAGGCCACACACGTCCAACATGAGTCGACGAGTGGGAAATAATACGGGCTTATTTTCTTGTCATGCGTTTCATGCAGATTTTCTTTTAGGTTATAAGTATCTGGGCGTCTGAAATGATGAGAAACTGAACTTTAGAACTGAAATGTTCTCCATCTTTATCTGAGCTGCTTTCCCATCTAGTCTCAATGATGACTCACTTTACAACATACAGAGCAAAGAAGATCTGCCATGCTGTGTTACTCTCATTACACGTTTCTATATCCTTCAACAACACTTCAGATTGACATGACCAATCTTTTAATTACCATTTAAAGGAAATGGAGGCAGGGAGGGGAATAGATACTTACTTCTTTGGTCAGCTCACTGTTTTCATAGATGTGCCGTATCTCCTCGCTGCTAAAGTCGGTGGATGCCTCGGCGCTGGCACTGCTGTACATAGGCGCTTCGGGATAACGACGGTAATAGTGGCTGTAGCCTGTTGTGGCTTCACTTTCATACATGGGGTTGTATTTGGTTGCCCTTTCCAATGATGGAAGACTCTCCACCCGCCTGAAGACCCAGAGAAATAAAGAAAATAATTAGTCGAGATGTAAAGACAGGGAGAGAAACCCAGCCTCAAATTAAATAACTAACCCACTAAGGTAAACTGTGTGAGACGACTGGTGTGCCTGTCTTCAAAATCTGAGTTTTCCAAGTTTCCAGGTATGAACACACCAGCACGTCCTGAAGTGAGAACTTTGACTTGGAAAGTCTTCTGTCTCTGAGCGACTGTGAGCTCAGAGACAGTTATATGCCAGCCAGACATATAAAATATTGTGAAAGTTGTATATATACATAAGCTATTTGTTAGCACTTCTAATAGTTTCTACCTCAGTGACCAAGAAGCACACACTGTTTCTTATAATCGCTTCTAGTGAATACAGTTTCTAAGTGTTTACACCCATAAAATGGAGAGGAATACACTGTCATCAGCTTGATTGCTACTAGCAGTTAACATCCCAACATGTAGTAAGCCTTGTTGGTTTTCCGATTAGCAACCAGAACATGATAATCTAAAGTGTGAAGACACTTCCAGGTCCCAAACATTTTTGAGCAGCGAAAGGCCAAGATCAAAACACTGCAAAAATGATCTATCTTTTATTAAAATGTGCATTTTGGCACACTAAATCATTTATTTTGTTTATTTCCAAATTTGAAAGTCAATCAGAAATTGAAATGGACAAAAAATAAAAAGTCACAATAAAGTTTCTTTAATTTAACCCTTCCAGATTTTTACGGTAATTTCACCCCCAACGCAGCAGACAGAAATTAATCTAAGGGGCGACTCTTTTAACAGACAGTAAATTGTGAAAATAACTTGCTAGAAATTAAAAGTTCCACTTATTATGGATAAATAGTCAACACATATTTACTCACAGGGCATTTAAAGAACTGCGTACAATTAAAACAAGCAAAAAATCTCCAGGCGGACATTTGAAAATTAGGTCATAAAGGGTTAAAAGAAATGTTCTTGAATTAATTTCTTAACATTCGGTACATCAATTATGTTCCCCATTGGTGGTTCAGGATGCAACCCGTTACTCACCCAAAGATAGATGGACATATCAAGGCTAAGTTTTGCAGGTGAAAGAAATGTTGGGCGTTGTCAAATTACAGATGTTCTTGGGTGGGCAGTATTGTGTCTCCTATCCTCACCGTATGGGATCCTCTGACTCTTCCTTGTCGTACTGATCCCGAAGTGTCCTGGCCAGGAAGAACAGCACTCCAGACGCCACAAACAGGAAACCAGCGACAGAGGCTATGGCTATGCCAACCACCAGAGGCTCAGACACATACTCCTCACAGTGTTCACCTCTGTACCACCAGTTCTCTCCAACACGACACCTGGAGATGGAAAAGTAAAAAAAAAAAAAAAAAAACTCAACTTCAGTATTATTGAGCAGCAGAATCAAAATGTTTCGGCAAATAAATCACGTGAAATTTATTTGCTGTTTGCATTTTTGTCGCAACAGAAAGGATCAATTCATTTTAATTCTGCATGTGTCATAAAAATCACAGATTTCTTGTTATGGAAGAAAATCTCTTATTTGTTTTCTGTCTCCATGGAGGAATGCAACACTTTTAGCTTGGAAGTTAATGAGAATCCAGCAGCACGTGGCACTGCATTCATGTGTTATTATGCTGTAGTGGGTGTGAAACAGAGGTTAGCAGTCATCTTGGCTTGTCTTCCCCAAGTCTGCTCATAATTACTAATGTGTTAAAAAAAAAACTTGCATGTCAAAGTCTGAGCAGGGCTAACAAAAAGTTTCTGTCACTTATTTCCAACGCTGGCGTTTCATCTTCAGCACACGTCCATAAATCTGTTGCACATTCAAACAAAAGTTGTGATAAAAGAAAACACATGGCAGACATCAAAGTAGGCCTGTGGGAGACTTCGAAGGGCAAATATCACATTGAAGAGCAAGATATTCTAAAAATTGTACAAGTCTGAAACATAAACAAAACACAAACTGTTTATTTATTGTGCTTCTTCTTGACGGATGAGCTTGTGCTGGAGCAATTGACAACAAACTGCCTCTCATGTGTGCAAGCGAATTGGTAAAAAGCTCAATCATCATGGCCGAAACATGTAGCCAGCATACATATTGAAAATGAGATCTGCTGGTATGCATATTGATCAGTGGTGCTCATTAACACAAATTTATTTTTACGTTATTTAAATCACTTTTCTGAAGTGAAATAAGTCGTCTGCACCATGCCCTCCGAACAAGATGCCCAACCTGCTCTGTTTGGAAACAGTAATCAAGGCACAGACTGTTTTTGTGTTGTAGGAAAATGTGTCAAATGGATGTTTGGCTGCTAAATGGTGGCAGAAAGAAGTTACATAGTGTGCTCTTTCAAAACAAAGATCATTTATGCAGAAAACATGGATTAGCTTTATGAAAGTAAACGCAGGTGGTGATGTTTCTCCACACCCACCAAAGTTTGGCTTTCTGTTGGAAAAAACATTCTGTGTTGGGAATATTAAACAATTAGAATCCTGGGAAGGAACAACCCCAGAGTGTTGAGAAAACAAATTAGTTAATGCCAGCTACTGCAGAAAGCTAAAACAGGAAGTAAACAGCTAGACAACCAACGTGGCTAAATCTGTTGTTTGTAAGAATTAACATTGAATTAATGGCGACTCTCTCCAAACCTTCCTCTAGCATGTTTACCTGCGATAATTAGCTTCAGCTGTGACTTTTTTCTTTGTGTCTGAGCAAAGTGAATCAGAGAGCATCCGACTTTAGCTACAGAGTGATTGCAAATCAGTATTTTATATTTTCTTTCATTCACCACATTTATAGCAGCAGCTGTATTAGACATTTTAGAGCTAAGAAACATAGACAAACTGGAGATTGAATTGCAGAAGCCATGTTCTCTGAAAAACATTCAAATGTGCAAATTAAACCCTTATGAATGAAACATCGATTGATTATGTTTTATTCTTGCACCACCACTGAATACGTAATGTTACGTATTCAGGTGACTTGGTGGTAGGGATATTGTGCAAAAGATAAGATTCCTTTCACAAATAAAGCAGCATAAAGCCTGACACAGGGGAGAAAAGCACAGGGCAGGGCACAAAACAACCTCAATACATTATAAAGGTAACAGGCAGCAACATTATTCAAAGCCACAACCAGATTTAATTGACTTGGTAAAGATTATATTAGTTGACAGCTTTTATAATACACAGACACTCCTCTCAGTCCTATGGCACTTTAAACTCAAATGTTACTTCCAAATTGTTGGATATATGCTTTCTTGTTTAGCTCTCCAAGAGTCTATCGATGTTGTGCGAACTCACTGCAAGCTTCTCCTAAACGTTGATCTTTGTGGACATACGCCAGGTTGTCTCTGCTTTGAGGCAAACAGATGATGCGCAAATTACTGAACCTGACCACAAGGTTAAACTGTGCGTCGCTCAACGCAGCGTGCCACCGCCTGCTGTCAAGCGATAAATCAGCCAGGGGCCTTTCATGTGAAAGCAGCCTAATGATGTTGGTCAGAACCGCAGCAGAAACTACGACTTCAATCCGAATGCTGCCAGGATTTCACTGGTTTATATTAAATTTTTTTTCTTTACCAGGTCCAATTGGCACCGTGGTAAACTACAGCCTGAGTAACTCTTTTTTTTTTTTTTTACTTTTTTTAATACATGTATTTCTCAGTGGTTGAAAAAGAAGATAACTATTGAGAGCTACAGACTTAAAGAGGTAAAAATGATAAATTTCTTATTTGAAATTAATGTTTTGACTACATGAGGTAGAGAACATCATAAAATTTGTTGTACTTCTATGACATTAGAGGGCTTAAATCTTTTCAAAAGTGTAAATCTTCACATTCTTTCATTTGAAACCTTGTTCAAAACACACCTACATCTGGTCTGTAATCTTAAAAATCAGCACAAGAAGCAAAAAAGCTCTAAAATCAGTGAAATAAATAATTGTATTTACACTTATTTCTTCTAAACTCCACCGACTTGGAAAATCTGTTTAGTCACTGCGGCTTTTTAGAACCGAAGACTTATTCGGTTATTCCCCACACACAAACACAGTATTAATCCCTCGCCCACCTGCAGATGGCTCCCTGGCCAGGGATGATGTCACACTTGCCGTCATTGAGGCAAAAGTCTGTCTGCAGCTCGCAAACGCTTTGACACGGAAGGCCGTCAACACTGAAGTAGCCCGCATTACAGACACACTCCGCCTCCCCGGACCACTTGTTCACTTTACATTCTGCGTACTCGTTGCATGCCTGGAACTTGCAGGGATCGGCTTGGTCACCTGGAAATTAAAAGCAATTGATAAGAAAATATGTACTTGAATTATGACAGGTACATAGGAATTTCTATTCAGCTGCTTTTTTATCATATAATCCAACATAAAAAATAACCAACCTTGGATTATATCCTTGGATGAATCAGTAGTTGCTTTTTATGCTGCAAGTTGGTCTATGTCAGCCACTAATCTCAATGAGATACAACATTCAAAGGTATTCAGATTTACTTGACTAAAAGTAAAACTTTAGATGTATGCTGAACATCAATTTATTTGTATTCGATTTTAAATGACTAATTTATTTTTAGTGTGAAAGCACTATTTTGTGCTTTTTTAAGTTTAGAATTTAACTTTTCTTTTTTTTTTTACTTTCTTTATGTGCTTGTTGGTATCTCTGTTTTGATGGAACATGTTTTAAAAGAAATAAACAAAAAAATGATCATCATAGAGCCACTCATGTCTGATCAATCATATTATGCATTTCTAAAGAATATGTTTACATCTTCCCCAATGTTCTGAAAGTGCTATTTTACAGCTCTTAGGATACTGGGAGAAAAAAATGGAATTGGATTAAATTGTAAAAACAACACAAATTTACAAACTCACAGCAAAACTAACAGTTTGAAAACACATTTTACATATATCAATACACCAGTTCACTCTGCCTGGTGCACAATGCTACTCAGAATTGCCTTCTTTGGAGTTATTTTAGTCTGAAGGGTGATATCCTATCTGTTCTGTTTTGTGCAAAAATGTAGAACAGTTAAAGTTCCACTGGATTGTTTCCTCCACCCATAAAAAGTGTTCAACCCTTCCATGTTTCACTCTTTTTATTGCTTTTACAAATCAATAAGGAGCCAAATGACTTGCCTTTTTGAAGAAGAAAAAAATATACAAAACATCATTTAATGCAAAAGTAAAAATTATTCTACAAAATATATTCACCTGTTTTAAAAAAGACTGACCTTGATCAACAGAGGTCTAGCCAACTGGTGCTAGTAGTCTCTCAATGAGTGAGATGGAGATCACCTGAGTGCAGTGACTGCGTCTCCAATGAATGTGGTACAAAAACACCTGTGTCTGGAAAAACCATTAGCTGCTTGAAATGTATTTCTGGCTACCATTACAGCATGAAGACAAAAGAACACTCCAAGCAAGTCCGAGAAAAAGTTATTGAGAAGTATAAGCTGGCGATGAACAAACTGCCCTGGAGTTTGGGTAAATCTCTTTTCCTTCCAGAAGCGGAAGGAAAATATCAAATGTGTAAATCTGACTATCAGGCCATCCTCACAAACTGAGTGACCGTGCAGGGAGGAGTCTGGTGGACTAGGCCACCAGGACACCAGGAGTTATAAGCTTCAGCAGCTGAGATGGGAGAGACTCTGCACGCAGCTGCCAGGATTTTTTTCTCCAGTCGAAGCTTTATGGGAGAGCGGCAATGAAAAAAAACAAACTCATATCAAGGCTCGACTAAAGTTTGCCAAAAGGAAACATGGGAGACTCCACGGTAAAATAGAATAAAGTTATTCGATCCGACTACTTTCTGCCTGTGTTTGTTGTTTTTAAACAATGAGATTTGCTGTTAGCCATATTTTATTTCATCATAAAGTACCAGAACCAGCACATAATTGTATAGATTAAACAGTACTACTCAAGCACTCAGGGCTTATGTAGCCTTTTTACACAGTACCCTTTTACTCTTGGCTAATATTTTGGCTATTCTAGCCACCTCTGATTAAAGTTCAAAATAACACTTACTAAATGACTCAATTAACAGGTAATTGAGTTATTTTAAATATCTGGAAGGTTTAAGGTTTACAGCAGCACCATTTTTATTTATGTTGTTCCTGAGCCCATTGTACCACACTCTCCACCTCACTGTTTTGTAGCTCAGATTTAGCAGGTCTACATCAGACTGTAAGTATAGACATCAAATGACCATTCTAATGCTTCTGAAATCAGTCTTTTGAATAGAATAACTATTGGCATAAAGTGCATCTGCACAGTTCCTGTGTGGTTTACCCATGTAGACGTATAAAACCCGTGCAGCCAAAGCAATATAAAATACTAAAGAGAAGGAATTCTGCTATAGGAAACATCAGAATACAGATTTTGGGATTGGATTATTCCCCTCCCAACACAGAAACAGCTTAAGGGTGCTTTATATCAGGCTTTGTAATTGCATTATTGGCATGTGATTTATGTTTGTATTTCCAGACAGGCTCACTTTGATAATATCTGTTTGTTGTTTTATTGGGTAGAAACAGATAAACAAATCTGCCAAAGTCTTGAAAAGCACATTTGTGGTAGCTTTCAGCACAATAAGAAGCACATTTGGCTATATTAAAACAGGCATAAATCTTTTTCTCATAAAAACATTGCCATCCATTCCTTTTAGTTCAGCTATATTATTAGTGCATGATGTGATTCAGCAGCGTGTTATTTTCTATCACTATGTTTCACATTAACTTTTTCAGTGATTAACTTTATGGCAAATATTATATTCATTCTCAAAATGAATTGTTGGCTCACAGTTGATTAGTCAGTCTAAGAAATGCCAAGTATCAAAGGAGAAGCTTGGATGACAATAATTAAATAATGAAAGTAAACTGCTTAGCTTAACCTCAAGACAGACTTGCTCTGTCAATTATGGTTTTGCTGTGTAAGCATTGAGTTTATTTAGTGCAAAAAACTCACCCGACTCCACATCCAAAGAGTATTTATCAATGGCTAGATTCATGGTCTGGTACGCAGTGTTACAGAAGTCCTCTAGAATTAGATACACAGTGGTGGTGACGCCCCGGGCCACAGGCTTCCCAAACTTCATCCGACTGTTGACCACGATGCTCCCATTCCTGAAGTTCAAGATCTCCAGATTCTCAAAGTGGCTCAGGTTGGACTGAAGATAGGGCACAAGCTTGGAAGAAATAGAAAAATCAGATTTTGCAAGCTGCATGGTGGTATGGACTCTTACCTAAACAAATGCAACATTGCTGTGGTTACCAGTTCTAAGAAGCGCTGTTCCAAAGCCTTGTACTCTGGGGAGCTCTTGTTAAAGAGATCCTCAGAAAATACCATGTTGGTCACTCTCAGGCTGAAGAAGACTGTCAGAGCTCGCCTCGGGTTTATAGGCATGGCAATGCTGACTTGGTCTGTGCCTTGGGCCACACTGAATGGGGATCCAGTGCTGCCTTCCTCTGTCTGGTTTGTCAAGCCATAATCATTAGGAATCAGGTCGTATCCGTGATCTTCATCCAGGTCCTCCTCAGTGGTCTACCGCAACCAAACAGAAAAATGTCTTTAAAACTAGGCTTCTAATTGATGCCATATCTTGTCAATGCATTTTAATGAATTAAAATAATTGTAACTTGTTCTCCAAAGATTCTCGGATGAAGTTGCAAGAGGCATACTTTTCAATGTAAAGTGACGTGTAAGGCTCAAAACTTATTACAATAGAGGTCCTTTACTGGATGTCGTATGAGTACTTGTCCCATCTTTGGACGTTCTATGAATGCTCAACATTATACATTAAACAGGCATAATGGCATGACTACATACAGCTTAAGTAAACAACACTGATTAGTTCTTTATTGTATTATTATTGTCAGTAGCTCATATTATTGAAGAATTTATTCCTGGTTCTTATAGAAAGCAGTCAGGATACACAGTGAATCAAAGCCTATTTCATTTCAGCCTATATAGTCACACATTAGTTAGGTGGCTGCTGAAAAAACCACATTGGGCATATCAGCATCAGAATCTGACAAAGGGGCAGTGGAACTAGTCGGCCTAGTCCAAGGAATTATGTTTGATTTACATTTTGTGGAAAGTGAATTGTGTGTGAGTGTGTGTTTTGCAAACTTGTGTAACCTGTGTAACCAAAATGTAGTAAGCGAAGAAGGTAAGATGTTGGAGGCAGTGGGGTGATTTGGTCAATCCCTTGTTGGGTCTCTATCCATGTGAATGTTACTTTGAAACATACCACGTAACTAAGCTTTTCTTGGACCATGTACACCTCCTCATGAAAACAGAATTATCGGACAATTGTGTTCTCTTTCAATAGAAAAATGCTCAATCCACAGAACAACAATGGGTCAGAAATGTTTGAAGAGGCCAAGGAGCATTGAACTGACCTCCACATTTCCCAGATCTCAATCCAAACAAGTCAGATTTGTGTAGTAGTCATGTCATAACCTGCAGAGACTAAATTATCTGCAGCTTATCTTGATTCCAGATATTTCAGTACATCTTCAGAGGTCTAGGGAAGTTTATAACTTGGCATGTCAAGTAACAAAAGCAGGACTGGCACACTATGACGCTGGCAGTCATAATGTTATGGTGCATTCAAATCAAGTCATTTTAAACTAGTTATAGATTACTCAAGAAGATATTCTATTCCACATTGTAAAGAAACTACATTTAAGATGTTAATATCAACTTTACCTTTACCAGTGAAGTGATGGCCTCGTCAGGTAGGGGATTAAAAGCTGGGACAATGGATGAGAAGATGGTAAAAGGGGATTCCTTCTCTGGAGACAGGGCAGTTGGCAATGGATGACGTGGGAAGTCTGTTCCGGGTAACTTTGAATGGTCCCTGTTGACGAGCAAAATCTCATCCTCCACAAGATCTCCTGCTAAGATCTCTGGTGTCAGAAGTGCCTCTTCCTCTATATCCTTGGCTTCAGACAAAGATCCCTCTTTTACTTCACTTCCATCACTCTCAATTGTCTTGTCAAAGCCTTTTTCATCAAATGCAGGTTGATCGGGATAGGTAAGAATCACATTGATCCCTACATCCTCGTCAGAGACTTTGCCAAACTTGCTAGGGTCCTCTGGTGCCTGAACCACAGGTTCATCAACATCAGAATGCAGCATGGTTTTGGCTACATCGGGCTCTGACACCTCAGTTGGTACATTCACAGTCTCTATTGGGGGTAAAATAGCTGGCTGGCCTTGTTCTATTATGGTCACAGTTAAAACTGTAGAGACCTCAGGCTTTTCTGAAATCTCAACCTCATCTTGGTGCCCCTCCTCAAAGGTTGTAGCAACTGATTCCTCTCCAACTGAAGCACCATCAACTTCTTCTTGCTCAGGTTCTGATTTAACATCTTCAGCCTCTACATGAGAGATTTGGTCTTCTTCAATGGATGGCTCAATTAAACTGTACAGGTTATCTCGGCCTGACCCAGATGCCTCCATTTCTACTGGTGGCTCAGGCAATGTGGAGCTCTTTGGCGTCTCCTGGGAGGGAGGCTCCGGTAGGAGCTCTTTAGATGGGATGGTCTCTGGAGCAGGGGCTAGCACAACATCCTCCGGCAACAGATCTTCATCCACAATGCCTGCAACAAAGATGAAAAGACTCGGTGTCTTTGATGTTGTTTTACAGCAACAGTTGGTGTCTACTTCAAAACTCGAGAAAAAAAAGTCGATAACTTACTACCAGCTTCAGGTGGATTGGTGGCGAGTGCCACCTCAGGTGACGCTAGTTCACTCTCCTCCAGAATAACGATGTCCTCTTCTGGTGCCAGGGTGTTGAGTCCTACTGGTGGTGATGATCCACCGCCAGTGGGATGATCCAGGGTCAAGACTTCTGATAGGTCAATGCCCTGCAACACAAATAGGCTTTGTTAGCTAAACACAAGTCCATGTATGGATCCTTCCTGGAGACAGAAGGATCAGATTGGCCACGTACTTCACACTAAAGGGAGTTAGATGTGGAGGTAATCTGATTGGATTCCCTGTCATTATTCCTTTATTAGATCTATTTTCATTGGCAAACTGCTAAATCCATCCACAAATAGAAAAACTGAAGACAATACTGCAGACTGATTGCAAAACACATAAGCGCATGTACCTCAATCCCTTTTACAGCTTTTCGTTAGTGAAGATAGGTAGACATAGAATGTCTCAGACACATTAAACGCATTAACAGTTTTTAATGGCATTTGATAGAGTCTTTTACATATCCAGCACATGGCACATGTGGATGTCAGTAGCTCAGTGATGGACAAGAAACATATGTGAGGACACCCACACACACAAATTTTGCAAATATATATATATATGGACAATTCTTTTGTCCACAAGAATCCCTTTCTGCACACATTTAGGTAGAGATCTGTTCTGCATTGGATAACCTGGAACCAATTCTGTTTCTAGTGTCTGGTCATCTTTACTCATTGTTTCAAATGACTGTTGGATGTTGTGGCAACAGCCTGATAATAGAATCACTCATCTTGTAATTTATAGTTTGCATCTGTTCCATGTCACATTCATTCTGATGGGTTTCCTTGGTGCTGAACTTTTCCTTCCTGAATCAACGCCATGCGACAGTTAGAAAACACTCTTTCCATTAGACAAAACTAAACATTGTACAGTTATCTTTAAAAGGACTGGAAGACAGCAGGTTCAGGTTTGTTACATGTCAACAAAAAACGCTTTCTTACACCACTCTAGTTCAGTCAAAGAAGCAGAAATTTTGTAATATTGATTAAAATGTCCTAATGTAGTTCAGGAAACAGCTGCTTTATTTAAAACATTTATTTGTCTAAAGCTGGAAATTGTCTACCAGCAGATTTGGTTCTAAGAGCTTTGACACTTCTTATGGCCAGAGCTAGCTCGCCTGTCACACGTCAGTAAGGAACCACAGAGATAATCCTGTTAGTAATATTGGATTAACGAGGTGGGACTCATAGTAAAGAATGGGATCTGTTCACACATTCAGACCAGACAAAACATATGCATGTGTTTCTCTTTAATTGGCTAAAGATTTAAACACTCATAATTTTTATATTTGCAAGTTTAATCTTTTCAGATATTGGTAAACTTAAAGGGTTTAGTTGGTGCAATTAAGAGCTTTTAGTTCAATTATTTATAAAAGAAAAAAAATGAACCAAGTGTGTGCAAAACAAGCATTGATACTCATGAGAAAGCCCAAATGACCATAGAAGATTTTAGATGGTACTCTTAATTCTTAATTCTGGTGTGGTGCACTGTTGTTTCTGTCCAAGAATAGTAGTAGATTAGTATGGCAAGAGCCAACCTAATCCTCAAAGCCTTCACTTCATCCGTCCAGGGGAGCTCATCTGCTGGCTGCACTGGTGAAGTCTGGATAACATCTCAAGCCATTTACAGGTTATCGGAACATCAGTCATGCTGCAAAGGTCAGCAGCCTCAAACATAAATGATTTATCAAATTGGTGGAGCCTAAAGCAGGCAGATCAGGGAGGTGGCTACTCACCGCCGCTCCGTGTGCAACGCTGACTGGTTCAGGAATCTCAGACACTGTGGAACCAGTGGAGAAAAAATATTAAAACACATTGTCACATAAAAAAGGAACATGGCCAAAGTTCAAATATTTTCGCAAGGCAGAGTCTGCTAAAGTTTGTTGTTGTTTCACCAATGCTGTCTTACATTTCAGCTTTTCTGGGTGTAAATATTCGGCACTGCAAGTAAAACCTACCACTACACCATAATCAAAGCAGAAAAACAAAGCTAAGCTGTCCATTTAGGCTCTGCAGACACATATGTTGGCCATATGGGTGTTTAGCCTCCTTTTCTTATGTCACAGTCTATAACTAACGTAGGCATCAGAAGGCATCGAAGTCCAGAGAACCTCACAAACACAGTAAACGAATGACAGGCTTGCCTTAAAAATATGAGCATGGAAAAAATGAAAAGCAGGACAGAGATGGGATAGACATTATCACTTCATTCAAGAGCCCGCAGCCCCACCCCCAAAAATCAGTTAACCTACTTACAGTCTGCTTGAATCCATAGTAGACTATACATTTTGTGCCCTTTAAGAAAAATTATACAAATTTTTCATATCTGTTTTACTCAGGGAATGTCACTTAGATGTAGCGTGTTGAACATGAGAATCAGGTCGTGCAGAGATAGTAGGAAGTTACTAGGTCTCTGAGGTGAGTAGCTAGAGACATTAGGTCTAATGAGCTAATAGCATAATCTTAATCTCCATCCAAACTGTCACGCTACGCTTTTACAAGAAGGAGCAAAGTGAGAAACAGAGAAGAAGCTGTGCTACTGAGACTGACAGGTGTTAAGCTGCGTTATACCTGCACATGAAGTGTTGCTCGCACCACAATGACTGCTGCACCAGAGCACAGCTTCAACAAGTCAAGACTAAAATACATATTTACCAAATAAAATGGATTATTAACAACAACCTTTTTATTTTAATGCTCCTAATGCTGATAAATTTGGAGCTACATGCAAGTACTATGTTGTCTGCATAACATAGTACAGATAACGATACTAACGGTACTACTTCTCTCTATCTTATGTTATAGTCTCTGCATATACGAGACTCTAAAATTAACTTAACATTCTCTCTACATTAGCTTGCTTTTAAACTTGATTTAAGTTAACTTTAATCACCCATAAAATAAGATGATATAAAGCCATATTATGTTCCAGAAAGTGTTAAAGATTTTAAAGGGAAGGAAGCAAACCATGTTGTGACGTCAACCTGAATGACGCTGCCTTCTGTAGTGGCTCCAAAAGTTTGAAAGCTTAGCTGCAAAGCTTTTAATTCTGCTTTTCCTTTGCGTGTTACAACTCCAGTTGACTCAGCTGATCTGGTCAGTGCATGTATGTAACTAAGGCTTTAAAAAAACAAAACAAAACAAAACAAAAAACAGCTTCTTTTAATTATTACAGATCCCAGGTGTGCTCTGTAGCACAAAACTTAAATCACATCAAAGTCAAACATAATCAGGGTCAGACCGTTATCAAAGCCCGGTGGTTTCCATAGATTTGAAAACCACACATGCGTTTTTCCAGAGTGTTTCACTGGCTGGAGAATAAGAAAACATGGTGATGTCTAAAAAATATCCTAAAGGTCACAAGTGGGGTTGGGCACTTTACTAGGGCTGGAGCCATTTCTCAACTTCTTAAAAAGAAAATAAAAAAGGATTGGTTTTTCAGAGACAGAAGTGGTTCAGTGCCACGTCATTATGTTGTGAAAAAGGTCTGTGTTGTACACCTTTGATCTTCTGTCTCCAATTAGCTAAATGTGCTTAGAAGAATAAACCAAAACAAGGTCTTTAAGCATGGGAAAATCCCATTATTTATCTCAATTGCCCTTTAATTAGACGCCCAAATATTAGCAGCCACATCTAACCAATGCTTTTGAAACAATTGCTGTTGGTGGCCACTCTTGTGGTTGTAAGCCTCTGCTTTCTAATTCTGCAGGAAGCAAGTGTAATGAGTATAAAACCAGAGTGCAACACCGCAGGGCCCTGTAAGACTCTTAAATGTTTAAGAAAATATTTGTCTTGTCTGGTGAACAGGGAAATAAAAACATGAGCAATTTTTAAATAATTTTTGAAGTATATTTTATTCATACATGTTCAATTTCAGGGTTAGGGTTAGGGGTTAGGGTTAGGCTAACCCTAAAAAGAAGATAAAATCATTAAATTAGAATTGTATACATTCTGAGACTTTACATACTTCCTAGCAAATGTTTTGTAAACTACATTTTTATTTTCTTAATCATTACCTAAAGATAACATTTTGATTAATTTTTTTGCAATAACAAAACTAGATACTGTTTTGAAGTGTAAAGATATAATTTGTAATTGATAGATTTTTTAAAGGTGTACAATTTATAATTTAAAAGTGTACATGCTACTTTTCAAATATGAAAGAAAAAAAGAGAAACATGTGAAGATGCGAATATGTTTGATCATATTTAAAATTAACCTAAATTTGAATCACATTGGTAACATTGTTGCCTTGCAGCAAGAAGGTTGTGGGTGTGATTCCCGGCCGGGGTCTTTCTGCACGGATTTTGCATGTTTTCCCTGGGCTCTCTCTGGGTTCTCTGTCTTCCTCCCACAGTCCAAAAGCATGACTGTCAGGTTCATTGGTCTTTCCAAATTCTCCCTAGGTGTGAGTGTGTGTGTGCACGGTTGTTTGTCCTGTTTGTCTCTCTGTTGCCCTGCGACAGATTGGCGACCTGTCCAGGGTGACCCCGCCTCTCGCCCGGAACGCAGCTGGAGATAGGCACCAGCAACTCCCGACCCCGTTAGGGAGAAAGGTGACCGGAAAATGGATGGATGGATGGATTGAATCAAAACCCATAAAAAGTTATTTGATTAATGTAGACAGAGCTAAACAATTCTATGTTCAAAACATTAAAAGCATGTCGCCCGTTTGTTCTGTTAAAAAAAAATAAAAAATGGTGCAAAAAAAAATTCATTTATATTTTTGCCTGATTGTTTTCTGTTTTCTTTTATCATTTCTTTGTGTGTGCTCTTGATTAAAATAACTTGATATTGATCACTCTTCATGATCGCTTGCTATTTTAGCCGGGTTAAATAATAATTGCCTCCAAACCTGCTTCTGAGGGAAAGTCGCTCGATATTTGTGGCCCTTTGACTATCAAATATAAATCAAAAGAAAAGTCGGCTAAAAAACCCTCCCAAAAGACAGATAATTGGTTTTATAACTTACTTTGTTTAATTTAAGAAGATTTTACCTTCTACTTACCTTAGTTGAAAGGGCTCTCACCCTAAAAATAATTTATCAAGTGTTTATTGTCACTGCCTTTTTAGTGGTCAACTCTCATTAAGCAGGTTACAGATATTCTTGTGTTTCTTATTTCAACGATACATGCAGCTTAAATTTGCAGCGCACTCATGAACCAGTTGTAAGCATTTACAGTTATCTAAACAGCCACACTTAAACACGCGACTAAATTAACGCAGCGGGTTACAGTCTTACCACTCTCTGGCTCGTGGATGTGATGAGGTTCGGTGAAGATGTTTCTAATCTCGTTGACGGTGTAGACCACTGTGGGGGGATCCTTGATCTCTCGATACGAGCTCTCCACCAGGTTGGACTGCAGGGTCAGGTAGTTCAGTTGTTCAGAGCTCACTCCGGCTCCGTCCACCGCTACTGTGACTGCATAATCCACCACTATGCCGTCCAACCTGGTGACACAAATATGATGCTGTCACACAGAAGAGAAACAGCAAATTCACTGAGGCAGAGAGAAAACATCATGACGATATATAGCATCTCGGTGGGCACAGTATTCAAGAAAAAATGACTAATGTGTTGATTTAATTAAGACTCAGTAAAAATGAGTTCACTGACAACTTCTGTGATTTATGTCTACTTGTAACACACGCATGCCTCTCTGGAATGAAAACCCCCGAGTCAGCTGAAGTGCCAGTATGATCAAAACAAACGTGAAAACCTCGCAGCAGACCTCCTCTCCTGGAAAAAGCCATTCATTAGCCTTGATTTGACTGCTGCTATTTCTCCACCGTAACGGACTGTTGGCAGACAGCTGAGTATGTGCAAACTCAGAGATCCTGTTTCCCTCCCAACTTAGTCTCAGCGACAGACTTAAGTCTCATACTGAAATCCGCTTTCAGAGGGAGATATTATTCACAAATACAATTTTAGAATAAAATGATCCGGCCTTTGCGGACTCCACATGGCACAACAGACTCTGAACTGTGATTATTTGTGAAACAAAACCGAAGCAAAAATAGAGTCTAAAGACATCAGTAGCAGTCCTCCACGCTATAAAGCCTGGGTTTGAGTCATCTGGAGATTTGCGGCACACAGACTTGATTGTTAACTCAATGAATGGCAGGAAAAACAATCAGCAATGAGTTTGGAGAAGCAATTATTGCTGCCAGTCAATCTGGGAAGTGCCTTAAGGTTATGTCGATGCCAATAAAAGTTCAATAAAAGTTCAATAAAAGTTTGGTAAAAAGGATCCCACATTCGAAAATGGCAACTAGTCACTTCAAGACGGAATGTCCTAACATTTTATTGATAATCATTGTGTAATACTCAGAGAAATTGATATTCAAGAGCTCCATCTCAAAAGCTACAGAGTTCAGTTAGCATGCTAAATGTCAAACATCTTTAAAAAGTTGCAGTTGCAAGTGGGTCTGCACAGCTGAATCAGCCACAAGATTCCTAGTAAAAATATCCTTTGAACAGATGAAACAACAATAGAGACTTGTGGCAAGAACCAAGCGCAATATAAAAGCACAAAGTCCACAAGCACGGGGGTTGATGTTGCAAACAGGGTGGTATGACAAATTGAGCCCACACAAAGCAACAAAACTACAAAATAATGGCTGAAGAGAAAATAAATGTGCTGGAAATTCTGTGGAGGAGGCTTAAGGGAGATGCAGTGGAAAAACGTCCACCGAATTTAAAGAACTAATAAAATATTGTGTGGAAGAGTGGTACAAAAACGTTTCAAGTTATTGCAACCAAAGTTAATTACTAAACTACTAAAACATATTCGTATTCAAAACAGTTCAAACTTATTTCTCATTATATGGCCTCATTTTGGTTTATATTTAGGATGACTTTTTAAACTTTTTAAACTGTTGTGCAATCTGTTTTTTTTTCCAGTTTGTACACCAAATGGCTTTAATTTATTTATTTTTTGTTCTGTTGCCTTTTTAACGTATGAGTTTTGATATTTTTCTTTTGACCCACCCTCCATGTCATGAACCTCTTCTCTCATTCAGTTCGGTGAGGTTATGAACCTCGCACATAATAGCACCTGATTACTTGGCAGGACCCATCCTGATCCCTCTTAACAGGTGGGTGGCTGCATTAAGATAATTTACATGTGCAACTGGTGATACATCTAAATCTACCAGAGGAATGACAAGAGATATGCAGGGTTAAACAACACAGTGCAATAACTCACCACTGAGTGTCCTTCTGTGGTCTAGATAAAAGGGAAGGAGCTGTTAGATTTCTGCTGACAGTACAGATGGCATAGGCATCAAAACATGAGGTGTGGGATCAGAAACTAACCTGAAGTCGATTACAGACACACTCTTAAAGCCGGGAAGCCCCTCTAGAGCATCTTCTATCTGCATAAACACAGTCAGGCATGAGATTAAAGCAATTGCTCGTGATTTGTTATAATTCCCAAAGTGTCGTAACAAACTCGGTTTGCAGAAACACAAATCCAATATACGGAAAGCAAAGATGCAGAGAGAAATCAGTTTGTGACCATCATCAAATATTTTTAGCTTCATCGGTTCTGACTTTGGCTGCACTGATAATAACACTCTAGTGGGGATGCTGTTACTGAGAGAAGACTCGAAGTTAGTTCTTTTGAAAAAAAATTTTTTATCGTTTTTTTTTCTCCAAAGAACTTTTGCGGCGCTAGTGGCGCTGTCTGCCTACTTTGTTTCGACAGTAGGCAGACAGGAAGGAGGGCGAGGAGAGAAGACATGCAGCAAGGGTCGCCGGGGACGGGAGTTGAACCCGTGACGTCCGTGTCGAAGACTGAGGCTTCCAAACGTGGGGCATGCTAACCCCGGCGCCACCACAGCACGCCCCGGCTCTTTTAAATTTAAAATTACATTAGAAGTGAAACGGATGCATGAAGTGATTCTCACATTATACTCAATTAGGCTGCAAAAGAGCGACAGAACACAAGACTGACAAGAGAGTTAAAAAGGTATTCTGTTTTAGCCATTTCAACTTCCAAGCTGTTTGTTATGGACAAGGCTGGACTTCTGAATGTTGGCAGCCTTTTGGAAATCTCAGAATCACGGTGAGGGTCTGCATTCTTTATAAACACAGAGACAGCTGTTGTCGTAATGTCGAGGAAGTTATCTGTGCAAATTGCTGATATAAGATACCAAAGCCTATTCCAAGCATGAATTTACTTAATAATCATTTTAAAACTACTAAAATTATGTTTCACAACAGAAAGGAAAGAATAATATTCTAATTATTTTTATTATAGCTCTTAAAAATGTATTAAAAGCAGAGTTGACAGGTCGACACTTTTGGAAAACAAAAGCGGTGAAGTGGCCACAAATCTGTAATTGATGTTTCACTTTGTTACCAATAATCTTTAACAAATAAGAAAAGGTCTTGCTCCTCAATATAAAATAAATCTACATGCATTGCTTTCCTCAACCAATTTATCAAAACTTTCAGACAAAAGGAAAGACTGAAAAAACATTCAGACTGCAAGCACATGTTCTCTTCAAGGTCTGCAAGACTGCATGCAGGCAAGGTGAGTGCCGTTATGTAATGCAGATTTATTTATGTTGAAAATTCCTGTAGAAGGTCAAATAAGAAAATCAGAAACAAAGAAAGCAGCCCAACACAAACACAACCATTATGTAAAAAAAAAAAAAATACTGACTTTTATCCAAGATGCTGTCTATGAGTTATGTTTGTATTTGGGAGTACATTGTGGTTAATGCAACAGATGTTCATGAACAGATTCACAAGATTCACAAACTTTTCCAGGTGCTTGTAAAAGTTGCTTCAAACAGTATCTGTACAAATACTTACATGTGCAAAGGTTTATTTTTTCCCATGAAATCTTATAAAGCTGTGCTTTCAGAACAAGTAATTATTTTACCAACAGCAAACTGTAAAATCTGCAAGCTTTGAGCCCATGGTGCTAAGCTTAGCAACTGCAGTCGTTAAAACGCATTTAAAACAGACAATGCAAGGAATCGCAGGGCATTAGGCAATTAGATTATGTTCAATGATAATGCAATAATCTCCCATGGCAAAACAGACCCAGATGGAGCCTGAGACAAACCTTTTCCGCAAGATCTCTGCTGAGAGTCTGGAACTTGAGGCTGGCTGGATCTCTGAGCTCGTCGCTGAAGACCTCTCCGGTCAGGAGGATGCTCAGCTCCACCACCTGCTCCAGAACAGGAGCAGCCGTGGGCTGAATGGTGATTTCATTGAACAGCTGCACCATAAAAAAACAAGCAAACAAACAAACAAAAAAACATGTAACCAACAAACTCCAGGAAAATGCAAATATTTGTGATGCACAATATCTCTTTGTACTCACTGGACTCTCTTCCACCTCTGGTGAAATGACATCAGCGATGTCCTTTCCTTTATCTACTTCCTCTGCATTGTTTATTTTGTGTATAAAAAAACAGGGTGTTAATTCAGATTTACTCAGAATAAATAAAAATATATATATAACGCTTTGGAAAAGTATTCATTAGAAACTATTCCACATTTTGTCGCGTTGCAGCCAGAAACTTCAATGTATTTATGATAATGATAACGGCCTTTTCATATGATGGATCCAACAGTACTCCATAATCTGCTTGTATTTTAATGTTTTTTAACCCGTTTTATTGTCAGAAAGCTACACTTTATTAAAGGCAAAGACGCAATTTTCAAGTTGTAATGGTGAAAAATCATGTGCGTCATTTTCCTTCCACTTAAACCTTTGTGCATAAAATCCCAATATGTTAAATTTCGTGGTTGCAACGTGATGAAACATTGACCATAAACTGTCTTAGAATCTCAGGCTGAGCTGAACTAGAGTGAAGCTCATGGATCAAACATACGACAAGACAGGGAAGTAGCATACTGACACCACAACAGTTCCTGGTGAGGTTTACAATAAGCATAGAGTATGTTGCAGTGTTATCAGCAGTGACGCTGACCTAACTCAGGAGCTTCAGCTGTTTCTGAACTCGCTGGTGTTGGTGTGCTGTAAAACGGGAAGAAAAAAAATGTTTATGCAGTGTTAATCCTAGATTACAACATCATGTGGACTGTGGGTAAAGATGGGAACAAAAAAAAGTTAAGAAATAACTTTGTGGATTTCACTTTAACACAAATCTCAAAGGAGAACATAATGATTTTTTTCTTTTTTTTTCCTCCTAGCAAAAATGATCAAAGCTACAATCTGAGGTAATTAAGTTTATCCCTTACATTTAGTACACTTCGACACAAGATGTTATCATTTACTGTGACAATAGACTGTTTTACATTAGTAATTACAATTATAAAATTGTAAACATTTTTAGCTATTTTCGTTTTTCTTTCACAATCCTCTGTGTATTAATCTGTGAGGCACTTTCAATTATTAAACATTTTTGTACTGGGTGGTAGGTTTGCATTGCAAAAAGTATAAAGGAAAGCATCACGTTTTTTAGCACTTCACTGCATAGGGTTTTTATAACCATGAAATTTCAATTGTATTAATGTCCTTTTATCGTTCCACTGATCTTAATTGCATGATTTGATAATGGGACAAATTGTTCCAAATTATACTTGAAATCTAAAAAGAACTTCAAACTATGTAACAGTCAATGTGAAACAACTGCCAATATGATTATATATAAATATATATATTAATGTTTGTGTTTATTTACATTACAATGTCAAACAGAATGAATCTGTGAAGTTAATTCAAGAGACCCTGAACTTCTTTTCATTTTGATATACTGACACATTTTGTCACTTAAAATTCATACTTTACAATACATTTTCTGCAAAACTTAAAATAGATTTAGTTGATAACTACGCCATGTTAAAAATTACATGGGTATTTGACTCCTGCAATTATGTTTTAGGTAGTCACTGATGAATAATTGGCCTGAAAAAAAAAGTATTTTATTAATTTTTTAAATTATTTAATTAGTTGCAAAAATTTGCATTAATAAATGAGCATGGTAAAACAACAGCCACAATGTTATTCTTTAGAAAGGGAACTCAAACAAACACCTGCATACAGAGAGGAGATATTCATTTGATCCGCTGCCAATCTTTAAAGTTTCTACAAACAAATGAACAGCTGATTTTGAACATGTTATTGCAAAGAGACAGAATATCTAGCAAGAATCCAGAAAAGATGAGTTAGATGAAGCTTAAAAAAACATTTACGTGCATATCAGTAAGTGAAATAAGCAAAAAATGACTTCGAAATCGTATTCTATTGCATAAAATAAAATAAATGGTTAAAAGAATTTTTTTGATGCGATAACTCGATTAATCATCAGAATAATCAGTATTATTTCTAACATAATTATAAGCTGCAGCCTTAATTCCTTTGGCTGATATTTTCAATGTATGTGATTTTAAGGATGCATCATCTTAAACAGAAAATATTATCTAAAAAAAATATTTAACTATATACATCATGTATACACCTTTACATCGACTTCACTTACTGCCTGTTTTTAAATCCTATAAAGTTTTTTCCTTCAGAAATCTTTTTATTTTCATTGTTAAATTTTTTCCCACTTGTTTCTACGGCCAAATCTGAACTAAAACAAAACAGATTTATTCACTACAGATCAAACAAAAACGTTTTATTTATTCCGCTTTATTCAAAATAGTTTGTTTTGGAAATGTACCAAACCGATATTTACATCTGTATTGGCCCCAATACTGAGAAAAAATCCTAATCCATAAAAGCAGATCTATTCAGACTAATTCTACAATCGTTCTTTATTCATTCTTCATCATATTTAGAATAATTAGACTTTTTGAACCATTTCAGAGAAGTTTTGTTGCATTTTATTTTGAAATTGTTTTAGTTTCAGTTTTCCGATCTTTAGACAGAAAAGACAACTTCTAAATTAAAAAAAGAAAAATTCTACTTATGATTGGAAAGTAAATCAATAGCAATATGAATAGATCAGGATGCCCAACATTTATTACATTTTCAGCGGTGTGGTTCACTTTCACACTGCACTGTGTCAAAATAAAAGCAGATGAGTAATTAAAGTGTAGATATATTGCTTGCAAAATATTGTAAATATTTAATATATGTCAATTTATTGCATGTAAATATTTATAATGTGACTTGAGCTCAGAGTGCGAAGCTACAATTAGCTTACCATAGGATTGTGTTTAAAAATATCAGTGGATAAATGGCTTAAGGCTGTTAATGCCACAGCAGGTTTGGAAAACCACAAATGCAATAATTAAATCATATAGAAATATTGTTAAATGAATAAAATATTACTTATTTTTAAAATATTCAGTCATTATTTCAGCTTGAGTTTTCCAGAACTGATATCGTTTCCATAGCGATGACCAGAGGCAATTCCTTGCCCTTGAAGTCCAGTGAGGTCACTGATGATGTCATCAATGACAAAGAAATTCTCAAGTAGGAATCTCAGTGCTTCAGTCAGGATTCAGACAGCTTTCAGCGAAGAAGATTTGCGAAGAATTTGTGAAGATGTCTAGTTTGAACGCACTCGTACCTTTGTTTATCCCACTGGGTTGGGGCTTGGGATACGCCGTTACCACCGGCATGAAAAAGTTATTAGATTATTGCCTTCCTGAGGAGGACGAAGGAGGTTGTCAGGACTTGCCGGATTCTAAGGACTTGCGGGACTTTGAGGATTTTCAGGAGGAACAAACCAGCCCGGCTGGGGAGGTTTGTTCCAAACCAGCGGACATCTTAGGGACTGTAGAACTAGACCCGATCGTGACCCTACCAGAGAGTACCGCAGACAACGGTACTGTCTCCAGACAAACTGACCCGGCTGGGCAGGAGTGTGAGACAGCAGACGGAGACCTGACGACAGGAGACAGTACCGAGTTTGACGGTACTAAATTTGAGCAAACCAACCCGGCTGGGGAGGTTTGCTCAAAGTATTTTGCGTGCCAGAGACGAGCCGCAGAAGCATCTGCCCCGGCTGGGGAAGATGTATCTGCGGCCGACCTTGCAGCCAAGGCTTTTGCTGAATTCACAGCAGAAGCCTTGGCTTCAGTGGTCCCAGCTCTTAGTTCATCAACGAGGTCTCTGAAAGGCACCATTACCGGTGCCTTTGAGGTACCAAGTTCCCCAGGAGGGGAACTTGGTACCTCAGAGGCAAAAAAGAGGTCTTTAAATGGTAGGGTCACGATTTCTTTCGAAATTAACTGTTTACCGGAGGAGGATCTTAATTCGGAAGAGAGGGTCGGCTTAGAAATGACAGATGGAGGGAAGACAGAGGCTGCAGGATCCGGACAAGCGGGCATGGAACGCTACTGTCAGTTCTCCAATGAACTGAACAGTAGCTGGATGAATGCCACTTTCCAGAGCCTCCTGAACCTGGGTGTCACCAGACGGTGTCTTGCCCGGGAACGGGTTTCTGGAGGCTTCATCCATTCCGTGCTGCGCAAGTCTAATCCTTGCAGCCGTCCGCCATCCGGGCAGACATTTTACAGCAACAGACCTCTCCCCAGCTCTGGTAGAGCTGATGGAGAGAAATCTGTTTTTGGACATGTGTAGGGATTACGCTGTAAAATGTTTGCTGGAGTCCTTGTTAATATGGTTGGACTCACTTGGTGGGGAGACAGACAGAGACTTGTACTGCTCCAACAATTGCTCTGTCTGTCAAACCAGCTGCCTGGAGCTCCTGAGCGATGGCCCCGTGGTTGCCCTGCCAGCGGCAACTTTTCCAACTGATTTAGTTACTCTTTTTGACGATTGGTTGGCATTGGGAGGCAGGCGCCATTGCTCAGGCTGCAAGTCTGCCTTGGAGAAGAAGCACCAGTTGGCGGGTAACAACGTTCTGGTGTTTTTTCTCCCGAGGCGGACCAGGATACATCCAGTGGCGGCCAACCAGACTATGGATGTGCCCGCACAGTCTGCCTGCGGGACGGAGCGGTTCTGTCTGTCCTCTGTGATCTGTCAGGGTCCATTGTCGACCCAGTTTTATACGTATTTGATGGGAGAACATCAAATTCTGAAGGCAGAAAATGATCATGTCTTCTCTGCAGATGACCTCTGCAGTGAAGACATGAATCAAACGGGAGTTTTGTACGTATACGAAAAGGTAAGGAGACATCAGCTAGTCACTGATGTCTCAAGTTCTCCAGCCCCTCCTCTCCAAGGCGACCAAGGCGCGTTTGGAGAGGAGCCAAACTTAACTGATTTGGATTATGAGGAAATTCCAAAAGATGCAATTAGTGACCATTTGGAGGCTGGAGAAATCTGACCGGGTCTTATCTAAATTTATGAACTAAAAAGATTAGACAGGTTTCCTGTTTGCAGGTTTCTCTCCGGGCGCTCCGGCCTGCCACAGTCTGACATTACGACTGTTAGTTAATTTGGCTCTAAATTCTGCCTAGTGTGATTAAAACATTTATTTTCTGCCTTCATGGTTTGCATGTTCTCCAATCAGTGGATTCTCTCCGGTTCGGTCCCAAAAGATGACCGTTGGTCTACTTGTCTTTTCTAGTTGACCTTTTCCCCAAGTCTTCTCCTTTCTCGTTTGCTTAAAGTAGTTTTGGCCACTAGGATTTTGACTTAAATCAAACTCCTCTTTCAAATGTGTGCCAAGTTTCATAATTCTTGGATAAATCGTGGCTTGTGGATGATTTTTAAGGATATTCTTGGGTGTGTTGTGGAGGAATTGGGCCACACACACCAAATATTGGACCACATTCCTGTCAGGGGGAGGACAAGGATCGATTTCAGTGAGTTTGATGCAGCACGGTTGAAACATGAGTGATAGGTTTGAATTAATAACTTGCATTAACACTAATCATTGTCCTTATGAACAGTTAGACTGTTTAGTTGTTCTAGAATGTGTGATGTCTCTGGAGGAGCAGGAAGCGTGACAAATTGTAAACATATTTCTCATAAATGTTTTATTTGGAATAACCAAAATATTTGCTTCAAGCATAAATCTATATTTCTTAAGAACTGGGTGGAAAATGATATTCTAACTTTAAAACACTTGTTTAATGAGAATGGTCAACTGTTTAATTATGGTGAATTTCTTCATAAATATAACTTCCCTGCAACCTCTAAAGAATTTGCTATTGTTTTCGATGCTATTCCAGCAGGCTTGAAATTTCTCATATCAACCTCAGATAGAGCCCATATTCCATGTCCCAGATTTCCACAGTTATTTATTGGTAATTCAGACCAGTTCCTTAGTATTAAACCCCAAAATAAACGTATTAGAGAAATAATCCAAGGGAATACTATCAGCAAACCTGCTTCAATCTTTTTTTGGAATAATCTTTATTCAGATATTGATTGGGAACAAACATGGCTATTGCCATGAAAATTTGTTGTCTCAAATAAAGTAAGGGAGGAGTCTCTTAAAATTTTATTCAGGTGTTGCCCTGTAAATTCAGTACTGAATAAATATACTCCTAGTATTGATCCCTCGTGTTCTTTTTGTTGCATCAAACAAGAAATTTTAACCCACCTTTTTTGGGAATGCCCTTTTAGTAAAACATTTTGGTGTGACTTCAATATTTTCTTTAGTTGGAAATTGTAATGTATGTATTCCTTGAATGTTAAACATGTTTTTTTGTTTTTCCAATAATAGTTTGTCTGGAAAAGAGTATTTCATAAACTTTCTTATTCTGCTGGCTAAATTTCACATACATGTTTGCAAATTTGCTATAAACAAACCCAACCTCACTGTTTTTAGAGATTATTTAAGATGTTTTTTGGACTCTGTGAAAATGTGCACCAACGCTAAAGTTGTAAAACTTATAACTTTAAGTGAAGAATTTAATCTGTAAACTGTTAACCTAGTACATCCAAACATTTTCCTCGGGGGGCAATTTTGGGTCAAGTTTGGTGAGGTTTTGAATGTGATAAAGTGGAGGGCATTGGTTGTTTTGATGTCGGTCGTGGCCGAGTTTCTGAGAGAGTGATGTTACGTGTAAAGGATCAATACTTAATATTGTCAGTTTTCTTACAGTTCTTCTGTTTTCTCAGATTTGTTAGCGGTTGTTATTAGTTTAGACGTGTCCCAGTTTTGTTGTCTGTTTTCTTAAATAGCTAAAATGTTTCTGTTCTCCTTTTACCTCAAAGAAAGGACTTGCTGTTGCCTTTCTGTTTCACATTTGAGAATTTTTAGCTTGCTTTTAAACAAAGCCAGCCTTTCACCATAATAGGCGGCCTATTATTCCATCCAAAGTGACATCCTTCTGCAGCGCTGCAGAGATAACCACAAGTACGAAGTGGGCAGAGTGGTGCTTCACACCTGACTCTGTCCTTGTTGTACTGGATGTTGTGATTTAACTCTGAGCTTTTGCTGCAGCATTGTGCCTCGTTCAAACACAAGTTTCCTCTTTTATTTATTTATTTATTATGACTTTTAGCACCCTGATTCTGTTTAGCACCCTGATTCCCCTAACTCAGGAGGGGGTTTGCTCCACCAATCCATAAAAAAATTATCCACCTAAATAATTTCGGTTCTTGGTAACTTTACATGTTCAGAAGAACCCGACTTGTCCTCAGCCCCATGGTCCTAATGTGCTTCTACTTTATTTACTATTAGTTGTCCCTTAAAAAAGTTGAGCAGGCGTCCAATGCTTCCAGCTTCAATAAGGAATACTAATTTATGTGTGTTGCACAAGGCTCCAGTGTACTTTATCCCACCTCTGGATGTCAGATTACTTCCTGTATTTTAAATGGGTCAGGGGGTCGGGTTGGCAGAGTCTGCTAAAGTTTGTTGTTGTTTCACCAATGCTGTCTTACATTTCAGCTTTTCTGGGTGTAAATATTCGGCACTGCAAGTAAAACCTACCACTGCACCATAATCAAAGCAGAAAAACAAAGCTAAGCTGTCCATTTAGGCTCTGCAGACACATATGTTGGCCATATGGGTGTTTAGCCTCCTTTTCTTATGTCACAGTCTATAACTAACGTAGGCATCAGAAGGCATCGAAGTCCAGAGAATCTCACAAACACAGTAAACAAATGACAGGCTTGCCTTAAAAATATGAGCATGGAAAAAATGACATTTACTTGTCATTTACTGTGACAATAGACTGTTTTACATTAGTAATTACAATTATAAAATTGTAAACATTTTTAGCTATTTGTTTTCTTTCACAATCCTCTGTGTATTAATCTGCGAGGCACTTTCAATTATTTAAACATTTTTGTACTGGGTGGTAGGTTTGCATTGCAAAAAGTATAAAGGAAAGCATCACGTTTTTTAGCACTTCACCGCGCCGTAGGGTTTCTATAACCATGAAATTTCAATTGTATTAATGTCCTTTTATCGTTCCACTGATCTTAATTGCATGATTTGATAATGGGACAAATTGTTCCAAATTATACTTGAAATCTAAAAAGAACTTCAAACTATGTAACAGTCAATGTGAAACAACTGCCAATATGATTATATATAAATATATATATATATTAATGTTTGTGTTTTATTTACATTACAATGTCAAACAGAATGAATCTGTGAAGTTAATTCAAGAGACCCTGAACTTCTTTTCCTTTTGATATACTGACACATTTTGTCACTTAAAATTCATACTTTACAATAGATTTAGTTGATAACTACACCATGTTAAAAATTATATGGGTATTTGACTCCTGCAATTATGTTTTAGGTAGTCACTGATGAATAATTGGCCTGAAAAAAAAAGTATTTTATTAATTTTTTAAATTATTTAATTAGTTGCAAAAATTTGCATTAATAAATGAGCATGGTAAAACATCAGCCACAATGTTATTCTTTAGAAAGGGAACTCAAACAAACACCTGCATACAGAGAGGGAGATATTCATTTGATTCGCTGCCAATCTTTAAAAGTTTCTACAAACAAATGAACAGCTGATTTTGAACATGTTATTGCAAAGAGACAGAATATCTAGCAAGAATCCAGAAAAGATGAGTTAGATGAAGCTTAAAAAACATTTACGTGCATATCAGTAAGTGAAATAAGCAAAAAATGACTTCGAAATCGGTATTCTATTGCATAAAATAAAATAAATGCTTAAATGAATTTTTTTGATGCAATAACTCGATCATCAGAATAATCAGTATTATTTCTAACATAATTATAAGCTGCAGCCTTAATTCCTTTGGCTGATATTTTCAATGTATGTGATTTTAAGGATGCATCATCTTAAACAGAAAATATTATCTAAAAAAATATTTAACTATATACATCATGTATACACCTTTACATCGAGGTCACTTCCTGCCTGTTTTTAAATCCTATAAAGTTTTTTCATTCAGAAATCTTTTTATTTTCATTGTTAAATTTTTCCCACTTGTTTCTACGGCCAAATCTGAGCTAAAACAAAACAGATTTATTCACTACAGATCAAACAAAAACGTTTTATTTATTCCGCTTTATTCAAAATAGTTTGTTTTGGAGATGTACCAAATCGATATTTACATCTGTATTGGCCCCAATACTGAGAAAAAATCCTAATCCATAAAAGCAGATCTATTCAGACTAATTCTATAATCGTTCTTATTCATTCTTCATCATATTTAGAATAATTAGACTTTTTGAACCATTTCAGAGAAATTTTGTTGCATTTTATTTTGAAATTGTTTTAGTTTCAGTTTTCCGATCTTTAGACAGAAAAGACAACTTCTAAATTAAAAAAAAAAATTCTACTTATGATTGGAAAGTAAATCAATAGCAATATGAATAGATCAGGATGCCCAACATTTATTACATTTTCAGCGGTGTGGTTCACTTTCACACTGCACTGTGTCAAAATAAAAGCAGATGAGTAATTAAAGTGTAGATATATTGCTTGCAAAATATTGTAAATATTTAATATATGTCAATTTATTGCATGTAAATATTTATAATGTGACTTGAGCTCAGAGTGCGAAGCTACAATTAGCTTACCATAGGATTGTGTTTAAAAATATCAGTGGATAAATGGCTTAAGGCTGTTAATGCCACAGCAGGTTTGGAAAACCACAAATGCAATAATTAAATCATATAGAAATCTATTGTTGAATAAATAAAATATTATTTATTTTTAAAATATTCAGTCATTATTTCAGCTTGAGTTTTCCAGAACTGATATCGTTTCCATAGCGATGACCAAGGCAATTCCTTGCCCTTGAAGTCCAGTGAGGTCACTGATGATGTCATCAATGACAAAGAAATTCTCAAGTAGGAATCTCAGTGCTTCAGTCAGGATTCAGACAGCTTTCAGCGAAGAAGATTTGCGAAGAATTTGTGAAGATGTCTAGTTTGAACGCACTCGTACCTTTGTTTATCCCACTGGGTTGGGGCTTGGGATACGCCGTTACCACCGGCATGAAAAAGTTATTAGATTATTGCCTTCCTGAGGAGGACGAAGGAGGTTGTCAGGACTTGCCAGATTCTAAGGACTCGCGGGAGTTTGAGGATTTTCAGGAGGAACAAACCAGCCCGGCTGGGGAGGTTTGTTCCAAACCAGCGGACATCTTAGGGACTGTAGAACTAGACCCAATCGTGACCTTACCAGAGAGTACCGCAGACAACGGTACTGTCTCCAGACAAACTGACCCGGCTGGGCAGGAGTGTGAGACAGCAGACGGAGACCTGACGACAGGAGACAGTACCGAGTTTGACGGTACTAAATTTGAGCAAACCAACCCGGCTGGGGAGGTTTGCTCAAAGTATTTTGCGTGCCAGAGACGAGCCGCAGAAGCATCTGCCCCGGCTGGGGAAGATGTATCTGCGGCCGACCTTGCAGCCAAGGCTTTTGCTGAATTCACAGCAGAAGCCTTGGCTTCAGTGGTCCCAGCTCTTAGTTCATCAACGAGGTCTCTGAAAGGCACCATTACCAGTGCCTTTGAGGTACCAAGTTCCCCAGGTGGGGAACTTGGTACCCCAAGTTCCCCAGCTGGGGAACTTGGTACCTCAGAGGCAAAAAAGAGGTCTTTAAATGGTAGGGTCACGATTTCTTTCGAAATTAACTGTTTACCAGAGGAGGATCTTAATTCGGAAGAGAGGGTCGGCTTAGAAATGACAGATGGAGGGAAGACAGAGGCTGCAGGATCCGGACAAGCGGGCATGGAACGCTACTGTCAGTTCTCCAATGAACTGAACAGTAGCTGGATGAATGCCACTTTCCAGAGCCTCCTGAACCTGGGTGTCACCAGACGGTGTCTTGCCCGGGAACGGTGTGTTTCTGGAGGCTTCATCCATTCCGTGCTGCGCAAGTCTAATCCTTGCAGCCGTCCGCCATCCGGGCAGACATTTTACAGCAACAGACCTCTCCCCAGCTCTGGTAGAGCTGATGGAGAGAAATCTGTTTTTGGACATGTGTAGGGATTACGCTGTAAAATGTTTGCTGGAGTCCTTGTTAATATGGTTGGACTCACTTGGTGGGGAGACAGACAGAGATTGTACTCCAACAATTGCTCTGTCTGTCAAACCAGCTGCCTGGAGCTCCTGAGCGATGGCCCCATGTTGCCCTGCCAGCGGCAACTTTTCCAACTGATTTAGTCACTCTTTTTGACGATTGGTTGGCATTGGGAGGCAGGCGCCATTGCTCAGGCTGCAAGTCTGCCTTGGAGAAGAAGCACCAGTTGGCGGGTAACAACGTTCTGGTGTTTTCTCCCGAGGCGGACCAGGATCCATCCAGTGGCGGCCAACCAGACTATGGATGTGCCCGCACAGTCTGCCTGCGGGACGGAGCGGTTCTGTCTGTCCTCTGTGATCTGTCAGGGTCCATTGTCGACCCAGTTTTTATACGTATTTGATGGGAGAACATCAAATTCTGAAGGCAGAAAAAATGATCATGTCTTCTCTGCAGATGACCTCTGCAGTGAAGACATGAATCAAACGGGAGTTTTGTACGTATACGAAAAGGTAAGGAGACATCAGCTAGTCACTGATGTCTCAAGTTCTCCAGCCCCTCCTCTCCAAGGCGACCAAGGCGCGTTTGGAGAGGAGCCAAACTTAACTGATTTGGATTATGAGGAAATTCCAAAAGATACAATTAGTGACCATTTAGAGGCTGGAGAAATCTGACCGGGTCTTATCTAAATTTATGAACTAAAAAGATTAGACAGGTTTCCTGTTTGCAGGTTTCTCTCCGGGCGCTCCGGCTTCCTGCCACAGTCTGACATTACAAACTGTTAGTTAATTTGGCTCTAAATTCTGTCTAGTGTGATTAAAACATTTATTTTCTGCCTTCATGGTTTGCATGTTCTCCAGTCAGTGGATTCTCTCCGGTTCGGTCCCAAAAGATGACCGTTGGTTTACTTGGCTTTTCTAGTTGACCTTTTCCCCAAGTCTTCTCCCCTCTCATTTGCTTAAAGTAGCTTTGGCCACTAGGATTTTGACTTAAATCAAACTCCTCTTTCAAATGTGTGCCAAGTTTCATAATTCTTGGATAAATCGTGGCTTGTGGATGATTTTTAAGGATATTCTTGGTGTGTGTTGTGGAGGAATTGGGCCACACACACCAAATATTGGACCACATTCCTGTCAGGGGAGGACAAGAATCGATTTCAGTGAGTTTGATGCAGCACGGTTGAAACATGAGTGATAGGTTTGAATTAATAACTTGCATTAACACTAATTGCATTAACTTGCATTAACACTAATCATTGTCCTTATGAACAGTTAGACTGTTTAGTTGTTCTAGAATGTGTGATGTCTCTGGAGGAGCAGGAAGCGTGACAAATTGTAAACATATTTCTCATAAATGTTTTATTTGGAATAACCAAAATATTTGCTTCAAGCATAAATCTATATTTCTTAAGAACTGGGTGGATAATGATATTCTAACTTTAAAACACTTGTTTAATGAGAATGGTCAACTGTTTAATTATGGTGAATTTCTTCATAAATATAACTTCCCTGCAACCTCTAAAGAATTTGCTATTGTTTTCGATGCTATTCCAGCAGGCTTGAAATTTCTCATATCAACCTCAGATAGAGCCCATATTCCATGTCCCAGATTTCCACAGTTATTTATTGGAAAATTCAGACCAGTTCCTTAGTATTAAACCCCAAAATAAACATATTAGAGAAATAATCCAAGGGAATACTATCAGCAAACCTGCTTCAATCTTTTTTTGGAATAATCTTTATTCAGATATTGATTGGGAACAAACATGGCTATTGCCATGAAAATTTGTTGTCTCAAATAAAGTAAGGGAGGAGTCTCTTAAAATTTTACTCAGGTGTTGCCCTGTAAATTCAGTACTGAATAAATATACTCCTAGTATTGATCCCTCGTGTTCTTTTTGTTGCATCAAACAAGAAATTTTAACCCACCTTTTTTGGGAATGCCCTTTTAGTAAAACATTTTGGTGTGACTTCAATATTTTCTTTAGTTGGAAATTGTAATGTATGTATTCCCTTGAATGTTAAACATGTTTTTTTTTGTTTTTCCAATAATAGTTTGTCTGGAAAAGAGTATTTCATAAACTTTCTTATTCTGCTGGCTAAATTTCACATACATGTTTGCAAATTTGCTATAAACAAACCCAACCTCACTGTTTTTAGAGATTATTTAAGATGTTTTTTGGACTCTGTGAAAATGTGCACCAACGCTAAAGTTGTAAAACTTATAACTTTAAGTGAAGAATTTAATCTGTAAACTGTTAACCTAGTACCTCGAGCATACTATTGTCTGTGTCTGTATATTCATTATTCTGTATTCTGTATATTCTTTCTTTGTAAATAAAGTTTGTTTAAAAATAAAATAAAAAATTGTAAACATAGGCCAGCCGCCAGAGAAACTGACCTGGCAGGAGTACCTCAAGGGCTGGGTTAAAATTTATTAGTCTGAAAAGACAAAAAAAAATCAATCTTTTTTGATAACTTTTAATTCTCCATGCCTTAAATCCCTACAAGGACTTTCTTAAACTTTGATGTGAGTAAAAGTTAAAATCAGGTAAAATTTTACATTTGACCCAAAATGGCCGCCATCCTGTGCATCTTAGGGTGGAGGGGGGGGTGGGGGGGGCAATCTGCCTACTCCATCCAAACATTTTCCTCGGGGGGGCAATTTTGGGTCAAGTTTGGTGAGGTTTTGAATGTGATAAAGTGGAGGGCATTGGTTGTTGATGTCGGTCGTGGCCGAGTTTCTGAGAGAGTGATGTTACGTGTAAAGGATCAATACTTAATATTGTCAGTTTTCTTACAGTTCTTCTGTTTTCTCAGATTTGTTAGCGGTTGTTATTAGTTTAGACGTGTCCCAGTTTTGTTGTTGTTTTCTTAAATAGCTAAAATGTTTCTGTTCTCCTTTTACCTCAAAGAAAGGACTTGCTGTTGCCTTTCTGTTTCACATTTGAGAATTTTTAGCTTGCTTTTAAACAAAGCCAGCCTTTCACCATAATAGGCGGCCTATTATTCCATCCAAAGTGACATCCTTCTGCAGCGCTGCAGAGATAACCACAAGCACGAAGTGGGCAGAGTGGTGCTTCACACCTGACTCTGTCCTTGTTGTACTGGATGTTGTGATTTAACTCTGAGCTTTTTGCTGCAGCATTGTGCCTCGTTCAAACACAAGTTTCCTCTTTTATTTATTTATTTATTATGACTTTTAGCACCCTGATTCTGTTTAGCACCCTGATTCCCCTAACTCAGGAGGGGGTTTGCTCCACCAATCCATAAAAAAATTATCCACCTAAATAATTTCGGTTCTTGGTAACTTTACATGTTCAGAAGAACCCGACTTGTCCTCAGCCCCATGGTCCTAATGTGCTTCTACTTTATTTACTTAGTTGTCCCTTAAAAAAGTTGAGCAGGCGTCCAATGCTTCCAGCTTCAATAAGGAATACTAATTTATGTGTGTTGCACAAGGCTCCAGTGTACTTTATCCCACCTCTGGATGTCAGATTACTTCCTGTATTTTAAATGGGTCAGGGGGTCGGGTTGGCAAAACAGTAGCTCATGTTTTAGGGCACCATTTATACATGAACCACCCCAGCAAAAAGTTTTCCATGGAAGAAAATACTCATGTGCTTATTTCACATAATGACATCAAAATCAGTATCCTTTATTTGTTTTGTATTATTTTTAACACGTATTGTGCTTTTTTGTATTTTCGATAGATATTCTCTTTGAAAATTGAATGTAAATACTGTTCATTTATTTGCAGTGAGCAAACTCAGAAAAACATCAGAGGAACACATAATTATCCCCCTGGCTGTATACCTATGATCGACCAGTCAATTGGATTTATGAATCCTTGGGATTCAAAGGTAAGAGATGAAAAGACGAGTTATATTACAGATGAGTAGGAATATGAACAGGTAAGGTTGAATGGCCTCAACAACCTTACCTGCACATATGCTTCCAGGACCGGGTGGGCTCACTACAGACGGTGGGAAGAATGACACGTTTACCAAAACACAGACTTCATGAGAAAACATTCATGCTTCAGTTAGTATTAAAAAAGCGTATAGTTTTCTTTACCTTTTCAAAACTGAATGCGACATTCTCTGAAAACATAAAACAGTGTCAGAAACTTCAGTAATCAACCTGCCAGCAGACATATATTGGTTTCACACAGATTTCCACCTCTATAAAGTAGGCAGAGTACATACTCACCTGTTTGACCAGAGCCTGATGCTCCTCTGACTGGCTAAAATAGCTGCCAATATCCTGCACAGTGACAGTCTCTTCCTGGCACTGGTTCATCCAGCTTTGGTACTCGTCTTGCTCAGGCAGTCGATCCCAGAAGATCTTGAAAGCCTCCCACACGGTTTCCTGGCACACTGGTCACCAGAGAAAGAGGCCATCAGCCGATTAACCAAACCTGCAACATTTCTTCATGGCTCGACCTGCTGGGCTCTTCTGCAATGTCAGAGGGCTGTTCAGTCCATCGCCTGCAGGCCTAAGCTAAATAAATCTCCACTTTCTACTATCAGAGCCAGATAAACAAACAGAAGCTACTCAGGCAGCATTAACGAGTCAAAACAGTCAGTATATTGCTAAAGTCTCAATGAGCCAAATAAAGCAGAAATTCTACATTGTTACCACGTCAGCTGTGAAGTAAACAGGCTGACTGAAATCATTGTTGTTTTCTGGTACAGGATTAACATTTTTGCTATTTTTGTCAAAATAGCACTTTTTGCACAACTTTAAGTCGATAACATGTTGCTTTTCTCAAGGATGTACCTGCACAATCATTTAAATCCGGGGTGAAACTGTAGAGGAGCAAAAAAAAAAAAAAGTGACTACTCCTCCCTTAAAAATTCACCTCACTGCCGTGATGTAAGTTATTATTGATTGAGCCACGTTGAGATTAAAAACAGAGGGCATTTTGTCCATTCAGGTTAAAAGAATATATTGAAATCAGAAAGAAATAATGAAGGTAAAATTGGGTCCAGAGGGAGTGATTTAATTTTCCAATGGACTGATTCATCTGAGGTCATCTAAAAGAACATCAAGCGGGTCTTTAAAAAGAGTTTGATGACTGCAGTGGCACGCCATGACAACAGCTGTTTCTGTTGCTTCGTAAAATTGTTTTGGGGCCTGGATGTACCCGAGTCTTATTTTAATTTTCATCATCGAGCAGAAATCTTAGTAAAGGCTTTAATGGCTTAAAGCATTCCTCCACCATCACAAATCACAACGTGTAATACTCATCTTATTATTGTGGCTAAAATCATTAGAAATTCATAAGCATGCATAAATATCATGCTAGGCTTTATTTTTATCCTCCACTCTATACAGGCTTTTGTGGTTGTAACCGCTGCAAAAGGTTAAATCTTTGGATGCTGCCATAGGTTTAGAGACATAAACAATATACTACTTTTAAATTCCATAATCATTTTCTACATTTTACATTTAATCAATCTGATAAAATAATGTGATTGATCACCTCCTTTGGTAACATTTTGTTTGACAGGCTGTGACTGTCATGACACGGTCATAAACATGAGCACGTCTTCATGAATATTTATGACTGTTGTCATAAAGTGTCATTCGGTAAATCATGAAGTATTAATACAAAGTTGACATTATTCAAAATGTCTTTGTTATGACAACTTGATATTAACCAAGAAATCATGATCTGACATACATTTGTTATAAAAGTATAACCGATTATACTTTAAAAATTATGTAGCTTTATGTTATTAAAGCTAAAGTTAAATCAATACTGATGACGGTTTATGACGGTGTCGTGACCGTCTTATTCACAACCAGTCAGATAAAGTGTTTCACCTTCTTCTAATACTGATGTAACTTTAAAAATGATCTCTGCAGCCAAAAATTGTATAACATTAAATAAGATTCTCTTTCTTAGAAAAAAATAGTTTTTGCATTTTTTTTATGCAACTAGTTACAGTGGATGCTTGCAGTGGTCGTTATATTCCTAACAATCTGCAGCATGCAGCTCTCTCTTAAGTTAAGGATTGAAAGAACCAATTCTCCGCTGTACAAAATCTTTACTTTATTAGACATGTAGCTTCATATTTTCGTATGATTTTTAACTCATCTGCAGCACTGAACACCATTATGTTATGCTTGGGTTTCTCTGATAGTCTGAAAATGTTCAGTCAGCCCCTCAGACTGAAGGGGCTCAGCTGTGGAGCTTTTGAAGAGTGACAATAAAAATTTGAAACCTCCTTGAATATGCAACGGCCTCCATGCTTACTGGCATCCAAGGTAAGGATGTCTAGGAATCCTCAAATTTGATTGTTACAGAGGCCAAGATGCCTCTCTTTGCTCCTCTTTCAGTGATTGTTATCCTCTCATGATGCATGTTGGCCAGAAACTCAGCCTCATAAAGCAATAAAAGTCACGTTTCTGCTTATCTTAGACATATAATTATTGCTTTGAGTTATCCCATGATTTATGGAGATGAAAACATACTGTATTTACATTAGGGTATTGTCAATTGTCCTCCCCCACTTAATGAGGCCTTTATATGCCTTCATAACTGCACCCTATAGTTGTTTCTAGAACCCACTTAAACATATCAAAGCAATCCATATATTACAAAAACCCTAAGTTGCATATATATCATTACTGGCGCCAACTGTTGAAGATGCTTTATCTGTAAAGTTTTGCTCCCGTTTCCTGTAATTTGATATTATCTGGGTAAAATGTGTCACACTGTTTAAAGCAGGGAGGCAAAGCTGCCACCTACTGATATGTGTGCTTCTTTCTGAGGAGCAGATTTTGTGAAGATGGCACAAGTTGAGTGTGCTCTTGTGTTTCGTTTGGGTAAAGTGACCCTGTGAGTGTACCATAGACTTCCCCAAATGTATATCTCATTAGATATAACAGCTCTCGGTATCCGGACAAAGCCCAGCCAACTTACCTCTAAGGTGAAAATAGCCTAAATGGTTTGCAACAACCTCCTCAGCAGTCTCTTGTCCACACAGTCTGAGTCCGCCCTGATAAAAGATATTCCTTTTCCTTCGAGAGGCGACAGCATGGCCGTCAGGAGATGCCGCCTTCACATCAGACACCCGGATGATTTGAGGAAACCCTGCTGGCTCCTGAGAAAAGGGCTTACCCAGGTATCCCATAGAGGAGCCTTCCAGTGTGGCATCTGTACAATCACAGAAGAAAAATAAATATTCAAAACCTTTACCTTCTTTTTTTTTTCCCCCGAGCTGCACGACTATGCAGAAAACATTTGATTTACTACCAATTCCTTGCCTGAGATTCTGCTCAAAATTATGACTGTGAGGCTAAAGAGAGCACAAAAGAAAACACTTCTCCAGGAAGCGCTGCTCATGTTAAATCCGTGATTGGGTTTAAATCCGTGGACTCGGAAAGGGATCAAGAAGACATGTCTTTCCTCTCAAGTGACGACATAGCTGCGTAAGAGTTTGCATAGTTCAAAACTCTCCAAAGCTACAGGAAAACCAATAATGATGAGAAAGCATTTGACAGTAGAGCCTGTCCCTGGTTTGGTTCACTATGCGGCTGAAAGGTGTGCGTGTTTGTGTGTGTGTGTGCTGAGAGTCCAGCCCCTGGCTCAGGTGGACAGGCAGATGGCCTGTAGAGCGAAGGGGATTTTTTAATTCTCTCTAATCCTATTGTTTTTAAGCCTGTTAGAAAAACTCGTCAAGAAGTTACTGGAGCAAAGCTGTGAAGAGAGGACACACAGAAAGGGGGAAAGAGAGAATGAAACGGAAAGCTGCAGGAGGATCTTTGAGAATGAGGTTTGTGTGTGCGGTGCTGTTGTTTCAACAAAGGCTTTTGGAAAAACATCAAATACACTACATTTTAATCTAAATGCATCATAAAACAAATAACGCAAGAAAAATGTTCCTAAATGAAAATAACTAAAATCCCCTCACTTGGGCCCCAACACTTCCTGGAGATTTTATCCTGCTTTTGTAAAACAGGTCAGTCCCCTCTCCCTTTTTTTTTTTAAACCAAATTAGTGATTTAAAATTTTTTCTGGCTTTAGGTCAGTGTTAGTAAAAGTATTGATTATGGTGTCAGGTAAATCAACACTCTTTGCTGCAAGTGTGGCAGCTAAAGACTGACATTTACCCAATGTAGCAAATTATTCAAACTCCATCAGCTGCATTTGTGACGGTGAGCCGTTCACCAAACATGGTCTCTCAAAGTAGGGTGACAATTTTCAACTCAGTTTTGGTCCAACATAAGAGATGCGACATTACACATTCTTGCCGTTCTCCCACAACCGGATTGCTTTGAGCACACAAGTTACAAATCCCTTGAAATCAATGACAAGATTCTCCAGCTTCTCGAGGTAACACAGGTCGCTAGTTGTTCTTGTTCATGTCTACCAGTGACATGGCTTTCCAAGGCAACTGGTTGAGCCAGATTTTATTTAAAGGGTATTAAAAAAAAAAAGTTCAGATCTGAAAGAAAATTCCCCCTCTGCCCAATTTTATGTTAGGCAAAACAAATGTTTTAGTTAAATGGATGGCACAGTCCAGTAGGCGGATCTCCTAGTCAGACGGACTAAATATACCCGAGCATGTAACACTTGGCAGATTATTCCAGCAAGCACTACAACGTAAACACGTTTTGGCTGAAGGAAGTTAAAGAATTCAATTTGTCACAGTACAGTGCATGTAAAAAGAAAAGCTTTCAGAAACTATTGGGGGGTGGAGGGAAAGTTAGCAAAGCTTGGAAAAACTATTAAGCAAAAGAATACTCTTAAATCTGTGGATTCCTTTAAATCTCAGTTAGTTTTGCTCATTTCAAATTAAAAAAGGCCATACAGTCGGATTTAGTTTGTTGAAGAAGCTTTAATGCACAACAGAACTGCAATCAGGGGCTGAGCTAACTGATGTTCATCACACACATTCAACCTAAACAACTAATTCAATTACAGATGTCGAGTTAAAAATATAAATATAAAACAAGAAGCCAGAATGTGGAAAAATAAAAAAATAAAATTAGGAGTCATGCCCTATGACAAATTCAAACAGCAGTAAAGGCAGCAAACTGGGGCTGAAGTGATAAGTTTTAAACATCTAAAAAAAAATCAAACTGAACAAATCTCACTAGGTTGAGATTTTAATGCTTTTAACAATGTTTTACCGTAAGAGAACAAGTTCAACTTCACCAAGTCGTCAATTCTAAAATCTGTACCAAAATATAAATTTTTGACCCTACTGTACAGATAGTGAAGCCAAGCGGTAACTGGGTATAATTTATGTCGACGGCATCATTTCACGTGGGACCAGTCCTGGTTTTCCTGTAGACTTGTGCACAGAATAAATGTTTTGCTTCACAGCACAGACCTGATCGTTTCCTTCCTTGTTACGATCTAGAGGTTTAAATCTTGGTAAACGGATGGATAAACCATCACAATAATCAGATCATCTTTAACTCGACAAACCCACAACATGTAAGGTAACAATGGTCAACGAACCAGATGAACTAATTCCAACTGCTCAATTTAACATCACCCTGTTTAATTGAGCAGTTCAAAACCAAAATTTAAACGCAGCTTTTGTTTAATTCTTCGATACATTCGAAAAAAAAAAAAAGGAGTCAGCAACCTGTCAGGGTTGGCAAATCTTTAGGCCTTAATTGGTTGGATGAACACACATTTTTGATTTACTTACCAAATATTTGAGTTACAGTTATTGGTTTGGTTAAAGACATGGGCTGAAATAATCATGTTCAGAGGAACTTGTTCCAGTTTACACTGAAATAAAATGTCTTTTGCTCATTATGAGCAATACTCCATAATGGCTTCAGTCATTATAGAACAGCAGAAGTAGCAGTAGAGATACTTCATGTGTTTTTACTGTCCAGGCTTTGGTGCCGGTAAATGTTAAGGATCAGATTTCGGATTTCATCCCGTTTCTTCCGAACCACTTGGCGGGAGAACCATTTTTGCAGCTGTAGAGGTAAATCAAAATGCACCACAGGGTCCTGCAGAACAACAAATCATTTTATGAGCTCACCTTAACAAAGCAAAACAAAGAGCATGACATATACTCCTCAAAGCATATCAGATTATCCAATAAAATTAAGGGCCATAAACATAAGCTTTGTACCTTTAAAAAACACTCAACATATTGAAGGAGGTAAAGGCCACAGTCACTGCTGTTATCCTGAAGTGGAACTTGACAATGTGAGCTTTTCATCTGATCTAAACCAAACTCCCTTGATGATCCACGACGAACCTCCCATTCTGACTGCAAATACCTGGAGAGAGCACACACACAAATCAGCAACCAAACCTCCTGGCAAATAGACCTGATAATTGTTTATTGCAGCAATGTAAATCCACACAGGACTTTTTCCTAACCCTAAACTTTGATTTTAGAAGATTTACACAGTAGGACAGAAAAACATGCTCAGAAGTAGTTGCAGCGAAATCTACTGGGGAGAAAGAACATCTTTAGTTTCAATTTCTCTAGATCAGAGACTCCCCACACATCCCTGAGACAAATGAATGAATGGCTCATTCAGATCTCTGCAGAGCTGGATCACATGCTGATGAAGAAGTTCAGCCATTTTATTCAGACTTGTGCCCAGATGGTTACAAACAAAAGTAAGTTTCATGCCAGGTGAAGCACTTCTGTGCCGATCTGATAAAAGACCCTGTCAAGGACCCGTTATTTAGCATTTTAACAAACTTGACCAGATTTGTTTAAACTGCCTGAGGGTTTAAAACAGTTGCCCAAAGATTTGCTGGTGCCCGGCAGTGAAGAGGAACAAGTCCACACATCACAGAACCTACACCATAGTGACAGAAATTTTTTTGACTTGCATTGGGTGCCTTTGGTGTTTTTAATCAAAAACTTTGATTTTAGTCTTATTAAAGTGTCAGTGTTTGGCCAAGTTCACCTCTTCATGTCGAATTGTAGAACAGAAAAGCTTCCCCTCCCTCACCCATCTACTCACAAAAACCTTCACTGTAGGTTTAAAGTGTCGAACTTACTCCCGTAAGAGCTTGCAGATCCGCTCATGGGAAGAAAGCTTGAGAGAATCCATGATAAGAATGCAAGGCCTGCAGGAGAAAGACGTACAAATCTCTGATCACAGTTCTCAGCTTTTTACTGTGCTTCTTCTTATATATAGCAATATACCAAAGAACTAAATCAAAGTCAACCTGTTCAATAAATCCAAAACAAGCTACTTTTTTTTAGACCTTTTCTTTATGAAAAATGCTTCCATTGTCCTAATCAGTAGCTAATGCTAACATAGCTACAAAAGTGTTTAGTACAATATGACATCGGTAACAAAATGCTAAATATTTAATGCAAACAAAACGAGGTTGACATTTATATGAAAAGTGAAAGACACAAAAGGCCTTCACAGAAAGACCACACTTTCACATTATAAGAGTAACGTGTTTACATTTATAAACGCATTATAGTTTATAAGTGTATGATAAATTGCTCTGAGGTTTGCATATCAAGGTATTGCTGAGGTAGCTGATAAACTCACCTTCTGCAAACGGTCCGTCTCAGACATGTATGTTCTGTGCAACTCTACACAGGAAAAAAATAAATAGAGAATATTGGGTAAATTGTGAAAAATATATATATTTTTTTAGAAATTAGAAAACATTTCTGTTGAGCACAATAAAATTAGTTCTTACAACTGGACAAGGAGATGGTGGGTCTTTGGTTACTTCATCCTGACTGTTTTCTAAAAACAAAACAAAAACAAACAAAAAAAAATCAATCTGGCTTCAGAAGGTGATCACTGCCTCATTATTATACTGATCCAATTACAGGTATGCCTGCCTACCTGTCTCTGTTTCCATGTCACTGGGGTCCAATCTCACCAGGATTTCTGAATGATCATTTGAGCTTTTACATTGTTGGGCCTCATCTTGACCCTCCGTCTCGCCCACCCAGTCCACCAGCAGAGGCTCTTCCAGCCCAGGAAAGCAAACAACAACTAAATACCAGTGAGCTCTGGACAGAGAAAAAAGTAAAGCTGCTTTACACAAATGGATGTAAAACACATGTCTTCATGAGTTATGTGCTTACTCTTGATTAACAGGAACAAACAGGAAGTCCTTGTCAAAGATGTCCACATGTCGGGTCCACGTTTTCACTCGCTGGTGCCGCCTCTGCCTCTGACAACTGAGTCTATATTAAACAAAAGTAATAAAACAGTTCTTATTTATAACAGCTTTATAAAACAAAAAGTTTATACAGCAAAACCATGCCATATTAAAGCAGGCGTTTGTTTCAACGCCTGCTTTAAAGCTATAGCAGGGGTTGAAACAAAGACATCTGTTATTGCAGCAGCATAATCTTAAATTCAATTATGTATAGAAAACACCAACCTCTCTTGAATAAATGTACTTCGTAGTGAATATTAATTACTTACTGGTAAAGGTTTGAACATCTTTGTGTCCATCACTTGGTTTTTTCATACAGTTGGAGACTACAGAGTGCCATTCCTCTAGACAATCTCTGCAGATCATCCAGAAGCAACTCTTACATCCATCAGATAACCTCAAAGACTTTCTATTGCGTTTAGGTCTGAGGACTGAGATGGCCATGAAAGATGTTCAATTTTATGTCTGGTGAAATATTTCTTTGCTGATTTTGTAGAACATCTGCCTCGTTCTCTTAAATTACCTAAATGTAAGAGTTTTGGTTTTCTAGCAGAGACCACCAGATTCTTATTTGTAGCATGGATGAGGTTTGCCACAAATGTCAAACTTTCTTCATTTAATAATAGACCTCATTCCAAACAATGAGGTATATTACCCATTTATAGCTGCTAGATAATCTAAACAATTTGAAAAAATAATTGCAAAAAAAAAAAAAAACTTCAGTTGCATTCAGTTTACAGAAATTGTTGTCCACGCAAAGAATGGGCAACTTCTCTCCTTCTTAAAAACATATACTTTTAAAAGGAGTTCTTGAAATCTTTCAGAGAATTATAACACCCTATGTTTAAAATTTCCAGACAAGAAATCTTTTAGTCTAAAAATGCAACACTGGTTCCCTTACGAGTCGTTGTTGCCTCCTTCGCTGGCGTTGTCCCGGCGCGTCAGCTGCTTGTAGAAAAAGCTGCTGAAGATGTGGGATCGCTTAGAAATAGCAGCAGATGCATTCTGGATAAGGTATCTGTTTTAAAAAATATATAAATATACTTTGAATTTTTTTCTCCACAAAAAAAATGAAGAAAAACAAAAAAGACAAAAAAAAAAAAAAGAATCACCTGACAGGCCAAACTTTCACTTACTTCAGGTAAAAATCAATGATGACATCATTGAGGTACTGCCCACTATCAAGGCACTGCAGATCTTCCAATGTCACAGTTATTCCCCCTTTCAATGGCGGTGGGGGAAACTGTATTAACCTATGAATAAAAACAAAGCTCAGTAGTTTCCTTTTACAACGTTAGACTACAGAACTGCAGCATCAACATTCATAATCAAATTAACACACATTCCAATTAGAAAGCAGCAGACGACATACTTGTTTTAACCAGACAATATAAGGATGCAAAGGGAGTGATGTCACTTACCTTTGAGTCAGTCCCCGATGCTTATATTTACTCCATTTGGAGTCAGGTTTACAAAGAGATACAGAGTAGGATCCATTTTTTCTATGATGGCAAACTGTGTAGACAGGTCTGGCTTCTTCCTTTTTGCTCTGTGGGAGCAAATGTATCAAATTAGAGGTTTTCAAACTTGTGTTTGTAACCTTATAATCATCTTAGGCTTGTTACCTGTTATTTGTTTCAAAATAACAGGTAAAAAAACCTCAGAGTATTATGGAAACATATGTCTGTAAAACATCCAAATTTTCTTTAAAATTTTCTGTACATTTTTGGCATCTAATACAGTAATTTTTGTGTCATTTCAGCCATTCAAATACCAAATATTTTAGCTTGATTAGGACATGATGGTTACAATTTCTTTTTATGCTTCTAATATTGAGCTTTTTAAGCAATGCCATAAGTGATAACAGAAGAAATCCTCAAATTTATTCAACAGTCGCAAAAGAAATTGCAGTAGGCCTCTTCTGTAGAACCAGATACGCCATCAGGACACCCTGGTGGTGATGAGACGCGTTACAAGAATTTTATTAATCTAGTTGAATCTGGTGGACTGCAATGAATTTTCCCAGTTTTTACTACTTCTCTTCAAAATGCATTACTAACATTTTAGTTTGATAATACAATTATAAGAGGTGTATTTTACCATAAAGTGTTACAAGTATTTGACACTACAAAGGTACATTCAAGCCAATTTTGTTGACAATTTTTGACAAATCCATATACAATAACCATTAAAGTCTCACCTGCTTTTTTGTAATTAAATGAAACTTAACGGCTTGAAATCTTTGAATGTGTCCAAGTTCTGAGCAGATTTGAAGTTTTCAAGCAAATCTAAAAATGGTACATCACCTAAACATTTAAAAAAGAAAAAAAAAAGCCAAAAACCAAAAAAGTTAAAAGGATTAAATTTAAGTTGAAATATTTTAAAAGGTTAAAATGTGTAAAGAAACAGAGCTAGAAAAAAATAACCTGCAAGCATCTCATATTTCTTCTCAGAAATCATACCATGACAGCTTCCACCTGACCCATACCTAACGATGCAATAATCTTCTAAAATTCAGACCATTTCAAAAAGAAGTAAAAAAAATAAAAAATAAAAAGTTAGAAACGACTTGCATCAGAGGGAGTTTTTGGGTCTTCATCCTCCTGGTCCTCCTTTGGTTCAGCCTCCGTCTCTCCATCTTCTGCCGCCATCTCGAGATCCTGCTCCACATCTTTCTCACAGTTAGTATCCACCCAGATGTGGGCAGTGGGGAGTTCGTCCTCATAATGAGAATTGTCCAGGTCTACACTCGCATCAGAATCTGAGCTCTTAATTCCAAGTATGGAGAGCAGATGCGAGTTCACTCCAGTTCTTATAATTAGCTTAATACTTTCATCCATAGAAATCACTGGAGTATCTATGTCCAATAAACTGCTCAGTCCAACTCCATTGTTTGCGATGCTGTTTTCGTGCGTCATTCTGTTGATGCAGTCGATGTCCAGCACGGAGCGAAGTAAAGCTCCTTCCATTCCCTCCAAAGGTTCTTTGAGAGTCAGTAGTATGAAGGGGCTGGCTTTTCCTGGTAAAATGAAGCATTCGTTTATCAAATAAATAAATTAAAAAAAAGAAATATTAGCCAATAAATTGCATATTCATAAACTACATTTTTTAACGTATTCCTCCCTTCTCACCGGTATCAATGGGTCTATCTTCACTATCACACAGCTGATAAAGTTCCTGGTGTATAGCAGCAGCAGCAGCTTCTGACACAAAGAACATCATGACGCCAGGCGGCGAAGGATCCTCGTCTCCAAAGTGGATCTCTCGACCTTCCAGCTCCTGTTGATCCCAAACGCTGTATCTCCTCAGCTCTTTGCGCTCAAAAGTCAGCTGCTCACCTGTACCTGAGGACAGGAAAGCATCAGGTCACCATAATCAATTTTAAATGCAGCTTAAATTTTGAATCGCACACAAATACAGTGTTTAGGTTAAACTGAAGAAAATATATTTTAAAAAAAAGTTTAATTCTCATCTTTTGGATATGTCCCAACCTGATCCACGTATTAATTTTAAACAATCCCTGACCTAACCAACACCTTTTGATTTGTTGGCCAGTGACTCAGCATCATGTGACCTGTTTAGGATGATGTGCTCTGTCACGGTTCTCAAGGTAGGAAACAGAGCCGTGGCGAGAGCAGATGAAACACTGCTCATAAAATTTTATGACGTTCAAAGCAAAACATTAAGTTTAAAAGTGGTAAAACATTGTATTCAGTAAGTGTTCCCCAAACTATTTCTATTTGTAGAACTACAACAAAATGTCAAGATAATCAATGAGTTATCAAAAAGAAAGAAAAGGAAAAAAAAGGACCGACTTCAGCCAAGAACTTCACACAGCCAACTCAGAGGAGTGGTGTCAGCAGAAGCAAGAGATGGTGTAGTGATGCAGACTACGGCTCTATGTGTCAAGTAAGACAAGATTAAAAATAAATACGCTTTTTGTGTTTTAGGTGACATGATTTCAGGAGGTCATTTTAGCATTTCAACTATGCTGACCATGTGTTGGAGATACATTTTAAGGCAGCAACTAAAAGAAAACAAACGAGACAAACTGCAGAGTTCTGAGTAACTAGTAAGTTAGTTAATTCTATTATAGATAAAACTTTAAAGCTGCCGAGTTTTCAGACATAAAAATGCCATTTGATTTATCCCCTTTAATAAGATCTTGATGTCAAACATCAATGTCTGGGACATGACATCCTGATAGGATTGTTCCTTCTCAGTACACAATGCAGTTCATTGTTGGAGTCAGCTTCCGAGAACTGGCAAAGACAAACTATTTTTAAAATATTAAGTTGCCATTTTTACTGTTGTAACCTCATTGTATTGCATTTACAAACACACAAGTCAAAAATGTGCATCTTCACCTTAATATAACCAACACTGAACCGCTACTTATGTGTAGATAACATTTAAATTACCCAGCCCTGCAATCTGACATTGGTTTATAGTTCTTAATTACGAGTGTATAGCCATGCAAAATAAGTGTAATAAGTATTTGGTAAAGTAAAACAAAACAAGTTGTTTTACTCCTTTTTTTCCTAATCCGAGACACCAAGCAACCTGTGATTCTACATAGAGATGGTAAAACCTCCAGATGTTCAAAAATTAAATAAACATTAAAATTATTGCTTTTAAATGCCAATTCAAGCAGTAACATTGTTGCTTAATTTTACTTATTGGGGGATTTCTGATTGATCCCCCCCCCAAAATAAATGCCTTAAATAGTTAATCATATCAATGCAATGTCCCTAGACGCATTAACCAATACACTTAAAAAAAATTGAATAAATTTCATATTCAGCTGAAAGTGATGGTGGGGTCTTAAAAGTTCTAATCCACAAGAACAAATACAATTAACTAAAATAGACCACTAAGATGAGACACAAACAGATTGACCAGAAGGAAATAAAACAGGTTCCTTTACTGGCAAGGTTGAAACAATTTAGAGCAAAGGTCACAGGTAAGCCTGATGAACGAAGGCCAATAAAACCAGTTTAAAGGGACACGAACAAAGGAGTCATGGCACAAGTCATGAATTAAGAAAAGAAGTTTGAATGACGAGTCGCAAAAATACACTTACCTTTAAGTGGGATGATAATTTTATGTTTTGACATCTGTGAAGGGAAAGAAAGAAACCATTAATTAATTAAACAGAAGCTGAACGTAAAAATCCCTCAAGATTATTCCATTGGATTTACCTTGAGGCCTCCAGCAGATTTGACTTTGTAACAGCCGCAGTACATGGACAAAAAAGGCACACTCAAAGAGGAGTAGTCCACCTCACAGGCAGGAGAACCTGGTGTTGAAGGTGGATTCTCTTCAATCAGTAGCTGCAAAACCTGAACAACAACAAAAAAACAAAGTTATGATCAAATAATTATCACATTCTGATTCACCAGAGGCACGAAGACCTGACTTAGGTTTGCATTTTGACGTTGCAGTTTTACAATGGCGCCATCGAGTGGTAAAAACACAAATGACAGAAGATCATACTGTGAAGTCAATATCGTTTAAAACCATATGGTGTTGACGTTACAAAGATTATGGACGAAAATTAAATGTAAAATTTTGAGTAAAACACTGATGTCTAATCCATCATCTCAGCTCTTGAGAGAGACATTTTTTATGACGTGAATACACAGCTATGTTTTTAAAGGAGCTGGGACTTTAATATTTCAGACAGTATTGTGCAAACATGTTAAAAGATTGAAGATGCAATCAGTCCAAATTCTTTATGCACCAAAATATCTTGATTGACAATCAGTGTCTAGCAGGTCACTTCTCAGTCCAATTTCTCATATTTAATCTTCCCTAATAATTATTTTTCTGTAATTCTGTAGTTCGGAAGATTAACCTGTAACAATAATAGCTCACTTTATAAGTTAACCTGAAGAGAAATTATACAAAAATCTGAAATTAGATACAATTTTGTAGTAAAGAGGCAAGCTCACAGATGCGCTTATAAAAATGTTTATACTCCAGTTCCCATGTTAGCGTTGGGATTTGACACCTTCATTCGTCACACACAGAGAAACACATCCATCCATGTACCTCCACAATGCGCTCTGCCGCTCGTTTGTTAAGAGCGGGATGATATGAAATTTATTTACCGGTTTTTCCGTAAAGCTACACTTGAGTTAAGCATCAACTACAGAACATCAGTGTTCAGTGTATCGGCTCACCTGCGCTTGTCTTTGCCATTTGCTCTGAACCAGCAGCTCCAGGTGAATAAAGGCTGCCGTATTCCAGACATTGCGCCAGTCAATTTAAGGAGGCTTTTTGCTGCCTCGAAAACGATAAAAACCTGGCCATGATAATGACCCGGGCGGAAAACCGTACACTAAATCAGTTTGATGAAGCTTCGAGACAGATTATTTTTCCTCGAGGAATTTTAGTAATCGAGGTACTCGAGTCATTCATGGAATTGGGACAACCTTAATTCAGTCCATTGGAGAAGGGGAATTTTGCAATGCAATCAAGCCCCCCTGGCACTTGTGAGGGTTTTACACAGACCAGACAGACAATCCAGATCAACCATAAAATAACTTTAAAATATGCTATGGACAGATAAGTCCTCATTTCTTCAGATGTTAAGAGATGGAAAACTTCAGTGGGACAATCGGAAAAGTTGCTGCTTACTTTCTAGCTAAAGACAATTGTCTTATGACACAATAACATCTTCAAAATATCAAGATTGTGTAAAAAAAAAAAAGAAGATCTAATATCCATAGAAATATCTCAACCATCCTTCTTAGGTCAGACAATTTTTTTTGAATCAAGTTGTGAAGTCTTTAAAAAAACATTGCAAAATTATCTTAAGCTGTACATCAACTTAGCTCAGTTAAGAAACCTCCCTGGTGTCAACAACATGAAGTGTCCTTCATGTACAGAGGAAGCATGGACTGAATGAAAACTGCAGCACCAACCTGCATGTCCTCTGTGTCCATCGCTTTCGCCTGCTGGGCTGCAGCGTCCTTTGAGGAGTTTCTATATATGACTGTGTCGATTTCAGAGGCCATTTCTCCGACCAATTTGCTGCGACATTTAGAATCGTCGTCATTCTCTTCGTCATCGCTGGACAACACAACTGAAATGCGGGGGGGGGAATTTTCTTTAATTTTCTTAGGGTTTTTACTACTTTACTCAAACACATAAAAGCCCTTATTTGGAATGGCATCTTGGAAAAATAATCGCTAATGCAGTCAGAAGCTTGTAATCAGAGGCTGGATGCAGAAATAAAACAGCAGATCGAAGTAAACAGAAGAGGAGACAAAAAATGTTAACAGAAGGAAACATTTAAGGTGACTGCCTTTAGAAAGCTTACATAGATTTAACCTTTGATTCAAAACTAATACTTTTGTCCAGGTTACTTTAAAAAGTCAGCTGATAATCGGTATCTATGGTAATCTGACTTCTCATGTATCTTGTGCATCCTTAAGTCTTACAAATATAAGCTGCTTATGCTTAGAAAGTTTGGTCCAAAGGCCACTCAATACATGCTGTAATGACTAAAATAATTATCCTCAGCACATTTTATCCACCATATTACAAGTGCAGGAAAAAAAACAAAAACTAACAAGTTCTGAGAATCATCTATAACGTATTTGCTCACTCACTGGGATCAGAAGTGCTGGTCTCAGTTGCAGCCAATAAGCTTAGCTTGTTGCTGAAAATGATGCCTTCGGGGATGACAGGTCCCAGGGGTTCCAACACATCTTCTCCCCCAACAGTGAACTGTACAATACAACGATCTATATTCTCTAGATCTACGTCATCTTCGCTGTCTTCCCAATGACCAGACATTGGGATCTGTTCTCCATCTTTTCCTTCTTCATCGGTTTGAAAAAGCACGATGTCACATTGACGTTTAGGGCTGCTCATTCCATTACACTGCGGGTCAGGATCCTTCCTTTTACGCTTCTGTAAGAGATTAAGGACTTATTCAATTTTAACAATGAGGTCAATTTAAAAAAGAAGAAAAGAAACCCTTTTAAAAAAACGTTTCACCTATAAAATAATAGGGACATTATATAAAATGGCACACTCAACGTTTTCTGGCACGTACAGCAAATGACGCAGAGAAGAATTGGTCTAAGAAAAATAAAAATCTAAAACTTGTTTACATTTTAGAACAGAGGTCAACCAATCCCTCACACTAAATAAATATTGTTAAATATTAACTTGAAGAAAGCTCACAAAAAATACTAAAAGAGCATCAAAAAATTAAGAGGAATTAATGATTAATATGCAGGAGCTAAAAAATAACTAAAAGGTCTCATCACCCAAGCTTCAATGTTTGCATTAAGTGTAAGCTGTAGGATGTAGAACCTGCAAAGCAAACCTGAATTCTGTGATGCAATATGGTGACGCAAAATATTTACAAAAATAAATTTATAATAAATGTGAATTAACTGCATAAAAAAAAGGTATGCATTGCCATGTTTTCTCTCAAAATATACCACAGAAAGAACACACGAGGTACAAATAAGCCATAGATCCAATTCCTGCGAAACACCATGGCGGGAGAAAGTGTTGGAGGATAATGCAGTCCTGATGCAGTCAGGAGAAAAACGCAAATATGTAAGAAAATCATATTATTCTGAATCACTTGAATGAAGTCTTTAGTACCCTTTACAAACTATCAATTGTTCAGATTCAGTGCCATGAAAGAGCTTAAAGATCAGTCTGGAAAATCTTGATGTCATAGGTTAGAGTAAGAAAATTATTTCCATAATGAAAAGAACTGGAATTGAGATCTGAATGGAAGGTCTGAAGCTTCCACATTAGCTGTATTGCAATGGTTGCTCAACTCCAAGTTTAGAAGTAGCTCACAACACCAGAGTCTAAAATGGTGTTAACATTTATTTGGACGGACAGTCCAGTCATCTCTATTTGGCAAGGTGATGGGGGAATATCAATTAAGAGCCAAGTAGAAGAGTTTATATGACCAGCAACTAATTTAGCTGAAACTGCTTGAAAACAGCGGAAAATATGACAACAATATGTGGGAGGTCTGTAGCTGTTTTGAGAAAATAAATTAATTAAAAATATTTTGATTTTCCCCATCAATAATTTCCTAATATGTATGCCCGTCTTGGATTAGCAGGACACTCTTTGCACTTGTTTTCCACTTGCCATCAGTCCTGCTGGCAGCACGAGACGTGTTAAAACACCACGGTTCAGGTGGTTTTAAGAGGTAACCCGTGTCCAGGATGCTTTTTCCAAGAGGCATAAAAGCAGTACATCACTTCCTCTGTATAGCAGCAGTGGAGTAAACAGCAGCTTTTATACTCTCACATGGTAGGGAGAGTTCAAACAGAACTGATCAGTATGACAAATGTTAGGCTGAGCACAGTGTCCATGGACTGGGGTGAGAGCTTTCAAATATTTATCATAAATAAAACATTGCACTGGAAAATTAATAAACAAAAAAAAAAAAAATGAAAAAAAAAAAAAGAAAGCACAAAAAAAAGAGGTTCAATACAGTTTCCACCAGAATAGAGGTTCCAATACATTTAGTTTCCACCAGAATAATACCACAGGCAGAGATCTCAGTAAGCACAGACTCATCCAAACAACCTAGTTTGTTGTAAGGAGCCGAAACGTTGGGAACAGCTAACTTAAACTGGATTGATTTGATGAGAGCCTTGTATAAGAGGTTATATTTTCAGTTTTAAAAACTTGTACATACCAAACTGTGCTGCATATCTTCTGATCCAGTCAAGTTATCTATTGTGAAATCTGTGGAAATCTCCTGGGAGGCTGATATATCCCCAGCTGGCTCCCAGCTCAGCGACATCCCACAGTCTGCATGAGACAGAAACACAATCATCTAAGGTGGAAAATAAAACTAACATTTCTGATCATTCAGTAAAATAAATAAATAAATAAAATATTTGGCTGAAGTCAAGTTGAACATACACATGGCTTTATGGCCCAATGTCGGTTGTTGTGTTTCACAGCTGCAGGTAATTGGTGCTGATTGGACCAGAAAAACACCTGGATCTCTTCTGACAGGATGATATACCCCAGCTCTTCCTGGGACTTGGCCCACCTCTTCCTCCTTGTCTGTTAGCATTTGTTTTTTTCTGATTTTATTTAAAATAGTTAGCTTTAAGTAGATCCAGTGTGCCTTTTCTCTCATTAGTTACAGTTTTTGAATCAAATCAAAACAAAAATGTTGATGTTTTGTTTCAAAGGTCTTTGAAGAGCAGCAGTTTTTCATTTTAACTGGATGACTAGATTTACTGTCCAGTTTATTAGGTACACCAGTTTAATTGATTTTTGTTTTATTTTTGTGTTTATCTTCTTTGAATTCAGCCTGTAGACCTGGCGACTTGCAGGAGTTTAACTTTGTGACTTTGGACACTCCTGATTCACACACACTCACAAAATTGCAATGATAAGAGTGGAAAACTGTTGCCTAGTGTTATGAGTCTTGAATTTTGGTCAAAGATTCAAATGATGGAGTCAGAATTTGGAATAAACAACAATTCAGATTGGTAGTGATGGTATAGTCGTGCAAGGGATAAATAATTGTCACGCATTGCTGAGCGCAGTACAAGAACTTGATACTGTGAACTATGTAACCCTTTGTGAGAGGTCAAAAAAATCCATGCGATTAATCTCCATTATATGATATTAGCATGTTAAACTTATCAGATTAATTGCATGCATTAACCCTGACAGTCCTAGTTTAAACCCAAACCAGGTCCAGATAATTGATGTTCTTGCACCTGGGTTTTTAAACGAGGTCTTCCCTTTCGCTTCCCTTTCAATAATTTTATCTGAAAACATGTTTTCATTGTGCTGCTCAGTGCCATTAAGGGAAAGCTGCACCAACAAACATGTAATATTTGCAAAAACATTTGCATCCTACCCACATGAAGCCAACTCAAACCACAACTTTGTATTTATTTATTTCAACAAGGAAGGGTTGGGACTTTTAAGGGCTGCACTTCATAATGGAAATTTTAAATCTATACACTGTTAACATAACACAGATAATGTAGACCCACCTACAACCTCCGCAAACGTCTCGTCTTTCTCTTCATTGACTTTGCCGATTATCACTTCTTTGATATCTTGGCTTTCTTCATTGGTTTCTTCTTCAGTGTTCTGTGGTTTTCTGTTTCTAGTTGTTGGTCTATAAAGATAAAACACCCAAAATTATCCTCAGCACATTTTGTCCACCATATTACAACCAAACTCAATTTAAAAGTTACCACAAACTTTCCAATCACAACTTTCCGGACGATAAGTTGCAGTTTTTTTCATAGTTTGGCCACGGGTGCGAATTATACTCAGGAACAACTTGTGTGTGAAATTATTAACACATTATTATAGCATATCACATGTTATTTTCACACTGAACTGCAAAAGGGCGCTATGAGCCAGTGTTGATAATGTGTGTGGTCAAAGCTACCTCTGGAGTTAGCGGAGTTGTTTACAAGCGACACAGAAGATGAAGATTTAGTGATTTGGAGTGACAATGATGGTTTGGTAAACTTGTTAGCATGTTATTTATGCTATAGTTATCTGAATAACTCTCAATATGTTAACATACCAGGCATGTTCTCAGTTTGTTGTTATTCAGCCTCTATTCTATTTTTATTGCATTTCAAGATGACACGTCTGTTCTTGGTGTTGGACTTTATCAAATAAATTTCCCCCAAAAATGTGACTTATACTCCGGTGTGACTAATATGTGTCTTTTCTTGCTTTATTATGCATTTTATGGCTGGTGCGACTTGTACTCCGGAGCGAATTATAGTCCGAAAAATACGGTAAATAAAAAAAAAAAAAAAACAGTTTAGGGAATAATGATTAATTCCCACTGTTTTTGTCCATTTTGTGCAGCAAAAAATGACATTTTTTTAGAATCTCAAAACTCCAATCCTTATTATTTTATTTTTTGTTGTTGTTTCCATACATTTTGTACCAAATGGTGAAATAAACTCCACTGAAACAAGTGTGTTGTGGAAAACTCCATTCTACTCATGCTTAGTGTAGAGAAAGCGCTCTGCAGTAATAACGGAAATGTTTTTATCAAACATGTCTAAAAAACTGTGCAATAACTGCATGTAAATGTCAGTAGGGAAGTAAACATTTCTTGATTTTGTTTAGAACAGAGATTTGATTGACTAATTTAACAGCAGAATTTTTTTTTTCGTACCTTAATTTTTTAAATGCTTTAAATGAATTTAAAAGAGGCAGAAATGAATTGTGGGCAGGTTCTGTGGAGCATTCTGATGTCACATAAGCTGACTTGTCATCAGGCGCTTTTGGAACTTTTGTCAATAAGAGCCGAGTTCCTACAGGAATTCATCCATTTGAAGAGTTAGACGTCGGATAGATTACTTCAAAAAATTCAAGAAATTGAACTGAGCTTCAGTTTTTCGAGTAAGTATTTATTTAGAAATTAGTGAAGCACAGAAAAAAATGACATTTTGTGCTAGTATTTTGAAGGAAGTGTGCAGAGTTGTGTTGGTACATTTTGGACATGCTTTGTGCCAAAATGTACCACTTTTGCATGTCTTTGGTTTTTTACAGTCATGCTAAGAAGAAGTGAACGTTTGAGAAACAGCGGATACTATGATATGGATGGACAACCTGTTATTTCATACAGGGAGACGCCAATCAGGTAGATTAAATCAGCAATTTTCATTAAGTCATATGTTTTATGCAGTCATCTGCTGATCAGTGTACATTTTAACTCGCTTGTATATTTTTCATCTAGGGCCATAAGGAGGCGCATAACAGGTCGTCCTGCAAACCACCCTGCAGTCACATTTAGAGAGAGGTCACATTATTCTGGTGACAATGTGATTGACAGAGAAAGACATATGATGATGACTCTGTTGCAGAGTGGTTTTGATATATCAGTCTTTGTCTTTCTCATCTTCGTCACTTTTGGTGAATACTCTCCTACAAATAGTCAATTTGGAAGTGTTACAGAAAGTCTGTATTTTTAAATTTTTTCTCACTGTTGTCTTCTGCTCATGTTCATCAGGATGTATTTGCTGTATTATTTCATTCCACTCACGATCTTCAGAGTTGTCTCTCACAACTCTAACAGACATGGTAGGCTTTCTCTTCCTAATCTTAACACCGATTTAATTATCATGATCAAACATGAGAACAAGCTGTTAATTTTTATGTTGTGCACAGGTTACGATCTTTGGACGCAAGGATCAAAGACATCTCTCCAACCTGGAGTTGTTGGAGCAGAAGGTTGACTACCTTCTGCCACAAGCAGACCTATGGCCCAACTTTGCTCTGGAGTCTCAAGGCGAGCCATTACAAATAAGATCATCAACTAGATTTCAAATTTTCAGTATTAAAATTTTCTAACTCACATTATTTCTGTTTTTGTGTTTTGTGTACAGGAGCAAATATTTTACACAAGATGACCTCAGAGGCTTATGACATCAATAAAGAAGTTGGAACGTTTGGGAAATTTTTCAAGAGACCTCCTATTGGCCCAGTCATTGTTATTAAGGTTTGAATGATGATCAGATCATTAAAAAAATAAAAGTGGTGTTTCTTATTGATATATTATTAGGCTTTATGATTTATTTTTCTCTTAGTCTTGGTACCCCACTTAAATTTTGTTCTCTGTTTTCAGGGAAAAAATCGTCTGGAACCTGGAAAATGCTGGGCCTTTCCAGGTTTCCAGGGACGTTTGGGCGTCTCACTTTCACACCCAGCCACCATCAGACATGTGTCCCTGGGTCACATTGCTAAAGTTGTGTCCCCAACGTCCTCTGTCTCTAGTGCTCCCAAAGAATTTTCTGTATATGTAAGTCAAATAAAATGAGTGTCAAAAGTGTAATATAGATATAGCCATGTATAGTATATATTAAGTATACATTCAAAATGTGATAGCATTGATTCCATATGACATTGCTTGATCTCATTCTAAACCATGCAAACTTTCTGTCTGCACTAATGAATTTTCTGTTTATCTCAGGATGTGATATGTTTTCTGATACACCAACTAACTTTCACATATCTTGAAAGAACAAGATAATGAACTGGATTTTTATCTAATTTTGTCTCAGGGAGCAAAGAATTTAGAAGATGAGGAAACTCATTTGGGAACTTTCCAATACGATGAAGATGGAGACCAAATACAGACCTTCAAACTTCCTGTAAATATATCAAATTAATGTTTTATTAACCAAATACAGTTCTCTCAGAAGACCAGACTGACCTACCCTGTTATAAATATTGATATATTGAAATGATGATCATATATTCTAACATACAATCATAAGGTTCTTCACTGGGTATTACTAGCATTCAATTTAAAAACATACTTTGAATAAAGTACCGTATTATTGTTTCATTCAAAAGGCTTCAATGAAAAACTCTACTTAAACCATAAAAATGTATGTTAATCTTGCACTTTCAGAGTAGTGGTAACTGATAAAAAGCATTGAAAAAATAATCAATTAGTTAAGTTGTCTATAAATAGTGCCTAAATGTAATGCAGCCACATTAAGCTTTGTTATTGAACCATAACTATTCCAAAACACAGAGATACAAAGTGTTTAACTTGAACAAATGGAAAAAACTGTAGATTTATTTGGCCATCTATTAAGAAGGAAAATATTGTTGTCTTGGCATAAATCTCGTTGAGACTTTTATTACATCACGGTAACAAAATACAAAAAGTCAACCTATTATTATTTAGATGTGGGAGATTCTTCAATCAACACGGAGACTCGGATTTCTTTTACTGAACATTTCTGTTCAGTTTTTATTGAGGAGAAAACAGTGACAGCTGATCACAGCTGTTTGTTACCTAGCAACCAAAATCAACAGAAGCAAGACAGTGACGAAATACAGAACCACATTCGGTTTAGCATTCTTCAAAATAAAAGACTTCCTCTATTCAAATAAATTATGCCTCGCACTTAAATATATTTCACTGTAGGTTTTGTAATTATTTACAGTCATGTTAATTTAAATTAATAATGATCATCACGTAAATTATGCTCAACATACAATTGTAAGGAAGTCACTTAAAATGCAAATTGTACTTAACAAATAAATAAAAGTGTAAAAAAGTCACAACACTTTTCACAAAACAATTTTTTGTCTCTGTATAACAAACAACAAAATCCCAGTGTTACTACAAAACATTTTGTTTTCTGGTTAGCAAGATATCAGTATAATTACCTTGATATCTTGAGATAAACTATGCAAAATGTATTTACAGCAAGGAAAGTTGAACTAGGCTTCCATCAGACAGACCTCCTTTGTTTCTATCATCTATTTGCAAGTATGGATTATCAATCTAACCTCCCTAATTTGTATCTCTCTTGCCTTACAGGCCGATAAAGTTGGTTCCTTCCGTCATGTGACTCTAAAGGTGAACAGCAACTGGGGTCATCCGGACTACACCTGCCTCTATAACTTTAGAGTGCATGGAGAAATTGCAAAATGACGAGGAGAACAAAGAGAGATGGATGAGATATGGAGAAAACTATTTTTTTACCCTTTGATATATCTCTTTTGTATATGTTTACACAATTAATTTTAATTCCTCACAAAAAGTCCTCACAGTCAACCATAAGTAGCACAATGGCACAGTTAGTAGCACTGTTACCTTTCAGAAAGAGGTTCAGACGTAATAAAAGTGGGATTTGTGGGTTCTCTCTGGGTGCTCCGGCTTCCTCCCTCAGAAATAATAAAAGTAGGATTTGTGGGTTCTCTCTGGGTGCTCCGGTTTCCTCCCACAGAAATAATAAAAGTGGGATTTGTGGGTTTTCTCCGGGTGCTCCGGCTTCCTCCCTCAGAAATAATAAAAGTAGGATTTGTGGGTTCTCTCTGGGTGCTCCGGCTTCCTCCCACAATAAAAACTTGACTGTTCGGTTAATTGGTCTGCCCAAAATCTCCTCAGCTGTGAATATGTGCTGCATGGTTGACAACATAACGACATAAACTTTCTGATAACATTAACATATTCAAACACAAACTTAAGCTCTTTATCAAAATGAAAGATTGTCTGTCCAGGATATGGGAATACAGCAACATGATTTTGTAGATAATGATGCACTAACACAATTCTTTAAGTTCTTTCACAGATATTGAAGTTTAACTTTTTGTTTCATGTTATTCTTTCGGGACTGATTCCAGTGAGAGGTAGTTTACTGCTACAGGTTCAGACTATTTTCTGTTAATATCTATTGTATAGACTTTCCCAGATCTCCCTTTTGTAACATATGTATTGTAAACTAATATTGTAATTGAATTTGTCTTTCTTTCAGAAGGTTTGTTGACAGTTTTGTGTTTGTGTGTTTTTTATTTTTGCCCTCTTGAAGCCAGCCAGCCTCGGCAGATGGCTGCTCATCCTGAGCCTGGTTCTGCTGGAGGTTTCTTCCTTTTAAAGGGAGTTTTCCTCTCCACTGTTGCCTTGTGCTTGCTCAGGATGGGGGATCCCTTGGATTAAACATCCATCGCGATCTGCTGGTGACCCCTCCGCAGAATCGCCACCTTAACGTGGTGGAGGGGTTTGAGTATCCCCATGACCCAGATGGAGATTTTGTCTTGGGGTTCAGCCAATAGTGAGGCTTCCCAGGGCAGGCTGCCATTGGGGAGGGATCAGACTAAGAGCGATTCAAGGTTTTCAATGAAGGGCTACCAAAGGAATCAGGTATTTCTAGGACACAGACAGTTATCCCAAGTACGGTTTTGACGGAAGTTTCTCCCTATAAAATGTCAGTAATCTTCTTCACTGATAAAAATGACAATGAATTCACTGTACTCCAATGCCCTCCTGTGACTGCTAACTGTGCTTCCATTAAGGTACCAGAATGTGAGGGTCCTAAAGTCACATGGGGACTTTGGTCTATTTGGCCCAAGGGCTTCTGTTCCACATGGCCAACAAGTGAGCAGTGTGAGACAAGTGGAGATTTGAGATAGACACACAGGCATGGAGAGGAGCTGCTCACCCACACTTGAAGGAGGTCCACACCTTGGAGCAGTTGCCTACACCTGAAGGGGCCAATGGATCCATGTTTGAAGGAGAACTGCACATGATAGAGGGCCAGAAGGAGGCGTGCACATGTCAGTTCAGTGGTTCCCAGGTATATGCCAACATGCCTGGGCTTCTGTCTACATGTCTGGGATGGTGCCCACATACTCTTGACTCGTGTTTTAAAAATAAAGGCCTCTAAAGTGCTTCAAATGGTTACTGGTGTTGTATCCACTCATTCTTCTTTGATGGCCTTTGTGCCCGTAACACTCCAAGTCAGTAAATCTCAATCCTTTAAAGAACATTTGGGATGTTGTGAGGTGGAATATTTGTATCATCAACACGGAGCCAACAAATATGCAGCAATTCATCATCTGCCAAAGATACGACTATACTATTTTACAGACCTTCCAACCTACACACAACAGAATGTGAGAAACTGCAACATTGCATGGCATGTGCAGGGTTTGTCTTCAGAAAACGTTCTTACCCCAGTTGTTGGGGCACTATAGCTGTTGACATGAAACATAATATATTACTGTGTAATTGAGTTACTTGAAGACAATACTTATTTATACCTATATATATAATATACCCTGGCCTCTGGTAGAGGACCCGAGCTCAGAGGATAAGAACCACCCGCGGTGGGTGAGAAGGGATTTTTTTTTTTTTTTAGTCTATACATTCATTTTCTTTTGAATAGGTCTTCAAGTTGGCAAAAAGTAATGTGGAATTAATCAGTTTTTATTTTCGCAATGTTTCAATAGTTCTAGGATGTTTTATTGGATACGTTTTATCATAAAGTGTCACATTACCAAGCAACTCCTTCTACGTCAAACGGCAGGAGCCGCGGCAGGACTGCTGCAGCGCACAGGAGGCGATACCGCGCACACGGCGTGTCCAGACCCACCGGAGCGGCGCCCACATTATTCAGCTTTTTAAAACAGATTCTGCTCCCTTCTATTAATAATAGAAATTCTTTGTTTCCTAAGATCTGCTGTGTTTGATTTCTGATTAGACTTAGAGTTGTTGCTGTACACTGTTAAAAGTTATTCTCTCGATTAGTTAATGTAACTTTTTTCTATAAGTAACTTCCAATTTACATAATGAGTTTTGTAATTTCAACTTAATTTCATGAGTTATTGGCATTTCAACTCGAGGATGTGAGTCAGTTCAGTAAAACATAAAATTCAAATGTGTGAACAAAACTTGACAATCAGTTTTAAAATGGTAACCGGATCTTAATATCGCAATATTAATGCGATATACAAATAGTGCCGGAAATTCTCTCTTTGTCTGATAAAGGACTAAATATGATGTAAGATTTAGTCAGACTTCGTAAAGTCCTCAATCCCAGTTAGAATTGCGTATTAAGTGAAGAAGAGGAGCGCCACATGACCAGATCAAGGACGTCGAAAGCAAAGTCGCGGATGAATACCATTTTTTCCAAGTCCTCCGTCCCAAAGGCGTTCAAGTTCGGCGGGACATTTTTTCGAAATGCGAAGCGAGCTGGAGTTATAGAAGTGAGATAAGCTGCGTTTTGTTTTTTGATAATGCCATCCATTTTTCAAATATGTTGAGATAAAAGTTTGTGTCTCTGTTACATGTTTAAACACAAGACATAAAACGTAATGTTATGCATATAACTACTGTTCCCTGAAGGAGAGGAACGAGGTACAACACATAGAGTATGGGATATCACGCTCCCACGTGACCCAACTGAAGACACCTTTAATCACGCCTTTAGGCAAATGACGTGTGATGCGGGGTGGCAGGCCCCGCCCGCATATAAATACACCACATCACCGTCATTATTCAGTTCGATGGCAGCTCTTCACCGAGCCAAGCTGAAATGCGGGGCAGAAAGGTGTTGTACCTCGTTCCTCTCCTTCAGGGAACAGTAGTTATATGCATAACATTACGTTCCCTTTCAGTCGATTCACTCGGTACAACACATAGAGTATGGGACATATATACACGCCCCGCAGAGCAGCCATCAAACCTAATATAAATGCACTGAGTTAGTTTGAAACCTCCAACCCAGCGGAAAGAACAGAATGAGCCACAGTAGGGGCTGTCACATCCAGACGATAAAACCGAACAAAAGTGTGCGGTGAAGACCAGCTGGCTGCCGCGCAGATGTCACTCACCGGGACCCCTCTGAAAAGGGCCCATGACGCCGCCACACCTCTGGTCGAGTGTGCCCTCACACCACGTGGTAAAGGGAGGCCCTTACTGTTGTAAGCCAGAGAAATAGCCTCCACGACCCAATGAGAAAGTCTCTGCCTGGAGAGAGCTTTGCCTCTGGCTGGATTTGCAAAACACACAAACAGCTGATCGCACAGTCGGATATCCTGAGTGCGATTGATGTAAAGACTGAGTGCACGTACTGGGCACAGAAAATGCAGCCTTCCTTGCTCATCAGAAGCAAAAGGAGGGGGATAAAAACTGCAAAGCTCAATGGTCATCATGCTGTAATCTGAAGGGATCACCTTAGGGAGATATGCAGCATTTGGCCTTAAGGTGACCTTTAAACCATCAGCTGAAAACTGAACACAAGAGGGGTGCACCGAAAGTGCATGCAGGTCCCCAACCCGTTTCGCACTCGCCAAAGCAAGAAGCAGAGCTGTCTTGTATGACAGAAATTTCAAATCAACCGACTCAAGGGGCTCAAAGGGAGTGCTACAAAGAGCATCCAAGACCACAGTGAGATCCCAGGAAGGAACACTAGATCTTATCCCTGGTCTCAGTCTACGGACCCCTTTTAAGAAACGCACAGCCAGAGGATGAGCACCTGGTGTCCCTCCATCAAGGCCAACATGGCACACAGAGATGGAAGCCAAGTAAACCTTAATTGTGGAGAAAGACAGACCTTTATCCACTAGCCCCTGTAGGAATATCAAGACATCCACAATGGAGCACTGGAAGGGGGAAATGTTTCTGCCGTGACACCACTGTTCAAAAACATGCCATTTATGGGCATACAAACCCCTAGTGGAAGCTGCTCTGGAACTCTGAATGGTTGCAACCACATCCAAAGGAAGGCCTCTGGCTAACAAACTGGACCTCTCAGCAGGTAGGCATGCAGCATCCACAATTCTGGGTGCGGATGAAATACTTCCCCCCCTGCCTGGGAGAGGAGGTCTCGGCGGACAGGGAGTTTCCAAGGTTCCACTACCAGCAAGCTGATTATTTCCGCATACCATGACCTTGTCGGCCAGCGAGGGGCCACCAGAATCAAAGACAGGCCCCATCTGCGTACTCTCTCCAGCACTGGCAGAATCATTCCCACTGGGGGAAAAGCGTACAGAAGCACATTGGGCCATGGGTGAGCGAGGGCATCCACTCCCAATGGAGCGCTGTGATCCGTTATGGAAAAGAATAGGGGACAGTGGGTGTTGGCTTTGGTGGCAAAGAGATCCACTGAAGCTTCGCCGAACCGTTGCCAAATCTGCGCAACCACGGATGGATGTAGTCTCCACTCCCTCACCAGTGGGCCTCCCCTGGACAGCAGATCCGCTCCCAAATTCAGGTGCCCAGGAACATGAGTGGCTTTGATAGACAGAAAATGAACGCTGCACCACTGCAGCAGTTTGTGAGACAATTTCAGCAAGGGAAGTGAATGAGTGCCCCCTTGTCTGTTTATGTAGGACACCACAGTGGTATTGTCTGTCCTTATCAGAACATGCTGGTTCAACAGAACCCTGCAAAAATGCCTCAGAGCCAGCAGGACCGCTTGCAACTCCAGGTAGTTTATGTGGAGCTTGGATTGGGTTAATGTCCAGACTCCCCTCACCGCTACGCCATCGCATATTGCTCCCCACCCTCGTAGAGAGGCATCTGTGGACAACACTTTGCGAAAGGACACCCTGCCGATTGGAGACCCACGGTACAGCAGATTGGGCTCCCTCCACGGGCGAAGTGCTGACATGCAAGAGGCAGTTATCGTCAGCTTTCTGTGCAGGTGCCGCGATGTGCTCAGCCGGTGAGAGCGTGTCCAGCGCTGCATCGGACGCATTTTCAACAGTCCGAGTGGAACCACTGCGATCATGGAGGCCATCATTCCCATCAGCTGTAAGACAGTCTGGAAGCGCAGTTTGCACCCCAACTGAAACTGACCGAGGCACCGATGAAACGCGGTCACACGGTGCTCTGAGAGACGAGCTCGAGCTGACAGGGAGCATATTTCCAGGCCCAGAAATGAGAACTGTTGACTCGGGTTCAGTGAACTTTTCTGAAAGTTTACAGAGAAACCCAGGGCTTGAATGTGGGATAGCACCTGCGGCAGCTGCTCTGCCGCCCGCTCTCTGGAACTGGCTATTAAAGCCCAGTCGTCCAGATAAGCTAGAATGCGAATCCCCTTTTCTCTGAGAGGGGCGAGCGCTGTCTCCACAATTTTCGTAAATGTGCGAGGGGCGAGCGACAGACCGAAGGGTAGAACCAGGTACTCGTACGCTACTCCCTCGAAAGCAAACCTCAGAAAACGCCTGTGTTCCGGGTGTATTGCTACGTGAAAATAAGCATCCGTCAGATCGATTGTAGCAAACCAATCGCCTGGGCCGACAGCGTTCAAAAGTTGTCTCAGCGTCAACATTTTGAATTTGTACTTGCGAAGGTACTTGTTCAACACCCTTAAATCCAGGATGGGTCGTAGCCCACCTCCCTTCTTCGGAACAACAAAATAGCGGCTGTACCAACCTCTGTCTGCTTCCGAAGTGGGAACCACACGCACTGCTCCTTTTGCCAACAACGTGTTTATTTCGTCTCTTAGAACTTTCGCTGCTTCGGTCCCCACAGTTGTGTTTACAACTGATTGGAACCGGGGCGGTCTTTTCCGAAACTGCAATCGGTAACCCGTAGCAACGGTCCTTTCCATCCATGGGGAAGGTGCGCATGCGCGCCAGAGAGGCAAGTGTGCAGCGAGGCAGCTGACCTGACGCTCTGTCAGCAAGGAGGTGCTGCCCTCTGCTGGAACGGAGAGGAGCAGCTCCGTTTGACTGTTGCGCACATTGCGGCACACAGTGTTTTGAGTTTGAATTTTTGGCAAAGGAAATGCACTCTTTATTGAAACATGTGGAACAGTCACACAAACATTTCGTACATTCTCTCTCAGTTCCTGAGAAACATTTAGCCCACTTAAACTTGGGGCTGAAAGTGCAAACAGAGTGTGCGTTGGGGTGTTGTGCTTGGGAGACTGTGTGAGGAAAACGCAGCGCCTCTTGGGGCTGGAACCCTGAACAGAACAAGCAAGATGCCGTTTGCGCACAAACGGGTGAGCAGCGGCAATCAGGTCTCCCTGCTTCTGATGCCCCTCTGCCGTCACGCCGTCTCGTGTCGTTAGGATGACTGAGGCTTTTTCTTTCGAGACGTCAGATCTCGTTGAAAACCTGGAGGAGGCCCTTTGCTCCAAGCCGACTGGCGGGGAGTATGCTTTTTCGACGGCTGTGAAATTGTAGAGTTGAGAGCTGCGGGTGGTGCTGCTCTCTTAGGCGGTGCAGGTGTTGTCACCGGCATGCGTGCGTTCATGTTGGGCCTGGGCCTGACGTCACGTCTGGGAATGATGCAACGAAGAGCTTCAGTTTGCTTTTTCTTTAGCTCAAACTTCGCTTGGATTGCACCAAGGGATTGTCCAAAAAGCCCATCTGTTGACACCGGCTCGTCCAAGTATATGGTTCTGTCCCTATCGGGAACGTCAGAAAGCGTCAGCCATAGGTGTCTCTGAGCGACCACTGTGGAAGCCATCCCCCGCCCCAGTGAGAGCGCCGCACAGCGGGATGTGCGAAGAATATAATCCGCAGTGATTCTGATCTCATTCAAGAGGGGGGTCAGATGGCTATCAGGAGGCATCTGAGCTCCGAGCTCCGACAAGCACATAGCTTGATAAGTTTCAAGCATGGTGGCCGAGCTCAAGGAGCGAGCAGCGGTTGCTTGAGCGCGATAGGTTTTCTCCAACTGGGATGCGGAAAACCTGCATTGCTTTGAGGGCAGGGTGGCAGAGCCGCCCACCCCATGGTTGAATGATGGCGCCAGGTAAGCTGCCAAGGACGCCTCCATCGGTGGTAAATTAACCAGACCGGCTTTGTCGGCACCCTCCAGGTCCACGTACTGCCCATAGCCAGGCACCGTAACCCGGGTGGACAACGGTTTGTTCCAGGATGACGTCAGCTCTGAAACAAAATCCGGGAACATGGGCAGGCGGTTTTTAACCGCAGCCGGCTCCGTCGGAAGGTAGAATCCTGTGAACCGGGACACCTTCTGAGCAGGAGGAGGGGTGGGCCACTCAACGTCTAGCTTAGCAGCTGCACGCCGGAAAAGGGAAAGGAACGACGTGTCGTCCTGACCCCCCGGAGAAGCGGCCGCAGCAGAAGGGAGCAGACCGGCGGAAAAATCATCGTCATCGTCTTCAGACAGGCTGTGACTTTCCAGGCCGAGGTCTAGCACATCACCATCATCCTGAGCCGTTTCGGCGAACCCGTCCACGTACTCCATATGGTCTGCCCAGCTTGGAGCGGGGACCGACCAGTTGGAAGTGGAAGCTTTGGCCCCTTCATCCTCGTCAGACTCGGACGAAACCGGGTTCCTAGACTCGGAGAGCATGGGGTCTTGTTGTGAAGCGGTAGCCTCCCCCAGTACTTTCTGCACAAATTTGACCCGCCGTTCAAGCGTGGAGCGCCGAAGCTGGCAACAAAAAGCACAAGCGTCCGGCTCCGACAACGCCCTTCTGGCGTGGACAATCCCGAGGCAGACTGGGCATGCTTCGTGCTGGTCTTTTTCATGAAGCGTGAAGCCGCACTCCTGGGGACAGGGGCGAACGGAAGACTTCTGCTTTTGCTTCGTGCTCATCCCGAACCACGAAAAACAAAAAACTAGCGCTCAGCGGGCAGACACGCTAACCAGCAGGCAGCGGTATCTAACACCAAACAGGAGCAGTTAAGCTAGTTCTGGAAAAAAAAAAGATGCTACCTAGCAGCAGCTAGAAAGCACAGGTTGAAAATTGGGTGTTCTCAGCGAGGTGAAGAGCGTAAGAACTGAATAATGACGGTGATGTGGTGTATTTATATGCGGGCGGGGCCTGCCACCCCGCATCACACGTCATTTGCCTAAAGGCGTGATTAAAGGTGTCTTCAGTTGGGTCACGTGGGAGCGTGATATCCCATACTCTATGTGTTGTACCGAGTGAATCGACTGAAAGGGAACAACAGCTTGCTAATTGTCGAGGGCAGGTGTTAGTCAACGCAAATGAGCCTAGCCAAACTCAGTATGCTACTCGGTTGCGCTTATATAACTTTTCTTAAGAGAAAATACAAGCAGCTACCACGATTTTTGTATTATACACTACTTCAAAAACACATATGTGGCGCTTGGTCAAAGCTATGCATCTTCGTGATGAATGCAGGTTTTTTTTTTTTTTTTTTTTTTTGTGATGAATGCAGGTGAGATAGCGGCTTCGGAACAGGCTGTGCGTCAGTAATTAGTCTGTTCCTTGTCAGTAATTAGCCGTGTCCTTTGTTTCACGTGTTCGTGCGCACGTGTGTCCCGCTTCTGGTTGCCGGTCTTGTGCGAAATTCGGTTCCCCCTGTGAAAATCTGTTCCCCCTGCGTCGGGAGCGCGCATTTCAGCCAGAGAGGCGAAAGAGGCGATCTGATCATTTTCACGTCGATTTCTCGGTAAAAACAACTTATATAACCATGTCATTGTTGTAACATCTAGTTTAATTGGCAGCTGTTGTTTAAAAAATTGTAAAGTAAATAAATAAACGAGGTTTTCTGACGTTGTTTTTTGTCATTTTAAACACCAAGAGAATCGCTCTTTTTCCAACTTTTCTCACGTAAGCCTGGCAGAAATAAGTCAGTCACCAGTTTTCCCAACACGTAGTGTGTATGTAAAGGTTGTTGAGAATTTGGAAACAGTTGCTCTTTATTCTCCAAGATTACGGGGTAAGGAGAGAAAATAATGGATGATTCAGCAACCTGAAATAATCTGTTCCCCCTACATAAAATAGGAACCAATTATTTTACCTGCAAATACTTAACTGTGCTTATTCCTCTCATCATCAACAATAAATACTGTGATTTTGGTAGCATTTGCTCCTAGTTTGCCAAAGTTATGAGGGGGGAACCATATATTTTTGCTGGCTAAAATAATCCGTTCCCTCTCCATAAAAAGGGAACAACTTCACTTACCAGCAAGATTTTTTTCTCTGCTTATTCCTCTTATCAACAACAATCATTCATGTGGATTTGGTGTCATTTCCTTCTTATTCGGCAAAATTATGAGGGGGGAACCATATAATTTAGCTGTTTTACCTGCCTGAAATTATCCGTTCCCCCTCCAAAACATGGAAACAAATTCATTTACCAACAGTAATCATCAACAGCAAACTGGCTGTTTTCAAACAGCAAGTTTGAAAACATTTCATCACTATTTGCAAGACTTATGAGGAGGAACCATACATTTTAGCCATCTGAAATAATCCGTTCCCCCATATAACAAGGTAATAAATCAATAAATCCATAGAATTTTGATACAGTTGGTCATTACGTTTCTACATAAAAATAAAAAGTTATTATTTAATTTTTTAACATCCAAAATAGTTCAAATAAATATGAGTGTTGTTTTGATGTTATTTATTATTATTTTTTTCTGTTTAAATGTTTCTCTACCAATTTACAAATATTCTAGAAGACAATCTACCTTACAATATAAACAGATAAGGTGTTTTATGGAAAGTCAAAATCACGTGATCTTCCTTCAATCTATTATGTAAATGTGCAGGTGCTCTGGGTTTTCCTCAAATAGGTTATCACGTTTTGCTTAATGTTAAGCCAAGTATTTTTTAAGTCAACATGGACAGTGTGGAACATGAAACACTCTTTAACTATAAAATTAAAGGCGAATATCCACCACACTCGACAAAGCAAAAAAAAAATATGTCATTCGAAGGAAAGCCTCGTCTTACTCCACTAAAACGATTTGCATAATGTTGGATAGCATATTAAGTGCTTTGTCAAATTAAATGGTGTTAGGTGTCATGATGATGAAACTAATCTTTAACTTGTATTTTATTTTCCACGACGGCTCACGACATCCTCAAAATCAGATGTGCATGATGCTTTCACTGGTTTAAAAGTCTTTGTACTTTTGTCCAAAGTGAATGGCTACAAGTTCTTCTACTTTGATATAAATAAAATTGGCCCTAATATGGAACTGGAGAGTCAGGTAAGTACAATGGCTATATTTGTTTGAAATTTCACAACTGATACGGTATTTAAATAATCTTTTTTATTATGATATATTTGCAGTCTATTAATGCATTTCTGGCAGTACTAGTGAAGGAATACAACAGCCAGAACACTGGAGAGGCTGCCTTCATCGATTCCTTTATGGTGACATCAATGTGGCAGGGGAAAAGTCCCAAACTAAGAAAGGTAAATCTTATACATTCCACTATGTTTTTTTTTCACTCTTACATGTGTAATGAGTATTTTTGAATCAATGAAAAGAAAATGTGTTAATGGTTACATGTTTTCACAGATTTTTATGTGTCACCTATGGAACAATAAAGTACTAGTGCAATGTGTCTGTGTGTGACACTAAACATGTTTTGGTCTTGATAGGACATATATTTTAATATCTTTATTATTCACAGATGGAGCCAATGAAGTATGATATTATTGTCGGAGTCGACAATGAAAACCACCACTGGACTCTAGTGGTAATAATTATTTTTTACACTTTGACAATATATATCATTCTTATGTCATAGACAAAAGACCACATGAAAACTATGGAATGCACACTTTATAGGTAATCTACCCAAAAGAAAAGAAGTCTATGTTCTTAAGTCCCCTGGGGGAATCTAAACAAGAGATACAAAAATGCTTACAAATCAGGAGGTATGGTTGAAAATGTAATATAAACTGAAGCGTGACAATAAAATAAAGTTGTTCTTACTAATATGTTTATATTTACAGAGCATTTATGAGAAAAAATGGGTGCAGTGTCTCACGCTGGAAATGTGAGACAGTAAAGAACCACTAAAAAACCAGACATCACCTCATGTGGTGTTTTTGCACTGAAGGTGCGTAAATATTGTCACACAGTGTATAACTGTACAATTTTTATATATTTTTGGAGAATATACAGTGATTTACTTTCTTTGTCACTTCAAATTAGATCTATTAAATTAAACATTACATTTCAATTTGCAGAAGAAATCCTGATGTTGTTCCTGGGATCTGTTGTAGCCATTGCTCCAGTTTGGGGGTTACTGCCCTGAGGGCAGTAACCCCCAATGACCACAGGCACCTCTGTGGTCTTCACCTTCCAGGCCCTCTCCAGTTCTTCCCTGAGGCCCTGGTATTTCTCCAGTTTCTCGTGCTCCTTTTTCCTGATGTTGCAATCACTTGGTATTGCTACATCTACCACAACGGCTTTCCTCTGTTGTTTATCCACTACGACAATGTCTGGTTGGTTCGCCATTACCATTATATATATATATATATATATATATATATATATATATATATATAATATATATATATATATATATATATATATATATATATATATACACTTTTAAGTGCATATGAAAACAGAACTAACAATAACAAGAATAGCAGAAACTTTTTGATAATGTGCAAGTAAGTAGCACAACTTTGTCAAAATGTACATAACGTGCATATTGAACTGTAAATATATAACAGGAAATGTACAATCCAGTGTGTCGGTGTAGACCAAATATGGAATGATCTTAAAACAAAAATATTTACCCAGGGAACAAATACAAACTTTCCTTTCCCTATGAAACATCATGATCCTGCTGAAGAAACGAAACAATTTGAGTTGTTTCAAAAAGCAGATGTCAGCCATGGGGCATTTCACACCGATTATGTATCAATTTTATGAAGAATTTTTTTTTTTTACCTTAAATAAATGGCATCAAGCAGGACAGGATTGCTTAGTTATATCTGGTTTGATCGGGTATCATTTAGTCAAGTGGTCCAAACAGGAATCAAAACCAAAATCAATAATATACGGGGTGTAATATTAAATATTTAACAATAAATAAAGACTCATATGAAACTATACAGAATATTTTTAATGATTATTTGTCTATAATTCAATCAAAATATTTAAATTCCAAAAGTCTAAAATATTAAGTTCCTGTGTATGATTTATTATTTTCACAAGGACAAAGAGGAAGTCCATTATTAAAAAATGGTTACAGGATTGCTGTGTGAAAATGAATTGATGAATATGTGAGTCGCATAAAGCCAACCATCTTTTAACAGAATGTGATTCTTCCCCTCGAACCGAAGTTAGAAACGTTCGAGGTGATAATTTTAAAAACATCAGCCTACCTTTGAGAGGTGGAGGTCCTCTGTTTAGGCGTTACATTCTTGCTCTTGTTCCTTTTGTCATCCGACTGATTGGACCTTGTTTCTCTGAAGGGGACATCTTCCTCTTTGCGCCAGCCGTTATCCTTTCGAGGACTGGACCACCATCTATTGGTATTACTCATTTTTATCCTCTTTATATAATCCTTACCCAATTCTGTCTTTAAGACGTCTCTTAGGATAAGACGTGGCTTCCTCCTAAAGGACACAAAAGTTAATTGTTTTCCTACAACTTTCACCTTCAACATTGTGGCTCGTCAACATTTTCAAACTCAACGGCAGATAGAACCTTATTTGTGCCAGCTAAAAGGACAGGGAGGGACTGAGAAATGCAGATAAGCCATGTGGGTTGTCATGATAACATGGCACTGAAGTCATGGTGTTTAAAAACAATGTTTCCTTCAACTAACCCAAGTTGAAAAGGCAACGATTGATTAAGTAAAGTACGATTACTAGAATAAATATAGTGCCCTGCTAAAATAAGAAAAGTCCTTCAACTTTCTTATGCAAACCAAAATCTTCTATCTCATCTGAACAGAGAACCTTTTTTCTTTTTTGTTCATGGCTTGTGTCAAACTTGTGTTAAAAATTAACTATGTTAAGTATACAACAAGGAAATCTTTCAGTGTAGGCATATCCAATTTTCCTTGAAAAAAAAGAAGCAACCATAATATTACTTCTGTAGCTTGTTTACCTCAGAATGTCTGAACATTTTAAAATGGTGTGATTGGACATCTTGACCCCTTTTTTGTGACTTGAATTACAAGAATTTAATTTACAATCAGAAAATGCAGTCCAGGGGACCTGTAAAGAGGAGAAGAAAAAAAAATTAGGAAAATATTCCTGACCACTATCAATAATAAAATATGTTGAAGTGGTCGGAGAAATCGCAGCATTGTTGTACCTGTGCTTCTAACTTCCCGCACTCTGATGATAGGCACGCCACGGAGATTTTCAGGGGGTTTTCCATCTGAAAAACAGACAGATATTAGTTAAAGTTTTATTTAAATAGTCACATCCAAAAGCAGAGTTAAAAAGTGTTTTAGTAAAAAGAAAAATAATAATAAAATCAAAAAGACATAAGAAAAAAACACAAACATGTATAAAGATAAAAAATGAGATTGAAAAAACAGTTCACCTCAAGCGGCAACATGATGACGTAAAGAGCAAATATGCAACTCATACAAACAACGGACATGACAAATTAGATGAAAAACACAGCAGTGGACACATGCACCATCATCATCATCATCATCCATTCCTGATAAGGATGATGATGACATACAAATACTGCTTAATTTGATTTTAATTCTGTTTTCTACATTTTCTCATTTTGTCTCATGCTGGAAGGATTAGCTGCTTCCATGTGAAGTCCAAAATAATTATTTTCTACATACTGTTTTAAATTATGAGGTATTTTTGTGATGATATTTTGAATCTTTTTATTTAAATCTCCGAAGTAAAATGGAAAAAAAAAAAACAACAACAACAATATAAGTAATTAAAAAATACTCGTCAAATCAAAGTTTTCTGTATTTTTACTTAGACGTAATATAAAGATTTTTTTCTTTAGAATTCTCCTCTGACTGAAATGAAACTTATTTTCATTTACTTACAATCCAGTCTCTTATTTCATGAGTTGTTTGTTTCTGAATATACAGAGCTGTAGCGTTTGATCTGTAAATATATAAATAACATCTTAATCCTCCTAATTCTATTTAATTTTGTCATACTGGAGATATACAGTTCTTGCTTTAAAAGCAAAAATCTTCCATGTTTTATTTTGAGGAATGTAATGTTTTAAGCTTTTTTTTCCCCAAACAGCACACTGACAAAAATAATCTTGCAATTGACTTTGTAAAGATGCAAACTGTGAGTAGGATTGGTAATTTACATAGAACTGCAATAAGATAATCACAGCCACATAGCAGGCCAGCAGGACATTCTGGCTCAGGGACACGGACAAGGTAACATGCAACTAAATAAACTGAAAATCAAGAACTAATTTAACAAATACCAGCTTCTCCTTGTCAACAAATGGAATAGTTAAGGCTCTTCTTCGCTCCATCATCGTTCAGGATTTCATAAGGCACTGCAAGACACATGCAAAGGGCATAATAAATAACTCTGTACTCTGGCAAACATAGAACAGTATAATTAGACATGCAGTGATTGTCAATATGATCAAAATCTGATTGTTTTTGTTTACTTTAGTAGTTTTGCCAGTGATCTGATTAGCTAAATAACTCACTCACCCTCAAAGTAAAAAGGTACATGAAGACATAATAAAAAAATCAAAGTGAGAATAAGAGTTTGAGGTGGAGAATTGACGGAAACTTTATGTTCTATGCAGATATTTTCTCTGTTCAAGTCGATTTATATTAAACAATCTCCAGGTGATATGGTTAAGACCATGCAATAATTTGCAAGAAAAGAGTGAATATAAATGAAGATGTAGTAGTTAAACTTACAATAGTCAAGCTGTAATCTGACTTGAGAACAGTTACAATAAAATTCATAATAATTAACCAATCTAATCCATACCAAAGATATTCAGAGTTAGTTTCTTAATTATTATATTTGACTCTGGTGCCATTTCTTTATATGCAAGTCTTGTGACTTAATCCAGTGCAATTTTAATGTTAAATGCACTTAATTAGGCAACATAATGATAAATTTCTGATTTAAAGAAAGTGACAAAATGTCTTCTTTGTGTGTTTGAATAAATGCCTTAAACAAACATCCTGGATATTATTTATACATTTCTAGTGAGAAAGTTTTGCAACTACAAGTTTTCTCTGTCTAGGCACTTTATTTCTATGATCTACAATGAAAACTAGATAAACACAAATATGTAGACGTGTATTGATCTCAGTTCTTTTTCGCTTCAGGATAAAGATCTCTAGTTTTCTTTAGGATCTGACCAGTCAATCCTGATATTGACCAGCTCAATTATTTTTTTCCAAAGGACTACAAGACATGAAATCGAAAGATAATTTCCCACAGTCTTTTTGTTTGTTGGTTTGTTTGTTTTTAAAAAAAAAAAAACAATTGCAAGGTTTAAAAGGTCTAAATTTTATCTGAAGGTCATGTGTATCTTCTGTAAACAATTGGTTATTTCTCATCTGGATTAGTCAAAGATGCTACTCCTTTTAAACAATAATACCCTTCTCTCATCTGATGCCTTGAAATTCACCTCCTCCCCATTCTAACACTCCCTCCTCATGTCATCAAAACACTGATTCTTCATGCCGTTAAAAGTTCTTAGGAGCTTTGTAGTTTAGTTGTTGAGCTCAGGAGATGTGGAGTTCCACCAGGTGTTTGCTAATTGCTGGTTCCACTAGTCTGGTGGAGGTGTGTGAGGAAGGAGCAATGGAGGCGTAGTGGAGGTGCAGCGTCGGACGTTGGAGCTGGGTTTGGTGTCACACTCGAGATAACAAAGTTGGGACTCTTTCATGCATGTTTGAGAAATCCTGGACTTTTGTGTTAAGAAATATTAAGTCTTTTAACAGCCCTGATACATCCCACAAGATTTAAACCATGAGTGGAAGTGCTTGATTTTGCTCTAATAAAACTAAGACTAAAATTTATACTGAAGTTATGGATATGGTGAACAGAAGCCCAAAGGAAAGAGGGGGCACTATGCTGGACCCAACATGAAAGACAATATAGGCTTCGAACTAGATGGTGAAGTAGTCGGAGTTGCTCACACCGTCACAGAGACAAATCCAACTTCAGAGGGTGTTCCAGTTGACTTTTCCAACTGGAAAGTCAGAAGTTGCTACTTCTGACTTCAACTCGAAGCATAATGAAGATCTCAGATGGAGCTCAGCTTTGGGTAAATAAGTGGTGAACTGAATGAGCAAGCAGTGAGGCACCCCCTACTGAGTGTCACACAAAAGTCCAGGATTTCTCAAACATGCATGAAAGAGTCAACATCACACATTGGCGAAGTCTTTCACAGGGGAAGGGCATTATAACATGGCAAAGACTAAAAAAGATGATTTAGCATAATATAAAGAGGAAGTTCTTCTTTTTTTCTTTAGTAAAAATTCATTGTAAATTTTTCTCATTCTGAAAAAAGGGTGTTGCAGACTGACACTATGAGTCAACATGAAATTATAATATATTAACTCTTAACCAAGTCTTCTCAGTGACGTAAAAGAAGGCCTGTTAAAGTTTCCCAGTTCTTCATTTTACGTAGGCCTCGTTTTATCGTTATGCTTGATTTAGAAAAATAAGAAAATCATTCAACGTTCTACTTCTCTTGAGGTTACACAGGCCAAAAACATGGATGTAAACAACTTTAGTAAAGAAGGGCATGATGTAAACCATCGTTAAGCCTAGGGCGGGAATATATGGGAAACCACCAAAAGCAATAAAGTTGATCTGAAATTACGAGCTTGTTTGGCATCTCGTGGTATGAAAGATTAGCCAGGTGTTCCTTTTGTCATTTGAACCCATGTTTGTGTTGCAGTTAACACGTGTGTCACATTTTTGAAAAGCCGGTCGTCCGTGTTTAAGTCGTGCACACGCTCGCAGCCATTATGTGATGTGCTTCATAGATTATTTTCTACACAACTAAACTACAGAAAGTGTATTTTCTTCGAAGCTAACACTAGCAGCCGTGTTGCTGCTAGTGTAATTTAGCGTTCATGCTAAATGTTGTCCACGCTGTTAACTGCAGTAATATCTAAACTTACCCTGCAGGCCAGGGCCTCCTCTGATAGTCTCTCTTTATACCAGAAGAGATGAGAGAACAGCTTTTCCAACAGTGTTTTTCTGTCGCACCTTCCTTGAAAAGACGGCACACATCCTTTCCAAAGGGCTAGACTCTGCACTCAACAGGCGATTCTGATTCCTGTAGCAACATCCGGCGAAAGGAGGAAGTGCATCCAGAAAAATATTCCGAAAAGGTTTGTGTCCAGAAGACAAAACTATTCACCAGACCAATAATATTAATAATAGTAAAGAAACAAATAAATTGATGAATTAATTAACTTAAATAAAATAGCTATCGTGGCGCTAAGTCGCTCCAGAAAGTCGAACTGAATCGGCCGTCAACGACCACACATATATATTTGGTGACCAAAGAAAGCTCTACTGGCCCCTTCTGGCCATACAGTGGTATTTCATACGATGAGGTTTTTAAGTCATAGAACAGTTTTGCGTAATATTGAAGCGAAAGAAACAAGAAAATTTGATTATCAAAAATTTCAACAACTAAAAATCTGAAAATTGCAATACATATTTGTATAGCTATATACAAAAACAATTATTTAAATTTAGCAAGAACTTTATTCCTATCCTGTAATTCTTGTTCTTCACAATGCTGTTCATTATTACACATACATACACACACACACACACACACACCAAGTGATTGCAACATCAGGAAAAAGGAGCACGAGAAACTGGAGAAATACCAGGGCCTCAGGGAAGAACTGGAGAGGGCCTGGAAGGTGAAGACCACAGTGGTGCCTGTGGTCATCGGGGCCCTCGGGGCAGTAACCCCCAAACTGGAGCAGTGGCTACAACAGATCCCTGGAACAACATCAGACATCTCAGTCCAGAAATGTGCAGTCCTTGGCACAGCCAAGATACTGCGCAGGACCCTCAAGCTCCCAGGCCTCTGGTAGAGGACCCGAGCTCAGAGGATAAGAACCACCCGCGGTGGGTGAGAAGGGAATTTTTATATATATATATATATATATATATATATATATATATATATATATATATATATATATATATATATATATATATATATATATATATATATATATATATATATATATGTGTGTGTGTGTGTTTATAAAATGTTATAAGGTATCATTTGCAATACCCTTGTTTACATCCATGTTTTTGGCCTGTGTAACCTCAAGAGAAGTAGAACGTTGGAAAAAAAGCATTGCACCGAAAGAAAAAAGAACATATTAACATACGTGCAAAAGACTATTCATAATTTAAAAATGAATGTTAGCTCTTTTCTTTAAAAAAGTATTCAAATCCTTTTTATTGTACTCTAAGCAATGCATGAAACAAATCCAGAAAATTTGTCACAGGTTTTGGTTTTAGTATACCGCTCTAACATGGTTGTTATTTTTGATATATGCTACTCAATGCTTTGTAAACAGGGATTATATCTAAGCAGCTAAAATTAAAGTTTCTCAACATCAAATATAGAAGATAAAGTCAAACTAATTACAGTGCACACACAAAAGGAAACTGGCAAAAAAAAAAAAAATACCTACATGATAGTTGTGTTGAAGTTCTGGTAAAAAGATCAAAGTGAGAAGAATAAGTTTCAAAATACTCACCAAATACATGCATAAAAACGAGGTCAATATGATTTTGTTGTTGTTGTCTTAGTAAAATATGTTTAATTTAGACCAGGGATGCTCAAGTCCAGTCCTCGAGAGCTACCATCCCGCAACTATCAGATGCATCCCTGCTCCAACACACCTGAATCAAATGAATGACTCATTACCAGGCCTGTTCATAGCTGAACCTAGTCTACTGGAGTAAGGCTGCAACTAAAAGTTGCAGGACGGTAGCTCTCGAGGACTGGACTTGAGCACCCCTGATTTAGACCAATTATGTAATTATACTGCAGTACTTTTTTTTTCTGTAATGCAGACAAAAAAAAAACAGAAGACTGATGGCGTGACAAACCCAGCAATCTTTTTTTGTTTTGTTTTCAAAATCAGAGTGGCTTTGGTGGTTACCCGTGCTTTTTATCTTGCCTATTTCAAGATCAGGCGACAGGGTTACGGTGTGATCTTGCAGCTCAAAGACCGACACAGCGTTTTTAATCATCTCTCATATATATCTGTTTTTGAAGTCGTTGTCTGGCTTCCTGGTGGTTATTTGCTAGCACGGTTTTCAACGACCATGCCTGTGCTGTGGCATGCTTCATACCAAACAAGCCAAGAGAATAGACTTTGCATTCTTTTATTTTCAAGCTGTAAGAAATTAAATGCATAACACAATGTATGACAATGTAGTTCCAAATGTATTGCAAATGATACCTTATAACATTTTACAAACAAATATATTAATAAACACATCTGTAAGATATAAATTTAAGATTAATTTACTTTTTCCAGCGATGTGCATATTACCTATTCTGATATGAATATTTAATGCATAAGTCTATTATACAGGTATAAATACCCGAGCAGAGCTTTTTAACATAATGACGTTTACTGGTGTAACAGCAGGAACATCAGGCCTGCTCAGTCTCTGGGTACAGAGGTTGGTGAGCCAGCCGTCAAACGCTGCAGTACATGAAGGGAGGCCTTTTTCACAGGAAATGCATTAACTACCCACACACTCTATCAGTTCTAACCAATATGATACTCTCATTACTTTCTGTTCCGCTTGAGTACAGCAAAAGTGAAATTCCCACGACTAATGTTACTGATTGCACTTGTTTTCAGGAGGTGCCAAAACATCTGCTGTGAAAAAGGCCATTTTATGGGACATTCTGAGCTCGACTCTGGAAACTGTGAAAAACTGGAAAGTTTTCGAATTAAGACTTTTAGTGCTTAGTTTATAGATTTGTGTCAATAACACCAGCCATCCAATTAAAGTGGTCACTTCATTGCAGTGAAACATCCGACTTAATTCCAATATATAAATTATCTTTTGAGAGTGAATTGACCACAGTCCCAGCATCCAGTCAGAAATTTAACGTCAGGAGCCACAGTTCTGCACAGGTGCCCCCGAGGACGTCCCTGCTGCTGCCGCTGCGCCGTCGACTCCTTCATCATGTCCCGGGTTCAGGGCAGCAGTTGAGGAAGACTTTGATCTTTGCTCCGATTTGCTTTTAGCTACAAGTGAAAAACAAGCAAGATATGACATGTCACGACAGATAAACATAGCAAAGAAAAAAAAAACACTTTTTTTCCCTCAAACATATGAATATAAGATAATGTAAGAGTCTTACACTCATGTTAAACAAGTGGCCCATTAAAGATCTGGATTTTTTTTTTATTGAATTTGAAGGATACAGAAAATCAGCTTTGATGCAAGTTTCTTACCTTTTGCACTACATGGTGTAAGGGTGGGTTTCTCTTCCTGTTCTCCCTCGGAAAGAGAAGCCCTAATCTTCCTCACCACGTAGGCGCAAGCTGCAATGTGATAAGTACAAATATGATTTTTTTTTTTTTTTGTAAATAGTAATTTTTTCCCCTCCTAATTTAAGCAATACTTACTTTTTAATAACCATTTTGCTCACAGTTTATATTAACTCAGCTTAGGTCAGTGAGATTATATATATATATATATATTTTTTTTTTTTCAAAACATTTTTACACCTTACTAAACTAAATATAAGTTTAGATTAGTAAATTTACATTTTAAGTTTACTAAAAGTTTACTTCCGTGTACAGGGAAGCACACTGTTCTCCCAGTGCTCGGGTTACAATATGACAGAGAACCGCTCAGTCACTCCATATCTGTTCTCCACAATGAAAAGAAACAAAAATCTGTTCGGATAAATTTGAACCACGCAGTTAAGCTGTTTGTAAACAAACCGTTTAAAGTGAGCTTTTAATACGGTCGAAATAAAATGCGATTAGACCGCGCGAATCAGGCTTGAAAAAGGACAACAACAAAAAAATACAACAAACTGGGAGCGGAAGCATATCAAGATCCGATAATTGATAAAGGAAAGGAGCTCTTCCGTGTTTTATTGTCCGAGGAGGAAAATATTACCAGCACGAAAGTCCAACTTCAAAACTTCATCAAATTCTAAACCATATTAAATACATATTATTGAATTGTAAAGAATTTAAACATATTTTAGCTTAAAAAAAAACAGCTCTAAAATCTAAATCTTGATGCTAAGGGAAAATTGTAAACAGAAAGCTGTACTTAACTTCATTAATTTATACACAAATAATAATTATTAAAAAAATACCTTTAACCAGCAGTCACACCATTAGTCTTTGGTGTTGTACGTTGCAGTTTCGATGAACTTCAAAATCGCAATTGTCGGAATTGTTTAACCTTTCAGCGTAGCTCTTCCTGAACAGCTCAATATAAATACTAACGCTTCATAGAAATGCAACCAATCATAGACTATGAATAACACTAGAGGCGGAGCTTAATAAATCCATTGTGATTGTGATTGGCTGAACCGTTGCGCAACGTAAGACAACCGTACTATTTAAAGAGATACACTCGAAAAACAGGGATACATAATCGGGTTTGATGAGCCGTGGACTCTGTGGAGAAGTCATATAAACTTCCCCACAGAGAAGTGATCAGATGAGTGACGTTAAACTGTTACACAATGTTAACATCTACGTGATCTATAATTATCTAGTGCATCGAAAAAACTAGAAGATTATTTATATAAAACAAAACCTTAATTGGTACTCGTTACAATCGTTGTTCAAAAAATGAGGAAGTGAGTTTTCTATTTTTCTTTTACTGCCTAATTCTTTGTGTTAAGTTGCCCCTGAACTAGCGGCAACTTCAAAATAGTTTTAACTCGGCATGTATGGAAAATGGTTGACATTCCAAATCACGCTTTGCATTTCATTTAAAAATCAAAGTCACAGACTCTGGAGGAAGGGAGAGAGAAGAGCCACAGGAACTGAATTGGTTTAGTTCCAGTGGGAGTTTCCACATTGATAATTTGAGGAGCCATGTTAGAGCTGGCTCCTCAAAGCACTGAGTTTTACAAGATGAAAGTCACAGCAGGCATCTACCATGACATTTCAGATCACTCCATGTTTCCCTCTGCTTTCAAGCTTCATGGGAATATTGCTTTCCATTTCCACCACAACGTGACACCTGTCCACACTGCTGAATGTAGCAATACTTACTTTTACATTGGCTTAGCATCACTGTGGTCAATGCAAATGACCTAATATTCACAGAAAATCTGTCAATGTGAAGATGAGTGACGTCAAACCCAAAAATATAGACGAGTTGAAACTGCTGGTAAAGCTGTGCGGTTTTCCTTTACACCTCAGAGTGGACACATGCTAAATGTTTCCATCTGTGCTGCATTGTTGTAGTAAGTCAAAGTACCTCAAACATATTGTCCCATGAACAGGTTAACATTTCCATATTAAATCCATTTTATTTCAGTTGTGTGGTATTCTAATTTTCTGAGAAACCCAGAGATTTCATCAGCTGTAAAACAATGACTAACATAAAAACTTGAACAATAAAAAAAGAACTGTTTAATGAATCTGAGTTTAATTCTAAAATATTGGTTTTGATCTTAACTTTTCTGCAGATGTTAGGCAATTAAAAATATGTTCAGGTTTTCTCAAACATCTAACAATCTTGCATCAATAAGAAATGTAAAAATTAAACAGTGCTGATTTATTATTTTTTACCCCTGTCACAGCTTAACCTGCTGTGACAAGAGTCGCAGCAGGTTAGAATAAGCTCAAACTAGCATAATACATGTAATAATTTATTGTTAAGCATTTATTGCAGTTTACAGAGCTTTTTATTATGCCATTTTAATTATAATGGCAATCATCAGGGTCAAGTTTCTACACAGTCCAACAAATACCTGTTATTTGAAGAAGAAGCACAGCAAAACAAGAACATACTTTCTCATATTCAATATATACACATACATTTTTCTTTAACTTAAACCTTTGACAGTTCCATACAGCAAAACAAACAAAAAGACAAATCTACTTTCTCCATAACATTTTTTTTTTACAATATAAATGGTCTTGCAATCACCAGTGAGAAAAATGTTTGAAGTTAAAGGAAGGAATGATTGGAGCTGTGAAGCTGAAAGGAGGAAGGCAATATTTGCTCAGTGTACATTCCCTGGGATAGTATTGATAAAGACAGGCTGAATGGGCACCATTTCAATACTGCCATTATTTAATTGGGTACAATTTAATGTCAGGATTTTATATCGGTGCTGTAAACTCAAAAACAATTCAGTGTTGTGCTCTTCCGCCCACCAAACTTTCACAGATACAGATACAGCACAAGACATCAACACAAACACAAATATTCACCAGAAAACTGTTAGGATGAAGCAGGGGTGGTGACGGGAGGATTTAATCCATCCTGATCTTCTGATTGGTCATCCTGTAGATGATGCTGTCATATCCCGGGTCCATGTTCCACAGGTTGTAAGCAATGACGATGACTGCGAGGGCCAGAGCGATCATCAGCCACAGCACGATGTTGAAGATCACAGCGTATTGAAAGTTGTACTTGTAGGCCAGGTTGTAGGGGCTGCCTGGGTTACTCTGGAAATATTCAACCCAGTCAAATAAGTAAAATACAAAGTGTGCGTAGACACATTTATCTAATTCAGTTGTTATATAGCATTTACTAGGTAGAGATACAGTCTGACAAAACAACAAGTCTTCCACTCATAATGATCATAATAGTTTGTGTTCAAACCGCAACACTCACAAGTATCAATAAGGGCAAACTAAACAATTACAACACATCTTTATTATATATTCTATTATGTGACAAAATTACTCAGGCTGTCACTTCATATTTTAATCATGATTGGATGGATGCACAAAAATGACCACTAAGACTAACCTGGTGACACGCCCAAATCACTATCTCGGTAAACATAAACAAGCACTTCCATCCGGCTAGTTCATAAAATGACAATGATGCATCTTATTGGCAATAAAAACTGCTTACATATTAACTGAGAAGATCGACAGAAGATCAAAATTTTATAACATGCTACATCAGATGATAAGTCACATTTCCATATGATGTATACAAAGAACTCTGGAGATTAAGTTTAAAAAAGGAGAAATAGCTTTAATTTAAATTGGGTGTGCTCAAGGTTATGAGCTCACAAGACAACCCTCATACATTGTCAAAAATTTTGGGAAAATTAGAAATTCCTTTTGATTTTTTATGAACTAAGAATTTCACAAATCATGAACTGTGTTTTGATTATTCTTATTGTAGTTTTCCAGCGTGTCTTACTTTAATGTAGATGTGTGAAGCACTGAAAACCTTGCACAAAGCCTATTTGGTTTCAATAAACAAAAAATGGATTTTTTGAAACTAAGAGTTAAAGGCCTCTGTTCAGTATAAAATTATACAGTGTGCTTTTGTGTAGAGACAATAGGAAATATCAATGCATTTTAATATTCAAAACATGCCACAACATTTCCTTAAATGTTATTAAAGAAAAAAAAAAGCAAACAAGAGCATAAAGCTGCTACTATAAATTACTACTAATTCTCCCAGATATTTTGTTTATGTTTGGAGTAACTTATTGATTACAATTGTGTATTTTGTTTTTAATTTTATGCATGTTTAAGTTTCTTGGTTTAACTACCTATTTCTCATTAAATAACTGAACTAGTGCTCTCTCTCTCTTTATCGCTCTCTCTCTACTGCCACATCTTATTAGAAGTAACAAAGGACTTACAATCTGTTTTGATTCCAAGATTGAACGAGACTTTCTGGTCAAAGGAGCTTCAAAGGTTTTCACAGTAACAACCTCCACTACAGCCCTGTTGCCATAGAGTCGATACATGTCTTCTCCAAACTGTAATAAAAAAGCAAGAATATGGTTAAATCTAAGGTACATTAAAGATAATGTTGACAGTTTTACTCCCTCAGATCTTACCTTCTGGAGGACAGAAGCAAGAATGGCCGTGGCGTCGCGGTACTGAGGAGAGTCTTTGCCATAAAGACGACTCAGCTCCTCCAAGCCGGACAGCTCTAGAGAGTACAAATCAGGGGAGAAGTCCTTGGCCAGATGTCTGTGCCTCTGGAGCTGTGAGAGGAGTAGATCTCATTCAAACCTGATTCACCAGTTTCCTTTCTAAGATGGAAAAAAAAAAAAAGAGATCTGCAACATCTGGGGCAGTTTACCAGAGCGGTGATATCGTGCAGTACTTGAACCTCAGACAGGAAGAGCAAGTCAGCCTAGGACGAAAATAAGTAGAAAGGTTATGGTGTGAAGTTTGGTTGGAACATAATCATACAGACGCAATCTTTTTCAGGTTCAAATTGGGGCTGCAACTAATGATTATTTTAGTAATGGATTTTTTGAATAAAAAAATTTAAACATTGTCGCTTTTTTATTTAACCATGTAAGCCTTTTTAGAAAATTTCAGAAATACAATAACAGATCCAAATGAACCAATAATCTTATTTATTTTTAAATAAAAATAATTCTTATAGTATATTTTTTTTAAACAGAAGATGTAGCTAACGTGTACTGCAAATGTTAGACACCAACTTCTGAATTTCTGCTTAGGGAGTTGAGGGGAAGAGAAGTCAGCACGGAGCCATCCTGGGAAAGGCGTGCGCGGATCTGCTGTAAGGTGACCGGAAGGTCCTCAAACACAGCATTGGCCTTGCCAAGCATGTACAGCCGCTGGAGGGGACAAAACATTAGGCAAAGATATACAAAAATAAATGAGCATATTTGCAGATATTTATTGTTCTCTGTTCTGTATAAGCTGATTTTTTTTTACCTCCTCACTTGGAGCCAGTTGTAGCACTACGGGGGTGTATTCAGAAAACAAAGAGTGGACCGTCTCTGCAACACTGTCCAGGGTGAAGGGTACTGGCTGAGAGAGGAGAAGCCAGCAGGACACTGAGCAATTCACTATACTGTAGATTTTAATCTACTTGCTTCCAAGAACTGCTTGACTCACATTTTCCAGGGGGTAGGAAGCCACAGTCTGAGGAAAAGCCAGGCTGTCAACTCCTCTTACCACCACCAACACATTAGCCCGGGGTCGCTGGAACAACGGACCAGCTTGGAGCCCAGGCCACAGCAGATCCTGGGCAAACAAAAACATATTGCACTTTTAAGCTACCAACATCACAATCTCAGCACGCATCTATATAAGCAAGTTATGTTTTTCTTTACGGCAAATAAGATACCTCTTGAATAGAGAAGCCCATAGTCAGGGCCACCACATCAGGGACTTTCTCTCCAGAAACCGGCCAGTCTCCTTTCTGGAACGACACAAACTCGGGAGCCTGAAGGACCGTGAAGCTGTCTCCATGGACACCTGAAGAACAATGTAGATTCTTGTCAGTCCGAGCAAAACAAGACACGTTTTTAAAAGATGTTTAATTTTAGCTAAGCAGTTGATACTTTTATCCCTACCAATAAACTACAATGCTCTCACAATGACACTTAATGCTCCATTTAAAGTTACCATGCCTTGTAGTAGTTTTATGACTGCACTACGTGTATAAATTTGAAGTAAAAAGGTGAAATCTTGGCAACGATGTTTACAGCTCCGTGGATGGAGAAATACACTCGTGACATAGAGCAGCAGTAAAAATGGAAGTTAAAGAGGAACCAGTAGCCCAGAACAGTGTCACATGACAGCACAGGCTAATAACTAATTACCTGAAACTAGATACCACGTTATTATAAACATTTTCAATGGACATAATTGTAACTTTGAAGAGTAAATGACACATTTAACCTTAATGCTAGCATAGCGACAAACAAAAAGCAAGTTATGTTAAATTTTATGAGTTATGTCATAAGTTTTATGAAGCAGGAGCTGAATAGTTTTCCAAAACCAGTGCTATTTAGATGATTTACGTTTCTGATGCTCATTGACAGATGAAGCAAAACACGGGAATAACAGAAAAAAAGCTAAATGACCATGCTAACGATGTCCCTGGGCTGAGTAGCGACCTTTCAGATGAATATTGAGGTCCGCGGCGTTAGAAATATAACAAAGGAGGTTTGTGAAACTATGCGTGTCGATTGTTTAGCATTGGACACTTCCTACCTACTGAGGCAAGGCAACAGAGAGCAAACGCGAAGGTAAAACCAGCTTTCATCGTTGGGCAGGTCGTCACCGACATCTTTCTCCTACGAACAGCAACGGTCAGCTGACCTGACGTCATCGAAGAACAAAGCATGATGGGAGCGTTTGTAGTTTATAGCAGCAAGACGAGCCAGCTACGACCAGCTGTCTAAAAAAATAATGAAATATTAGAGAGGAATGCAGTCTACAGTTTTTTTTTGTATACTACACGTACATCTGTTAAGGTGAAATGTTTATATCTGTTCATTGAGATTATTGTATTTTCTATTGCTGCGTTCCATACACCTCGGAAGTCGGAACGAGGAGCGCTCCAGTTAAAGTGGAACACCGACCAAAATAACAGGAGCACCTTAATGGGAACGAATGCATGGTTTTTAAACTGTTTTAAAAATGCAAACTGAAGAGTCCTTAACTCTGATACCCCTAAATAAAACGTAATGCAAGGCCTTTTGGGATGCTGAAAAGGTTGTTGGTACTACCAGGGAGAAAACTAAAACGTGCGGCCCTCGAGGACCGACTTTTTGCACCCCTGCTTTGGGATATTAGTGAACAATTAGCATCATCATATCGACCAAAGAACAACAGGTGTAAGGTTATAAAATAATGTACCAAAGTTTGAACACCCCTCAGCCACATGGTGCTCAAATCCATTGAGTATTACAATTTAATGCAAATGCACAGTTTGCATTCAATGGGGGAGGGGAATCTTGTTTTTCTTGTGCTTTAAACATTGTGATGAAAAACTTCCAGTATAATAAAATGTTTTCTGTGGTTGTTGTGACAGAGTAGAGTGGTCATAACAATCAGTTCCGAGTGTGATTTATCCTTAACGATTGCGTTAAAGGTTAAATATTTTGAATGGGGGTGGGATCACTGGCAAACATTTTTAAAGAAAATAAAATGTGAAATATTTCATAATTATTATTTCTTGCATTGTTTCAAGGGAAATACTTAAATATTTTTAAGTATGATTCAACTACAATATTTTCCTTAATTTTCAATTATTTTAGACAGTGTAGGTATTTAAATAAAATAAAAAAAGGTTTATTAGATAGTTTAGGTATTGATTATTTTCAATAATTTCAATCTCTTTTTAAAATTGACATTTAAACTGTTTCTTTTTTGTTTCCATTAGGATGTGGAGCTGGTTAGATGCAGTTTAAAAACGACAGCTCATCTACAGAAATCCATTTTCTTTGACTTTAGGATCAGTTTTTTTCTTCTTCTTCTTCTAAATTTTTCCTCAGGGGCTCATTGATTTTTTTGATAGTCCGGCTTTTGAATGCCATATTTAAATTGTTTTTGTGCTGGATCATTCAGACCACTTGGCGGACTCGGGGATACCATTCCCAGATCCGGAGGTGGAGTCTGCGTGTGTAGGAAGTATCTCCACAGATTGGCTGAGTGTGTGCAGAGCAGTGACCTCCTCCACAGCGAGCGTGTCGCTAACCACCATTAAATCTCAACCAAACAAAAACACATCCACGGGAGGACACCGGGCGCTCACCCGCCTTCGAGGAGATAAAGATTTGGTCTCCTTCCTCTATTTTTCCCCCCCCTCACTTTTCGTCCAGGCTGAAGCGGTGCAGCAGCAGCTGGGGCCAGAAGCGAGCAGTATGCATTCAGACTGCAGGCTGCTATGGGCAGAGCGGTAATGGTGGGCAGGGGACCGACAGGGGCCGGGGTGCTCGTCCTGTCCGTGCTCATCGTTCTCACCGCGGAGGGCTGTCGAGGGCAGAAAGGTTGGTGCCACACCGCGGCGGGGACAACCGGAGGAGACCCGTGTCACCGCAAATACACGAACTCATCCCGGTTTAAGGTGTTGTTGGGGGGGTTAGGAAGTGTTATTGTCCGGCTAACTGAAACCTGCCTTACATGGCCGTGTGTATGTGTGTGTACGTGGGCTCTGCTTCACGCCGCGCACTGTGGAGGCTGGTGTTTTTTGGTGGAAAACTGCTCAGGGGGAAAAAAAAAAAACCCAGGCAAACCGGTTCCTGAGACTTGACGTTTTCGTTTTGTAAACGTTTATAACAAACGAACAGCAGACGTTTCAGGATTTTACCACAATGTGTTTCTGATTTTAGTCTCCCAATAAACTGGTTACCATTTAGGTTTACCATTTGTTAGGCCTTTTTATAGGTTGGTTTAAAGAACGACGCCATTTAAAAGCTTTATGGCCTTTTCTTTGCCATAAACACAATTAAATGATTGATACACATCACAGAGGACTGGGTGCTAAGCTCAAAACTGGACCCAAATAACAGCATAGCTAAACTCAAACTCAAGTTTAACTAAACCACACTGGGGTGGAGTGGCTTTTTCTACCACTTTGGGGGTGGGGGCAAACACGTGTGCCCAGTTTGTCATTAACTTATTGACTCTAGCAGTACTTTTTTTTAAATATACACAAAGATGGTATTCAATCACCTCAGGAAAGATTACTGGTGTTGCAGAGCGTAATGTGAGATGGAGCTCACTCTGCAGTTTTTCAGTAACATTTCTGAGTCATTGTCGTGTTTTTGTTCTGCTCATCTGGATAATGTCCACTCAGAGGGCTCTTGCATAACTCAAGGCTCGCATAATATTCACTTAGCACCATGGCGTGTGTCTGCAAAGTTTTATCACACAGCCCGGAATCCAGAATAAGGTTCAAACCATTACTGTGACAACATCTCTCACAGTACATTTTGTAATACAGCTTTAAAATGAAAACAGCCCATGAGCAACAGCTAATGGGTAGGACTACTGGCATTGTACCTGAGTGTCTTGTTTTTCCTCAGTAGGATTTGCTAAATAATATGTGATTTGCCTGAAGCAATTTAAGTTCTTAAATTATAAACTGAGATGGCACTGCTGCTATTCCTCACAGTAAGTGTCTTAAGGTTAAATATTCTAGTCTTTTCAACTTAAAAAAAACAACAACATGTTTTCAAGACAAAATTTTTCATGGTATCTTCTTTCGGTTAAAGATTGTGGCCCAAAATCTGAAACCTGTGAAAGGTTGTTATTCAAAATCACTTCCTAAATGCAAAACAACATCTTAAATGTTCCAGTTAATGATGTTTTCTGAATATTCTGCCTTGATAAAAGTGAGGTAATTTACTTCTGGTAGTCTTTTTGATGTCCTCCTGTAAATTTTTTTAGTATGTACTTAAAAGATTTAACTAGATATTCTACTCATCTTTGGGTAAATTAAATAATTTGGTTGGGCTAAACACTGCCGTTAATAGCTGTTGAGTGGTATAGAAGAGTGACTTTTATTCAACGTTCATGGCTCAAAATGCAACTTTGGCTGTCAGGACACAGAATGTTGTGGCATTGACAAACAGTGAGACGACGTTCAATAATGTGAATGATATTAAATATTGAGGTAAAATTTGTAATTGGCCTTTAAAACCAGTACCGATCAAGCAATACTTGTCAAAATATCCTTTCATTGAGAAACTTCCAACCCAGCCAAGAAGATGAGTATGAAAGGGCAACACGTGGGCAGGAGGAGCTTGTTGATCTGGGCCTGCAGTGGGATGCTTTCTCTGATGTTTTATGTTTTCACCATGCAAATCACTTTGAATTACCCTGTTGCTGAAATGTGGTCTACAAATAAACTTGCCTTTTACTGCTAATTGTATTCAGTCTCGCAGCTGAGCTTATCACTAAACATATTCTTGGAAATGATCAAACTTCCAACTTCATAATAAAGCTGTTATTATTATTGAATAATGTAAGGATATCAGTTGTACTTAACCCACATTTCTTTCTCTTTTTCCCCATCACTACAAAGTCTCCACCGCTTTATCAAAGTCGACATCAAGGGCAGTGAAAGTCCATCCAACTGACTGGAAATATTTTTGGCACACCGAGCATGAAAGCATCTCATTAGAAATGTAATAACCCACTAAATACTGCATCGAGGCAGTCATTTGCAATTGTAATATAAACTGCATCAATATTGAGATGATGACTTGCATTCAATGGATTGTGCAGATCTACTTAAGTCAGTAACAACAGTTTCGCTGTAGTCTTCCAGCGTGTGTGCATGAAGTTTTAAAAATGTTCCCATCTGTTTGATGACCAACTAACTCTTCAGTTTTGTTTGTAGGTGTTTAGGTTTTCAACCATAATCCTCCTGCCTGTACAAAATAGATTTGACTTTATTAAGCTCGTTCATTTGTCGAATAGGCTTGAGAGTCGAGAACCAGCAATCATAAGCTGTCTGATTATGAGATTGACACTGGTATCCTTGTGACATTTAATGATTAAACAAACAAGTTTGGTCACTTTGTTAGATTTTTTTATATTGTTTATTTTCTTTTAACTCTTCCAGTTTCTTTCTAAAGTCTGTTTGGCTGTGAAAACAACAGTTTGACCTCAGTCACATGAAATGAGTTTAGATTTTGCTATAATTGTTCTTGGGGTTTGGTTTTCTTCCATATGATGATCTAATTGATTTGCATATGAATGTCAGTGAAGCACAAAATATATATTTTTATATTTTCTAAAAGATAAACAGTCTTCTATGGCTACTAGGTTTCATATTGATTTGTCCTCAAATTCTATACTATCATCTGTTCTCATTGTGGTTCAGGAAACCAGTGGCTTTTATTTCTTGCATTTCTGAAAACTGCTGAAACCACTTCTTAGGAATTGTTCTATTCGTAAGCAGTGATGGTAAATATTCAAAATTTCAAATCAAACTCCATTCCACAGTTTGAAAAATGTAAATGTATGATCCTACATTCATTTAATTAAACATCCACGGTGCAACAGTAGGGATCTGTAATCTTTCTTTTGACCTCATCAATAGCAGAGTATGTTTGTTCGGAGCAGAAATGTGTAACTGAGACATCTTGTTTTGTCTTAAAACCGAGGTCAAGATTTGTGAGCTAGTGCAAGGTTTAAAGATTCAAACTGTTTTCACTGTTATTGCTCCTGGTTTCTCTAGGCAGCTGGATCAGGTTGTTAAGATAATGAGTAGATGTACAAAAGAGTGTGTTCAGGTTTCAGAATGCTTCAAACCTTTAATTTCCCAGAAATTACTTACGATAAAGGAGCTGAAAGGGAAATATGTAGGAAAACTTCCAGCTTGAAAGGTTCGTGCGAGTAGATTCATCTGATTGCACTGAGCTGATCAATTAATTAGGACCACTGAATGGACCTTTACATTGGAGTCAGAGTCTCCCAGGTGCACAACAAACATAACTTCCTATGGTGCTATGCAGGTAGGATGACAATTTGGGGTTAAGTGTCTTGCAAAATTGCACAAATGATGGGGTGGAAGATGGTTTCTGATTCATCTGGGACATTTCTTGGGCTTGAACCCAAAATGTCAATGTGAGCTACCTGGTGATGCATTGTGCTTGGAAAAGCTTTGTTTGTCATTGTATTGCTTCTGGTTCATCTGGCAAAATTCCTCCATTTCCGAGATGTCCCAATCAGTCCGAAGTGGGGGACTTTTCCGAAAAAGTAACTTGACCTTTGTCCTCTGCAGTTCAGTCCTGGTACTTGGTGCAGAAAGTCAGTCTATCTTTGATGTTATACTTTGAGAAGATCAGCTTCTGCGTCTGCTTTCCTTAGCATTGTCTATCTTACTCTATGCAATTGCAATCATACCAGCATGCTGCCATTGCTCTACACTGGTGGCAAACAAATCCTTCAGCTGAAACCTGTGTAGGCGACGGTTCTTGCACATGGACGCTTTGAAGCTTCTTAGCAGTTTGATTATTTGTTGATTGGTGTGCAGTCTTTCTTGTAACAATATAATCGAACTACCTTCATGAAAATTGATTACAACATGTGATGTAAATAGCCATGGTTTGCCATAGGAAAAATGATTTAAAGCCACTTTAAGCAGCCATTTTGCCCTTCTAATCCAATAAAAATGACAGCATACTGTCAGTTTAGCACTCCTGGTTAATAATTTCCTCCTAGGCAGACCATGAGATCACAGAAAGGGTGATAACTGGTCATTTGTGCCTGGCCAAAACACAGCATGCAGCCTATGTTTTTATAATTAAGGAAGTTTTCATTCATTTTGGGGAAAAAGGGCATTTTGTCTGAATAGCAACTTTCTTAATTGCAACTTACACACGATGCAAAGTGTCGCCATAAAAACTGAAACAGTGAAGATTTTTATCAGTTTGAAAACTTTCGGCCATTGAACAGCTTCTGGGGAAGCCAGGGTTGCATTAGAAGTCAGGACTGTGGATGGTAATTTCCCAAGGTACCTTAAGAGAAGGAAAAAAGGTGAAAATTCAATGATTTGTTGGGCTAATTGTAGTCTCCAGTTTTCTACATTGCCAGTGAAAGGATATAGATGAAATTTGATTTTATTTTTGTTCACATGCAGAGCAGTAAAGAAAGACAAGAATTTTGAAAAATACTGGAATTTCCTCACCTTTTTTTCTCTCTCATTGTCCAAAAGTTGTTCCTCCATCTCAAGCCATAATTTCTTTAATTTTCTTCTTCTTGCTTCTTTGTTCATCTGTTCTTTCCCTTTGTACTTTGCTTTGCAAATGTAAATGTGTGTATTTATGTTGCACTGCAGGTGATGGCTGCGGCCCCAGTGTGCTCGGCCCCAGCAGCGGGACGCTGTCCTCTCTGGACAATCTGAGGACATACCCGAGTGACACTGTGTGTGAGTGGGAGATCACTGTGCCGCGTGGAAAGAGGATCCACTTTCGATTTGCTCTGCTGGACTTAGGAGACAGTGACTGCCAGGTCAACTATCTCCGCCTCTACAACGGCATCGGATCCAAAAAGACTGAGATTGGTGAGCAAAAAAAAAAACAAAAAACAATGATACTGACTGGTTTTCTAAAACAGACTTTTAACCATCAAGTTTTAGGATTAGAGGGTGACTTTTAGGAATGATTAGAAGCCACTCTTTGCTTCAAGTCAGGCAGCTTTTGGTCCCAGTTTATAAACTGCACCAAGTTGATGTTTGCTGTAAGTGAAGTTGTATAGATATTTTTGTTTGTGTGCTTATCAAGAAAAAAAATGTCCAAAAATCTAAACACTTGGGGACATTCAGCAGTTACTCTGTGGTGATCAAATAGTTTTGAAGTTATTTTTGACTGGGATGATCAGTTTTTGATCTGCCATCATTAAAATAACTGTAAAAGTGTTATTTTTGTTACTCTCAAAGTTAAGGGCCATGAATGCAAATTCCCTCCATATTTTTTATGTTTGGATGGATAGATATAAATTCACATTGAAATTTAAGCTTGCAACATTACTGATTTGTTGATAGGTTTCTGAGATATAAGCACTTTTAGTGTGCACTGTATGATGTTTTTGGTTAATTGTTAAATTTGTGAACTTTCAGGCATAGATTAATTTTAAGAAAACCAAACTACACAGTGCTGATGCTCACTGGTTTGAGTAGAACAATGCCCTGGTTATATTTAAAGCTACCCAACTAAAAGTGGTCTACCTTTACTCTGATCATGTTTCTAAACAGAATGTCTACTTTCCTTCACAGTAAAATGTATTATGAAGTTTATATGGGGTAGATTAATTTAGGGACAACAAACCACTAACCTCAAGCCCAAAGCAGTCTACTGTACTTTGACATATGATACTGAAATTTAAAGCTGCTTTCTCCTTTGTTTAAAGAACACACAAAAAACATAATGGATGGGTATTTGGTGATTCTACAAGCAGAACCACAGAAGCCCACTTTGTGTGTAGTTATGAAAGCAGCAGCCATTTATGAGAGGATTGTAGCAGTGAGTGAGAAACGCAAGCATTTCTCACTGAATTTAGGCAGCTTTGTCTACTGTCATTGACTAAAATTATAATCCACTGTCGTGTTTGCACTTCTGAAACATACCACACAGTCTTAAAGGAAAGTAATTGAAATGGAGCTAATTAATAGTTAAAAAAAATACACGTCTGTATTTTTATTTCTTAATTATAAGTAACTGATGTTTTGTAGGATGAGCGTTGGATTCAAAACAACAGTCTTTTGAGTCGGCAACAAGCCAACAATAGCAACACTAGATTGGAGATAATAAATACTCTGGTTGAAATTCGGGTCTTACAGAGTCTCAGTGAATTATTGTTGCGAGCAACTTAATAATGTTGCATAATGGATTATTGTGAGCCGTGTAGTTCTCGCTCTCTTTACATTTTATGTTTTATTAAAAGGCCTCTTGGATTAACCCTTTAAAAGTAAGGGAAAAGTCACTGTGAAAATATGCTGATCAACCAAAAATCCGTGACACAGGAAAAGTGACGCTGCTCATTCTGCTACAATGGAATGTTTACTGGCCCCATACCAGCATGAACACCTCATCAGCGATGGGAGTGTCATGGTTAGAGCTTGCTTTTGAAACTTGGAAGTCAGTCATCTGTTAGTCAACTTAACCTGATGTATAAAGTCCTGCTTCTTAATTTGAATTCAGTTGTGCTAATATAATTTTTTTTTCTGTCTTAGGACAATTGCTGCTATAAGTTTTGATGTGGATTGAATTAAACTTGGGCTTAAGTTTGATTTCATTTTGTTGTGGTTGAGGGAACACATGATGAAGTGGTTGGAGGAAATCCTAAAAGATTACTTGAGTATGCATTAAAGTGACAGCTTGGAGAAAGCTTGGACTCATTATGAATATTAAGGTTTTTAAAAAAGTAACTTAAAAAAATACACATATTTTCCTTCCTGTTATTCCTACAATTTGAAGTAACTTTATTGAGTCATCAAGGAAAATGTCCTGGAATTGCCTGTTTTTTCTCCAGCTTTATAGAGCATATCATAGTGAGGTGCAGCCCTTCCCCCACATGTTGCTGGACATTGCTCAGCTGAAAGGGGGTTACTATTTTCTCACTTACAATAAAGGCGGATTGTTGTGTAGATATTTCTGGTTACTCTGATCATGGTGTACAAACTAAACAAATTAAAGGAGTGGTAGATGAGCGGTAACATTTTTCTAAAATGACATTTAGAAAACCATGACATCATGCCTGTAAAACAGCTGAGTGAATGCAGGCTGGCAAATTGAGGCGAAACCATAACTAATTAACCAGCCAGCCTCACTTGTTATGCCTGCATTACAACAACGATACAAAAAAAGTACATTATTATGCATAGTTTCTTAGTAAATCTATGTATAAAATTTCACTAATCACTTTGCTTTTTATTTCTTGCATTAAAGTGAAATACTGTGGTTTGGATCAGAAGGTTGATGAGCTGATCGAGTCTTCAGGCAACCAGGTGACCGTCCAGTTCAGGAGTGTGATGCACCGTTCAGGACGTGGATTCTACCTGTCCTACTCCACCACTGAACACTCAGGTATGCAGGCTGCTGGCTTGCTTTACATTATTGTTTTTTTTTTTTTTTCTTCATTCTCCAGTGGCATTCATTTTAATTAAGAGTCCTGAGCACCGTTTTTGTTTAAGCCCTGGAGGTAAGAGTTGCTAGGATTTTCTGTGTTAGTCACAGCTGTTTTCTTTCTGTACCCCAGCTTTATTTTTATGACTATGAAGTAATTGTATTGTCCTGAAAAAACACTCATACATAAGTCTTTTAACATATGGGTTTGTCTAAAAGCTGGCAGCTTGTTGCATTTTCCTTGTCTCTGTATGTCATTTGATCTGAGCTATCAGATGTGCAGTTGAAACCAGATGTTTACATACACTGTGTAAAAAGGAATATAACCGTTTTCTCTCACTTCTTGGCATAAAGTGTGACTGAAGGTTTCCTAGATTACATCAGCTAGGATGACCAGGATTATTCCTTTTTCCCTGAATGCAAGAACGATGGCTTCACATTGGCAGTTTTACTCATTATTTAGCAGAATTTCACCCTTCAAACCTTTGACATGGGTCAAATGTTTTGGGTATCCATCCACAAGCTGAACCGGTATATCCAGGTCAGCTTGTACTCAGACACATCTCTTGCAGATCAGGCTATTATGATACTCACTTGAAAATATTAACTAGTTTGGCGTTAAAACATCTTAAATTTATTGTAAAAAAAAGTAAGTTAATGTTTTAATCACAGGTATAAAATGTTGTCCTGGCAGTAATATTTAATCTCTTATAGGTATTTTTGTTGTGGGGTTTTCTGTTGGGCAAAAGTTTGTGTCGCATGCTGACATCTTTATTGCGTTGTTGAAGCAACTAACAAATAACTACATATGCTAGCTACCCTTGCTAGCTAGCTAATGAAGTCTTAAATTTGAGTATGTGAAACCTGCAGAAAACCTGGTTCCAATGCTGACTGGTGTCTGCCTTTCCCCCCCCAAATGTGACAATAGCCATTACTGCAAAACATTTGGACATCCATTTGGAAACAGTAATCTTGCTTTCTAAACTGGTTTGCAGGAATTACTTCTTCTTCTCTGAGTGACCTCTTAGTCCAAGTCTGTTAGGGATTCATTAGATAATGGACGCTCACTTACCAACTTCAGCTTTTACCGGCCTCCTTCCTGGACAGAGTGAAAGCTAGACCTTCTTCGAACAGATGAATGTGGCATCTTCTAGAAATTGTTTGTTCCCAAGGATGAACCAGACTTGTAGAAATCCAGTTCTCTTCCTGACATCTTGCCTGATTTCTTCAAATTTTTCCCATAATGTCACATGAGGAAATGTTCGCTGTTGTTCTTTTAAATACGTCCACATCTTTGCATCCTAAACTTGAGAACTTAAAAACTTGTGACAAACAAATATCTTGTTTATCTCAGTACACATGTTGGTCAGTAAGTTACAGAAATATTTAACGGTGTAACGGTCATCGTGACTCGACTGAATCACACTGGGTGGCATTTTTCCCACCACAAAGCTGATGCATGAGTTTTCCTAACATGATCACTAAGGTGTGTGTGGGTGGGCAGCTTGACCAAAAAAAATAATGTACCAATCACCATGGTGAATGTGAGGTGGCTTTTTTTTCTCTCTTTTTTTTTTTCCATCTTAACTTTGTTTTCGAGGTACAGTTTTTGATCATATTAATGTGGTCACGACAGAAGGAGGTTGCAAGTCACCGCAGAGTTTACATGACATTCCCAGCAGCCCACATCATCCTGTGAGACATGACTGCTGCGTTTGATCACCCATTGTACTCCCACAGGCATGCAGGGCCACTTTGTTGTTTTTCAGAGTTTACATGGAAAGATTCACGTCGGGTTCAAAATTCAAATTGAATCTCCTCGGATTTATGGGTTCAGATTTATTTTTCTTTGAATGATGCAGTTTAAGCCACAATTAGGACAAATCCAGGGCGTCTGAAGTTGGTTGGCAACATGCGAGCAGCTGCGGGAGTTTTCAGGTCCGATCCAAAATGTTTTATAGAGGTCATTCGGTTACTTTTCTACTTGAGTCATCTTGTACATGCTTCCCTTATGTGGAAACATTTGACATGGCTCCCACAGAATTTCATTGTAAGGTCCTCTGAAGACCTACACAGTATATTAAACAGCAGTATCAATATGTAAAATATCTCAATTATAATGAATGCTATGTTTGATGGGGTATATTTCACACGTTGTCCACACATCCTTGTAAAATCTCAAAGTTTGTAACACAAAAGCAAGTTGGCCTTTAATATGTTTTTTCCCAGGTCTTAAATTTTGTCTCGACAGAACTATTTCATTTTATATCGTATATGTATGGATTTTTTTTCCCTTCGCAGGAGTTTTTGATCAGGCAAAAGTTTGACTCGCACTCAGACATTTTCAGTGTGTTTTGTGACTGAAGACCGTTGACTCTACCGCTAACATTCTCGGCAATAAGTGTCTAAATAATGTCCTGACGTTGTACGGCCCTCACATTTAGATTTCCGTTGACAGAAATTGATATTCCTGATATTTATAAAATTCTCTTTTTCTTTCCATGGCATTCAAATTTATAGAAAAAAAAGCCATTGAAATGCTTTTATAACCTGTTAGACTCGTGGATGGGGAGGTAATTCGAAATTGTATTAATTTGTATAAATTCTCAATTTATACAAACCACTCAGGTTTTTATGGATTACACTAAATATGATCCAGTGAATAGCAAACGTTATTAGGATATACATGTTTATTATACCTATACCCATACTTTGCATATTTCAACTAAAACTAATATATTGGAGTTTGACACCCCTGATCTAACATGACAAAATATGAAAAGCTTAAGAGGTGTGAATACTTTTGCAAGGGGCTGTGGCTCTCCACTTACTGAGTGATCAAGAAATATGTAAGCAATTTTAAAAACTTCTATGCTTTAAAAGTTTCTCTAAAAACCTGTCCGGTTTTGGAAAACAATGATTTTTATTTTGTACTTTATAATTTTCAGACAACTGATTGCAAAGACACAGAGGTAGTTGCTTGTTCTGGAGGAGGAGAGAACATTTGTTGTGCAGCGACATGCGGAGAAACCAGTTCTGATGCCATTTGTTTTTTCTTTGCAGATTTAATCACTTGCCTCAACAAAGGATCCGATTTCCCAGAGGCAGAGTTCAGGTGAGCGCTGTTTGCTTTTGGGTTTATTTTATTTAGTTTTTTGTTCAAAGACCAGACTGATACTGATGGTGTTTTTGTTTTGTTCCTTCATAGTAAATACTGTCCTGCAGGCTGCTTGACATCGACAGAGAAGATTTCTGGAACTACCCCAAATGGATACAGAGAGGTGAATACTGCCATGTCCTGGTTTGATGACCTCACAGAACCCCTGCTGTGCTTTAGGTCACAGTTGCTTAGTCTCCTAATGATGACCTCATTGTTTTATTTTCCTTGGAGCTTTTTTTTTTTGCTGGAAGATGGAGGGAAGGGTGTTGCTGACAGATGGGAAGACAGGGAGGAGCGCGGGGGCGTGCGCTTCAGGGAGCGTGGCGCCCCACAGGAACAGAGGAGGGGCAGGGTCACTGGGTAAAAGGGAGGTTAGATAATAGTTTGGCTGAAAATAATAACCCTGTAATCCAGTCCAGCTGCAGGACAGCGCCGAGCAGAGCTGCGTGTCGAGTGTTTCTGGAGAGACAAAAACCTGCCGAATGAGTCAATGTTATTAAAATGCTAGAGAAACGCGTTGCATGTGGACGCCGGGGGTGTTTTAATTTGCATGTGATTCATTCATGTTTTGCTTTCTGGAGGGCGTGTGGAATTCCAGAATGGTGATTGTCAATACGTTGAATTAGTCTTTCCACCCAGATTACTGTTTCATTCTTCTAGGTGTCTTTCACCCTCTCCAACGTCTTGCTCCTGCGTCCCGCTTCTACGCGTGTGTTTAAGTGTGCGGTTTTCTCCATTGGAGGCAGGGTGCAGTGACTTTTGTCGCAGCGGTTTGCTAAGCCTCTGTCCAGGATGTGGCGTGCGACTTTTGGGAAGTTTAAGAGTCACAGCGAAGGTGTTGATGGCTTGTGGCAGCCTTTTTACTGCTGTGTTCGTGCATAAATCCTAGCATGCTGCATGTGTACTTGTCACTCTGCGGGTCACCAGTTTTCCCACAGTCTTCTCAGCTGTGAATTCCACTGTGGGTCTTTTTTCCCGTAATAAAATTTCACTCCTGCTCGAGCAGCTGCTCATATGGAGGATCTCCTCCTCTGGAAGAGGTGGGGGTGGCAGGGTAATTTGGGTTTTTCTCAGCTGCTTTGTGATGTGGAAGCAGGTTTGGACAGGAATGCGGTCGGCCGTGACGCATTCCCATGAGTGGCTCCTGGTGTCCTCCGTTCAGAGAGAATCTGATGAATCAGGATGATGTCACTTATCTGCCCGAGTCTGAAGGTTAAAGCGAGGCGGACACCGCATTGCTGCATGAAACTGGCAGCGGATCTGTAGCGGCTAACGTAAACTTCTTATTGGTCGTTGCTTTACTCAGGAACATCAGGTTTAATTAAAGTAAACCTCAAAGGTCTTCGTTTCAAAGGTTTTCTTCAGATTGCATGGCTGATTGTGGAATAATCCTAGAATAAATCCACAGTCAGCAACTAACAATTACTTTAGTAATCAATTATTTTGACAGGTGAATATTCAGATGAAAAATTTGCAACATTCAGTTGATTTTTAACTTTGTCACAACAGCCCTTTTTTATACAATATGAGAAATACATTAAAATGCATATAAACTAATAATTCAACTCCTTTTTCAAATCAGAAAATGTAAATTTTATTACCTAAAATTATAAATTTTATGACCTAAATTGCCATAACATGCCATTCCACACTTAATCAATTGTAGCAAAGGGTGTAACTACAGCTAAAACGAAACTTCTAACATCAACATGTGAAACATAAAGGGTTTAACCCTTTATACTGTGAAGGATTACGCTGTAATTTCATTGGCTTAACCGACTTATAATGGGACTGGAAAATATGGTGATAGTTTTTGTCTTTTATAGAATTTGAACAAGGTTAAGCTAAAACTATGATATTAAAGGAGTTAAGGGGAGAATGTATTTACAGACCAAGCAGGTTCTTCTTTTTAATTGCAAATATATGTTTTTTTATGCAGTTTTATCTTACCTACTCTTCTGGTGTTCTTTAAGCAAAATTTTTTTTTTCCAGTGATCCAGTTAACAATTGATCGATTACCAAGTTAGTTGACAATTACGTCAGTAAATCGATGAATCACGATTGAGAGCTTCAGCTCTGCATCATTCATGTAATATTTTTGCTAGAACTTCACAATATCTTGAATTGCTAAAGCAATTGCATGTACTCAGTATTTGGCGTTCTGTTGTTTTAGTAGTGCCGCCCATTAACGCCCTGCATGACGGAAACATATCTGGCTAGTTGGATGGACATTTTTTACCCTTGGTGTCCATATTGGACAGTGACTGAGAAGCTAACAGTCATGGAGGGTGGTGGCAACGAGAGATTTGTTTCTTTTTCTTTTAGTACAATCATTGCTTTGGAAATATTTTACCCAAAACAGGTTTTTCCAGTCTGTCATCTGTCTGGAGCCGTTTTTTTTCCACCAGCTTGAAAAGCTGTAATTTGTTTGCTCTTCACTGTTGAATAGATACGAATCTGTGCTGTAAAGGTACCTAGCAACCGTGTCTCCTGTCTTCCTTTCCTGTGCTCGTCCCTGCAGTCGTCCCCTTTGTGTGTGGCGGCTATCCATGCAGGTGCGGTGTCCAATGCTGCGGGCGGGAAGATCACCGTGGTGAGCAGCACAGGCATTCCTCACTACGAGGCAACACTGGCTAATAACGTCACTTCCACTGTGTGAGAAATTCGGACACCGCAGCCCAGAAAACTTATCTGTACCTTTTTCATTCCTGCTCAGTTATTCATTTGTAGTTTTTTGCTTCATCTTCTTTCAGAGGAATTTTATCAAAGAATCTTTTCACCTTCAAAACAGATGGTGAGTTTTTGTTTTCTTCTTGTGAAAGCGTGGAGCTTAGAAAGCAGATAGAAATAGTGTTTTTTTCTTACACACAAAAAGAGCATGTACACACTTTTCCAAACACCAACTGAAAGCATGTTTTAAACTAAGCCTCCTCCTGTGTTATGGATGCCTCTCAGGCTGCTCCGGGACGCTGGGTTTGGAATCTGGTGGTGTTTTGGACTCTCAGCTCAGCGTTTCGTCCGTGTGGGACTGGAACTCCACCGCCGGTGAGCACGTCGTGTGGGGGAAGTCGGGAGCTCGTCTGAAGAAGCCCGGGCTTCCCTGGGCTCCTTCACCCAGCGACCGGCAGCAGTGGCTGCAGGTTGACTTCAGGAGGGAGAAGAGGATCACAGGTACATCTCTGTTCTGTTGTTCTTCCTCTTTCTATGGCTTTAATAATTATAAAAGCCATAATCTTTAGTCAGAATGATTTAGTTGATTATTCCCTTCAGTTTTGGATGCTGTGCTGTTTGAAAGATTTTGGGTGCTTTTCATTTTGGACAGTTGCTGTGATGCGCAACAAGGTGTTGTTTTTGCAAATAGGAGCAGCTGATTGGCATTTTTATAAAGCTTAAATAACACTTCAGTCCAAATAAAGAATATAGTATTAGTCTTAAAGCTGCACAGTATATATAGCAAATATATCTATTAAATAACAACAGTCTGTTTGGAAAGGACGATAATTATTGGCTAATATATCCCAAGCAGATGTTCACATAGGAGAGGAAAGGGGCAGATCACGGCTGACGTCTTCATGGCAGTATTTACAACGCTATTTATACAGCTCATCTCAATTCAATCTAATCATACACACATGCATTGATCCTATTCATCAACAATAGTTTGAAAATCTGAGGGTTTTCTAATACTTTGCAGCCCTGTTTCGTCTTCACCTGTAATCTGAGTGTTTCCTCTCTGTCCGTCACTGCAGCCATTGTCACCACGGGTTCCGACCGGAGCGAGTACCAGTACTTTGTGAAGGCATACCGGGTTCTGTTCAGCAAAGATGGCAAGGAGTGGCATTTCTACAGGGAAACTAATTCTTCGCAAGACAAGGTACAAAAAAAAAAAGGAGAAATCAATAAACCCTGCTTGTTCAGCCATTACGTCACTTGCTTTTATGTTTTTTTTTCTCCCCTCCAAATTACAGTAAATGGGTAAAGTAATTTCTTAAAGCGGCAGGAGTATTTTGTTTCCCCAGCAGCTAATATTGACTAAAAGATGTGGATGGTAGGAAATGAGAGGAGGCAGTGGTCGCAGTTAAGTGCTGTAATGGCCGAGTTGGGTATTAATAATGGAAGGATATGGATTGAGTGGCGGAGCTGCTGCCTGTGACGGTTCTCTGTGGGGAAATCACACACTCCCTCATTGTGTGGGAGATGGTAGCTATCAGCTTTTCCAGTGGGGAAATAACTTGTTCATTGTTGAGCCACCTCTGACTTTCAGCTGTCATGTTTTTTTTTTTTCCTCTTCTTAATCTATGGTAGATTTTCCAAGGTAACGTGGACTACCAGGACAAGGTGAGGAATAACTTCATTCCTCCAATCGAGGCTCGTTTTGTGAGGATCAATCCCACCTTGTGGAACCAGAGGATTGCTCTAAAGCTGGAGTTGTTTGGCTGCGTTCCTGGAGGTAAAGGAAGTTGGTTCTCCACCAGCGATCCCTTCAACGTATTAAAAAGCCGGCAAAATTATTTAGCAGGTCAGAGATTTCTGGTCTCCGTGAGACATCCTGGCTCAGTAAAGGTGCTATAGGAAGAATAATAAAAGCAAAAAGTAGGGCATGGTTCTGAATTGGAAGGAAAAGTAAGAAATGATTTTGATTTTTCAACAAATTGCAACAAATTTCTGAACATGTGAACATGTATGAATACATGCACACACACACCATGCATTTGCTGAATTCAAATCCATGACACTGTCCACTTTTCTTTTTGTGAAAAACATTTGTAAATTTCTTCCACGTTAATATTGTGTTCTACTTCATGACATAAAAATATTAATAAAATACCTTGACATTTGTTATCTTAAAGCCAGTAAGTTTAAGGAGTGTGAATACTTTTTGCAAGTCACTGCAAGTTTTGTTAAGAAGAGAGTATGGTGAAACATTTTTATATCCAAACTTTATTCTATTTTTCTATTTTTTTTTTTTTTTGGCTCCAAAGCTAAAAAGAAGAAGTTGTACTATTTGAACCACCCTGTAATGAATCACTTGTTTTAGGACTAGTTAAGGATTTTAACGATGCACAAAACTGCTGTTAGCAGGATGTATAAAACTCCAAGGTTTATTTATTTATTTTTTTTAAGTACAGCGCATTTAATTTGATACAGAAACTTATCAGAAGCTCAATTTTGCAGTGAGTAAAAAAGTTCAATTCATGGACGTATTTTGTTGGGCATCCTGTTGCTCAGGTGGCAGAGCAGCTGGTACAAAACCGTTCACTACCTCCGGTTCTGGTTCCACTCCACCTCCCGCGAAGACGAAGCACCCGCCTCATCTCAGCGAAGCAACGCACACGCCGGACATCAGAAACACGACGATGCCTCCCCACTGTGGCAAAGGTAAGGTCGCTTTGACCAGAGTGAGACCTCCCATCTGTACAGTAGTAAATCTTTGTTTTCAGCTTCGATGTTGTATTTTCACTCCCAGATGTGGTGCTGATGGCAGTTCTGGTTCCGGTGGCGGTCGTGGTTCTGACTGCTCTGATCTTGACGGTGGCTTGCGTTTGCCACTGGAGGAACAAGTACGCGTTTGTATCTCCTCACATCTCCTAAACGTGACATCTCCCCTTTGCTGACCTTTTGTTCTCCGTATAGGAAAAAGAGCGCAGAAGGAACGTACGACATTCCCTACTGGGATCGGACAGGTATGTCACCGCTCTGTCACTCCGAGCCACGTGTGTGGCTACGTCGCAGCTCCGCGACTCATTATTGGTGTGCTGCAGTCTGGTGGAAAAGCATGAAGCAGCTGCTGCCCTCCAAGATGATGGAGACCGAGGACTCTGTTCGCTACAGCACCCCTGAGGTCAGCCGGCTGGCGGGACGGAGCGCCGTTCCCAGACTGCACGCTGAACCTGCAGGTGCGCCCTGTTCACTGCAAGAAAAAAAAATCTGGTCCTTTTTTAAGCTAATAAGATGTTTTAGTCACGTGTTTCTTATGAAGTTATTAACATCAAGCTTAATGTTTCCTTAGATTATTGTACAAGAATATATCTTATCAGCCTCTGTATTTGCCCCCTGGAGGCCATCTTTTCACATTACTACCTCACTTTCTCCTTAGAAGGATTGCATAATATGATATCTTAATTTACTCAGAATTATATAGAACCACAGGTGGGTAAATATCCCACATCATGGTTGTTTTTATGCAAAATATTCAGCCGATCAGTTTCTGTCCAACATGAAGGAAGTCCTAACTCTGATGCAATAGTCCAAAAGAGACGAAGTATTTGAATCAATACGAGTTTAAATCATCATCAGTTTAAATCAGGTTTGATAAATTTTAAGTGATGATCATGAACTATATTGTTTCCCTAAAGATTAAGGTTGGAAGACTTTTTTTTAAACAAAACTGATAAAAAAAATAGTTTGCAGCAGAAAAAAAGAGCAAAACTAATGATCACAGCGTGAGTATTTATCACCTTATGTCCACATTGATTAAACAGTATTGTACTGCAGTTTGTGATTTTATAGGTGCTTCTTTTAATCTTTCTTATAACTTTTTGTTGTATTTGAAACAACCATTAAAGCAGACCAAACTGGGCTGGTATGAATGCACCCTTATTGTGTTCCAAAATAGGAGCAGCTTCAAACTTCCATCACAGACAACACACCTAAACACGCCCAAAATAACTTTGATTCCTCCATTTTGTTTAGAGTATGCCCAACCGCTGGTGAGCGGTGTGACCACACTGGGTGCACGGTCGACCTTTAAGCCAGATGAAGGGCCTGAACCGGGCTACTCGGATCCAGACCTGTACGACGCTCCCATCCCACCCGACGTTTACCACCCCTACGCAGAGCCGCTGCCGTCATCAGGAGCCGAATACGCGACTCCCATCGTAGTGGACATGGGCTGCCACCTGCCCTCCAAAGTGCTCAATTTTATGGGCTCCGGGCCCAGCCCTCTGCTCACGTGGACAGACGGCAGCCAGTCTGGGGGGTCTGTCTATGACACGCCGAAAAATGCCAATGGACAGACCATGCCCACTCAGGACCTGACCTATCAGGTCCCTCAAAAAGTTCCTCCAAAGCCAGCTGGTTGAGTGCCCAAGAGGCCAGACGAGCCCAGTTTGGGGAAGGAAAACCCAGCTGAAGATGTCTTTGAGTCTTGAATGAACACTACCTTTTAGCTTCAGATTCAGCTGGAGGTGTTTGTATTTCTTGAACTTTCCTGCAAGGCTACAAACTGCTTGCGTGGTGCCTTTAGAGTCCTATCACTGAAACTACGATGAATGTGTTGGTGACGGAAAGGAGGAAGCTGACTACTGTTTGTGAAAGACTTTGTCCCCGTTTGTGACGTGTCCACCTGTTCTCTTCTGAAGCTGTGATTTCCACCCCGATCGTCTCTCCATTCAATCACTGCATGTTTTGTTACGTCGCTTACGTTAAAATGTTTCAGAGCCGGGCCATGTTGCGTTGTCGCATCACGTCGCCTCCTTATGGTACGTATGTTTTAAAGCATGACTTGAAATTGTTAATAGTTGTTGTAATTCCATCACTGCGATCCTTTTAGGTCAAACGATTATCAGATTGTTTTATTTCACATCCTGCTGATTACCGAGCGGCCTCTCCCCCTTTTCTACCCTCACTGTTAGCGGATCAATCTGTTGCACTGTTATGGTTGAAAGACGTTTCTTTTTTTATCTTTTGAGACAACTTCTGTCATGAAGTATTTTAGCCATGACCTTTCCTGATGGAGACCAAACCTTGCCTTCTGTGGTCCAAATCCGTGCCATCACAACCAAAAAATAAAAAAAAAGTCTTAAATTAGAGAAGTATAATGTTGCAAATGGTAGTGTGTGAGATTTAGTGTTTAAGTCGGTGTTGCATCTGTCCTGAAGCGTTTAGATCGATTGTTCCCGTCTTCTGTGTTCGTCGTCTGAGTGTTTTGACCGTTTTGTGGCTGAAACGTTTAAACGTCACACCAGTAAACTGCATTCCTCTCCTGCGGCACTGATCTGAGCAAAACACTGGCTGACAGGAGGGCAGATGGTGGACAAACGTGCATCAAGCTGCTTCTTTATTTTCACAAAACAGCTGTGGGAAGGTGTGCCAGTGTCACGCGCTGATTGTGTTCAATAACCACAGAGTGATTTATGGAGATTAAAGTTCCATAGTTGCATAAAATATGTGGAATCAATCTGTTTGGGGGGGAAGGAATAAAGAGGGTTTTTTATTTTATTAAAGAAATGTTTATTTCTTTAGTACTTCGCTGAAAATTCAGTCATTGTAATATAAATAATAGTTTGGCTTTCATATTAAATTAACAATATAATTAAGCATTTAAATGAGCCGATGCTGTATTTTATGAAACTTAATGGAGAAACTGAGACACACCAATCGGCTTCTAGAGGCCACTTTAAGGGTTTAACCTGTTTGATTGCTACTTAAGAAAAAAAAAAGACACTCAAAATATATTTCCTACTTCCTGCTGCGTCGTAGCGGCAAAATCCGAGTATCAAAATGTAGTACGTTCATTTAAAAGTTCACATCAGAAAGTTTCTTTGTAGAATTTTCTAATATGAATTGGTGTTTATTTCAAAATAAACAATTAGGTTTGGAACAAATTAGAAAGCACCTGGTTCATCAGCCTTAATTTTAAAAAAAAGTTTTACCTTTCACAGTGCCAGAGTTTCTGCACAAAGAGCCAACAAGTTAAAAAATCACTTAATTTTATGTTTATACTCTGAACATAACACCGTTTCAGTAAAAAAAAAGAAAAAGAAAAATGACTAAGTTCAAAGTTCAGTAGTTTTTGGGCAAATATTTCCTTTAATGGAGAGATTGTAGTGCATCAGTTTGAAAATCTCAGCTGGCGATGTGTTCACTGAAAGAAAAAAATATATTTAGTCAGAAGCTCAACTCTAAAAACTAGGATTTTCAGTTTAATCCTTTCAACTTCATTCCAACTCAACAATTCACATCTCCCAAATTACTCCTTTAAAAAAAAAAACTGAAGTCCTTGAATTACTTAACTTTCTTTAGCAAAAAGATGCGCTAAACTCCATGTTACGACACCTTGTGCTCCAGTGAAGCATGGCCCTAATGTGACGTCTTCAAATGAAAAAACGCTACAGTTTAAAAGGCAGCATGACCACTTCCTCTTAAAACAGCTGGTTTACAACATTTGCACATTAAAGCGTTCCCAAATGGATAAACTGGTTGATAGTTCATTTAAACGTGTTAAAATTCCATGGATATTTTTCACTTTGTCTGCCCCATCTCTGGTTTGCAAGCCTTCTCAGCAGCATGAGTATCGGTTCATTCCTTCATCGGTGTCGGTCCTCAGCATCTTGGCGCCTCACTGCTTCATTCCTTCATGTTTTTCCCGTCCTTTCCGAACTTCCACCAGGCCACGGTGAGGACGACGGCCGTCAGCAGGAGCAGGCTGCTGGTCACCAGGTAAGCAATCGGCAGGAAGTGGTTCTGGCCTCCGAACCAGGTCAGCGTGGTCAGCACCACTTCCTTTCTGCCCTGGAAGTGCTGCACAGGGAAGTCTGAAGAGGCAGGAGGTCAAGGCTAATCTGTAGCAGGTAGCATGCAAATAAATATTTCACCTTCTGCTAATTATGGCACTTAGGGGGGAAAAATAACCCAAAAAAACTGTGTAAATCAAATAATTGACTGTTTCACAATGTAGAAAAATCCATTCATTAAATTGAGCCCATTAATTCAGCAGGAGGAAAAGAAATTCTGAGGAAATTAAAATCAGCACTTTTTGGTATCCTTGCAGTTGGTACTTTGTACAACCTGCTTTTGACGTCTCCAGGAACACTTTACATGCATTTCGGTGTTTTCTAACAAATGCTAACAGAGCCACACGATGTCAGTCTGGGTTTTACTGCAACTATCAAGGGCTGCTTTGGATAATACATGGTGGAAGGTCACATTTTGAAGGCTGATATTATATCTTTATCTTGCCGGATGAACTATGGAGGAAAAAAATCCAGGAAAATGCAGCTTAATCGTAACAACGTTATCATATGCAACACTTCGAAAGAATGTTTTCCTAAAATCATGCATCCCTGGATGTTGTGGAGACTTGGTGAACTAACATCAACACTTTATTGCTATTCTGGAGATTTTTTTTAATTACCACTTCACTGTGAGGGATGCTTCAGCCTTTAGTTTTTTCACAATCCCTGATGCTTTAGACTTTTTCAACTTTCAGACTCGTAGACAAGAAGTTATTTCTTGAGTATTTTTCTTGACTTATCAAGCTCATGTGCGTGTTGTCATGTCTACGCCATTGTGAAGAGTGGATAAGATTTTTTTTTAACACACTGCTTGCTGAAAGAAAGTGACAATAAAGATGATTCTGTTGTGGAATAATGTGAGACAAGAAAATGATTGAGTCGAGATTAATTTCTTCTCATTTGAACTTGAGGTGAACCGTCAAACAAGTTCCTGAAGGAGGTTTGTCATGAAACGGGCAGTGAAAGGATACTGTAGGATATGTCGATGCTGTAGTTTCCCTTCGGAAGCCCTTTTTCAAAGATGGCATCTGCTCTATTTAAAATCCCATAAAGCTTCTTGAAGTTGGGGAAAGCTGCCTCTCTCATCCAGACGATCAGATCCTCGTTAATAAAACCGTTGTTGTTCGGGTCTTGTGGGTCCAGACTGTATACAGGCTTCTGCCAGTACAGCGGCTGTCTCGTACCTGCAGAGGGAACACTACAGGTTTGCCTTCGTACGCGGCTTCTTGCGTCTTTCGTGAGAGAAACGAAAGCACGTCCCGAGGTTACGTCGTCTCTCTTTACCTTCAAACACCTCAGCAAGAGTTAGATTGTCCGACCTCGGGTTGCGGAACTTGACGTTTTTGTCTGTGTACCAGGTGAGGCCCTTCCGAAGCAAAGGGACAGGAAAGCGACGGCTGCTGGAGGAGTGATAGGTCAGGGTGAAGGAGTCTGGGAGGAGAAAAGACAGTCAGCTGGCCGATGCAGAGATAAACGACACGTTGGCTGATGAGTGTCGTGAGCAGCGTTTACCATTGAACATACTGTTGGCGATCGCTCCACATGGAGCGATGGGGACTCCGTCCTTATCTTTAGCAAACGGCTCACAATAAGTGCTGGGGTTCTTCAGAAGAAAATGAGAAATGAATGCAAGTTTTTTAAGAATAAATGAATAATTTTGCACTGGAACTGCTCTTTCCTCCCCCAATATTCTGTAAATCACAAAGCATGTTCAACTTTTATTGTACTTAAAATGTTTAGAAATGACAAAAGGTGACATTCCAAAAGCCACGTTAGGATGAGCATGTCTAGGATTTAATGTTCCCGGAGATAGTGAGCCCTCAGTGTCAGAAGTGATCTCTTTTTTCCCCTCAGTTTATTCTAATCTAGTAACGCCTTCAGCCTCACTTCAATAATTTTTAATCAATTTAAAACCTCCAAATTTTCTAAACTAAAACCGGTTTCTTCTAGGTTTCTCAGATCTGGCCTTTCTTACTCAAAACCGTTGAAACTACTTGTCATTACGTATGTAGGCTAAACAGGAGAAACTACCCATTTTTCACCATTATATTTCTGTTTATGTGACTCTTCTGATCAGGTTATTGATATAAAACCAAATGAGGATCAAACTAATCAATTTTCAAATTTTAACAAAATACAGTGTTGGCTTTTAAGGAGTTTTTAAATTGCAGCTTTTGTATGTGTAGAATCACATTTTGAACTTAAGCTGTTATTAAAAAATTGGATCCAGAGTAAATGGATCCAATGTAAATATGGGCTTTTTTTTAAGCCTGTAGAAAGACCTTCCATTAATTGACTCCAAGCTCCGCATGTGGAAGCTGTTGGTGTGAATCCGCAGCATGCAGTCATGAAATCTCTCAGTGCAAGTGTAACAGAGTTCAACAACTTCAACCATGTGAAAAGTTTAGAGGTCCAGGAAGTAAATACTGAGGATTCATGGGAAAGTCCTCTTATTGTACGGAGCTGGGAAGCTAAGACAGGTCTTTACGAAAACCACTTCTATTTTAGATCTTCAGAAATATTAGTTAAGTGTCAAGTGAAGGGAAAATGATGCATTTTTTTTACATTTCTTTCAGAAGCTAGTGCAACAAACTGCCTTAAAAAGCTACCGGGTTCGTAAGTAGAGTTTGTAATTTAATCTCCACAAATAAATGCTGCATTTTGAAGGTGACAGGAACACTTTCAGAAAACGAACAAACAAAACCACGAAGACAAAAGAACACCAGAACGTCTGACTATAAAGTTGTAGAGTATTTTACCGCAGGACTACGTTTTAAAACAATATGCTGAGTTTTGAACTCAGAGATGAATCCATCAATTGAAAATCACGCATTAGAATGACCTAGTCAAAGTCCAGACCTTAAATAACTGTGAAAATCTCTGGAAAACCTTGAAAACTGCTGTTCACACATGTTCTCCATCCAATCTGACTGAGCCGAGAGTTAAGAAAATTGAGGGAAACTTTCAGCTTTTGAATATACAATGCTGGTACCAGAATGAGAATAATAACCTCCAAAGTGGCAAAAACAAACAGATACCTTTAAGTTTTTTATCCTGCCCACCGTCTGTCCATCATCTCTGGAGTCCATGTACCTGCGGAGGTTCTGATGGAAGTTTTTGAGACCGTAGTAGAAAAAGACATCGCCCTGGGAAGAGAGCCAAAATATGAAGCAATGCGGTGCACACAGTAAGAAAAAATTATACACGTGATGCAATTTGGATTCTGGATTTGAAAGCTGAGCCTTGAAAGGGACTGATGTCACAGTATAGCCAACAAGTACACACAGGGTTGGTACCTTAAATGTTTTGTCGATTGAAAACTCCACCCGACAGTTGCAGGTCTGCGCCGCGTTGCTCACATTTTGACGCAGGTCGAAACATTTCTCACAGTCTCCCAGATCGGTGTAGTCCAGCTGGAACAACAGACATGAATTAGGACTCAAACCTTAACCTTGGCTCCTGTGTAGATACACTCCCCGTTTTATTGCTCAGAGCTCTGAGCTTCCCTTTCCCCGCGCCTCTTCCACCCACGCAGATTGGCGGATATTTCTCTGTCTACACATCAAAGTGAGAGCTGAAAAAACGAGTTATTTATGCTCACCTTGATTTCCTGCGTGCTCTGTACAAGGAGAAGCAGCCACACTCCGAGCAGCATGCATATCACAGCCAGCAGGTAGAAGAACGGCAGCACGGTGCTGGCGGTGAGCATGGGACCAGGCGGGGAGCCGCTGCTGCTTGAAAGCGGAGTTGTCCGGCCTCCGCGCCAGGGGCCCAGACTTGTCTTTGGTTTTCCCCATGAGCGGGAACGACAACAGCAACCGAGAAGACGACGCTCTGTCTTCTTTTCCTGTTGTTTTTTTTTAACGTCAGTGATGGCCGCCTATGTGCAATCAAACACACCCAGCACTCACTTCTGGGTGTAGAGTCAGTTGCAACCTGTCATTTATTAACCACAATCTCTTGCCTAACTACCTCCCTCTCTCTGTTATCTTTGTCTCATTGTTTAACTTCCTCTAAAAGTACTTTTTTCCTGAAACAAGGTCCTGTTTTAACCGACTGTAACCGTGCAAGAGTTTTGCCTCTTATTCACTGATGAGCAAAAAAGAAGAATTGCATTATTCTAAAGTTGCTATGACAAATGATTTCCTGTTAGTGACCTCATATTTAAAAGAAGGACTTCCTGTAAGCACAGACAACAGCATGGAGGTTTTATATTGAGCTAGTTTATTTTGACATGCATTTTACACAAATGGCTCCTTTATCCTTTCCACAATGTCACAGTTTTTTTAAAAAATAGTTTCTGCATTTTTAAGAAGGTTTTCATGAAACATCACTCTGAAGTCGTCTTCCATTTGCTTGATTTGAGTAAATACAGATTCTTCTATTTGTAGAAGTAAGCAATATCAAAGTTTTGTTTAGCATTTACACCAGACTCCAGGTCCAGCTTAAAAGTCTGATTTACAGTGGTTGAGAGGCAAACTCAGGCTGTAATGTTTTAGAAAACTAAATGGGGAAACATTTTTCCATACTAACCCAGACCTAGAAAACAACAAGATATTTTATACTTTCCTAGACTTCTCAAGACTAGGAAATAAAAATAGGTTAAATGAGAAGCAGACATAAACACAGTAGGAAACAAACAGTGTGATGTCCCTCAGTGATCATTTAAAATAACAAGATCACATATACGTTCAATTAAAATAGTCCAATTTTGACTCTGTCTTCTTTACAAGCAGCCAGGACTCCGTTCTCCAGCAGCTTCAAGAAGTCCAGTTTGATCTGAAAAGGACAAACATGATGCAGACCATTCAACCACCAATCTGGGCAGCACTCTGAAAAAATACTTTTCTAAAATAAAAGACATATTGTAATTATCACAGGCTTCAATTGGCCAGCATAAGATTTTTATGGAACGAGACAAAAGCTAATCTGAGACAAATCTAGACATTTACAGTAAAAATATATTTAATTCTTTTATTCCTGTCTCTGTTACATTTATTTATTATTTGTAACTACATCAAAGTGTAAAATGAAGCAATACATTTATTCTGAGTTTTTAAAGTTCTTTTTGTACAAAATATATCTCATTTTGTTGTCCTTCTCTTTGGAATATAACACTGACAGTCAAATAATCCAATATATGTTAAAAGCAGTTAATTAGACAGGCTATCCGCAGGTGTAGCATGCAGTCAGCTGCATATCAGCTTTCACGTTTCCAACTGAGTTATTTTAAAAAGACTGAGTTCTTCTTTAGTTTCCACAAAGAAACCAAAGCGTTTTCTTCCATCTGATGCCGACCCAAGCTGGTAGTGGTCTTCTTTCAGTCAGCTGTCTGGCAGTGAACAGCAACTAGTGTTGGAAAAGACCTGAAATTATGCTACTATTCTCTAAGAAACTCGTCATTTGGCCACTGTAGTCTTTTTGGTGTAATTTGACACTAATAATGGGCCCAGGGTGATAAAGGACAAAAGAAAATCTGAATTTCAACTAATAAACCGGATGCAGACCTAAAATGCTATCAAAAAACCTCTACATCTTCACAAAACTGAGTGACAAATTTTGAAATTGCAAGGTAAATGTTTCTCACACTGCTCTCCCACATTTGTCTCGGTTATTAAATGCATCCAATTTGAAAACTCCCACTTTGTTCACTGTGTTCATTTTTTTTGTTCAATAAAAATCTGATAAAAATGTCAGGGATGTATGTTTTGATAAATAAACATTAACTTGCTGGAGAATAAGGCAGAAGTAGGAGAATGTCCTGGGAAAAAAAAGTTTGGAAATACTGTGACTTCTGCTTCTTCTGCCTTCTGAAAAGAAGAGTCAGAGGCTACCAATAATCAAAATCCCATTTTTGACCCAATATTGATCTAAAATTCCATCCAAATATCAACTCTGTAAAAACCTGTTGCTTATCATTTCAATCCAGCAGGGGGCAGTAGCTCACCTCAGGAATGTCCACCATCCGCCTGAGCTTCTGGTCTCTCCAGTTCCAGTCCACAACCAGGTACCTCAAAGCCTGCAGGCTCAAACCCTCTGGAGAAAAAGAAGATGAGACTGAAACGGCTTCAGGATGTCCGAGGTGATTCGACAAACCATCATGTCCACACAAACCTTTGTCAATGAGAGCCCTGATCCTGGCTGGTGTACCCACTCCGATGTGTTTGACGCCTTTCTGCAGCAGCTTGACCTGCTCCTCAATCTACTCAAAGAAAACATAATGCCGACTGTCCCCTTCATGACTGACAACCTGCATTCGTTCTTCCAATATGTCTAAGTAAATACCTTGATGTGCTTAGCAAAAAGCTTCACTGCTTTGGCGTCGCCTTTGAAAGCAGTCAACTGCCTGCAATCAAAGCAGTCAGAGATTAGAATTCAAACTTAAAGCATTTTGATTTAACTCTGACATTTGTCACCTTATAACCACAAACCTAATGGTGCATTCACACCAGCCCTGTTTAATCGACTTCAATCAAACTCTAGTTCAGGTGCCAAAGAGTCCAGTTTGTTTAGGGAGGTGTGAATGTGTAATCGAACTCTGATGCGGATAAAAATCGCAAAGTCTGGTCTCTGCCCGAAAACCTAGGTCTCATTTCAAATAAGTGAACTCTGGCTGGGATTGAAGGAATATGTGAATGCCAAGTGGACTGGAGACTGCTCCAAAAGAAGCTTTAGTAAACTGTAGCGCAGGGAATTCTGGGTAAATACAACCAAATTAAACATGCGAGTCTTGCGCAAGTAGGGAAATGGCTCGTCTTTCACCAAAGACGAACGAGAAATCCTACCACCACTAAAATCTTTCAACGCTCCATTTTTGTCTACATTTCATGAAGAAGTTGCTTATGTCTTGTTCAGACTTTCTCAAGTTGGTTCCTTTAATCATTCTTGGTGCAGCGCCACCGCAGGAAGGAGGGTGAACACGTTTTTTTTATTAATTTGGATTGTTTGACATCAGCTGAAAATGTAACAAATATTGCAATTCTAGTACCCAATCGAACCGAGTCTACTCTGTAAAAACGCCTTAAAGTAATAGTCAAATCCCGAATTATACATGCCTTCATAGAATATATTACGTATTCAGTGTAAATGTGAACCTCAATAGCTGCACTAAAAGTAATCAAATTAACCTATAAACAGTTTTCTATTAAAGCCTCTTTTGATAAAGAACAGAAAATTATTTGGGATGAATGCTTTTGCAAGCCACTGTAACTATAATTTCTGACCGTCCAACCTCACGTTTACTTACTTGATGAGTTCTATACTTCGAAGCGCAGAGCTGCAGACAATCAGTATAACCACTGAACTCTTTTCTGAATGCTGCTTTTGGATCTTTGCCCACTTGGGACAAACTGAGAATAAGAAAACAAAAAAAGCAATCGAAGTCAAACACGAGTCTGGTTGTAAACATCTAACGACAAGCAAAAAAAAAAAAGTAAAGTAAATTTATCAAAGATCAGATCCTGGCTCACCTTGTTTCAGATAAGAGGAGAGAGTGTGTGTCAAGTCATTACTGGATAGAAAGCAGGAGTCTGTGGAAGGACACGAGGCGACCTCAGTGACTCGGTGGGTCACCAGATATCGACTGAAGATCAACGGTGAAAGGGAAATAGCGGCGACTCACTCTGCAGTTTGAGCTCTTCCAGTTCGATCACCGAGCGTTTGTCTGAGTAGTACCGAGTAATCAGGTCCTGCAGGTCAGCTGCACCGCCTGGCTTTGGCTCCGAGGTGGCCAAAACGTCTGTGATAGTTTTCTTTTTTCTCTGAAAACGAAACATATTCAACTAGTATTCCCACAAAAAGACTGTCACTACACAGCAGTTCTCCACTACAACAGTAGGTGTTGCCAGACTCACTTTTCTCTTCTTCTGGGGTTTAGTTGACTGCTGATCGTCCACTTCTTTCTCTTGAGGAATTATACACTCTTTCTGTAAAACCAATACATAAAAATATCTGTTAGACTAAATAAAGACACATGACATTAATGAAATTGATGATGTCATTTATGAAGACACAAGAACAGTATTTGTGCTTGTGGGGCTACAATTGTTGTGTCATGAAGTCACAGTCATACAGTTAACTAAAAAAAAAGTGACACATTTTATTGTCACTTATTAGAATAGTACCACAAAATATTATGATAAATCTTTAAGTCCATATAGCCCGGCCGTATTGAGACCATTTCTCTGTTCTCAATCTTTCTTTCTGATGTTTTGGTCACTTTTTACAACCCACAGAAGTTGCTTAGGTTGTGCAACTCATCCAAGATGGCACATCACTTTGAGTTGCGGCAAGAAGGTTTGGAGTGTCTCTCAGTGTCCAGAGGATGCCGTTGGTTGGGGAACGGCCAGTGGTTCCTATGTTTCCTGTGATGTATCATGTGGCTGAAGAGCTCCGGCAGGATGAAGGCCCTGATGCTATGGACTGGCCTGCCTGGTCCCCAGATTTGAATGAAATGAGAGTGCATCTGGGACATCATGTCCCGTTCCTTCCACCAACGCCACATTGCAACACAGGTGTCCAGGAGAGAACTGATGCTTTAATCCAGGTCTGGGAGACGATCGCGCAGGAGAACACACAACTACAGAGCAGAGGTCGCGTGAAAGTTTTTTGTTCTTCATTTTGACCGACAGAATAAAAAATACTATTTTTACCCGTCAATCAATAATCGTATTAACATCGGCTATTTAGCCGCATTTTTATGCGGTTTAGTTGATGTTCAACTAGTTGAACTGTAAATCCAGATTCCATCAGACATAAAGCAGATACACGCATCTAACATTTTCTCTGTGACAAAAACCATGACTGTGGCCCCAATAACTTATAATAAATAAAATTTCCCTGCTGGTAAGATACCAGCACTTCCCCTGATGGGGTCTGAACGCATAGCCTCACTAATTCCTCCTGCAGAGAAATCTGCGCAAGTTCATCAGTCAATTGGATCTGTCTGATCCAAACCGATCAATTGAACTCAAGAGATTTTTACCCTGTGCGCGGTCCGGGCGTGCACTATTAAGAGTATTTTTTTGCGTGGTTTTGCTTCCCTGAATGCCTTCCCCGTGCTTCTGAATGCCACTCTTCTGGGCCGGGAGGGTAATGTCTTCAGCTCCATTTGTCAAAACCACAGGGTGGGTCAAGTTTAATTCTTCGTAGCAGCGAAGCTGCGTCCGCATTGGTGGTGCAGCAGACTGCGCAAGTTACGGTCCAATTAATTTTTACCTTTATTTAGGATACGTTATTTTAGTGTTCCTCTAATTATTTTGAGCTACTCATTTAACTTTTCTGTATTTTGTCAAGTTGGCAGAAAAACTGCAGTGATTTTAGGGGGGATTTTACAGAGCAACACAAAAATTGTCAGCTGCCAAGCGCCAAGAAAATTCTATATCTTTTGCTAAATTTCAACAAATCTGGAAAGTGTGGTGTGCATTTGAATTAAGCCTTCATTCTGCAATACTTTCACTACATTATATCTGCAATTGTTTTAAGGTATTTCTCTTCCAGATGTGCATTTCCAGAGTGAAATTTTTGATAATTATTAGGACTGCACCAATGAATTGGCCCAGATTTCTTTCATTTTGGTCTTGCATGTGAAACGGATCTTATTTACCGCAGAGAGCTGAAAATCAGTCATTGCATTTTTTTCCCCTCTGCTGCTATGCTACCTAATTATTTTTGAGTGGAAACAATTACAAAACAAATCATCACTGAGATCCCCTCCCCTGACCCAAACTAATTTAATATCTGAGCATTTTGATGTTTTGTTCTAAAACACAGAACATTTTATGAGCACAAAATTATAAAAGTCACATGAACATTAAAGATTTCTGGTATGCACCTTCAGTGTTAACTGGAGCAGATCTGATTCAGGTTGCACTATGTAGTATTTATTTTTCATAAGAAAATGTGTCAATTAAAAACTTCATCAAAAGCAGTCATGCTGACATAGCTGCCTGCAGAGAACATGCCTGCAATTTATTTATTCGTGAACCATCCTTGTAAAAGGAAAGGAAAAAATAAAAAAAAATAAAACGCCTTGTGCTGATTATCTTAAAAAGGTCATTAAATATCCTGGTTAATATTCTGGCGGCACACAAGTAATGGTATTTTTTCCTTTTAATTTGTACATTTATTTGACAAATTTGCTCCTAAGGTGAAAAAACAGAATGGGTAGCATTGACACACAAAGGGTACAACCTGATCATTATTTTTCTTCTTCTTGGCTTTAGGGCTTTTCTCTGTCACCATTTTTCTCTTCTCTGGTTTTGTCTTTGCCTTTTCTGCTGGCTCTTTCTCCTGCTCTGACTCTTCCTCTGCCTCAACTGCATCTGTAAAAAAAAAAAAAAAAAAAAAAAAAAAAAAAAGTATAATAAAAGCTGGAAGAAGTTTTTCATTAAAATCTGCACAAGAAATAGTGTGCACTCATATCTGGGTCAGCAGAGGGAGAAAAGCTGTTGATGGAATATGGGTAAATTATGTGGTGGATGAATTAATGAATTTGTTTATTCTCTGTTCAGGGGTTAAACAAGCACAGAAAGAATGCCACATGATCCCTGAAACAATTATCTAACATCCACATAACAGATCACAGAGAGCTCTAGTTATTTATTAATGTTCCCCTGTGCTCTATAAAGTCAGAAATAATCAAATATTACCTAAGGTCTATATATAAAACTGTGCAGCAAATCTCAAACCAAGCATCTGGTTATATTTAGCCTCCCTGTTGCTACCCGTTCTCATTGCATTCTTCTAGTCTAATGCTATGAGGTCATGCTTACATCTTTTAAAATAAGTGCACAATTGGTCAACAATGTTTAAAAACAAAACCTTAAAAATCAACTTCATTTTTTTCTGGTTGTACGACAGAGACCTTTCTGGGTCTTGTTTTTCTGGTAGTTTTTCCAATCAAGGAAAGAAAAAATACCCTTTGACGTTCCTTTACTTATACCCAACCCCACCCCGACAACCTAAGTAAAAGTAAAAATTACAAGTTTCAGTATTATTATCACTATTTACATTTTTTTACAATCACTGGAACAATGTACAGATGTACTTTTCTACAGCTGCTCACCATCATCAGTATAAATTCAGCATAAAACTGCAAATTCATGCAGTCATGTATTTTTTAGCAATTCGCTGAGGGAATCGCAGATATTCCCCTGTTCCCTCATTCAGAGGGATTAAAAGGTATTCCCAGGCCAGAAAGGATTTGTAGTTTCTTCAGTCTTTCCTAAGGTCTTGTGCCTTGAGAGACTTTAAGAAGAGATGATGATCAGGTACCTCAGCTGGCTTGTTCTGATGCAGAAAGCAGTGGCTCTTTACAGAAAGTAAATACCAGCAACTTCCATCTGGGGTCTCACGGTTTCCATCATCATCCACATCGTATGACAAAAGGTCAAGGCTTGAACGTAGACAGACCAGTGACTAAGAGGAAGTGACTCTCATTCTGACCGAGTAACACTGGGCTATGAACTGATGGCTTAAGGAAACCACTAGAACCACATCATCTGCAAAAAAGCAAAGAGACCTGACAACTGCTACGTTCAGACAGCAGGCAAATGCAAACCAAATCCACTTCTTTGTTTGTCGTTGCGTAAATGAAACCTATATCCAACTTTTTTACCACAGTCTGAATTTCCCAATTTAGATATTTTCACCCCATGATACTAAATCGGATACGGATCTGATAGTTTTCAGTGTCCACAGCGTGAACGACCACGTTGAATTTTATCCAGTTTTCATGTGATGTAAGAAATGCTTCATAATTCTGCACCAGAAGACAGATATGGTAAATCAAGATGCAAACAATGGCTGAAAATTATATCATTAAATTACAAACGAAGCCTGTGTCAGCGAAGTACTTTGCATCACAATCCCACCACTCCTGTCTTCTCTACAGAAGTTGCACTTAATGCTCCACTAAAGGCCATTTCTATTAGTTGTGCTTTCTTTTTATGAGTTTCCTTTGTGTTGTTATGATCTTGTGACAACTTTGTCAGTTCCCATTGCTGAATAAACTTAAAAATCAATCCATAAATGGCTCTGTCCATTATTACTTCTGTAGACAATGCGCTAAGGTATGACTTCGACGTTCTTCTTCTGCTTAGGCAGTTAACTTTGGGGACTTAAACCTTTCATACGGACGTTGCATTGAGGTTTGAATGGCCATGCAAAAGAAATTCAATTTCAGCAGAAAATTTGAATTTCAGGATCAAGAGCTACTGGGTGAACATTGCCTAAACTTTCAAATTTTGTTAATGAGCATCATAAAGAGGATTAGTGAAAGCTCTGATGGACACCAACCTGTATTGAGGACAAGCTCAACTTGTGCCAGAAATGTGGACAAAGCTCTTACTTTGCTCATAACAGTACAAGATGGACCTTAAAGTGCTTCTGCAATTTCGTACCCCTGCATAATCCAACAATCAAAATACCTTGAGAATCGGCCATAAGTTTTCTCCAGATGAGCCAGTGATTCAACTGTAGCTGAAATATACTCATGAAAACCCTTTTCCAAGCCCGAATATCTATGGGAAGCCCCCACGTGTGCCATAACCTGTGTGGAAAAATCTTGAGGTAAGGGGCCTGGGCATGCCGGGTTGCGGTATCATAATCATACTTTAAGGAAGTGGAATACAAGGTTTCTGTGAATATATAAAGGAAAATAAAGTCCTATGTGGTTTATGCAACATTTGTTCTGATTCACACAATAGCCTTACTGTCTCTGGGTTAGTGCCTTCACTACTGGTGAGTGGGTGTTATTTGAACTACCTTAGAAGAGGATATATTTATCACCTATCTTTGAAGTCCTATATGTCACATGCTTTTGATGTCAGACTCTTTTAAGTCTAAATGCATAGGAAAGATGATGCATGCTGCTAGATCAGGATGCGTGGAATGTGGTTCAGCAAATTGTGCATATCGCTGATCTGCAGTAGCAGATCAGTGCTTCAGGTCAAGAACATCCTGAGGAAAAAGGCACTCCACAAACCAACATCAGATGCAAATTTTCCAGCTTGTTCTTTTGATCCACCGTCTCCTGATCTATTTTGCAACTGTGGCTTTTATTTCTTCCTTCCTCTCAAGTTTTTTTTTTTCCACCACTTTGGTACAATTTCAGTAACATAACTAAGACTATGATAGTCTTTAGTTATAGATATAGGAATTTGTTTTTCTTTGCATTTTTATGATAAAAATTGGTGCATCCAATAAACCTTAATGTAACTTACTGGCAAAAATTACCCAAAGTTGAATCACACTGTGACTACATAACGAGAAAGTGGTTAATCAGTATCTTTGAAGGTTTCCTGTGTATAAGCCTCAGACATTTAATCTGATGTGGTCTTAACTGAAGTATGTACTTTTAAGTTTTTCATAACTTCTGTTTTGGCAAAACTTTGTGGCTTTTAACTGTTGTGCTATGGCTTTGGGATTTCTATTGACTTTTATTTAAACCAAAAGGGGAAAACTAGTTACTGGGTGTCATAACTTTTTCCTGTGTAATACATACCAAACAAAATTTGTATTGGGGTATCTTAATTTTTCACATAATGGTTTATTGTTTCTTTATAGAGACGGTTGCCTGATACAATAATCCACTCACATGCTCCCCTTCTGTTTAAAGACCACACCCTTTATTAGTGGGCCAAACTCGCTCCTCCCACTCGCTCATTCTCACTCACTCCGACCAGATTTTGGAGAAACTATCAAAGACCAAAGAAGTGAGGATAACTGGAAGCAGAACGTGACCACTGAGGTGAAGACAGCGTTGTACCAAGATACAGTTTCCACTTCCTGCTTGATAGACACGAAAAGGGAGTAAAACAGTAGGTAAGGTTTTTTTAAAATTCCCATTTGGATTATTGATGGTCTTTTCAATAAATTCATCTTACAATAATATAAATATATATTATCAAAGAAATTAAAATAGTGAAGATGACATCCAATGATCTCGCCCGAAACATTCGCTGGAGATAGGCACCAGCACCCCTCCCAACCTCACTGGGGACAAGCGTGTATAGAAAATAAATGTATGTATGTATGAATGAATGAATGGATGGATGGACATCTAATGACATGAAATTGTCAAGCAATCAATTATCTTAAGTTAAGGTTATTTATATAAGCCGATTCTAAGTTTATGTCATCAAGTCAAGAGGATGTTTGACCTTTTTCTAGTAAATCTTGCCCCCGCCACAGGTACAGCCCAGCTGCTTGAATAGACAATATAAAACTTTGATATTCTGTGTTCACTGAGGTGCAAAACACTTTGCAGTGGGTCTGTGGGCAGAGAAGTTAGACCAATGTTTAAATGAGAATATGGAGCAGCCAAAGGGATTGGGTTGACTCTTTAAACACGTTCATTTAACCACAGACACATTGTCGCACCCCTAAACAGCTGCTGTTGAAAGTGTAAACGTGAACCAAACCAAATGAAAGCGTGAAACTTTTCAAAATTACTCACCCAATCAAACCAAACCCTAAGTCTACTAAAGTGATTGTTGAATACAAAAATATAGACATACAAATATTAAATTTACATAGAAGTATACTTTTACTGACAAAAAAGGGATTCCTTGTAGCTACTTGCCTTTCTTGTTGTGAAAACAATCATGAGCCACATGAAAAGTCACCATGAATAGAGTTAAGATGATATTTTTCCAACTACCTAATTTCAGTCTCTAACTGCAGATTTCATGTGAAAGTAAGTGTAAAATTTTGAATCTAAAAAAACCCCCCAGCTAAGTAAAATTAGCCAGCCAAAATGTGGGGTATTGGCTAAAGAAAAACTATTGGGCGACCACTAATCGAGTGTTCTCACAGGAATGACAGTAATCTATTTAAAGGTAATATGAGTCCCTTAACTTTCAGTGTTTTCTTTACCACAAAGGTTCCAAATGGTAGAGTCAGAAAAACATTTATATGACTCAAGTCTCAGTCAGTCCAAAGAGGTTACAGCTCAAAATATCCATAGATCAATAAAAGCCTGTGGCTGTAGAGAGAAATCACATACAACAAAATGGGGAAGCCAGTAATCTTTTATAGGCCATCAATAGGGCTGATTAGTTTTAATGGATGGCCAATGATGCCGAAGGGGCATAAAAAGGATTTCAGGAAGCTACTGATTGGGCCCGTTTCTGACAAATAATCTCAGATTCTGTTTTTGAAGCTGCTGAGCTCATACATAACCTGAAACAGTAATGAAACTGGAGAAGCTAATTATTCTGTTTACACTTAACAACAGGGGCAAGTAATGGTCCCTATAATGTTTCTGCAACATAAACGTGACAATAAGTGTAGGCACAATCTTTCAACAGTTCTGCTCTCAGAAAAGAGGAGTTATAATTTAGGTCTCGGTTCTGAAATCATTTGCAATTTAGCCAAAGTGTTCAAAAATCAGAATTAATGACCAAAGGTTTGTCTCAGATTTGCTAAAAAAAAACAAAAAAACCTCTTGACAATCTAAGACTTTTGAGAAAATATTCCATGGGCGTTCACTTTTAGAAAGTGAATGTCCTGTCACATTTGAAGTACAAGTTAAAGCAGTTCAGAAAAACAACATTATATCTGCACTCAATGTGGTGGTGATGGTCCAGTGATTTGCAATTTTAAGATCTAGACATAATCCATTCCATTATCAAAATTAATGAAAACATAATTTCTACTCAAGATTTTGATGTCACTACTTCACATAAAAAAAAGAAACAAAGGATTTGGAGTGGCCTAGTCAAACTCTGGACTTCCAATCCAACTGAGATGCTTTAGCATTTTCTTAATCATGGCCAATCAAAGTTTGAATACCTCCCCTGCGTGAAACAATTCTGCAAAGTATGTGCTACAATTCCTCCTCAGTGAAGAAACCAATTACCAGTCAATACAAACTCCTGTTGGTGTTTCTGCAAAGAACAGTAAAAGCAATCGATATCAGCTCATATATTCCTATCGGTGCATAGCAGGTATTGATCATATATGTTTGTACAGTTAATGCCAGTTATTTTAGTGTATGATGGTCAGAGACCATTGCTTTGATATACTGATTCCATTGCAATAAAAGTTGAAATATGCATCCGATTTATAAAATTATTCTCCAATTCCTCCCTGTTTAAGTATATAAAAAAATTCCATTGCCTTCTCTTTGCGAAAGATTGATCTGTGCAGTTTAATCCCCTGCGTTAGACTGGAACACCAGCTTCCACGTGTTAAAGCAAAGCCAATGCTGGCTGGCACAGTGTGATAGGAGCTCTAGAGGAGGTCTGATTAGCACAGCAGGTGCTAATCAGAGATACAAGGCTGTGTAAATAACCCAAAGCTTTTAAGCTTTTACAAGAATTACATGAGGAAAACCCTTGACAACACAGGGCAGCCAATGTAAAGTGGGCACGGTTTCTGATGTGATCAAAAATGTACATTTTTTAGGTTTAACCAAAACATAAACTGGAACACGAAGGACTTTATGGTATAATTTTTAAGATTGTTTATCTTATGCACACATTTCTTGTACACATTTCATTAACACTTAAAACAGGCCATCAGGGTGATCTTTTGCCATCCAACAAGTATTATTATTCTAAAGCAAATTATGGATGAAGGTGTTTTGGAGAAAATATGAAACTACAAAAAGATTTCTACTTTTCATAAGTCTCCTTATAAAGCTTAGTTATATTTGTGAATGCAACCATTTGATGTAATGCACGTGTGTTCTACCACTAAGTGTTAGAATAAACATCAAAGTTTTAATACAGTCGCACAAAAAGTGCAATTCATTTCAAGCATGCTTTTAATGGGTCCTGGTCGACAAAAAAAAACTCCTTCAGAACAACAACTTACATCATTGCAAAACCATGTGGACCATGTTTCATGACAATACTCTCAACCAAATGTTTGCAGTGTTTCTTTCCACAATTACGGCAGCAATTTGATTTAGAGACTTGAACGCAATAAAGAAAAGACCACCAACAATGCTAAGGCCACACAAAACAAGCATCCAAACAGGGCTATTACAAAAAAGGACTCTGCAAGTGTCAAACATAAACTTTCCTGATGGTATTACATTACCTCATACTAGAAACATGTTTATTTTAGTGCTCTTGTTTTAGTGTAGCTAAAGCAAAACCAGCATAACATTCCCAAAGACAGAAATTCACTAATGTTGAGTTTAATCTATTCACGGATTAAGTTTCAAATGTTTGACAGCGTTTATTTAAAACAAACTAACACAAGAAGTTGTTTCTTCTTATCGTTGTCTAAATACATGGAATCAATATGGAATTATTTTTCACTTTGTTCAAAAATAATGGAGTCATTTAATGTTCACATCACGTTTACAGAGAAGGTTATGTGACACAAATGCCTGTATTTCAATCAATTTGCAGGGTATTTTATTCTAAATTTTATCCTAATTTTCAAGGATTCCTGAAGAACTCATTGTAGCAAAATGAATAGATTACAAACCAAACTGCCTCCTGAATGATTTACAAAGTCCCCAAAAGTGAAGAACGTACCGAAAAAATGTCTCTCACCTCCTGTCTAAAGCAAAACAGAAAAACCTACAGATGCATCCAATACATTAAAATGTTAAGGTAAAGTTGTTTTAGTAAATGAAACTCATCATTGGGTTCAGGATGATCAGAGGCATTTCCAGGACTGCTGAGAGGCATATTATTGGGGAGGTACTAGACATTTCCCTTTAGGGACATGCCAGAAACAACCCAAAACAGGCTTCTCGACAGCATCCAGAAAAGATGCCTGAGTCAGCTCAGCTGATTCCTATCAATGTGAAAGAGTGGTGGCTCTACTCCCAATTGACTGAGCTCCTTGCCTCATCTGTAAGGAAACGTTCAGGCACATGAGAAAAGGAGCCAATTTTGGCTGCTTGTATCTGGGATCTTGGTCATGACAGAAACTTCATGATCGTAGGTGAGGGTAGGAACGTAGACTGACCGGTAAATTGAGGATCTTAAATTTTGTCTCTGCTCTCTCTTCACCACAACAACCCTTTGCATCGTCCACATTACTGCAGCAGCAGCACCGATCTGTCTATTGATCTTCCCTGAGATACTTGATTTCCTTCACTTAAGGGAGGATCTCCCCTCCAAGCTGGAGAGGGCAAGTTTGCCTTTACCTTTCAAGAACGTTGGTCTCTGACCATTTCTGTCATTCATATTAATTTTAGCTCGCAACCAATAAATTTAGCTGAAAATTGGACTATGACAGCAGTGTGATATGGAGGTGATCAGTCTTACGCTTAGGTTCAGTCTTAAAGAAGCGAGTGAAAGCACCTTGCTTTGATAGTCGTAGTGGCTTTCAGCTCAGTCTCATTGTTGAGTCTGATATATCTCCGATTCCTCTTTACAATACTTTATGGATTCTGTATGTGTTTTAGGTCCAGTTGGTTTGCTGTCCAATCTAAAACATTACGTGAGTAAAAGCCAAGTCCCACTGAAAAATAAAATTAGCATTTCCATAAAGCTTGTCGACAAAGGAAAGCATGAAGTGCTCAAATTTTCTGGTCGACAGCTGCATTGACTTTCGGCTTGCTAATCCCCACAGACAGCAGGAAATGACATGGCACCTCTAGCCATCGGTGACTGGAAACTTCACACAGGACCTAAAACAGTGAGGATTCTGAGGCCCCCACCATCCATCTACTTTCATCTAAGAGACGAATAACAATTCAGTCCTCCTCTTTAGTCCAGGTGAGAGACTAATGACATTGTTTGTTGTCTTGATATGTCTGAGTGTGGTGGCTCTTGAAGCTCTGACACCAGCTGTTGTCCTCACCTTCAACATCTTATCCAAGCTTTTGAATGGCCTTTACTTCCCAATCCTCTCAAGGCTGCACGTGTCTCACTCTTCCAGGCAGCTTCCTTTGAGTATATCTGACGTAGGAGCTAGTAGCACAAATCTTGCTTTTGGTTTGCAGAGTTTCTACATGACATATCCAGTCTCACCTTGATTGAAGAAACTCAGGGCTGCTCCTTGGGCTAGGTAAACACAAGTAAAGGTTACATACTTGAAGTGAACTCAAAAGTATGAACCATAATTCCGTTTCATTCTGAAAGTTTAACATGCAGCTTAAACATGCAACAGGCCACAAAATAAAATAAAACATGTAATAAAACCTTCATGAACAGCTAAGAAACAGCAGGCATTCTTAGCCAGGAGCTTAAACAAATGCAGTAAAGCTGAAGAGAAAAAAAAAGATGACCTCATCCTCTGCTAATATGAATCTGGATGCCTTCTTGGATGAACTCAGAAAGTTGGCTGCTAGACATTTGGTTTATCTGATGAAATTTGCTTCAAATACACACATGTCTCGCACACTCACACACACCCAGCAAATCTGGAATCACATATTTCATTTCTTTCAGACTAATAGTTGTCACTGCAAATGTGCAGAACGTAAATGAGCCTCACAAAAATGAATGCCAGGCACAGACAGGCTTATTCATTTCAGTAACACTCACTGTTATCTGTCTGACCACTAGTTAGTCCATAACTCATAGAGGTCACACAATAACCACTTACTGCATGGCTTTGTTCAACCTCACTGGTCACTGGGGCGCAACCTTCTTGTAGAGAAATGACGCCATCAATAGTTCCTTATTTTCCAGTTCTCCCAATTTGGCAACAGCAGCAAACATGTTCATTTCATTGAAGTGGATTCTAAAAATATTACATTTCAGTAATCTGCTACCTCTCCGTGCAGGTTTCTAAATACATTTTAAAAAATTGAAGCATGCAAGGCAACAGAGAGAAGTGTGAGGGTAGCTACTCGAGAGAAAACAAGTCTTGTTTTCTTTCTAAGTACTCTATAAAAACTTAGAAAGTAGGACAATTTACTCATTTTTCAGTTCATGTTAAATATTCTTGGAAAAAAAATAACATTCTGCAACTGCTGCCATCACAAAGTAATGTAATAATGTAATGAAATCTGTTCTCCTCACACCAAGCCAGAGATGAGGTAACCGCTGTTTTTGAAATCAGAGAAGACAGATTAAGTTTTCCTGGGGGCCTCACTGTGGACTCAGCAGAAAGGAGATGGTGCTCTGCCCTCCTGCAGAGAGACTCCCTCCTGGCTCAGCAAGACCACTTACAGGATGTTCACAATAAAGTGAATTGCTGAGGTACCCGCAGCCAGTCATATGAAACAAGGCACCATATGGAGTGAATGATCAAATCTAATGAGATGAATGTATTACAGTCTGACATAAGAGCATATAGTGTAGTTACATTACTGCACAAATTTGTTAGTTTGCTCTGCAGGTGTTTCACACAGTGAATCTCTCTTCACTATATAAAGATCTGTAAATTTTTTTGTTATTTCTTCAAAACAAATGAGAAAATATTTTAAATGCAAGTGGTTTAGAGGCAATGGAATAATGTCAGATTGGATAGAAACTGTTGAAAGTACACAGTAAGTGTTAGCATACATTATTATTACATTATCATGCCCAATTTCAGATTAGCCACTTTTTAAAGCTCTGACCTGCTGATAACTATATTAGTCAATTTTGTTTTCTCTTTAAGATTCGTAACTAACTGCAAAATATGAAAGTGAAAGTATCTTAGTAATAAATAACTTGCCTCACATATTACTTAAAATTAAAGCCACCCTAAATACTGAATCACCAAAGTCATTGCAACATATATTTTTCCAATATCACAATCTTTAAGGGTGTTTGGACTCAGTATTGAGTAACATCCGAGTCACTCATTTCCTGACATTATGCGGTCATACTGAAAATCTACAAATAGTACACTATCATCCAGCAGATTTTAAAATAAAATACAATTAAAAAAATCTTTTATACAAGACAGATTAGAAATCATTATTTTTTCCTTTCTGCACAAACATTAACCTCATCAAAAGATTTTTTTTTCAACAAGATCTCTTAAAAATAAATAAGTTGAGAAGGTAAAGCTCTGATTAATAGTGTCTGCTACATATACCTAGACAACTTTCTAAATACTATTCTTGAGAAGACACGTAAGGCACCACTATAGTGTGGAAGTCACTAGAGAAGATGATTTGCCTGATTTCACCAATCATGATCTCTGCAGAAACTGAATTCATTAAATCTTGTCCTATCAAGGTATGTTACTCTATAATCTTAGCACAAATGTTGCTGTTTGTTTTATTTTTATCTAAAGGTGAGTTTGTGCTGGTGGAGGCTAAGCCCAGTCAATATGGCAAGTAGTGGGGTTCATGAAAACTAATGGTGGAAAAGCTTGAGAAGCTTTGCAGATCACTATGAGGCCCAACTGGAGAAGAAGAGGAGCCGCACAGATTTCATCTGTGAGAGCAATGGCCTGACTACACTGCTGGAGCAGGACAGACAGATGTTTGTGCATGAAATGCTAAAAAAATTAAATATGTACCCAAGCAAAGACAATATTTATGTCATGTGCTTCCCACAGAATTAACAGACTTTAGTGAGCCACGGCTTGTAGAAAAATACATTCATTATTATCTGAATTATCTGAGGATTTTAGGAGTGGATGTAGGATTTAAACATTTGCACAATGAAACAAGCCAAAGCTAAGTTCAGTGATGTGCACGTCTATAGGATTAGATCCTTTTTATTCAGTAAAGATGGTCATGTCTGAGTGATAGAAGCTTTTAGCAGCAGCATCTTAGCAAGTCTGAGAATGTGACCTCAAGACAGAGCTTATAGTTACCCCACTCAGGCACAGTTCATTAAACCCTGGACTTGGTTACACACTGCGGTCAGTCTGGCAAAGCACTCCCTTGTAAACACACAAACATCCACTCATACAATTACATGCATAACCTAAATTGCCGCTCCCCTACGCTATTTAATAACACCACACAGTGCATACTTCGGCCTTATTCCAAACTGGAAAATGGATTGAGGGTTTTTTGGTGAGCAGAAACGATCTGCTATCTAAATACAGAGCATATTTAGAGGTAGCCGAAGTATACGTGCAGGTCCAACAAGATTCTGATTACTGGACCTCTTCAGCTAATTAAAAAATGGGCCAACGAAGGGGACGTTTGGTTGAAGGTTCTGGTTTGCTTCGGCCCATCTACTACCCGAGCCTCCTCTGTAATCTACGCATGGAGAGGCTGGACCCACGCTGGGCTTGAAGCCTTGGACGGAGACTTGTTGTCTGCAATCGTGTGCCAAACTGAAAAAATCTTTTCTGATCCACCGCAGCCACACATGCAATTAAGGGCTTGAAATAGCCATGCTTGTAGAGTGATTAAGTTCACCAGAATTTGGTCTTTTTAAATAGAACGTGGAAACCTAACATGCACAACTAAATGCTACAAGTGCTTCAGTTTGGCCCAATAAAGGGTAATGTATAAGACAACGAGTTTGTCTTTCCACAGTTTTTGTGAGATTTTATGTGACAGAAGGAAAACAAAAAGTTTTCAAAGTAGTTTTGCAAATACTAGTTTGAAAGGTATGTCAACACATTCAAGACAATATTTTACCCTTCTGCGGTATGTCTCTACCTGCTTTGCATATTCAAGATTTTACCTTTTCATTGCAGCAACCTTTTCAGTAACTATGGTCGTTTTCTCTCCTTTACGTTTCTACTGCAGGAACCAGGACCGAATCAGACAAAAGGAGAGTAGTAATCTTCCCCCGAAAATAGGTCCTGTTAAGGAGAGAAAACTTGTTGGATCAACCCTGAACTAAATATGGATCTTTGTAGTGGGAGGATACCAAATATTTATCACTGGCTGAAAATCCCCAGCATGTTATTTCAGTCATCTCCTCCTCAGCGTTTCTCCTCTGAAATTCTGCATTTGTATTTTGCAAAGTCCACATTTTAACCAAGCTCCCTATTCTGAAAATGAAAGTGTATCCAAGCCAAAGAAAGAAGTCTCACTCCTTTAAATCACTTTCAAGCATCTTACTCGTATCCTAAAATGACTACTTCTTCTGTTTTATTTCTCTACACCAGCAGCCTAGCCCAGTGCCATGTGCAGAACAGATGACCCGTTTCAGCTGCAAAATATACGCTCCATTCCCTTCACACACTGCAGACACTTTATTCAACAGTATCCCTTTTGCGTGTCAGAGGACGATTACATCCACGCATCACAATGCCAGTGCAGCGTTGTGGTTGCTCCAGCCTCATCTATCAGTCTTCTCTAAGCCAGTGTGTTGCTGAGCAATAACCACAAACACATATGCTCGACATGCAAAACACATCTCTGCCCTGATTCGTTCATAAGAGCTCTGAATCACCTCCTCCTCTGAGGCATTATCCAGCTCCCACAAAGCTCTTTTAAATCAAGTTTTTACCTCCCTCTTGATGTGGCTTGCTAATCAATGCATCCCCTTTGCTTGCTACAGACATACGACATTAAATGCATACATTCATAAAACATAAAAACAACCAAAACCCTTTGGTTCTTTAAGCAGCCAGGACTTAGGATAGAATCAAATTTACATTAACTTCCACAAAGCAAGTATGAAAAAAAGCAATTATTTCCAGTTAACTTAGTATTGGGTAATAAAATCAAAATAAACCAGAAAACCATTAACATGTGAATAGCTAGAAACTGGGGTCTTTGAAAAAAGGAAAACTTAGATGTGATCCAATGAAGTTGCAACAATTATTTGCAGCTCCCACAAAGCTAAAAAGCATCTTGGTTAAGTTTGGGTCCAGAGGACGACAGCCAGATGCTTAAACACAACAAAAGCATAACAGATGACTAAGAATATTCTTGTTTGGATAAACAGAGGAGATTAAACATTTACTGGTTCTCTCTCATTCTAAGGCAAACTTCGCTGTGCCTTCAGAGAGACAGCTGCTCTATGTATCACATAGACTAAAACTCACGTGCCAGGAATCATTCAACATTTTCTATAAGAGATTGGCAGAGGCTCAAATTGCAGCAGATCAAAACATTTTCTCAGGGTTTTCTAGCAAAAGACGCCTTAAATCTCAATGGGATTTTTCTGATAAAATAAACATTAAGTAAATAGAAACGAAATCATCATTCACTAGCAATACTAAACATAAGGCCGGTTCACTTATGGTATAAATCTTAAAAAGGTATTTTTGCCGTCTTCCACAAGGTGTTTTCTAGCAACCATGCATGGGTTCATAACCACAAAGAGGAAACTTTGTATTTGATTTCATAGTCAAAGATCTCGAGGTAGATTCAATAATCCCAACTTCTTAAGGAAATGTGTTCATGCAAAACTGAAGAGCACCATCCACACAGTGCATAGATACTTTTTATTGCAATATTATAGTATTAAATATCAATTACAGAAAGAACAGCTTGGAATGAAAAGTTGTAGAAGAACCATGCATTCAGGCTCTTTATGCCAGTAATATATTTGATGATGCTCCTTTAAGGCAGAAGAAAATGTTCCAGGAAGCTTTAAGAAGCTCAGGTAAAGGTTTTGAAAAAAAGTGTCAAGTCGTTTTGTTGTCGTTAAATACCTGGATACAAATAGTGAATAAAAAAATATTTGATTAGATCCTTCTTATTCTTTCTTACAACCAAATTGGGGAAAGGACAGTTTGACCTGAAAGCCTTTGATATGCACCATAATTAATTAACAGAAGCAAAAAAGACTATGGAGCTGAGCCGCTTCTTTTTGTTGCAGCCGTAGTACGTCATTTTTATGAAGCAACACAATAGTCACTGAACAACTGGCGAGACTGTGGGATCTCCAGAACAATAGAGGTTCTGATTTTAAAACATCAAGCATTAACCAGATTGCAATTTTAAACCATTAACCAGATAAAAGCAGGATCTTCAGTAGTACACAGCAGTCCTCCACTCAGAAATGGAATATTACAAATCGCTAATATTTGAGAGTATTTTTTTATTATCACTATTAAGACAGGTTTATACTTCTTTGTGATAAGGACAAGTGGTGCAAATGTTACATGAAAGTGCTCTATAAAGATCATGAGAAAGTGCAAAGAATGAGGTTTTCTCTTTCACTTTTCTTTACAAGAGATATCAATATTTCACCAAGTTCCTCAAGAACTTTTCTTTGTAGAGAAATTTCAAACATCAAGTAAATGTTTTAATTTACCCATTAGTCGGACAAAGGAGTGATCTTGTTTTATGTTCATTGGGTTAGTGTAGGAATAATTCTGTCTGAGCATGCAAACATGCAGTTGGATGTATCTGAAAGGGAGGAGGTCTATAAAAGCAGAGGAAGAGCAAATATATGCAGTCAAACCAGCTTACAAGCTGCCACAGTTGCCTTGAATTAATTAAAGGATTGAGGGGGAAACCAGCCATTCTAGGAATACTAATCGCACATCGGTCTGCTACATAACTAGTTAATTAGACACCAAGACAGAAGCTTCACAAATGAAAATCTTAAAAAACGCAAACGGTGAATAGCAACTAGGCAAGGGCTGGCTACCAGTAAATCAAGTTCTAATTACTGACAAAATTTTCCATTTTATCAGTAAAGTCCTTTAGAAAAGAAAGCATTTTCAGAATATTCTCTGGCTATATCAAGTGTAACAGAGTAAAATTGACAGCCAAAAAACAAGATGATAATGTAGAAAATTTTACTGCTTTTTCTCCACTCCTAATAAAAAATAACTTATTGCAGTCAAATCAGTACCATTTATATATTTATAATGCTATATTGTTACCAAAATTTAAGTTAATTTAATGATAGCTTTCAACTGATTAATGTGTAAAACACAATCTTTTTTTGTTCTGCCCTTTGTACATTGACAAGCAGCTAGTTGCAGGCAACCATCTGACACACTTGCTGTTTGTAGTTTACAAACAGCACTACATTAATCAACTCGATAAAGCTAATAAAAACCAGAATCTTTTTTTTGGCATCTCATTACAAGAATCTATAAAAAAAATACATAAGACTTGAAATTATTTTGAAAAAATTACTTTTTGAAACTTTGATACCAGTATTAAGCAGTTGCTTAGAAGAGTCATACTTTGTAAAGACAAATGAAAAGGGGATAAACCTCTGAAGAAAGCTTAAATTAATGTGTGTTATGTAAATCGACAATTGCAATATAACCGTGAGACAAACACTGGCCTCTAAGTGTTCGATAAACAAAAACAAAATATGGTTCCCAGAGACAGCTCACACAACTATGTGCCTTCAGAAGGAAATTGATCAGCCTTATGATGAAGTGTTTCTCCAACTAAATGTTCTGGACTCTCCTCAAACAAGCAGGATTATTACAAGTCAATTATAATTTTTTGAATTCTTGTTGGGACATAGAAGACTTTGAGGTTGTGGGAGTAACGAGAGCAAAATCACTCCTCTTTGCTCCACAGAAAACCCAAATTTGTCTTATACCACAAAGAAAATGTTTCATCCAACACACTGCAACAGCAAAAGAAAGGGAAAAAATATCAGAAGTTGGGATTAACAAACGAAGAAAATTCAAGACTTATAAGCAATGGCAAAAATGGGATAAAGACAAACACTGAGCTGAAGAACAGTTTGAAAAAGAGAAGACAGAGAACAAACATATGGATGTAATTGAGAGTCGATGAAGTGCTGATGTCATCTTCCAGTCAGGTTATCAGGCCCTAGGCAAAGCTGCTGAACACAGAAAACATGCCTTGCTTCTCCAAACATATGATAGTTCGGCACAAATACACAACATGATACAATCCACATGCTTCTACATGAGCGACAGTAGAGGTTGATTCTTAACACAGCATTCTTTAGGTGTTTTCCAGCTCAAATCTGTAAACAGAAGGCGTTATCCTCTCAAATGTTAACTGCGCTTAAAGATTTTTGTTGCATGTGTATACACACAAGCCCATTCTGTCCTTCCCATTAGCCTCTTTGGCATGACTGTACAATGACCTCATCTGCATCGGGCTGAAGTCCAGAGAAAACACACATGCTCTCTCACACACACACAGAGCTCTAGAGCTTGTGCAGTCCCATATAAGGACATGCTGATGATGTAATGGGCGCCACAGACTTATGCGAGTGAGAGTCAGTTTGCAGAGAACTTCTCATAATGTTTGGTTTTCCAGATGGAATGTCCACATCACCGGGAAAACAGCCTTTTCCAGGGATTTTAAAGATGGAAAAAGAACAACTTCTTTGTGCAGGTAAGAAACTAGATACATTAATGCAACAAAAAACATGCAAACTTTCCTTGGACTCAGTTGTTCCTTAAAAAACTGCTATATTTGTAAAATAGTTTAAGAATCTATATCGGCAAAGATTTGATAAGAACTCTTTTACAAAGCCAAGTTAATCAAAGCGTCTAACAGAATATGAATTTTCCTGTTGAATTTATGCCGTCACTGAACTAGATCTTCACACTTTAGGGGATCTAAATGTTCTGCTTGAGCATTTTTGCAGCCAACTAACATGCCAAATTAAACCTCAGAGAAACTTTAGTGAAGGTTCAGGTATGCAGCTAGCTAAAAAAACATTTGTGCCGTCCTTTCTGACTAGCTCTGCATTTCATTTAGCAGACACATTTCAACCTTGAGCTAAAAAGTCTGATATTTTCAGAACACATGGCTGACTGAGATTTTTCCAACATATAACCACAGCAGGGTCTTGTATTGTTTTTTGTTTTGTTTTGTTGCTTTTTAAATTTTTTTTTACAAAAACAAAATAAACATAGAACTAAATACCAGCACTTTGTGAAGCTTTAGAATGCAACACTGGCAGCAAATGGTCAAACACAATGAGTTTTAAAAAAGCAAAAAGCAAAGAAAATTGTTCTGTGTGTATTTATTTTTTCAAACTTTGTGGTTCTATTCCAAGTTCAATTCTGGTTTGCATCCAGGGAAATGTTGAGGACTGACATCTATTGATGAGAAGTAGCCAGTTTGTAATTACTTCAAGAACAACGGGGAATTCCTGCCTCTCCAAGCTGCAAGTTTGGTAACATTGGAGGTGCACAGAGGGAGGGCAACTGGCTGCACTGCTGCGGGTACTTGAGAAGAGAACTTCTTAATTAACTAGCACTCCCTACTAAGGGACCATCTGCCAGGCAAGTCAGAAGATCCTACAGATTACATGCTCACTAGAGAGAAATACCCCAAAATAAAGAAACATGCTGAGGTAACTGCATGTTGCATGTACTATACAAAAAACATCATGGATGATGATGTTCAGCATTTGTACTTTTTTTTTAATACAACAGCAAATTGTCACAGAAAGGTGGAATATATCTGGCCAAAAATGTAATTATGAACAAACTAGTAAAGGGTAAGAGTTATGAAAACATGAACAAATTAGCCTTACATAGGTATTAGATTTTCTCCGATATGATAGTGAATATGCCACAGACGGCATATACACAAAGCATTGTAAAACAAATGGATAATATTATCTAGCTGCTGCCAAAACAATTACAATATTAACATTTATTTGATATTTTTGAATTTTATTAATTAATTTTATTAAAATATATTTAAGCAAAATGAAAAACAGTTTTAAGGGCTTATTGCACAGAATGGAGCTTCTGTCATAAATATAAATAGTTAATACTAGCTGGTAGTTGGGCTATCTGTGATAGTAGCTGGTCACCTGTAACTGTAAAACAGTGTTAGTTCAGTAATAATAATGGATAGTTTTCATTTAGTTTCCACATTGTGCTTTTTGATGTTTTCCACATTTGGACATATGTCCAAACAGATAAATGTGTCTTTCTTGTAGCTTATACAATGGAAAAAAGTAGTGGTCTGTTGTCAGGCAGCTGACCAGCAATGCCCAGCAACACGTAGGAGAGCGAAAGTGCTGCAATGCTGTTTTAAAACTGTAGTTGGAAAGATCAACATGTTTGTTTTATCCATCACACGATTTCCAATGATAAACTGTATTAGCTAGCACCTGCTCTTTGTGGTACACCAGAGCAAGCTATGGCCCTTAAGAAACTGGTGCCCAGACATGAAACCTGCTTTTGTCAGGGTCTTTCAATCAAAACCATGTGAGCGCCATGTTTAAAAATTCAGATTCTGGTTTCCTTTTTAATCTAATGACAAAAAAGGAAGAAAAACGTAAAAACACCGCTTCAGCAGTAATTGTGTGAAATTTGCATTGGAATAACAAAAGCTGTCTCTAAACTCTCTCTGTGCTCATAACTGATTATTTCATAATCTCTTAATATAACAAAGTAGCGTTTATAAATCTTGCTCTAAAAACTGTTTCACTTCCATTTTCCAGTTGCTGCAATAAATGAGTATAGTTCAGCTGCTGTCATGCACAACAACCTTTCACAACACTACAAAAACAAGATATTTATACTGTGTTTTATATTCAACTCTATGTATTGGATTAAATTTAATACATAAATGCCACATTTTAACTCAATAGGTCATTTTTTGAAAAGAAAGTAATTGGATCATGCTTTGCATTTTTGTTAAAAAGTATTTGTGGTAAGACCATGATACAGTGGGATTTTTTACAGGAAGACCATTTCATATTGCCATACAGCTTACCTTGATACTGAGAAAAGCCTGCCTGAAATATTTATTTTTACCTCTACAGACTCAAGCTCCCACTGAAATGAGAAAAGACACTGCAAAATCAAGAGAAAAATTAACAAGAAAAGCAACTATAAAAGAGGAATTAACCAAGCCGAAGGATCTTACCACAATTAATTGACGTGGAAGAACAAAAGTGTACAATCAAGGATTTGACTATCCCCATCATTCATTATGAGAAGGGGTCCCATCCACTGATCAACCTAGTGTAAAGGAACAACTCACATTTCTGCAACTGCAGAACTGCTCAACCAAGTTTCCATGACGGCCCCGAGCCTGTTAACAGAGGTGGAGGTGCTGAGGAAGAGGGTGGTGGAAATGGAAGGGAAGGACGAGGAGCTGATACGGATGGCAGACCAGTGTCGAGACCTTGACCGCAGACTAACAAACGAGACCAGGCAATGCCGTAGCTTAAAGTTTGAGGTGGATAAGCTCAACGGCAGAATCTGTGAAATGGAGAGGATGGAGGAAGCTTTGGGCAAAAGCAAACAGGACTGTAGTATTCTGAAGAGCAACTTGGAGAAAGAAAGAGAGTACAGCAAGATGATGTCTGGGGAGCTTGATGCACTGAGAATTAGGGTGAGAGAGCTGGAGGCTGTTGAGGGTAGGCTAGAAACAAGTGAAATGATTGTTAGACAAGACCTGGGCAAGCTCCGAGCGCTGACTGCGGCTCTGGTGGAGGACAGAAAGAGTATGGCAGAGAAGCTCCAACAGGCAGAGGAAAAAGTGAGTAAGAAAGAGAGCAAGAAAAATGAGCAAGGTAATTTGACAACGATAACAGAGAGGCTGAGAGAGGACAGGCAGCTGGCACTAAGATCTAAGGCAGATTTAGAAGAGAAGATTAAGGACATTATAAAGGAAAAGGATGAGCTCAGAGACAGACTAAAAACAGAGGAGGAGAGGAACAGGGAGCTGCAGAGTAAAATAGCCACAATGAAAAAGAAGTTAAACCTCTTTGAGAACAGGAAGGAAAAAGCAGAGAAGTACACAAGCAACACCGCCCATTTGTGCCAAACAGAGGACAACAAAGTTAAAGAGTTGACTAAAGAGCTTGATGAGCTGCAGAAGAGACTCCAGAACAAGGAGGTATTAGAGACAGAACTGCTGAGAGTGGAAGAAGACTTAGAGGCCCTAGAAAGGAGGTTGAATGATGAAAGGAGAAGGTCACAAGTTTTAACAGAAGAGCTAGAGGAGGCAAAGAAGGAGCTTTCCAGCTACAAGCATGGTGAAAAAGAAGAGGTCAACAAGGAGCATCTTCTTCTTTGCCATCTTCAAAAAGAGCAAGTCAAATCCAGACTCCTAACCAGAGAAATAGACACCCTGAAGGAGAAACTCCAGCAGCTGATGGGGACGGAGGAGTCAATCTGCAAGGTTCAGATGGATCAGTCAACACTGCAGAAAAAACTGAGCCAGCAGGAAGCCAAGAACAAACAGCTGGCCCAGCAGATGGAGAAATTGACGAGAGAGCTGAACGGTTATAGACAAATGAAGAACTGGACGCCTGGAAAGAATAACCACTTCTCAGATCTTCATCAGACCACCAAAGAAGCGCAAACTGATTCAGAAGAAAGCCCTATTTCAACTCACAACATGCACATCGAGAGATTAAGCGAGGTAGACACCGACAAGCATCTAAACCCAAATGCTGAAGTAACAAATAGAGAAAGCACTCTTGTCAGCAGCATCAACAACTTCAACACTGCAAATAACAGCATGAACAGCCAGGCAGAAATGGATATGCAGCAAACAGTTAATGGAGAGGTGATGATGCTGACGCACACACAAGGACAGCCCTTACAAATTAAAGTCACACCACATCACATGATCAGCACTGCCACACTTGAGATTACCAGCCCTTCTGGAGACACCAGCACTGCCACTATCCCAACGAGTGGGGCCTCTCCAAAGCAGAGAATCACCATCATTCAGAGCTCGAGTTCACCTGTGGCTAATCCTAAGAGTCCATCTTCAAGTCCTGACCGAACCCTTTCCCCAGTCAATGGAACACCCATCTCTCGAGTGCTCAGTCCAAAATCATCCCGCTCTGCAACACCTGACAACAACTCACCCATTCAGATTGTCACGGTCAGGACATGTTCTCCTGAGCCAACAGAAGCTGCAAATCCAGCTGTCTTCTGCAAAACTCCTGAGAGGTCCAACAGCTGGCAGCGTCAAATGTCCAACAGCAGTGATACAAGTCCCAGTATCATTACAACCGAGGATAGCAAGATCCATATCCATCTGGGGAGCCCATACATCCACCCTCTCAATGGAATGGGCCAAAGCATCCCGCCACCTGTTGGGCCATACTACCTTCGTCATGAGCAAAGGACTCAAGTAATTGCCAATGGATGTCACGTGAAAGGTGTTGGCAAGATCACAAGCAGCATCACCATCTCCCCTGCTAATGCTCATGCCTCACACTCAAACATCACCGTTAGTGGTCTTTATGATTAGGAGCAAAGATTTAGTTTAATACCTAAATGACTATTTGCTTATTCTCATATAACCATCAGATTCTCCCAGCAGTGCCTTTGTTAAACTCACTTATTGCTTCTTATAACCTTTAAAATTATCTTAATTGCTACTTGTACAACTGTCACTAACTAAATATGTAATGCATTCATTGTAATTCTCTGCTTCATTAACTGTTATTTTCTGGCAAATTAAATGTTTTTTTCCCCCATTGCATTCACTTTGTGAGTACTTTTAGAGATAGTGGGATGCCCTTTAGTTTAATACAGAACAGTTACTGGGATAAAGGGTACCAGAAATTTGAAAGGTTTCAGTTTTTGAAACAATAATTTTTCATTGTAATGTACCAAATGTTTAAACAAAAAAACATTTAATTAAACATAAAGGAGCCCCACAGTGACCACAATTTTCTCCAGTTTTTTAAAGAACAGAGTAAGCATCTGCTTCACTTGTTGCTAATTAATACTGATCAACTGGTTGAAAGAAGCAAAAAAATATTTCTTTCTACACTTTTCTATTAAATAGTACAAAAGGCTGCCATATTGTGAGAATTTTATGTCTAATAAAGACAAAAACAAATTGAGAAAACCATGTAAGAATTTATTTATTGCTGAGACTTTTCTACCAAGATATTTTTTCAGAAATAATGTCCAAAGAACGTTTTCATTTTTGTATAAAAATACAACATATCTATGCGAATTTCCAATCCTGGTAGCAACTTAAGATTTAAATTCCAAAACTGTGATGTTAAAAAGAGAGATAATGTCAAAACATTTCAATAACATTTAATTTAATACAGAGTAGAAAATAATTTCTTTGACCAAAATATTAATACACAATGCTGAAATGGGCCAGAAATAGAGGATCTGATCTTAGCTTGAAATAATTATATATAAAAAAAAAAAAAGAAACGAGTTCAAACAAGATCTGTCCGTCTGGTATCTGTATTAATGTCATTTGATTCTTTCTACAACATTAAATCACAAATAAAGCAACACATAGAAACCTTTTCAAACAAGTGGAAAATAACTGTATAGTTACATACAAGGGGGTCAGTAGATGGGCGCTCAAAGTCCTGATTCATCAAAGGTATACTAAACAGATTTAATTTATTTGATCTATTTGCAAGGTAATGACTTTTGAAGAGGAATCTAGCAGCATTTCTGGAGATTATGGTAACAGATTTAGAAGAAGTTAACTATCCTGGTGTGTTGTGAGGGTAAATGAGGTATCTGACTGTTCAGGATATTGCCTGAAACGCTTCTGAAAATCTGTTATTTACCCACATGAAACAACATCAGACACATAGGATATTGCAAATCTTTGCTTCATTCATGAAACTTTAAGGTCGATTTTATGCCCTTATGAACAGGCTTCGGATCTCATTTTCTGCCTTGTCGGTTTGCTGTCAGACTTACAGCATTTTGTTTCAAAGAGCACTGTCGTATAAATACGGTTAAGAAAGGATGACAGTGAAGCTAAAGGGTCACAGAAAGCATACATCTTTGACATCTTCCCTCATCCATTTGATATCAAGGGCAGTGATGTATGTTTATACCAGGTCCAGTGGGAAAGACAGCTATTCCTTTGCTGAAGTGAAGCTATATTAAGCCCTTACATGAAAGTACGCTTTCAAAATGAAAAGCTGAACAAAGGCATGGCCATAATATTGTTAATGTCAGAAGCTACTATGCCTGGATATTTTTGTTTTTAAGGGCTGTGACAAATAAAAGAGAAAATGTGCTACAAATTATGTAATAGAGGTGGGTGGGTAAGCAAGTAATCCAACAAAAACTTTTAGAGTCGAGTATTTCTTTATCTGTTTTGCAATCACAACATCCTGATGTTCAAATCAAAGTGCAAATTAAATTATAAGAGGGAGGAAGTTCTAAGTTTTAATTAATTTACTGACATGAAAGACATGGGATTGACAGTATTTGACCTATCAATCACTGATCAGAACTGATTAAGTTCTGACAACTGGTCTGTGCATCTTTAAAAGGGAAGAAACAGCAACAGTGACTACAACATGCAGGTAGCCGGAACCCTGCCAATATTAGGAAATGTTACCATAAAGAAAAAAGAAAAACTCAACAAAAATCTGACAGTAATATTGTTTACGTAGAAAGCTACAGACATATTTACTGGCATAAATCATGGATTTAAGTGAAAATAAAAGCACTGAAATATTTCATCAAACGTCCATCATAAAAAAAATGGAAGCATGGCAGATATTTTGCTCTTCTCACTGGCTGTTTATGAGAACATACTGTTGTGTTAATATTGTTAAGATCTGACCATCTTAAAGACATGAGATTTATGATCATACCTCCTTGACTGGAGTAACTTTTTCCTGTCTGTTCTGCTATTTTTCAGCAAGTGTCTTGTTTTGGCGAGGATCGTGTGTGGCATAATGTATCGTATTAAACCACTCTGAATAAAAAAAAAACAAAACAAAACTCTTCTTTCATTCATTTCTCTTCTGGACTCATGTTTCTATATCCTCCTCCCATCACAGCGTCACCCAGCTGGACACAAGCGACATGGCTGCCATCTATTGGTATGCAGCGAGCTTCAGAGCAATGCAAGAAGTGGCCTGCAGGGAACTTCCTTTATTGATAAATGAAGTTTAACATATGAAGAGCAGAACCAGAGCACTAATAATCTGTGTGGGGGGAAAAAAACCCCAGTCGTTCATGAAAGCGGAGGAGATGAGAACCGACACTGGAGAAACTTTTGTAGTTTGTGTTAGCATCATCTCTGAAGACTTACACGTGTTTCGCACAACCTCTACTTCCAACCACTTGAACTACCAGCTTTCCTGAATAGTTTATTGTTGTAATTAGCAACATAAAACACTGTCCTCACTGTTTTCCACGTCTCGTCTAGTTACTTTATGTGCTGTTGCTAAAGCTACACTTAGCACTGATAGCTAAGGCTAGCCACTGTAACAGATTTCACGTGGCAGCATGAGCCAGCCGGGATATGCCACCAGTACTTAGACACATCATCCCGTACGAACGAAGAGAAAAGTTTATGTTATTACCGTCATGCTTCCACCAGTCGTCACCTAAATCGTCTCCCATATTCTCGTGCTCGTGATCCTGCCAATCCGAATAGACCGCTAAGAACGCATGTCAGTGAGATGTTCACGGCAGCTCGGTCAAAGCTGATGACGTGGAGTTTGAAGAAGAAAATCACATAGTAAAAACGACGTTTAGTCAATTATGTTATAGATTTAATGATATCGATTATAAAACCATCGAAAATGTAAAACAAATCACATTTGACGTTCGATAAAATAACTCTTTATGACACGAGCTTGAGAACAGTAAACGTTACATGCGTAAAATACTTCCTACGCAATAGAACAGTAATTTATGGTCGACTCAGAAGTCTAACAAAAAATAAATAAAAATAAATAATAAATAAATTAAATAAATAAATAAATAAATAAATTCTGAATCTTTTTATTTTTTGTCAAATTTCAAATACAAACCTCACTTGGGATTTTATGTAAAAACAAAATAGAGCATAATTGAGAAACAGACGTAGAATGGCACTTTAAAACAAAAATAAAATTAAATGAATGGTCACACTGTACACAAATTTCATTCAAAACGCTCATTCATAGACTGAACGTGACAGCAATTAGAATGAGAATAAAATTACATAAGGTTTCAGCTGAAAGCTCCTTTTCTTCTAACACAGACGTATGGGAGAAGAAAGAAGTATTTGTTTGTAAGACTGCCCTCCATTCTGCAGCTGTATAGAAAAGAGGAGGGACAGATCTCTCGGGTGTAATTGCATGTTTTTTTGTTTTTCTGTCGGAATAACGCATTTCTGAAAGAGGGCATGAGATGTTTGATTAAAGCTTTATTGTAAAAAAGGAAAAAAAGGCAACAGACTGATTACTGTGGAAATTAAAAAGAGCTCAAAATGCTTCTTCTGCTGTTGCCACCAAAATAGGAGGGGACAAAACAAAGGACGAGAGAAAGGAAGGATGCATTTTACACAATGTGCTATGGTCTGCAAACTTTCAGGAAGGACAATGGACTCTAAATGGCAGCTTTGTTTGCAATTAAGAATCATTCCTGTAAAACTCTGGGCTCTGCCTCATTTGTCATTTTCTCTTCCCATTGTTTGGCCATGTATTCTGAGGACAAAAAAGTGCTGCAATAAGCACAAGATTTTAACAGTCTTCAGATTTTAACAGTCTTCAGAACAACTTCAAATATAAAACTTGATTTTTATTTTTACCAACTGTGTACAAAAAAATAAAGTCCATATTAAAATAGCTAATGTGCCTAATATTCATAGTTATTTGGCAAATCCTGTCTTCGGTAATCTAGAACAATGCCTAACCACTTCTGGCCTCCTTCTGCTTTTGAATCCAACAACTCATGGTAATTTTTGGATCTATGAGTTAATAACTGCTGCTGTTGTGCTCCTATATAAAAAAATTTCTTCATTCCTTCATGAAAGATAAAGGAAATAAGTGTTTACCGTTCAAATAGATTTTGACATAAGATCAGATGAATTCGAGGCCCAAGTGCAGCAAATGTGGAAAAAGTCCCACACGAAATGGTGCTGACGATGTGAATATTAATATAATTGAAAAGCTGGACTTCAAGACACAACACTGGTCAAAGAAATACAAAAAAAGTGACTCCACCTTATTTTCTGTCACAGTTTGTCAGAACATTGTTATTTATCTTGAATAGTCCAACACTACAGGAATATTTTCACACATTTGTCTCAATTTGCATAATACTCTGTGTGCTACTGGTTTAAACTGATATAAGCTGCTATTTGTGCATATTAACAACTAATTGCTGCCACTTTGTCTTTGTTTAATGATGAAGTTAGGGATTTCCAATTTTCCAACCTGGAGTTTCTTCTGCGGGGGCGTTTCAATAATAAAAAAAAATAAATAAATAAATACAGTTTGTAAGTTCAAAGCTTTGACTCTCAGTAGAAAATCGAATGCCTTGTGAGACTTGGGGTTAACTACACTGCTAATGCCATAAAATGCAGTTGTTGCTTCACAACAACAGCATGGTTAAGAAATCTTAACCTGAAAAAAAAAGAAGGAACCAACACTGATGTAGGACATCTGTTCATTCGGGGCTGGAGACACAGGGGACAACAAATCTCCAATCCGATCAAAGTAAATTGCTTGTCTTTCACTCAAAAAAAAATAACTGAGATGAATCACAAAGCCTTTGCCAGCATTCTCTATGTTAACTGAAGTCAAAATGATATACTAATGTTCACAAGCACAGATTTTTAATTTTTAATTTTTTTTGATTTGATAAGAATTTGAAGGATAGGAAAAACTTTTTCCTGTTAAGTCCACGCTTGTACATTTATGTTTGGAGAGATGTTAATGTAAAAAAAAAAAACAAGCAAGAATCGATCTATTGAATGAAATTTTGACAAAATTGACAAGAAAACTCATTCAAGCTGTATGTGAGTCTTAATCTGAACTATCTAATGACGCAAAACTGAGAAAAAAAAGATCAATGTGCTACAAATACCCCAACACAGTGGAGAAAAGTTGAATAAGAGAAGAAACACGGTACAACATAAGCATTACTGTAATTAAAACCAGGCAGCTGCCTTGTCAAGCATCTGTGATTGCGCTCTGTGGAGCGCTGGTGTTAATGTGTTTATTTTCTTGTAAGCAGCTGTTCCTCCACTTTCTCATTTTAATGATCACAAGAAGATGTGTTATTTTTGGTTCCTTTCTTCGTCTATTTCACAAAGAGATTTTCATCTGCTGGGATGGAGGAAAAATAGAGGGGACAGAGCAAGAGAGAGCAGACATCAACTAATTATGTCTTTAAAAAAAGTTCAGAGCTAATTGCAATATATCCACAACCGTAGCTCTTGTCTGTCTGTTCTCAGGTGGTCTCACTTCCAAAAATAAACCCATTCTTCTTCAACAAAGGCGAGTACTTTGAGTTTGATGTGCTCTGAGTTCTATTTCTTTCACTGAAAAAGTGTGAATTTTTTTTTCTTTTTAACCACTGCTGTCTAAAGAATTCGAGGAGGATACATATTAAAATGACGAGGAGTACCCTTTTCAAGACAGAAAAAGATGAGAAGAATGAATATAATTAATAATGTGCAGTACATGTCAGCACAGAAGCATTTGAACAAAAGGGTCAGCCATACTTGGAATAAAAAAAAGGATGGTGCCAAGAACAAATAAACAGCAAGTGACCTTGAGCTTTCCAAAACTTCAGCAGACGTAACCCACACAGGTCTCCAAGTTACAACTGTATTCATGAGCATCTGTTTGGGCCTGACTCGTATGGAAATGTTCTGCATTCTAAACAATCGGCAAATATTAATTTATTGCTGATGCTCTTGGTTGTGTTTGTGTGTGTGTTTATATCTTGATGGGGTCATGACAGGACAGCAACTTATGAGGACATTCTGAAATTGTGGAAATGGAAGCTACAGTCCCCATTTCAAAGACAAACCTGATGACTAAACAAAACCAGCACAGCTCAGAAAGGATCCGGTTACATCAGCACGTGTGATTGTCAGGTGAGTTTCCGTGTTGACTTCAAACTACAGATTGTCAATGCCACTGAATGATTAAAATCAAGAGTAATATTATTAATGCCATTTATTCACATTATACATAGCCACGATGCCGCGGTATAGAATTCCGTCAACTAAATGAAACCTTGATATATAGATATTTCAACAAGGAAAAGGGGAAAATAATGCAGAAAACAGCTGAAGAACAACTCAAAACCACTTTTTTTTTCTCGCTGTCTGTGACAGCTGCTACATCCATAGCAACTGACAACAGTCCGCTGTGTGTCAGGATTCAACATCAAAATCATTTCCCAAACACACACAAACAGAAGTTTCAATCTGTTACAATTTCACGTTTTTAGGCCTGATGTTTATTTTACAATTATTAATAAGGGATAGCTGCTGAAGACTAGTTACCTCTGCTTTTTTTTTTTTTCTCAGCAATGCATATCTCTAGTTAAGAGTTTGAGTCAGGAGTCACATAACGTTTGCATGTATATGTTTGTTAGAAGATGCATTTACACAACTAAAACCTGCAGTTTTTCTGTACAGCAGGACAATAACGTAACAAATATAAACATTTATGAAAGTGAAGTCAATGTATAATGCCATTCTATGAACATAGGAGAGAACTGTCAAGGATTCATCATGTACAAATGCGTCAACAGTCACAGATGGGATAACCAAGTGAATACCCTCCTGTAAATGTGTCAGGGGGTTAGAGGTGGGACAGAAGGTACCTCAGTGCAGACATCGCTATCACAAAGGTTCCAGTTACTGTCAGCCTCACCAACTGTCACAGCACCTGATAGATGCTTTAAGGGCACACACTCCGAAATGCACTGAGGAGCAAACAACAGCAGAGAGGTTACAGAACGACATGTTTCTCTACTGAAACCTCAGACGTGCTTCCAAGAATCTACGAGGTTACCTTGAACTGAGGGTTGTACTTCTTGAACTCGTGAGGTAGAGGGTTGTGAATCATACATGGTCTACTATACAAATCTGGTAACATTGCTCCCTAAAACCAGAGGTGGTTGAAATGTTGTAGAAGAGCACATAAATAAAAGAAAATAAAAAAATTACCCCCCCTTTTTTTTTTTAGCAATTTTTTTTAAAAGAAAAAGAAATAACATTTAAAACAACATTTAAAACAAAGACAAACACATCAACAGCTATTTACATTACATTACAGTTTGAATACATAGACAGATGATAGAAAACTCTCAACAAACAAAAGAAGTTGTTTACATTACTGTAATGTAAAGAGGAGGAATTGATGCAAAATCAAATGAAAAAAAGATGTCCTCCCTTATTTTTCTTGTTTTTTTCTAGCATTTTTAAAATAAAAAGACATAATAAAACTGGAACATTGACATGGAATTGCAACATTTAAAATGGAAACAAACACATCAGCAGCTATTGACATCACAGTAAAGTTTGAATACATAGAATGATGATGTAAGTCTTCCATCATTTAAACAGAAACAAACACAATAAACTATTTACATTACTTTAAAGAGGTGGAATAGATCCAAAATCAAATAAAACACTTTCCCTCTTTATTTTGCCTTTTTTAATAAGCAATTCTTTTAATAATAAAAAGACATAGTAGAAATGCAACTTACCTGCAACATTTAAAAGATGATCACATCAACATCACTTTACATTACATTACTAGTTTGAATACATACAATGATGATGTAAAACATTCAACATTTAAAACAGAAACAAACACAAGGAGATATTTATATTACAGTAAAGAGGCTGATTCCTAAGTCAAATAAAAAAAACCCTGTTTTTTCCTTTTATGTTTTTATTCTTTGCTTTTAAACATTTTTTTTTATATAAAAACAAAACAAAATTACACTGTATGGCATGTTCCAGGCCACTTCATGTATCTGAAGGGAGTATCTGAAGGGAGTGAATGTGTCTATAGTCACTTTTGCACTGCACAGCCAGACCCGGTCTGACCCGGGCCAGTCTGGCTTAAAAGCAGGGCTGATTGTTTTTGCATTAGCACTTCCAGCCTCCTCCCACCCAGCTTGATGGAACCACAAGAGCTGCGGTTCCAACCGGGCTGCTCAGACCGGGCTGGTTTGGAGTTTGCTGTTGATTGGATCATTGGCTGCGGGGACGGGACAAAGACCAGATCTCTGGGTCAGAGGAGCACTTGACTTACTCAATGTCTATCATTTCAAAATGCTACATCAATAAATTCCCGTCATAATCTATTCTTTCCCTACACTGGGATTAGAATTACCTCTTCAGCCAAAGATTTTAATGGTAAATGTGATTAATATTTCTACAGTCGCTGGGGAGATCGTCTCTGTAGCTTCTTCAGGAATTTGATTTACGTGACGATCCCACTTAATGCAAAAACGACCAGGGCTATGGGACCAGGTCAAACGGAGCCTGGCTGGGCCAGGCCAGGCTGCACCCTGCTGTGGAAAAAGGACTTATCTTAAAGGAGTCATTCACTCTCTGCTGATGGCAAGCTACTGGATTGTAACTACAGGCTGACAGAAGTGAGGCTGCAAATCTTTGCACCATCGGCCCTTCTGACCAACATCAGCAGGCAAGGTGGGTGAAGTGGAAAAACAAACGGCAATGGGTGGACAGACAGGGAATCAACCGCTGTCACAACTGTGATGTAAGACTTTCATAATTTAAACTTTGATGTCATCATTGATATCACAATTGTCATTATTGTGACATTATAACAATGATATCATCAAGTCATTGTGAAACAAACAGCATCTGTTTTACAAAGTGCATAAAACAAGTGCTAAAAGATACAGGTTTTATAATTCTGTTTGCTTCTTAGCATTTGTTTTTACAAAAAGGAGGACGTAATGCAAATGCAACATTGACAGAGAACCTGCAACATTTAAAGGACAAACACAGTCAGCAACTTTTTACATTACATTACGAGTTTCAATACATACAATTATGATGTAAAACGTTCAACAATTAAAACAGAAACAAACACAAGAAACTATTTATATTACGGTAAGGAGGTGGAATAGATCCAAAATCAAAGAAAAAAATGTCCTCCTTTATTTTGCTTTTCTTTTTTTAAGCAGTTTTAAAAAAATAAAAGAAACATAACAAAAATGCAATTTATCTGCAACATTTAAAACAAACACAAACACATCAACAGCAAGTTACATTATATTAAATTTGAATACATATAATGATGATATAAGACTTTCACCTTTAAACAGAAACAAACACAAGGAGATATTAATATTACAGAAAAGAGGCTGAATCCAGAGTCAAATAAAAAAACCCTGTCCTTTTCTTTTTTGTTTTTGCTGTTTGTTTTAAAGCAGTTTTTTAATAAAAGAGTACAATAAAAATGAAACACTGACTTTGAACTTGCAACATTTCAAACAAAGACAAACACATCAACAGCGATTTACATTATATTAAAGTTTGAATACATAGAATGATGATATAAAATCTTCAACATTTAAAACAGAAACAAACACAAGAAGCTATTTACATGAAATAAAGTACAAATCTAACGACTTTAAAGAGGTTAAACTTTGATGCAATGGTATTTCTTTTTCAAATCTTTGTTCTTCCAGGTTCTATGTTTTGCTTCCTTCGGTAAAGACGCTACAATTTCTACGGCCTCCTTCTCATAGTTCTCTGCCTCGAGTATAAGGGTTTTCTCCTTTTCCAGCAGGAGGGTGAGTTCCAGGACATCTTCGAATAGAGATCTTTGTTTCTTGTCCTCTGCCTGAAGCTTGTTGGTAAGGAGTTCGGTCTCAGCTGAGAGCATCTGTGTCATCTTAGAAGCTTTTTCTAAGCCCTGGTAAAGTTTATCACTTACCTTTTCCAACTCCAGCTTCCCTCTTTCTGCCTCTTTTCTTAGAGCCCTTTCTTTCTGCACTTCTTTGTCTTTTTCCTGCCGAAGCAACTCTACAGTTTTCAAGAGAGCAGCATTTTTGGTCTCTCCTTGGACCCTTAGTCTTTTCTCCTCTTGGAGTATTTTCTTTAGCTTTTGGAGTTCCAGTTCAAATTTGTTCTGATCATCCAAAGTGATCTCAGCTGGATCCTCTGTGGACGTTTTCTCCACATCCTCAAGCTTTTTGATTAGTCGCTCTGCAAACTCTATAGCTTCCTGTTTGTCAGCCTCAATTTGGGCTCTACGTTTTTGCTCTGTTTTTAGTTCTTGGTCCAGTACTTCCAAGAAATTCTCTGCCTGGACTCTGAGTGCTTTCTCTTCTTGGATGTTTTTCTCCAGCTGTTGGAGTTCCAGCTGAGTTTTGTTCTGATCATCCAACGCGATCGCAGGTGGAGCCTCCTTGGACGTTTTCTCCACGTCCTCAAGCTTTTTGAGTAGTTGCTCAGCAATCTCTATAGCTTCCTGTTTGTCTGCCTCAATTTGGGCTCTAAGTTTTAGTTCTGTTTTTAGTTCTTGGTCCAGTACTTCTAAGAAATTCTCTGCCTGGACCCTTAGTGCTTTCTCTTCGTGGATGGTTTTCTCCAGCTGTTGGAGTTTCTCATCAGACAAAGTGATCGCAGATGGAGCCTCCTTGGACGTTTTCTCTACGTCCTCAAGCTTTTTAATTAGTTGCTCTGCAATCTCCACAGCTTCGTCTCTGTCCGCCTCAATTTGGGCTCTATGTTCTCGTTCTGTTTTCAGTTCTTGCTCCATCATTTCAAAGAAAGCATCAGCACATTTAAATTGATCAAAATTTTCATTTTCAGCCTGAATCCTCAGCTTTCTCTCTCTCTGAAGCATTTCTTGAAGCAGTTGGACATCTGGATAAGGAATATCCTCATCTCGAACTTTGATTTCTGTTGAATGTTCAGTGGAGACTTTCTTCAATTCTTCACAGTGGCTACACAATTTTAGGGGAATCTTGATGGCTTCCCTTTTCGCTGAATCACTATTTGCACCAAGATCTTTTTCATTCTTCAGCTTTTTCTGGAGCTTCTCCACCTCTTTCTGAGCCACAGCGACATCAACTTCAAGCTCAATGGTGAGCATCTCAATTTCCTGACGGTGTTTCTTTTCCATCTCCTTCATTTCTTGTTGTAGTTCCTGCATTGTGGTGCAGCACGTTGTCTCATCTCTGCCCACCAGGCCTTGGTCCTTGGATTCAGCTTTCTCCAGCTTCTCCTTAAGCTCCTGAATTTCCAGAAGCAAGGCCTGCTTCTCCTCCCTCTCTTCTGAGAGAAGATCTTCATAGTAACGTTCAGTGTTGAATTTCTCCATCGTAATGGCCTCAACATCTTGGTGCAGCTCCTTGATCTCCTGTTGAAAGATGTCAAAGAGCTCATTGTTGAGGTGATAGACCATTGGTTTCGGCATTTTGGTTTTCTCAAACAAGTTTTGCTCAAAACAATGTTTTCCGCACAATTAACACAATACTCACAATCTGAAAAATCCTCACAATTCGCACAAGCCGCACAGTGAAAAGTGGGTGAAGATCTATGGAACTGTGTGTCTTTATAAAGTACAATTCTTGTGTATGATGCATGAAAAAGCTTGTGATGTCATCATTCATCATTGATATTGCTAAGGCGATAGTTCTCTTGTGGGCTTGTAAGCATTCTCACCATCTTATTGGCTGAATTTATTACAATGCAAATTTATGATTTATTAATATTTAGGGAAATTGGTATATATTTGGACTTGGTGAAATACATAAATCAAACAGTATCTGTTTTATGAAGTACATAAAACAAATGCTCAAAGTTACAGGTTTTAATAATTCTGCAGATTATGCAGATTTATGCAATAAAGGAGAAGTTTACTTTTATAGAGCCAGTTGGTGGTGATAATGCCAGCATCAAAATTCAAAGGCAGACCTCCCTGATCAAGGTAAAGCTTAGAGAACTTTGCTTAAATTGCCATTTAATCAATTTCTGCTTGGGGATCAGCATATTCTATTCTATTCTATTGGACACGTCCAGAACAATTGCAGTTTGTGTTTCATTAAAGTATTTGTAATTTTCTTCTAAATTTTCAAAGACTGTCATGTGAAGAATAAACTGCAAATAATCATGAATCCTTGTGGCAGCTGGTGTTTCACAATGTTTGCTCTTTCTAAAAGAGCTTGAAACCAGAGCCACAGTCAGCTGGTCACTTGAGACTGAACAACCATGAAGGTCAGATCCTAGAGCTTTACCAAATGATGATCCATTCCCCATTTTCAGTGTGCAGTTTTCTATCTTCTTGACTCTCCTATCAAGTAAAAAAAAGGACACAATAAGGTAATGAAACAATAATAGTTATACTTCTGCTTAATTGTGATACAGTTGAGTTATTTTAATGGACTTCATTCACATTGCATAAACACAGTGCCCCAAAATCAAATCTAATTTAAGCTCAGTTACATGACATCCAGTTAAACACAGTAGTTGAGTGGTAAAGTTTAAACAGTGACCCCGTTTAAACTTACTTTAAAAAGTCCAAATCCTTTTTAGAACAGACAGCGGTAGTTAAGTACAAAGTAAAAACCAGCCAGTTTGTCCTCACACGCAGCGTTAGAGTCACAGCGTTACAATGCTAAAGGCTCAGTGACACACAAATTCTTTCTCTGTGTGTACATCTCAAAAGGGACACAGAGAGGAAAAAACAAGGTGAGAGGGGACTTTGGGATCCACCTGTCAAAAAGGACCTTGGTTCAGTTGTGTGTTTATGCATCTCAGCAGATATTTATTATGAAGTTCTAAAGATGACATCTGCTAGTGTGTTTACACTTAGTATGTTAAAGTTGCTGAACTTAAAAACTTGCCTAAGTTTGAAGGGACAGTGTGTGTAATTTATAAACAGCTAATTAGTTTAAAGAGCCCAACTTAGCCTGATGCAACAAGTAAACAAAGAAAGAAATACATAAATAAAGAGATAGTATTTATTTATTTCTGTCTGATACTAAATCTCCAAAAGTCCTGGAAAGGCAATGAAAACAAAACAAAACAAAAAATCTGTTTTAGGTCCTTTGGGATTAAAAAAATTATAATGATGAGAGATAAAAAAGGAAAGCCATTTACATATCTTCCTCCACTTAACATTAAATTGCAATAAAAACAATTAATGTGTTGGTTGTAATGAGCTAATGCGAAGATATTCAGGGAGTGTGAATACTGATATGTGGTGCTGCACGTCTGACCCAATAAATCAAGAGAGCGGGTTTTGTGAGTTCACTGTGAAGCTCTTAGCAGTCGTCCATTTCTGCTGCGGAACTCAGTCTGAACATTATTGAAATAAACCCGGGCCTTAAAAGACCAAACGCCTGAAACACTTGCTTTATTGATTATTTGTCAACAACTAAGGCTTGACATTTACACCAATTCAAGCCTCTTCTTTGTTACAAACCTCTGAATTTATATTCTCCATTGTGAAGCAATCCATCCATAAAATGTAGCTGCATGGCCTGAGGCACATTGTAATGTATTGGTTGTTGAAATGTTATTGGAATAAATAACTATAGAGAAAAAAATTATCACAAGTCCTAAGGTTACTAAATCAGTTAAGTGCAGTCCAGAACTTTATTGCTCTATTTTATATACATTAATTATATGTATTAACAGAGTCCTCCTGGATAAGGATTCAAATTCTTTTGACCAAGCTGCTTTTAAAATACAGCTGAAACCAGATATAATACGGCATGCTGTACAGAAAGGCAGATAATTGTATTCTTCTTTGGATAACATAAAATAATAATACTAATTTCAAAACATTCTGTTTTGGACCAGCTAGGACTACCAAAATGTTTTCATGTACCAAAAATAGAAATGCCAATAAAAGCCTTTATTTTATAGGTTTCCCTTCTTTTTTCATTTCTTTCTAGCTTATCATGTTTTTCTTTAGTTTTAATACTTCTACCCTGTGCCCCTCAGCCTGGCTCCTGCTCTAACCAATCTCACCTGCAATCAATAAGCCTCATCAGCTCAGGTCTTCATCCAGTTTTCAACCTCCTTCAATATTTAAGCCTCTCATTCTCTTCCACTATTTGTCAGATCCTCATGTCTACTTCCATCTACTCCGTGCTTCCTTGTGTTCTCCTGGTTGATGTGTTTTGTCCTGGCTCCTGGGATCTTTTATACTTGCAGTTGTTTTTTCATTGAATGCTTAACACGAGCCACGCTTTGCTGCATTTTGGTCCTACCGCTGAGCTTCACATCGTGACAATTTATCTTTAAAGCTGTAAATTGTTTTTGATAATCTTCTGCAAACTTTTCACAATATTTTTCTGGAATTTTGACCCATTTCTCAGATATTTAGGCTGCCACACTCAACACATCTTTTCAGATCTGTCCATAATTAGTCTACAGAGCTGACATGGCAACTGAACAATTGACTTTTTTGTCCATTTGCACTAATATGTCACTCTGCTTACAGTGATTGTGCTTTTGGATGATCTGTTTGTGCCAAAATGTCACTTTCCCATCTGAAATATTCAGATGCTGCTTCCCACATGACATTTTTTGGGTAAACTCAACTAAAAATGTATGTTTTGTAAACAAAGTACAACTACAGACAAACTTGTTACTTTCCACTAATACATTTTTCTGTATGTGAAGCTCTAAATTTGAAGAAAGTAATAAAAATATTCTTCTGACCATTTAAAAATAATCTCTCTTAATATTTCTGACATTTAGCAAATATTAATTATGTAAATTTGGTCATTCTAAATTAACTTAAGAGGAAATGTTTTACTTGGCCTATTATTTAAAAAAATGAGAATAAAAATGTAATGTCTTCTTACATTAAATTGTATGTAAAATAATTTGTTTCAATTGAGTCTTCCACCAAATCACAAATCAAACTGTGTTCTGGTTAAAATGTGTTAAATCCCAGGAGTTTCCTTGAAGTACAGACGAAACCTCTCGTTTGCTCAGAAACCTCAAGTGGGTGTAGATTTGGTTGCCACCCTAATGCAGTGCGGTCACTTCTTGGATTACAGCAGCGCCACTTCCAATATCAGTCCATATTTATTTTTGCTGCACTTTTGCTACAATCCGCCCTCCTCTGACAGGTGAGAAACAGCTCAGGGTGGGCGTCAGTGTCTGGGGTTGCTAAATCTCTGTCAAACATGCGTCATTTTGTTTCTTGAGGAGGATGGCGATTTGATGTTGTGCTTAGGAGGACAGAAACATCACACCAGGATGGTCCTCTCTCCACTCCTGTCCACTCTCAACATGTCAGAGTTTTTCACAACAGCTCTGAGTTCATCCACTTGCAGAGGTTCTCTGCTGTGCTGGGGTCCATCAGAGGTGGGCAGGAGTTGGCGTATAAGTAAAACTTTCTGGAAGAGACATCCTCCTATGTCACTTAGACCAAGACTTTTTACATGACGTAGCTTTCTCTCTAGAAGCAACAACATTATATATAATAATATAGGTAGATGTTGAGGAGCACAAGATTTTCACAAATAGATGAGACTGAAGTACACTGCAAACCTCTCACAACTACTTGTTGTGTATTCCCCAAATATGACTTTATGGGGGAGTGGCATGCAGATGGCATGTGTTCACAAAAGTAATTGGAACACCTATTTGTAGTTTGCCACACGTTATGAAAGGCTAAGAAAACATGTCGAGGAAATCTCTCTGTTATGATGAGACTAAAACTGAAATGCTGCATGACATGAAACACTAAAGCGGCTCGTCAGTTCTTAAAGAAACATGATGGCGGAACTGAAGTCCAGTTTATTTGAAGCTGGTCTGAGGTAATGGGACGATGGATGGAACTAAATGTAAAGCAATTTAGGGGGAAAAACAAAACCTTTGAGAGGCTTAAAACTCTAAGCTGTTCCAGCTTTTAGTATGATGTAGTAGTTTTGATCACATATTCACGTGTTTGGTCAAGTAAAACTTACATTTATTAGAGTGCCTGAGGCATATTTGAAAACCTCTTTCTAAGCTGCTTTGCAAATAGGGGTGTAAATAGATTTTTGAGGCACTGTGTTCTGGTGAAAATTCAAGAAAAAAGCAACATTGTATGTTGCAGTAAACTATCAGATGGAATTTTTTTTTTACCCAACCCACTTATGCAATGGATAAAAAGTGTCAGTGTCACAATTTCTGGCACTTCAAAACATTTCTACAGAACAAAAGTAAGTGAAACTGTTTATTTTAATTTGTGCTCATATTAATATGTTTCTGCAATATTTAGCATAAGCATTAATAAAACAAAAATACAAAAATCCAATAATTGGACCATTTGAAGTGAAAATGAATTCTAGCATATCTTTTTTGTGATGTTCTGCAGGAACATTACAGGATATTCATTTTTATCTGAAGTGATTACTCATGACATTTGTGCAGTCTCTGAATCCTTTCAACTTGTGGCTTGAACTAACAACACCCTAAAACACCGTCACATTCCCTTCAAGTGTCTTGCTTTTTGTAAACTCAGACCATTATTCCACATTAATTATATTGTGGTAGCATTTGAAATAAATTGGTTAAAATGCTTGAATCATACAGTCATTTCAAAGCAATCAGTGTGGAAATAATATTTTACCACCTCCTGACTAATTTCACTTTCACACCATTAAGATAGAGGCTTTTTGGGGGCTAATTAGTGAGACATAATAGGTTAAAGTTTGAAAATAAATCTTAAACTAATTGTTCTTGGAAGAAAAGCAATCCATTTACTAATCTTGGCAGTATTTGCATAATTAGGCTAAATTCTCAAATGGACACGTCTTGCTTCAAAGCGTAATTATGGTTAATCATAATCAAAACACATACCTGCTAATGCTTTCAGTAATGCCTCTCCATCCCACCACCCCCTCACTGCTCTATATGCTTTATGCAAATAAGTAATCAGTCACAAATGCAGGAGCTGAGCGAGATATCACACATAGTTTGATTAAAGGTTGGAAAAAAAATGCGAGAATGGGGAGAATGGTGCAGAGAGCAAAAATGAGCAGAAGCGCATCTGACTTGGGGCGAAGCAGTGAGAGGCCAAGTCAGGATGTCCCGCAGGTCATGAATAAAAAATTAAAAGAATATTTTGGAGTTGCTCTCAGCCTGGTATAAAATGTCACACCATGGGTATCAAAGTTATTAGCAACAGTGTGTTGCATATCCTTTTTGTCTTGGTTTTGCTTTTTCTCTAGACACACAGTGTCTTTCAAAACTATTCATTCTCCTTAAACGTATTCACATTTGGTCACATTGCAACCACAAACAATGCTGTAACAGACATGCTGCTGTTACAGCTGCATGTCTGTAGTGTCTCTCTATCAACTTTACAAATCTACAGACAGAAATATTTTCTCATTCCTCTTTGGTGAATAGTTCAATTACAATTAGTAACATCAGAGTATTCAAATCTCGCCACAGATTCTTAGATAGATTTAGTCATATACTGACAGGTCCATTGTCACACCTGATTATGTGCCTATAATAAACAATTCCAATTGTGAAGAGTCATGTTGAACATCGCTGCGAAAAAGGGAAAAATGTTGGTGAAATAAGGTTGATAGTCCCTCCCTACCATGTTTTTCTGTGGATCTCCTCCTTGATGGATGTCCTCAGAACAACTCACCGATGGTGGACGTCTCCCTGGTGGATGTGGAGGAGCAGTGGCTCCACTCTGAGTGACCAAACTTCTTACCTGAGGAAGAAACCAATTCTGGTGCTCATGACCATATATGAGAATGTAAATCGAACGTTAAATTGAGAACTTTGCCTTTAATATTGTCTTCCTTTTTCATTTTTGAAAAAGGGATTGAACAGCGTCAGATGTTCAAAGCCTGGGATATTGTTTTACAATCAAACATACAATATCTTCATAAACTGACTTCTGTTGGTGACTGATTGCAATGGAGGATATGAATGAGCATTAGTAAAGACTGATGCATTCCACAATTTTTTGATTTTGGTAAGTATTTAGTTTAAATCTCCTTAAAAACGTTGCCGTTTCACAGAACACATACGTGTTAAATTACTTTCACAAGGCATTGTACAATTATCTACTGCCACTGAGAGCAGCAGGCATTCATCATACATTTTTTCCTGAAATCACAGACGCACACTGGGGCTAATCACAAGTCTAGGTACCACAGGGATTGTGCTTAGTGTGAATTACTTCAGATCTACCAAAAAGCCATCTCTCTTTATCTGTGATTTTCTGTAATGTGAGCATACTACGTTGTCAAGACAGTCTTGGTCCTTTCACAACAAAAAAACATTTCTGACCGTTATGAGTGAGATCTTGTTGCGTTCAAGGTGGGTATTGAAAAAAAGGGCAAAAACATGGGGTTCTATTTTTTCAATAAGAACATTGATGACTGCTACAAGCCCATTATACAGTACATGGAGCAGGGTTTGGATTTCAGTTCCGGGAGCAGATGAGTTAGAGTGATCGATCTGTGGTTTTAACAACATACATTATTTGGTGTAAGCTCTGTCTGGCTGCTATTCTCTGTAGGTCTTCACTTGCTACAGGTTTCCATTGAGCTCTCAGTATTAAAATTTGTACCAGAGTATGAACCTCACATAACCTTGAAATATGAAAGAGAAATGTATAACTAAAGTGACAAGATTGGATGCCGGCTCAAGTAGTATCCCTTCAGATGTTGAGTGACCAGGACATACTGATCGGAACAAGCTATCATTACCTTCATCTGCTCAGTATGAGAACCAACTCCTATAGACAACCACTGATAAGCTTTGCGTAAGGCCAGCTGCTGTAATTTAAGATAGTAACCAAATTGAATGACTGCAACATAAAGCATTTGCAAAGTCTTAAAGCATCCATAACAATTTCTGTCAATGATTTTCAAACGTTTTCAGATTTTTGAACCAACACAAATTATGCATAATTCTTTGATACAGGTGAAAAATAATGTATGACTTTTGATATATTTTACACATAAAAGTCTAAAATGTGTGGTGCACATTTGTGTCTGCAGAGAAATATAATCCATGGGAGTCTTTGATTTGAAAGATTCTGCCTTAATAGATGTTTTAATTTCCTTGTGAACGTTATCCAACAATGTTAGAACGTTTTCTTAGTGAGTCACCTCACATGTCTTGTCAATGCCAAGATTTATCAAACTGAGTCAGGAGTATTTCTGAAATTAGATTTTATTTTTTGGTATGTGAATCTCTGGGGTGTGCTTGAGAAGACTATTGAATGGTTGATCTCACCCCTCATTTGTAGTCAGTACTGAATGAAAAGTAAAATGGACACATCCATGTACATCTTGCTTTTGATGGCAGTTATTATCCCCATTTAGCTCAGAAAAATTTATTGAAAATTGAATATTCTGTCTGAATTTTTTAAATGTCGAAAGACAACTTTTGAGGAAAGTTAAGAAATAAAAATATTTTTATATGTTCAGCTATGCCCCTCTGATTTTTATTGTTAGAACTGCAGGCAACATTGTTTATTTATGTATTTGTAAGAAAACTTTGCTCAAAGCATGGCTTTTTGCCCAGTGGCAGCTTTTTACAAATGGAAACAGGGCACAGCGGTTCTGGGCAAGCAAGACTATTCAGTGCTTCCAGGTTGCCCACATTAACTTTCTTACCAGTTGATATGCTATTAGTAATTTACTGTACTTAACTTTTGTCTGTTTATGTCCTACAACAACTAACCAAAAGTTATTTTTGCAAGTCATGCTGTAACGTTCAAAGTCTTTCAATTAATCTTTGTCTTTTGCACTACTTCTGCAAAAGTCCAACTATTTCACGAGCACCTTTGGGAAATATTGCTTCATTAAAAGCTAATGAAACAGAAACAAATCATTAATTGGCAGTTCACCTCATAAAAACTAGTGTGACTTCGCCCCAATGACAGATGCATTTGTTCTAACAACAATAGCTTGTGATGAGACCTCTGATGTCTCATGACTAAGTAAAAGAGTAAATGTCTGAAACCTGGAGAAGAAACTGTTTTATTTTACAGGCACTCCAATTGAAAAAGAAGACTGTTCTACATAAAGAAGCATTGTTGGATATTAATAATTGAAGAGGTTTGGGGACTTGACCTACATTGGAAAAGTACAAAAAATGTCTGTCCTCCATCAAAAATTCAGCTTCCCTTTACATGGCACCACTTTTCTGAGGAAAATACATTTTGCGTCGATCAGCAGAGTTGAGGATGCAGGAATTTCTTTGGAAAAAGGTTTGAGTGCCCGGACCAATCAGTGAACAGGAGAACTTGTGAACGATGACGGTGATTTACTGCGCTCTCTTATGTAATATGCAAAGTGTGGAGATGGGTTTTTCCAGGTGTTGTTAATTAAATTGGTTGATTGAAGTTAAAAATAACAAGAAGCACGAACCCTTTTAACAAGTTATGAATTCAACAAATGTGGGACTTAGTACCCGGTAGTGTGTAAGGTTAAGCTTACGATGGACAGTCAGGCACATCTTCTTCCTCCTGGTCACCATCTTGGTCGCACACTGTTGTGCGACAATATCATAATCTTTAAACAAACTTTGTAATACAACGACAAAGTGGATCTCTTCATTACTTTTCCAGGCACTGAGTGATTGAGATCAGGGCTGCAGGCAAGCCATACGATCCTCTCCACTAATAAATTGTGGAGATGATCTCTGAAAATCTACAACATAATATGGGGGCAAGTATTGATATCTGTAAGGATGGAGTCCTTTGGAGTTGAGATATGGGATAGCCATTGATTCCAGGATAAGGTCTTAATATCACTCCAAGACTTCTAATGCTAATGCTAATGCTAGGATGGTTTCCACTGTGTGTACTAAGGTATTTTTGATGTTGGAACTATGTATATTAAGTTCTACGCATTTTGAGAAGGTCTCAGGTATTCATGTATTTTAATTGTGTGCTGAAGACTGTGGTCCCTAACCTCAGTTGGCACATGGGGGTCACGGTAACCTCTTTGATCAAAAATCTCCCACTCAATTGCAGCCTAAAGAGTTTCCATGAAACATATAAAACTGAAGCATTTGTTTGTATTTAAGCTTTACTTTTTAATTGTATCAATGTTTCCAGGGATCTTTTATCAGTACTGCTGCATGATTTCCTGTTTCTCCGGTTTACTACTGTGGCATTAAACCCATTTTTCTTTGTCCCTGTTCAATGGACTTGATGATTAACTGTGTATTTCTACCAGCAGTAATTTTGAAAGAAGAAAAAAAGATTGCCACTGAAGAAATGTACTCAAATCTTTAAAAATTAATTTAACTTAATTTATGTTGTTGATGTGCCGTGACTTTTAGATAGTTTTACTTTTTGTATTTTTTTTTTACCACTGGTTCCACTTAATGAGGAAGGTACTGTACATTATCTAATGGACTGCAATATTTTCTTCAGTGGCTCTTAATAAGAAGAAAACATAAAAAACACCAACCTTGAATTGATTTCTTTTTTGTAATAAACAGCAAAGCTAATTTATTCTCTCTGGGATTTTGAATTTCCAGCCTTTTCTTAAGAGCAGGCACCATTCTGAAGTGCTTGATACATTTTCATCAAAACCACCTTCTCTCCTTTTGACGGATGATAAAAGATAGTGTACTGCTGCAGTGGCAAACTGTAACTAATCAAGTCAGATTAGTTTCTTGGCTTAAAGGAAGTGTTAAATGGAACGAGAGGCAGGCTTGGCAGAGAGGATGGAAAAAAACGATTTTAGGGAACTGATTTGTTTATTTGCCCTCAGACTCTGTGCAGCAGCTTGATAACAAAGCCACCAGCAGATGGTGCTGAGATCCTCTCGATGCTCACTGCCAAACGTGTGCATGTGCATGTGTCAGTGTGTGTGTGTGTGAGTGTGGACGTCTGCTTCCTGTCTGGGATTGTGAGCATTTTTAACGTTTTTTGTAGAGCTTTGAATCTCAGAGTGTGCTTCATTGATACAGCAGAACACTTTTGATCTTTGAGGTTCCTAGTTCGGTCAAAGGTCAGAATATAGACACAGCTTTCGAGAACATCACAACACCCAAAGTATAGCAACACCCGAGAAGTCGGATTCAAAGAGTAAGTTTGAACAGTGAAATCAAAAGTACACAGCTCCTGTTTCTCTTTGACTCATATTCTCTTTTCATTGCTCTTCCATGTCTCTGTGTCCCTTTTAAGTTTGCCCTCTGGCCTTGAGGAGCATCTGTGCCCTCCTCATTCCCCATATGCCCTGTACCTTTAAGGCTGGGCTTCAAGGCTGAAACAGATCACTTATTCATCAGCAGCATGAATTACCAATGGTGTATTTTCCATCACACCATCAACTTGCTGGGTTATGTCACTGTTCATTTTTTCTTCATTTTACCAACATTTTGAGGGCACCAAGAAGAGAGCAATAATCTTTGCATACAACTCAACTGTGTATATTTTGCTTTTCCTCTAATGAAAACCCTTTTTAAAAAAATTAAAGTCAGGGAATAAAAGACATTTTTCAGTTTATTGCAAATATTCCACATTAATATGTTGTATTAAACAGGCAATTGTAACTTTCGACGCAAAAGAAATCTGGGAACCTTGTTTTGCAGTCCACACAAAAGTTTGTTTAATGGATTTTTTTTATTGTGCTTCATTATTTTAGAAGAGTTATAAATCCACTTTTGACATGCTTTCATATCTTAAGAACTGAACAGATTGACATACGGTAGTTGTTATTGTGATAGTGCAATGTGTTGAAGATTGTGGATTTCACTTGAGATGCCGCTCTAAGCCTTCTTAGCTGCCCTTGGCAAACATATATACGAAAAAAGTTTAAAATAAATGAACCTTTCATTGGAATAACATAATCTCGCACACACAAATTAAAAATCGGGGTTTTAATTGGAGAACATTTATTCAGTGGGGGCAACCAATTCTCCAGTACTACAATTATTGGCAACCCTATACAGTTTTTGTGTTTATCAGACCATAATTGAAATTGTGCACATCAAAAAAGCTGTTTCTCATTTCTTTGAACAAATTGGAAAGTCTTTGGTAATTATGCGCAACTCTGCTGTTTCAAGTGTTTTCAATTCCTTATGTCATATTGATCAAAATTAATTATGTGGGTCTCTGTTGACCTCCACAACATTTAGGCATAAGTTTATTGTTTAAGTCTTAATATGCAAATGTCATTATATGCTAAACATATTTCTATATATTTCCATTAGACAATTTCTTTTCTTGCCTGAGGTGAATCCTGACTTTCTTCAACGAAGATAGATGAGTGAAGGATTAGATGAACCAGATGATCATCATCCAGTTCTTTGAAATTGATTGAAGGTGCATCTCATAAACCATCAACTTCCAAGAGTATAGAAAATATATGGAGCACAACACAGCGTTACATTTCTGACAACGGCAGGACAAGAAATTGGCCAGCCAAAGAGAAGAAGAAAAAGAGGAGTGAGGCTGTGGAGTTGAGTGAGAAGAAAGCAGAAGAGATGGAGACATATGCCAGTTTCCATTGCTCCAACATCTTTAGGCAATGGTTTGTGACCCACAACAGGGGGGTGTTGGAGTTTCTCCTACACTTTCTTCCTCAACTCCAGGGAGGAATTTTTTCCAGCATCGAGATGGAGAGTATATGATCGCCAGATGACCCTTCTGGATGCTATGAATGCAGCATGTGTTGCTGCATTCATAGATGCAAGCAGAGGCATCTTAATGCAGCAGAGGCTGGCTAAGACACTCTAAAGCACAGGTGTTAAACTCCAGTCCTGGAGGGGCTTTGCCCTGCGATTGTTAGATGTGGCTGTGCTGCACCACACCTGAACAGAATAATTAGGTCATTAGCAAGGCTCAGGAAAATTTATCTGCACAAGTAGGAGGTAATTAAGCGATTTCATTCCAGTGTTTTATACCTGGAAAACACTGGAAGAAAACAACAACAACAATAATAATACTAATAATGATAATACAGACCTTTGGGCACTTAAATAACCTTAAAACAACATAATATGTGGGAGAAAACATAAAATACATCTAAAAACTGCAGGACACTGACCCTTGAGGACTGGAGTTTGACACCCATGCTCCAAAGGATTCCTTCCACTCTGCACGTCAAGAGAAGATGTCATTTGGGATGTGAATGAAAGTTTGTGGCCCAACTGCCACTTCAGGAGGCATAGGAAGACTACACAGTCATTTCTGCAGCAGTGCATGAATTGTTATTCTTAAGAAGATTGTATGTTCCCATTTCAACTTGTGTTTGTTTTTCTTCTAGATTTTCCTTTCTGTATCGCAGTGACATATGTCAACAAGCGACAGTAAAAACATAAATGTGAATCTTGCCATTAATTTACAGTTTACATCTGAACATAGCACAAGAATACACTTTTATACTGACAACATGACAGCGCAACTTGAGTGCCTCATCTGTAAACAAAGGGACAAGGACTGAGTCACTATCATTCTGAGGCATTGCCATGTTCATTGATATATATTTACTTTTGAAATATGAACTGAGGATTTTGAGCAAGAGACTGGCTTTTGCAGGTAATTTGTGGAGTTTACCAGTTTTTCTCAGTTGCTTTGGTGCATTTATCAAATCATCCTTGACATTCGGAAAATAGTAAGTGCATTTCTCAAAACAATCTGTGCAAACAGAAATACACCATGGACTACCTACAGAAACCCCATCATGTGCTTATCAGCCTCATCATGTGTTTATCAGCCTCATCATGTGTTTATCAGGAGCTGGTTTCTATTTAAAAATACCTAAATTCATCTCTCAAAAGTAAATATCTGTCGATAAACATGTCAGGGCCTCCATATGACAAGTCTTTGTTTCAGAATAGCAACATGTTTGCCATACAGTGACACTCTGTTGCCAAATAGGAACATGCAGAAACCAAATAGTTAGATTCTGTTGCCAAATAGTATGATGTTGTTGCCAGATGTTGCAACACCTTTGGGAAATAGTGAGAGTAGGTCTCACTATGTGGTATCACATAGTGAGATGTGGTCCCAAATGGTGACAAACAGTTGTCAAACACATGCATTGTTTATTGGTTTATATTGCGACACCAATGCCAATTATTGTGATGTTGTTGCTAAATTGTGCAATGCTGTTTCCAAAAGTTGCCAAATACTGAAGTAATGTTGCCAAATATTGAGATGTTGTTGCCAAATAGTACAATGATGTTACCAAATAGTACAATGATGTTACCAAATAGTACAATGATGTTGCCAAATGTTGTGACCCTGTTACAACATTTGGTAATTCCTGTTGCCATGCTATGTGTTGCTGTTGCAGAATGTTGCAACGTTGTTGCCAAATGGTGCAACGCTGTTGCCAAAGTGAGATCCTGTTGCCAAATATTGAGATGTTATTGCCAAATAGTCAGACATTGTTGCCAAATAGTGACATGCTGTTGCCAAATAGTGACATGCTGCTGCCAAATAGTGACACACTGTTGCCAAATGTTCCAACGTTGTTACCAAAGTATTCATCATGTCAACACTTGTATGTCAAGATTCCCATGGCCTTTGGATAAAGAAACAGACCCACAGCATCACCAGGCCTTACCAAGCCGAACAGTGGACATGAGGCCATTCTATACAATTACTCTCTGTTTCACATCAACCCACTCTGGTTTGTTTGTTTGTTGCCACAAAAACCCAGTCTTAGCACAGATGCTAAAAAGAGGGAGGAGGAAAAGAAGACTGCGGCACAGAGGAACATGTCAGGACACAGTTTTCCCCAGAAAATATTAGATACTGCCAGATATTAGTCATCAGCTGTCTATGGTTGTGGGAACTGTAAAACGGCAGTCAGTTCATCTATCAACCTGAACCAGCACAGACCACCAATTGAAGCTCACCACTAGAAATCATCTGTCACAACAAAAGATTTTGGCCAAGACAGCTCGTAATTGTAAAATGTGAATCCAGCTTTAAGTTTACTCTGTCTAAAGAACCAAGTTTCAGGTAAAGTCTGAGTAATGTAGCAATGATAGAGGCCATCTAAAATCTGTCTTGTAAAGGCAGTATTATGTAAAATTGATATTTTTGAGCTTTATATTATATAAATATAGACTTGGCGACACTGGTCTTTGTAGTTTCTTTTATTTTCTGCTTAATCAATCTGATCAGAGTAAAAAAATAACTTGAACACTGAAGTTTTTGCACAAATATAACTACACTCAGGATGTTTGTTTTATTATAAACTAATCGCTATGTGAAAGCTGCAATGTTTCTAGTAGATTACAGTGAAAAACAACGTCGCATTGCTACCCTGTTTCACATTTGACGCACAACAAATAATTGTACTTTCTCTGTGAATAAAGAATCTGAATATAAAAAAGAACTTTTGACCCAGAAAAAGTGAAAGCTAATTGGCTTACTGGTGCTTCTGTGACTTTGCAGACATCGTCGACGTGGTGCCTGTGCTGTGGGAGCTAGGTGCCCATTTGATGGCAAGATCCTTGTTATATTTCTTCCTGTCAGCCGCTTCAGCAGAAAGCTGTGTAGGTTTAACAATGTTGACATGTTGACTATCTGTCTGTGTTAATACATGCTGTTTGTAAGTGGGTGATTAAAGGGAGTGAGTGCCTTTCCACGTGGCAGTCCAAGGACGCAGTTCAAAGCTTCGCTGGGTGTCAATCGAACTCTTTGAAGCCTCTTGTCTCAGCCCTTTGAAAGGGTAGATTTAGTAAAATGTGTGGAGTAACTGCATCAGCATCTCTGTACACAGTTTGCTTTCCTCTGAGCAGTCAGAAGAGGAAATGTGCATTAACTATGTGCCCCAATTCCCCCAAACTTTTCCTCCTTTGCCACAGAAGACCTGCTTTTTTTTTTTTTTTTTGCCTCCCAGAACACCTCCTATCCCCTGAAATACAGTATCACTGTATTTTAAGGCCAGGCTAGTGTTGCTTACAGCCACATTAACATGGCAAACTCGGCGTGACAGCAGTTTTGCTACACTGCTGTTGTGATGGAGGGAATATGCTCACAGTTTGGGCTGCTCTGGGGGAGGGAAGCGGTTTCCTCCAAAGTATGTTATTGCGTTGCCTCCAGAGGAGCCCCAGGGAAGGAGGGGGGAGTCACGAGATAGGGAAGAGGGACGGGATGGAGGAGTGGAAACGGTGCTGTGGGGCAGAGGCTGGAGGTGAGCTCAATTCAAGGTTCAAAGCCTCCGAATGTGAGTGGAGAGTAAGCTGGGGTGGGAGGGGCTGTGATGCAGACAGCACCGGGAGCTTGGATGCTGTGTGTGCTGGAGTAAATGGGCCTTGGCGGATTGACAGTCACTCCGCACATGTGTTTGACCGAGAGAGGCAGCGGCAGAGCTGGGCTTATTGGAAAAGACAGGAAGAGCACTGCAATCAGCTTTTCCCTCCTGTGCAGGAGGGAGGGTTGGGATGCAGAATTACATGAATTAAACTGAAAGCAGAGTGAGTGTTGGCTCTGGCGTGAGCAATCTAATATCTGTTGCATCATTCAAGAACTTCTTGGTTAAATCATTATCAACCAACAATTTTCCACTGAAAAGTGGAAGGTTGATTGAGAATGGGTACTAAAGTCCTTTTGAATAGCAGACATGGTCAATCTAAAATTTGTATACACTCCTGTTGAAATCATTTAGAGCTTTTCACACCCTTAATATTACAAACAACATGAGCTAAAAAATAAAAAACAAAACAAAACAAAAAAACACAATCGTCTGGCTGCATAAGTGAGCAAAACCATTTGCATCGTTCAGATCGGCGTTTCTAAACCCTGGTCCTCAGGGCTCACTCTGTCCTTCATGTTCTAGATGCCTCTCTAATCCAGCACACCTGATTCAAAGGGTTGAATCACCTGCTCCGTATGTCACTGAGCGCTGCAGAATGTTTCTAATCACGCAGTGTTTTCCTTCTGAAAATACCTAAAGCTTGCAGGACATTGGGCCATGGGGAGAGGGGCTAAGAAACGCCGCTTTAGACAAAGCTACATACGCAGAGCCTATTAGTCAAGAGCACATTAAAAAACACCTACAGAAACATTGAAAAGACATACAGACGGTTGAAAAATGAAGCCAAGAAGTTGAGATTCAAAGCCTTAGTGGTGCCAGTGGTCATTTGTGCACTTCGAACCAAAGTAGGAGGGAGGCAGCTGCATAATCCTGGAGCCCCCCCTTGGATCGCTGTCCAATAAAGCGAAACTGCAAAGAGCGCTCAAAGTCCCGCGGTCTGACAGGAAACCTGAGTATAAAGTGGAGTCACTCAGGTGAGTGGGAATTTGGAGGAACCTAAAGATAAGATAATGGAAAAAGGCTGTCCAACTCCACTACCAAAGAAAAATCTTCAAAATACCAGCAGAAACATACAAGAAGACGCTCAGCAATTACAGGAAGATTTTGATTGTGGTCTTGCCTAGAAAGATACATTTTCCTTCATTATTTTGTCCAAATGTAAAATGTAAAACTTGTTTGTGAGATGTTTTACGAACAACTCACTGAGTTGTTAAAAATACTCCCTGATGCAAAGTTTTATTTTATTATCATGCAAAAGATTTTTTTTAAGTGTATCGTAAATAAATAGAATCAATACCTGTCAAAATGTCAATCTGCTCTTCTCATTCTACTTTCAAATGTATTTAATCATGCAAGAAACCTCGCCTTGAAAACCGAAAATGAGCGTGCCTTAAGTCTGTTTGCTTTATGTGCAGGCACTAAAACAATAACTTGCTTCTTTCTCTTCTACCTGGCACCAAAATAAGCAACACAGACAAATTAAATTTTGATAAAAATGACATGCTCACTCAGCTGTGAATTACACGGAGCTGGGAAGCTCACTTCTGCTCCTGTAGCAATATGAGAGCCGCATTCTTTTTAAGGCTTGAGATGGAAATTAAAACATCCCTGAGCTTATCAAAGTTCTATAAAGGCTAGGTTAATATGAAGCTCGTATTGTTACCTTCCTGCCTCGATGACCTTGAAGCTTAATTTAAACCGTCTGTGTGTTTCTTTTATGTCTTAATAATGACAGCTTCTCCCCTGGCGTACAGTAAGCATTCATTTACTTTTCCCGTTGATCTTTTTGTTATTGTCTCAACAAAAAAGTGGAAAATTATGAATAAGAAAAAAAACATCTTTACTCAGATGGGTTCAAACAAAACACAAAAATGCGGGAACATTCAATAAACTGTCTGATCAATTTTATTGCAGTCTGGGGGAGATTTTTTATTAATCTAACTGCTAAATACAACTATAGCACAGCTGCAGTCTTTTTTTTCTCCTCCTTTATTATTATAGCAACAAGCCAAGAGCCAGGTGTTCATTTTGGCAGGGAACAGAAGAGCAAGTTGTCATAGAGAATAATTACTAGCAGCTCCACTTAACTTCAAACTCCTATCTGCATCATTAAAAACAGGTAGCACAACCTGTTTCTAATATTACAAAATACCCATCTGAGGGTAAAGATTGTTCACTGTGCTGATGATATAATAGAGCATAATCACTTGTAGGCCGTTATAGTCACCGAAATACTTTTTGAAGCAAAACTTTGTGTATATTTGTTTTGGCAAAGACTTAAAGAAGAGTTTTACATTCCCTGCTGTACAGCATGTCTGCCAATTCATGGTGGATATCAGTGTCATATAAATATTGGTCTTTTACTGATTTATTTTAATTATTGTTTTTCCATGTTGGAAAAATGTCTAAACAATCTCTACAAAGAGCAGAAGGAGTAAGGTCAGTGTTTTGCAAGAGGTGTGAGGTACAGGTTTTACAAATTTCCACTATAGTGAACAAATTTGGGAAATTAGAATGGATGATTTGAATTTCTTATTATTTAATCACTCACTTTCTTTGTGTTTCAGTTTTCGCTGGGAAATGGCAGCTGGTTTGAGGTGAAAGTAAGACCATGAAAATGTGGACTTTGCTCTCTTTTTCACATGTCATGCTGTTCAGTGCTGGCTGATTGCTGGGAAACCTGTTCACCACGGTGTGTTTGTTTTTCCACCTAATTCGTACAATTATGCCATGTTAATTTGGCTAGCTTTGTTTACTCACTCAGGCTTAGTTTCACTGCGGTGTCAAGAGGACTCCTGCTGCTTTTGTGGTTGGTAATCCTATCAGAAAGATGCTTGAGATGAGGAAAGCACATTCTTGACCGGGTACCTCAGCAAAGAGCCAAAGAAAGAAAATAAAATGTTATTGTTAAACAAGTCTGCAATTAGGCATGTTCTCTAAGAGAGCTGCACCACATCCATCCATCCATCCATCCATCCATCCATCCATCCATCCATCCATCCATCCATCCATCCATCCATCCATCCATCCATCCATCCATCCATCCATCCATCCATCCATCCATCCATCCATCCATCCATCCATCCATCCATCCATCCATCCATCCATCCATCCATCCATCCATCCAACCATCCATTTTCTACCACCCGTGTCCCTAATGGGGTCGGGAGGGGTATCTGCAGCACAATGGATGATAATTCCAGTTCATTTGCAGGAGTCAACCCTGTTAAACTGACGAGGGAGGATGAATGTTTTACTGATTTGGCCAAACTTCAAAATGTAGCGATAGAAAGGAAAGTAGAGAGAATGTGCCTCCAATTTACAGAAGTTTTGTCTGAAATCATTGTCCAACAGAAGGTAAAATATAGGGATATTGTGAGGTAACAACTATAACAAATGTATAAAATTTGTTATAACTAACAAATTTAGTTCTAACAAATAATTAAATTTGTTATAACTAACAATTTTTATTTGTTAATTATAACAAATAAAATTGCAAATGCTTATGAAAACAATATTTTAGTTGACTAAATGACGTGAAATAACTGTTTGATAACATCTTACTTTGTTCCACTATGTCTAATCGATCGACTCCAGGATTCAGAGCTGTTGTCTAAAATATGCAGCATTCATTGTTCCTATTACCTGCCTTCTGTACATGGCAAATTATCAAAAAGCAAAATGGGCCGGGCAAGAAATTAGACCCATTTGGCATCATTTTAACACCATCTGCTTTTATTTCCACGCCTGCTGGGCCAGTTGAGTGTGAAGCTTTGTTTGCCTCAAACCAGGCAAGGCGATCAATTAAACTTTTGACCTCCCGTCAACAAATATTGATGAAGAACAGAGAAACTTTCAAAGATTTTCTGTGCCATGAGTTTATCTATAAGTTTGATTGATCACCTCAACAAGGGCGAGTCTTAATCTATAGAATAGAAGACATATCACTACTAAATGTTTATGAGCTCAATAATGGAATCCAGGTAGGGATGTCTTTTTTGCAGTGTGCAGTATGAAATAAATTTAAATGATATGCTCTTTTTTGGCAGATCTCAATCTGAACATTTTGAAAAAGCTAGACCAATTCCCTATCTAAAAAGGAAAATATGACTGGTGCTTCCATTGAGTCATTATACTTGTAAATTAAAATGATGCTTTCATTTTTAAAGCTCATTGTTCAAGAATTACATCAAAGAATGACAAAGTATTGTGACCAAATACTTTCTGTATGCAAGAAAGGAAAAGCAATCTATCTCCGAAAATGTCGCAAACGTGCCAAGTAAGGTGGATTTGGCATGAAGCGATGGATAAACATGTTTGCATGCATGCAGTGTTTGAAATGACATTCTGATTAAAAACACAGTGGAATTACCATGTAAAATTAAAAAAATAACATCTAGGTCTTTAAGCAGAGGAATAATCCCAAGAGGAAAAAGCCCAAACAGAAATGATTTAAAAATAAAAGCAACCCTTTTTTGTTTGTATTTAAGACCTCAGGCCTAAGTTTAATAGAAAACCTTCGGAAAAAACAGAAGGAAACAAAACGTGGAAGAGAGAATCCCAAACTCTAGACGATTCGGAGCGGAAAGAAGAATGGCTAAAAGATCTCTCTGTATGCTCAGACCTTGTGAAATGTTAAAGAAGACGAATGGGTGTCTTGATGGAAAAAGAGGCCTGTTCAACATAGTGACAACACCAGTAACAGTTTACAAAGTGGCCATCAAAGGGTCCTTCATATTCCTCCCTTCAAAATATCTCCATTATTTATGGCTCTCAACATAAAAAGGAAAATCAAGCCGTAAAAATGCCAGACACACAGATGGACAGAAATATAAAGTTAGAATTGGCTCAAATATGGGAATTCAGAGTGCTTTCTTTTCCTTTCACTACGTTGAATGAAGCCTTCTGAGATGGGAACAAGCAGTGAGACTCGTGTTATTAAAGCACAGCCGCTAAAAGCCCCCTGCAGACCCACATAACAAACTGTGTCATTAAAAATTTACTTTGGAAGGGAGACACTTTGTCACAGAGGAGAGACGGGGAAGCAGATCATCCAGACCCGAAGTTCTAAGGCCAGAGGACTGACCAACGCACCTGGGGGTATTTTTTTGATCCAAAGGTTACCCATGATGCAGCGAAAAGGAAAAGAGCTCTCTAAGATGAGTCTCATCATGAGCAAAGAAACAGAGCAAATTTTAACTAATAGGGTCTGACATGCAGCAAATGATTGTAACAATACTGGGGCCATTTCTTCGTCTGTCCTGTCAAAACGTCCTTGAAAGCTCCAGATGGTTTGGCACATTACGAGAATTGTGTCTTCCTTGTCTTGTTGAATGAAGGGAGAGCCAGTCCCAGCTTGTTTTACAGCCCAACAATTTCTCATGTCCTCCCAGTTTATCGTTTGACTGAAAAATACATTACTTGCCTAATCTCAACGCTGTGAGAAAGGAAGACGTTAAAGAAATCGGGCAACGCTGTATTTTTGAGGCTGGTATGAACTGAAACACAGCAAACTGGTAAGCAGATTTTAAATAAACCTTTCCAGCTTTACTCCCATTGGTCCACTGGTCTTACTCATGCATCACTTTAAAACTGTCATTGTAGCTCAAGCCCGAGGTGGAAACATGCCCCCCTGTGGCCACAAGGTTAGTCGCAACCACAATATGTGTTTTCTGATTATGTTTCAAGATTCTTTTTTTTTTTTAACCAAAACAAAACTCTGCATTGCAAAATTTAGATCATCTTCGGTGCAGCAGAACAATATATAACTATATATATATATCATCTTCATATATATATATAGTTTTTTTTTAACAAAGGCTGCTGTTTTCAAATAAAGAGCAAAGCTTCATTAGAAAAAAAGCTGAAGTTGTATTAGTATTTTGAATCCAAAATGCTTTTTTCATGTGGATTCCAAAGTGCTTACAACCAGTGCCACTAACCAGGCTAATCCGGCATATAAAATGATTAAGAAGTTTAAAAATACTTTCATAATTAACTTGCCCTTAATTTAGGTTGACACCAGAACTGTCTTTTACAGCCACTCCACTCTCACACACAGTGTGACATCACCCTGAAAGCCAGAAAAAATATTATTTGAATGCTATTAATTGTAACTCTAAAGCATAAATCAAAATGGGCTGAAATCAAAGCTTTTTAAAACTGTAAATTAAACACAAACCTGTGTTGGTTCTTGTGTTAGCAATGTTTCATTCCTCGTTCCTACCCATCGAGGCCTTTCTACAGACAGCACAAGATTAGCTGGCTAGCTCTTCTTGTCCTCCCCACCAAGTGAGCTAAGCCTTCTCCCTCTGTCACTGCAAACAGACTTCGAATGACTGGAGAGGACAAGAAAAGGGTCGCTCTGCTCGATTGAGGCCACGCAGCGGTAAAAGACGATTATATACTGCTTGCTCTCTTCGCTGTCATCCCTCAGCATTTCTCTTCCACACAATGACCATGAGGAGAATGGGTTAGAGCACACGTCACCCTGATGTCTCCCTGTCATATCATGAGGAACTCATAAAGATCCACTTTCTTCACTTCAAATAGGCCAATCTTTGTGTCAGCCACAAGAGGGAAAGGCACACAGCACATATACTAAGAGCCAGACTCATGGGTGGATCGTGCAAACTGAAAGCCAGGTTTTCTCTTTTTAAAATTTTACTTCTAAAACACCCCCCAAAAAAACCCACAAACGAAACTTTCACTGTAATGAATTCAAAATTGTGTTACCAGGGGGCATTTTCACACCTGATTACATGCATATTCATTTAGATTATATGGATTTTTGCTCTTCTCTCTTAAATGCCATCTGAGTAGGATAAAGTGAATAAACCGCAGGATCCAGTTATTTGATTTTCCTAACAACTTTGTGTCATGCGTCACATTATCTCCCTTCTCGTGGTTGTAATCAAGAGTCTAAAGGTCAGTCTTTGAAAAAACTTTGCATCAATGTTCCATAAAAAAAGAAGTTCAATAAAAAAAAATTCTGTTACATATCGCTGGCTTTTTGCACTAATTAAATGTAAAAAAAAAAAAAAAAAATCATTGTACATGCAAAAATTATGCCAAACACTGTTATACAAATGTAACTCAGCGACAATACAAAAATAATTCTGACATGGGAGGATGAGTGGGATTTCGCTCAAACTTATTTCTATTGTTTTTTCATGGTTGATCAACTATGCAATTCATTATGACTGTTTAAGGCAGTCACATATGAAGGTTTTTATGTCTTGTGATCTGCTGGAAGCAGTCTATGCAGAATGCTTGACCTAAACATCATCATGCCTGTGATCCACTTTCAGAGGTCATCACAGAAAAGCAACAGCCCAGAGAAAAAAAAGATGAGAAAAGTTTGTGGAACGAGTGGGACGGTGATAATGCAAAGAAAAGGCGGAAGCAGCAATGTATTCTGTCATTGTGGCAAGCATGTCACCTGCTTGCCACAGTGGCTGCAAATATTTTTGAGTGCTAGTCTGCTCTTCAAAGTCGCGTTCAGGTTTAATAAATCTCATTGTGTGTGGTAAGCCATTACATTTTCATGTCCTCTCCCATTATTTTGTACTTTCTGATGATCAGCCAAATGTTTGACACATCCGTAAAAGCAGAGAAGGTGCTATCAAGTTTGCACTTGTTTTTGTACGTGCAAAACCGCTTGAAGATCAGGCCCATAATATCTTAAAGTCTCTTACTTTAGGACACAAACCTGCATATGAATCTGCTACCCTTTGATGCCAGAGGGGATTTTTAGTCCATCTGCCAGTCCATTTGAAGATCCAGTATTTGCAGCAATTTAATATCTTCACTTTCCAATGAAAGACAAAAACAGAGATCTTTCCTATTCTTCTAAAGGTTATCGTCCATTTTTTTGTCCATTATCAACATGAAGTGTTTCCGCCCCACATTAATCAACAAAATGATAAACCAGTTGTCTGTGCTTATTCTTCTCTTCACCACTGACGGTCTTCAAGTCTCCAGAGGAATCTCAGTGTTGGCAGGTACCAGGCCTCCAACAAGCTACTATAAATATAGCAGGCATTTTCTAGAACCTTCCATCAGGATCTATTGTGTTTTATTTTTAGTCTTTGGTCTATCATAGACAAGCACGGCATTGTATTGTCACAACTACATGAAGTGTTCAGAGGCAGAGAAAGAGGCTATTTGGATCCTCATTAAATTTTCAAAAGTCCTGATGGTCCTCTGAAAATTGAACGAACTGTTCCTACCCAACCTTAATTTTATGCTACAGTAAGTGCAAATTAGTTTCACAAAAAATATTTTTAATCACAGTCTGCTGAGTTAATTTGCTGTGTGGTAATTTTCTTTGGTGCCTTTTAGAATCACACTCGGTCATGAACCGTGATGACTTGTGTGATCTGCTCTCAAACACAGGCCTTCCCCTGACAGTCTGCATTACACATCCCATAAGCACAGGCAAAGTTTGTCTTCATTCATCTACTTTGCACTGTAGTAAAAATTTCAACCATAATTAATTTAAATCATAAAACCATAAGCTTATTCCCAGTCAGTAAGCTTTGCCATTGTAAATGTTTAATTGAATTATTGTTCACCGTCTTCTTGTTACTTAAATGATAAATGTACTTCTTCAGCTTAAGCAATTGCTGACTTACTAAGAAAATTCTGTTGTAATATTGCAATGAAGTCATTTCCCTTTCTTGGACAATTATTAACCCAAACAAAGCTCTCTGAAATAACTTGTGGGCCTGACATTTGCCACCATTTCCTTCAGTCTAAAACCTTAAACTTACCTCAGTGAGTGCTGAGCTGCTGTCAAAGTCCGATATTCTTCATTTTCCAAATGTAAAGAAATTAAACCTATGCTTTGAAACATTAAGTCCTGTTGTATCTGTAAAGTACCTCAGTTGACCACATCATCTTAGACTGAGAGTTCAGTACTATATGTGCCTCTGAATGCTCTTGGAAACCTGTCTTTTAATTTAAAATTAAAAGACAAAACAATTTTTTTAATCTAAGACTCTTAAATTAAATTGTTCTGTAATTTAATTTTAATTTAAAATTAAAAGACAGCCATGTCTGTTGTCAAGTCAGCTGATGAGAGTGAATCTTCAGCAGTCCATACAGAGTGTATGCATCACATATCACATAAGAGTAAGCAATGCTATTGTAAAGAAAAACATCTGACTTGGACACACCGACACATATGCCAAAGAATCAGAAGCATAGAGAGTAAAGTGAATGATGTTTCAATATCATTTACTTTGGCCATTAAAATTTAAATCAAGCCAAAGTCAACAGTTGCTGTGGTTTTGTTGAAAAGCAACCCAACACAATGTGTCACTGGATCAAATAACAACAATTTTGCATTGGAAAATTTCTAAATAAAACTGACTTAATAATAATTAACTGTAAGCTGTAATTTCTTGTATGTCACTGCAATACTGTCCGTTAAGTAGATCTAAATCTGAAGAAATTGTTTTTGGTGTTTCCAGAATTTTCCGTGAGAGATTTCCATACATCTGCTTTTTTGGCACGCTCGGCTCAAAGGTTTATTTTTTTATTTTTTATGCAAACACTGATATCCTTAAGTAATTAGCTTTCAGCACCAATCTATTAAGGCTAACAATTTGCACAGTGTCCACATGGATTGAAAAGAGAGGCCTCAAATACTGACAGACAGTAACTTAACCGTTAATGCTTTCTGCCTTTTGTGGCCTGTCAGTTTAACGTAGCAGCTTGTGCGTCCTTGTGTGCCCGGAGTTATGCATGTAGGGCAGTGAATCCAAGCCTATATGTCCGCCGAGACAAACGGTTCAACAGAACAATAAATAAGCCACTTGGGAAGCATGCCAGAACTCAAAGTTGGCCCACGTGCAAAAATTTGCTCTTCCCCCCTCGAAGCAGCACATATGTTCCCTGGGGCAGGATGAACGGCTCTGCCTGGGAGAAGAGAGAGAAGAAGAGGAGGAGGAAAGATGAGTCTCCATCTGTCTGTGGATCTTAGGGGCTGACAGACCGTTACATCTCCCTCAGAAAAAGAAGCCAGTCTTAGGGAGAAACTATCAAACATGGACTTAGTTTGGACTCCATGGCAGTTGTGTCACAAGCAGTGCCTGCCAAGAAAGGGTCAGACAACAAACCTGCATATGGTTCTCAGAAACACACACGGCGTGCTTCTCATTGTCCTTTTTGGTTGCATACTCTCCCAGTACTTCTGAGTTTGGCTCAGTTCATATCATGCCTCTAACAAGCTTATTTAGATTCATTTTGGTTTATTTTTACCCATTGGTATTGTGTCTTTGTCATGGAATGAAGTACAGCAGGGTAAAATAAGTCACAGTAAAGAAATCAAGCTCTTGTCAATTACATTGTTGCAATAACAATGACCTCGCTCGTTGTTATTGAACCTTCTGCTTTAATAAAAGCTAAAATCAAGTACGTATTGAAAATTCCTTAAAGTTTATATAAATTAACTTACCCAGAAAATTGTTTTTGGTGTTTGAAATGGTTTAATTTTAATAATCTACACGGTTGATTGATTAAATCTGTTGATTTAATTGAACAACCTTGACTAAATTGTGATTAGTTGTTACTTTAAGAAATATCTAAGGTGTGAAAAAATTATACATTTGTTAGAACGTGAATATGATCCAATATTTATTTTGTTCTGTTATGCCAAGAGTAAATTTATATTTTGATTTTCTCTTGACTTTAACAAGAAAAAAAAGTCAAGAAAAAAACTTTTTTTTCTTGGTTTCAAAAAAAAAAAGTTTTTTTCTTGCTCTCTGACCTCACGTGTCTCTCATGGCACATCAATTCCAACTCCGATTGGTTAATGTTTTAATCTAAGACTCTTAAATTAAATTGTTCTGACTTTTAATAGAGTTTTTGTTATTTTTGTAAATGAAATTGCATGAATGATTGTATCTTGTATCATTTTATGGAAAATTAGCATTTTGCTAAATCTAGTATTCATGACAATGTTGTATGATTATCACTGTCCCATTTAAATAAAACTATTTAATGAGTGCTCAATGATGTCTCCTCCCTAGAAGTTTGAGCTCAGTCCAAAGATTCAGTAAGAGAAATCCAGAGAGCCATCAAGAAGTATTGCTCCACCAACTGATCTCACTTTCAAGATTTAGTTGTCTAATGTAGCCTATTAATTTTTTGTGTAAACCTATGCAAGACTCCAATGTTCCCTCTAAACATTTGGGATAATTGCTACCTATCTGAAAGTAACTTTCTTTCAAACAAAGTAAGCTAAAAGACCAACTTTGGAAAAACAAACTCTTAACAAATATTAAAATTTTAATTACTACTCTGAACATGTTTTTGACCACAAATCAAGTTCCACAAATAAAGTGATAATCTAAAAAAATTCACTAGTCATGAAATTTCTTTCTGCTAAAGTGCCATATTTGAACATGAGGGACTGGCAGACACTGGCCATCTGGCCGAGGTGTTTGGAGACAGACATTGTCTGTTGAGCCTTTCAACCTATAAATTTATGCCATGTCTCTGATGCCCCTGCTTCTCTCACAGGTTTCCCCTTCACACCGGAGCAGACGCTCTGAGATGGATGAGAGACAGCAGATGGGGTGCCTGCCTGACACGAAGAGGACTAAGCAGAAAATGCAACGCAAGAGTTCAACAAAATTGCTGTTGTCAGCCAGTCAAAGAAAGCGACTATTCTGTCATCCTATTGAACAAGAATCCTAATCAATGTGTTGTTAAAGACGAAGTTTGCAGGTTGATATATTATGTTTTCTTTGCTCTCGCTGGTCTTCATACGAGAGACTCGCATTGTTGGGATTTGTGTTATGATACACTCACAGCAAGGCAGAAAAGCTGGGTGAACATGCATACACTGCTCCAAAATTTGGCACAGGTTGCTGAGAGGCTCAGATGATTTCCAGGAAGTTGTTAATTTGTCCATCTGCAGACTTGAATTTAGGATGCATCATGTCATGGTGTCAGATGAAAGCACCGGCATTGCTTTTCCTGTTGAGGGAGAAAGGGAAGAGAAAAGCAGCCACCGAAAGGCTCAAGAAGAGGGACTGGCTTGAAAATTGTTTATTATCCTTAAGACACTGCAGTATATTTACACATCACTGTGCTCAAGCAGTCATGAAAGGCTTATTTTTCTATGGTGTAAAGTTATTTTAATGAGAGGCAAAGGCATGTTTTGGAGTTTTCTTTGGCTACATGGAGCTCAGAGTGATGTCCTTTTATAGATTGCTTGAATAGTATTTGACTTTAAAGCAATCCTTCATTCTGAGCAAGCATGTGGTGACAGGAGAAAGTAACAACCTTCCTTTGCAGGAAGAAACCTTCAGCAGAAAGAAAGCTCTTTGTGAGCTGCCATCTGCCACGATCGCAACAAAGCAAGTGCATCAGAAATATTTCTAAGGAATACCTTGTATTTTTGTAAACAGCATACAGAGTTAATGGCTGCCACAACCTTATCCTTAACCTTTATCGATGAGAGAAAGGAAGCTGAAGAGATAAGGTTTGGGCCAGTCGTGCAATCTATTCAACAAAAAAAACAGTGAATGGCTTTGTTCAGGAGAAAGTTGAAAGACAGGGTTCAACTGGGTTCAGTTTGATGCACAGATCTGTTGCTTTCAAAAGCAAAGTGCAGTGCCCGGTATTATGTGACACATTATTGATGATACAGGTTTTGTTCGCCAACAGTGGTTCATCTCAGGCTTTCATGTTTGAGTGAGCTTTGTTCCTCATAGATGAGAGACTTCTTCTCTGTTATCCTGTTGAGTGGTAAATTTATCTTTGTGGTTGTAGTGGAGTTACCCATGTTGGAAAAAAAAAATATTAGAATGACATTATACTTCATGAATGTAATGCAACTGAGAGTAAATATAGTCTGTGTAGGCAATATAATGTACTGTTAAACTCTTCTTACTTTTTTTACACTTTTCTCTGAGAGGTTAATTCACAATAAATCACATTGTGTGCAGGTAGATACAAAAGCTCTATGTTTAGTTTCATAGCTTTGCTTTTGTTGCTAAATATACTGTCATTGTCAAAAGAAATAAACTTTCTTGTTATCTTATGTTTTTCATGTTCCATACTTAAGGATCACTTTCAACATTGTGGGCTGAAATGTAGAAGAGCTCCATTCACACAGTCAAAAAATTATTAATAAATCTGAAAATAAGACTAACTCCCCTTATGTCGCCTACTTTAAGCTGATGTAAGGCAGTCTTGATCAGAGCATATTATTATGTATATTTATAATGGTGGTCAATGCTACAACATCTGAATGTACTTGTATTTCATATATGGCACTATGACAGAAGCATTAAATGTGGCTTTACACTTTTCACCTCATTTAGGGAAAACAAATCTGCAAACGTTCCTACAGGCCTCGATGTCCACGTCCCATCTCAGCACTGAAGAACTTCAGAAAGTTTCCATGTTTCAACAGATTCTAATTTCAGAGTAGTTCAACTCAGAGTTGCAAAAATTTTACAATTAGAACAAGAAGTGTTGACTTTTTTGGGTGGGCTCTTACAACTTGATGATGACTTCCCCTTTAATGTCTTAACTTAATTCATCTTAAAATAAATCTGAGCAGTTTTAAGTAAAAATAATTGTCTCTCTAATTGGTTTTCATTGCCCAGGGCACAAAGTACATTCAATGAAACATTTTGATGAACAAAAGCATTTCACTCCTTATCTTCCTGCGAGTGAGGGATGCTAAAACACTAAGATGTTTGGTCTTTAATCTTTAAATACAGTTTGTCAGTAAGTTGATTTTCTAAAGTTACTTTAATTGCATGAAATGTAAATACTTAGCTAATTTTAGCTGGCCATTTCCTGTAAGCTAAAAATAATCACATTTGCAAGAAATATATGTTTGATATACAATATTAATTATTTTAAAAATGCACCTGAACATATTTATTCATCACTCAGGGACTGAATTGATGTGTAAAATATATTCAGGTTTACGTTTGGAACATGATAAATTGTGAAAAAAAGTTCAAACCATGTCAATTCTCTGGTGAAGCACTGTGTGCAGTCGGTGCTCCTTCTGTTTTTGCATTCGGATCAGGGCTAAAAATACGTCGGCTCCTCACTCTGTGACCTGTTGTTGGTGTAGATATTGGCCACATAGTGCAATTGTGCATCGGATCAGGTTACGGGAACCACATAGCCGCATTTGCGTTCATTCTTTGGGAGGTTGGCAGAACAATGAACTCAGCCAGGATGCTATGTTTTTTGTAACCCATACCTTCTGGCCAATATCCATCACAGAGTGTTGAAAAGGGACATTGGAGACATTTTTTATTTTAATTAAAACTAAGGCTGATGTTGTGCTTCAAATGTCCATAATTTCCGCAGATCTCCTCCTTTAAACATCCTCCAGAATTCAGTGCTAAATATAGATGTAAGGTAATTAATGTTAGTCTGCTCCTTTGACAAGAAGTCTACTTTAAAACAGCACTGTCTCTCTAAAGGTCATTTGGCAAACATTTTTGTGACATTCTTTTTTTTTTTATAGATGATGCTATTTATATTCTCCACCCTATTTTTTCTCCTTTCACCTTTATCCTTCTGCCTCAGCTTGTGCACATTTTGCACCTTGCCAAGAGAATCCACCTACACTTCATCTCATGTGTACGAAATACTGGGAGAAATCATGTTTGTGCACAAATGTGAACAGATCAAAGCATTTTAATTTCTCAATTAAATACAAATAATACCTCGGTTATTGTGCTATGTCCTCCCGTGTTTCCAAACTATTTATTCCTCGAAATAATAAAATAGCAGTTCATGCGGCGTTAGGTCGCAAACACACAGTGAGAGTGAAGAGAGAGACGATATGAAAGACAGACAGAAGGCATTGGAGTGGATAGTTGATGACTCAGGAAATAATAGGGATGTCATCTCCTTCCTTTCGAATCACACGTTTCATCTGCAGCTGCGTGTTGGATGTGATCCCCAGGCCCCGACCGCAACAGAACTCATAAACCTTGGGCTTTTTCCATGCTTTTAATTTGGACAGTGTTGCTTGGAATGATACATCGTGTGGCTGCAGTGTCAGCCAAAAAAAAAAAAAGAAAAAGCAGCGCGTGCGAGCCACGAAAGCATCCTCTTATTAATAACCCGTATGCACGCGAGTGATGTTATTGAGCTGTGCCGCTTACAAAATATTGAATGTTGCTTGGCTTAAATAGAAGAAGCATGGGAGAGAGTAATTATAACCATTACTCTCTCTCCACATGCTTTAGTGAATAACCCTGAGGAAGACTTCAGGTTCTCGTTTTTACGTCCACAAAGTCTTTGCCAGAAGTATTCATGTTTATATGGTGAACACTGAACATTTACAGCCACCGTAAGCATATGCTTAATTGATCTTAGAATGATGTGCTTTCACAGTATTTTCCAAAGGTTAAGGAGACACTCATTTGATCCCAAACCATTTCAGCTCCGTTTTATATTTTTGAACTTTCAACCTTTGTCATGATGGCAGCCATTTGGAAATTTCATTGCTAATTAAAGTCAGTCCTTTCTCTTGGCATTTCAGACTTTAGCTTTATTACTGCTAACTATGCTAGCTGTGCAACTAACTATTATGAAGAACTTAGGGAAAAAAAGGAAGAACTGTTACACAGCTCTTTCCCAAATCATCTCTGCTCCTAATATAAATTACTAGTGGTGCGACATGGTTAAAACTTTTAATTGAGTTACTTATAAGGTTTTTAATTAATGCATTTCACAGAACAAACAATGCATTGTTTGTTGTTGTGCGCCAGTTATTCAGCAAAACATGGATGCTCGCTAATGTCTCTCATCTCATATGTAAATGAAATGCTTTATCTGCTAACTAATCCACATTGTTTGTTCAAAGAACATTTAAATATTGTTTTCTTTAAAGCCAATCTGTATGGCTGAGTGACTCAGGTCTCCAAAAATAAACCATTCATTGAAAAAAAAAGAAATAAAGTTATATAAGACTGAACACTAAGTCTTTTCACAGGTTCTTGTGGAGTTGGTCAGGACACACTGGGCACAGATCAAAAAACCCAGATCTTTTATTGACTGTTAGCACAGAATTGCAACATTTTGTGAATTGAAAAAAAATAAAAAAATAGAAATATTGTTTGCCAAACATATAAAGAGAATGAAGCAAACTCAGACAACATTGTGGATTTATTACCAGAATGAAAAATAAACATTTTGACAGTTTTATATCAAACGAATAAAACAGAAACAATCGATCTGCGAACTAGTAATTGTCTGATGATAGAAAAAGGATCCCAAATTAACTTTATTAATAAATCTTTTTATTCTATATTCTGCCCCCTTTATAGTAAAGCCATATTAAAGTGTATCGGCTGTAATATAATACAAGGCTGTTTTTTTTCCCTCTGTTTTTAGTTTTTACTTTTTCATTAGCCACAACGACAATAAAATGCCTGCTCTGTGACTTTTCTCCTCCCTTCTCCTTTTTTTAATTACACAGCACAAACAAGGCTGTAAAAATATTCACTACTTCCACTTTTGTTTCCAGCACTGTTTCCCACAGGAGCCAGGATTTCACAAATATATTTTAAAGTTTAATCTCTTTCCCCTTACATCCAAACTTTCTGGTTATCGGTCTCTCGCACCCCATTGGCTATTTTATACTACAGCAACAGAGACAACTTGACAACAACATTAAGGTCATCAATTTTGTTATCTTACAACCACCATAAAAACGACCACCTGGTTCATTGCAGAGTCATAGATGCAACAGTGAGAGCTAACAGGAACAAAGCCCTTTGTTTCAGGCCACAGTCCCCGTTTCTATTGATAATAGTCTCTCAGTGCTAATTTTTGGGAGTGTAACTGTACATTCAGCCATCTGAATAAAGTATGGCTCTTTGAGGGTATTAAGTCAGCACAAAGACATTTCAAGTGTAGAGCTGCATGTAAAATTACCGAACCCCATTAGAACATTTGTTTTGACAAAACAAAATATCAACTCTTTACAATACAAATATGAATCCATAACAACTTAACTAACTGCTCAGTTAAATTGTAATAATTTATTCATCTAATTTAGAGATAAAATATCCCTGTTTTTTATTACTTTAACTAAACTTGGGCCCTGTAAGTAGAACTGTACCGTGCCACAGAACATGTTGTGTGTAACTATGTCAGAGATCAACACGAAAAAACACAGAGACACCATGTTTGTTTTTTTCTTTTATCTTTTTTTTTAGATTGAGGCAAAAGTGGGATAGAGAGACGGAACTAGAAATACACTGTAGAACAAAACATCTTCAATTGACGCTAAAATACTGGGACCTGTAGTTATTAAAATTTTACAGAATTTATACAGTAAAATTATGGCAACCAGAGCTGCCAGTGGATTAGCGTAACTTAGATTTATTTAAACTTTTTTAGTGGAGAAAGAACATTTCATAATTTCTCTGTGCATAACTCATCAAATTATTTTTATCTATTTCTGTGACTCATCTTGGATATTATGACAACTGGTGATAATTTCATGTTAATAGCATCATTAGAAAAATGTTTAGTGGCAAAGAATATTGGTGTTTATTGCATTTTGTCAAGCTAAATGTAATCCCTCACCATAGAGATAAACTACTAAATAAATAAACAGATTATTTTAACTCAATTATCATTCAATAATATCAATATTTTTGGCAGCCCAGGTTCTTTCTTCAATGAAAACCACTGCTGGTTTTCTTTCACAGAGCGAATCGTTTTTGTAAACGAGCAAAGCTGGGGATGTTGAGTTGAATGTGCACACTGTATCTCCAGTGTGCTGTGCAGAGCTGCAATGCAGTATAGACGCCCTGCTTCCTTATTCAATCGCAATTAATTATTAGTGGATCTGGGTCCTCTGGGTGAACAACACTATCAATACTGCATCTACTTGCTGCGATCAATGAACAAGTTATTTAGGGAATTGGCTACTACCATCTGCATACTCTAATTCACTGGTGTTCACACACTCCCTGCTTTTGGGCTTTAAGTGCAGTGCAGCCTCCTTAGACAATGCTTAAAAACACACACTGCAACTCTACCTCTCACCCTTACTCGTTGTAGCTTGTGGCTTCATCAGTGTTTTCAGATGTATTATTTCTGTTGCGATGAGCAGTCCATTAGCAAACGCCAATAAGCCCTCTGTAGCATGACAGCATGTTCTCAAACAAATTAGAGCCCTAAAGACAACAGGAATATTATTATTTTCAATCCCCCATCATGTGTTCATTAATCTTCATTTGGGCCTGATGAGTGTGGCAATCAAATTAAATTATATTCCTGTTTGAGCCTCTTGTGGATACCCCCCTTCGCATTTAGTCCTATCTCATGCAGTCCCGCAAGCAATTGGAACGCAACAAAATTTCCAAATGACTTTAGATTAATATTGTCTGATTAGCAGCTAAATATATCACCACGCTCCTTCAAAGTCATTAGCATCGACAACAGGAGAAACAAACACATCACAAAGCAAACGCTTTGTCGAATGCCGACAGATTCAGGACCCTTAAATATTGAAAGATAAACATCACGCAGCAGGCCTTTGTTTTTGTTAGCAACCTAGCCAAATGTGTCATGCTCACCATCAGATTTTGTCGGCTAATTAGAAGGTGTGTGTTCATGGCCTGGCTCTGTTGCTTTAAATCACAGTAATTGGCCCCAATCTCCTCTTAAAACACCACTATTCATTCCCCCCATAATTACCGGCACATCTGCAGCTTCACATGTGCCAATGTCCTCTCTGACATCACTGTTCAGATCTCACTGTCTGGCCACTGAGCTGCTTTCTGTGGGTGGCCTGCTGGCTGGTGAAGGGAATAAAAAACATTTTTAAAAAAGCCATGAAGACATTTTACTTTGTTTGACAAAGTCCTAAATTTGATTCTCTCCAGTTTACCCTAATACTGTCAAATTACTTTTTCAGAAAAGCCAACATAGCAACCTCCTGTGCGGAGTCTGCAGGCAAGTTTCAAAGTGTTTTTGTTAAATATATGAATAATAATAATTTTTTTAAAAAACACTGCGATCAGAATTGTGGTGCTTCAAGTTTCTCTTTGATGAGCTTGAGCAGAAGAGTTTTTCATTAATATTTTGAGGGACGTTTCTGGTGACTTTGCAGATTACCAGCCAAAGGAAACTAGAGAACATGCTGCATAAGAAAATAAACTGCATACAGTTTTGCCTATGGGGCTTCTTGGAGAAAATATTAAATTAAATTGAAAATTACAGGGTTATTCTTTTACATGCACATTTCTGCTTTCAGGGGGAAAAAAATCCTTTAAATTGCATACCAAACACTTTTAATAATAAAAGTTACAACTGAATGATGTTCTTGAAAAATTGGTTTTAAACAACTTTTTCACATTTTGTGAAATTACAACAACAATCTGCAGTGGGTTTTCACAGGATTTTATAAGATCGGGAAAGACTGCTGATATTTTCCTAAATGTTTTCTGAAGAGTGCTTTCTATTTGTATTTTCACCATCTTCAATAACCATGAATAAACTCCATGCCTTTTGAGTCCCATTTTCAGTAAACCAGAATATGAGTTTCAGTGAGGTTGGTTTGTCAGATTAAAAGTATCTTTTGAAAACAACACCTGTAAGGTAATGAATATACCTTTTATTAAGCCCAAAATTGAGTATTAAATGTTTTTTTTGTTTAGTCTGACATAAAAAAGCAGAAAAGCCTCACCATGAGCAGAAACAAAGACTTGAAAATATAAATCTGTGTTTGATGAAGGTAGTGAATAGAGCAAAATCAACCTTTTACTAATATTTTAATTTCTTGATGGTAAACACACCTGAAACAACTTTTAGTTGCGCTTCAACCCCATCAACAAAAAACCATAAAGAGTCTCCTGTGCAGTTTGCTAAAAGACGTGTCAAGATGGGAAGGAAGCTGCGCTGGTCAGAAAACAAGAAAAAAGAATTTCATTGGCCTTTATGCAAAAGTTTTAACTGTGATGAAAACCATGCGTTGCCCTGAGAAAACCTCTGTAAACCATGGGATGGAGGGCAGTATTATCCTGAAGGAATTCATTTGTAACAGGGGCAGAGAAGCTCGTCAAAGCTGATTGGATGAGGCTGAATAAAGGTCAATGATAGCAGACCTCTTGGCAACTACAAAAAAAGACTGCTCTTGAGTTTTACCTTTTCGTGGGCCACTTAGTCGAAACACACAACCTGAGTGAGAATGCAGTGGCTTTACACCAATGATTATCCAATGCTAGGTTCGGTAGAAGTCCTGATTTAGTTCCAATTTAAAATCTGTGTCAAGATTTAAAAGCTGCTGTTTACATCTCAAAGCTATCACTCACGGAGTTTGGAAACAAATGTGCATCCACTATTTAGATTTTTATCAGTAAACTAAAAAAAAAATACAAAATTTAGACCTGCTTTGTGTTGGTCTATAACAAATTCTCTGAAATTGATTTGTGTGGCTGAAATGTTTCACAATTTGGAAAAAGTGTGACTACATTTGCGTCTCTATATAGATATAAGTGTCAAAATTATTTCTGAGCATTGCATCTGTAATTTGAGCTTTATATTGTGCTGTAAAACTGTAGAAGTTTTGATTATCTGCCTCTTTTACTTAATGCCACTTTAAGACTTGGCTGGACATTGGAATCGATTCTGCTGAGTCATTGTTGACAAACCTTGACACGGGAAGAAAGAGACAACGATGCAGAAACTTTGAGGTAGTGCCCTCTACAGGCTTAAGGCTGCTGATATGACGTGTGACCCAATTTTCAGCTGTCCTGGATATAAACACTTGGCTTCCAGTGGATTACTTTTCTCAGTTCATGATCAAAGACACTCTGAAACAAACGACTGCAGCAAAGCAAAGAGGAATGACAGCAAAAGAGAGGAATGTCGAAAGCAGAAGACTAAAGAAGAATGAATTTACAGCACAGAAACCTGTAGAAGCATGATGCTACCAAACACATGCACCGGGAGACTGCAATTCAACCGAATATTAATCACAACATTAATAAAAATCTTTTGACTGTCTTTAAATGTGCAAAAAATCTAATACGTCATCCATTTTCACTTCCACGACATAAATTAAACAAATGTTCTGTTAAATCATTCTGGCAAATGATCGAGGAATATTTATTATCAATGTATGTAAAGATATGCTATGATCAGTTTGCTATGTTTTTTTAAAAATTAATTTTAGTCCAGGGCAAATAAAGTGCTATTGTTAGGAGTGGGATACAAAATCAAGACTCAGAAGCTTCCACTAAAAGTTTATGGGGATTTTAGTTTTTGAACTGTGACTCTATGGTGTCTTTATGAACAGTCAGTATATTAACATGTTCAGTTCAAAGAATGAGACAACCTTATGGAGAACTTAAAGTTGTTCCAGGTCAGAAGGTCAAAAGCTCAAAAGCAGATTCAGAGATTGCTTGTATTTAAAGAAAATGCTGAGAGAATCCGTTTGATTTAAGTCTTTCATTTTCCAAAGATCCACTGCACGGATTGTAAATTTCTACAATGTGAAGAAAGCCTAAGAGAAGGTTTAATCAAGACATTTCCTGACAGCAATTGCTATTGGCACCAATTATTGATCAGTTTTAGAAGAAGAAAGATACCTGCTTGGAAAAGCTTTAGTCAGTGGGTACTCAGTGAATAGAAACCTGATCCAAAACAAAAACCATTATTTCTGCTATGAGAGAGGGCAACATTTCTGACACTAATATCTTTCTTGAAAAAGCTGACTTTTATCAGTCTTAAAATAAAACATTGAGTCTATTTGATTGCTCATGTGGTTGAAATGCATGAACAGGAACAAAATTGTTTTTTTTGTGTATTTCAGAAATTATCCCCCATAATAACTACCCAGGTGTAAAATATAACATGTGACAAAGTAAAGGAAAACGTGAAAAACAAAAAGTAGAAGGGACCTATTAGTCCATTTATATTCAGTCTCTGCCACAAGCTGTGTGGCTGTACACTTAACCGCGGTCAATGTGCAGTGGAGCATTCACGTCTTGTCCTTGTCTTTTTGTTTCCCAAACTCTATCACTCAGGCTTATGCAGAGGCAATATTAATCACTGTGACCTTCCTTTGTACACAAACCGTATCAATGAAAATAAAACACACTTTAAAGTTTATTTACCATAGCGAAACCTATCAATAACTTAAGTTCCTTTGGATAAATGGGAATTGGATTTTCAGGACATTAACCTTTGCCTGAAGTATAAAAATAAAAAAATATATTCAATATGTTTTGTAGATGATGAAAAAAAAGAGAGAAAGAAAGAAAAAGGAAAGGAAGAGGGAAAAATGCACCTTGCATGGCTGGTGTGCACAATTTGAATGTACATGTACATCTGGTGGATCTGAAACAAATGAACAAAATAATACAGATTGTGTGAGCTCCCTGGAGAAACACTGTAGTATTTCTGCTTGGTGTCATCATACTCATTATAAGACACCCATTTATAGATCTGAGAAGGGGATTTCAGTTCCTTAAAATAGCCTTTGAGGTCAAACTGAGACAAGCCTTTTTTTAAAACAGAAAGAAGTGTGCCAGGCTAAGTCTGAGAGATTTTCTAACTGATTGCTCTCATTTTCTTGATATGGTTTTTTACTGTAAATTAAACCATTCACTTGCTGAATGCCCTTTAAATTCACTTCGCAATTATGTAGGTTGTAGAAAACTTCAGGACACGTGGAGTTCATCACTGAGAAGATTTTTGTGTTACAGAACAGAAAAAAAAGAGAAGAAAGAAGAAGTCATGATTAAAACATTAGGTAAGAGCCTGGCAGGTCTTTTTTTTTTTGTCTAATTAGAACACATCTATTCAAATGCACTTCTTTTACATGAGTGGGATATTTTCATAATCCACCAGTGTCTTTGTGCACATATTATGAGGTATGTTGATGGGAACACCTGCTAGTTCACATTTGTTTCTACAAAAATGAGAAAATTATTTCTTTGTATTACCTAAATTCTGGGCATCAAACTTTCTGGGAACTTATTTCTCTTGTACCAACACTCAGTAATCTCCACTCATGCCTTTCACCTGCATCGCCTCGTCATTCTCATGTGTTTCACCTGATCTGCGACTAATAAAAAAGGATTTCTTTTGCTATTCAGTCTGGGGATCTCTGTTTTTGGTCCATAGACTGTTTTCTTTCTATTCCTGAGTTCACTCATGGTGCAGAGCTTTAGGAGGAACATATCAATGAGGAAATGCAGCCTACAATTTCAAGTGAACACTTTATTCCATGAGCCTAAGTTGAATCTGAAGTCTCCATTTGTGGCTGATAGGCCCTTCACTGTATGACTTCAGTCCAGATGAATTATATTGTGTTGATTGCTGGTTAATAGTTGCAGAAAAAAGTTTAGTTTAATGTTTTCCAGTGAAATATGTTGCCCAGAAACTATCCTACCACATTGGCAGGGCCTGGATATTGTCCACGAAAACAATAAATCTCCACATTCAGACACTGCTGAGGGCAAGCCTAACAATGCATGTTTGAAATAACTATCAAAGGCCCATTCACACAACCCGTGGTTAATCACCCAACTGCCTCAGTCCATTCTCTGCATCCTATTCTCTCTTTCCTCACACTTGATACACCTTCACATCACCCAGTAATCTCATTCATCAATGCCAGACCAGAGTGGATATTAGGAGCCCTACAAGAATACATTATCTTCCTGTCACTGGTATCCTGACTTCATCAGGAAGAGTCCATGTAAAGGAATAATTTCCAGGATGGGTGAAAACCATCACAGCTTTGTTGTTGGAGTCTATGGAGTCATTGTGTGAATTTACAATTACCTTTACGCCATTGAGAATGCAGGCATACATTATTTGGTGCATTTTTTTAGCTGTGCTGTGGAAGGTGATAAGCTTAAGGAATACATTATAGGAGTTTCTTACTCTGAGCGGTCCAACAGAGCTGCACTGTCCCAGTGTGCGCTTTTACGAGGGTTTTTTGTGTGGTTTTGGAAACTGCCGGTCTAATGGGACAACCCCCCACACTTTGCTGCTGTCCAACCATGACATCTGCTGCACTCCTCCTGAGCGTCACATTACAGCTACAAGAGGGTTAAGCTGACTGGGGCTGCTTGTGATTAAAGTTCCACCTAACACATTTTAGATTTTTTATTTAATCTTTCAATTATAGTTAAAATGGAAAATTGATTGCTATTCTGCTATACTTTTCTACACAGACATAACCATTTTGATCATGCATGAAAGTGAGGACGGTTGTGATGGAACACATACTTTTCTCTGCCAAGCTAACATTTAAAATCCATTCATATGACTTGTTGATCATCCAATTCACAATATTTTGTGTTTTTAATTAATTATTTAAAAAAAAAACTTGCAGAAAGAATTCTTCTGTTTTAGACAAAAATATATTTGTCAATGTAATTATTATTGCCCAGGCTCATAGTAGCGATTTACCCTGTGCTCAGATCTCTCCCACCTCAAAAATGTGCCCGCTGGGTTTTGATTTACTTGCTGTTTAGTTTGAATCCAAATCCTTGTCCAGATTTGGAGGCTGGCCAGGTTAGGCCATGCTGATAAGTTGACCACTGAAAGAAAGTAAAAATAAAAGAAAACTTTACAGTTCCACTGGCTTGTCACTGCTGATGAATGCTTATTTAAATATAGTTTAGAACAAGCAAAATGCAAAGCATGTGTATTACTTTGTGTTTAGGTTTTAAATATCTAAAAAAGGAAGCAATGGTTTAGGACTAAGGAACCGGGATATTATGAATACCATCTTGATGGCTGCTCATGGTAAACAATCCAGGCGTTAAATGACTTACAGGGGCATATGGCCACCCTCAGAAGACTTTCTCTCAAATCCTTTCCCTCCATTTTCTGTGTAACCCACTGAAGCTTCCCCTAGTTTATATTCTCAGTGCAGAGCTTTGTGTGTCTCCAGTTGCCCTCTGTGTGAGGGTGGCATTATAGACTCAGCAGGGTGTTCGGTGGGGGTCAGAGCCAGCATTTAACCCTCTGTAGACTCAGCAGCCGCTCGTTCTCCGGGACACCTGTTCTTTTTTTACACATGGGAAGGGAACAGTTGTAGCCGCAGACCAGCGATATAACGAGAGCTGTTGTTGAAGACAAAACTTTAGAAACACAAGTGAGTTATAAGACGTATGCTAAGCTCACAAAAATGTAGTACATAATCTCCAGCAATGAAATGTGCCTCATCTTACCTTTAGCTCTTGTTTTTTCAACAGTGCGAGGACACAAACCTTATTTCATATAAAGATTAGGTTTCCATTCCAGTTGAGATGACAGGCATATCTGCTTGAAGAGATGTAAAAGCCATGTATAATGTATTGACAAAATGTGTGTGCTTGTGCCGCTCTTCATGTAAAATTCAAACTGATTTGGGGGGAAAAAGAAATCCATCTACGAGGTCCTCATCCCTCGCCAGAAAGACAACTGAGAGAAAGCAGAAGTGGAGGAGCCAAGAGGGAGGGTTCATAGAGGATTTGGGTCATAAATTGCCAAGAGGGATTGCATTGTGCGCAAGTGTGTGTGTGCACGCGCCCCTGTGTGCCTATCTGAGTGTTTATGTCAAGGCTTGTGAATGTGTATGTTAATATGTTCTTTTTTATCCTTGGAGGCTGTCACGTACGTCTATCAGCAAGAACACATTTATTGCTTCAAACTAATTAAGATTGTAACAGATATTATTCATCTTGATAAGTCTGACCACTAAACTGCTGGTCAAACACTTAAAATATAATTTTTTTCTGGGTAAGTGAAAGCACCATTTTCAGGAGCTGGAAGGTTATATCAACAACAACGATCTTCAGCGTGGAGGTTTTTATGGAAGGAAAATAATTTTGAGCTGTTCTCTGTGATGTGTTTAACATTTAAATCAAACGAGGAATAAATTGAAGCTTTAGAAAAGAAATGGTATTTTCAACAGGGGGATTTCTGCTGTTCATTCAAGCTGCAACCTGTAAACAGGCGAAGAAGCCTGGACACATTACAGTAAAACTTTCTGTGTTTCCTCATTTTAAACACTTTCTGTCCTGTTGAACTGGCTAGATATGAAAATGTTGACAGCTCTTCGGGAATCTGATGTAAGTAAAGGTCCACTTAACTATTAGTAAAGCTATGTTAACCAGTAAAAAAGAATGGAAAAGGAAATCTTAATATTTCCTGAAATAATTCTTTCTATGTTTTGAAGTAGTGTAAAGATGCTGTTTTACAGTGACTCCTCTTAAAGTAAAAGGGCCGCGACTCCATGGCTGCAGCCCCAGGCACCTGTCTCCCTGTCTCATAGTTGATTTGTCTTTCTCTGAATGGGTTGTACTGGAATGAAATTTTGTTGTGCTCTTGTACAATAACAAAGCACTCTGATTCTGAGCTTGCAAAATGATATTGAATATGGTTCCAAGGAGTCTAATTAGAGTTTTTATGCAGAAATCACAATATGCAGTAATGAGCAAGAGCACGTTGTACATGACGTTTTACATAAAGTCTTGTCATCTTTTTTCCACACAATCACAGATGGGTAGTAAAGTATGCTTTTCTTTTAAGTTTACAGCTATGTACTATTTTCAGTAGGTGCGCCTCATACAATCCCAGTAATACACACTTAAGTCTATGTTTACAATGTGAGAAAATCTATAAAAGCTTCAGGGGCTTGAATATTTTTGCAAGGCCCTGAAAATATTATTTCAAAACACCCTTTGGTAATTTTGTTTCTCGAGAGTCATTTTATACTCTACAGTTCTACCAATCCTTTTTTTATTATAATTCTACATTTAGCACACACGAACAAATCCATAGTATCAGTATATTCCACTGCAACACCACAAAAAGTCAAAACCCAAAATATCTGGAACACTGATGTGTCGTTGATAAGGCGCTCGCCCAAAGGTGTGCTTTTGGCAGTGATGATCGGCTCTAGGGGTGAAATGCCAGACGGTCTCCAAGTGCTGGCATCCGTCCAGCTACCATTCACCCGTGAAGTTAAGGGTCCACCGAATTGCAGAGGGATTTTGCACAGGAGCGGGGACAGGCCGAATATATCTGCAGATATTAGGTCTACGGTTATTGACTAGATAAAAGCTCTGATGTGGCTTAGCTCTGAAGCCTTTTGGCTGGAGCTGTGTGTTTGATGAGGGGTTTCTAAAGCTGGAGGGTCATGTGGCTTTCATAAGCACACGTCGTCGCTGCAATGAGCTCTGGTTGCTGACTGTTTAGTGGACTCTTTGGATATCTTCTCTGTTTATTCAGCTCAAAAGGTCATGGGTTTGTGACCCACTATTCTGGGCTGTCATCGCATGACCCCGTAGTGACATCCCTTCGTCAGATGTTGTGCTTACTCGGCACATCTCCACACATCTCCTGTCAATCACCTTGGCTACAAGGACAGAGGTGATGCCTAAATGTTTACTCCTTGACGTGTTCTGTCAGCAGATTTTCTGAATGTTTAAAATATATTGTTTTCATGCAAGACTACAGCATCCTGTTAGATTGGTGGCTGAATCAAGAACTCTCCATTCTCTCATAATATTCTGTAGGACGACAGATTTATCCCTGATTATAGTTTGCGAAAGGCACAGCAGCACAAAGGAAGGACATTCATGAGTAATCAGATATTTCTGACAGATATTGAAGGCAAAAATGCTGAAAAGCTGGTAGAAAATTCTCTGTCAGTTATACTTTCAAAATACTTTTTTTGGGGTTTTTTTTCTGATAGTGCAATACAAAAACATAACCCAGTATTTTCTGTCATAAATATCTTAAAGTAAGGCAAAACTAACTTACAGGTAACTTTTCTGCAGGATATAGAGGCTTGTTATAAATCAATAATTTCTTAAAATTGATTTTTTTTAAAAAGTGTTAGTTGTTGTGTCAGATTTTTTCCAGGTATGACATGAAAAAAAAAATCTTGTCAGTGTGTTTTGAGTGCTGGCTATTGGTGCGTGGTCTTGACCAGGTATATGTGTATATATATTGTTTTATTATCATTCACCACTAATAAAATATGAGAATACTTGGGTGTCTGTTGATCATTTGCATGTAGTTCTTGAGTTGCAATAAAGACAGAAAGGAAGACCGTGTGAAGGTTTACACACGGGCTATTGCGTCATTCAGACATTTAAAAAAAATAAAAAAATACATTTTATTATGCACGGAGTTAATTTTATTAGTGAAGAACTAAACTGCTGGGAGTTTTTCAGCTGGCCTGGAAGCACATTTTAATAGCCTTGAGTCATATTGTGGGGTGGGGAAATGGAGTGGAAGCTCTGTGGGAGAGAACTGTCTGTCACTGAGCAATTCTTGCAGAATGAATCCAAGTTTTTTTTGTTTTTTTTTTACTACATGTAGGTGACCATTCTCATAGTTTGCCCCCTCCAATGAAACTCTTCCAACGTTTTTGATCTCTGGGTTGGTTAAAGGCAGTTTAAGCACCTACACATACCTCATGCCTCATTTCTCTGTTTTAATTTACATCATTTCGCATATTTGTCCCTCTCTATGATTACTATTTCAGCCTTGGGAGTCGCTGTTATAGCTTTGACTTTTACAGCGCTACCCAAAGAGCTGCTATGGCTGCATCAACATCTGCGAGTGCGGCGATAGTTTGGGCTAATGTTTTAATTGGTTCCCGAGAACACGGGGCAATCCAAATTGCTTCAGTGTCCCAGAGGCTTTCTCTCTTAATGAGATATTCTCCCCTCTCAGGATCAGAGGGGTCCTGACCTTAGTGTCGTCACCAGGATATTATTGTAGTAGAGTCCCCCTTCTCCGATAGAGCACACAGAGAGGTTAATGAAAGCAGAAGTCAAGGAGGTGTCTGTACACACATGGGGAACAGCTGTTTTCAGGCATACACGTCTCCGAAAGAGACCAAGAAGCAGAAATAGACGGAAAGGGAAAGTTCTCCACCTGTAGTTCAAACTTCTCCTGTCTTGGGCATTTCAACTCCAGTGAGCCTTCATCCTCCATCCCTTTCATACTACTGAGCAAACTCGTTTATTCTCATAGCAGAAGACACTTAACATTTTTATACAATACCAAATTGCCTCTCAACATTCACAGTTTATGCCAAACTGTGGCATTATTGCATCATTATTGGTTCTTTTTGTATTCTTACTGTTGTAGTTTGTTCTATGGCAGCTTGGTTTTCATCATTCTTTCATCTTTTTTTCTCAGGAGTTTGTTGAGTGTCACTAGTTTAGAGAATTTGTTGAAAAAGTGTTAGACTGTAAAGCTGACTTCCTTTTGTTAATAAACTTGTGTACATTGGAGAAAAGTTGTGTAACGTCTCGATGCACATATTCCTTCACCTGTTCCTTTAAAACCTAAGCCATATCAGGCAGGTCTTTTAAGACAAAGAAACGACTGAATTATATGGCGATTATATCCCAGGTGGTGCCCGACATCATAATTTTGATCCAAATAATTTGTCTTAATAATTACCATAAGAAATTATTTACAGCTATTAAGAGCCAATCTACTGCTACAAGTGTCTTACACAATGGTGTCCACTGTAAACATCTTTAAATATTGTTTTGTCGTTCACAAAAAGTCTTAGCAATGCACTCTAAATATTTCGGAAAAGTACAAAATCCCAAAGACCATGAGGGTAAAGTGAACAAAAGCAGTGTTGACTGAAAACGGATTAAGGTGTATTTATGAGTTTTTCATACAACAACCTCTTTTGGATATTATAAAAAGGTGGAAGGTTACTCTTTGTCACTAGTATTTGAACATGTTTGAAGCTGATTAAAAGCACATAATTTGTGTCAGAAGTTGCTGCTTCAATCCCCAAGTGATTAAATGGTCTTTCACGATAATAAAAAAACCCAAACAAACAAAAGAAGCATGCCATTAGTAAACAAAAAATATTGCATTAAAGGGATGTTTTTTGTGTAGAAAGAGCTTTTCATAAAGTTTTGACAAATTTGAAATACACAAATGGAGGCAGATATAAATTTTTAAGCTCTCTGCCAAGATGAAACAAAGACAGTGCAAAGCATTTGGAATCCTAACAAAAAAAAAAAAAAAAAGCCAGGTTAGGCCTTGATAAAAGATATTTCATAAAGTCAGGCCAGTTTTTTTATTGGATTCTTTACAAAAATAAAACACCATAGAACGTTGCTCCAAAACAACAGACGAAAGAAAAGTTTATAAAGACTAACACATGCATATATTACTCATCCTGCTGTTTACTAATGTCACTGAAGACATCGGCCAATTTTCACACAGCAAATGCCGCTTTCAGACATCAAATCTAAAATCAAAACTCCATCTTATTTGACGATAGCACTGCATTGAAACATATACTTATCAGTGACCACCGCCGCCCTGATTATGGCAGACCTGGGAAATCTGGAGGCCAAAGGAAAATCTCAAACTCATTTCTGTGTTCCTCAAAAACATCCCTGGACCATTTTTTGCTTTTACTAATTTTTATTCACAACTTATTTGATTAGTTACAAAATAGGAGCAATAGAAGACAACACTAATTTCAGCACACACAAAAATGTGCACAATGTATGTCATCAAAGGTCACAAAACTGTAAGCAAAATGGCACTTTCTATTGTAATTCAAACAGTTGAATTGGTGTAAGACTCCTTTCAGTGATTCACATTTGTTTAAACTCGCTCAGCAGAAAAAGTTGCTTTGAATAGGTTTGCTCTTGGAAGGGATTCTATGCATAGGAAACAGAATATCTGAATCCCAACTCAGTACATGCCCTTTATCTGAATCCCAACTCAGTACATGCCCTTTGGCACCTCTGTGGCAGGTTGCATTATTCTGCTGAAATAGGCCAGAGATTTTAGGAAAGTCCATGTCCATGACCGGGTGTACATGGTGCGCAGCAAAGTTGTGGAAGGATGTATGTGTCCAAGTATCATCCACTTGAATGTGAAAGCACAAGATTTACTTGCAGAATATTGCCCAAAGCATCATACTGTCTCCACCATCCACTCTTAAAGCATCAAACTCCACTTCTTGAGGGTCGGTATCCTGCAACTGTTGTTGCTCAACATGTCTTGCAGACTTTAAAATTGTCTTGGATTCTGAAAGTTGTGGGTTTCCTCCTGCCACATGTTAGGCAGAGGCAAAAATTTAAGTTTACTTCGCATTCCCCTAGACAGAGTTGTCTCAGATAATTTCATTGTGAGCCTTTGTTTGGTCCTGATATTTTCCTTTTGCAGCTCTAAATGCTTCATGATGTTGTGTGACAGCTTTGGTCTTCTGTCTAGAGTTTGTGATCTGCCTATTCATTTTTTTCCTGGGTATTCCAGCTTCATCCCAGAGTCCAACAAGATGAAATATAAGTGGTTTTGTTTCACTAACTACCCATTTTTCATTATCTGCTGCGTCCAAGGTTTTTGTTTCTCTCTTCTCTCATTCTCTCATCAGCCACACTTCTCCACATGCAATTAAAGAATTAAAAGGTTTTTAAAAAATGATGGATGCCTGTCTTCTCTACTTTTAGAATGTAGTTTTGTAATTTTAGATGTCTGCAGCACTTCACCAGTCTCAAATATTTAAAAGTAACCATCACATGTCTGGATTGAAGCATGTAAAAAGCTATCATCCAATAATGGACATTTTATAAAAATGAAAGTCATGGTGTATGAGTCGCTATGGTCGTTTTTTGTGTGTATGTGAAATAAATGCTTTTGGTGAATTTGAAAATGATATTCCGATTTATAAAACCATTGACTGCCTTTTGTCTTATAAATCTCTGAAGTTTATTCTCAGCCATTCATTGGTCAGTGAGGAGGACAATAATGGGAGGAAAAAAAAAACACAGCTTATGTCCTTCACCTGTGGTCACCAATTGATAAACAGGGCCAGACAAATGAAAAAGAGATTACAATCTGCATGGGCTGTCAGTGTTGAGTGGGTGCATTTCCTTTTCAGTCTCTTCCATGTGACAATGGAGAGAAGAGAAAGGGAACAAGAATGAGAAAAGGGAAGACAGTTGCATGGTCACACTGGGCCTCGGGCCATTTTTCATGGTTCAAAGGGACTTTTGTTTATACCAATAATGAAAAAGAGATATCAAAGATATGGAAAGCAGTTCTGCCCTCCTGATAGGAGCACGTATGACACAAACCGTATTCCTGCCAGCAAAGCAGAGATACGGCAGATATCTAAATGCTGAAATGTTATTCTGGCTGCCTCAGGCGCCGCAGTGTCACCTCTTCCATGCCAAGTCCTCTTTCAAAACCAGCTAAATCAATTTGAGACAGCTTGTTTGCTCCCCTCAAGGATCTCGTAAAGAATTAACTAATGATTCCACCTAGCAATCTACTCCACAAATAAAACCTCATGTCAAGGAAAAAATAAAAACATATTCTAATAAGATGTTTCAGAATTTGGGCCTTTTTACTAAACTATGCCGTGGAGGAGAGGAAGAAATAGACTAAAGCAAACCTTATTTCCGACATTTCAGACTGAATGTGACTGTTGTTTTTTTTGTAGCATAGATTATTTATTAAGGCATCTATAACCTTTTAATATTTTTTAAAAGGTTTTTGTTTCCCATTACCTAAATGTTGTTTCTATACTGGTATAATTACACTTTTTGCAAATTATAGGGTCCAATAAATCAATGCAGTAGAGATAAAGATGACTTGTGGATTAATCCAGTCCTCCTTTGTACCTCCTGTATTTTTAATTCTGGGTTGCTTCTTTGATGGATAGCCTGATTTGCTGTGTTCTTCATTGCTGTTCTTCACCAACTGAGAAAATCTGATTTGCAGTCACCGTATTAATTCAATGAGGATCCCATTATTTTCCCATAAATATTTTGTAGTGTGTGCTTTGTGTGCTGTTGATACAATTATGTGCATCTTTGCTATTGTCTAAAATTATTGGCAGCTTAGGTAAACCTTAAAAATAACTTGTGCAATAGTTAGCATAATTGACAAGAAGGGCTGCTTGCTACTAAAGGATTTTCTGGAACCTGTTTTAAGGATTTACAGACTTTTGATGAGCTGAGCCACAACCTGGTTGAGTTTAAAAGTCCTTTAAAATGAATTGCCTTCTCCGATTTTGTCCCCTGACCTCCATTCTTCTTTTTGCATTTTGAAGCTCGACTAACTACCAGGTGACGATCCAGCAGCATGAAATGCAAATACTTATTTCTTTCACAGCTCAAGGTGTTCATCAGGAGTATGCATGCATTTTGCTCCAGTTTGAACATCTTGTTTTATGTTCACAGGAGATCATAAGGGGGTGGAGAGGTGAACATATTAAGTTTGAGGTCGGTAATGGTGCACACAAAAAAAACGATTGATATATTGTAAAGATTTTCACAGATCATTATCTGAGTGTGTGAAAAGTATAGTGGGCATTCTGCATGCAGTGATTCACAATGGTGAAGGTGAGTGAAGACATCCTACATCATAGTGTCATTTTGAAGAGGCGTGGTTATCTCTTCTCCCATCAAGCTGAAACTTGACAGAGAAAAGAAATCACTGAGAATGAGGGGGGACAAATGCATAAGACATGAAGCAAAGGAAGGTTGAATATTCCTGGCAGGATCCTTCTGCCTCAGCCGACCCTATTGTCTCATAATCTAGAAACGCTTTTCGCCTCATTGGTTCTTTAACGCTGCATATCATGACGGGGGCTGAGCAGATGTGCCATGTGAGTGAACCAGCATTTTCCGTTCTGACTGCGTTTGTTCATTACAGTAGACTTACTGTGTGGGTGCAGCCACTGATCCACTCAGAGACGCTATGCCAGGGACGTTCGTGTCATATAGCCGGTCTAGAGACAGTCATTACAGAGTGTAGCGCAGGGCTGTGGAGCAGCGCTCAGTCTGTGCTGAAACTCAAAGCTCTGACCCAGATCCCAGATGGAGAAGGTTTTTCATCTTCTCACTCTCTTTTTAGAACAAAGACTCATCTAGCCCTCAGATACATGCATCAGTTTCACTCAAATGTGCATTTCCACCATTTTCTTCTTGCGTTTGTGTTTGAGGTTTTACTGATATAAAATTCCTGTAGTGGGTGAGTGTGCTTTCTGGAGTCTAATTGATGAAGGGCTGCCAACCAGGCTTTAGATTGCTCCCCCAATTAGTATAAACTTAAAAAAGGAGAAAAAAAAATGTCAGCATGAAAATGACTGCGTCTTTAAACAACCAAGTCATATCACAAACTTCTTCTTTAATCAAACAATTTAATTTTCTTTTTCCACATTAGTGCCTTCTCTAACATCTTTCACCTTTTGAAGGAAACCCCTTCACTGTTCTGTCACTCTCCCAAGATTCTCCTAATCTCATGGAAAAATTAAATTAACATAAAATCAATTATTACATTAATTAGCCTTCTTTAATCACACTAACTGGGGGAAAACGTTATACTTTCAATTATTTATTCCATAATTAATAGACTTTAATTAGCCCAGCTGATATCAATGTTAAGCACCACAATGTTCTTCGCAGGTCCAGTGGGCGGCTGAGGCTCGTAAAGAGTTGGACCAAGCAGGTCTGATGATTCCCCATGAAACCAACAGTACAATGGTGATATCAATGCTGACATGTCGTACTAATGGGAATATGGCCTGTCATTAAAAAAAAAAAGTCTGCTGTGGAGTGATTCTTAACATGTTCATTATGTGATATTTCACGCTTCTGGGAAAGGAAGACACTATCGCACTTTTTTTTTGTGAATCCTGCATATTGTCAGGTGATATCAGCCAGTCTTGGTGTAAGAAGACTTATTTTAAGAGCTCATTAAAGCCAAAATTAAGGTAGATTTAGAGGTGACACTTAGATGATTCAACTGATTCATCATTTTATCAAAGATAAACTAAGAAAGCACTTCTGCCTGCATTCATTTTTGTTGAGATGTTAAATGATACGCTTTAAAAATTGTGCAACCCACAGTGACATGAAGAAGTATGCGAGTATGTTTTCCCCTTTGAAGATTTTAAATGAGCTTTAAATGTTTCAGATCACAGCACAAATTCTATAACTTGAGAAAATACTAAAAACAATTTTCAAAGCTTACAAACCAACCTGAACATTTGTGAAACAGATTTCACCCTCCTAGGTAGAGCCTGAGGTATTTTGGTTGATGATCAATCCAGACTTGCTAAATCAAAGTATCAATTCAACAGAAGGTAGAAGGAAGGACTTCATAAAGACATGAACAAAACCAATGAAAAGGGTCTCAAAGATATTAACCCGTATCGGAGCACAGTGAGAGCCATGGAGGAAACATAAAACACTAAACTTCATTCAAAGGTTCAGTAACACCTGTAGCTGACAAACATGTTTTTGGACTGTGTGAGGAAACAAGAATATGGTGTGCTTTAGTTAAAAATGCTCAGACTGGACTCACTTGTGAAATAAGACTATGTATGTGTGGGACCAATGTAGGGGTCAAACAAGGTTTATTAAATATTTCATGTCACAAGTTAGGTCAAATTACATTTTCTTGAGATTTTGACCAGGCCAACTTCTTCTACCAAAAAAAAAAAAAAAAAATAACAACCACAAAACAAACTGCACCGCTTTAGTTTATTCCACAAAATGTTGAATGCATGTTATTTCAGTGGTTGCTACCGTATTTGTTGAGTTGTACTTCTTCAAGCAGAACTGTACTATTGCAAGTTTGGTTTTTTTGTGGTAGTTTCTATGACATTTCTCTGAAACGCTTTATTTTTTTGCTGCGTTTTCAAGGTTTCTCAAGACTAACACAACAGAGCAGTCTGTCAGCTCACACAAGTGCACATTTATATGTTAAAGCATCTGTTAAACTGTTAACATCGACAAAATATAGTCTTTCAAAATGTGGGACAGGGACAAAAGTCTTACAGAATCCCACACATACAGCAACACCTGGTCTTACTATGGAAATTTCAAGTTTTTTTATTCTTGTTTGAGGGGCTCCCGGTATCTGGAGAGTGTTCATCTTTTTCTCACTCTCTGACTGTCTCTGTTATCTCACTGCTGGGACTGCAGCTGAAGGTGATATGGCAGCTAATTAGCTGAATTATCAGTGACCCCGTTAACAAGCCCATCATTTAAAGCCGCACTTCTCCTCTGAGAGTCCAGCGGTCCTGCTTGGAGTCCCCAGAGTGGAGGGAAGGAAGAGAGTAAATGAGAGGATGAAGAGGAGAAAGATGGAATGACAGACATTGATAACTTAAATAAAATGAGGAAGGGGACAAAATACGTGATGGAGGTGGAAATAAGAAGAAAAAAAAACACGTAGCACAATGAAGCAACTGCTGCTATGAAGAGACATGCAAGAGGTTGAATAATGTTTAATAATGCAGAAAGTGAACTTGGAGAATCTATGGCAAAGAAAATGGAGCAGTTTGTTGCTGATGGCTTAATCTGGGAGCGTTTTCTAGGGAAAAGAGCAATAGAGTAATGAATAAAGGATTTGTGTGTAAATGAGGATGGACAGCTGAGCTCCTCCTGTGCAGTTCTCACCTCTGTGACTCGGAGAGCCCACAGCATACAGATGGCGCTGCTAATTACACTGCAAAGTGAGAGGGTCAGCTCGTGCTTCCTCATGTTACAAAATCCAAACCAAAATTATGCAATGTTACTGTGTGTTTCAGGATTCTTGCTAAATGCACCTCTGTCAGGTTTCTCTTTGGATCCAAAGTGTCATCTTTACATCTTTTAGTAGGAGAGGCATGTTTTTATATGGGTACTCTCGTTAAACCTAATTTTTAATAAGAACTAACTGTTCAAACCAACCAAACATCACACTCACCATTGGTTATAATATAGAGATTGATTGGGAACGTATGTTACCAGCGGACAGGGCCGCTTTGTGTCACTTGGCAATTATAAATATGGATAAACAAAAATCATATTGGTGTCATGATCCACACCTGTTTGAGCTGATTGCACTCACTTGTTCTGAGCTGATCCCTGTGGTATTTAAATGTGTTTCCTCTTCACTGGTCTCGTTACTTGGTGTTCTCAGTTTGTCTTCATTCTTGGCTCTTATGTTCCCTTGGAGGTGACTATTATGCAGTTTATTAAATTTTGAACTCTTCTCACATGTCCCATTACCACCACAAAACATGACCAGTAAGAACAGCAAAACAACAAGGTAACTGGCCTTGAAGTGATCACAATGTATGAATATTTTCATCATCAGCTGTACAAGACCTCTCACTGGGCTGAGGAGGAGGAGCAGTGATCACCATTATGGGCCTGAAGGTTGGAGATCCCTCCTTTAGCAACTCTCATCCCAGACCAGAACTCCTCCCCAAGAGAGAGGGGCTTGGCTTAAATGGTCTAGTATGGAGCAAATTCTCGACAACCCAGACTTGTTCCACCAGGGTCAGACAAGCTCCTTGGTACCAGGTGATGCCGCCGTCAATCTCCACATTTGAAAATGCCGGAAAGCACTGTGGCTTTTGACGTTTCTTGGCATGAATTTAATTTTGAGTTTCCTTATTGGTCCTTCTAAGAGATTTTTAAACCTTTAGAGGTTTTCATTGTTGCCAAGCATCACTGCTTCGAGACAAGTTTCTCTGTGGGTTATGAGAGAACCAGGAGAGCTGGCCTTCTGAATGTGCCCAAACAGGACAACCTCTGGGTTTTTATAAGAAAGCTCAGGCTTAGTGCAAAATACCAACAACAACATGGATAAAATGCCTGTTTGGTTAAAAACTTAACTAGCTACAGAAACTTTATACGTGTGACTAAAACAAAGCTAAGAGATAGTGGCTGCAATAAATGCAAATTAACATACAAATAACCCATTTAGTTACATAACTCTTGTGATTATGTATGCATAATTGTACTTGTTGCTGAGGGAAGTGAAGAAAACCTGCTGAGAGATTTGACTTAAAGGAGTTCTTTTGTTTACTCCTTTTCTCCTCTTGACTGCTTAATGCCACATGCACAACCACTTTACACACTTCAGCACCGAAGCACTAGTTAACCTAGAGGTCACTCATCTCTACTGTCAACCAGCAATATTGTACAACAGATTATTTAAGGTAATAATAACAACTTCAGATATTGCAATATATGCACTTTTAACTTCCTCTAGTTGTCAGATGTATATAGGTTTTTTTTTCATGAGGAAAATTAACATAATTTAGAGTTCTGCAACAAGTTTTATTCAAACATTTTTTATGCATTTACAATCATTTTGTAAATGGTTTAATTTAAAGATAGGAAATTTACAGAAAAAAAACTAACTTTGAAAAACTTTAAAAAACTTTAAAAAATAATTTTGCGAACAATAAATGGATTTTCTTTTTCAATAAAATCAATAGTGCCATTAGAAATATGTCCATTAAGATTTGCTTCATTTACCTATTTTGTGATTACTTGACTAAGTAAAACAATTTAATTGAGAATAGCAAATTGATTTTGTTGCCACCCCAAGTTTACTGTTCTAGACACATTACGTTGCACATTATCAGTCATTGTATAGTGTGTATGAATGACAACATTGTGTGCCAAGAGCTCTGCAGCAAAATGTACAACCATTTCAGAGTTGCATAACACTGTAAATTTCATTAAAGTTTTCAATGAAAGAAATATTTTAAACACATTTTCTTCTGGGTTTTATGTACTGTGACTGTAAGCAAGGATTGCCTGTCAGTTTATGGTTGCTCATTACTAGCTTTTATTATAAAGTTTTACAACTCGGTTTTTTTGGAAGAAGAAAATCACACACACGAACAAAGTCGGTTTATGTCAGAAGGGCTTTTATGAGTCTTTAAATAGTACTTGAAAAGTGACCAAAATAGATTACTGCAGACACAAATGCCTGGAGTATCTGAGCATAGAAACTCACCATTCTGTTTTCTTATACTTATCAATCTCAGGGAGGCAGGAACCAACAGTTGAAATTTGTTACTCAACAGGACATAAGGAACAAAAAAAGAGCATGCTTTTAAAACACATTTGTTTAAATTTTTCACTTTTCATGGGTCTGAAAAGGAAACTTTTAAACAGTGAAGGAACATCAAAGAACACCATCAACAATCTATAAAATGTATAAAATAGTGCTGTCATATAAAATTATACTTTTTTTTGCTTGGTACATGATGCAAATGTTTTTCAGGTCTGGTATTTTGTTTTAGTGTATTGTATTTGTTTCCAGTAAAGCTGCAGATAGATTTTTATTTTTTTTTTTTTACAGCCTATATTTAATTATTCTCATTTTGGTCCACAGCTTATATTTGATAATGTTTTTGTGAAAAGGAAGGTTTTCTCTTTGTGTTAACTCAAACAGTAAATTTTGTAGCCTTTGTTTTTTATAGGCAGAAATACAGTATGAATATATTTGTGTGTTTTTATTGCCATACAATTTTAAACAATTATGGAAATGCATGACACCCTTGGACAGAGAGTTATCACCTGAAATCCTCATTTTAATAAATGACAAATAAATATTGTAGGCACAGAATAAATATACAAAATAACCTTTCCAGTCTTAGTGGGCATCAGAGAAACGTGGGCAGGCTGTTGCTCCTCTCCAGTTTTAATCAAGGCTCAACACAGTTCTTGTTTTCAACCGGCATTTATTGTGGACATGTCTTTCTAAATTCCACAAAAATGCTGTGAGAACTAAAAAGGTAACACAAACCTGAAGCAGTTCACAAAATTGGAGTATTTATTAAGCTGCTCTAAGAGCGCCAGCCAATCTTTTCCCTGGGCAACACATGGTCCGTGGAACGAAACACAAGTTCCCAAAGACAATTGAATGCACCCTTAACCAAAACCAATGAGCATCAATGCAAATTTCCTAAAAACCATTACACATTTATAATTTAATGTTTTATTTTAAATCAATTGTAACTACTGCAGTGGCCTTGACGGCAGCTACACAGACTGAAAAAGAGATGTTAGGAGGTATGATGTTTTAGTACGTCAGACTCGTTAACATATAACATAAAAAATACTATGTCGAAACAAATCCTGATATAAATTGTTACATAATTACTACATCACAGGAGCCAACACTGGTTATGCTGAAAGGTGAAGTGAAGTTTCTGGGACATGCGAGTCGGTGGACGCTTGGGGCACTGGTGAGAAAGCTGCCACATGTGAAGCAGAGTCAGGCCTCATCAGTCAACGCTGCGGCTCCTGAACGCTACTGAGAGGTAGTTCTCCAAGGTAAATTAAACTCACGCTGACTCCCATTTTCTTTCCAGCCCTGCTCAAGATTTCATCTGTATTCTTAAAGTCAACTTTTTTTTTCTTATTTCTCTTACTTGTTTAGTTTTAATATATGTGAAACAGTCGAGCCCTTAGAAAATAACTGTGGATATTTGGTCATAAATGTTGTTTTTGTGAACAAAGTTCAAGAAGTACACCAGTTTAAACTTGGAATTGCCCCAGTAAGGGGTATCTAATAAGTAATTCTGTCGATTGTTATAGAACTCAGAGTATTGTTGTAACAATAAATGGAAAAACAAACTATCTTAACCGTGATTGTGTGGCTTTTTAATGAACAGAGAAAGGGACATTTCTGGATTTATGCACATTCTAATTTTGGTGATGCAAAAATGTTTGCTTATTAGTCTTAATCAATTATCTAAAATGAAAGGCATTCATTTTTCATACAAATACACAAAGACTACAAGTGAAAATATTTAGTTCTGGTATCAAGACAGTCAAAAGAATAGTAAGAAACTTCCTCAGGCTAAATAAAATTTAATGCATGTAATTATTCCAACAAATGTAAATGGGCAATCTGTAGAGTTAAAATCCCAGTCATCACATAATTCCAGACAGATCTTTGGGAAGCCAAAATAGCCTTAAAACCTAACTCAGTGAAGTGAGTTTTATTAGGAGGAATTGACTAAAATTCCTACAAACTGTTCTGAGAAGCTTGTTTGTCGTGCAGGTTAAAAGTCAATTATATCTAATAGAAATGCTAGTACGTTTCTGATTTAGGAAAATGGATAAGCTCATTCTATTATTAATCAAATTAAATAATTTACTATATGCAACACCAAGTGACCTTGGTCTGAATTCAGCACAATATGTCTGTCTTCAACGGCACCAAATCTACTCAAACATTTAATAAAGCTCAAAGGAGCAATTATCTTTTTAAACCAGGTGGACAAACCTGAGATATCCCATCAAAGTGTGTAAGATTTTCTGGTGCTTTTGAATTATTTCAGTCTTTGCCCTTGTCATTTCAGCTAATGTTCTGCGCAAGTAACATCTCACTGTGAGGTGAAACCTTTGTGACATTCTGTCAAGTGCTAAGCTATATCAAAGGGGTAATAATGGGGATTTGTCTATGTGGAGTTCACAGCACAAAAGCTGACGTGATGGATCAGAACAAAGGGAGCAGCCGCCCTTTCCTTCTCACGGCTGCAGATAAAGATGTGAGCAGCTTCCAACTGACCTCGAGTGTTTTGAATCGGATGACGCGAAGTGGCAGCAGATTATCCTCTCCTCTCTTAAATTTAACACTTAGATACACAGAACGTGCGTGCAGGCTGCACACACTGCAATATGCTGCATGGTGCATAGATTGACACCACATGGCTGCACCTGATGAAACCGTTTGTAATCCATTGTTAGCTGCACACTGGTGATGCCAGAAGGAACGTGACAGAACAGAAGCATAAATATGTAAACCGATACTAGTTAATTACACAGCAATTTTGCAGCAGGGATTTGAGGTCAAGGTAATAAAGAGCGGCTTCAGAATTAATTTAAACAGACATTCAGGATCGATTCATTCCACAACTATGTTTTGCTTTATTTTACTTTTTTTACTTTTTGTTTAAAGGCAAATTTAGACCCCTGATCTTAACATCTTTCACAGTCAAATGAAATGGCTGATGAACCACTTTCACATTCTCAAGTACAAGCACTGATCAGGCATTTTGGTATCTTTTGTCACATATGCAACTTATTTCTATGTGATTTACAACTGTTTTAAATGCATTTTCTTAAGGAAAGATTGTTTTGAAATTGACTAAACATCCATCAAAATAGTGTGTTTTTTAATTCATTTATTTTTTTGTCTCAACGTTAGCTGAGCCAGAAGTAGTTTTTCTGTGTAAGCTTCAATAAAAATACCACAGTTTCAAAGCATTTCAGTATTAACAGAAAAATTTTAACCAAACTTGTGTCACAAGATCCAGTTTATTTTACTTAAAATAAGTTTTCTACGAGTTCATAGATTGCCAAGTGTTTAAAACATGGTAAAACTAATCAAAGTTGTGAGGTTATTATCAAGCAGGCAATTTTGTCTTTGAGGAAAAAGTAACAGTGTAGGTGTGATAATTAGGATTTCCAAATCTTTTTTGTGCTCCAATCAAAAGGACTTTCAACCACAACTTATTTTAAAACCTCTGTCTCACAATCTATTGAAATCTGTTTAATTTTAAAATATAAGTTGAATTTTTTCTGTGTTCTAGATCACCAATGTTACTTTCACTTTAATTTGATAAGAATCCTTACAACATGTTTTGATAGTGAGGCTAAACATATTTTTCAAGACATAAAAGAGTGTACCATTTATTTCTCGTTATCACAATATGTCCAGATGCAACATGCAAAGAATTGGCTTAACAGCAGCTCTTTGATCATGTTGGCTATTTATTTGAGTACTGTGTTGTCAGGCTCACTAGTACTTTTGTTTATTTTATTTATTTATTTTTTTTACAGCATTTCCATCTCTTCTCTTTGGAGAAAGGGAAGACATGCAGCAAATAGTCCTGAAACTGGGAATCAAACCCAGGACCAACACTTTGAAAACTAGAGTCTATGCACATGACCGTTCCAGCTGAGCCACCCAGCACGCCAACACCTAAAGCAACTTAAATGTTTTTAGAAGGTAAAGATGTGGTAAGATGGTCTAGTCATTAGAAATAATAGCTAAGGTGCTTCATTGCCAAAAGCAGCAGAATGTGACCGTAGGAAGTCGCACAGTCAGCAATATTATTTAATACTGTTTGGTCTGAAAAACATAATATTTTGACTTGTCAATTATGGCATTAAGTGCTCTGCATGAATCAGAACAGTCTGTGATTTATAAAATCTTCATTATATTTGTAAAAATAAAGAGATTGTTGGTTTAAAATCTCATTTTACGGTATTATCGTCTCATTAATTGTCTCGTCAAACCCCTGATCTGTGCTGTGTTTAATTTTTTTTTTGCAACAATATGCCTTATTTAGAAGTTATAGATGATTTAGGATGAGTATGAAATGACAGCCCTTTTTTGTTCTCCTCCTTAATTCATCCCTTTCCTCCTTGCGATTCCCCACAGAGTATTAGGAACATACCTATAGACACGCACAGGCATGATAACACACACTTTACTGTGACCAGAAAGAGGTCAGACTCATAATCTTGTATGCACATCTTGTCACGCACAAAATATCTTGTCTGACTATCAGAAGTAGTTTCCTGCACTGCTGCACTACCAACAGATGGCCATTACCATACTGAAGCAGCGCGCCGATGAAGTCAGGGACCTCTCTCTTTTCAACACTGCAGTATGATATGTGATCTTTCCCCTGTGCTTGTGAAACACTTCTCTTTCACATGAATAAAATTAGATTTTTAAGATGATCCGATGTTTATGAGCGGACCTAGCATTCCAGTGAGTTTGAGTGTTTTTTCTTCAGACACACCTTTGCTGCTTTGAACTCTTTTTCAGTGTTTGCAGAAGTTTCGTAAAGTGACAATTAAGCTCGCTGACAACCAAGGAGATACTGCAGTGTAACTGAGCTCTGACATAGAAGAAAGAAAAGCAAACTGGGAAATAGAAGACAGAAGAACCAAGGAGGCATTCATCTTCATGCTGTTTTCTGTGTAGCCCAAAGAGATGACAAAGGCAATGTGGACAGAAAGTGCCGTATTAACTGCTTGTGAAGCTAAAGAAGATGTACAGCAATGATTCGAAACATGTCTTCTGACAAAAATCCTCCAAGGGAGCCACCGGCAGGAAAAAAATAAATAAATAAAATCATGGGGGAATGTCCAGGCCACAGATGGAGCCATACACACAATGCACATAATTGTACATGTAAACGGCCTAAAGGAAACACAACATGAACCCCATATGTATGCCTCTAAAATGTATCCCAAAACCTCTGAACCATAAAACTCGAAATTGTGTATTTAACACCTTTAAAAGAAATGAGTTTTCATCTTTGGGAGTCTCGTTACATCTGACTGTGCATCTGGTTCCAAACCAGATGCATTTTCAGAAAAAAAAAAAATGCTACTCCAAAAAATATTTTTTATATTTAACATATTTACCACACATCCAAATAATTGTGGAGGGTGTTGTATATTCATGATGTTTCAAACTTACTGAATTTGAGGTAAAAAAAACACTCTTGCACCAGTGACAGAAATTCATACGTTTTGTTTTTATTTCCTACCTTTATTTAAAAGTCTGCTGCAGCTGAAATTGTGGAGTGGAATGTCAGACTTGTTCTTTGCTCTGTGATGTTTGTATTTTTGTTGGTGTGGTTTGCGTTCCATTTGGTAAACTTGTGATTATTTTTTGCTCTTTTATTCTTAGATTATAGCAGCTTAGGTATTTCGCTTCATTTGCTTGTTGCTATTTTCTGAAAATAAAGCGAGACAAATGACCTTCAGCAGACAGTTAAATGATTTCCTTACTCACCTTTGCTGCATTAAGGACTCATACACATGCATATAATGTAAACAGCACTGCCAGAGATGCGATAAGCAGGTGTGTGAATGATCTAATGATCGGAGTGTTGATTGCAGCCAGTCCACATTGTTAGCAGAACTAGAGGGCCCCAAAACCAAATTTCACTTAGGGCCCCAGGGAGGCTTGGCCCTGACGATACTTTCTTCCTGACTAAATTTAAAATAAAAGAAAAACTTCTTTGAATGTCATAACAGAACTGTGAGAGTATTTACTTTCTTACATAATGTTTTCTTACCACATGTTTTTATATGAAATAAATAAAACATGTACAAAAAACAAATAGTGAATTACAAAAAAATAAAAAAATCTACCAAAACCAACACGGCTCTATGAGAAAACAATTCCTTCTTTTTTAGAACATAAATTAGCAGTAGTAACATGTTTTTTGTTGAGTTTCTCTAGATCCCCCCCCCCCAGTCCATATTACTTATGAATGTCTAAGAAAAATGTCATGCAGAGATTTTTCAAAAAAAAAAGTTCTGAACAAAACCAGAGCTTTCACTTGACAGACATTTCATAAATAGCTAATCATAACAGTTTCATGATCATAAACATAAGATTATTTCAGCGCAGTCTGAAACCAGAACACCATGACCTTTTGAAAATTCTCAGTCACAGTGTGTCTTGTGTGCGTGAATGCATGTGAAAAACCTTTTCTGGGTGTCTGTAATACAACCATTTCTTATCACTGCATCACATGCTGTAGATTAGCTTCATTGCTCATCAAAGTCAAGCAGTTTTGTGCAAATGGCATAAAAATCTCTCTGAAATAAACTAGATCATGTTAGCATATTACTGCTGGCCTCTGTTCCCCCTTCCACAAATCCCTGTCCATGTTTTTGTGTGTCTAGCCATTAGACGTGTGAGTGGTCTCACGCTGTAAAATGCCATCCACTCTGATATGGCCGTGCCGAGGTCAGGTTGAACACGAACACAGCGATGTGAGGCCACTCAGCATCACAAGAGACAGGAGCGAGCCCAAGCGCTTGCTCCTCTGAGCTCTCTAGCAGATGGAATGGGACCACAGAGCATTCTGGCTTTCCCAGTTTGCACATTTCACATACTTTAAATGGTACACAGCACCAGATTAATCAGTTTTACACCGAGTCATGTTTCCCCCTCCTCCTTACAGACCGTGAACTGATGTGGCAGCACTATCACTTGTCATGCTGTTAGGATTTCATTTCAATTTGAAAATAAAAATGCAACAGCAAATTGCCGTTTAAGAGGGGAACAAAAAAATCAGCAAGAAAAATACACTCACAGCTGTTTAATATAATAATGCATGCATCAAGCTGTACGCCGTCAAGCATGGCAGACTAATTTGTGTAGGTTGATTGTTCATGATACAAAACATTCTCTCAAAATGCATAAAATTGCAAATAAGCAAGCCTGTGCACTTTAGGCCGTGTAAACGTCTGTGTGTGCGTCGCTGGGATCGTTTGTACGACTGTTGTGTAGTGCAGGAGTCGTGGAGCCAGAATTTCCAACATAGTCTGGTGAAATTAAGCCAGCACAGAGAAAGAGAAAAGAGGTCAACAATGAGCACCACAGTGGTACCTCGCAGTCAGTGCGCAAGAGTCAACCTCAAATCATACAAATGAAATTGAGCTTTAGTAATAGTCTACCACATCAGTGTGACAGAAGCAACCGTAATAGAAGGCAGGTCAGACAAAAAAAAAAAAAAAAAACAAACAGCTACTTATGTCTCAAAAGCCAATAAGCCTCGAATCCTATTTGATGCATTTGTAATTGTTACTGTATTCTGTTCTACTTTGAAATGCAGCTGCTTAATCATAGCACCTTCCTCTCTGCTGTACCAGCAGGCTGTAATTCTTTCCTGAGAAAAATAATGCTCATACCCCCCACCCTCCTCAAGTTTTGCCATTGTTGCTTCAGCTTCTCTGAAACCCGCAGCCTTCCCCTCTGGATTATGTGAGGTTTCACATTAAGGCCTCAGTTTTCTAAAGAGGAGGGGGGACAGCAGTGTTATGTAAAATAGACTTTGAGCTTTTTATCATGCTATAATATTATTCCTTCATCCAAAACATACTTTGAGTGTATCTTTGATTGTTTCTTTTGAGGAATTCTTGCCTCTCCCAATCTGACCATTTGGGGGTTCCTAAGCGTTTGCTTTCACAAAGTTCCTCCCCAATTTGTTTGGGGCCAATTTCAAGGTGTCAATTTACAAAGTCAGATTTCTTTAGTCATGTTTAATATATGCAGCAATTTTATAACAACTGAAGAAAATATAGTTACCTGAATATGTCATAAAACGGGACAATGTGCCCTGAAAATGCATGCATTACCCCTTTAAATCTCTAACGTCTTGTTGCTGTGTAACCCCCCTTTAAGAATGTTTTTATCCAATTTTGCATATTTAAATTCCATCTATTAATGCAACATTTGCACACTTATTGCCTGCAGAACTCTTTTTGGCGTTGCCTGCAAACCCTCTTGATAAATCAATAATTAAAAAGCTCCATAGGATGCTATCGCGTTAATATTCAGGCCTGTCTTTCTTAGTCTTCAGGGATGCACATGCTTACGTTCTCCTTACAAGCTCCCAACGACGGTCCTCCAGCCTACATTTTTTATTCATGTGCAACTTTCAGAAGCACTTGTTTGCGTAAAAAGACAAAAACCATAACATTTCTAAAGGAAATATCTGCTGGCATACATACCCACTTACATCAAATTTATGTTTTCTGTCTCATCTTCATTTCCCAATTTGCTTTTGTAAAAGCCCTTTAGTATTCTGCAATAACCCGCAATACCAAACATCCCGTGTACTTGTAGGGTTTTGCTACGTGCCCCACACATATTTTACCAAATAAATTCAGTTTTAAAGCTTTAATGTAATTTGAAACAAATGTATGGAGAGCCTGGAAAAAGTAACAACAATAATTAAAGTGAACAGTGAATCAGAGAAGTGAAGAAAAACAAAAACATAATGGGCTGAAAGATACTGAGAAGCCGAGTTAACTGTGAAATCATTCATGTTGATGGCCACAGGAAACTGAAATACTGGCATAAAACAGGTTTGTGGGAGAGACGCTCTTGATTTCCCTGCTAAACTGCTGTTGCAGTCCCTTTATTTACCACAGGGCCGTGTACATTGACGTCCATCCCTGTTTTTACCTTCTGATTGCAGGGTGTGACCGGCAGGTGTGTTCTTTCAACGGGCGCTCATCAAACCCAATCAGGAGAAGTAGATTCACTGAGGGAAATCCCAGATGGTTTTACAAGCAGTAATCAGGTCTACCAACTCTGCTTTTACATTTCCTCAATGATTTCTGTGCTTATATCTTTCAGTTAGCTTATTCCAACTTTGGGCTTTGTGTTTTTCAGTCAGGATCTCCCCACAACAATCCTCTATTACTCACCTGCATATCCGTCCTTCAACGCTCGACCAGCTCATGAGAATCCTCCTGGAACAAAGAAGCAGGACATTTCTAACCAAGCACCACTCCAACAGTAAGCAAACAACCTTACCTACAATTCATAAACACATTTCAACCCCTTTCCACGACCCATATTTCACCACCTCAGAGTTATTCTTTGCTGTCTGTAATTATTGGGGACATGACATGTGGGCTATGATAGCCAACATGGAGGGAAGTTCTTGTTACCTTTTTGGGCTGGGCTCAACTCTGCCACAGGAGCCAGAGTTCAATCCACCGTGGCCTGCATTTTCCTCATAAGCCTTACTTTTAAGTGTTTTTTTTTTTTTTTGTTGTTGTGATTTTCTTAAACTTTACTACTGAAGAGGCTTTCATCTGTCTTTTATGACTTATGTTGCATTTGCTTCTTCCAATAATTGAAACCAAATGTGTTATTCCTCCTGAGCAATTTCTCCTGCTCTGTTGTTAAGAAATAATTAGCATAATTTGCTTCACCTGTGATTAGTCATTATGATTCCACCTGCTTTCCCTTTCACACCTGATCAGGTCACTCACGGTTGCATGTTTCTGTCACTTCTCATCAGCAGGACAGGAGAACCAAAGAGTAGACACATAGTCACTGATCAGCTTGTGTAACCCAAGGATGCAGCAATCGTCTGCTGGCACTGGGAGATAATTCAACACTCTTTGCAACAAAAGCCTTGGAATGGTTTGCTGAGAGGCGCTGAATTAACGAAAGTGGAAATTACATAGCAACAGGTTTTATTGCGACTTCAATGGCACAGCCAACGGCAGCTGGGCAAAAACAGTGACGTTGCCGTCTCCCTCTGGATGATCTCTGTTTCCTTGAATGATCTAACATATATTTAAAGAGGCAGACACTGTTGAGGGCAGTGTCCTTCTTCATCATTGCCACAGAATTCAGTTGCAGCTACCAAATTTTGCTTTCAGGCACGAAAATAAATAGGTGTACAATGAGTTATACTTTGCAGCAGTTATACATTGCACATGCGGTATTTGTGAAATATAAAACAGATTCAATCGGGATTAACTGTTATGTGTCACTACTTGACTCTAAGCAATTAGTTTTGATAACAGTTTAAATGTTACTTATACAGTATCAAAACTTTTGAAAGTACTAGAATAATTCTGAATCATACTTACTTCAATTAAATATTTACTGCATGTTTAAAATAGAGCAAGTTATTTATTCAAAACAAAACAGGTTTATTTCAAAAATATTTTTAACATTAGTAGTTAATCCAACTTAGTTGTTTCTGTTCTCAAGGGACACAAACTGTGATTTTCCTCCTTTGAATTTGACAAAGATGTGCAGCCCTGTAAAAGAGGCATATTAGAAGTAAAATACCTGCTAACAACAACAAAAGAAAATCAATTAGCTTTTCTTAGCTTTTTTTTTTATTGCAATGACACCTTTGTGTAATCAAAATCACTGAATTTATGCATTATGCATGGAAGCAGTCCGGTGTGAAGTTCGTGCTTCTTTGGCAAAGAACTGATAGCGAGTGACTTGGAAGTTTGACATTGTCAATGGATATAATTTTTCTTTTTCTTTGATCTTTTTGCACAATTGTGCAGCTGAAAATGATGCCTAATGTTTCATAATGAGATCAAAGCTGACTTCAGAACAATATGCAGTCATGACAGGAAAACAGGTGTTTGGAGACACGGCGAGATGTCAGAAAAGGACAAACATTGTCCTGACAGCCACGAACAGCTGGTCTGTGCTGCGACACCTGCGTGCCCACCCAGCATTGTGTAGGATCTCTTCGCTACAACCTTCACTCAGGCTTTGACAAATTAACCAAAGTCATTACTGTTTACCATAGTTTTTACCTGGAAGCACTGTGACTAGAATTATATTGCTACTTTTGCTCCCTTCATTGATTTTTGCAAGGTGAAATGCTCCATTTTCTGCACCTTTCTCACACTGCAGTGATTTCTAAAGCCAGCTGACTCAGTCAGTATCTGGGTAAAAAAATGAAGCTGTGGCAACATTCACCATGTATTAAATGTGTCTAAAGAGCAACCATAATTAGATCAGTCTTGTAGAAGAAATGGGATTAATCAGAGTGTTACAGCAGTATTAGCTAGTGCACACATTGAGGAACAAAGATTTCAGACTTCCTATAAAAACGTTGCATCTATAGGTTGAACTCAGTGGTTGCGTAGTGATTATGAAGATTACCAAGTAGGAGCTCATGGGCAAAGTTTCTTAGCAACTGCAGTAGACAAGTGTGCAGGTACAAACAGACCTTTATAACTTAGAAGTTTTATTGTTTGTGAAATTGAATTGAGCGCTTGCGATGTTCTTGATAAAACTGTGCTGAAGGAATGACACAATAACAATTTTCATATTTCCTCTCAGAAATTCTTTGTACAAGAAAAGAAGGAAGAAACTTTTGAACAGATGCTCACACATACATTACGGCTCATCTTGACCTCCTTCTCGACTCTCTGATGCAGAGAAAAAGCTGAACAGTACCTCACACTTTCAACAGAGAAACCGCCACAGTTACTTGTGAGTTTACTCTCGAGAAAAAGAAAGAGAAATTCTACAATGCGTGCTGCTTTGTTTTTTCTGCTATGATGCCGGGTTCCTTCAGGCATCATCTTACCTGAAGTCATGCTATAAAGGGTAAAAAAAGTTTTACTTGGAACCTTTTGAAGTATCAAAAGGATGGAAGGTTTGATGTTTAGGAAGAAATTACCAACAATTTTTGAATAATTTTGCACAGAATAATTCTAATAAAGTGATGCAATTTTATATATATATATATATATATATATATATATATATATATATATATATATATATATATATATATATATATATATTTGTTTTGAAGCAGTTGGTGTTTCCTTAGTGTTTTATAAAGCATATTTTGGCATGTTATGTTTATGGCATAAACAGCCATAGTGCACTAACCACGTCTTAAAGAGAAATGGGTGTAGTTTCTCCTAAACAATTACATTTTTCATCAAGTGTGTAATGAGCCTTCCTAAATCAAACACATGATTAAACCTTAAATGTACATAAATCTAAATATTGAACCTTCTTGGTTTGATTTGATGAACCCTGAAAATAAATAACAATTTGTCCTTTGGGCCTGAAAGCAAAAGTAATGCAATTTTTTTTAAAAAAAGATGTAATGTCCCTTTTACTTATTAAAATTAATTCTAATTTTGTGATTGAATCTTTCAAAGCTTGTGTGACTATAGCAAATTTGAATATTTTCTTTCACTAGGGCAAAGTGATGAGGGGAAAAAAGCTGATCACCCTCTTGAGTTTCTCTTCTTTCATATTTCAATAAGACAGTGAAATAAAAGGTTTTGCTAAACAGCTCTCAGTTCCTCAGAAAAACCATTGAGGGTGTTTTTAAGAACACTTTTAAGAACAAAGCACTATGCTTGGAAAAAAAGGAGACAAAGACAAATAAATAAAAAAAAATCAAAGAAAAATGAGAGAGTCCATGGGGTAACCAGTTACTAACCATTCTTACCTGCCCTGGAGCCTGGTCCATAAATAGTTAATTTTCAGGCTCAAACTCTGGGGTCCAGGGACACCAAAGTCACAGTTGGACTGGACCTAGACGGGTCCTGAATTACAGGGGAAAGCACTTTCACAGCAGCTCCTGGGAACCTTTACTCCTGCTGTGTTTTTCTCCTATCAGATTGGCCACCTGTGGACTGATGAGAGTGGAGACTTTCTTTCTCCAGGCTTATTCCTGTAGGCTGAGCACAACAGAAATACTCCACAGAGGTGTCGTTCTTAATTTGATCAGAATTTGGCAAAATTATGTGGAGAACGTATAATTAGGCATTTCATCAAATATCTCCTTGAGACTAACAAAACAAAATTATGCTTTTCTTCTCTGGAGAACATTGATCAAGCCGGGTCATCCTTTAAACCTTTTGATAATAAATCTGCTTGGCAGCAGTGTTTCTCCATCAGCTTGTATTCAATGGTAACCAGCAGTAACACTGGCCACTATGTAGTTCTCATCTTGACTACTTTAGGTTTTAGTTCAAACGTGCAACAACATCCTAATATACGTCTAGCAACAGATCCACCACTTTGTTTTCAAGATGGAAGGATGCTCATTGTTATCATGGCTTTATGGCTGTTTATTCAGACCGCTAAGCCTCACTAAGATTTGGTCATTTTCTTTCCCATTTACTTCTATTTACCTCACAAAAAAAAAAAAAAATTACAATTTGAGTGTGTAAACATTTATTCTGATCCAAATGGCATCTGCTTAAGCACAATTCTCTACCCAGACAGTGGAAGTCCAGCCTTTGGTTAGCCATATATCTAGTAATCGTGGCAGCTTTATCTGTTATTTAAGTTTCTAAACCTCACCGTGAAACAAGTAAAGCAAGCTAATATTAGCTGGACCTTGAAGCAGTTTTTATTTCCCACCAGTGTGTCAAGTGTCTAATTTGAGCTGCTCTGGACCATATTTGATTCATTAACTTAAGAAATGCTATGAACACATCTCCAATGACACAACCTGTTCATTTCACTCTATCCGTATTGAGGGGGGAATTCACAAAGTTGTGTATTTTCTTCTGCTTTGCAAGCGCCACCTGCTTTATGTCTGCACCCAATTCACAGCATGGATTGTCCTAAACTCATGCAGACAAAAGCAAACAGTTTGTGACTAGTTTTGATTCAACTCACACTGAAGATAAAATAAGATTGAAACATCTCTTTACACTGTATAAAGAAGGGCTTGTTTACAGTTCAATTTAACATTTTTTATTTTAATAATTACAAAAGTGTATTTAAATGATATCGGTGTTGCAGAGTTTAAACTAGTGCTCCACCTGTCCTATTTTTTTCCTTCCTTCAGCGAGAACCATAAGCTCTCCTCTCACACATAGGGGAACCACCTAATGGGACAATGATTCCTAAGTTTGTCTCATATTTCTGCACATATGCCACTCAGACGTTGTGTATGCAAACCTTGTGTGATTCTTTGTGCAAAGGCTCTGAAGCCCATTTGATTGGTGGATGAGTACCCAGCCTGTGTATTAATTAGGCTTTGTTTCGGCTAGGTGCTTCTAATGCCTTGGCGTGTCTGAGGTTTTTTATCGAGTGGTTGGAGAATTGTGAAAAATCAAACAATTTCACACCACTTTGGAAGGAGAAATTTACTGTTGTAATCCGGATTAGAGCTTGCAGTGAGACGAGTCGTCATTTCTCATTAGAATTCAGTGTGCCATGTGGCCTGTCGCAAACAAAGAGGCTAAACCACCCATCAGACATCCACTCAAAATGAAGTAATCACTTTCCTTTTTGGAAGAACTACGTATTCTTTTTAGGATTACACTTTACACCTGCCGAAAATGTGAATAACTTCCTGATCAATTTGCATCCTTCGGTTTTGTTCCACTGCCTCCATGGATATAGGATGGGTCAAAAGTCACAGTCACAGGTCATAAACTGGCCACAGTATTTATGTCCCTTCCGCGGTCCATGTTTTAACATGTCAACACAAACGAGGCAAGATGGATGGTCTGTTGACAAGGGTCATTTATCACTTCATCCTCTGCGTACTTCTCTCCTCTGCTGCACTGTTCAAGGTTTCAAAGCTCTTATTCTGGCCTGTATAGAAATTTATGAAGGCCACAGGTGATCCTAACAGGTGCTGTTGGAGCCAGAGGTATATTAGATGGTAAAACAAATGAAACCTGAAGGAAATCATTGAAGTAACGACAGTCAAGTTCATTTACAACAGTTGATCTTATCCATGATTTTAAGCATCTTGCTTCCCTCCCAAACTTGGTGACATCAGTTCATCCAAGATGTTTTGGCGTGCTGAGTCATCAAAAGTTCCTCTCACTGTAACTTGGGACAGAAACGCGGTTAAGTAGTGACACATAAAACATGACGATCTGCTCTGCATCAAAGTTTGAAGTTGAGTCAGTACAACAAGCCAATGCTGCTCCCCTGGAACCTGCTAGATTGTCAGAAAAAGAGACTCGATTTGTCACTCCTAAGAACACGGCTCCACTGCTCTCTGATCCAGTGACGATGCATTGCATTGCTCATTTTGATGTAAGGCTTGGATGCAGCTGCTCAGCTATGGAAACCAGTTCCATGAAGCATCATATAAACAATTTTTGTGACTCTGGAGATCTGCTGCTATGGCTCATGCAGAGAGTCTGTGATCTCCGTGGGTCTTAGCTTCCTCACTCTTAGTTGCTGCTGTTTTACCACAAATGTTTTTAGGAATAGTCTGAATGCATAGCGTGTGAATTTCTTTTCTTTTTTTTTTTTTAACACATGTGGTCGAGGAAGTGAATGGAATATCTAAATTTGTTTTGAATAGATGAGTAATTTTATTGATTTATTTTTTTACTTTTGAGATATTGTGAAAGCAATTTCATTTCGTCTTACTAATTTCGTTTACATAAAACATAGAACAAGAAAATCTACTTCAACTATTGAAGAATAACACTAGTACTTCTCTCAATTTTAGCTCCACCATTTCTCAAAAAGTTGTTGCCTGCTTATTGTAATACAAACATTAAAGATATTCCTCTCGCTGCAGCCCAAAGAGTTGTAGTAATTCCTACAGTCAGGGAGCAACATTGCAGGGTGATGACTGTTTCTATGGACATTGTTCCACTACTTGCCGGTTTTATGTAACTGGATCTGCTACTGTGGTATTGCGTTTAATCATCAACTGGCTGCTTACTTCTTCTCTCACCATACATACTTACAGCACCAAATCTAATGTTAAAAAATGGCTCTTTTTTTCTTTTTAATAAATCAGAAAACAATGATGTATATAAACACAAGGACATTTTCCAAGTAATATGCTTGAAACGTATTTCCATTAAGTTATTCGCAGAAATGGAGAAGTAAACTTTAGGATTCTGTATCTTCACAATTGATGGATTTTAACCAGGAAAAACAAACAAACTGTGGATGGAAATATATGCAATAATGTGTTATCAGGTAAGTGTATGTTAAGTGGGGTTATATTATAAATGTGTTTAAGTGTGAGCTAATTAATAAAGATTATTTAAAAAAAGAAATAAAAGAAAATTTGTAAAAATTCCAAAAGGTTCACAGACAAGTTGCAAAATTAGCATAAAACACAAGCAGGACTTTAATACCTAATTTTGCAGTGAAAACTATGAATGAAAACTATTATTAATACGTCTTCAGGGGGGGCTTTATGCATGGGGTCTTAAAATGTGCTGGAAGTTTGTAGCTAACAACACTAACAAATTAATAACAGTTAATCAATGTACTGGACCAGGTATGCTCAAAATGTGGCCCAGGGGCCGTTTGCAGCCTCCTGACTAATTTTGTACAGCCCCAGATAGCGATTTAAGATTCCTCTCGCTCTTTGCTCTTTGTATTCTTTACTTTATGGCTAGTTGTGGATGCCATGTTCACCACTGTCATTTGGATGCAGCTGCTGGTCATCCTTCTCTCTGTTCATAAATAGTCACCGAAGATCCTTTTTATGTGTACTCGTAAATATATACCAAGACTTGACTTTTTTTTTTAAAAATTGTCGTTTGTTGCTGCAAGAAGTAAAATTGTTGAAATTTAAGACATGGATTAAGTTTGTACTTAACTGAGCTGCAGATGAAAACATTTTCATTCTGTCTAAAGAAAATCATGAAGGATAAAGGATTTAGTTGGGTTTCATGAAAATGTGCAATGCCATGTTTTTCCTAAGCAGCTACACTGACGGGGTTTTGTGTAACCCACAAATGTGATTAATGATGAGTGGCTATTAGTTCAGGAAGCAATTTTAAATGGTTTGAGGATTTAAGCATGTTGCCATCTGGTTACAAAGCACTTTTTTTTTTCAAAGCAAATATGTTTTCACAGACGTGTGCACATTTTCAAAACCATTTTGTAATATGAAGAAGATTTATCTATTCATATGGGAAACGACAGGCTAAGTATGGAATCGGTTAGGAGTCTTAAGATTAGATATGGTCATTGACCAAAGGTTTGGTTGGGAGGGGTGAGTTATTGATCTGTGATGGGTAATATTCTTCGTATAATATAAACATAAAAAGCAGAGCTCACTCCTTTTTCATTTGTTCTATTATGTTCCTTGCATGTATTTCCTGATTCATGATGGAAAAAATTAACTTTCTGCCATTTCACAGAATTATCTATTTGCATTGATAGTTTTAGGTTTTACATCATTAAGGTAGTCTGTACACTTTCAGACATATCTCCAAGTCACTTCAAGTGATGATTGGTGCTCTCACAAACGACAGCAGATGAAGACTTGGTGGTAATTTTACTAAACTACCTGTTCATTTTGGAGCAATATTGTTGGCACTTGAACAATCTGCAGATCAAGACATGTCAACGTAAGGACATCTTAGTAATGCAAAAATGTCTGATCTTTATTTTGTTCTTATCACTGCACTGATGTCGCTTTGTCTTATTTAATCCATTTTCACTTTTATTGTGTTATGTTCTTTGCACCAATAAGCTCATATAGGTTCATTAATTAGCAATGGTGAGCTACCCTGGCCTCTCCAGCTCATATTTATTGCAACACTGATTGTTTAACTTGGAGTGATTGATGTGCCGCGTCCTCTATTAATGAAAACATGATTTCATGTTATTTTTCAATCAGAACATTTTCCCAGCTCCTGAAAGTTCAGAAGATTCTCATTTATTCCACAGACAATACCTGACGGAACCAATATGGACAAAAAAAAAAAAAAAAAACTGTTCCTCCTCTGAAATGTTACTGCAAGGAAATTAAAATACAGGAATGACATGACATAGATTAATTCTGTTTTGAAGCCCTAACATTTAAAACTTTTGTTTAAATCTGAAACTGGAATATGTGTTTCCTCCACCCATCTATCCCGTTCTCCAGGGTAATAATTATCTATATGCCAAACTTATAAACTTTCCATTGAGTGCATCTGTGCAGAATAACATCAAAATACAATTTTGGCCCTTTTTTCTGATGTAATGCAATGATTCACTGTAATACAGCCCACTACAAGAGATTTTTCCTGCCAACTGCCATCACTGTCTACAATAGCTCTTTAAAAACTTTGAATTGAGTTATAACATTTAATTTCCCTTTGGGATCAATACAGTATTTTTGAGTTGAGTTGAGTAACTGTGTGCATATATGCTATAACTGGATGAATACATTTCTGGGAATAAGAAACATTTTTTTTCTATCAACCTATGATGCAACTTTAAGTGATGCCCAAATACTTTTAACCATCATCGTGACAAGGGGCCTGACAGGGACACGCATTAAATACTTTATTTTTGCAGCTTACTTTCCTGGAAATACTTGAAATGAATTATTTCACATTTGTACATGATGTACAGATGCAGAGCATTCCACCAAATTCCTGGGTGTTTTGTGTTTAAAGTAGTTCTGTGAATACACCCATGACAAAAGTTTGAAAAGTTAAAGTTGCACTCTCATTTATTTTCAGGCACACTTCCATGTTCATTTTCAGACATAGTGTGTGCGATCCATGTGGGTTGTGCACAACTTCAATAGCTGTCTGATTATGCACATAACATATTACAACTTGAGTTTTTTTTTTTTTTTTTTGATGCCTCAATTAGAAGCTTCTCAAACTCACGTTCAAAGTTTCTTGTCTTCCCACGAGTCGACATGATATCTGATCGTGTAGCCCAGAGAATCACACATGTTGGGCTTATTTACATCTGTTTGCATATGTAAATTGAGGTATGTTGAGGGAAAAGTCTGATAATCCCAGATGTGAGCTCAATCCCAAACTGAAAAATGCTGAAATACTGAGTTTTACCAAATCGGGCTATAAACATATTTGCTCCTTGTTGCCTTCTACCAATATTAACTGGAGCATCTTTAATTTTAGCTCATTTTTCAACTTTTCATTTTCCTAAATGCCACTACAATATACATTTTATATTTTCATCATGTAAAATACTTTGAAATTCTTGTGCAAATAAACTTGCCTTAATTGGTACTTTGTTTAAACATCCATGCAAGTCTTTGTGTGTAAAGCCTCAGCACTGTCACTGAAGGTGACGTGTCTCATGAGCATTAAGAATGTGTAAGACATTAATTGTAAATGTAAGACATTTTACTCAGCAGTAAAAGCTAAGCTGTAGGTCGAAGCTGAGTCTGTTTATGTGCTGGCAAAACCACTCTGAGCTGCTGTGTGCTGTAGGAAGGTGCGCTCATTATGGAGGAAAGGTTTAAACACTGATACTGAGAACTCAAGAAATTATTCTAAGGTGTAGACCACAGGGTACCTCTTCATTCCTTTGTTTTCCTCTACCCTAAAATACATCACCCAAATGGGTGTGGGAGGTGGGAAGAGAGAGATGCTGATTCATGCTGGCATAAATGGACCGAGTTGAATGGAGGGAGAGACGGAAAGAGAAGGAACTCTAGAAAGGCTCATCATGTATGAAAAAGCTGCTTGCCAATACTGGCCATGAAACTGGAATGACAGCAGGCACAAACTCATGAATCAGAGTGTGACATTGCTGTGGAGTTCTGGTTGGCAAGGACAGGTTGCAATCAAACCAAAACCCAACCATGCAGGTGGTTGCTTGACCGGATTAATGCGAAGTTAGCTGCTGAAACCCTAAATGTGAAGTCTGGTTTTGTCTGCATATTGCTCAAGCTTGACACATAACTGTTAACTTTCACATCTGCAGCATTATCATTTCTTTCCATGCTTTAATTCGCATCACATCGCCTATTAAAAGAACCACTTTAGATATTTTGATGATGAAGCGCTTATAGAGAAGTGTTGCTGTGGACAGAGCGCCCAGTGGGAGTGTTATTGGGAGGTGCTGCCAACAGCTCACCATCTCGTGTAAATCTCTAAACCTCCTACAAGCCTACAGGGAGACAGAGCTATATAACCGACCCGGAGGAGACAATAGAGAGTCTCCTCCGAAATGGTAGCCTCTGGGCTACCATTTCATCACAATCTTTCTATTGATGCAAGGACTCCACTGACTTTCATTAAAATTATTTAGACACATTTTGCATGATCTCCTATATGCACCAACTGTCTACTTTGGCACAAGTGACCTTTATTGAACAGCTGAGAGAGAAGAAATAAGGTGGAGAAGACCTGCAACAAATAGAATCAAACCCAGGACAACTGTGTCGAGGACTAAAGCCTCTGCACACGGTGCTCATGCTCTGCCAACTGAACGTTCTTAACATAAAAATTCTCTGAATTCTCTGTCTCTGAATTTAGCAGATAAACAAACAAATAAATACGGCTCTCATGCAAAACCTATTAGGAGGCACCAAAACATACAATTTTAAGTTTAAATAATTTTATTTAAATCAGAAGAGTCACAGTTTTTCCTAATGTCACTAATATATATTGCTATTTTAAATGCTAGAGATGGGTAAATGAGGCGTCATGAAGCATTTTGACCCATAGCAAAACTGTATTGTATTGTGACACAACTTCTCCTGCTGTAGAACAAAAATGAAGTGAACAATACATTTATATTTATATGAAATCATTTATAAAAAACCAATGGAGTAATTTGTACAATGGCTGTATACCTGAGTTTATCCCAGGTATATCTGGGACTTCATTCTGATGCCCTATGATGCCTCAGCATTGACGAGGTGGATTTATTTATCTGTCAAACATATGAAACATTTAACCAGCAGAGCATAAAAGGAAACTAAGAGTCAATTTCAGCTGACTTTGGATTTGGATAGATCAAGTAGAAACTGAAAAGAAACGGGTGAAACAACAACGAAGTGATAACCAACACCTCATTTTCTGATGTAAAATCAAAATGGTCCCAAACTACTAAACCTTTCGTTTGCCTTGAGGCTCCATCGTTGATGCCGTACCGTAAAAGATCAAGAATTCTTTTGGCAAACGTATCCGCTTGACAGATTCGCTTCCTTATAAACACAGTCTGACGCACCAGTGTCATTTCAAAACAGTTCATGTGTCGGTCGCTTGACTTGCTGAAAAAAATACATACACTGACACAGGGTTTTATCTATGGGCTTGACACATGCGCCGATGCATCGGTGTTCCCAGACCCATCACTACTGCATACCTTAGCAGAAATCAACACACACAACTGGGGGCAACTGTTGCTTAGTGGAAGATCGTAGATTCGATTCCAGATTCCTACTGCCACATGTTGATGAGACTCTGGGAAGGCGCTTAACCCCAAGTTACCTACCGATCTGTGTATCGATGTATACACAGAGTGAGTGTGAATGTGACTGTAGTGTAAAGCGCTGACTGGAAAAGCACTATTTAAGTTTAGTCCATTTGCAAAAAGTGCTTCCATTTTGCAAATTACCCAATGTTATTGGGGTCCAAATGTGATGCATCGACATGTAGACTGCGTATTTGTTATTATAATTAAATTTTTGTTTCATGTCCTACGGAGACATTTGGTATTTTGTCATTTATTTGTTTATTCATTTGCCATAAACAATTAGACCAAGGTTGAGGCCATCCCCAGTGGCAAATGGGTTAGAAATCATGCAGTACGACATCTGGTACTTTAAAAATGCTTAATGATCCAAAGACCAAATATACCTTAATATGCAATAATACTCATACCCTTTTGGACCTACCACAGAGGTTTACTTCCATGGTCTACGTTATCTTGCTCTTGAGGGTACAGTCAATAAAAACCAAGGAAAATTACTGCTGCTCCTGGATTGGCTGTTTTGCAAATGTCAGCAAATTGTCTATTAAGTCGTATTGCGTCAATTTATTTCAGCTTCTCAAGTTGCTTTCTTTTTAGCATATCTTAGACATGCATTATGAAAAATCCTGAGCAGGTTTTCCAGAAATAATTAAGTTACGATTAGGAGAATACTAAAGTACTGGATTTTGAACAAACAGGGGTCCACCGTAGATATTGTGTAAATATGTCAGTTTGTTTTGATATTTTGATTTCAGGAAACTCTCTTTTGTTCTCTAGATTTAACTGTGGCTGCTTTGCACTGATGCAGTTAATGGGCAGATACGTAGAAGAAGAAAGACAGAGGATTTGATTAATTCAATCTTGTTGGCCTTGATTAGAAATCCATCAACAATTCCTGCTTTCGTTTTCTTTTTATGACCTGCATGTCAGCCTTACCCTTGAAAAGTGACAAGACAAATAATTATTTACAAAGTTCCCCATTCTTTTTTCTCTCTTCTTTCTTATCCTGCCACTGGTGACTTAGACATTACCTTGAATGGCTAACACACTGTGTTAATATACCGTATAATGTGACACTAAATATGCATATTTGTACAGGACAACACCTGATTTCACATCTGAGTGTCAAAGTGCCATCTGTGGGGTCACCTGGTGGCCCCGGTCTGATGTTGTGGCAAGTGCCGGACAAAAACATGTAGCAGAAAGGAAGAGCAAAACAAACTGTGAAAGAGAAGGAAGGATGGTCAAAATATCACTTTCCTTATACTTCCTTATACAGATTGCTGATTTTTGTCCCATAACATTTTTATTCAAGACAGTTAAAGGCGAATGCATGAGAAGATGGTTTAAAATAAATAGGAGAAAGGACAAATAAAGGAGAGTAGAACCTGCAATTACCTACTTAAATCTATACCGAGCTTTTAAATCTTTGAAAAGGGCAAACAGAAGTGCTCACTAAAGCCTCACTAAGAGGAGGCTGGCTCTGGATCAATGAGCCACATTTACCTAGTTTCTGCTGTAACTGCTGAAAATCTTTGAATATCTGAACTGTGTTTGTTTGAAGTTCACTGCTGCACTGCAGCTGCAACAGAGTTATTTAAAACAAGTTACAAACAATGGCCACATACTTCTTCCAGTGTCTTTGTTCTCCAGTGCTCAGTATTTCAAATTTTAACTCATAATGTTATTGTGTTTCTGTTGTGTAATCATTATGTTCAGAGACAGTGGAAGATGTATTCTTATCTTTTAAATTTTTCATCATTTTATGATGTTGCAACCACAAACTTCAATGTATTTTATGGGGATTTCATGAAATAGACCACCAGAAAGTGGCACAAAAGTAGGAAGTGGAAGAAAGATTCTTTGTTTTTACTTAGTATTTAGCCCAAGTGAACCAATATTCTGTAGACTCTCTTTTTCTGCAGTTACTGCCTCAAGTCTCTTTCAGTATTTCTCTACAAGCTCTCCACATTAGAAACGGAAAACTTTTCCCATTTGTCTTTGCAAAATAATTCAAGCTCAGAGACAAATTTTTCAAAGTCTTGCCACAGATTCTCAGTCGGACTTAGGTCTCGATTTTGAGTTGGACATCCTAACACAAAAATATGTTTCAAGAACAGGTGGGGATGATGTGATCAAGATGATATGCAATGTCAGTTTTCCACCACCCATCATGTTTTGCATGTAAGGCACGTTTCCTCTGCCTCCTACATATGGCTTTTGACAAACAGGAAATGGTGTTCTTTCAACAATGGCTTTGCTCTGGCCTTTCTTTCAAAACCAGTTGTGGAATCCACAGCTAATAGTCGACATATCCTCTAGAGTAACCGAGCATCTCTTGGCAGCTTCTGCTTGTCTGCTTGTCCAGTCTATTGGTGTACGTGGATGGTCATGTCTTAGTGGTTTTGTAGTTATGCCATACTTTTTCCATTTTCTGATGGATTGGACAGTTCTCCATGAAGTGCTAAAGCCTCAAATATTTATTTTATTTTTTGACATGCCTCATCCTCCCTTGGTCTCTAAGAGGCTTTTTGTTCATTATTGTTTCTGTAAAACTTGGGATTCCTCCACAGAACATGTCTATTTATAGTAAAATCAAATTGAGCACTGGTGGACTTTATCTACGTATTAAGTGAACTCTGAAGGTTGCATTGGATTTTTTTAGGGATACTCTGCATCTTTTTGTTTTGCCCTGTGTTGTTCTGCCAGTTCATCTCACGTGCACCCTGTTTCTTGATTTTGAATGCCAGAGAATGCGAAAAAGTTTAAGAAGCATAGATTTTGTTGTGGGGAATTGCATGATGTTTTCACCAGCATTCACAATTTTTAAGTCTTCCCTTCAAACTTTGAATGTTTTCAGCTTACTGCCAAAAATACCCATATCTAAGAGTTCCTTCTGTCTCTGAACTGCTGTCAAGAATTGTGTCAGAAATTGTCGAGCGAGTTGTCGAACAAGAAGACGAGGAGTGAGCGAAAGCATGCATTAGAACAAATGTTTGAGAGACCACATCTGTGAGTTTGAGTTATGTAAGTGTCTGTATTGTTTTTTTTTTCTACAAGTTACCCATTGTATGACAGCAAGTTTGTCACTGCAGTCTCACTCTGCTGCTCTGGAGAGCGGCTGCAGACGTATGTCTCTCAAATGCTTCAGTGACCATGCCAATTCAGCAACTCAAGCAGATGCTAAATGCAATTATAGACTGCCACTGATATTTGCCTAACTTTAGGGAGGGAGGATTTTTTTTGTTTGTTTGTTTTGCAAATTATCTCACTTCAAATACTGAAAAAAATAAAGCCTTTTTTTCAGTATTTTGCTAATGCTCAAAGACATGATTAACTAAAGAGGGACTGGCTTATTCACGTTTTTAACAGGAGTAGGCAACCATACCACCAGCACAAAATTTTACTTAATATTAAATTTATGCAGTGGTTATCCATGTCTGCTCTACTTAACAAGCATACTGAAACAGCTCGCTATAAATCTGCATGTTGACTGAAGCCGCTGATGCAAACCGCTGCATTATGTAATTGAAAATATGAACAATTACATGATATGATATGAAGTCGTATAAAATGTTAACACGTGTGGTTCAGTCCAGGCACAGGCACAGTGTTGATGGAAAGTAGAACATGGAGCAGGAAGCACATCTGAGTCATTAGTAGAGCTGCAGCTGATGATATGCAGCAGATGAAAGCTAAGCTAAGTCAGATGATGTAGCACAGTGCCTGATGAGTTGAAAAGTTTGAGAAGGCATGCATTATAAAAAATGTCACATTTTCTGAGTTTTAGGCTGAACCTCTGCAGCTCAGAGTCAAAAATATTCTGCCTCCTCATCTTTATTTCTCTGCACATTAATTTCAAATCATGGTGCATTAACGGTAACCATGGAGTGGAAAGTCAAACAAGTTAATGTGTTCCTGCTCTTTTCTTTACCTTTTGCTGCAAAATCCCCTCATAAATTATTACAAACACTATAGCAGAACAATCATACATCAAACCTTTCTTTTAAAACTGCGGTAGCTGTAAGTCTCTAATGTCATAGGATTGTACATTTCTATCAATTATCAGGAAAAAAAAACATAACTGAGGCCTTTGTAATTTCATCTTTATTTTTACATTTTTAAGATTCTTTATTAACTTTAAGGTACTTATTCATGTTCTCTTTTTCATTTACTTATCTTGGGTCGGAGATTAAAAATACACACACGAACAAGAATCCAATAATAGTGACGATCACTGCCATGCATTGGTGCATTTGGTCCACCTGACCAGACGAAGTGTATTAACACTCAAATTATTCTGTTTGCTTTTGGAAGCTGGGGAAAATTTTTCTCAACAAAAAGATCTGATAAGTTTATGAAAAAAATGCTTACATTTTTGCTTTTAAACTGTAAGACATCTTTTTGTGAAAGTAATGAATGGATGAGAACTGAGTAAATATTGGAGTACAGTCTTAAGGCAGCCCTGTTGTAAAGGTCCAAATACTGCAGTTGTATGTTCGTTCCTGGAGAAATTTTACTTAGACAAGGTACAGCAGATTTAGTTAAGCCTGAATATCAATGATTTGTGAAGTGGGAGTAAAAGCAGTAATGCTTGAAAAAAATAGCTTATTACAAACCAATTTGCTGTTGAGCTATTATTTTTGAACATCTGTTCTACATTTGCATGCTGCATGCATGCAGGACTCTGGTGCTGGAAGTGGCCACAGCACTGAAACAGATGTCACACCTAGTTTGTGTGATCCCTGTTCTGGGCTTGACCTCTTGGTCTCTGAGTAACACACATGTCCCTGGGCTGATGGCCTCTATACAGTCTGTACAAGTCTGTACAGAAACCTGCATGGATGGATTTTTCTTTTGCACGAATCATTTGACAGAAGAAAAACAGACAGCAGAAGGAAATCTGAACTAATATGAAATAGATATAATGTCTTTAAATATATAAAGAAAATTATGGGCTTTTCCACATCTGACTCAATCCCCTCTGGAGAAAAATGACATTCCTGCTTGTCTTCTTACCATTACCAAGAAAGCTTTGGAAATCCTTTTTCCAGGCCCTACTTTCCCAAAACACACGCACACATGCGCAAGCACACACACATATATTCACGCATACAACACTAATCTTCCTGTCACAGATTCTAATGGAAAGTATTCAGCTGAGTCCTTCTGGAGAAATAAAGCCCTAATACGAAGTTAGAGAGCCCACAGAAAAGGGAAGGTGCATAGAGGAGGAAAAGCTCAAAGAGAACACCAAAGAGCCAAGGATACATGTCCTAAAGCATACAGGCCTGAGCGAGAGAAGCCAGAAAAAGAGGGATGGGGGGGAAAGGTAGAATGTTAAAAGCCAAAGGGACACAAAAAGGGAAATACACCCCACATGAGATGGCTTAGCAGTCTTATATCACCCCATGTTTAAGGCTGAGGAGAAAAACAGTTTTTTGAACTTATCCACGCTGACACAATCAGGGATTACTTCTTCTATCCCCACACAATGTCAGCCTATGACAAGGCTCTACCAGGCTGGCCCAGCTGTGATAACACACATATGCAACACAGGAGCAGTGTGTCTGCAGGAATTATGCACAGGCATTCCCAGGGATGCATGCACAGCCTCTAATGCATGCTTTGTGCGGGGATACTGAGGGAATTCATATAGCTGCTGCATAGGATCAGTATTTGAGTACATCACATCTTATTTAGCTCAACATTGCTCTTTGCCTGTGATTGTGCATGATTTTCAGATACTTCAGCACCACCTTTCTCATATGTGGACACGGTACTCTGGATTTAGGAATGCGTGGGATCACTGAGAGCAAGGAAGGTCACTGGGAACATGTAAATGAGTAGAATGATTCAGCCGATCCAAATGTAGGTTGTGCATTAAGTTACATAAAGGCCACGCACTGACAAAAGAGGATATTCTGAGTATCAAGCTCTCTGCGATGGGATTGCATTGAACCAAGTACAAGAACATTCTGCCTCTAAAAAACTCAGTCCTTTTTATTTCAACTCCTTTCAACTCTTTTTTTCACATCATCTCAGAACCCTGGATTTTCAAAGCCCATTGATACCAGATGCAGAAGCACAATTCGGTCAAATACAGAATCAGAAACGTGGTGCTGGATGTCACAGGGGAGGAAATTTTTCACTGAACAAGGATGGAATCAGTAAAAATGATTTGACTGATTGACTTTTAATCTATCTATCTATCTATCTATCTATCTATCTATCTATCTATCTATCTATCTATCTATCTATCTATCTATCTATCTATCTATCTATCTATCTATCTATATATCTTTCTATCTATCTATCTATCTATCTATCTATCTATCTATCTATCTATCTATCTATCTATCTATCTATCTATCTATCTATCTATCTATCTATCTATCTATCTATCTATCTATCTATCTATCTATCTATCTATCTATCTATCTATCACTGTGATCATGGCAAATAAGAACCACTATTTGATCACTACTCTATGTCTTTATGAATAAGTTTTGTATTTCCTAAATTGTTCACTATCTCCTTATTCTAAGTAACATAACTTCAATGGTTTATTTTGTCCCTTGGTATTCTCATGTTTATCTGCTCCTGGCACGCTTCCTCCCTTTTCTCGCTCTTCAAAGACTCTACTCAGCTCGGGCCTCACTCCACTGACTCTCTGTCATATACAGTGTGTACACAGGCATACAGAAAGGTACTGTGCAATAGCACTAACCCTAGGGGGCCAGAACAAAGTGAGCACTTTTAATCAAACTTGTGTCGAAAAGTGAGGAATAGGGGAAAGGAGAGGTGTTTCTTGGCCATGTGAAGAGGGTTAAGGTGGGGGCCATTAAAAATGCCGACACATGATGCCTATTCTTCCTCAGTAGGATGACATTGTACAGTGTCTAAACGTGGGATGGGAATTATTTAACAAACCAAAACACTCAATATAGAATCCATCTCACAGCTAACTCGCAGTGTGTGATGAGAAAATCAATGTGCAGAGATTAGTTTGTCATTTAGATTTCAATTATTTCCCCAAAAATTGAATTAAAATGTGTCCTATTTGGAGCCACATGCTTCTAAAGCAGGAGAGCACTACTGTATGAATCACTTGTCATTTAAAAGCACAGAGGGGGGCTGCCTATGATACATAAACAGATTTGTTCCTGAGGAAAAAAAGAGCTTTCCAGCAGGACTATGCCGAATGGATGTCTGATTGCTCATTGCAATGAATGAAATGAATTGCTTTCCCAAAGGAGCCTTAGGAAAAATGTGGAAATCCATTCATGATTTCCATGAATTTCTTCTCATATACATAAAATGGTCCCAACATGAAATAAAATCTTTTGTTTTCTAGGTAGCAAAAAAGAAACATGGGGGGAAAAAAAATCTGATCACCAAAATCACAGAGGGAGTCATGGAAACATTTCAAGATATTAAAAATAAATTGTATAGACACATTTTAGCAAAGGAAGAAAATTAAATTTCCCCTAACTAGATCCTCTGCAATAAAATGAAAGCCAATGTAATTGATCTTGCGTCATAATACATCTTATCTTAGTTGCCTCATTTCTTTGTAGAGCGCTGCCATGATGTCATGCTGTTTTTGTTTATCAAAACTGATAAACAAAAACAGCATGCTGAGAGTCAATAGCATCATGTTGGTAAGAAATCAATAACAAATGTCAAAAGGTCCAGATGATCCTTTGGCAATGCCAACAACTCACTGCACCGACTTTCATGTAAAAGGAGACAAAGTCATTATTAGTAATAACAGCTCTGATTAGCAGATGGAACTTGTCTGAAGCAAGTTGCTGGAAAACAAATCTGAGTTGATTATAAAACCAAAGCACAAATCAGGAGGGACGGAATCATGAAAAGCATGCGTCTGCCACTCTGTTGGCAACATTGTCTTTGTTGTGATCGATAAAAGGCCAAAGATACTTCACATCATGATCCTGTTAGATATCAGCATAATTCATTGTGACAAGCTTTTCAGGTTTAATTTATTAGTTGAAATAAAAAATGTCTTGTTTCACAGGGCAGCACATTTACTGCTATGTTACAATTCCCCAAATCACCCAAACTAGACAATAGGTACTTTGAATTTTTACATTTTTAGGTCCTGCTTTAAATGTCTTACATTTATATTTGTAGCAAGAAATGGCTGCTATATATATATATATATATTTTTTTTTTGCATGCTTGTGTGAGAATGAGCGAATGAAGTGGGGAGTTGATGGAAAGCAGAGTGTATTTTATGTAACACTATGAAGTAGATCAGAGAGCAGAGCATGACCTATTTTTGGGGCTCCGTGGAGACAATATTTCTCTTCCATGTACTGGAAACTATGATTCCTGCACTTCAAAATCCGCTTTTACAAATCTTGAAGTGCTTTGGAAGAGTGAAACGCAGCGAGTTAACACTTCACCTCTCTCTTCAAGGTTGTGAAAAGACGTCAGCTTGAAAGCATCTAGAAACACACCTCATGAATTGTTTACAATAGGTGTCTGCATGCAAGATATAATATGGTAATTCAACATTTGACACTGGATTAAACTCGAGTCAACTCTCGTCCACGTGTCAGAGGGCTCTTGGGTGAGGCAATGAATCTGAAAGTACTCACTTAAAGCTTCTCCCTCACTTCGGTGGAGGGAAAAGTATCTGCTAATACCATAAAAAGTATGTAACCAGGCAATATATTGTATGTTACATTTTTATGTCACACATGGAAAATCAAAAGATAGAAAATTAAATGTTCTAGTCCTGGTATATTTAAGACCATTATAAACATAGTTTCCAACCAAATTAATGGTTTTTATTTTAAAGTGAATATTCACATGTGTAAAAAATGTTTGACTACAGCCAATCTTCCCAGATCAGATGTCCCAACAAATGTACTTATTGGCGCCTGCAATAGCAAATCATAGGAGAACATAGTATATATTTTTTGTAATATATTTGCCACCAATAACACAAAGAATCTTCTGGAAAATCCACCAACTGCACAACTCTTGTTCAGTGATGTTGGATTCACTCCTTCTCCGTTCCGTTAGAGGGCGCTGTAGTTGCTTTGCGTCAGTTAAGTGAGAGAAGAAACTTACGGCAGAAAAGCAACGGCACAGAGATCGCCGTTAGCTGCAGCTAACGGTATTATTGACTACAAACGCATATTTAATCGACGTTTATGAGTGTTGCCCAACGTAGTGAGTTACATCAATGTTGTAAGCTGTCGGAGATTAGTTCTCGTTATGTTACTAAATATTGATGTATTGTTTTATTTTTTATTTACAGTTTAACCGGCATGTACGTTAAACTGTAAATAACGAGGCAATAAAACAATAACAACAACAAAAACAACGACTACCTTATGTTCTTTGTAACAAGTAATATGTAGATTTGTAGTATTTCAAAGAAGCAAAGGAAAGTCTTTTCTTTTTTTTAACAATAACATTTGTTGTTAATTTGTTGCCAAGAGACTAGCGTGTTTCCTGGTAACCAGTTGCCACAAAGTAAACATCTGACTTTTACTTTAAGGAGATGCAGTATTTCAAAAGAGCTAATGTTTTAGAAGCAAGAATATTTAGAATATTTACCACCAAGAACAAAAAGAAAAAAAAAACATTTTCTATAGTACGGTAGTGTAAAATAAAAAGTATTCAAAAGGGCACAGGTAATCTTATGTTTTTTCAACAATAGTATTTGTTGTGAATCTGTTGCTGAGAGATAAATGCGTTTTCTGGAAGCCGTGTGCAACACAGTAAACATCTGATTTTTACTTTGCAAAATTTATGAACTGTAAATTTCTTGCGTCTAAGCAGATGAACAGTATTTCAAAGGAGCTTATGTTTTATAAAGAACAATTAATTTAGTGTTAAGAGATGAGTGTTGTTTTTTTTTCCTGGTAACAAACTGTCACGAAGTATAAATCATGTTTTTACTTTTGTGTTGAATGTCTGTTTTATAATATATTTACCACCAATGACAAAAAACTAAAAAACATTTAACTCTTCTGCCAAATTCACAAACTGGACTATTCTTTCAAAGTAGTATAAGTAGTATTTCAAATAAACAAAACTGCGTTTTCTAGTAGCAAAGTGCCGCAAAGTTATCTTCAGATTTTTGCTTTGCAAAATTGACCAATTCTAAATTTCTTGTGTCTAAGTAGATGCAGTATTTCAAAAGAGCTTATGTTTTATGATCAATAATATTTCTCGTTATTAATTAGGAGTTAAGAGGTCAGTGTTTGTTTTTTTTCTCCTGGCCATAGAGTATAAATGTCTGTTTTATCACACATTTACATCCAATGACAAAAACGAAAAACAAAACAAAAACATTTAGACTTGTCTGCCAAATTTATCAACTTCACAATTCTTCATAAGTATTATAAGTTGAGTAGTATTTCAAAAGAGCAGAAGAAATCTTATGGTTTTTGAACAATAACAATATTTGTTGTTCTGTTGCTAAGAGACTAGGGCATTTTCTGGTAACCAAGTGCCACAAAGTAAACGTCTGATTTTTACTTTTGCAACCGTAAATGTCTTTTGTCTAAGACAATAAGAAGTATTTTAAAAGAGCTTATGTTTTATAAAGAATTAATTTGGTCCTAAGAGATGAGCGTTATTTTTCTGGTAAGGAACTTCTTCGAAGTAAAAATCAGATTCTTACTTTTGTGCTGCGAATGTCTGTTTTATGATATATTTACCACTCATGACACAAAGACAAGTTTCACTCTCCTGCCAAATTCACCAACTGCATAATTCTTAAGTAGTATTTCTAAAGAGTAGAAGAAATCTTAGGTTTTTTGAACAATAACACTATTTATTGTAAATCTGTTAAATGAGGGCTTTTCTGTTAACCAAGTGACACAATGTAAACATCTGATTTTTTTATTTTTACCAACTGTAAATTTCTTTTAGCTTAAAAGATGAGCGGTATTTCAGAAGAGCTTATGTTTCATAGAGAATAATTAATTCGGTGTTCAAAGATTAGGTTTTTTTTTCTTCCTGGTAACAAACTGGCACAAAGTATAAATCTGATTTTTACTTCTGTGTTGAATGTCTGTTTCATAATATATTTACCACCAATTACTCTTCTGCCAAATTCACCAACTGCACAGTTCTTGATAAGTAGATAAGAAAATAGTTATTTTTAAAAAAGCTGAATAAATCTTATATTTTTTGAAAAATAACAATATTTGTTCTATATCTGTTGCTAAGACCTGAGGTTGTTTTCTGGTAACCAAGTGCTACAAAGTAAACACCTGATTTTTACTGAAGTAAAAATCAGAAGGCAGTGCATTGATATTAGCACAAACATGGCTAATGTAGCTACTGCCCAGATTAGCAGTAGCCTTTTACCTAAAATAACCTGTGTAGCTACTCTTTTTTTTCATTTATTGGCAATGTTTATCACACTGAATGGAGGAAGTCAATGTGAGAACCTCGTTAAACCCCACATGCTACTGGCAGCATTTTGGCTAATTTCAGCTTATACACTAATTTTAACATACTGATTGGAGTAAATCCAGAGTAACATGCTTGTTACATTAGCACAAACATGGCAAATGTAGCTACTGTCCATGCTATTAAGTACATTTGTACTCAATAGCATGTTCCAACCTATTATGCCTATAGTTCCAACCTATAGGCATAATTTAGCAGGCACCTTTTAAATTTCTTTAGAAATGTTCTAGTTATCAAACTACACTGTACTCAGATACGTTCCTAACAAGACGCTACATAGTACATGCTACAAGCTTCAGTTTACATGTTATTTATTAGCTTGGGAGGTTAATTTTGGAAATTGATTGACATTGTTGTTTGTTTAGAAATATTGCTGGAAGAGAGGCAAATCAAAACAATAAAAATGTCTGTCCATCCATGTAGCATACCATATTTTCAACCATATTTTAGTTAAATTAAACGCACTTCTTTCTAAGCTCATACTCTTTTTACATTACTTCATGAATAAAAAGAAATCTAAATCTTCCATGATTTAGATGTTTTGGAGCCTATAATACATTTGTGGTTAAACCTATTTATCTCAACAGCTTGCCTGTGATTCTTTTCACTTATTTTTATCCTTCTCCAATATTTTTTGAAGATGTAGATTTCGATGTCTAGACAAATGGACAAAATAGACTAGGATTAAATTATTATTTTCCCAAAATATAAAAAGATATAGGTGTATTCCACTCTTGAAAAGCGACATACACTTCTGCTGCACAAACCACCTCACTTCATCCGCAGAGGGATCATTAGGAGTGTTTGAGGAGTAAGTGAAGAGACCATGAGTGGAGAGACTGAGTTTATCTCCTCAGGCAGAGATAGGTCTGGCATTTAGCCCATATCCCAACACCCCTGTCACCATTCAGACTGTGAGTTAAAATAGGTTTGTGTAGGAGCCTACTAAATGTGTGACAAGAAATTACCTTAAACTTTGGAAAGCCCTGAGTCATTTCTTCAAACTGTTTTGAGCTCAACAGAGTTCTTTTGGGAAAAAATGGCATTTCCATTTCTTAGAATTTTCCATCACCAAAGCACTTGTGTTACCTGCTTAGTTGGAGCCGGATATAGATTTCTCTTTCATGCAGTCATCTATCAGAGACATTAATAACATTAATTGGCCATTACGTACCACTTGGTGAAGTATACTCTACTACATACACTTAAGTATATTTGAAAGCAATTTTACGTGCACAGCATTTACTCAATTATGTAACAAATATGTTTATCCACAGTTGAAAATAGTTCCACCCGGTTATGCTCTTTATTTCTGTTTGAGTCATGTTTGTCTAAAACTAGACTGCATTTCTCTTAAATGTTTGTCAATCCAAGTCTTCCACCTACCTTCTACCTATTCTAAATCCTTTTTTTTGTTTGTTTGTTTGTTTTGAGGGCTCATTTTAATGCTTGGAGGAAAACAAGATGAATTTACAATTATGTCCACTTCATCCTGTCATACAACCCTAATTGACATCATATTTAGTCATGAGATTACACAGCACTGAGACTTACGAGTTTGAATGTAATTCTTTCTGTGCCATATATGGTCTTTCTTCTTTCTTGCCACCTCTCTGTGTTTCTGCCTTTCTTCCGTTCCTTGTCTGGTTACATAAATGGCTGCGAAGGTTTGGCTGTGTGGGCTGCGGAGTGGAGGTGGACATCACCATTTTATAAACTTTCATTCAGGAAAGAGTCTCCAAGGTCAGAAGTCGTGCAGACTCCTCAGCCAGATAGGTGTGTTGGAGCAAAAGATCCCATTTCCACTGGTTTGCACATGAACATGGACTTTTATTGATTAACATGAACATTTTGACCATTTAGCTTCATGCCATTATGGAACTGTATACTTTCCACAATGCTGTTTCTCAATGTGCCGCTCAGATTTTTTACATGTTGCAATAATCTATTGGTCTACTGTTAGTGAAGTTGTTGTTTGGGAATTACCAAAAGGATACACAAAGGTTGATCTATTTTTGGTAAATTATGCTAAACAAGGTAACTGTAGGGTGAATTTTGACATAAAAATTGAGGGTTGAAGTTGTGCTGTATTTTGATCTGTCACAAAAGGAGAAGAGGCTAGTGACACACAACACAGTTAAATCTATAAATACTGATTGATGCTTCTGAACACATATTTAACTAAACCAATGGGTAAGTGATGCATTTGACTATTTCTCTCACATGCTGTCTTTTAGTCCCTGACTACCGAGAGTGGGTCTAATGTTGCAGGCAGTTATATCTGCAGTGTGACATCAGATGCAATGTTGATAGAAATGTGGCTTCACTCTGAAGTTTGTAGAAATATTTGCTGATATGTTTGCTTATGCGTGTACATTTGTACTCTTTCTGTAAATGTGAAATGTTCTTCCCTGTCATCAGTTTTGTCAACTTATGTTTTTACTATACTGCCTACTGTCAATAGTAAAGAAAAAAGCAGAAGAACAAGTAGGCAAACAATGAATGTTCTGAACAATAAGAAACTTGACTGACTGCATTTCATGCAGACAGTTATGGTTTGTTTGCTTGCAGGCAGTTATGAAATTGAAACATAAGAGTTATAAAAATGTTTTAGTGTAAAAAATTTCCAGTTCTTTGAAGATTGGTGTAAATTGGTTATATAAAAAACTTTGACAGAATAATTTCATTCAGTCACATTTCCTGTGTTTTGTTTTTTGGGGCTTGAATGATTAAGTGCATTAGACTTTGGAACGATTAGTTGATCCTAAATTATTGAAGGCTGGTATTGAGGAGAAAATGAACATTTTGGCCAACTGTTGTAAAATCCTACAAATATAAAGAAAATAGGACAACAAATGAAGACTTGAATTCCCAGATCAGTAAAATAATTTGAGGATTTGGGGTTGAAATTGGGAAAGGATGGTGCATTGCTTGTTCTTCAAGCCGGTTTTGGTAGTTTATCCAAAAAAACTGAGCGATTATTCACTGAGATAGTGTATAACTTGTAAACCCTAAACAAAGTTTACATGTTTTTCACACCGTGAAGTCAAAAAGATTACTTATTTCTTTTCAAATATACCTGCAAGAAATATTCTTTTTGTTATTAAAAACACCAAACAAATCTAAAGTTTTCTGCAGATCTTTCGCTCCGTAGAGGGTATTATACTTATTTCTCAGAGTAGCATAATAACTTGAAAACTGATGGCCTGTGTGAAATAGCCTGGGGACAGACAAGATGATTTGATGATCCGATGCAGTGCTATTATGTTTTAAAGCAGGCTGGTGAAATATAAAGTCGGGAGAAACATATCAGATACTGCAAAACTGAAAGATAGAACAACTGGGAACATTTACAAGAGATAAAGGCCTTGGACATTAGTTTATTATTTATATAATTTTATTATTTATTTAATGTGTTAAGTAAATAAATTTACTTCATTTCTCTTTTGGCCAGGGATCATATACAATAAGCCAGCCATGCATGCATGCATGCATGCATGCATGGATGGATGGATGGATGGATGGATGGATGGATGGATGGATGGATGGATGGATGGATGGATGGATGGATGGATGGATGGATGGATGGATGGAATTAACTGACACCAGATGCAATGCATTTTAACTTGTTTGATCTGATATGGCAGATCTAACAAGTGACATAAAATACTTTAGCAAAAGGAGAAACTTATCAAAAGCTGATGTAAATCCGTTGAATATAATAAAGTTTGTGTATGGTCTGTGAAATATGAAGGCAGTCAGCAGCTCAACAAAGACATGGAAAAGCATAATGTCTCAGAGCCCTCTATAATCGGAATAACAGCTTTTTGAAAGTGCAAATGGATTAGAGCAAATTGATCTGTCTGGATATCATTGAGTCTATTTATCTTAATTTGTAAAAGCACTTTCTACCGGAACTTGATGCCTTGCAGGTAAAAATGTTTTAATTGTGAACAAGAGAGCACGAAGCAAACACATTTCACCTTCATATTTTTTATGTTGTTTGATTACTAAAAATAGTCTAAAGCTCTCTGTTTTAGTGCATTTCAGAGAATGACAATTTTGTCAAACATTAAAGGAAGTAAAAACAACTCATTTTTATGTTCAGGGCTGACATATTTCAAAATCATTTGGCCAATTTGATCATAATAAAATGTGGGTGATTTAAAGGATTCTTGGACTGTTAATATGGCCATAGAGTATAGCATTCATAATAATGTTTATACAGACAATGTTTTGCAAAAGTATTTATTATTTAGAATTTTTCATAATTTAGTCTTGAGACATTTTGTGACAAAGACTGTAATATTGATGCTCAGACATCTCCATCAAACCTGATTCAGCTTTAGTTGAGGCAAAAATGCATCTTTTCTCTTGATGTGCAAAGTTGGCAGAAGTACTATTATGCTCAGCTTTGTGTCATTTCACCACTTCAAATCTCAACCAAATTTTTAATTGAGATATGACGCAATCTTACAAGATGCAGAAAAGGTCAAGTAGTATGAACTCAGCATGGACAAATCAGTGGGAATGACGTATCTTACTACAGACAGTGGTGAGACCAATTCTGATGCTCGTGAAAGTGTTTACATTTATTTTGTTTTATTAAGTGAAACAAATGTAATGATCCATAAGACAATCCTTATGGGTCATTCCATATGGAAATATAAACAAAAACAAAGTATCACTTTTTCTAATGATGAGGTCAATTTAGAAAAAGTCATCAAATTTCAAGTCTAAAAAAGATTGTTTAGGGTATTTTTCTACAACTGAACATGGTAATGGGTCACTTTTGACCCGCAAGACAACACAAGGAACTGGACCATGTGATCTTATCTAACAGACCGGGAAGTATTTTTCTAACTTAGCGAAGCACTGATTATAATTTCTGATAGATAGGTGTCAAATGAAGCTGTGAATCTCAGTTTGTTGGCTCAATTGAAGAAAGAGTCCTGGATTTATGAATGATCTTTTCTTTAATGGTGGATGGTTGTGTGTGCCTCATTTACCATGGGAACAAATGCCACAAAAAATGGGAAGAAAGCAAGTAAATGGAGTCATTGTGATGGATTTGATTATATTTTGCTTGGAAATTTTGAATTGTTCCATGTGGATGTAGCTTTGACATGCACCATCTACCTAGTCATTGGTACAGGTTATTTACACCCTTTTATGAAAGGGTGTAATTGCTGTGACCACTTTCAGCAAGTTACATCATCCTGCAACTATAAAACTGATTCAGGAATGACTCGAGGAGCATAAAAAAGGTTTTAGGTGTTGACTTGGCCTCAGAGTTTCTCAGATCTAAGTCAAATTGAGCATTGTGGATATACTGAAGAAACAAGTCAGATCCATGTAGATGTCTCATTAAAAATGTACAGGATCTAAAGGATCTTCCGCTGACATGCTTGTATATTCCCAATCATCCAAATTGTATCTACTACACCAAACTTAAATCTGTTTTGCTCAGCAAAAGTCTGGTTGCCTCTGAATTGAGCCTGTTTTTGTAGATATTCTGTTGACTTCTTGTAACCAGGTACCACAACACACCTTAAGGAGACGAGTGGAGTTCTTGCTTTGACCAATCGGGGCATTTTTAAGACAAACCCACAATTAGGTAAGAGGACAAGACTGCTAGTATTTACAAATTGTTATGCATGTTAAGATATTTGTATCGGGACACTGACTTTGATTGCAACATCTAAAAGGATGACCAACAAACTATTCTAACTTTTAAAGAAAGTCATTCACATCAGTTTTAAACACTTGTTTGACTTGCAGCAACTAATTACAGGCATATTGCTGCAGAGCAAATCAGTCAGAGCATATCATGAATCATTATACAAATTAATGTAAAGTCATTCATTGCATCAATGATTAACAAACATCTAACACTCCTTTATGTCACTCTAAGCTAAAAGTGTCTTTTAAAACCTTGCTGGGCTTTTTGGAGTTTTGTGTGCACATACGCTTGTTTTTGTAGATGACGGGAATAGAAATTACACTAATCATTCCACTGATGTTTTTCTTTCCTTTTAAGCACCACTGTACATGAAAGTTTGTGTATGTTTTTAAATCTTGGATATTTCTGCACACATTGGATCAGAAACTCTATCAAAATTTCTCACATTTTTTACAAGAGGATTAAAGTGAACACAGACTGCATGTGGGAGCAGTCTTTGTACTTAAATGAAATGTCCTGCAGTGCTAAAGCTTGCGTGTTTGACAAGCTGGAAAGTAAATATGCCTTTCAGTGTTAGTGTATGCGACATAATGGGATCTCCTACATTATGCTGGGGTGCTCTGGTTTTTTGTTATTTTCCAAAAGCGTTATATCTCTGCAATGTATCAAAGTAGAGCATTCTTACCCTCAGTCATTTTTCCAACATAGGTGACATCAAACTACATGCCAGAGCTGAGTGAGACATCATCAGGATACAGCTTAAAAACTGCTATGTCATTCTGACTGGATAAGTGCAGTTTAATTCATATCAAAGAGAAGCAAGATGATGAAAAGACATGAGCCCCAACTACAAGAAGGAAACCTGGCAGATTGTCAGAACAGCTAGCCTTGGGATCCCACAGATTAATGGCAAGCATTAAGTGACCAGTTCGGACCAATTTAAGTCTCAGATATGGTTTTCTTATGAGAGCTTTTATCACAGTGTCTGAGGGTATCTGTTGACAGACAGGCCTCAGTGAGGGATAGTTCACTCCTGCATTTACATTTGCAATGCCCCATGACTGGTTTAATTCACTATATAGTGGAAGTAATGTTTAACAGAATATATGATGAGTGCTTCAAAACTGCCTTTCATTCTACATACAGTATATATATTCATATACACTATGTGGACACTTTATTTGAAGTGTTTAAAGCCGGGGACAAACTGTAAGACTTCCACAATCATCCCAGATTTTGATCCACAGCATACCGTGGATCAGACCGCTCTTGTTTCTTGACTGAAAGACTTTGGCTCACTCACGCAACTGGACCAGATCAGGAATCACAAACGTTACAATTTGTTGGATAAACTAAAGCTAACATAAAGCTCTCAAGGAAACTCTAGGGCCCCAGATTTGAACGAACAAGCCAATACCAGTAGACGATGGTGATGGTTGCACTGTAGTTCTATTCTTAACGCTTTTGACAATGTATTCAGCTTTTCATAAAGACTTGCCATTTATTTATCTTGTATGTCTTTATGTCTGAGCTAAAGTGAAGTCATGTACTTACAAATACCTTGAATTTCATCTGACCAAAATCTTTTTGGATTTTCTTGGTTCAATTTCCAAATCTCAGCAACATAAGTCAGTCTTTATGCTCCTTTTATGTATATATATTCAAAGAGGGTCAGAGTGGATTAAATTGGTCCGTGCAGCAGTCTATTTCAGCAGGAGAGCTGGGCAAGTGAGACTCCCTGGGATTAAAACCTAATTTAATGAAGACGTATAGCGTGAAAATCTCCAGATACGTCCTGGTGTCAATATCATGAAGACGCTGTGGACGACTACTGCGACAAACGCAAGAAAAGAGAAAGATAAAGGGCAAAGGCTGATGGTGTAAAGTCCTACGAGATTTAAAACTTGGGTTTAAACATATTGAATTTATCTGCTACGATTTCTGTCTTTCAAATGACTCCAAACAATGTATGTCCTTGTTGAAAGCTATTCATAATTATTGAAAAGTTCACGGATTTTTTTTGTTTGTTTGCATTTGATGGTTTGAATGAGGATTGAAATGCTAGTCAGCTGAGTTGGTGGATTTGTAACTAGAACTTGTTCTTATTACTGTGAGTTGGTACCCTCTTTGGAACATCTCCGCAAAATTAAATGCAAATTTCTTCTCTTAGTTTGTCTTCGGAGAGACAGAAGCAGTTAGAGGCAAGGAGACCTGGTCCACGTTCAGCCCCTTGCACCATGCGTTGCTGTCTGTAAAATATTTACATATTAATATCCTGCAGGCATCCTCTGGAATGAATTAGATTTTATTTACATTTTCAGTTCTGAGTGGATGAATATTTGCCTGCAAAACTGACACACTTAGAGGTCCTCCTTAATTACTGACTCCTGGCTAACCTTGCTGCCTGAACTTAGCTTTAAAGCATCAATTGTGGCTCATCAATTTCTATGTAAATCAACACTATAGGCGTGAGGAGGGGATAATTGTTTTCTAACAAAGCTGATGTTTTAAAGAGGACAATTGTGTTATGTAACCTTGTGTTGAAAGAGAATTTGCAAAGCACAAGAGAAGTTCGTTGAAAAATGTGTATAGACGAATAACAAGGTCACAGATTTAAAAAAAGCTTAAATATTGGACTTTGTTAACAAAAAACTTTTCCTTTCTTTGTTGACAGTTTGAATGTTCCAAACTAGTGAAATATTATTTAGCAGAAAATTAATCCAAAGATTACAATGGCTCACACATTTCAAGCTTTTTTGTGATGTTAGTGAATATTCATCAGTTTAGACAGAGTGCTTGCTTAAAGTAGTAAGAGAAAAAGTGAGGCCATTTACAGGTCATTGTTAAGACAATGCTGGAACATAATTTACTCTTACCAGAATCACAATCCACTGTTTATAATTTTTGCAAGTGTTTCTCATATGTAATTGAAAAAACTATATCAGGGCAGTATTACTCAATCCTGATAGAGTAACATTGAAGCACATTTACATTATTCATTCCATTATAAACAAATATCTGAACAGAGGAGTGGAGGTGCAATGTTTTGGATTCTTTCGTCTGGTTCTAAAGCACGCAACTTTAAAACTGTACAGTAACAAGTTTATTATTTTTAGCTTGATGCTACCACTAACAAGCAGGTATGCAAGATATCAAACTTAATACTGGAATGTGGTTTAATACATGCTGTCTTTTCCAAAATATTATAAGTAATTAGAAACATATTTTTTCAACATAACATACATTACGTGGAATCATAACTTATGTTAAACATTACTAGATTTAGTGTTAATTCTTTCTCACTTATAATAAAATTTCCAGCATAAAAGCTCATTTTTGCAATGCATAATTTTGTTGTATTAATCTCTGAAACATCTGCAAGCAAACTTGAAAAAAGGCCAACTTGTAAAAATGAAAAAAAAAGACTTGTTTTCAATGGTGATGATTTTTGTTCAAGACCTACTGTTGTAGGTCTTGAACAAAGACCTACTATAGGTCTTTGTTCAAGACCTACAGTAGGTAGGTCTTGAACCTAAATTATTATCATAATAATTTGAGGGTATTATGATAGAGACAAAGAAAAACCTGCTTTAGTTTTGTAAAAGAAAAACATTTAATTGCAATTTGTAATGTATTGTGCTTTCAGTTTAAAATCTATACCAAGAAAATCTTGTCATAAAAGACCTTCAGTTTGAATTAGAAGAGTTAGAAATAAATCTGTATGAGAAAAGACACATCTTCCGTGGGCCCCCAAGGACAAAACCAGTAAATGTAACTCAGGAAACATCCCTGTTGTCTCCAAAGAGCAGGCGTTTGAGTGGCTCAACCAAGTGTCCTTGGGCTAGACAGACACTAACCAACCCTGACACACCTGCTGTACTATTCAGTGTGAGAAAGTGTGGAAATGCATGTCAGTGTATAGAAAAGAAAGTCTCGTTTTGAATCACTGTGCACCTAGGTGAATGTGGCTTGGTCTGTGCAGGGTTTTCAGTGCTCCAACATACAAGCACAGTGCAATGTTTTCTTTGGTTATCCAGAGCAGTGGGAAATAATTTGCCACATCAAAATAATTAACCATGTAAAGATTGTTTTTTTTTTTTTTTGGTGTTTGTTTTTTTTTCTCTTCTTTTTTCATTGAGAAATTATGCAAATGTTAACATCACTCAAAGGTTCAAATAGGTTCTGCTTCCTGTGGCAACATCTGCCATCAAACCTTTAGCATTATAGATAATGAGTCATTTACATCACTGGAGGAATTTTTGCTCTCATTTCTGTATGGCCTGCTTTTGTTCATTTCTCAGTCAAGCTTAGGAGAGGACTTTGACTAGGCCGGCCAATTTTCCACTTCATTTTTTTAAATTTTTTTTTAATAAATTTTGATTTGCCTGCATGCTACAAATTGTTGTCCTGCTGTAGAACATGCAGATCATGGAGACTTCTTTCAGAAAGACCACAAGCCAGTATTTAAACCCAGAACCTTCTTGCTGCAAGGTAACAGTGCAACCAAATGCACTATCATAAAACCAAGTAACTTACAATATTTTGTTCAAATGCTTTTCAGAGGAGTTAACAGTTTTCTTTTGCAGTGTTTTGCCTGAAGATTACATTTCAAATATGAAGTCTCCAAATACACATGAATCAACATCTAACGTTAAAAAATGCATTTGTAAAAAGCCAGACAGATGATTTTCTTTAGTGCCACTCTCAGCATCAAACACACCACATGCTGTAAACATGTAAACTTTAGCACTATCCCACCTATGAGACTTCCTCATATCTCACTCTTTCTATACTCCTCCATCTTTCAGTGGATTCCTTTAGATGAAAAAATGCAGATCCTGCCTCAGTCCTCTGATTAAAAGGAAAAAAAAAGCCTCGACTGGGAATTGTCAGCAACATTCCCATGTGGCTCCAGATGCAGACTCTCGATTGGCTGCTTGATGTATGATTCAGATGAAATGGGAACACCTAATGAGACTAACAAATGGTGCTAACATGGCTCTGAGCTGACGGAAAAACACACAAACACTGCAATTCAAAAGTCATTTAAAAAGGCAACATTATCATGCCATAAAGACGGTATGATACCAATTGTCTGTACAGGTAAAAACTGTGCTGAACCAAGACACAATATTCATTTTGATGCAAAACAAAGAATAAGTTTATGTAAGATTATTATTGGTGTTTGTTCAAAACAATTTGCAAATATGTATAAAGAAATTTTTTATGTTTTTTTTTTTTTTTTTCCTTTTTTTTAACATCCAGTAGTTTTACATTTGCTGATTTATGAATGTTTGTTTGAAACCAAGTTTTGCTTTCTGGACCCGTCTGAGATTTTGAACAATTTCTTCTCCTGAAACAAAACTATTTCAACAAGCATTCACTTCTTTGACCAAAGTACTTTATAAAAGCAGCTCTCAGCACTCGGGTCATTGAAACGGTAAAAAAAATATTCTCAATATTGCCCTTTTTCTTTAAAGAAACATCACTAAACAATCTGAAACCACTTTCTATTTTAACATAGTCTTTACTGCCTTGTTTGGAAAGAAAAAAGCACACAATTTTCCCAATGTCAACTTTTACCAGCTGTTCAAGTGAAAATCTGACACTGATGCCTTTTCAGATTATGACATCAGAGCTAGCCAGTCAGCTTCAAAGGTCATGGCACTGTAGTGTGGAAATATGCTGCTTTGATCAAGATGGCTTGCTTCCAGTCACCCTCAGAGCTCATCACAGCATCCGCATGAGAAACTGTCTAAACAATGATGAGGATGCGCAAGTTCAGTTTTTTTTAACACCAGAGAAATATCTTTTTCTTCACATTGACTGGGAAATCATTATTTTTCAAGGATAGAGTGTATTTTGACAGCATCAGTCAAATATCAGGTTTTTCTCCCCAGACAAAAAAAGAAAAACCTGATTAAAAAAACAAAATCAATATTCTGTCTCTTTCCTTTACACTGTTTTTATTTAATTGTGTTTCTTTTTCCCTGCTGCCAGTGGTTTATGCTGGCACAAATCTACATGCCAGATGAGCGAGGGAAAATGGCTTCATCTCTACAATTACAAGAAGGTCACGACCTGCTGTCACGGCAACCGCTTGGCATCTATTTGGAAGCTGCTTGGCACCCGAAACCTGCAGATTTCATAAACCTGCAATTAGGCACCGGGCATGTATCAGTCAGCACACTCTGCGAAACATCTGCTTGTGTGTGTATCTTTGTCCATATCCAATGTGTGTGTGTTTGCCGGGAGGCAAAATTACAATCCACGAGAAAAAATCAGCTCAAAACTGAGGAAGCAGCAAGTCTGATTGGAAATCTGCTTCATGTATGCAAAGTTGGTCATCATAAAAGTCTTTTTTTTTTATCTTTCATCTAAGAATTGGAATACTAACTGATCTCTTAGTTTTCTCAACATAAATGCATGTTTTCATTTGATTACACAAGATCAGGTTTTGGGTTTTGGTGTGCCCTATGGGATTACATGCAGCTGTTTAAGAACGAGAAAGATATTTCTCAAGAAGATGCACTGCTGCATCTTTTTGAAATAGGCAGACAGAAAATATGTATATGTGTGTGATACAATTCAGAACACAAAAGAAGTGGCAAGCTCACACATCAGAATAAACACATACGTCGTCGTTGAACAAAATATATGCATCCAAATTAGTCCATCAACCATTGGACCTGAGATCAAAACCGTGGGATTCACAGAAGGTCTCTGGACTTAAGGACCTATTAGGGGCTATGTTCAAATTAAATGAAATAAATAAATGTTATATGATTCTGTGTGAGAAATAAATCTCTACTTTTTTTTATTCCAAGTGATGAAATAATGATTTCAAAACATTCCAATTTATTGACATCCACCTGTATTTAACTTTCTAAATTTACAAAGCTTACAAAACTGATCACTGTATACAACAAGTAGATGGTTGTGTATAAGGATAGTGAGTTTTGGATTTTAATATATTTGTATAAATATCCAGTCAGTTTTAGACCTTTGCCCTTCAGGTCGGAAGTGTTGGATTTTTTTTAACACACCTGAGTCGGCTACTTTTCTGAGTTTCAATAAAAAATAAAGGTGTCAGATTCTTGTTTCTTATACCCATTTTATGCCATTCAAGTTTGTATAGGGTGACCGGAGGTGGGGAAAAGCCTACACAGACCGGTTATTTACATTAAATCCTAAACAAAACATCACCAAATAATTGGACGTTACTGTGAAGGAAGCCTTTTCACCTGGAGAAACAAACCCCCACTTGTACAAAAAGAACAAACTCCATGGGAACTCTAAAATTGATTCTTGTGCTTTTTTTTTTTTTGCAGCTCGGCAGCAGCACCATCCTCCCTTTCCAACAGAGTGATTTATTTGGGGTTTTCGGTTGAGGCCGTCTTTTATCTTTCACCCTCTGTGAACCATTACTGGAAGAAATCAGGTGAAAAGACAGGCTTCCTTTATTACTTATTATTCACATGTATAAGTGATGAAACATAAGACGTGTTTGCATTAGACATAGCCTAGTTCAATCCTAATGGTGCAGTACCGACAATTTGTGTCAAACGTGTAATCTGTCTGAAATAACACAGTTGATTTCGTTTAGTAAGTCATTGATACTGCAGTCATGTCTCTTCCTGGACAAGAATGTGGCAACAGTGGAGAGGAACAACTTTTTAACAGGTGAAAACATCTTGTAAATGGAGGCTGGCTATTGTTAGAACTAAAATGACCAACATTTCCCATAATTGTTCCAACATATTAGACGTAGTGGAAAAGGTAAAGAACAAAAATGCTATGATGGGATTGTTTCTGCGTTTGCAGCTGACAAAAACCTCAAATTCAGATTATTAGGAAGTTTGAAACATTACATTTTGAAAGGAAATAAAATGCTATGTAATTGTTACAGAACTCACAGAGCATAATTCTGACTTGACAGATCTCCAGCAGACAGTCATTGCACCATCCATGAGAAAAAAAACAAAGATTATTACTGAAGAAACTGGCTGTTCACAGAGTGATGTATCGTAGCAAATGATTAGAAAAACCTGTGGAAAGAAAAACAGTTTAAAAGGGGTGTTCAAACAATATGGATAATTGCAACCATGAGAGGATTGTAAAGCAAAGCCAATTTAAAGGGTTGAGAGGAAGCACAAGACATGGACCGAGGCTGAAGGCAAAGCTTCACCACACTGTTCAAATACTTCCTTTATTACAGCTAACATAAAACCCCAAACTTCAGGCATGTCAATGAAAAAACTTTAATCAAGTGACTTTATATGAGTTTTGATTGTCTAATTTATTAGAGATACACATGCAAATGGCAGTGTAAGGCTCTAATGTCAACACGAAGATTCACACTTTCAACTGATAAATCATCAGTGCAAGTACAACTTAGTTTTTTGAAGAATCACTGGAAGATTCACACCGTCTGAACTCAAACATAAAACATTTCATGTTCCCTTAAAAAAAAAAAAAAACTCCAATTCAGATAGAATCCATTTATTAACACCATCAGTGGCGCAAACTCACAAATCAACTGCTGCCACTGTTCTTGTGTGGCCTAGATCTAATTTTGCCCTACAGTTTTCAATTTAAGCTAACACATAATTGTTTCTTTATCTGATCGCATCTAACTGAAGAGTTTTTCTCTTACGATGGTAGAAATTGGGAAATGATTCTAAATCAAGATAATCTCTACTTATTAAAGTAGAGATTATCCCGGTTTTAAAAGCATGAAACATTTCCGAATGTGAGCATTTTGTCACAGACAGAGAGAGAGAGATGCTGAACAATGCAGCTGCTGCTAATAAGTAAATAAATAAATAATAAATAAATAAGAGAGAAGAAGAAGTGTGGGAGTGAGATGTGATTGAGTCATGTGATCTCCTCCTCTTAGTTTCTATGGCATCACTCATGGACCATTTATCCACCTAATACGAAAGAAGTGAGCGAGTGAGAGTTGTTTTTTTTTCCTAGGATGAACGAAGAGGAGGATTTATGTCATATCAGTCAGCCTGTATATTTTCTGCAGGCGGAATGATGGTCAGGTACCCACTCACACTCTGAAAGAAAAACTGTGGAGGCAGAAACGTCTGTGACTAGTTTCCTGGGCCCTTGGCGAGAGTGGTTATACAAGGTAGCTCTCGTTTTCCTCATCTATTTTATAGAGAACACAGACTCTGATAAGATTTGACAAGGTAAGCCATGTGTCCTTATGGTGACGCATAAACACATCAATGTAGTTGAAGCATTACAAATAACAATAATAATAAAGAAATCTGAACTACCTCCGTAGGGTGTTGCCAGAATAAATTCAGTGTATTTTTTGTTTCTTTTTAAATCTTCCATCACAAAATGCACAAAACTGCATTGTCTAGAGGAAGGAAATTATAATCTGAGGGTTACTAACTGCATTTCAATTCATCCCATTTACTCTGACATCCCTAAATGAAATCCGTGTCAGTATCTTTGCCTAATCCAGATGAAAAATGTGTAATTAACTACATATTATAGACATGACCTTTAGCTATAACTTAGAGCTTTTAAATAATTCTCGTGTTAAGACATGATTGATTAAGCAGTGCCTCATTTCTTACGTTAGGAGTTTAAGCAACACTTAGGAGGTGAACAGTGCTGTCTACAACCCATGAAGTGCAAAATGAAAACGGGAACCCCCCCCAAAAGAAAATTTGAGTAACTCTTTGGTTACTGCCCACCAGCCTGCAAACCGAGTCTCCATGGTAACTGACTTCTATACTGCCTCATGATTGGAGGTATTTTCTCCACAGATCCAGATGTCCTGTGTTGTCAGTCCAAAACACAGCGGTCTTTCAGTTTCAGTTGAACATACTTTGTGTGCACTTGCAGCTGCGTGTAACTCACTGTTGTGGTATTCATGACTAAAAGACGTAGACTCAAAGTGATATGTGGGCTTTTCCACATCTACCTGTAACAGAAAATGTGCCTGAAATCACAAAGACTGTTGGGATCCAAAACTGAGTTCACGCAGCTAAACTAAAAATTGATAAAATCTGCCATCTTTAAATGATTATCCGATAACAATCTAACTATTTTAGTAGTTCACAACCAAATAATGTCAGATGGAAAATTTCACAATTGACTTTACAAAAAGACGTTGACTGGCTGAATCAGATTCACTTTACTTGAGTTTCATATTGACAATACTTTGGATATAGATAATTGTCATGATCCATGAGGTGTTTTCAGTTATGGATGTTTAATTCTCCCGATTGCTTTGTCACTTCCACCCCTTCCTCAGTATATGGGCACATCGGTTTATCCTTACGTCAACCTATCTACGTGTTTCCATGATTCATTCTGCTACCATCTCTGTTAGTTTTTCATTTTATTAAAGTTCTTATTTTTCAAACAATGTTTGCTCTAGAGTTGAGTTTTTGCCAATAACAAATATGACCCCCATATTTCACAGAAAACCTTCTTCTTTTTTTAGTTTGAATTGTTTATTTTCTCAAGGCTTATTCCATCCTGCTCCCCATAAATAAACTTTTTCCTTTCAACTCATCTTCCCTATGCTTAGACGAATCACTCTATGAACATCCATCTTTTTTTAAAAAAAAAAAACATATGACCACAACCTTGGACTTCTTTTTGTAATGAAAATCTCCTTTTAAGTGTCTAACATAGTTAAAATTTTGAGAAGCAGAATTGTCGTGTGCACATAGATTAAAAGAATTAACTGAGTAAAACGAGTTTGTGGCACCAAAATACGTAAACTATTTAATATAACTCCAAATCATTGAGATGCGTTTTGAGAATAAAACTGAAAAAAATTAAATAAATCAAAATCTTGCTTTGTGTCTAGCTCCGCCCCTGTTTTAAACCCCACTCTCTCTCCCTTTCTCCGTTTTGCTTTCCTCCCTCCCCCCCCCCTCTCTCTCTCTCTCTCTCTCTCTCTCTCTCTCTCTCTCTCCCTGTCCCCTCGTTCTCTCGCTTTTCAATCTTCTCCGTCCTACCAACAACAAGTGAGGACCAGCTCTGCACCGTCCATCCGCTCTCCGTTCCGCGTCGGGGCTTTGAGTTGAGTTATAGATGTCTACTGGAATTTCTTTTCCCCTCGTCCATTTCACTGCTTAATCGATGAGGATGACAGATTGCAGGTGCAGCGGCGGCGTGCGTTAGAGCCAGCAGGGACGGTGTGTGGTGCACTAGGACCGGGGAGAGACGGCTCTCATCGTGAGCACTGGAGCTGTGGAGGGAACCCCCCCTCCCCCGCCCCCCCCCCACACACACACATTGGATCTGGCGATTATATCCATACATTTCTCTTTTTCTCCCCCCCCTCCTCCACCCCCCACTCTATCGTGTCCACGGGGATCGCACCAACGAGTGTATTCAGGAAGCACACAAGAGTGGATATCTAATTTGGCTTAAAAGTCAGCTATTAGATATTTTTTGTTGTCTTTTGAAAAAAGAAAGAGGGTGATGTTTTCTTAGGTTCTAGAAAAATCTTTTTTTTTTCTTCTCTCGGTCTGTACGTTTATCTCCAAGAGCGCAAAGTGACATCTGCGCCAGAAAGCGCCCAGTGGACTTTTATTTTCCTCCAAAAAAAAAAAAAAAAAAAAAAAAAAAAGAAAGAAAGAAAAAGGGGGGACAGAAGCATACACAAACCTTTATTCTTGTTTAAATTACAGTCGGGTGATTGGCTGAATGGGTGACCTCGCAGAAACACAGATCACCTCCAGCTTGCAGCCGCTGTACGCGCACGGTTTTTTCCTCCACTAACCGGGAGTTGTGATGTCCAGAGCTTTCCCCGCTGACTGACACTCGGCGTCGTACCATTTTGGAACCGAACTGAAGGTAGGCCAGTTTTGCTTCTTCCTCCTCTGGGCTTGCTTACGTGTTATGGTGCAATTTGGCAAAGTTTTCAAACGTCAGTTCAAGAAAAAGAAACAACTACCTCTATGATTATTTCAGGCGACGCATTTCTCCTGTCTCACTCTGGGGTTTCTCTCGGACAACCGAAGTTGGTACAAAAACAAAACGAGGTGCAGGGAACGCAATAAGCCTGACGCTTGGAGGAGAACTTCAGCACCTGGCAGATAATATCAGCGCCAATACCTGTAGGTTGCCACAAATGATCGGAGAATTGGATTATTTTTCGAGTGAAATTTCGGCCACTGTTTCGAGCTCAATCATGGAGATTCCGGAGGAGCCCTCTGCAGTGCAGTGTCTCGTACATGCACGGAGCCGCCGGGTTCACTGGAGCTCACTCAGGAGAGGATTTAGATAAAGGTGTAAGCGAAACGGAAGCTCTTCCCGAAGGCAAGCCTTATTAATACACACAATCCATCCTTTTATACGAGCTGCAGGTTCGGCAACAAAGCAGACTCGTAATAACGCACACGCATTAAAACTTGAGCTGTGTGCGTGTTTGTGATGCAGTTTGAAAGGACTGGATGAGGCTTTGCGTCACTTGTTTCAAATAACCTAAAAAGTCGTACAGATTTCTGTCCTGAGGGGAATGAAAGGGAAAACAGGAATGTGACCATGTTGGAGCAGCCGATCAGGGCTCATTCCGATCTACCCCCCCCCCCCCCCCCCCGAGGATGGCGGCGAGGCGGTCCGTTGGGTGGAACCGGAGGGATACCGACGCATGACGCAGGAATCGGAGCGATGGACAGGGGATTGTGTGTTCTGCTGCTGATGTCCCGCATTTATCGTTGTTTCTAAGGCTGCGTTTGTTCAAGCCCGGTTCAGTCAGAGAGATTGCGGGTGGTCTGCCCGTCAGCGAGCATGTGTGCTTTGAACGAGCCAACACGCACGAGTTAAGTCTCTCGCTGCCTCTCTCTTATATAGGTTTGCCAAGGCCGTTCACATTGTTTAAAAGTCAAACTCGACCACAACTGTGAATGTTAGCAGACACCCAGCTCGGACATAAACCCGGTTAATCGTACCTGGCAGCTTCCCCCCCAATCCCTCCCCTTCTCCCCGACCCCCCCTTTCTTATAATCTTGTCATAGGCCTACAACTAATTGCGCTTTCAGGGGCCACTTAGAGGTGAGCCACGTCTTCATCCAGCTTCGTTAACAGCTTTTAAAGAACCTGAGTGAAAAATGTCTTCTTTCTCTAAAACATGATCAGTGCGGGGTTTTTTTTTGTTTTTTCTTTGCTCGGAGCTCAGAGCCCGTCGTTAATGAATTCGCAAAGTCGCTTGTGTCTGATGTTGCAAAGTGCGGCAGATAACTGGCAGCTCGTCGCTCCCGCCGGCAGCGCCTAGTCAGAAGGATGATGACAGGAACTGTCCGTGGTGCTCAAACAGACAACTCCTTTGTTCGAGTCTGGCCTCATTTTGTGGAGTTGGTGCTGCGGTAACTCTGCCGTGAATCCGACTCTAAAATGCTTGAGCTGCACGACCGAGATTAAAACATGCGAGTGTCTGATGCTGATCGCCAAAAAAAAAAAAAAAAAAAAAAAAAAAATCCTTTTTATGAAGTAACATGTTATGATTACCTGCTTAATGGTGTGTTTTGTCCCACTTTGGCTGACAGGAAGACCTGACCTGTAGAGGGTTGAACTTCATTAGAGCCCTGAAAGTGACCTGGGGTATTTAGCAGCATCATGTTAGGCCTCTTCAGTCCTGGGTGTTTATTAGCCACCTTCCTCAGATGTGATGGAATCGAGATGTCAGGAATTTGTTGAACCATTTCTGTCTCTGTGGCAGACAATATTCCATGTAAAATTTCCTCTTGGACTTTTCTGTGTTTTGACCCTTACTGGAAAACTTTGTTTAGAACTAGGTTTCATCCAAAATATCAACGTTCATTAAACAATTTGGATTTCCAGTGAAATCAGGAGAATAACAATAGTATATTCTTGATTTAAAAGCCTAGTTGTATAGGAAATAAATTAGTTTTTTTTTTATCCTATTGCTTTTCACTAATGTGCTTTTGTGACCCGAGGGAAGGAGTTCAAACTAGTTGTTGTTGATGGACACTGAACTCTGCTGACTGAGCAGTCCATATGAAATATGCAGTATTTGGTCCCCACAAAGCCCGCTTCAGAATTCCTGTTTCACCTACTTCTTACATCAACTTTGAGGACTAAGTGCTTGCTGGCTGCAAAATATATCATGATGAAATGACCATTTCTATTTGCTTCACATGTTGGAGGTCTTGATGTGAGGCCTGACTTGTGTACATGATTGTTTTTGGTACAAGATCACGTTTTTTTTTTTTTCCTCTGTTACAACATTGTGCACTCAGAATTCATTGACGGGTCATTTGTGAAAATGGACTATATGGAAGAAATTATGTTGATTCTCTAAAAATAAAATGTGAGCTTGTAATCTAATTTAGGTAACTTAAGATTACACAGAGGGCTCACTTTGATGTCTTTAATGCTCATAACGGAATATCATATCACAACATACATTCTCGTCCTGTAAACTATGTACAACATGCTGCGGTTCTGAAATTAATCAACATTTCAATTCAAAGACACTTGAAAGAGTTAATTATTCAAGAGTACAGTTTTGTGTTGAAACTGATACAAACTGACCCATTCTCATTTTCCGAATTGTATCACTTCTTCCAGCAGCAGTACTGCAATAACAGTCCCTCCTCCTGTCCCTGCAGCCGCTCACCCGACCAAAATTATGACCTACAGCTGGAAGTTATAAACTATGCTAACATGACGATTACATCGAGAGAAAAATGAATACTGTCTTTTGTCAAAAGGGCAAGCTTAAAAAATCTTCAGAGATACTTCAGAGAAAAAAATGACTGACAAATGATGCCACATACTAGCTGCACTAATACATGCTTGCCAAGTTTTGGATTTAAAAATAAGGGACATTTTCCCGCCGTTCCACCAAGCCCGATCGAGGTCCAGTATCCTTTACATTTTAAGATTTACAAGAAATTTAATATAACTACGTCAACCACTTACAAACTACAATTAGGTGCTCATACTCTGAAAAGCCTACCTGTGTTAACACTCAAATGTTGTGGACATTCTTAATTACTCAAGCCCCATAATAGAGCCTAAATGAAAACACAAAAGGAAACTGAACCACATTTATTTATTTTATATATTCAACCATATCTATTCCCTTGAGTGAAACAAAGTCGTTTATGCAAAAATTGCATGTGATTTAGCCTTGGACGTGAATCTATGTGAATTTATTGGTGTTTGCATAATTTGTCTTAAAAAACAGAAAAATATCAAAAACAACTCAATGACACACTCTTTCTGGTTGATTGCGGTCCTCAGCATGTGATCTGTGTTTTTCAGAGCACCACTTTTGGTGGAAAACCTTGTTTGTTCCTGCTGTCGGCCCCTGCCGCGACCTTGGTGGCAGTTCTCCTGAGGCTAGTGAAAGATTTCAGTTTGGAGAAGGACAGGGATGTTTATCATTATTATTATATCGGAGATTTACATGAAATTAATAATACAGTAGGATGTCAGGAAAGAGGGTTGAAATATGTCAGTTTCCTGACTAATACGGGAGACTTGATGGGTACGTGCTAATGCTATGACGGATGTGTGGGAGCAATGTAAGAAGGTCAGAAAAGCCACAACAGTAAAATGGTAAACGTCCATAACAAGATGGGCTAAGGCTTATGTAAATATTTGCTTCACAGATGTGTTCTGTACCAAAGTCCCAAGCCAAGCAAGAGTCCATTTGTACCACGCTGTGGTACAAATTAAACCAGGATGACGTTAATCCCCTGGTGGCTGAGTTGGCTACTAATTAGTGAGGCAACAAAACAAACCAGTGTACCCCCTCTGTTACTCTACCATTTAGCTGTAAAGACATTGAAGATTAATGTGGCAAATAATAGCAAAGGTACATGGTGGAGCCAGACTGAAGCTGACAATTGGAGCAGAAGAAAAGGAACCCATGGCAACCTACCTTGCTGTTCTGGGTGATCAATTGAGAAAAATATTCAGCACAATTAGTAGAAAGACAGAAATTGTACAGGAATCCATTTGCATGAACCATTTTTTTTACTCTGTAAAAGTAGGTTTTGTATGCATCACATACATGTTTGTTATGAAATCTAATTTATTTTAGTAAAGAATGATTCTCTATTTGTCCATCAGGAAAATCATCATAAAGCTAACAGGAAAGTAGAAGCTCAAGGTGGCTTAGCTTTGTATTAGCAATTATAAAAAAATAGTTGCACAAACGAATGAACCAGACATACTTCCACAAAGGACTATAACACTTGTACTGTTAGTTTGCCAAAAGTTCTACCAAAAAAGGAAGCAACATCTAAATCATTACTTTTTTAAAAAATTATCCTCTATTTACTGGTATTTCCCTAATTGCAGAAGTTAATGATATTGTCATGATTAATCGTATAATTCTTACAACCGTTCTTTGGACTGAGAAGTAGTTTGTATAATAAGCCCAGCAGATTCGCAGCTAATTGCTGCTGCCTCTAGTCTGGAGGAGCTGAGGGGGGGAAACTGTGAGGAAGGGCTGGTCTGTGGGGCAGAAGCTCACCTGGAGATTGCCCCTTCAAGGAGGAACTGTGTGGAAACTGGTGGTGTTTTGTATGAACAATTATTTTGACACCCTGAGTAACTCAAGGATGATTCAAGGATGGGAGAATCAAGGATTTCTCAAACATGCATGAAAGAATCAAAGCAACATTCCATGCATGTTTTTGGTGAGGGAATAACACGACAACACGGTCTTAGATGATATCACTCACTCCTTTAGGGAGTACAAGAGGAAGTATAAATCTTTGAGATCTCAATCACATCTGTGACGAGTAACCAAGTCTCATCCATGGAGGCCTCAACTCATCTACAACTTTAAACTCTGAAAGGATCTGCTGTAAACATTTGGTGCCAGATTCCACAATACACTTTCTGAGTTCTAATGGAGTCCATGCCTCAATAGGTAAGGGCTGTTTTGGCACTAAATGGTCATCGGCATTCTGTTAAACAGCACAATAAGTACAGTGTAATATGCGACTGTTGTGTATTAAGAAGAGTAGACATCATTGCATCAGTAAAAGCCATATTGGCAGCATTTCCAGACCTGAATGCCTCCCTCCTGCTTCTCACAACTTTCTTCAATTAAAGCATTTAGTTTTTGTGATGCAGCGTGGATTCCACAGGGTTAAAGACATAATGTCTGATAGTGTGTGCAGACTGCACACCGTGTGTGCTATAAACACAGCTGGGGAACTGATACACCGCCCAAGAGGAAATCAAATTAACTCTGGGGGAGCTGTGACAGCTTCTGTGAACCCAATAATTGACTCCAATGCTTTTCTGTGATTACTGTTGCACAATATCTCTGAATGTGCATGATCCTGAGTACATATCAAAATGTCTTTAACTGGCTACTGTGATGGAGCTTGCAAAGGGTAACTGGGGACTACCGATGCTAAGTGGGGCCATTGTTGTTGGTCAATTCATTTCATGGAATATAAGGCAGATGTGCCCAGAACTAGAGCTACCAAATTGATGGACAACGTGCGTCCCCCTTACTAACATTGATTGAATTAGGCCACCCTGCAGACCCATTGCTTTCCCAAGGAGGAGAAAGCAGTCCTGCAGTGAGGTTTATCAATAAGCGGGTGGTTGGAGTGTGAATGCTGGTATTCCCCGTGGGCAGACAGCCGGTGATGAGGAAAGAACTCGCTCAGAGAGAGTCCCTGATCACACGGCAGATTGGGAGCCCTCGGTGCTAACGTCTGTCGGTCCCTGCCGCAGGGGAAGAACTGGGTGGAGCCACACAGAGCTGACCCAGAAGGACTCTCTGGGCCAACTTCAGGTCAGCCTTCATACAGAAACCAGATCTATGAAGCTGTGCTGTGTATTTTTTTATCGCAAGATCTTTTTTGTGCCTTTAAATCATAATTTAATTATTTTGTATTTGGTCAGATTAGCAGAACTGTGATCAGGTGACGGATTAGGAGCCAAAGCGTCTTGAAAGCCAAGAATTGTTTCTTTTTTTTTTTTTTTTGATGGCTTTGTTTTGAAGGCTGGTTGCCTTGACGTGGACCCCCTTGAGGCCACTGGCAGCTGAGCTCCCACTGTGGCAGATTGATATTTGTAATTTAAGGGAAGCTGTCACACAGCATCCTCCAGATGGAGAGAGCTGCAGAAGCATGCAGTCGATTAAACATGGTTTGTTTAGAAATAATCATTGTGATGCGGGAGCCGGGGAGCTATTTCAGGCAAATTGGCTCCAAGTTTAAAAATCTCCAATTACACACTAACCCAACTGAGCATGTTTTAATAACACACGCGTGTGGAGTGCAGAGTGAATGGGAGGGAAGTTCCTAAGCACAAAAGATCAGAGCAGTGGGAGCAGGTCAGTGATTTGTGGCCATCTTGCAGAAGAGGTTATGGGATGGGTTGAGTGCAAATTCATTATCAGCATTCAGATGCGTTCACACATAATCACGTGCATGTGGAACAGAGTTGTGTTTTCTTCCTTTTTGTTTCGTTGATTGACATCAAGACAAGAATATAGTGAATACAAAACGTTGCTTATTAACTACAGTGTTGTGCAACAATGGCTTTGGTTTGACTATTAACAACTTATGAGCCAAGGGTAATTATTAATAAAGTTTGTAACTGTGATCTAGAATTGAAAGAATTAAATTTTTCTTATACTTTTATTAACCATTGTAGTAATTCAAACCAATAAAAATATTGAGACTTTGGATTAAGAACCTAAAAATGGATTAAACTAGACGAGTGCAGGAAAAGAGTATGCACAAGCAGAAATGTATAGTCCTATTTATATAATTTTTTTATCTGAACAGCCATTTGAAAAAAAAAATCTGCTTTAACTACTATAAATTCTAAAAATACTTTATTTATTGTAAATATGTTTCACTGCTGCAGAATTTAAGCAAGTGCTAGAGGTACAAGTGCAAAAGGGAATCACTAATAACACTAATGACACTCCATGCAGAAGATTTCAATTCAAGTGGCTCCAGCTGATGGTACCCCTACCTACATAGTGATAAATATAGCCAGTCATTATCTGACCTCTTCAAGGCACTTATAGAGCACTCCTCATCACAATACAAACACTATAAAAGCAAATAGTTGAATGACAACAGAGAATCAGAGTTTCCAAATAATGTATAATCTCCTTACACTTTCACCAGTAATAAGTTGTTTTGTTATGTACATACACATGGAAAGATTTGAAATATGATAATAGCTTGAGAACATTTTTAGAGCCTCTAACTTAAATAAAATATATTTTTTTTGTTAGTGATTTGCCTTTACTCTTCATCTGACAGAACACTTAATCCAGGTTTATCATGAATACATTTTATCAGAAGTTTCAACCAAAAACAAATGGGCTTTGAAATATCAATTTCTGTATTCAAACATTGTTGTAAGATAGACAAACAATGCTTTTTGCTAAATAAGATGTAGCTACTTGCACATTAACACAAAAGGCTGAAAATATATACCTAGACTGCAGTACGTTTACGAGCTCAGAGCTTATAATCTTTAGCAATTCGTTTTGAATACTAGATCTAACATCAATAGATCAAGTATTCTTTAATTTTTGTGTTTATTAGCCAAGTTAAATTAGTGCTCTATATATTTACAATTAAAATAGTCTGAAAAAGCTTGCCAAATACCCACTGCAGACAGCTGACAAACATAAAATCAGTTTCATTGGTTCCTTTTACATTGTTTCAGAAAGGCTTTTCATCATTTTCAGTTCTGGGATTGTAGCCTTTATTGGGTGGGAAATGTGAGCACATCTTTAATGGGACTGATCACAAACATTATCCTCGCACAATATAATCTGTGGCATTTCATTACCTCAATGGAACTCAGCATCTGCAAAAATGTGACTTTCTCATTTAGTATTTTTTTTTTTTTGCTCAAACATTTTCTCAGTTGCAAGAGAGACTCTTTTACCTTGAAGAATTTGCCCTAATTGTTAAGTTATTTTATCAAAAGAGTTTTATCTAAGAGAAAAAACACAATCAATTACATCTTTGAACAGCCTTGTGCTTTATCAAAGTGTTATGGACATCCGATGACAAACACAACAATCCAGCAACATTGAAGGCGGGGCTGTCTGAACTGCTGGTGCATAAGCACACACAACACTCAAAACCGTCCACTTCACATCTCAAAAACTGAAGGAGGTGACTCTCCTCTCCTCTCCTTTGCGAGGACGGAATCCAACACTGAGGTGCTCAGCTGGAAGCTAATGGATAAACACACATTCGTCCAACGCTGCTCTTCCTGAAAGTCCAGCTCCAGTCTGTGTGATGGGTTGGCCAAGCTCTGTGTGGAGGTAAATCCATACTCTAGCTAGTAGCTCTTAAATAGTATCTCTGGCTTCTTTCCCACCAATGAGATTATTTTCTCTTGACCCAGATTATGACATTGGCAATCAACATTTATGGCCAGGCCCCTGGGTTTACTTGAACCATCCCTCAAATTGAATCTTACCTTAATGCACATGTCCACCATCAGTTGGTGGACCTGTGTAACGTGGGCAGCCTAATAGTTTTTCAGGTTGAACCCAGTCAATTCCTGAATGCCAAGGCTTAATCGGGAGGCTCTCCTTGCTTTCCCATCAGGCCTTCCTTTGGGAGGTTGTGTCAGTCTCCCTTGTCTGGGCAAGGCTATCAAATTTTTGTGGTTGTTTTCCATTAACAATCATCAAATTGCTTATTAGGTTCTTCTATAAAAACTTTTTTGGAGTCTTCTTTAATGTAATTGACGTTCAGCGTCAACTATCAAGTTCTTAAGTCCCGTGATTGAGATAAACTGAGGTTTACTAAGAGGGTTTTCTGAAACTTGGAGGTTATGGAGGCAGATAACATCATTGTGACTGTGAACGAAAAATAGACTGCAAGTGTCTTCTATGCAAACCATTTTTTTTTAGCAAGTCAGAAATCTGGCTCGGCGTTGCTGTCGGGACAAAGAAAAACTGTAAGATACAATCAAGGTCATACGGGCCTTTACAGATTTCCGAGTTAACACTTTTGGAGTCATTTTGTTTGAAAGACACTTTGCCCTTCCAGGTACTCTGTGCATATGTAATCCAGTCCCATCAAGGACAATTTTGTTTTTTTTTCTCTAATGTGATTGTGTCAGACATGACACCAAGCCTCACCAGATCTCATTTTGACCCTGCTGTTATTAATCTCTCCAGCCCTGATCACATGCTGGCTATAAAACACGGAGGCTGGACCACACCAGTTCTAATGGAATCATTCTCCCAGCTGTCACTTTGCATTGGTTCTGGGCAAATCTCAGCAATGTCCCATGGGACGAGAGATAAAATATGAACTGTCGCAACTTGTGGACACACTCAACTCACACACAGGAAAAGAGCACAGGAATGTAGAATGGAGAAACACACTTCTGTCTTCCACACTGACACATAACACTTTTTGCACACAAGACTAGCTCTGGAAAATTGCCTTGTCATACAAGATGAGATTGTATTTAAAGGTGTAATTTAATCATCTCTTCTTTCTTTTTTTGTGGAATTGGTGCAGAAAGTGAATCACTGTGGGTAGGATTCCTTGGAGATATTGAATGTTGAGAATCCCAGAGCTGGCAGTGACATGCCGGAAAATTGTTACAGTTTTAGGTATTTGATTTGGTCACAGCAATGAAATTGCGAGCTAGGATCTGTTTAAAGGCAGCCGGTTCATAAAAGAAACAGACAGGAAACACAAAAAAAGGTTATCTCCATTTTTTTCTGCACCCTGATTTGTCCACATGCTGCTGAAATCCAGTGAGATGACACAGATTTAAAAGAAGGAAAGACTAAATCATAGAGAAGGTCATGGAAGAATTGGCAACAGAGAGACAGAACGAAAAGCTGCAGTGGGAGGAAAAGAGAGCTGGAAGTATTTCTACAATTTCTTAAGCTCTAACACTCCACCCTCTTATGTTGTCAGCTGCAGTGGTCTGTGTTATGGAGCAGCAAGTCTCTAGGGAGTGGGGACTGCCATAAATATTGCACTGTTTTGAACAGCCGTCTCTGATGTTGGGAGCCGATTGTGTACAGGATGCTGGCTATTAGCGCCATTGGCCAGTAATGAGTGGGAACCAAGTCCCAGCCAACTGTTAAAGGTCTTTAAACACTCTTCCAATCGAGCTCACACAGACCGAGACACATGGCAACAATGGCAACAACAGAAAGCCTCCGTGTTGGAGAATATGTTGGAGTCAAAACTCTCTGATGGGCAGATTTCTTTAAAGGATGAAAGCAGATTGCCTTTAAGGAGGTTTAATGACGTATGACCGCTGATGTCTCAGTTTGTTGAGGCTGTGACATTGGTGCATGTTTGCCGAAGGTCAGTGACATCAATGTGTTTGTTTATCTTACAGGTGTGTGTGTGTGTGTGCGTGTGTGTCTGTGCTCACTAATTTGACACACAAGCCCAGTCAGTCCTGTTCTTGGCTCCAGCAGTGATCTGGCACTTCTCCTAGTCCTGCAGCTCCTGCAATGCATCGCTCCCTCCCTCTCTTTCCTGCTGCCTTTTTCCCTTCTCTTCCTTCACCTCCTGCTATCCTGTTTTCTTAACCCTCCTTCCTTACACTGTTGCTGATTTTTTCTCATTTTCAAGAAACAAAAGAGAGATAACAGGGGTTTAACCCAAGCATCCCCCCCACTTTATGAGTGATTTTGACACTATGACTGTAAAATGGGAAAAAAGTATGTAGCTGTACACACTCGAACCTTGAACACCTTGAGCAACCTCGCAGCAGGGACACGCACATTCAGCCATGCGTACCCAACTCAGCACTGTCTGTTTGTTCACAAAAATCCTGTAATTAGATCCCATCTGAGATAACTGGACAGCTCCCTGCAGGGCTTTTATGCTACTCTGAGGCCCACAGCAGCTGCATTATGGTCGGAGAACAATCGATGATACTGACTGAATGCGTGTTTGTGTGTGTGTGTCTTTATCCAGCATTTTAGGTATTACTGCTGAAACAACTAGATAAAGTGGATACTTTATTTTAACCTCAACAGCCCTTCTGAGATTTGAAATGGCCAAACATTTTTCCTTTGATTGTTTTGAAGCAGTTTTTTTTACTACAGTTTTTACAATGGATGTTGCATTTATAAATTTAAAGTACAACTAAGTACATAGTGTGTGTTTGAAATAATGCAATCATTTCTATTCCTTTCTCTGATACGCCTAAGTAAATTCCATGGGATATGCATGTGATTAGACGCCATACTTATACTATAATGAATTGAACAGGGAATGTGAAAAGAATATCAGTGAACAAATTATATGATGAATAATAAACACAGGAGAGATCAAACACAAAGTTTTAGAAATATTTATAGCAGGGTGAAGTTATAACATTATACTCCAAGTTTTGAAAATCTCAGAGTGATGTTCAAAATCAAACCATCCTCTGAAAATGGAAAGAGAGAATGAATCAGAAAGCAACAGAGTAATTGAAGCAACAGAGTAGTTGTTCAAAGTACTGATTTTCAATAAACTAAACTTGGTTCCCTGGTAAAAAAGTACCCTTAGAAAATAACCTTTTATATTCTGATGTATTGGTCTATATGAAGATTCGTGGTTTTACTTTGTTCAAAATGTTGTAAACCACTCATACATTTCTGTCCATTCCACAATAATGCTCTACTTTGTGCTTGCCTGTTGAATAACATGAAATGCGTTGACAATTGTGGCTATAACATAAGAAAAAGGGGAAAAGTTTAAAGCCTTCCAAGACACCATAGATAATTAAACGTATAATGTACCGAGGCAAACGGGTAGGCCTGTTGAGATGAAGGCGGAGAAGACAGGAGTGAAGGTCACCGGGATGTGCTTATGGAGTGTAATTCACACACAGGGGGCTGGAGTACTACGGCTTAGTGCAAATAAAAGCAGCACATGCTCAGTTAATTAAACATTCCCAATGCATCCGCAATCCATGCATCTGTCCCTGCTGAGTTTGTAAAACCAATCGCTCACATGTCTATCCATTACTTTATTTACATTTTTGTTTTATGAAAGATCTTTTCACCTCTTTTTCAGTTCTGCAATATGCTTCCAGTACAATTGGCACACCCACACTTTGATGAGTTTTCTGCAAACTACATTGTCTGATTTATTTTCTTCTCCCATTTGAACAAAGTCTTTACAGCATCTAGAATGTACATCAGAGATGACATCCCGACTTTAAATTATTTGAGTTTATTACATATTCTCAACGATTCCACTACTACTTGCTCAGTCATAACTTCCAATGTTTTATGCAGCTCTGTGGCTTCATATTTTCAGTTGTTAAAATTTTATTGAGTTCAACGATGTAATCAATCACCAAAATTTGTCAGTCTCAATGTTCCTCCTGGATAATTCAAAAGTTTCTATATCTGTTTTATATAGATACATGCAGATAACAATACAGTTAGAATGAGAAAAGGGTCAGCATCTAGTATCTGAATAACTGGGTTAAATATCTTAATTTATTATTAAAAATGTTTCTGTTATCTTTGCATAGACAATCAAGTTCCGAAAATACTATTTGTGCTTCTTTGAGAGTTTTCCAATCACACTTAGAATAGTCTTAAAGATTACTGGTTAATATGTGTATCCTCATTAGTTGGCTTCAGTTTGCAATATCAGTGCCAGGTACAATCATTATACCGACATGTAATTAATGAACAAGTTGCACAAAATCTGCTTAATAAATCAAAATAAAAAAAAACTAAACAATGGAATAGTCCCCTAAGTAGCTCCGGAAATGTATTTGCCAGGCTGTGGCGGTATTTTAAGTCACTGTAGGTTTCTGTAAAAAGTCTGGATAAATTGTCATGATTCTCTTGCAAGGTCTCTCCTTATAAATGTTTTGTTTTGAGTTTTTGTCCTTTCTTGTGCTCTGCTCTCTGTGCATTTTGAGTGATTCTCTTAGGTCAGTGTTCTGCTCCCTCTGTGTTCATTAGTTTTCTCTCTCGGTTTCTTTGCTCTCATTCTAACACAGCTGTTCCACATTCCCTCTGATTGAACTCATCTGGTTCCAAGGCCATTTCTCCACCCTTGTCTCAGTAGTTAGCTCCCGTCTTCCTTTGTTTAGTGCCGTGTTCTTCCATTAAGCTTACATGTTACATGTGCCGTAATTCTAAGTCTTTATTCAAACTTTTAATTTTTCAATGGTTTGTCTGCATTTGGGTCCAACTAAAAACCAAACAAGACTGAAACAGAGTTGAGCTAATGGCTTGTCAAATTTAGTTCCAAAATGTATTTTTCTTCTCTTAATATAACTTGAAATGAACTAATTTTCATAATGGTTAATGAAAAAGTGTAAATGTGTGCCTTATTGTCAGTGTCAGTTCTGCTTTAGATGATTATATAAATATGGTTTAGCAAAACCATATTTCAGAATATTTATACAGGAATGTTTTCAACTACATGTTTACCATTGGTGTCTTTCTCAGGTGCCAGGGTAGCTTCCTACGATAAATCTTAACACACACACCCACACACACACTTCCCCCATAATTAAGAAGTTATATTGCGAAAAGATTTACCCTAGAAAAAGGCTCCACCAGTGGAGTGGTAATTATTGTAACAGTAGGAACGTTGGGATGAATTCTGTGGAGAAAGTTGATTTTAAATTAGTTAGTTTGGGTTGCGTTATAGTCCTGCTAACCTACAAAAACAGGACTAACTTAGCCCACATTGTTGCTGTCGGTGACAAAATTTGTATCACACATTTTGCAGTTGAGTGGACAGGACAGCGCACTGGGACCTTGTAATTCACCTTTAAACAGAAGACAGTTTTAAACTTTGGCATTCTAATGCAAAAGTATGTTTAGGATGCATGCTAAAATCTAAATCAATTCAACAGTTTCATGTTTTACATTACTTTCACTTAGGAAAACGCATTTCAAACCTAAAGTTTAGGTAAGATTAGTGAAAAAAGTCAATTTTAATCTGCGTCTAATGGAATTTTGAAAAGTGATTTGGTGTAAAAGTTTAGAAAAATAACACTTTCATTAACCAGTATAAAATCGTGGAGAGTTGAGTCATATTGAGATAACAAAAATGGAGACTAGAAGGTCCCTTAAATCTTTTAACTTGTTTAATCTCATAAGAGCTCCTCTGTCCACTCTGAAGTTAATCAAACGAACCTCTACTATAGGTAAGAACATGTTTAATGATGGCAGAACTGAACTGACATTTAAATCTGAATAGTCCCATTAAGATAACTCACAGCAACATATTTATAAACTGATGTATTTTCTGATGAAACCAGTGGAAATTTAGTTCATCAGTTTCTTTCATATCTGTTGTTACCAATCCCAAACTCTCTTCCTTCTTTGCACACACTTTGCTCTCAATTTCTTCCGCTTCTCTCTATTTCCAGGCTGTCCCTAGTCAAGCAGAGAATCGATTTTTAAACAGGCAAGGCTCTAGGGACCGAGCAGAGAACCATTACTGGCCTCATTTAGGCTCCATTGCCACTGCGATGGCTTCTCAAGACAATAGGATAGAGTCTGTCATGGACACCAAAGCGTAAATGCACATTCCAACTGAAAACCGCTCAAGCCAGCATTTCCTGTCTTCTGAGAGCTTTACTTATTTATTTATTTATTTAAAGAGGACCATAGTGCTGCTTTTCCACTACTAATGCGGCTATCTATTTCACAGTTGCAAGCGAGAAATGAGGATATAGCTAATGTATGGTTTGATTTTTGCATGCTAGTTACTGTGTGCAGCTTTTCTCTCTTCTGCTTCTCCAATACTTTTTTTTGGTCAAGTCTGCAACATATGGTAGAGCTTCTCTACTGTAAACAGCAACCGCTGAGACCTCATCTGGGAACCGAGTTCCTCTATAGCAGCTGTACGGATATCTGACAGCTCACACATGCAGAGCCAAACTCAACTATGTTATTCTGTCTGGGATTAAAAGTTTCTAGGAATCTTGCGGTCTAAGATTTCTAAAAGGACTTATGAAGAAGAGAAATCCAGATCTGCATTGTTTTAATGAGGCAGAGGAATTGCAACAAAAAACTGTAAATGCCTGTGATATTAATCTCTTGTAGCCAAAATATTTTATTTTGGATGGTTTCTGATACAACAGCAACCACTGATTTAGAAAATTGTGTGAGCTATGGAGTGAATATATGGATGTTCTCTAACGAGACATGTCAATATCAGACAGCAGTTTTGTAAATTGGGGACATTATGCACTCACTTTGATAGAGAAAATCAATAACTATTTGGTGGTTATTTTTATTCACTTAAGCTAATGAGAAGATATTATTTAGCAAATCAATAACGATGCAAAGCCCTGTTACCAGGATGCAAGATTCACTCAAAAAGGCCATTTTTTATTTCAGAGTAAAGTATAAGCTCAGAGATCACACATTTTCCTCTAGGAGTGTGTTTTTAGTCTGAAAATGAAATGATACAGAACAAATTGGTTTGTGATTTTAGACAACCCTGAAAATCCTAATAAATCATTTTGCCTACACAGAAATGTGTAGGCAAAAGGATTGTTAGATGATGCCTTTTCAACAGTGAGCATAAAACAGAAGCTAAATGAAACCTAAACATTTTACTGAGTTCATGTAAACTACTGAACCTTCTGGAAATACAGATTTTACATTTTGGTTGGTATGTCTCAGAGTCCCAAGATTGTCGTGATGCATCACTCTAGGTAGAGTCAACACTTGACATAGGGTGAGCAAAACTTACTGCATTGATAATACTGTGTGATTTCTGAAGTCTTAAGTTGCGATCAGATTATCCCCCTCCAGCTTCATTGTCTGCATAGCAGTAAAATATAGGTTGTTTTTCTTTTATAAGTTTTCAGAATATTTTCCTCAAGAAATAACTCTGTAATCCTTTCCTGACTGAAGCTTGCTAATGAATTTAACTGTAAAATTTCTTTAGATCAAAGGATGATATTTTGCTTTTTGAGATCTTTTAGCCTTTCCACATTGTAAGGCTGGTTATATTAATGCAAATTTGTGTAACTTTAACTTGACGGACTCATCATTTAACAAGATGATTACTCTTTTAAATATGTTCAAGATGGTTTGAACATGTTTTTGCCCTAATAAATGAAATCATCATTTGGTATAAAGTCAAACCTATATTAGGACATCTTTTCTATACATTCATACAGATAAACATGTTTGAAGTAATCAAGCAATCACTCTAAAACCTAGAGTGGTCAACAAGACTCCTTCATCTTCATATTTCCACATATAAAACTATATATTTGTTTAGTTGTTCTAGGTTTTACTTTGAAAAATTAAAACATACAAAGCAGGATTATTTCGAAGTAATTTTGACATGGCATACAAGTTTTCTATTCATAAGACTTGTTTGTTTTGAGATTGTTTTATGATATTTTGTTTTTCTGAGCAACTTTGACTCTAAGGTTTTTCTTTTTTCACCTCCACTTCAATAAAATCATAAAACCTTTGGATCCTGTGACTGCAACATCAGTTCTGACCTAGTAGAGCAGATGTATTCATTGGAGCACACGCAAACCAGCTACATTTGATCAAAATGAAAAGGTCAACTTAAAACAGGTCACCCATCAGCTTTCTATTTCAACTTATTCTACAAGTATTAATATAAGCCATCACATTTATAAGTTCATGGAAATAAGAATATGGCAGTAGGCTAACTGGGATGCTAATTAAACAATACTATTGTTCTCAAATATTTGGTAATTGAAATAAATCTAATAATAATTTGTCTTTTATTTATATATTGCAGCATACCATTCGATAACTATGTTCCTTAGTTCTTCTACCTCAGCAGATGCGACATATGTAAAAGCCTAAAGAGACTGAATGATCTCGTTCAGCTTCAAGTGTCTGTGATTACAAGGAGGGGTTTGATTAATGGAAGTGGACTAAAAGTGCCCATCAAAAACAAACCAAGAAAGCTGTTGTGATGGCATGCTCTGATGCTCTCAAAGCTAATCCACTCCAACTTCAAATAGACAATTCAAACAATTCAATGTCAATTTCAACAACTTCAAATAGACAATTCAAACAATTCAATGTCAATGATCTGGCATGAGCACATGCCAGATCATTGACAATTTATTTACTAATGTAGTCTCTACATAGTGGCTACTCTCTGCAATGTCATAAATTAGATAATGCAAATTCTTATTAAGTGTCCCTTCATTGTATTATTTTATCTTATTTTTTCGGGAATGGTGTAATTTCTTTTCTTCTTTTTTTAGGTGTCAAACATGGTGGTGGCAGTATAATGCTGTATTAAGGCTTTTCTTCAGTAGGAAATTACCTCGTCAAAGTTTAGACTTAATTTCAGTTTAGAACCTTTTTCCGAAATCTGAAAATAAATTGATATTCAGATACACTCCATTCAATAAGACATAATTGTGTTTTGCTCATCTGCAAAAATAGTGGACAAAATATAAGATTTTTTGATGCAAAATTTAGAAATATATCTGAAGATTTCAGTGATTGCAATTGAAAGTACTGACTCCGCTGTGCTGCATACAGATTCTGAAGATTTTGTTTGGGACTGTGTGTCAAATAAATCATGTATCATTTTTGTGCCACCTTCAGCTCCAGAATTACTGTGAATTTAGTCCTCAAAAACACATGGAGAGTTGAGGTAACACCATGAAAAAACAAAAAAACACTAAAGGACAAATATTTTTTGCAAGGCATTGTCCATTTAAGCTGCTGCTATTGACATGCAAGTGGATGTAGTGCAATCAACGTGGATTACCCATGCTCAGACTCGTGTATGAAAATATGGAAGAGATCAATTTAAATGAATAGTTATTCAATATTTTCAGTTATGCATAGACTGAAAAACAATTATGTCAAATATCTTACAAATAACTTCAAAGCGCATAAAAAGACTGGCACGCCTGCTGCCATTTACTCAATGGCTCCCCAATTAGCAAGTCAAAGTATTATATGTTGGTATCCCTAGCCGTCTCTTGCACTACAGCAATAAAAGTGATGCCAATCCCCAAAAAAAGACTGTATGAATGAATGTTAAATCATACATGTTCTGTGGGATGTGGGATCCTGTGTGTGGGACTGGATGGTTGTGTTTTTAGTCTTCCTGTGTGTCGGTAGTCTTCCAGCTGCCCCCAGTGGGGAGTGTGCACTAAATGGTCGAGGAGAGTGTTGGCCCCTGCTCTCCATCAAAGGCTGCATTGACTGGGAGCACGAGAGCGTCTCTGCAGCCAGTCATCCTTGGACAGCTGACAATGGCCCGAGCACTGGGGACGAAGCTGAGAGTAATCAACAACAACTGGAGGAAAATGCTTCACTGCTGGTGGAAAGTTTCTCAACCCAGACCTCTGCAACAGCTAAGCTGTCTGCTCATGACCGATCATGAGCAAATGGATTTAGTTTGCCCTGAAGCTGTTTCAGTTAATTACTTACACAGTGTTGCTTTTTATAAGCCCGAATGTGTTCTTCATGCATGTGTGTTTTTTTAGAACGGCGCTGCGGCAGATTGGCTCAGAATTGTGCGGTAATTAATCTCACTCAGTGAAGAGGTGCATGTTGGGACTGAGGCAGGGCATAGCTCACAGCACCTTGCTCATTAAGTCCAACCACCTATGGCCAGCCCCTAGAGAGTTAACCAGGTCCTGCCACGGTCAAATGCGGTCAAATGCATTTTAACAAAAGCACATTCAGCCCACCACCAGGCATGATGTTTTGTTTTTGTTTTTCTGAGGCAAGGATTCACCATACTGCTGCACAACAATCCTCACAGGACGCGAGGCACAACCTGACACATCTGACAAACAGCCGAGCCTATGAATACGCAGATGCTACATTGATGAGACATCAGCTCAGGTAGACATACAGTAAGGATTGTAGCAGTGTGCTGTGCCTTGTGCTAGCTCTCAGCATGAAAGTCTTTGACACAGTGACACAAGCAAAACACCTATGACTCATTCATTTATTGTGAGCATTCCTGTGATTCTTGTTCCTTTTCTTTATCCTCACTCTGCCTCTTACTTGTTGCCTTTGATATTGTTGTAGCTAAACCTTCAGATGTGACAGTAAGATGCATCTGTGCACATATTAGCTGTTTAGATTTTTTTTCAGCAATGTAACAATAAATACAGCTCACAATAGAAGACAGTATTAATACTGGGTTCACAAGACAGGAATGCAACACATTTTTTTTCTTTTTGATTTTACAAATCTTTAGCCAGCAGAGAGTATTGCATTAAAGCTTTCACATTTTTTTTCTTTCCATATTTTATTCTCTATGTTCCCAATAAAAAGCATCAAAATGCTCATTTAAACTTTGGATCTCACTAGTTTTATTAGTCCCAAACTGTTTTATAGATTTGCTGTGAAACATTTAATTACTCAATTAAGCTTTGAACAACTGGAATATTTTAGAGATAATGAAATATAGTTAATGCATCAAACACTTCAAATCACATCAAAATAAACATTTATTAAGTTTGGAACACTTTTCAGGTTAAGTGTCACAATTCCAACCCTTCTTTTGTCTGAACTTGACCAGCAAAAGCACCCAGAAGAGAGCGACAGAATTAATATTATGTTTTCAATGTTTTTTAGTATTTATTCATTTATACCTGGGTAATTTTGGTATGTTATGGTAAATCTTTCAGCCCCACATTGACAACAATTCAACCAGTAGTACCATTTATACATGATATTGTAAGTGGGGGAGTTAACATCGTCTACTGTGACTTCAGGTGGGTGGGACTTCTGTGAGACGTCAACGCTGCCTGTGAGTGATTTAGGGCGGGGGAAGATCAGGCTCAATATCTGCTACTCTTTGAGGAGATAAAGTATAATGTATACTTCTGTATCTCTAAAAGTCTTCCAAAGGACCAGAAAAAGTAATGTAATTGACGGTTCTACCTGACTCAATACAGGAAAGAATTATTCACATTTAATGCAGTGAGATTTTTTTTTTTTATAGTATATGCAAATATCTGGTTTCAGCTGTATCTTGTTAACTTGTCACGGAGTACAACTCTAGACAAGGTAAAAAGAATAATATTATAATCCTTTAATAAAGCATTATGGGAAAAATACCATGAATACATACATGACATGACACCAGCATTTCACATTTACTGTGAGCAAAGGACTTAATGTACATGAGGTTCATTCTTTTCCAAAAGAGAAAACGTATGCCATGACTGTTTATTGAATGCCGAGACCGTTTGTGTCCAGGTAAGGCAGAGAGTCAACTCTCACTATGGAGATGTCCTTTGCCTAAAACTATAGTGGAGGCTTCCTTGAAATTGGATTAAATCCGATAAATGATCAGTCGTCCACTGCCTCACAGAGCAAAATTGTGGAAAAATCTTTCAGTTTCTCAAGGCGGCACAGCAGAATGCTGGAGAAACTGTGACAGTCCTTGAATCTTAATCTAGTATGATTCTTTTGTCTCTGGAGAGATGAATGAGGAAAAAAAATGCTCTGCGAGACTAACATACCTGGATAAGACATGCAGGAAATGTGCGTTCCTAACACAATGCACAATGTGGTAAATGAGTTTGGGGAAATATACAGATAGTCTTGGAGATACAGTCACATATTCTCCTGCAACACGAGGTACATTCTTCCACTTCTTTGTCAGAGGAAGCCAGCAGGCGTGGTTGGGCCGTGCCCCTCATTTTCTGGTTTACAAGCAGCAGGCGAACTGCATGGGTGCTGCTGTGTGTGATGATGTGTGCACGCTTCATGCATCACTGAATCGTTGATATCACGCAATGCCTCTGTGTGTGTCTTCTCAAACACACCTGCTCCTGAAGCCTCAGAGAAGGAGCTTGGCACGTGGTTCACAACACAGGCGATACCATATCTGTGTGGGACTGTGCTATGTACCAAGTGAAGTGCTGTTTGTCCTGTACTTATATTTATTTATTTTTTCCAAGTCACATATATTTATGCTTCAGTCAATGTGGAGGTTGATGAGACATGGGTTTGGAGATATTGATCAAGTTTCTGCTTTTACCTGCATTGCTCTACTCATTAGGGCAACTGCCTGTGTCCATGTGGTCAGAGGGTGAAAGGCAGGGTGTATTCCCTGGACAGGCTGCCCTTCTGTAACCCACAAATAGATTTAGACAACCATTCACTACCATAACTGCGGGCGATTTAGAATCTCCAGTGTAGCACAAATCTGCAGAAGAGTCAAACATCATGAGTAAAACATGCAGGAGCTGGGATGGATTGAAAGATGAGACTTTACTGCCATGAAACAACATGCTAACAACTGGCTCACTGTGCAGAGTATTCTTGGACATCTGAATCTGTCGTTGAATGTCTTTAGTCTTCCAGACCCTTCTGGTGTCCTGAGAAAGGACTAAAACTCATGGTGACATGTCATTTATTACGTCTTCATAGCTTCAGTAATTTTATATAACTTAATCCATATTCTATTTTAACTTATTTTATACATGTTGGTTCTATGCAATTTGGTTGAAAGAGTTTATTTTTTATACATTTTTTATTTTAGCTTGGATGATGAATTGAAAATTTCTTATCTAATTGTTTGATATCTACTGCTAGTTTTTTTTTTTTTTTGTGCAGTAAATAGAAATAGTATTGTTCTTGCGTTTGTCCTGTTTTACATTTTATGTTGGTTGCCAAAGAAATTATTTCTATTTAAATCACTTTCTGTAAAGGGCTTGACATTTACAATCCCTTTCCCTAGTTTTTCCCGTATGACTGTTTAATTAATTTAATTGACCTTCAAATACTGTGATGTTTTAAACACACAAAACCTCTGCTCGTTGAAAGCCTCTTCTACAAAACATGATCTAGAATTTAAACATATTTTTTTTTATATAGAATTGATGAATAGAAATATCATTTGTTGTGACCTGGCAGGCAAATGCAAGTGTTATAGCAGGAAGAGAAGTGGAGACATGAATTTTAACACATTGGTAAAAATAAAAATAAAAAATAGAAATATGTATAAATGAGAAATCTACAGTGTAAATTTAATACTGTGCAGCTATTAAGAAGATAGCATGCTCAGACTAAAATCAGTATTCAGCTGAACAAGTTGGTTTATAGAATAAATAAGGCTGTGATGTGTTGTTAAATATCACATTTTGATTGTGTTTATATTACAGCTTTTTTGAAAACTTCTCTTTTCTCACTAGAAAAACCTAAAACCTTCACCGCTTTCTGCTAAACGAGCACCAGGTTGGTTTAGAAAATCTGCAAATTTTATCCTTTGGTTATTGAACAGAAGGATTGACTCAAATAAAATCTAAATCGGAGCCAAATAAGCACAAGTATCTTATTTGCTTGTGCTTAAGATACACAGATGATTTTTAATTTGGAAGATTTCAGTGTGAAAGAAATTGGAGCATCCAGCATTCAAGGATATGTTATGCTATCCATTTATTATTTATCATAAACTATTAAATTTATTTTTTATTAATTCTACATTACATCTCATGTTGAATTGTTTGATGTAACTGAAGTGAACTGGTACTTCAGCTCCGGTGTGCAATAGAACAGTTTCCTGTTTTTACACATTGTTCAAAATCTTATTGTACTAAAGTTATAAAGTTACAAATCTTTTTAATGACAAAAGTTTTTAAAAATTAATTTAACAATTAAATTAACACAAATTAAGGTTGCAAATGATCACTTTTGTCCTAAATGGCTGCATGACTGTACTGGGATAGTAAAATAATTAGCTAAATTTCAAATGACACCATATGCACAACAATCAGTAAAATGAAATGGTAACATTTCATTATTTAAAAAGCCTGTAGGTCTTTTGTTAAATAATCACAAATGTTCATGAAAGCTAAAGTCACGTTTATGTACAACACATGCTGGTTCTGCATGGAAATCTATTGTGTAAAGGAAAGCTTTCTGACTTTGCAAAGGTGATTTGCATGCCACCCAACTGCTGCGTGGGTTTTGTTTAAGCGTCGTATAATATTCAAAGCACCTTTTAAAAGTTGAGTGACAGAGAAAAAAAGAAAACGGCACGAATCTTCAATTGTTGCTGCAAATAGTGGCAGTCATTACAAAGGTTAACAATGAGGAGCTGAAACCGCTGCTTTATGGAGTCCAAAAACCGCTGCTTTAATGTCTGCTATTGCTTTTTCCACAACTGGTACATCGAGAAACGCTCTGTTTTCCGAGTGTAAGCAGCGAGTCTGGCGTGCTGACCATTTTGGTGTTACCTCTTACAAGCTGCTTTTTAGCACTTATGTCTTTCAGTGGCAGCTGCCTTGTGGTGAGATTGCAGAAAGCGAAGCGATAAAGAGAGGTGGACGGGCAAAAGAGTTTGTGTTCATGGTGGTTCAGTGACATACGCGATGCTCTCTCTGTGCAGGAGGTGACAGAGGTCATGGCTGGCAGGACATAAATACTCCAAGCTTATGAAGGCATGAAGAAATCATCTGAACAAAGAGAATGAGTCACTGACATTGCTATGCTGGGTCAAACTACTGAAAAAGTGTAAACTAAAGGAAAGGAAAGTCTCTAACAATCATCTGCAGACTTTTGATTTGTCATCTATCTGTGTAAACAAACTCTTTGTATTTTTACACAACCACTCGGCACCAGAATAAATCTAATTCTGTCAATTAGATTTCCCCACAGTCAATGTACCCAACACTCCTTTGCTGGAGTGATGCTTCAGTAGTGAGAGAATGACATTGAGCAAATTAAATACAAAGTCACTTGGCATATCATTAAAAAACTTAATTTATTTTTACAATTTTATTAAAAAAAAAAAAAAACATTACTCATCTGTCTTACTGATACTTTTTAAAGTTTGTGTGTTAATGTTAAAAAACAATTATGTTACAGAAAACCTCAAATTCGGTGTCTCAAGCCATCTTATTTCTTTCATTACAGAAGGACAATGTTATAGCCTTGTTATGATGTACACAGACATCAGAAGACTGCTGACTTGACAGCTACAAGGAGTGCAAATCAGAAAAGATGTTTGCTGCCAAAGCTTACTTTTCAAATGACCATATCTGAGGATGTTAATGTGAAAAGGTGCACAACGGAGGATGGAAAGCATGATCTGTGGTTCAAGTCAGTGCTTCAAGGGTGACTAAACACGGACATCCACGACATTGTATTTAGTCACTCTTAAGTCAAAGATGTCAAAAGCATCTTCTTTGGGCAAAGAGAAAAATGGATTGGGCTCGTAAAATTTACATTTCATTTAGAAGTCAAAAATTTGAAGGAAGAGTGGAGAGACACAAATCCAAGCCTCTCGTGATCCAGTGTGAACTTTTCACAGGCAGTGATGGTTTTGTGAACATGGTTTTGTCTTCTGCTGGGGTTTGTCCACTGCATACAATCAAGTGCAAAGTAACCACAGCCAGGAAATTAAGGGCGTTTCATGCTTCTCTCTGCTAAAGAGCTTTGTGCTGATGCTGATTTAATTTAATTTTTAAGCCAGATTTGCAGCACCAATATCTGGTTTAATGACCATAGTATATAATGCTTTGGTGATGATGTACAATTGGGACCCTGTTAGGACCGCAGAGCCTTTATCATTCTTTTTTTTTTCTTTTAAGCCCATTTTAAAAACATTCTGGCTTTTTAGACATAAAGAAGGGTCAGTTGCAGATGTTTTAAGAGGAAATTGAATAATTAAGACAACTCTAGATCCCAGAGAAAGGAAGCATCAATTCAAGCCTCAACAAGTTCATTGTCAAATTTTCAGACCTTTTTTTTTCCCGTACAAAGAGGCACAAATCCAGTGTCCTTTAGCAGAATGTTATTCGTATTTTATCAACCAAAAGTTGTTTTCAAGCATACAGTCAGGAGGGAAAGATATCTTTTTTTTTTCAAATGGAGGATTGCGAGTACCTCGGAAACTCACACTGAGAGAGGCTCTTTTCATCAAGTATGCAAATCTAGAGAGCATGTGACTTTCCGCATATTCCAAGGTCCCCTCTGGCTCAGACTCCTATTTCCAGTCCTCGGCGGCCAGGGCTCCATTTTCTCCCTCCTAGCCTATGATCTGAATTTTCTGTTGTAGTCGAGTCATTCTTTACACCCACTGGAAAATATCAACTCTACTCATTTTTTGATAACTGTTCCCAAAGATTAAGAATTTATCTCATTACATCATACCACCTCAAGGAGAACACTATAATTTTAGACACTTTACAAAGGCAGAATAGACTTCTCTTTTTAATAAAAAAGACAGCAAATTTAGTGAGAATAAGTGTCGCGCAGATCTGCTCACGGGTTCAGATGTGTGTGCATGAACACACACATTAGTGTGCCACTCTGCAGCACTTCTCAGCTGATGAAATAAATCAGCAACACCCTCAAGTCAGGTAATATAAGGAATCCACCAAAACATTTGGCTGGTTTTGCAACAGAGCTGAGGAAGGCAAATAGTCTCCAAAGAAGCATTTCAAGGGAAAAGGACTTACTGTATAGCAAACACAACTACCAGTAAGGCGTTCACTGGACTCAGTTGAAATGTAATTTGACTTTGGTTTTCCATTTGATAAAAAGAAATGCAGAATTTATTGAAGGAACAGTTTGCACTGCTAGTTTTTTTTTCTTCCCAGTTTGGCTCTATTAAATTCATATTTAAGATATTCACTATAAAAACTTATGACAAGAGGAAAAGATAAAAAGGTCATTCTAAAATGTTTGGATTTGTTCGATTCAACCAAAGACATAATTAAATAATTTGTTACTTGAATTCAGGGTTAAAATTGAGAGAGAAATGTATGTCTAAGGTTTAAAATGGAATTGGTCATTAAGATAAATAATTAACTTTAAAACAAATGTTTAAAATATATGTTAAAACATTTTGTATGTTTTTGTGGGTTTTTCACCTCTTCATTGATTCACACTCACTGGTGAAAATAAAATATTAAGTGAAATTCTGAAGTCTCTTCAAGTACTCCTTTTCAAGGGTGGGAAGCCATGAAATCAGAACATTTGACAATATTCAACACATTGAAACATATTTTAATAACATTGGTTATTAATTGTATTTCTTCCTGACTGTAATTTAAAAAAAGAAAATTGATAGCCACATTGTTATGCCCCCAAGGTCTAGGGGTTCAGGGGCAGTAACATAAAAATGTCCAGAGAAAATAGGGGATATAAAAAATGATTACAAAGAGGAGGTTTCACAAAACCGAAACACAATACAGAAAAAAAAGAGGATTAACAAACTAAAGAATATTCAGTGTAATTTAAATTACAAAGTGTCCAAACAAGTCAATCCAAAATAACCCAAAATAAATAACACAAAGGGAGAACCTAACCTCCCAAACACACACTTCAGTACAGTGTAGAAGCAATCAAGATCAAAGTCAGAACTTGCTAAGCAGAACAAAAACAGGTCAGTCATACAATGTTCCCCACAATTGCCCAAAACAGTCAATTACAAACAGGCAGTCAAACAAACACAGAGGACAGCTGAACAAAGCCTCTTCCGATTAGCTGCTCCCCATTGGAAAAATTATTTTAGGTGCCTTTTATAGTGAACGGGTGAGGCTCATCAACATCTGATTGGCTCCTCAATCCTCGTGCTCTCGCAGCCGAACCTGCAAAACAATAAAGAAAAAAAGAGCCATAACACACATATTCTAGAAAACATAAACCTTATAAAGCACATAAATGATGGAATCACGTGTTTTCTTAATATGCTAATTATCTGAGCAAAAATATAGGATAAATAAAGTTTTGAGTTAATATTTCACCTTTTTAAGAATTTACAAGTTATTTGGAAGTAAAGAAACTTGATAAGCAAGAGATCATTAGAGAAAATAAACAGTTTGAAAAAGTAAAAATAATCTGTTAAAACATGGTTTCTATCATTTTTAGGCTGAAAATGTTAATAGGTGTTTTTGGATATGTTTTCAAGTTTTCTGTTACACCTAAAACTAAGGTAAAGTAGTAAATGTTAGAAAGTAGAAGGCTGTTGGGTTTGTATTTAATTTAATTATTTGAATGTTTTAATTGTTTTTCAATAACTTACCACAAACTAGAATGAAGATTTAATTAAGAAGAGTCTATCTAATGATTATTTTAGTAATGATTATTCTTTTGAACAGTCTGAGGATTAATTGGATTAAAAAAATTGCACTTTCTGCAGCTTTTTTAATCAGCAATTTAAGATAATTTTAGTTCTGATTGAGAACGAATGTTTTTTCTTGTTGCGCTTACAAAAGTACATATGAATTGAAAGTCTAAAAGTTGAAGTGTAAAAAAGAATATTTAATTTATTTTTGATCAGTTAAATGTTTAACACTGTGTAAACCCACTACATGCGACTGACTACGCTTTAGTGTTGTTTTACTGCAGGTAAATTGGGGTTGTTGAAAGGTAATGCCATCGGTCAATAAATGGCTACTTTGATTAGTGAATTCTTATTTCATTTAACATCAAATTTATAGAGCAGCACAAGCTCTATTTCAGGAGCCAGCTATTACAGGGTAATTACTTCATGTTAGATTATGTCATTTACTCAGGGAAGATGAGGAGTAGAAAATGAGCCACCACCGACAATTGATGTAAGATAAGTCGATCAGGGGAATAGGTGGTATATTTGCTTGATCTCTGTAAGTCACAAGGTGATGATGTGAAATACTGTGTGAAGTGTCCCACCTCTTGCCTCTTTTCGTAAGGGAAGTGGTGATTAAAATCTATGTTTCTCACACGTAATTTCTTTATTGATTTGTCAGCATTCCTAGAAACGGCTTCCAATGAAAAAATATCTGTGTAATCATCGCTTGTCTCAATTACAATGGTGAAAGTAAATCGTTACACAAAAGACCCCTCAGGGCAGCATTGGAAAACGGTGTTGGGTGAATGTTCAGGTTCGTGTGTTGACAAGTGGTTGTGCAAATGTGTGTGAGTGGAGAGTGCCTTGATCACATACATTGGCACGTGACTGATGGCCCTTCTCTCTCTCTCTCTCTATTCTGCCAACGCCTCACCCCTCCTCCCTTTTCCTCTTTTACTATTCTCTTTTCAGGCTTTGAGGACGGGGGAGGAAGATGAGACCTCCCAGCCCTCTCCTGATCCTGCTGTACTTCACCCTGTCCAAGAGTGTGAAAGTGGTCTCAAAGAGAGGCTCAGGTATTTAATGAGCCTTACCTAAACCCTTTGCATGAGTGCATTGATTGTCGCATGCCTCAATATTGATGATGCTACATTACAATCTATTACACCTGTCACTGGCACAGTTGCAAGATTACTACGCAATTCTTCTCATCGAAGCCTTCAAGGCACTTGGAGAAGGTGGTAAGAGGATCAAGAAATGAAAAACAAAAACAATGCCACAACTTTATTTAATCCATTCAATTAAAATGAAATTAGAGTAGTGTTGCTCAATGTCAATAGTGTAAAATGAGCTTCATAGACGACTTTTTGTTAACAAGAAGTCATGCAGTACCAATCATGTCCTGAAATGGTAAATATTATTTAATTTTCTAAAAGTTACAGAATGCCATGTGTGGAGGCTCACCTAAAATTACCAAGTTGTTTTTGCTTCAGTGGTTTTATAATCAAAGTGTATCCTGTCTCATTGAATGTCATTCTCAGAAGACTTCTTTAGGTTTGTTCATTCTATTACTTATGAAGCCATGTAGTGAAATAGTCAACTGTGGTTATGATGACTGTGCAAGTCCAAACTGGAAGGACAAACTTTCATGATAAACAACCAATCGGAAAAAAACAAAAAAGCATTTGTCACGTTTGTCAATTGTCAATTGTCACCCCAACCAGAATACACACTATTAGTTTGTTGTGATGTGCTTTTTAATCTTTATTTGAAATGCTCTTTTAACTAAAGTTCATGTATAAATATTGCTTTGCATTACACATTTTGACTGCATTACATGAATCCAAAAGATTGCTCATTTAAAAAAAAAAAAAAAAAAAAAAAGGGTCCATAATGTTGTTAATTACACAAATATAGTAATCTGAATCTGAACTGTTTGTTTTTATTATGTTTGGGCCAGCAATGAAGTTCTATCAAACAAAATGAAATATCTAGGATTAGTTGAGTCAATCAAAACCACAACCTGGCGGTTCTCCATTGCTGAGCATCATCGTAAATGAAATCATTGGAGAGCAAAATCCTGCTCGGTCACGCCCTGCCCATATTCATGCCCACAATAGTGAAGAACAGAGTGTAATAGAGACACTACCAAACTGGGGTACACCCAAACCAGATATTAAGCAGTTAGACTTGACAATGGAAAACCCTCTTTCGATTCTGCAATTGAGGTTAAAAATAGTTATCATGCATCACATGCTTTGAAACCTGACAGGTAATTGCAAAGACTGTTATCGTCTCCACAGTAGAATCACTGTTTTTGCAAATTGGCTATAATTGCAGTTTCTTTTCCTTAATTGTATCTCAGGTGAAGAGTACACTTCTTAATGAAAAGATATACAGTGTTCATCTTTAAACTTGCCCACCCTAACTCAATACGGACCGAGAGTGACGGCTGCCGAATGATCCAATTTCTCAGTAAGAGGGGTTACCAAGGGTTAATGTGAAACTCATTTTGGTTCTAAATACCAGAAAATTGAACATCAATTCTGGACAAATGCATAGGTCAAAAAAGAAAATAGAGTGCAAAAAGACTTGGAGTTTAAACTTTTCATGACATGAATACTGGTGTGTTAAAGATGGAACCACCTATGTGAATCCAAGCTGCCAGAGTAAAAGGGAGATGCATGGTATTCTTAATTTGCACATCCTGTTTTCATGGCAGTGTAGCAGTAGGGGTGAATTACCAAGAAACACCCGCATTTTTAGGATACTCATTTAAAGCGCACCTTCCTGTCCCTGTGATTTAAAGGACATAACCTCATATTCAATAAAAGAAAAAGGTGTGTGTGTTTGTAAAACAAACACACATAAAAACATATTTCTGTATTTCTTGGTATTGTTGTTTTGCAGACATAGTTGGACTTACTTAGCTCTTTAAAGGGTGACCTTTATACAAGCATTAGCGTTCTAATGGCAAATAAAAAGGCGAGCTAGAGACAAAGACCAGGAAGAGAACTCATAAGTAACTTATGGGATGTTACAAACTAAGAACAAAGCAATCTTTCATCCCCTTTTTATCCACTCAGTCCCATTCACAGGAACAGGAAGGTGGAGCTATTCCCAGCAGTCAACTGGCAAGAAGTTGACCCTGTACACGTGGCAAGTCCATCACAGACACGCATACACATAGCAGCTTTATTGCCAAGTTTACTAACTGCACCATTTTATTGTAGATAACTCTTCTACTGCTATCCACTGCTATGCTGTCTTGGTCATTTTGTCAGTTTCATCTCCTTCTCAACATATTTGGTAATATTTTGGAATACCGCCTCATTGTTTGTATCTGTATAAAAAGTAAAATGATCATCTCATGATCAAAACGGTTGAAAAGTTGATTTTGGAGATTTTAGAGTTTCACTTCCCCTGTCTATAGTTTTCCTTGTGCCAGGTCTCAACAGTGGGCAAGGGGGGAATTTATGTGCCAAAAGGAAACATTCACAAATAAAGGTGCTTGAAATGCAGATTGTTATTATTATTTTAAATGTAATTGTGTAAAAGAAGTAGAAACTGAATGTTGATGTGTAAGTTATATTATATCTGCAAGTAAATCAAAAAGATGGTTCGGTTGGTGTTTGCTCAGACATTCATAAATCCTGTGAAAAGAGCAGCGAGATATAACTGATTATCAGTTTTGCTGAAAACCAAATGCATAATTACGTCAAATAATAAATTGGCAACAGTTGCTCACTAACAAGCTGTTAGCTTTATGGACTGAATACAGTAACGCATTGCGAGACTAATTAAATACAATGTATGGTATTTATGAGCACAGTCATAACTAAATGACTCTTTCACATTAGGCATATTGGCGTTTTTGTAGCGTCATTATAATTAACTGGGACTCTGAATCCACGCATAAGCCGACTCAAGTGGTTGTTGTAGTGGTCGTGTTCGATTGTGCGTTTTATTGCACTTGTCAACATATGCAACTACCTTCGTTGTTGGATTGTTTGCTTCAGTGGAGTGTTTCCAGATTACAGATACTCCAGAAAAGCAGATAAATTAGGTGGCTCTATTGGGTCTGTTTGGTCAAGTATTGATAGGAAAAAGTCAATACTCCCTCGTGAACACAGGTCAGAGGTGAAGTGGCTACCAAATTAAATTATTGTGTGCTTTAGTTCGGTGTGATTCTGAATCAAGAAGGCATTTGAAACGTTTAAACACTTGAAACTCACCTTAACTTCGGTTGCAAAAAATCAGGGTTTATTTATTATTTATTCGTATGCACTGTATTAGTAGTTTCTTTACTATTATTTGCACTAGTTTTTAAATGACACAGAAACACTGAACCTGCCATACTGCACAAAAATAACAATATGGTTGCCTAGGCACATGTCTGAAATAAGTGTGTAGTTTTTACCTCCCTGAGTTACAAATTGACTTTGAATTGGAATCAATGAATCAATCCATTTTATTCGTGTATCACTTTTCAGCAACAAGACTGCTCAAAGTCCTTTACATCCTAAAAGCAAAAGGATACAAAGTCATAAAACGACATGCAATTCTTGAGAAACCAGTGTCAAACATTACCTTTCCCACAACATATTGCTGTTTTATTTATTTTGGAGTTTTATTAAACACTTATTTTTTTCTCCTCCCCTTTCAACTCCTGTTTTCCTTCCCTAAACTGAACTAAAAATTAGCTGAAATAAATAAGATTCATTAAAGTAAAGGAGATTAAACGGCTGATTATACCCTTAGTGGACGCTTGATTTTTGGTTCTTGGATTTTGGGCTTTTGTCTTCATGAGGGCTAGAGAAAAAAAGCCGTGAAAGGCCTCCCCTGACTGCTGTTACCTTTTCTTAATTTGAACAAAGGAAAACTAAAAGTTAGACAGAGATGTGGACCATTGCTTGGATAACGGTTTTAACGAGGTGTTTGTGGGGCATTGTGTTTCAGATGGGAATACTCTATTGTTTCTCGACTGAAGGAAAGAGTTAGGAATTTGACTCGACCACATTGTGGTGAGAAATCACCTATAAAGGCTTTATTGGTCCTCCAGGGACCCTCGATGGAGCAACTGTTCCATTGATTTTTACTCTTAATGTAAGAGTGGCATTCCCTGCATTGTAATACCCCCAAAATCCAGTAATTATTCAATGTCGAATCTGCGTGGGTTTGCACTGCCTACAATAATGACTTTCCCTAAGGTGTGCAGACTTCATATGCCTTTCATTCTCATTTTCTTTGTCTCATTCTTGGTGTAGCTGAAATCTTTAATGGCCGTGGAATCTCATTGGAATTAGATATCAGTCGCATTGAACTATTGTTCCAGGTTTCTCAAAGTTGCTGTCTCTGCACACAGAAAAGGGGATGTGTGTATCAACCTCCTGCGTTTGACCCACATCCTTGTGTGCATATGCTGTGCTGTTGCAAATGAGGGTTTCTGCTGCAAGTGCCCTGCGTGATTGTTCAGTGGACTGACCACAGCCATGCTGACACTGCTTGAGATTCACTCCCAGGGACTGGGAGCAGCCCTCTGACAGAAATGGACTGTCAGTGTTCATCCATCAGCATCCAGTTGTTCCAGTGGTGCTCACACCACAACACGTTAGACATTTGGCGTGAGAGAGGGGGCGATAACAAGGCTTGCATGTGTTGTGTAAGTGGTGCTGAAAGATGGATAGAGTGAGTGACATTCTCACAAGACAAATACAGTTGTCAAGTATTTGATAAAAGAAAACCTTTACACTTTGTTGATGGTGAGCTTTATGCTGAAGCTGAACAAAAAGGTAAAGATTTATTCAGATCGGTTTGTACTGATTTCTTTTCTATAGAAAAATTGTCAGTAATTCAGGATAATGTGACAGTGGTTAATGAAGCACTTTGAACTGCCTTGTTGGTGAAATGTGCTGTACAAATAAACTTTACATGAGTTAACAACAACCTGAAACAGGAGACAGATGCTGTTTTTATTAATTCAGAAATTGGTATTTATTGTTTTGCTGTATAACAAAAAAATAACTTTTTTTGCTACAGTTTTAGCTGCAAGAGGCTAAGGTATTTGTCTATTTTTGTTTGCAAAATCTCTCATAGCCAGGTAGGTTGGCTGAAGAGCATCTATAAACAAATTTTCAAGCATCACTGCAGACACTATTGAATTTAGAATTATTGTGCTAAAGGGGAGTTGAAATTTTTACTACGTATTGCAGAAATGTTACATTAACATTTGACAAACTTACGCTTTGCACAGCTTGGTTGATGCGCTACGAACAATGTGATGGAAACATGTCTAATCCACATTTTCTATTTTTTTCTTGGGACATTAAAAAAAATGCTCATAATGATCATCACTAATGGATGAAAACATAGCTGGTCTGGAAATATTGTTTTATAACTTTGTTCTGCTTTTAACCTCTCCACAACTTTATCCGAGACTTGTCTGAGTTTTTTTTTTTTTGGCTTCATGATGCCGTTTGTCCTCCAATGTTCTCCAACAAACCTTGAGCAGGTTGGTTATAGAGGTACAAAATACTTCTTTTATACTGGTTTTACACACGTAGACTTCAATGATTTGGTGACTTCTGAGAGCAATTTGTTTTAATTTGAGTTCTTAGCTACGAATGTTCACTGCACTTTTTTGAAGCTACTTGTTTTTTCCCCTTCAAATTTATGACTGATACTTTTTGTTTTGATCCGGATAAACTACTATGATGGTGACTCTATTGTAACAAATGGCTTTGATATTTTGGAAGTGATCTAACAAGATGGTTAAGTAAAATACTTTAGAAACGTGTTCAGGGACCTTTTTCAATCATATTTATAAACAAAAGAATATTTAAAATCCTTTAATTCTTTGTGACTTCATATTCTTCACTGATCCCGTTTTGAAGTGCATAGGTAGAAAGCAAAACGATTTCTCTTATTTGTTGAAGATAACCAATGTTCAGAACTGAATAAGCATTTTGGATGAATAATGAAATATTGTCGAGAAAGGAGAATCAATCTGATTCCACAGTAGCAAGCAGGAACTTCTCAAACTGAAATTGAGCCAACAGTAATAAACTTGTACTTCTCTTGCTGTGACAAGTCAAATTGCTTGGCAAAGACAAAATCTGTTCTATGAGCACAGCACATAACTGTCTATCAATCAAAGTCGCCTCGTCAAAAGGGGAATTTTAGTGCTGTGCCATCAGGATGATGCCCAGGAAACAGTTTGTGTTGTGTTTTACCCCAGGCTTTCTAGACAATAGCTCTCATTATGGGCTATACATAGATGCAGCTCTTTGCTACCTCACAAAAACAGAAGTCAGTAAAAAGTCACAAAAGAGAAATCACATCGATAGAAGCTCTGAATGCTATTTTAGGTAAAATTGTGTCTTTTAAACATACCTCTGCAAACTGTCTTTACTGGAGCTTTTCAAATGTGGCAAGTAATTTGTCCATGGAACATCATCGCATTTTACAAGACTTGTAATCTGAATCCTACATTGAAAACTTATATTTAAAAAAGAAAAAAAAAAGTATACCATCCTCTACATTGAATGTTGCCATCACCCTAATCTTTAGCTCTCTTTAATGACTCTTTCCCAGTTCCAATTTGAACTTTTTGCTGGGCCTCTCAAAAATATTTCAATTGCCCTCATTCAAAATCTACCAGGGCCTTGGATCTTTAACTTAATTTGCAAGAGGCATTTAAAACAAAATTAAGGACTAACTTAAAACAGATGAGAAGAAAGTTGGCAATGTGCCTGGTGTATTTGCACAGTCAATAGTTGTAAAGATCTATTTTAAACAGCTGTTTAATTAAATTTTCTGTTTGAGAAACACTAAATGTCATAGTAATGAAACAATTATGGATGCTCACAAAGTGCTACTAGCTGTGACTGTGGCAAAAGCCACTGCAGTCAGCTGTCTCTGCACTCTGTTATGACAGCTTATTGCTACACAGTGCTGGCAGCAGAAGACATCAGGGACATTTGTGTGTTTGTATGTGTGTATTCACTGTCTGTAAGATTTCAAATTCATGTGAGCTATAACATCCAGACCTTGGTCCCCTCGTTTCTCAAAGCAGGGATAAAGAAAAAAGAAATGATGTGGCCAATATTCTAAATGCCTCTGCAAAGTCTCGTTCCAAATCTCTGATAAGAGTGTGGCATAGATAACAGTAAATCTGACATGGCCCCAAGGCAATGTGGGAGATGAAGTCCATGGAGAGGATGCTTGAATAACCACTCGATAAGCACCAGGAAAGGAATGCAAAAATCCTACCCGTCTGTCAGTCAGTTAATTTATTTGTCAAGGTTCTCTCGATTCATTCCACAAATCACACTGCAGCAATTTCTCTGACACTTGAAAACTGAAATGTGCTTCTCTATACATTTCCTCTGTCAAGCAGATGAGCTAAATGACATACACAAATAAGATGTAGAGAGACCTTGTCTCTACTTGTCATGCTCATCTCATTCCCCAAAGGCCTCCGAGATGCTTGTATTGAACATTCATTCCCCTCATTTCTAGGGCAGGACATGAGCCTAATAGTTTATTGACGGATCAACTCTCTACTTTGACATCCATACACACAAATTTATGGCTGCAGTCAATCGCAAGCAAAATGACTGATCACGCTGAACCTTTAACTCAATACGGCTAAAATTAAACAACATTCTTGATTCAGCTGCTTTCCATTCTTATTGTTTGAAACAGAGCGCCAAACATGTTGCATTTAAAGTTCATTAACAGTTCTCTAACACTATTGCATGTCTGGTATAGAAAAAACAATGCAACTTTAGAAGAATCACATGGTAGATTGCTACAAAATTTATTTTAACACTGCTTAAATGCTGTTTTGATGACCCAATAATGACAGTAACTGATCTAATAAACAGCGTCAAAAATATTCAGTATTTCAATTTACTTTATCACATATTCAATCCAGTTCAGGAATTTTTTACTTTAAATCAGGACATTATATGATAATGTCCTGATGATTTCCTTATAATTTTATCATTTTTTTCTATATTTATTTATTTGTTTGTGTTGGCTTGCTTTTTGCTTATGTGTTTAAAAACAAGCTAGCAGATTTTATTTTATTTATTTATTTTTTTTTTTACATAATGCAACCTATGTTACCAGTAGTTAACCATAGTTGCATTATTCAAGTCCTGGACTGAACATGATGCATTTCATTTTATGAGGTGGACTTACTACTAAATACGAGAAAGAAGTTGCATATTAAATAGGCATTAATTATAGACCACCTCAAAGTTTTATGAGGTTGTTTTGTATCCAGATATTCGGACCTGAAGTTTTCTTACTGGGTTTTTATTTCCTTCAATGGAGGCAGCCTGAAGTGACAGATACTGGTCCATTTACTTCAAACTTCACTCCAATTCAAAATTTATAATATTCTTAAATACTGACCAGCATCTACAGCATTTTTGCTGTAGATGCTGTCACATGTCAAATGGCAGGCATTTGACATGTCTGCCATGATATGCGATACCTAAAACTTAAAAGAAAGAAAACCAGATGGCTTATATTTTGTACCTATTACCTCATTGCTTGGTCTATTTGTGCCCTAAAAGCTAGTGTGTGGCTTGATGTCAAATTTGTCTTTATATTGAACTTATCAGCACAGCCTGGTTTCCGATGAGTTAGGCTTATCCCACAGCAAACACACTTTAAAACCATGTAGGTGTGTGAAAAGAAACACTTTAAAGATTTAAAGATTACTTTCCTCAAAATGCATTCATTTCTTTCCATTTAGAGCCAAATAATGCATTTTTTGATACATCACAAGATCGGAAACTGTGTCACAGTGGCTTAAGAATTCCAATCTCATCATTTTTGCACGTCTCTCCTCTCAGCAGAAATGACAAATCAAGAATGTATTGACAGGTTGTCACCTTTGCTATTGTGCAATGTGTCCGTAATAAAAGAAAGCAACAGAGGGAAAGATTTGAATGAGAGGAAATGTCCGTGCTGTTTTGTCCTTGCATAGGCATATTAAAATTGTACATATCAGGGATTGTACTTGTAATGTGAATGATAAATAAAATCCAACAGGAATGCATTGTAGATTTTTGTTTGTTTCTTGTTTGTTCACAACCCACACCAATTCACTACAGAGGCAGTTCTGGCCTGGTCAATACCTCTCTCTCTAAATGATGAGAAATGACCTGCACTGCGGTAACACAGTGCCAGCAGATTGATCACATGCAGCCTACTTGAGATTGAGAGGCATTTTTTATTTTTTTGTAAAAAGCCTGAGCGCATCTGGATGATGTGTTGTGAAAAAAGGAATGTTTCTTTTGCCTGATTCACAAAAACTGCTCAGCAGAGGAACATTTGTGTATTTATGAGAAGTTGAAGGACTAAAAATCAGCTTTTTTAAGACGATGTTTTTACCCACAATGTCACTTTTTCTGACAGCTAAGATGATGACAAGATGACAAGAAAAGGCTAGCTCAAATAAAAATAAAAACTACTTTTCTAATTTGTTTTGGCCCACTAGGTTTCAACATGTTTTATTCAGCTAGCTCTTCAGATTGTGCAAAAGTAAGTCCCCTTTTCAATTCAGAAAATATCATCAGGCACTTTATTGTTTATTTCCTTCCAAGTAAATCTGAAATCATGCAGTGTTTCAGAAATCTTTTTGCTATACCTTTTGCAACACTTTTTCTGTGTTGCTAGAAACAGAGAAGGTTCAGTGCAAAACTTAACTTAGAAAATAGAAAATCAAAAAATTATAAAGCACCCTGAATGTGTTTATTTTATTAATTTCAACTCATTTATCGAATTGGAGTAAGTGTGCTGTTTGAAAAGCGACATTTAGGAGTGTTCAAATCAACTGCCACTGGTTTACTTATACATCTAAAATAATGTAATTGAAACAGAGATTATGGTTTATGTGTAAGCCATAATTATGTAAGATGCAAGAAAAAAATGTTTGGAATATTTTGCATGACTTTATATGAGTGTCACTTTCTGAGATGACTGGCAGGAAATATTGCACTTTTATGCTATATATATATTTTTTTTTTGAGGTATACTAGTGGTGAGTGTTAGTCTGTCATTGTTGCTCTTACAAGGTGTCAAGGGAATAGTGAGGGTTCTTTTTACTGTATACACATATTCCCCTTAAAAGACGTACCTCACAGAAGAGAGCTATGACTGTCTCTTAAAATCTTCAGTGAACCCTGCAAAAGACAGATTTGTAGCACCTTCCAATGAGGGCCATGAAATTAGCTTTGTTACAGTAGAATCAAGAACAAAACAGTCAGAGAAGCACATATTCTTTGTTTGCAGTCTTTTTTTTAATGCAGATGCCTAACCACTGACTAGTTACCATCATATTATAGTTAATTAACTAATTGCAGTCTGATTGAGTTCATCAATCAGAATGATAACATATCAGTTCATGATTCATTGGTCTGTTATTTATTTAATAAGTAAAGACGAGAAGATTTTGAGGCTTTCACCTTGTGAAATAGTAACATAAATATTTCAGTAATATTTAGTTGAGCAGCAGTTTGTTTTCACAAGACTAAGCACTGAAGTGTAAGTGTAGCTTTACGGACAAACTGGAAACATTTATTTCATATCATCCCGGGCTCAACAAACAAGTTTCTGTGACGAATGCAGGTGTCAAATCTCGTCACTAACATAAACACAAAAGCTATAAATGTCTGGGTAAAGTGAGAGTTCATCTGTTAAACTGCCTGAAGATGAATACATAAACCAAAAGCTGGACTTTGGACATTTTTATAAGCGTCTTTGTGAGCCTGTCTCTTTATTATTAAATCAAATATAATTTTAGATTTTTGTTTTTTCTTCAGGTTATCTTAGAAAGTGAGCCATTATTGTGACAGGTTAATTTTCTAAACTACAGAAAACTAACTGTCAGGGACGATCAATGATGAAAAATTGGACTGATCTGGATATACAATAGTAACACTAGTGTTAAACCAGATTTACCAATATTTTATTTCATCAATTTTTTTTATCTGATTACTTGATTATTTGTAAGAGTAATCAGCAGATTACCCGATTACTAAAATATTAGTTTACAGCAGCCCTAATTGAGTGTAAACCGAATCTGAAGTTAAATCTATGCTTATTCATCATGTAAGTTGCTACCTTGCTCAGCCCAACTTTGGCCTTTCAATTTCATTATAAATACTAAAAATCAGCTTGACATATCCTTAAATTAATGTTGCAAAACATTTTTGATTGTCTTTTCAGTATTGATGCCAGGCTTAAAATATTGATAGGCAAGGGTAACTGAGCCTGTTTATTTCAGAGCTTGAAAAGAAGGGAATTGTGGTAAATTTATTCTTTATAATCATGACTGAGGTACATCTAAATTTAAATGGTGAGGATGATCAGAGGCCATTCTCCAGTTAAATAATGAACACGATGCTTTAAAAATCGGACAAATCGGACACTGACTTCACCGTCATTAGTCAAGTAAGGGAGACGAGACGCCCACAGCCCTTTTGCACAGCGTGATGATGAACCATTGATTTGCAGATAGGTTTTTCCCTGTGAGTGCTCTTCCTACAACATAAAAAACAACATTCTACAAAAAATTTCTGGTTAATACTTGTTGAAAATTCAATCTGTACAAAGCAAAGTGTAGTAGATGTTTTCAGGTGAAGCATTATGAGAAGAAGACAAAAAAAGAAGTCTGGAAACGCAGAAATTACTTTGACTTTAGGACAGTTCTGTTGTGTCTATTCTTTATTTTACTGGTTCTTGTACTACTTGGGGATTTATCCACTTTTTGCTGTTTTCAGGTGAATTTGGAGGGATTTAGGATACAGAAAAAAAAGTTGAAGAGGCTGGCCACTACTGCCTAAAATATAGAAAATTGTTGGGCTTTGACCAAAGTGTTAAATCTCTAGTCTTTTAATAAAAACAATGGTACTTTTAACCCAGCCTGTGGCAAGATGCATACTTTTTGGTTACTGGTCCAAAATGTTTTGCTTTCATAACATATTTGAGTTCAATAAATAAAGCATGACTATGAACTTCATGTTTCACTTATGTTGGCAAGACCACATTTCAGGGATGCACAGATAAAGGAAATCTGCTTTGAAGGGTTAGATATATTCAATAAAATATTCTGCAGTTATGTTTATGGTACATCTCCCAATTAAAGACCACCACAGCCTAGTAATTATTTTCCTCAATTAATCTGCGGTCAGGAGAAGCAGTGTGTGTGCGGCTGAAGGCTTCTTATTCCTAAATGAACATGTGATTAGTGAGATCCAAACTGTAACATGTTTGTTCTGGTCTCTGCTGATAATGAAGCAATTTTCCTTGGTAATAAATCATGAAAGTTCTATATAAGAATAACACGTAGCCTTTGGGATATTCTATGGAAGTGAATGTGAATGCTTAGATGGGTTTAAATCTCCTGCAGAAATTTTCTGTCAGGTAATTAAATAATGATAAATGAAGACTGACTGAGACATCAGGGCAACATTTTCAGCATTACATACATGTTTTACAAGTACATTGTGTGGGATTGGGAAAGGCTTGTGCAATTTGTAATTTTTGCTCTGATGTTCCCTATGTTTTCAAAGAGATAAACTAATATTTAACTGTTAAGTTGACAAGCTAAGTTAAGACAAATAATATTAGGATCTGATGATGATTTGATAGGCGGTTGGGATTCAAGTCTAAAGCCTAAGCTACACTAAACTGAACATTCTTTCGATTTGTATTTTTCCTCTTAGATTTGTTCAGAAGCTGCAAAGCCTATACTCCACAAGTGCATCATGCTAATGATGGCAATAAAATCAAAATTAAGAGATAATACCGACCATGGCTAAAACTGTACTAGGCTAAAGATAATGAGGAATTGCAGCTCTGACTTCTTTTATATCATTTACCATAAAACGTCACAAACTGCTTCATCTATTACATGTAGAATTGAATGGAAACTGAGTTTGAACAAAATGGGAGGGATGAAGTCAATAAGCAAGAAAAGACAAAGTAAGCCTCCTTCAAATATAATGGAAAGTCTGTAAAAAGAGCTATGTCAAAAAGGTTGGTGTACTGGATTTGATTATTACTTAGGATATCTCTATTTCCACCATCTTAAGATTTCATTTGTTGTCACTAGAAATATGGAGTCATGTTTGATTGTTATTTGACTGTGATTACAATATATGACTTTGGAAAACCCAGAGGTTACACCGCAGGCAGCAAAACAACAAAGACCAAAATGTTAGGAGCCCCTTTAGGCTATAAAGCAGAATTACTCATAGTCTTCTGTCATCTTCCTCTGGTAACGGTTGCTGTTATTAGACCTTTAGAAGCACATGCTTCCAATCAGTACACAAACACACATCCTCAGTTGTTATGTGCATCTCTCTCTATCCCTCATTAGGCAAAAACTTGCAAAAAAAGTGAACTGCATGCAGAGTGTATGACTTCGTATGCAAATGAGAGGAGCCTCAGCCTCTACCCTGATGTGTTTGTGTTCTTCGTAGCTTGATTGTGCTTATGTGTATTTTAGTGAGGGTTTTTTGGCAAATGTAGGGTGATTTCTAGGATAAGCAGTTCTTTTTTTTTTTTTTTTTTTTACATATCATTAGTAGCCGTGCAGTGCAACCCCATCACCCTGACAACTACATCCCTTCCTTTCCCTTCTGCTTATCACCATAACAACTAATCTACCGTAAATAGTGCTTTCTCCTTGTCTGCCATGTCACATTCTTTCTTTCTCTCCACCTCTCTCTCTTTCACTCTTTGCTTCATTCATTTTTTTTCCCTTGTGTCTCTTTCCAGTCATCTTTTTGTCACATCATTGCCGTTGTCATTCTTTGCCACCATTTCTTCCATTTTTTTGTGTCGTTGTGTGGTTCAGAGCTCAGTTCCCCCCCTCATCCCACTGCAGATGTGGGTGGTTCTGATGACTGCACAATACCCTTTCGGCTGCCTCACATTGTCAAGTGCCTGAGTTCAAGCGACGATCAATGCAAAAAACAGCTCAAACAAGTTATACAGAAAAGTCCCTAAACCTTACATTGATTTAATACTTTAAATAAGATATAAGCTTAGACATACTTTCTAAAAGCATCCTTTGCATACCTGCATACTTGAGTCTTGTCGATCGATGTGATCTTGAATGGAGGTTTATGTTGAAAAGATTCAAGCCTTTGTGTTCGACCTGAATGTGTTATTGACAGTGGGCCTGGCCTGATGACTTGATTGGGCTACTATGCTCAGGGATTAACTTGCCGGCCTGGCAGGCTTTTACAATCAAAGACCGAGCCGATGGTCTGTTTGGCTGAGTTGCTCTGGGATTGACTCAACAGCCGGATGTGTTAATTCAGAGTTATCCCAAGGTTGAGCAGGTTTTAGCAAAGACTCACAAGCTGTTTCATAGTTTATGTTGACAATCTATATTGTGATGTAAAGGGAAAATGAATTGTTTCATCAATGGCAATTAACCCAGATTAATTTATGCTGTTGAGACTGAAGTTGGATAGTTTTGAGGCATTGGGTCTCAAATTGTGACCCGGTTTGTTGGGATAAAGAAGAGGCTAGAAAAAGAGTCCTCGTCCTCGTTCTGCAGACCATAATTTTGAACTCCATCCTAACCCTATGTAAGAAAAGTGGGTTGTGCTGTCTTTTGCATTGATCGTCGCTTGAACTCAGGCAATTGTAAAGCTGATGTGATTCAGTCGTGCAACTCCATGGAGGAATGTCAGTAACCCCAAGTTACTCCCAGATAAGTTCATCTCTCTTATTTTGACCATTGGTCATAAAGTAAGTAAAAACAGGGAAAAAAAAGTTGTAGTTCAGATTTTCTTGCAATCACTTTTTAGTATTATGACTCCCTATACTGACTAGTTTACTCAGTAACGTTTGGTGAGCTCATAAGTTGATATTGTCAAGACCAGTAAGTCTGCATTATTTCAATGTGGAGAGCAATGTTCATATTTGGGGATATTTTTTTCTCAATGACCTTTAAAATATAATCAATTTAATTTCAATAATTATTTAGTAGTTTTATAGTTTTATAACTATCTTTTTAGTTGTAACTTTAGATGTTGCTCACTTTGACTCATTTTTAGGTAAACCCCATGTGCTGCATCTATACCAAAACTCAGTGATGTTGTGAAAATTGACCAATGCTGTGATTAAATATTAGTTGTTGTTTTTTAACCAAGCAGTTTTTTGCACGTGAGGTCAACATTGCTTACCTCTGCTACATTTCAGATCATGTTTCTTTGTTCATTACGTTCATCTCCTTTGCTCTTTCCACTCATCCGCTACTCAAAGCTCAAGGGAAGCCCTCCTGGGGCCCTCTTATGTAACTACCACCCACTCGCTCTCCTGGATATGTGCATGTGCAAAACACAACGTGAGTTTTAAGGTGGGAGGAGAGTTGATATCATTGATTTACACAAAATATTACTTTCATCCTTATGGCTGACAGCTGAAAGCTTGATTACTGTCCTCTCAGATGAAAAGTTGGGACAGGCTCATTGTGTTTAACTGGCAGCACATCAAAGCTAAACACAAAGTGATAAAGAAATGGAGCATACCGGTTAAAATTACTTCTGAAATAAGACTTTTAAATTAAGCTTTTACCCCACATATTTAATTCCCATCACATCCTTTTATCTTGCTGAAACATACCTGGTTTGCAGTAGGTGAGGTTGCAGCCGGCTCCTGCTCTTAGCATAGGCCACAGACAGTTTTCTAGAGCACCTGCTCCTGAAGGGGGCGCTGCTGCAACAACTCACAAAAACGTTGTTGCAGCAATCAAATAAATAGCATTAATGTGCAGTTCTGATTGATGATCTTTTCTGATGCTTTGTATTAAAAATAAAAATCCACCCCCTTATGCTGTGTTGTTCCTCATTCTGATGGACCTCCCACCACTGCCAGTCAAATTCCCCCAAAAGCTAATTTAAATCTACCTACCATTGTGCAACAGACATTTTTAAAAGGTAAATTTGCAATATACCTGGGAGTGGAATGCTATGTATGCATTATTCAGAAAATAGTTGTTGGTAAGTGACTGACAGCCTAATAATGATGCCCTAAGAGACTACACATGTGCAATTTGTTGCAATGTCCTTTATTGAAAATATCCGTAATCTTAAATTATATGTCGAGCGCTTCAAGTAGTCTGCTGCGACTGCATGTTTTATTTTTACCACGCAGTAACAGATCCATCTCATTTACATCTGTCCTGAACAGGTGCACTGATAACATTGCTTCATTTAACTGTCATACAAAAACGTTTAACTGTCTTGTTGCTGAAATGTGCCTTACTTGACATGACACAATTGATTATGACAAATCTTTTTATGTGGCAATAAAATTGTTAAACTTCCCTAATGCCCAAATAGGGCTCGAAAGCAGTGTGTTCACAGATTCACTTTGTGTTTTAATAATCTTGTCACATATTTGATTATCATCAAAGAACTCGGTAGTACAAATCAATCAGCTTCTCATAATTAAACTGTGAATACAAAGAGCAGTTGAACACCCCAACATTTCGGGTTCAATGGGGACAAACCACAATCTTGTCTGAGGCACCAAAATGACTAGAGCTGGCTCTGCTGCAGCCTGCGTTGTCGAGGCTAAAAATGCCCATCCTTCCCCTCTCTTTCCCTTTCCTCTTCTGCCTTCACATAGAGGTTGTCTTAAGCTACCCAGCTTAACGCTATTTACATTTTCATTATTCTACTGCTACCAGGAAGAAATGGCATAAAATCCAGCAGTGTTCAGTACATTAGACAAGCTTCATTCTCACAGCAAGTGGATTTACATAAATAAGGAGGTTGATACATTGCAAAGAGAGAGACAGAGGAGACAACAAAAGATGAGGTAGAAAAAAGCACAAAAGGAGTGAGAACCTTGAAAATGCTCAGGTGACATAGGCAAGAAAAAGGCATAGAAAGTTGAAAACAAGAGGACATTGCAGCACGTTCTCTAGCTGTTTAAAGTGGGCTCTGAGGGACTGACAGAGGTCCTCTGATCCACTGCATGTAATCAATACAGCTCTGGCTTCCCTCATTACCGGCTTAGATCTCATTGTGCTTGCCATAACGTAGAGAACTGGAATCAAGCTGCTCATTGGTATGTGTGAGAGTGGATGGTAAGCTCATTGCTTCTTTAATTTTTCTATTCCCACTCATTTTTTTCCCCACAGTTTTATATCTTTGGCATTTAATATTACAAAAGTGACATTTTACACCACCTGCCATAATTTCGTTGTCTTTCATTTCAAAGGCATTTGCAATGGCAACAAATCTGTATCATAATAAGGCATGATGCAACAATAGTACCTCAGATGTAATAGGATGTGCACCTTCCAACAGGCTCTGCTTTTGTCTGATCAGCATGTGAAATATTTTCCCAAAAGTTATGGAGGTTTTGTGCTTGTTCTGGTCCCCATTGTTTCTGGTCTGGTAACATTTTAAACTGATTTCTTTCTTGTGACCAACCTTAATTAGCCCAGCGATTTAGATACGTTTTGGCTTTTCTGTCGTTCTTGATAAGTTGTCCAAGGTTTCACCCATAAAACCTGCTAAGCCTAGTGGATGGCCGCTTGGCAGGCATTCATCCAGCGGCCTGCCGTGTTTTTGAGTTAAAAACATGTTTGAGTTGAAATTTGAAACTATCATTTGGCATTCATCTGCTATTGAAAGGCTGGAAGATTAATACCTGAACACCAACTATAAAGTCTTAATAATTGCAAACATTTTAAAAAGTCTTAAATAAATAAGCAATGCTTAGCCTTTTGGGGGCTCAAGTAAAGCCTGGTGGCCCGCCAGGCTTGTAATACACTGGGGGAAACCCTGTTGTCTGTACAATGTTGTCTATCACTCCTGGGAAGATTCACTACAGCTCCACGTTTTTTCTGTTTGTGGTTCAATGGAATCCCAAAGTCTTAAAAATTAACATTTCCATCTGATGTCACTAACTTTGTTTCCTATCTGTTCTTGAATTTCTTTAAAGTGAAGAATGTTTTGTAAATTTTCTAAAATGTACAATCAGCTTCATCCTGTCAGTCACGGTTTGTGCAGTTGATTTTCCAATTCGACAGGTCAGTAATCAGGAATGGATGCAGCTTGCACTTAAATTAAACTTTTTCACATGATGTATTATTTCCTTAAGTGGCTGTGGGAAAAAAAATGTAGCAGTTGGCTTTCAATGTATTAATCCCAATTAAGCCCTTTCTTTTTTGACAAGTTAATGATGAAAAAAGTTGCATTCATGTGGAAAGTTAGTTTATTTCCTTCATAATTTAGCGTCTTACAGCTCCCCATTTTTTGTCAAGTCATAAGTGTTAGAAGTTCTTTTATCATGTTGTGTAATCAGTCTAATCTAACATTCATATTGCACATTAACCAAGATTAACCTCAACACAAATGGGTTTCCATCAGAAAACAAAAATAAGTGTTGTGACATTAATGACCCTTTCTCTTTGCGATCCCAACTCATAACCTCTAATTTTAAATGTGTCAAGGCAAATTAGTGTTGTAGCCTTAAGAGGAAAAAACCCACAATGAAGTGCAGCAAAATTTCAATGAACTAACAAATTATTTTGTCAAGGTTTATTTATCTGCCCCATGTAATCAGTAGTTTGCAGCAATCATTATTGAGCCAAAGTTTTTTATTTATTTTTGTATTTTGTTGATTTTAGAGGACTATTTCCCTATTATACAGTATTTATACAATACTACATTATTCTCCAATAATCTTACATAGCTGATTAGGGGAAGTCGGCATGTTAACTTGCTAATATTATTTAAGAATGGATCAGACTTGGGGATGTCGAAGCTAAGAAATAAAACGGTAAGCAATTTATTTTCTTTATCTGCAGCTTAAAATGAGGCAAATCATTTCAGTGTTGCCATCTATCAGTTTCTCTTCTCATTCAGTTTAGTCTGTGTTGGATCTTCTTTGACATAACTTTTAGTTGTATAGATCCTACCACAACTAACAGTATTGAAAACTTTCCATCTGTTCAAAAGTCAAAAGTAGGAGTACGAAAATGGATTACACTGTAGTATTTGTTTTCTTGACTTGAATGCCTTTTAACCTATTTATTTCTTTCATATTCATGATGGTATACAGTGCATTCTGTAGATTAATAAGAAAACTTACTAGCAGCCAAGGATTGTCTATTTTTTTTTTTTTTTTGCATGCGAGAAATAGTGACACATTTTTCACAAATGTACAAATGTTTGTTCTTAAACTAGTAAGAGGTCCTTTTTTGTGTGTATTTCTTTTTGATTTCCTTTGATTTCCTTGGAATGCTAATGACAGACTGGCTTTAGAAGTGTCTTAAGATCAACATTTGTCCTTGGCCAATTACGGCCACAGATTTCCCTCTTTCAGTCCTTTCTGAGTGAACTTTTTACAACCACTTTGGCCTTGGGACTTTCTCTTCAAAACAGGAAGAAAGGCTCAATGAGAAAAGGAAAGAGTTCTGTTTGGCCTCAGTCTCTTCAGTAAAATTTTCCCAGGAATTTCCCGTTTAAAATCCTTCTGAGAAACTTGTTGTGTGCTGGATGAATTCATCACCTGTAACCTTGGGGTTCTCTCAGCATCCCAAAGTGAATTTGAAGAAAACTTGTCAAAAGAAAGAGGCTCAGTAAGCTTTCTGAGAACATTTTCTAAGAGCATGTATAACCTTTTTTTTTCTTTTTAACTGCACAGAGCACATGCTTTCTATCAGTGTAATGACAGACCTGTAATACAACAATAAATATAGTTGCGTACCATGATATATAAATCATATTTATGGAATTACATTTTTCTAGTCCTCTTGCAAAACAGAGGATGGTGCTCTGGACTTTGACAGATTAATTTCTTCTTCTTGAATGTAGACTAATGTGCCTGACTGAAAAAGTAAAGATTTGTCACATCAATCGAAAACTGATGTTCTTCAGAAACCTTGGGGCTTGTCAACATCTACTTTTAAAGTACGCTCCATTTCTTTTTGGCAATTTCTTAGCTCTTAGCCTGAACGTAATTTGTTAATCTTGACCTTTTAGTGCTGCTCAAATTTTTGCATTTTAATGCTGGAGTGTTTCTACCTCATATTTTAAGCTATTTTTTATTAAATACCACGAGGCATTTATTTTGAATTGGTGCTATGTAAATAAGCTGAATTGATTTTAATTAATTGATCTACTCTGTTGCACATATGTAGAAAATTTTAATTACTAAACACTGTTCCATTGAAATGTGATGATACCAAGTAATTGGTTTGCATCTTTAGGTTTGTATGTTACTACTTGCACAAATACACTCACCAGTCTTTATTAGATACAGCTGTTCAGCTGTTTCTAAGCATAGATGGCTAACACACCAATCCAAGGACATCAGCTCAATGCAGCTATGAGATTTTATGAACTTAACATCAAATTGGGGAAAGGAATCAATTTCCCAAGAATGAACATTGTGAAAATGTTCAATATCTTTTCTAACTCATCTTGAAACTCAGTTATTACATAAAGAGTGTGATATTTTGAGCCTTTTGTTTTGTAATGGATATAACTTACAGATTATGATATTCAAAAATTCAATGTCTTAGAAAATCAGAAAAAACAAGGGATTAATCTAAAAAAAGGATATTTGAGACAACATTTTCAGAATTCAGGAACAGTTTCTGTATACTCAAAACTTGGTTGTTGCTCCTTCCACATTTATTACTGCATCAATGCAGTGTGGATAGAGGCAATAAACTTGTTTCTCTTGAGGTGATTGGAAGCCCAGGCTGCTTTGATAAAAACCTTCAGATCTTCTGCATTGTTCGTTCCAGTGTCTCTCTTCCTGTTGACAATACCGCATAGATTATTTACTAGGTTTGAAACAGACCAGTACAGTACATTTCATAATCATCAAGATAACAAGAAATAAACATGAAATTTTACAGTTTGTGTGATGTATTCAAATAGTACACAAGCGTAGCTTTCTGAAATGAGCGACAAAAATTACTGAATTTTTTTTATGATATAAAAATTTTTTCAGGCTGACCTGTAAATCACATTGATGGTTGTGGGTATCAGAGGGTGTTCAGCTATTGTTGAAACCATGAGTTGCTGGATTTTTTGCAAATAACCATCTCTTGAGCTTCCAAAGAAAGAATGATCTAAAAAAGTAGAAAAATGTGGGGGAGGATAAAAATACTGTGTTGATACCAGAGCGGAAGTAGCTTGAAGTACCACTCATTATAACCAAGGTACGCAACATACCGTCTCTGGTTGTGAAACTTTTAAAACCCTGAAAAACACCAGGATGCAAACTGTTCTGAGTTCACTGTCGACAAATGACCTCAACAGTCACCAAATCCAATAGATCAATCTTAAAGACCTTCGATGAGAAGCGGTGATATAAGAGATTTGCCTCTTGCAGCCAAAAAATTGGCAGCAAATGTAGGATGCCATAATGTCAGATTAGATTAGAATATTAAAGGAATGTTGAATCCACAGAGTGCCATGAAGATTTAATGATGTTCTCAGGGCAGAATAGGGTCAAATCCATTAGTAGTAGGTAATAAAGTGACATTTGACAGTAGAAATGCTGCCTGCCTAAAGTCTCAATGTCTATAGCTGTAGATCTGTATGTTGTTAAATCTTGTGGATCTGAATTAGACGATGGGAAATGTACATTGCTGCAACTGAGCTTGGCCGTAGTGTGACACAAATCCCTGTCTGATGAAAGGTACACACCATGGGAACACAAATAGGAGGCAGATCATTGCGTACACAAAAGCTGAGTACTTTACACAAGCTGTGCATCCACTCAGCTCTGTTTGATTAGGATGGTCAAAGGTATCCCTCCTTACCCATTAGAAGATTGCAACGAGAGTCTTGAGTGTGAAATTAAAATGTAATGCTACCCAAATAATTCTGTTGCAATTGTAGGTTTTGGCTTTGCAATAAAACACCATATCAGGTCAAAGCAATCAAATCAACTGCAAATAAAGCTCAGCAATTAGCTTTGTGTAATTATGAGTTAATGTTTGCGTGATGTAGAGGATATTTGCTTGGTGCTGCTTTTCACCCACACATATTCAGTGCAGAAAATATAAATGCATTAACAGGTCATTTCTTTTAAAGATATTTTTTATCAACGCCTTCGAAGCTCACATGTGTTTTCATTGTTTGAGAGAAACACAGTGAATGGGTATAAAAGCAATGTTTAACGTTGGAGGTGAAAGTATGAAGGACGGCACCTCTCCACAGATGCACATCACGACTTCCAAAGAGCCCTTATATCCCTGATCATGTATTCAGTTCACTTTTTTTTATCCCACTCCATGCCCTGCTCTCACCATCAATAATTTAACCCAGAGGTTTCAGTCAAATTAGCTGAATTATTTTGAAGTAGCCCAACGCCTGCTTTTCACTAATGGAAGGGTGCTTTTGGGCAGATGTTTTATTGAAAAGGAGGAGGTTTTAATTCACTTTAAATTTTTGATAAGTAGTGTTATACTTGGGTTATGGGCAAACTGGTTTCCCCCGGCCTAATGGACAGGGGAGCGGATGGCAACTTCACAGCCAACACCAAATGCTCTGGGGTTTAAGTACATCCCTTATTTCCCACAGAATAGGGAATTTCTGTTTCTGTAAGATTGAAAGAGACAGTAATGACCATAATTGCCTGACAGGGCCCATTCACATCCACAATTCAATACCCTACTTTCTGTATCTGCGCCTCTCTTGAGAATACAGACTTTCATTCAGCAACACACTTCTTTTTTTTCTTTTTATGTTTAAACACCTTAAAGAGGCTTTTAAAAATTGCTCTTTGCTTCTCCCCTGTGCAGAAGTAACTTGACACAGAGACTGAATACACACCAACCTTACACTTTCCATCATTTTTCTAGCTTTGAGCATTTTTGCACACCATTCCCAACGATACCTCGTGGTCTTTTCTTTCCCTGTAATGCTCGCTTTAACACCAAGTCCTCCCACCATCAGCCTGTCGCATACGAACGATCCCGCGTGCCTCATTGGCATGGCATGACTGAGCAAGGCGCAGCTGTTGCTGGATAGAGCAAATTCGGGCTCAGGTCCAGCCTTGCCAGCAGCTGGATTAGCAGTGTGGCCATTAGCATCTGAACTCCTGTAATAGGACAATATGACACGGATTATGCTTTCTGAGGAGCTGACAGCAAGACAGGGGGAAGCTGGGAATTGGGGTAAATTCAAACCTGGCAGGCAGACGTTTTAAAAAAGAAATATGTGGGTGCGTTGTGGGATTATTTGATGCTGAACAGAGGAAAGAAGTTAATAAGCTGAAATTGCAGAGTGGACAAAAAAAGACCAAACAAAGTGAGAGAAAAAATAGAATTACCCACACAAAGGAAAAATCTTTAATTAACGTAATTAAAGAATGCATATATTAAGGAAATGTAGTGTTTTATGATGAACTGTTTAAAAAAAAAGACTGTTGTTAATGGATAGACCTTACAGTTTGTTTCGAATAGTCTTTGATATTTAATGTTTATCTGCATTAGAGCGTCCTTTGTCATCAAAGCTGCCAGTTATAATTATTAGTTTCACAAAGGGCTTAGTTCATTAAATATTTTTTAAGAAAAATAAGATTTAATAATATATTTTGGAAACCAATCTGTTTCTGCTGAAAAAAAATGTGTACATTGGAATGTTAAGTTAAAAAAAACACCTTTTCATTCGACTTTGATGTGGCAATTAGACTTAATGAAAAATGATCCATGCTTAGTAAATAGGTGGAACTCAACACTGCAATTATTGTTTTACTCTTTGGAAAATTCAGGTGTACTTAACTTGAATCTGAACATTTTAAAAATATATCCATAAGACAACTAAAGGAAAAAATATTTGTAGAAAATTAATTTGAACTTACTGTAAATTATGACTACTACATAGTATATGTGCTCAATAATTGATTGCAGCCATCAGATAAGACAACCCAAATGGTCCCTGAATGTCAAAACTAGCTGGACCTCTGGATCGCTGCTTTGCCTCTCATCACTTCCTCTACATTGGGACCTTGGTTTCCAAATGAAATGCTAAATTTACTTTCCTCTGAATTAAGGACTTTGGACCAGTGAGCATCTTTCTCCTCAACCCAGGTCAGATGCTTCTTACTTGGGGAGAAAGTTAAGTTAATGAACATGATGACAGTTGCAGGCCGTGACCTGGGCACATCAGTGTGCTGTGGCTCTCAAACGACAAACATGTACTTCCACCGTCCACACCTTTCGGTAATTAACGCTTTGCAATTATGTTTGTTATTTATACTGCTAGATCAGATTTTCTTTCAACTCATGATCATTGCAACCCACAATCATTAAAATGAACAGAAATAATTGCTTGAACTGCACCACTCTATGGGTAATGATACAACATAATGTGTGTGTTTCGCCATTTTAATTGAGTTACTGACAGGAATTAGATACAGATACAGAAATTAATTAACTTTTTATGTTTTCATTTATGTGTAATTGTAATTTATTATTAAGAAATTTGTTTTGTTTTCTACTCTGTAATAAAACAGATTGTGTGTTTAGTTAAGTCTAGTAGTTGGGCTATCTTGGTCCAGACTTGGTGAACATTCTTTGCAGCAATAAATGGTATAATTACCTCAACAGCTGTAACATCATTCTTCTCTTAGTCTATGGTGCTTACTTGTTTATTTTATTTTGTCCAAATATTTTCTGAATTTCAACTAGTTTTAGCAATTGTATAAATATTATGTAACAAAAAGATAAAGATGAAAATGTCTGCAGTTTTTAGCAAAACCTATTAAAATTATGATGATATGGCTACTGTAGGGAGAGAAGTAAAGAAAAAAAAAAGATGTTGCGTCCTAAAAAGAGCAGTCTACATTTCTGGATATAAAGCCATGAGTTCTGCTCAACAGAGGGAGAGGAGGAAGTGCCTTCAGAGGCTGCTATACACAGCCTGATCCCGATTCTCCGGTCTCTCTTCAAGCATCATCTCGCTTGAAGGGAACCGATTAGCACTTAACCATTCAACAGTATCCGACTCTAGTTGCTGCGGCAACCAAATCTTTTGTTGGTCTCCTTGTCTTCAGTGAAGTGGCCCAGCTCTGATGAACTTTGAACTTTAGATGGCCAACAAAGTTGTGGCACTCATTATCAGCAAGGAAAAGGGAGGGAGATGGAGACCTAGCAAAATTGAGGGTACATTTGCAGACATGATTCAAGAGTAAGGTTAGGTTATGCAATCCAAGTAAAACATAGTGTACTATATCCTCTCTCTTAATTCTGCTGATTTATTTTTTAGCAAATAGTAAAAAGCATCTGTTTGTTTTACCAGATTTTACAATAATCTGAAGTGTAGAGAAACACACTGCAGGTTTCATACTGCAGTTATTTTTAAGTGGAAACAAAGTCATATTGGACAGGCTGTGTGTGGAAAACCTAAGTCAGAAAAATGCATTCAATCAAAGACAATGTTACATGATAAAACAAAACAATTGTGCTGTACAAAAACTAATTTCCAAACCCATCTTTTGATGGACTGTTGTTAAACACTGTTGCTTCTATAGGATTTAAGTGGAGAATAATTTTGAAGGTGATGTCCATAAGAGTACCAACGTTGCAATGACCCTATTCCATTTGTGTGCTATGCAGACTTTTAATACACAATTAAGTGAGACATTAATATAAGGGCATCTCCTTTTCATTAGATATTTATGATGAGAGCACTGCAACGTTTAATTCCTACGGTTGTCATTGAATGACACTAATAAAGAAAAGTATTTGCGGCAGATATCTGCAAGGCAAAGTTGAAGCCCAAGTTAACCACCTGACCAGTCCTTTCAGACAGTCGAGTAGGCGCTCGGATCCAATGGCCTGCTTTGCTGCTTGCCTCCAGGCTGAAGTGCTTGTCACAGGCATTGCTGCATTTTGATACAATGCTCCATTACATCAATAATGGATAGTAGGATGAAGGAGGAAAGCTAAATAGGATTGGACAGTTCACTCAACAGAAGATAACAAGTATGCATGATGAGGGGAAAATGGTTGGTTGTTTGTGCACAGGCAGTCTTTGACCGCGTGCATGGTATTGTACACGCGACATGAACTAGACACGCATGTGAAAGATAAGACGATAGGCGTGTGGAAGACAGAGGAATACGGAGGGATATCGACATAGTGTGTTTCTGCTACGATGGCACCATTTCACATCAGACTGACCCAGTTTCCACAGAGCCCATACATTTTAGATAATCCCTGAGGAAACTGGGTTGTCACAGTCTGCCTCCCCTGCATGGTTTTACATTGTGGTGTACAGCAGGTAGAGCCAGGGACACAAAATGAAGCACTTAAATGTACAAGCAGAATCATCCCTGGTCGTGTTAAAGAGAGGATATTCATTTCCCGACCGCTATTAAACTGTCTTCCTTTTGCTTTTCCCTCCTCCTCCACCTCCCCTTCTCCGCCTTTTTCTTTTTGCACCGCTTGAAGTAGTTATGTGGTTTTATGCGGCAGCCATTTAAATCATTACCTTTCCAACATTGATCCATCCAGAAGGTAATTTGCTCAATCAAGAGAATTAAAAGCCAGCATAAGATTGAATAATTCACCTTCCAGATGAAAAGAGGAGGGGAAGACTAGACAAAGAATGATATGAGAAATGCCAATGTTAACATAGTGAAGACAAAAATGAATTCACAAGTAAAAGGAAGGGCATTAACGGATTAAAATGGGACAGAGGCAGGAGTGTATGTGAAGTCAATGAAAGTAAATTAGGCTGAATTGCGATGCAGCAAATGACATACGGAAAGCAGTAGGATTGAGCACAGAAAAAACAGTCAAGCTAAAGTGATTTTAAGATTTGCTCTCAAGACTTCTTTGGTAATCAGAAAACATTCCATCATTAACCTGCTGCCCTGTTCTTTCTCTAATTCAGTCTAAAATTCCCTCTGAATTTCTGTGTGCCCTTAAGATTCAATTCTCTTTTGTTAATGACATATTGAGCGACACTTCTGCTATTTCTGTTAGCCTCGAAGCAATCTTACCAAACATTAGGTATGTTTTAAACAATTGCTTGTCTACTATGCTTGCATTGTAAAGGCCAAAGAAGCGGAGAAACGTCGCCATCGCTTTTGTTCAACTCGGTGTACTGAATGGTGTACTTCAGTTCTGTAGCTCCGCCCATGCTCATGTTACGCCAAAAAAACAAACGTACATAAAGAATGCCAATACATTCAATACGAAGGTAACATTTTTATAAATGGAAAATATGAATCTGATATGTCGATGGCCAAGTTAAACTTTTAAATCCTGATGAGGAGACGAGCCGTTAAGCAGCTAGGCGATTATTGTGGAGCATTTTCAATTATACTTAGTCATAAAGGTAGCTGTTAATGTTGACGTTTACAAAGATTACTTTTAGCATTATTATGCTGGTGCTATTGTAATAATGTTGGCATTACATTTCTGGTTAACATTATTGCAATAGCGGTATCAACAGAATGTTTGTCTTAGTGTGAACAGACATGCATTAATTAGTGATAACATGTTAGTAATTAATGTTCTCAACTACATCCCACTCCAGATCACATCCTAAAAATGCTTCATCTTGCAGCCTCTGTACACAAATGTTATTGAATCACATGACTAATTTCTAGCACACTTCATCATGGAGAAACAATTAGCAATTGAGCTGAAACACCAATTAAATGTCTGACTTGTTAAATGGAGAAATATCCTTGAAAGGAACAGATAATTAATAAAAATAAATTATGTTTGAGAATAAACAGACAAGTTCATCCAACTCAAACTTTCATTGGCAGTTATGTGAAGCTATGTGTAAAAATATAAGAGCTCCTGCTTTTTGTAACCCATAAATTATATATTTGAAAAGCTACTTTCTACTGTAGAAAATAGTTTGAAAGCACTGACATTTAGTTGGATGCCAAGTTGTACTGTAAAATAATGGGTAAATTTGGAGAGATTTATTTTAGTTTAGTTCAATTTTATTTAAAACAGTCCGTATAATATATATTTATTTGTTGAGCTAAACTGAATACACACATGTTTTTTTTTCTATGAGTGATGAGAAACTTAATTCCAGTCCAAACTCAACAAACTTGGGTTGTAGTGACAAGACACATTTGAACTCGGAGGTGAGGTATATTGAATACGGTAGCTGCTGTGCTTCCCTGTTCGCACTGTCTTTGTTGCATCACAACAAACTATTGCGCACATTCTGCATTATGCTCACAAATACATTTGTCTGGGGAAAAACTGCAAACACTGGAAAACATTTTAGAGTTTATGTTTGTGTAGACATATTTTTCACTGTATTGACTCCTGTAAATAAAGTTTAGTTTTTGTAAGTTTTGGTGCAGTACTACAACAGGCTGTCAACTGGCTCACAATTTACCCTGAAGTGGCCCTTGAAGCCATCACATAAGGGCAAAAACTAAATAAACCAAATGCTCTGACCTTCTCTCAAGACAGTATGAAGCTCCAACCCACAACTACTGTTTATTTTTGTCAGTAAAAATAATTTCAAAGCTTTCCTCTGACTTGCAGATGGATTTAATCGGCTTTCAAGCCTCTGAATGAAATTATGGCATCTTTCTGGATAACACTCCCCTGTATTAGCAACCAGGATAAAAACTGTTGTACCCAATTATTTTTGACAATAAATTAAAGGATAATGATTATAATTACAAGGTTGATATGATCAAGTAGAGTTTTAAAAAAAATCTTCCTCTGTAATACATTTCTGGATTCAGTTTATTTGTTCTGCGACAGATTAGCAAACTGTTTACCCCGCCTCTTGCCCGGAACGTTAGCTGGAGATAGGCACCAGCACCTCCTGACCCCTCGAAGGGACAGGGGTGTTAGAAAATGGATGAATGTATTTAGTTTAGCTCAACAAAATAGGTAGACTGATTGGATGTACAAAGGCCAAAATATATGAAGTACCCACTTGTTTCGACCACAGTATGAGGAATACCATCCCTAAACACACCACGCTTCAAAACCTTGGTGTAGATGGAGTCTAGAAGTCCAGAATAGCAGCTAGCAACAGGAAATGCACAAGCACAGCAACTGTGAACAGAAATAAATTGGAAAATGTGATGTAAACAACATGAAAGCATGGCTCCATTTCACATTATATCAGCTAACCAGTTTGGTGATGGCGGTGTAATGGTGTGGTTGATCTTTCTCTCTCTATCCATCTCTCTGTTGGATTCCGATTTCAAAGATCTTATGTTATGCAAAAATTACTGATAAGCCAACCACAGTCATGAGGAGGATGTGTGTGCGTGCATTTGAGTGTGTAATGGAAGGTGCCAGCTGAAATGTTTTTTTATTATTACTTATTTATTTGTTTATGGGGCAAGTGAAGAAGTTCAAGACCAGTAGTAATCTGTTGATTTCAGATTACAGGTGAAATGTTTGAAAGACAAATTCGTCCATTTTTTTGGTGTGTCCTGTTTGTTGATGCCTTTCGACTAAGCTCAGTTAGCGACTGTCTTTAATTGTGCCATTTATTTTTAATCAGCTTTTTTTTGTTCTCTTCATCACAAACAGAATCCGTTTCAACTGAGCACATGTTGTCATTTAATCTAACTCCTCCAAGCATGTCTGCAATGGCCTCACAGGAGTCTTCCTGTCAACTTTACAGGAATCCTGGCTGAGTGTGCCTGGCTGTCAGTTTTCTGCCTCTTTCTCACCAGTGAAAAGGAGGCACATGAGCACCTTCCTCCTGCTGTGCTCCCCTGGCTGCTGTGTTCACCACTGCAGAAAAACTCAAGGGGAAGTGTCTATGATTCGAAACCACCATCCCACCGAGTGTGTGCGTGTGTTCAAGTAGCTGACTTCACCTTTTCAAAAAAGTTTTCCTTGATGCTATTAAACACCTTATGCCTTGATAGATTCCTATACAGTAACTTTTTCTAGGTGGGTGGATGGATGGATGGAGGGAGGGAGGGAGGAAGGGAAGGAGGGAGAAGAAAGATATAGAGAAGAAAAACTGTTAAATGTACACACCATGAATCGCCTTCATTCTAATTTCAATGAACATACCCACACACATAGAAGCAGCCTCTGTACATTCAATTATCATCTTACTTTTAGGCCATATTTCATCCTCTGGCCCAGGACTCTCTGGACCAAGAAAGCCAGTATCAGCGCAAAGTTTCCCTCAGACATCTCTGTAACTTGTCACTGGTAATGGACCATGAATTATGGATATGGTTCATACATCATCCTCACATTCACGCTGTAACATGCACAAATTTACATGTGAGATTAGTGGAAGAAGTCTGACCTCTAACCAAGGGCGGGATGGTTGGTGGAGGAACTGGATGGGGGAGATCTAAAATTTAAGTCAATTTCCTGCTGTGCTTATCAGAGCTATTTCACCGGCATGAGAGCAGCGAGCGGCCATCGGTTTCAAGGATTTAAACTTAGGCAGGAAATGAGACATTGGGGTGTCTTCTGAATATCTCTACAATGATGGCATATAAATGAGAGAGAAGGGAAAGAAAAGTGACTCAAAATACTTCATATCAGTGCAGAAAAGAAAGCATGAGTCAGTGGCTTGATTTGTGTTTGTACGACGCCAGCTGTAGCTTTCTCTAGTGTGATTTAAAATGATCACAGTACTTTACAGGCTGTGGTGACTGCATCAGACTGTGTGACAGACGTATCTTTTTCCCTTCATTAATCTCAATTTTGTTGTTCACGGTGGGGAAGAGGGATGGAGATGAAGGGAGAGAGGCCAGCGAGTGAGCGACGGACAGAGTCAAAGGGAGAGAAGTGAGATTAAAGATACGACTGGCCATGAAATCAAAAATGAGACGGAGAAAGGGGTAAAAGTGAGAAAAGATGGGGAAAGGTGACGGTGGGAAGCAGAAATTAGCACTGATAGTGAATATATAGTTGCCTTGAAGATGGATGATAAAAGTGAGGATGATGATGGTTAGAGTAAAGATGAACTGAGGAATATACGTTCAAATTAGAGAAAAATTGCTCTGTGAAAGAATGGTTTGAGGAACGGAAAAGGCGCTTGCTTTTTGATCTCTAACAGGATTATTTTTCCATGCTATCCCTTTTATTTATTTGTTTCCCTTATTTATTCATATGTAAATACTGGCTATGCGCAGGCAGAAAACCATATTAGAGCAGAGTGCTGCGTTGAGCCCACCCTGTGACTGCGCATCACCAATGTACATTGCCATCCTGGGTAATCCTTAAAGGATTTCTGTGGACCTCAGCATCCCTGCTGCTGTCGGCTGGGACACAGGCAGCCTTTTGCTTGCACTATTTACTGCTGTGTTTAGTTTCTGAGCCATTTAACAGCTCAACCTTTAAAATATAACATTTGACAAGGTGACTAGCTGTTAGTGTTCTCGCACCGTGAATTAAAGAGATGCTTGCCTGGCGTATATGTCAGCTCATATTGAAAGACAAAATCGCAGCCGAGGACAGCTTTATTACTGTTCTGTCCCTTATTAAAGTAAGGAATTGGTTAAATGTTTGGTAGCTATTAGAGCATTCCCAGGATTTTCTTTGAGCAGGTTAAGCCTTCATTTGAGTGGTAGTTGTTAGATCCTGTGGAGGATATTGATTTGGTCTTACTTTCGGATTATATGACTTTGGCACTGCTGGTTTTTAATGAGGCCATCAGCGAAGGACAGCGGCTGTGCTCTGTGGCTTTAAGCTGAGGAGGGATTTCTTTATGTCTAGCTTTTCATGTATGTTGGTTTAACTTCTTGAAACCAAATATAAGATTTTCCCTAACTCTAAACTATGCTGATTTAAAAACTACCTAATGTAGGCTATTTGGCAAACCAACACAAGGTCCACGTAAAGATTTGACCAAATAAACTGGGTTACACTTTCAATCCAAAGCTTAGGTTCAGTTACTAAACTTCAATTTATATAAATATTCCACAATAACTTCTATTGCTAAAAAAATAATATCTATGTTAAAATTAATTTATTTCTGCATTAAACGATCAACATCATATGAATAAGATCATTGTAAATTAAATATGTCTTCATATTCCTGCCAGTAGTGGAATAATTTCCACTGTCAAATTATGTCAAAATATAACTAAATATTTTATTTAAAGGAAAAGCAAATCTTAAGGAATCATTTATTGTAAAAAAAAAAATATATATATATATATATATATATATATATATATATATATATATATATAAATTAGTTTCTGTGGCTGCATATTTTTGTCCTTCACAGGCTTAGAGAAAAATGCTACCTCTAAAAATTTTATATTCCCACTGTCTAACTCATAATTACTCAATTTCCTGGGGTAGTTAGACACAAGCTTTAATTTGTTTTCAATTAGAAATTAGACAAGGATCTCTCAAATGGAAAGAAAACAACATAGACAATTATACAATTGATCTATTCCAGGTCATTTAAAAATATGAATTTATGTATAGATATTTCTATACCTATCTTGGATCTACAAAAATGAATTGCTTTAAAGTCCAACTAGTGTTTCCAGTAACATTTATAAAATTAAGTTGATGTATGATTTACTAGAATATTGATGAATGTGCGCTTTATACCTCCAACCAACATGTGATTCCTTTCAGGTCAGAAAAGAGAGGTTGTACCCAGTCCCTCGTGAAAACGCCTTTTCATTCGCTGAGTCTCGAATCATAAACTAATGCAAATACATGCAAACACCTAAGATATATTATCAAGGAGAGTAAAATAAATATCTAACCTTTGTCAATAAGTGATTTCATAAAGTGGACCATAAGGTGATATTTGTCACGTGTTTTACTGTTTGTGTGTGTCAGTGTCTGCCCTTTGCTTCCCAAACATACAGCAAGAGCCCATTAAACCAGCTGTGTCAATTGTCTTGTAGGGTGCTCAGGGCCACAAAATGCAATTAGATTTTCCTATAAAATATTTATTTCCACAACACCTACAGTGCACCAGAGGGGCCTTTATCCACTGTGGCCTTAAATATGAAAATAGTATATAAAGTTCTTGCCTGAGAGAGCAGGAGATACAATTTCTCAGCGTGAGCTTTTGTTTGTGGGCACAGATGAGTCCAGGCGCATAAAAATGAGGGCAGTGCATGACTGCAAATTATACTACACTCTTATATTTTTAAAATGAACAAATTATAATTTGTTTTCATACACCACAGGTGTACTTTTGGATGCTTATTTTTAAGTTGAGCAGAGTTAAAGTATACCAAGCACAACACTAGAAACATGAAATTACTGCCCTGATAGATTAAAAAAAAAAAACTACTTCTCCAACTTGAGTATATTTTGAGTGCTTTACATATATTGTTGTAATTTAAGATGTTTGTATTCACTTAGCATGGTCATGGCTGTTATAATTTGGGTGGACGGTGTCAGGATTTCCTTTTGAAATATGTAAATATTATACAACATAAGGTTTGGTAATTTGCAAGAGAAGAAATGAGTGCACACAAGGTTTTTCTAACCTTGTGTGGAACCTGTTCCACACACGTTCACATACATACAGACTTGAATCTATCAACATACACTCAGAAATATTTTGGTCAATTGTCCCCTAGAAAGTTGCAGAGAAACCAAATGCTTTTGTAGCCAACAAAAAAAGGTGCTGGCATATTCCTGGCTAAATATTTGAACACTCTTCCTGACAAAATTAGAGCTCATTTACATTTCTATATTTCCTGGCACAGACTTAGCTTGTAAGGACAGTCCACACATTTTCAATAGGGGTAGAGTTCCTATAGCCATTGCAATATAGATTTTGATGTGGGGTTTTATTATTATTATTATTATTACTATTATTATTTTTTTAATTGTACTGCCAAACGTCCAGTATTTTCTAAGGTGATGTAAAAGGTCACCCTTAGGTGACTGGATTCTCGTTAGGATTGTCGAGCAATCCAGGAATCTCCAAGAAATAAGCCACTAACTAAAACTGTTTGAATGTCAGTGTTACTGATCACAGCGAAGGAGGCTTAACATCAGATTGTTGGTTGATTCTCGCTGGAGGGCATCAACCATGGGAGGGTTGATGCCCTCCAAGGGCCTCAAGGAATCAATACCAATTTCTTGATACAAAGGAATTTGGTTGATGCCAAATTTGATTTGACATCAACCAAGGAATTTTCAGCCTCTCACATTCATGCAACATTCCTATAGACAAAGATATTTTGAACGAGCAAAATATCTTCTTGAGAAAGATTAAATGGTCAGACAAAATAAGTATCACCCTTTTGGGCCACAGTGTCATTCGAGCCTGGTTATAGAACTTTAACGATGTGGATTACAATTGAAATATCAAGTACTTATTTTAAAAAAATGCCATTGTTGTTCCAGTTCTGAAAAGATGGTTCACATAAATTATTAAAAATACCAAACTATCATGATATTATGCAGAGAGTAAGAGTAGGCAATAATTAGCTTGCATTTCATCATTAGAAATTAAAAAGCACTCATCAAAACATTGTATATACTCTAATATTTAACCAATAATATTAGATTAATTTAAACTATATTCAATCAAGTATAGTTTTAGCAACAACAGAATGATAATCTCACATATTTCTCTACACTAATGTTGAATATTTAATAGATCTGATATCATTGCATTACTAATTGCAATAAAGACATTGTTTTGAGCACTCTTTTGTCCTTCCAAGATAACATGCTCCTACTCTTATCTGTTTTGTGTTTGTAAGCACTACTCTCAGGGGATATTTTAAAAGCAGGAGCTTAAAATGTCAAAATTCAATATGGCCATCTTTCATCTTGACCCTTTTTATCACAAGCTTTAGAATATATTTAAGTTGGACACTTGGGGAAATCAATACATAAGCTCAGCATACTAATTATGTGTCCACAACCTTATGCTGTGGCAGCTGGGGATTAATCGATGTGGTTTTTATGCCTCTGAAGTTTTGTCATGCTTCGTTGGAAAAAAAAAAGGTCTGTGTAGCAGTTTCCTCTCCATTCTTTGAAGTGCTTAACATTCTCAGCTGATCAGGGTTTTTTTGTTGACCTTTCGCGTGAAGTTCACACTCTGCTGCTGGTAAATATCAAAGTGCAGAGTCCAACAGGTGAACCCTAACTGTGGGAGGAAAGCCTGTAAGAGAATTATATTTTGCACTCTTACAGTGTCTTCCCATGCATGTGCTCATGTGGGAAGATGAGTGGGTGGAGGCCAAATGTTAAGGAATAAGCAGGATGGACCATCGTCAGTGGAAAGATCAAGAGTCTGTGCAGCAAGTATGCTTGAACCACTGTGAGCTACACTGCAAATGCAAAAGTCTTATGCTATCTCCTGAATCGTGTGTTTAGCAGATGTGCAATGTGGATATTTTATGATTCAACTGTTTTTGTGCATAGGAATGTTGCATGAATTTATTCATGTATGTGTGGGCCTATGATATTTATGCAACGTGTGTGTCTGGATGGCACTAGGAGGATTACTGTAGATTTACAAGTCGCGCTAACAATAAGCAGACACACCCCTGGGACCCATACTCAATCACTATCACAATGAAATGCTGCTAATTCCTATTTAAAGCTGCCGCACAGGCACTGCCCTCCCTACCCTCAGGGCCGGAGGGAGAGCAGGAGGCACAGAGCGAAAGGCGGGAGGAGAAATCTATGTTTTGTTAGTCTGTATAATTTCTGCTAATTCCTCCTGCTGATTTCATCTCTATAAAACCTCTCGTATCCTGTTTGTTTTATGGATGTTTATGAGGTTACTTCATGAGTCGGATGCTTTTGCCGCTGGAGAGCAGCACACGGTAGCATCTGTGTCATTTGTCTTGGAAAATACCCACGCAAATGTAGCCTCCTTATTGCACCTTATTGGCTTTGCACTGAATTACTTTGAAGCCTCAGACTTAAAGAGGATTGCTTTCATTTGTGGCCAACAGGTTAATGTTTAAAGTCCGTTGTTTTATTAAATGTGCACATTAATTCATAATGTCGGCGCAGTCAATGTGAGCAGCAAATGAGGGTATTATTTTCCGTTGTTAGGAAGTGTCACATCAAGGGCAAATGTGCTGCGTTTGTGAGTTTATTCTTGTTTCACAAAATCGCTGCTTGCTCTCCACTCCTGCTACAGCTTCCCTCTGCTATCTCCTGCACAAGCACACTCATTTAGAGAAATGCTTTAATTGGGCACAGAATCAGGAGCAAAAATCTCCAGCTGCATAAATATTTTAGAGGGAAAGCATTCAGCAGCGCTGCACAATCTTGTTCTGTTCTGTCTTTTCTGTCCCTTTCAAATCTCTGCTTGTTTTCTCTTGCTCACTATGCTTCTATACCTCACCACACAATAAGCTGTCCGTGGGTTTTAGTTGCTGTATTGCTTGTCTTCTTTCCTTTGGCCATTAACATGTGTAATTTTGAGAAAATAATACAACTGACTGATCCTTTTTGCTAATATTCAGTAGAAAATCTTGCATGCAGTAGCTGCCAAGCAAAAACACATGCACATTTAAAGTGGCTCTAAACTGGGACGCAATAATAAATGGGGTAATAATTTCTGCATTATTAATGAAGCGGCAGCATACTCCCCTTAATTGAAAAGTTCTTTTATCTTCAGCACATGCTCATTATCCCTTCCTTTAACACGAGTGTTACAACACAAACTGCAGATAGCAAGCTTGTGCTTTGTCCATTCTCATTTCAGTTTTCAGTCTTACTACACGATTGTGCAGGATTTTGACGTTTAGGGGGTTTAGGGGGTATATGGAGGAATGGGGCTTGAATGAAATAATTTGTCATGACACGATGTGGTGTCAGTCTATCCCACTCCTGTAAAATAATATGCATCGATATTTGCAAATACCATAATTACTAATTATAACTTTGGATTGAAAAGAAACATGCTTCATTCATAGTTTTTATTGAATTTTTTCTTCTTTTTTTTTCTTTTCCAATCTCAACATGCAGAGAGAGAGAAGTTCTTCTAGATCCACATTTTCAGAATAAGCTATAAAACATATTCAGAGAGTAGAGTGATATATGTGGACGGATGGAAGGAATTAAGGAAGAAAAGAAGAAAAGAACACGCTTGGAAAATCTGGACAATTGAAAACCATGACAGAAATAATTTAAGAAAATTGGTTCAAGAAACCTTAATATTTACCGAGCTGTATTGACTGGACTGATACTACAGAATAAAGGATGAAGATAAGATGAAACAAGGGGAAACATTTAAGGAAATGCAGGTCAATGAAAACTGGCAATTCTTTAGCAGAATGTCATCTCAGTTACACATTTCATGCAATAGGTTACTTGCTATCTGCAGATGCTCATGAAAGATGATGAATAGATCTACCTGCCAAATTGTGAGACCGTAATGGCATTATGTCATTCTTTATTTCCCATGCGAATAGTGCATGGATTAAGTATATAGTGCATTGGGAGTGCGGGAGACATGGGAGACATCGTTAAGATAGATGGATCACTGTGATTTGCAAATACATCCAACAATGGCTATAGTAATTTTTCCTTATTTAGGTTCACTTTCATACATTTTCTGTAATCCATCTAGTATCCCACACAAGAACAGCATAGCACAATGAAATTTGAATATATTGTTGAGAGCACTGTTGCCTAACAGCTAGTAGGCAGCATGTTCAAATCTCAGCAGGGGTGTTTCTGTGTGGAACCTTTGTGCTTGTGAATGCTGTGGGTTTTTTTCCTTGCATAATGCTTTTCTTCCACATTCCAAAAAGGTAGATATTGGGTTAATGGCTTAATGTCCCTGAGGCAATAGCGTGTGTGTGTGAGTGTGTGTGTGTGTGCAATGTTGACTCCTGTGTTTTTGAGTCAATGAAAGCGTAACAGGTTATGAACGTTTAATTCTAAGAGATTTCATGTAGATGATTTTAGAGAACTTGTCCAACTATAAAATGAAGTCAGCAAACAACAAAAATTGCTACACCAAAGGCTGTAAAGAAAAAATAGTTTATGTGGCTGTAAGACTCTGAAGTTATTTTCAATTATGGTTCTTTTATTTTTAGTGGACAGATGTCATTTTGTCTCAAGTTTATAAAAAGGTGAATAACTCTTAAGAGTAATGGAAACCTATATGCTAATCAAACAGATTTCAGAAATATAAAACAAATCAAACTGAAAATGATCCGCCTTATTGGATACAGCACCATATTAGTGGATATTAAATGTTTACACTTTAATAAGAGACCATTGTTGCATTGTTACTTTTCACATGTCTGTGTTGCTTGGCTGCATGAATCCTCTGAGCAGCAGTGATTCATCAGTCTACTTTAAGCCCACCAATGAAGGACTAAACATGGATTTTACAGCAGTCTGTCAAATGTGCAATAGCACCAAAGATGGTGTGTTCCTTTGTGTTGTTCAGTCCTGTAGTTGTTCAGAAGTTATCCCAGACATGTATCACTAAAAATCTGTTTATTAGGTGCACTGATACAGCACACAGGCCTCGACTTCTTTCAATAACACAGATGAGAAAAACATGAGTAACTTAAAGACATAAAATTCACATCTAATCCACTTTTGATTAACTTTGTGTGGACTGAAGTCTTTGTTGATCGGGTGATTGATACAGACAGCAAATTCAACATCACAGAAATTGCCCAATGGGAAAAACAGCAACAATGTTTATCCTCTCTTTTGAAAATGTATTGTGATAAAGCATTGCATACAAGGTATATAAAGTATGAGTAGGTTAAAGTTGCCAGTCAGTTAAAAGAGCGGCCCTGGTCTGACTGACTGGTAACCTCACAATGCATTTCCAAGAATTTATTAATTTTCTGCCAAGCTAATTGCAGTGTGACACTTTCTTAGCAAATAGAGAGAAAAGGATGACCACATCAAAGAACCTCATGTTAAAAAAACTGAATTATTTTTGTTATTATGTGAGGATGTGCTGTTTGCACATTAATAATCAATATTTCTTTGTCCAATTAAAAACAAGAGGTTGTGTGATAATTTCTAATCTAATATCTGAGGCAATTTCTTACATTCATTATTCCTGTTTTGCAAAAGTTGCTTCTGACTTTGCTTTGGGCCAGAAGGTTTGAAATGTTGCGTGCATTTTCCAAAACCCACAAGGTAGCCAGCAGCATCAGCTTTCCGTCAGGCAGCCAAAAAACGTCTTCGCGAGGGCTTTTTCTTTGGGTGTTCACTACAAGACCATATCAAGGCTTCAGGGAACGTGTTTTTTAAATACATGAAGTCTACATGGAATGGCATTTGTAAAATTTAACGAAAATAACAATAATCTTCAGAGTTCTAACTCAGGATGTTGACATATGTGTGTTTGCAAAAAGCGAAGTTAATGCCCTTTTCTTGCTCTGTCTCTCCTCCCTTTATTTTTGTGCTTCTCTGGCCACGAGAGGGGAGAGGCAGAGAAGCAACGGTGATAATGACTTGTCAAATTAGAAGCGACGGAACCTGCAGCGAGTGTAAACACAATTCAGGATGTTCAGATGACATTTTCCAAGCTGTATTTCTACTGGGGGAGATTAGCGGAGTGACAGCTCAGCCTGAATCTCATGGATCACAGCTGCACAATGGAGAGCGCTGGTGCACACATACACATCCTCTCGGAGAGAACAAATTACTGGCATTTTAATACGAAACTCCACACTGACACCTGCATAAACAAACACAAAGATTTCCCCGCAGAATAATGCAAGCAACCACACACACTTTGTATTGAAGACGCTTTAATATGAAATGCCTTTCTTCCTGGATCCCTCCTCCCTGTTCATGGTCCAGTTGGCCCTGCAGTCTCAGCCAGTCAAGCCTGTGTATGGATTCATGTCCATGTAGTCTGCCCACACCCTGTCAACATGATAGATTGTGTTCATGCACAGACTTGACTCTATAACTTATTGAGGCCTTATTTGCATACGTTCTCATTGCCAGTAAAACTCCACATGATGTAGGAGAGCAGTAGGCGTTTCAGTTGTTAAAATATTAGGGGATCCTGTTTCTTAGCGTTCCATTTTACGCATGGCCGTCCTTTTCTGCACAGCAGAGACCACGAGCGGCGCTGCTCATTTTCCGACTTTGCCGATGAAATAAAGAACCATTTACAAGGAACAATATCCGGACCGTCACATCTACCGCCTCCCTGCCCCGACTGTTGGAGAGATACTATTGAGAGTCCTGAGCACATCAATTTGGGCCTCAAATGACTTTCTCCGGCTGGCCAAATCCTGACAAGCTTTCTGTTCTCTTTAAAAAAAGAAACCTTTTATCACCAAGAAAAAGAAAGAAAAGATGAGCCAGGGAGAGAACGAGGGAGAGAAAGAGAGAGTGAGAGAGGGGGAAGTCAAAAAGCTAATATAACAGTGACACCCTTTCAGCGCACAACAGGGAAAATTTCTGTACTATAACGGGTTCTGGTTAATTTGAAGTCAATTGGAGAGTTATTAAAAGGGATCTGAATGAGCTGCGCTGAACTTGGTCAAGGGCAGCAAACTCACCCTGGTTTCTGCCTGGAACATTAGAGACATGCTTGTCACCTTCATGCAAACTTGGAGGATTTTTTTTTTTTGCTTCTAATACTCTTCACTCAGAGGCCACTTTATCTGGTACACCTGTTCAACTTCTTGTTAAATCAAAGTGAAGTTGTTAGAAATCCAACAGAGCATCAGAATGGGGAAGAAATTATGATTTTAAGCGACTTTGAATGTGGCATAGTTATTGGCTTTGAGTACTTACAAAGCTTGAATCTTCAATGATGTTTTTGATAAGAATGGTGCAGAAAAGAGAAAATATTCAGTTAAAACAATGTCTTATTGTCGCCTGGGCTAAAATAAAACAGGATGAATTGATGCAGTATGATTGACATTCAACAATCTCTCCTATCTGCACTCATTACCAGCAGAGTATGCGAAATACCGTCACTGAACACACAATCAGTCAGACTGGCTATAGCAGCAAAATACCACATTCCTGTAAGCTAACAGACTTACCATAACGAAGAAATTAAACTTCTGCAACATTTCTTAAAACTATGCTACAGACTATCTGTCTGAAAATGGAAAGGGTCCATGATTTTTAATAGAAAAGTGTACCTAATAAATTGACCGGTGTGCAATTCTAGGCTATTAGACTTCTGTCATTGGTTTAGCAGCAAACAAATCTCCCTGCTGATGCTTTCAATGCACCTGCTTTGATTCCCTGGGCTAAATCTCATAGCTGAGGATTCGCTGCAGTTTAGGTATTATTTCTTTTTGGTTTATTCCTTTAAATTCCACATTGCATTTGAAAATTATTCTGCCAATATGTATGCAAATGTCAACATCCACCAACAGAAATTAGATTTGCAGCAATTCCCCATACTTCTCTGATATCTTTCCTATGGTCCTCAGGTGCGGGCTCTGTGGCTTAATGCAGCATTGTTTTGCATTACAGCACAATTTAGATTGCAAGCACAACAAATATTACCAGGGAAGAAAATAACAGAGCAGGCTTGAAGAGAAATGAAAGATTTGATTGATGTCATGTATCACAGCATTGGATGAAGTTTTGACTAATGTGGCAATGAGCACATGCATGATATTTAAATGTGTGTTTTTTTTTAGACAAAGTCTTTGTTTATCAGCAAAGTAACTAAATGTTCTATGTCAAAATTTTAGATTTTTGTTCTTCATTTCCAACTAATTAATAACTGCCTTTTTCTCCGAAACATATCTAAGAATAATGAGAGGGAAGAGGAGAAAATAGAGTGAAGAACAGCTAACCTATCTGTGAAAGACAGTTTAGAGGACGTCAAGAGACGCTAGCTTCAGTCTTGGACAGTAAACACAGGAGGATAATGTTGCACCAATGGATGAAATCAGAAAACTGATACCAATTGTTGCTTGGCTCTTTTGCTAACCTGCAGTTGGTAGATAATGCTAGCTGAGCTTCGACATGTATACAGCATAGTTAATTATTTAATTACCCTTCTGTTTTCCCATTTGTGCACATTTTTAGTGTGTAGTAAACATAATAAAGAAGGGAACAAGATCAAATAAAATGTTTTTAACAAGCATTTGCAAGGTATTTGACATGTTTCACATATTACAGAAATTATGAATTATGAACAATATTTACTTTTTAAAAAGAAGCTGTAGCTCAGCAGAGAGCGAGAGGGAGGATATGAGCACTGCGTACACAAACATGATTGGTTTGTGTATTTAATTCTTCTATCCATGTTTTAGGTATTGGCCGGTATGAGGTTCTAGTGTGATTAACTTGAGATAAAATAACAAGGTTTCATAAAATAGATTAACAAAAATGTATAATCTCATCTAAATGGCAACAGTTATTACTAATGGTGCTGAAAGGTGGGTTAGAGGGGATTAAGATGTACTTTTACATAGTTTTAAGGTTTACAAAAATGTTGCAGTTTGGAGACTATTAGCGTTTGTGATACCTTCATGTCGTTTGTATCTTGACCATGCTCATATTTGACCCTATCCTAACCGATTTGGTTTTTAAAAAAATACGACATACATTCATTTATCTTTCAGTAGTCTTTCGGTGTTAAATTTGGTCTTAGAAATATAATTTAAATTTTCACATATATTTTAATCACTATAATTGTCGTTCACTTGGAAAAAAAGACCAAGATATAGAAAAAAAAATCTTAAGTATTTTAATGTTCCTGATCTACCTGTATTTTGTGGATAAAGAGCAAAGGTCGCTTATGGTCTTTGGAGTGAAATTATCTGTAGGCTTCTATTCCCATTTGCATATAAATGAACCGTGGTAAACTGTGAAAGAAGATGATTTTTTAACCCAGAAAATTATAAAGTAGCAAGACGAGAGAGAGGTCCCTAATCCAAGATTTTTTCTGCATTCATTAATTTAGTGGGAATATGAAAATTGGGATAGCATTGGATTTGTGTTGCTTATTTTAAATGAACTATTGAGAGGAGCAGATTATGAGATTTGTTTTTCTTCGAACTATTCCTTTTCATTCAGAAATGTTATTTGTATCAACATTTGGCATATTTATTTTAAACTGAAGAAGCAAATTGTGAACTTAGATTTGGGTGAATTTATTTTATTTATTTATTTTATATTTTTTTTGCAGGTTTGTCCTCTGTAGTTAACATTCTTAAAAACCAATGAGAGTATAATACGAGCTCTACCGTCTTCATACGTGAAATTCAGGTGGGGAAACGAAGGGATATAGAGTTGTAAGATCTGGACTCAGGAGTTTGTAATTTAAAAAACCTTAATTTGAGAAAACTGAGAGAGCCTCATTTACATTCCCAAAATATTACAAAACTTTCAGCTCGCGTCTTGCTAGTAAATCCAGTTTTTGCATTGTCTCCTTCCATTAGCTGGATACATCACTGCAACCCTGGTAATAGAAGTCCGGATACTTTTCTGATGCCTGGTATGTAACCATGTATCTTTTGTAAACATGTTGATGCAAAGAGGACTGACTTCACAATGAGCAAAAATTTTGTTTTATTTATTTGCACTTTCCATATCTGTAAGTCTTGATTTATTTCTAGTTTCTGTCCTGGGCACTTTGTCACAGTTTACAGTTGTTCCCTGTTCCACAACAGCCCAGCATAAAATTATTTTTAGAGTCTGAGTCACTTTGAATAAAACCATTTTTCAAATAAATGTAACAGAACGTAAAATGCATATCCACGCATTTGTCTCTCCCAGGTGTCTGTGATTGTAAAATCTGAAAATCACCTTTGGCCTTATTTCCACATTGATGTTCAACTTAAGACACATTAACCAGGCAACAATACAAGCACATTAAAAACCTGTTCAGGTGAGATTAACATTTTAAAGTAATATGCTATTTATAGTTCACTTTAAAGGTTTAAAGAATGGAGTCCAAATCTTACTTTTATGATACCATCATATTAATGGTCGTGTTTTATTATTCCACCATTTCTTTTACCTTCATTTGAAGGTCAAGAAGCCACAAAGACACGTTCAGATTCAACTTGGCAGGGCACACAGAGGACCTGTTGAGATAAAGTCTAGAGCTTGTGATTCACAAAGGCAGCTGGGATTCTGCAAGTTAGGCCCCGGTTTTTACCACCTCTATTGATGTGTGATTGAGTAATCTTGAGGATTAAGTAAGAAGAGCAAGACAAAGAGACAATATCAAGCCTAATTTACCAAAGTGTGATTGGAAACTAAGCCTGTTTTAAAGACTAAAGTGAGAATGCACATTGTCACATTGTCTGTGCAAAGAACTCCATGTGAATTTGGACAATGCTGGAGAATCAAGTAATTTGCAGAAAGATCATTGTAGAGGTTTTCACCTTATCCTCAGGCTAACTAATTTACCTTACGTTCTGCACAATTACCTTCAGTGGTGGCCATGTTTCATGCAAGCACTTGTGGAGAATATAATTGAGTTCTATTGTTCATAATTAGCCATTGCCAAGACTTGGATTTCTTTAGCAAATAACAATGGTCTTTTTTGCCATTTCTGTAGCTGATTATGTAAGATGTTTATTTTCTAAAATCTCATTCTCATGGAAAGTAATTTGACTGCTTGTTCTAAAAATTAGCTTTCAAAAATGCCCAAAAAAACACTCACGATGTAATGAAAACAATTGAAAAAGAGCTGTACATCCACTCATCTACAGTTAATCAAGCTGCTCTTCAGTGAAAATACAACGTTCATAAGCTATGCATTCATTTAAAAATATTAGCAGAGTTGTATATGTACACATTAAGCTCAGATAATTGAGATAAATTGTTTAATCATTAATCGCTGAAGTATAAATGTGTCACTAAACCTCCTCAGTTTATGTCAAATTCATGTCAATGATGAGTGTATGTAAACATCAGACTGCAAGTCTATGTGAAGTCTACTGAAAAGAACGTGCAAAAAATGACAAAGAAAAGTAATTCTCTGGAATGGATTCAGCTACAGATAATTGAAAAAGCCCAATCGCCTACCAAATATCTGATAGTTCAACTTTATCCGAAGAGCAAGAATGATGAGAGAAGAGAGATTTTTTATTGAGTTTCAGGAAACAATGCATTGCATAAGTAATATAATTTTAAAAATAACAACAAAAATAATATAATGTTAAAAATAACGATCATGAGAAAGCTGGAGTTGACTGAAGAAACACAAAATCCAGTCTGTGATTGGAGTTCTGGCTGTGGTGGGTTCACATTTTCTTTGTGCAACTCCTTGAGTGTGTGTGAGACGAAATTTATTCAAGCTCTAGGGTATGTATTTATTGGCTTGGTTTAGTGTCGCACAGTGACGGACAGGTCTGTCCTGCCCCTGAATGTAATAAGGTTTCTGCAGCGCTCACGTGCCTGCACATTTTTCTGAATTATGACGTCCCCACCTTGGAGTTTTTGAGTACCAACTGCACTCCACCTTTACCTTATATATCATGGGATGTAGCAATCACAGGTAAAGGAGCATTGCAGCCAACAGCCCTGCAGAAAGAATCAGAAGACTGACAGCCATAGGGGAATGTGTCCATATGGAAACACTTTTTCACACCATGGGCTTGTTGGATGGCTGAGCAAAATTGCTACAAATCCTTAACGTCTCAGGAATCCAGGGTGGAATAGCATGAGATCCTGTATTTGTGTGTAGTTTTATGCAAGCTGTCAGCAGCAGAGAGTGAAAGGTGGGGACTGCAGTATTCCTGCAGCGGTAAGCATTGATTTTCTTGCCTAGCATGGGGATGTGGGAAATGTCAGCCTCTAATTGAGTTGATAAAACCGTTTTGAGTCTCAGACGTAAATATGCCCTCCCACACCCCCACACGTACACGCACACACAAATGCTATTGCTTTGCACAACTCCACTTGGAATGGCCATAAGAAATGAAAGGTCTCCTTACGTATGTGTGCATTAACATATGCCTACCTTCAGTGCATGCCGAGTTGTTTTGTTGGACTAAACACATCTGCCAGTGGAAGCAAATGCATCACTTGCTTGCCAGTCAACGAAATGTTTTCTTTAGTTTTGAATTAGCAGGGAAGCTTCTTTTGCCACTAAGGGCAAAAATGAAGATTGGTAAGCTTGGCGCAGAGGTCATATCAATTAGTGTAATAGAAAGTGAATAAAGAGAAGGATGAATGAAGTCTTCTCCCTCCACTGATTAGAAGATTGGTATGCAGAGAGGCAGAGGAATTACCTGCTGTCTTTAGAGGAAGTTCACCACAATGTCAGAGAAGAAATGAATGTCCTCAGTTCAGTGTCTCTATGAGGACAATCTCATTTTCCTTCTATAATAGTAATAATTATGTCAAGAGATTTTATGATATTAACAGGCAAGATTTATTTATTTTTTTTGTCAAAGTTAAGTCTGGCTTTCGAAGCTCTGTCTAGTTCCTGTGATGCAAGTCTAATGGGAAATGTATATCAGGAACAACATAGTGCATCTAGTTCATTCAAGAACTTAAAACATTGCTTTAAGAAGCACCTGCCTCTTTTCTAAGCACACCAAGCGGGAACAGATCACGAGAATTAAGTCGTTCTATCAGAACCGATGCCTTTGGAGCTGGGCATTTTGGAGAGTCTGCAACCATCAAAAGCCACCTGTCTGAGCTGCATAATGGAGCATAACAGAGGTATATTTTTAGAAGCACATGTTACTCCACCAATGTGTGATGTCCTGTAACTATTATAATTCACCACAGATTTAAAGGTGCAGCTATATGGTTATCTCTCTGCTTTATCAATACTTGAATAATCTTTTGAAGTCAGTAATAAAGTAGGTTTTGAGTCGCCCTATGGTGTTGACAGTCAATAAAATGTCTATTTAGCAATATTTTTGGGTTTCCAAAAGAAAGACGAGACTCAGAGAAAATGTGAAAATTTTTGAAATGATGAGAGTTCCTCAACTGCTTTACCATCAACCCAACTCTGAATTATACTTGCAAAAACAAACAGAAAGATGAACATTTAGTTTTTTCCAAAAATAAGCGCAACATGAGCGACATGATTAGAAACAATGGCCTTTCCATATTGCTGATAGTGATCACAAGCAGGACACACAACAGTTAATCAAAACATAATTATTGAAACTGTATTAGGTGAACACATGACACATGTATGTTTGCATCTACTTTAATGTAAGGGAGAATAATTAGTGTTTCACATTACGACACGCACACACTTCCGCTTTCAGTTTATTTCACATTCCTGTGTGTGTAAGTGCACGCACCCACACACACAAACACTGGTGGCAAAGCCGATAGTAATTACTGAGGCAGACAACCATTCATATAGGGAATGCACGCTCATGCAAATAGACACACACACTCTTTCTCCCTCACACATATTATACCTCCCTGGTAATTAACAGTATTAATTACTAGCATAGCTGTCCCTGTGAGGCTCTGTATCACTCACAGACGGCACGCAGTGGGGTTCTTATTACTTTATCTCACCACAGCATCGCCTCTTCTGTCTCCCTCTCCTAGTCTCTGGTTATACACGCTTTCTGATACACACCTGCTGGATAAACAAATGTTAGCTAATTAGTTGGAGAGTGATAGCTGGCTGTGGGTTAAAATCCAGTCGCTTGGGATGTGAAGGAGCCATGTTTGCATGAAAAAGAGCAGGTCATTTTGTCATTATGACCGTCTGTTTAGCCACTGTAGCCGTTCCTTATGCATCTTGTTCTGCTGTTGTAGCTAAAGTGTCACATAAGTTTTTTTTGTTTGTTTTTTCTTTTCATTTGTGTTGCATCAGCTACTCTTCTTTCATTGCAGCAGTGCTCCAACCAAAACATGTTGGGCAAACTCTCTTATGCGTAATTGCTGAGCTGGTGAACATCAGGCCATAGACATCTTGCTTGAGAGACATAGTGGCATATTCCCATTTACCGAGGTTGTTTTGTACCCTGCTCAAATCTGATTTATATCCAGCAGCTAGATGTGGCTGGCACCATTTTTGAGGATATTGTACAGTTAAATCCCAAGTGTCACAGTGCTTGCATGTTTGAATATTGCATGTGAGTGCGTAAGCTTTCTGCAGAGGTAAAGATATCTTATACTCCGAGTGTGCTGGCAAAGTTGAGATTGAAGGTGAGGGCATAAAATGTGTCTTTCACATCATTACACAGTAAAACTGCAATCCTCCCAAAGTGTCATTGCAATATTTCTATGTAACATATAAAAAGTTTTTATCTCAAAATGTCATGATCTAACATGCTTTGAAAAGATTATATTATTTAGCTTTGCAGTTTATTTCTGAGGCAGCTGTTTCAGAGAATTAATCAATAAAAAATAAACAAGAAAATAATGAATAGTTTGTGAAATGTGACAGTTGCCTCCAAACACTTTATGGCTACTTTTGGGAAGAAATTAGTAACTTCCAAGTGGCATGTATAATTGATTAAGCCACAAGCCACAGTTGGAGCTTGAGAAGGATTTAAACAGCTTTCCCATGAGGGGCAGCATTTTTGTCTAATAGCAGCCACTACACTACGGTAGCAGATAGATGCAAATGGTAAAATGTTCTGGAAATGGGCACAAACATATAAATGATGCAAAATCCTAAACACATGGAAAACAACAAATTCAATAGAAATATGCTGCAAATAAAGCTACAGTCAACAATGCAATCAAAAAATGCTGCAATCACAGATGAATTTAAAAACTATGTTTAACTTGAAGTTAAATATTGATTTAATTTTTTTATTCCGGTGTGTTTATTTTTCAACTCTTTACTTTTGCAGTGCTGAAGTATGAACTTTTCTTAGCAAAGTTATTATTCAGGTTTATACCTTCTATGGCTATTGATGATTCAAAGCAATTACATGCAATCAACTCATAAATAAAATTTACCAGTTGGAGCTCTACCTATACCCCATCCCTCACCGTACCTTAACGCAATTCAGTTGTATTGTGAAATATGTGATTCAATAAAATTACACCGCTAATTTCACATTTTATGCTTACTTATTATCATAATTAATCAAAAACACTCCGTAGTAAATAAATCAACTGATATGAACTGGTTTACTAAGAAAGTGAAGTGAATAACATGCTACAAATAGGCACAGGGGAACTGACTCAGTGTATGTCAGTGTATCTTTCACAGTAAATTTCCATTTACAGAAAAACAAGGAAACAAAATTGTCTTGTTCTGTCGCCGTTATTTTGACTTGAGACAAAAATGACAGAAAAGTATGTTTGAAACACATGGTGATCAGCAAAACTTGCCACACTTTTAGGTAATATTGCTTCTCTAAATTTAGTCTAATCAGACATTCTGAAACCAGATTTTGTAATGCAATTTAAGTAACCAAAACAATTTTTAGAAATTAATAGACATTTCTATATAATTATATTCTTTTTAACTGTTTTAAATTTCAAATTTTCTTTTATTTAGACAAAAGACAATGTGGTCCTTTCTATATTCTTTAAACATTTTTCAGAGTTCATGCTCCGAAAAAAACTTCTTTTTTTTTACTTTTATAACCTGCTATTGAAAGTCTTCCATATGTTTTATTGTTCTCTTTTCTAGTAGACGGCTGCACAGATTGGTCAGTGGATTACAAGAAGTACCAGGTGCTGCAGGGTGAGGCAGTCCGTCTGAAGTGCGCTCTGTTCTATGGTTACATCCGGAGCAACTACAGCCAGGCCCAGAGCGGAGGCCTTAGCCTCATGTGGTACCGCAGCTCTGGCCTCGGCCACACCGACTTTGAAGAACCGATCTCTTTCGATGGAGTGCGCATGAGCAAGGAGGAGGATGCAATTTGGTTCAGACCTGCTGACCTTCAAGATGTGGGACTCTACTCATGTGTTTTACGGTAAGAGTAAGAAATTATTAGTTTTTAGATATACTACTTTGTTTTAATTTTGTTGACTTTTCCTATTGGGCTCTTGAGAAGCATCAAGCCCATGTTCATAAAAAGCAGACTCGAGCAGGGTTGAAGAACATATGCTGTAATTACTGTAATACATGGCATAAAAAGTACAAGTAAAAAGTACAATAAAATATGACGCAGCCTCCTTCTACAAATATCGGTGTCAATAGAAAAATGAAAATGTTTGGCTTTCACTGCAATATTTCTGTTCAAATTTAGTCTCAACTAAAAACCGTCAGAAGGTGAACAGTTAAAGTGAAAGCAGAAAGCACTGCTAGTCTCAGAAAAATGCCGAAAACAATAACCCAATGTGTTATATACTTAAAAATTAAATGGCCTGAGTAAAATGATCTAACGGTTTTTTCCTTGGACAGTTTACTTATGCAAAAACTCAATAGCGCCAGACAAAAATAACTTTATTCTTATGTTTATGGCCTAGAGTGTGATAGTAAACTACTGGTATTAACTTAGACATGCCCATTGTTAATAGTAAAGTGAAATACAAATAGCAGTGGATATAATCTTTTCCCATTTTATGTTACAACCACAAACTTCATTTCATTTTGTTGCAATTTTACGTGACATGACATAAAAGAAAATACTTTTTGGTAGTGCCTAATGCTAAATTAACAATTTTACAGTTTATTAAACAAATATTCAGCCTTGTTCAAATGTTTAGTGTGAAACTCAGGGAATCCCATCGTTCTGTGCATAGCTGCACTTGTAAAAATTGCCTCCAGCTCTGTGTTTCTCCAGCTGCATTTGTTGAGCTAGAGGGATTTCTCTCAGATACCCTAATCAGAAGACTGGGACATTTACCTCCCAGCTGAAATAAATTACTCTGTTTGAGAAGACGCAGTTGAGGCAAGTAAGTAAAAATTCTCCCTCAAAACCACAGGCAAACAGAACACACATTTTAGACTGATTTTTTATAAACAGCACAAAATTATTTAAGGAAAAATGTCCAGTTTGTATTAGAAAAATGGGGGGTGGAGAGGTGAGAAATCACATTTCCATACATGGGTACTTTACATAATAATGCATTAGTCTTTAATAGGGAATGCCAGAATGCTGGTAACCTTTGACTCCAAGGAAATAAATGTATTTTTGGAGAATGATTTAGACCAACACAGTAACTCAACCTGAAGAGAACCTTTAGGTCAACAATTATTTCAATGAGAGCCTCTGTTATATTATTTCCTATAAACGTTTTGATTCTGAAAAATGTTTTTAAGTATTATCACATATTATGTGTGTGACTTATGATGGGCTTTGAGTGGAAATAGCACATGTACACTGAGTAACAAACTCAGTTTGTTACATTTCTGTGATCTTAATTAGTTTTTCTTTAGATTGTTGTTTTTTTTTTCTTTTTCTGCACGGTAAAGATCAGAGAAACACCTTTTGCTTTTAACATTTGCACTTGTCATAATTGATCCATCTCATACAAATTTTGTTTCCATATAGACCTCACTGTGGCCTGATGCATATTCATCCTTTATGTTTATGCAGGCTAAAGTTAGGAACTTTTGCATGGCTAATTTATGATGTACAATTTCTAGCCGTTTTGTCTTGACTTCCATTAATAGTGCATTTTGTCTGGAGTCAGATTAAGATGCATCAAAAGCTAGGGATAAAAAAAGTAAATAATCCATTAAAGGATTCTAAACTTTTTGTATTTTAATAAATAACAATACAACAGTGACAAAAAAACAAACAAACATAATTTAACCTTACTATTTTAAAGGTACAGTAAATGCATAATAATTCAAGTTAGAGTGGAGATGAAGTAAACACCAGGAGGCTGGGTTTGTTCTCCTTTCAGCTGGAGGCAGGCACATTAATCTTTCAAATCTAACATGCCCACTGAATGACAGTGGTATTATTTTCTGAATTTGTGATCAAGGATTGTTCAACCCTTTACAAAGCATATCACTGAACTGTGGCATTTTTACTTTAAGTGTATGTGTTTTCCTTTGCTGTTTCATTGTAAATGGATCCTGCTCAGTGTTGTCAGTGGCGTTTTTAATGTTTGTTTCCAATTGCTTATTTAAATGAACTGAGCATTATGTAAAATGCTCCATTTCCTTCCTATTTTATCCCGACTGGGCAGTGATTTTATCAGCCAGCCTGTAGCATACACAGACTTGACAATTCAGTTACAAGTGTGCAAAAGGGGTTGTGTTGTTTGGTTTTCACACAATAACCTCAATAGGAGTAAACCTCCCAAGTCTGAGTCTGATAAATCACTACAGCTCTAAACATAACCCTAACAACCAAGAAATATATCATATTTAATTCACATAATTTTGACCAAAATTTTAAATCTCAAATTGAACACCCTGAAAGAATGTTGTATTAGGAATCTAGAAGTGAGTGATACATGCAAACCTTGGATGGATATGTAAATGATTCAGTTTTGAACGATCTTGGATGTCTGAGAAGTACGTCAAAGTGACATCCGGCAGTTTCCAGAGCAGTCAACATGCACTCAGAGAGGATGTCTTATCAGCACTGTCGGCACTCAAAATGGAACTGACCCTCTCTGAAAACTAAACCTCTCCACTGGCAAATTTTGAAAAATAATAGAAAAGTGGGCGGAGCCAAGAAACATGGCTGACTGTATGGATGAGCGGAAAAAATCCGTGTTAATTTAACCACTTTATCGATTTTTCAGACTTTACTAGATTTTCAAAACAACAAGTGACAAATGCAGTGAATTCTTCTGTGTTGTTGGAGGCTTTTATAGCTTTTCAGGACAGCTCGGCCAAAGCTGTCTGTCCTGATGAGGAGTAGGGGCCAATAGCCGTCATTCGCTTGTCTTACTTACTCAGCACTGCAGCCGGTCTCATATATCATCCATTCCAGTCCTGGAGGAAGGTTTTAACACACAGTTTTCCACAATACCGAATTTCTATAAAAAATAGATGTACTAATATTCCCATTTTTATTTGTTAACACAGTTTTGAACATGACAAGCAAGGTGGTACAGTTGCTTATACTATGTATTTGCAACAAGAAGGTCCTGAATTAAAATCTAATGTCTTTCTGCGTAGACTTTGAATGTTCTCTCCCTCCATGCAACCACTCTCCGTGTACTTCTGCTTTTTTCTGCAGTCCAAAAATATGACTGTAGGCTAAGTGGTGGTTCTAAAATAGTCCTTTGGATGTGTGAGTATGCACGAATAATCCTTTGTGTCTCTGTGTAGCACAATGATGGACTGGCATCCTGTCGAGGGTGCACACTATCCTTCTCCCAGTGATAGCTAGAGATAGACACCAGGTATAGACAGTTTTAAAAATAATAGGTCTTTCAATTTTTCACAATGGCAACAAGATCACAGGTCACCACAAACATATTATTTACAGCAGGATGGCTGTAAATAACAGTAAATTAACTTTTCCAAACTCTGTGATGCATGATGTGGTCAGCGTGTGGAATTTCACCAGATAATCAGACTCTTTCAAAGTATTAAGTTGCTATGCTTTTCCATATTTGTCTCAACTTAAGGGGACCAAAAATGAAATTAACTCCAGAGTTTTAAAAAAGGCACTCTTAACCTTTTGAGTGATTGTTGGTGATTCTCTCTCCAGCTGGGGACAAAAGTCTTTTTTTTCCTTATGTCCAACTCACAGTTGGAGCCAGGATTGCACCGGGTTATTGATTATAGAGTCAGAGCCTGCAGCAATAAGCATCGGATTGGAACTGGTTTGCTTGGAAAACAATACTTTCACCTGTTCTCAAGAAAATCCACAATGCAACCTCTGCTATTTATTTGACGGGTTGTGAATAAGACTGTCATGACACTGTCATAAATATGACATGATATGTCATGAACATGAGTAAGTCTTCATGAATATTTATGACTGTTGTCATAAAGTCATTCGGTATTACTGATTAAACTTTTAAAATTATGTAGCTTTATTTTATTAAAGCTAAAGTTTAATCAGTAATACTTATATAACAAATTTATGTCAGATCATGATTTCTTGGTTAATGACAAGTTGTCATAACAAAGGCATTTTGAATAATGTAAATGTTTATGATGATGTCATGACAGTCTTATTCACAACCCGTCAAATAAAGTATTTCCCACAATTTCACCTCACATGACCACTGCTGACAATTTGAGATATACCTACTGGTTTCAAAGCAAATGGCTTGTGAGTTTATTGTTTGAGTGACCGAGACCAATTTTTTGGTAGACAATTATTTTCATCAATAAGTGCTTAGAAAAACAGGATTTTTAGCAGCCATGATATTATGCTTAAATATGAGCAGTGGTGGAGTTACCTTTGCAGATGATTGATGTAGAATATGATTTCAGTGCCCCTTTACAGACAGAACAAGCCAAGAGTGGTGATGTGTTTGAGGATGCTTGAGATGGAATAATTCAAAATATATAAAAAAAAAAAAAAATACAAAAGCAATGAATTTCAAAGAACTGAGATCAGAGATGGATTTGCTTGGACAGCAATGATGGGATTTCCATTGGATCAGTGTGGTGATGGCCAAACTGCAAATGAGGTGTGTCCAAAAATGAGAGGAATTGAAAGAAAGTAGGCAACCAAAACACACAGGGCTGAACACAGATTTGACAGAACTGAGCGTTTCATATTAAATTTACAGAAATAAATCAGAGGGCTTTGCCAAACAGGCAAAGATATAATTTGTGTTGCAACAAAATATCAATCAAAACTGAAATAGCAATTGACTTTATTTGTAATTAAGGCAAGTGGAGAAATTTTGAAATGCTATATTTATAACACATTATCATTTTTTGTAGTGATTTCCTGTGTCAGTGTTTTACATTTCTACTTTTTCTTAGTTATATCCCTTAAGCTGTACTTTAAAGTTTATTCAGATGTTGTTATTGGCATACCATAGAAGTGACAATCCATGTTATATCACTTTCTGTATTACAAATTGGGATGCAAGTTATCAGCGTTTCTTCAAAGTTGATTAATCTTGGCAATTGACGAACAATTAATTGAAAGCTCAAGTTTTCTTTAAACCTTGAGCTTTCTCTTTTATCAAAAAGATTGACTATCTTTTCCATACCATAAAGGGTAAAATTTTTCATTCACTCTGTTGATTCCATCTCAACGAAGTGAACAATAACTGTGTTCCAGCTCTTTGCTGTCAGGTCGGTGGTGAGAACAACACATAAAGTTGTTAGCTGTGCTTTCAGTCCAGCTACCTGTTGCAGCTGTGCTTCCAAACAGGTTGCCATCGTGGCTCTCAAATTCATTTTAAAACTTGACTACATGAAGTGAATTTATTCACCAGAGCTCTCACCATAAACTGTGTTTTTTGGCATCATGCTACAATTTTTTATTTCTTTATTTTTTTCATTTTGCCTTTCTGCCACTGTGTCTTCACTTCCTTGCCTTCATCATAGCATCGTAATTTTTCATCGTACATCACAGCTGAATGAGCGCTTCTAAGGTGAAACTTAAAGAGCTTGTCATGTGTTTATATTTCAAATCAGACCTGCATAAAGTGCCTTTTCTTTCACTCACTTTTCTGGTATGGCCCCCCCTTCTTTATTCCAGTCTTATCTGGCTCTGTTTAACGATGACCAGCACCACCCTCTGCTGGAACGCGTTCACGCTGCAACACTGAAAGAAGGTCTGACATATTGGTTAATCAAACGGATCTAATTTTAATCTAATAAATCATTAATCGAGAATCTAAAATTGATTAACTGTCTGGATTATGTATTATAGTCCAACTTTTAATGTGAGCAAAAAATATAAAATGGAGCAAATTTACTTTAATGTTGAGGGTGTTGTTGATTTTACAAATACTAAGAAACCTTTATGTTATCTGTCCCTTATCTTTAGCCTCTTGCTTCAGAAAAAGAGAGCTTATTTTTGGCCTCATTTGTTTAAGTTTTGTTTTTTAGACAGATTAAGAAAACATTTAATCTTTGTGTATGAAGCTCTGTGGCCAATTGCCAAGGAAGCCGACCAAGCAATGGCCTGAATGATATTAGATATGACCTGAATGAAACAAGTGCACCATTGCATTTTTAGGGTAATGTCCATCCTTCTGAAAACAGGATGGATTATTTACACTTGAAAAACACATGCAGGATGAGATAAGAGACTGCTGTGTTTTTGACTGACTCTATAGCACTGTCTCTGAATGTGTACTCATTCTGGCACTTAATATATTTTAATGCAGATTTCTTCTGATATCCAGTGACAGGAGACGTCGGTTTTTCACAAAAGAAACATATTTGGCTTTTCACAAAGTTTTAGCAGTTTATCCAAGTTGCTTTTGTGGTATTCCTGTCAGTATATAAGCCATAGCTAACGGAGCCAGATGTAACTTGCCTTCTGCATGTGTTCAGTTCTTTTGTAGGCGTTGGCTTGCGGAGAATCATTGCTGACGTAAGACATTTTTCCCACTGCTTGTGCATCAAGAGATGTCAGGTAGCTCTTGACTGCCAAGTGCTTTTTAATTTCCTAACTTCTACTTAAATTTGTAAAAACAACAATATTCATTGTATTAATTTCAATGCAGAAGCTTTGATGATAAATTGTGCCATTTACCTTTAGCTATACGTGTGTAATGTACTGCCTGTGGTAGTAATGTTTAAGTGATCTTTTCACTGAAGGTCTCCAAATTTCCATTTTTCTCTTTTAAAAGACTTGAAAGCAAACTGATTAACTAAAATGTTTGTTTGTGCTGTGCGTGAGGTATTTGTGCTTTTGTGTGAATGGTTATCTTTGTCCTTCTCTGTCTGCTTTCTCTGAAATTGAAGTCTAATTGTGAGTTTTTATGTGAAGGTGACTTCATTTGCATAGTAATCTCTGTGTGCTCACCGTGAATCTCCTTTATTTCTGTGCCTCATTTTTTCCCTCAGTGTATCGCACATTAGGGTCTGTAGCATTTCTTCAGATTCATCCATCTTTCTTCCTCAGTTCCTTTGTCTTTATTACAGTCTCTCTTTGCTTCACCTGATAAATTATTTTATAATAATTCTGCTAATGAGTCAGTGTTTCAGAGGGGGTGAAACCATGCGTAATTCCTTCCTATGATTACATTATCACCACTTTTGGGTGATAATGTGTGAAGAATTACAGCCACCATGAAGAGCTAACAAATATCCAAAGCAGCCACACTCAAATAGAATGTGACAGATTTTAAAGACACCACAGGACCGAGCATCAAACCCCCAGCTGGCTGTCAGTCAAGTGGCACCACCGACACCTTCCCACAATGCTGCATGGAGCCATGCTCTGCATATTTAAAAAGTTTATCTCCTGTTTATCAGAGCAGGTGAAAAAAGAAAAAAAATCTGATCATCTCCACAATGTGATTAGTTTGTCTTAATTTACCTACAGTTTCATGTCCAGACAGGTTCACAAATTGAACAAGAATTTGGACATTTTTTGTTTGTAGTTTGAGGGAAATCTAGTGCTTCTCTCAAAGTCTTCACATGCCTCTCTCGGCATCTACATACGTGAACCGCTTCGACCTCCTCTTAGATATATACAACTTTCAATATGCCCTCAAATCCTTCTCTGTTGCTGTGCCCCTGGCCACAACAACTGAGACCCTTTTACCTGCTGGTGGCGGTCAAAGGGTTCAGCTGTGCCGATCGTAGACAGTCTCGCCTCAGAGCAGCTGTGGCTACAATATAGCTTGCCACCGTCAGTGTGTGAATGGGTGAATGCAGTGTAGGCTATTTATGCGGCAATAATGTGGTTTGCTGGTTTTAGAAAAAGTCTGATTAGAAGACTAGAAGAAGAAATAATGAAATAATTGTCACAAGAATACAAATACTTGTGTCATGTTGTTCCTGAATAATAAATCATCCACAATGGGGAAACGACAGAACTGTCCACAAGCTTTGTTGTTTTTCTTTTTCACCTCATACAATCTGACCCCCCCGAACACTTCAGAACCCAAACCAGTGATCTCAGTAGGCAAGTGCCCTGTGTGGACTATTAGTAATGTATATAATTGCATGGGAAAAATAGATGCTTGCTCATGTTTAGGGGTGGTGGAGCCTGTTATTGAAGTTAAAAGTGAAGTACACTATGGACTGGGCTTCAGTCCACCCTGGGGTTAACGCAGAGGCTCACTCACACTCCAAGTTATTAGGTTTAATCAGTTCCTTTAAGATGATTTTAGACTTTAGTAAAAAAGAGCACTCAAATTAAATCTGCATCTGCATGGGGAGCAAAAATAAAACAAGCATGAAATAACAGAGATAATCATCATTCCAGTGTGCAGTCCACACTTCAGACATGTAAGAGCAAAAAAGCTTGAAGAAAAATGCAGTGCAAAAACACGGCAATGGAGTAAATATCTCTAAAATATCACACTGCTCAATTAACTGACAAATGGTGAAAAGCGGAAGAAAAGGTCAACATTAGAAAATCACTTCCAAATCAAGAAATACTTCAGAATAAGCATGACAAATTTAGTTCGTTATTAAGAGCAAAGGGTTCCATGGTCTGGAGAGCATGAATTCATATTTCCTCTCTGGAAAAGGTTGATTGTATTAACTAAATTGCAAAAAGGTCAAATGTGTTCAAATGTGTTCTATTCATTATATATATATATATATATATATATATATATATATATATATATATATATATATATATATATATATATATATAATGAATAGAACACATTTGAACACATTTGACCTTTTTGCAATTATTTTTGCAAGATATATATATATATATATATATATATATATATATATAATATATATATATATATATATATATATATATATATATATATAGATAGATAGATATAGATATAGATAGATAGATAGATAGATAGATAGATAGATAGATAGATAGATAGATAGATAGATAGATAGATAGAGAGAGAACATAGAAATTAAGATAGAACATATAGAACATATAGAACATATATCATATCTTAATTTCCTTGATGATCTTTTTTTATTTTTAGACTGAAGCAGTTTAAATTGGGCATTTGTGAAGCGGAAGTGAAAAAATCTCTGATGTATCAGGAATAATCTGAAATATATGGAAAGACTTTTTTAAAAAGCAAATATATCTAGGCCAGACATCTTCTTGTAGACCGTCTAGATTTGCTCAAATTAATTTACAGTGCTGTGACTAAGAGTTTGATCACTTACATGTGTCTTTTAGACCAAAAATGGTTACAGCTTGCCAAAAACACTGTGATTATTAAAACTTAAAACAATACTTAATTATTTTGTGTAGACTGCTGAAAACAAAAATGGATCATATTGGAAACTGTCTATCCTGTTATATCTGGTGAAAAACTACTGCAACAATTCAGAATAAAATATTGTATTTAGTCAAAGGTGGTGGTATTGTAATGGTTTGAGGCTGCTTTTAGGACCTTGTGCTTGAAGTGCTTTATTAAAGGATAAAGATTCATTATTACCTGTTATCATAAACTATTAGTGACAGTTATCACCAATAACAATACAAATAGTAATTATCATTCGGAAGTAGGTACTATTTTCAGACATGGCGAGATTGATTTGTATATTTTATTTTCAGTAATGAATTAAAGTAGACTTGAAGAAAAACTATTTGTGCTTATTTGACTTCTTTTTGTGTGATTCCAAGATTTTTTTGATATAAAAATATAGTGAGAAAAAAAAACATAAGAAATCTGCAACTGGGCAAATAGTTTTTCAGGATACTTTTAGCTTGTTTATAGATAATGTGATGAAAATTATTATGCTGGGCTTTTATTTTCTTTATCACTGTTATAGAAAACCTGAGTAACAAAAACTTAAAAAGAAACAGATTAGATGAAGATACTGCATTTTCCCCCAGCATCAAAAGAGAGAATAAATTGTGAGAGTAATGGTTTTCCCGCAGAGCCCTAATTATTTTCTTCTCTCAGATAACGCTTTTAAAACTTATGAATGCGTTGTAATTATTCCAAGATTTAAAATGGCACCTGTCAGATTAGATTCAGGACTTCACTGTTTATTAAATATGTGTGTGTTTTTTTCCCCCCCTCCAATATAAAGAAACAGTGCTAAATGTTTCAGATTCACATACCAGAGCTGTGGCAGGTGTGCAAGTTAATAAAGTGGGAAAAATGTTAATTTCTCGTTGTTTAACCTCTTATGTGCCTCTTATGGTTTTTAAAATACATTTACTCAACTTAATTATTCTTTCAATTTATGCAAAGGTTGTTTGCGCTTCAATTTCCTTCAGGGGAAACCCAGCAGGGGGGCTAATCAGTGCTTTAGACACTACTTATATGGGAACATTTGGTGACCCAACACCTAAATAAGACATTTTCTTGTTTCTTTTTTCTACTTAACTGTATGTAGGTGTCGAGGTTCCTGTTACGTTACTTTGTATTTACAAAGTTCTGTTCCCTGGTTCTCTTCTATATTGTCCAAGAGTACTCTGCAAGCCTACATTGCAACTTCCCACTCTCTTCTCCCTAGATAGAAGGTATTGAGTCAGTAATGTTCAAATTCAACTCTATGAGGGCAGTGCTCTTTTGCAATATCTTCCATCTTACTTTTCTTCCTACATTTTCCAGATGCCCTTTTAGTCATCTCCTGTGTGGAGGTACACAGTATCTCCTTCCTCATTCAAGTAGCTATTCTCCCTCTGTTCCCCCTCACTGCTATCTCAAACCAATCTTCCACAGCTGCACAAAAGCTACATTTGTCTTTGGAGTGCGCGTGTGTTTGCATGAATCGTTGTGTGTGTCTCTGTATTTTATGGCCCTGGGGGGGTCAGAGGTGTTTATATGGGAGAGGTGACTCCCTTATTGCTTCTATAACCTGAGTATATGATATGAAACCATGTCATTTACAGTGAATGGGAGCATCTGGTCAGCTGTAAATGTAATCTAATGAAATGAAACGAAAGCCTGCATGGCTGTTCTCACAGTCCTACGACCAAGAGACTGACCGAGTCAGATCACAGGTAGTCGGGGCATGCGACAGAGGCAAAGTATGGGCTCTTTTGGGGTTTGATCTATTCTTCATAATATGGAGCCAGTAGAGTACTACTGACACTCTGCTCCACTATTGCATTATCTCCAGACTCAATTAGTGAAATAGCATCTTTTGAGAACAAAATCAAAGACACAAAGATATACTCCAGAACATCCATAACTCGGATATCTTTAACCAGGCTCCCTTCCATATCGATTCTTATCCAGGAACATACTCTTTCCTATTTTCCCATGTTATGTGACATCAACCTTCTGACCCTCACAGTCAGAATAAAGAACAGGAGCTCAATATAAATATGAAAACAGATGTTTATATACAGTTTATAAAAATATATTGATTTTCTCCTAGAATTACACCAGACATAACTTTTCTGTTTTGTCAGTCAGGGTAAACAGAATTATTTAAATTTTCTGAAGCAGAGAAACATAGTTTAGAGAATATTTATAACATTCTTTCCAGTCTAAAGGTTACATGAACTAAAATTACTACGGTTTTAGAAATGTTCGAAAAGCCCGATGCTTTGTCTTTGTGAGATTACAATAGATCACTTGACAGTGTTTGACTTACTTTGATGCACTCCTGTGGCTGTATTTTATCAGTGCAAAAATGCTGGAAAAGAAATATGGCAATATATCTAGAAGATAGCATTGGACCTGTATAAAACCAGTCCATCTGGGATTCAATTTCAAGCAAACCTTAATTTTTGTTTAGGAAATTAATGGGTTCTGTGTTGCAGAAATGGTTGCATGTTTGTGTGAAATGTGGATATCTCCCCATGAACAAGAAGCAAATGTCCATTCAAAGATGTGAAGATTCTGATTGGTAAGACAGTTTTATAATCCACACAAAACAAAGTCTGAACTACAATAGGCAGAAAGGCTGTTCAGCCATTGCTTCGAAAGTAAAATAGGAAAAAAACCCAGTTTGCAATTGCATACCTTGGAAGATGTGCTGCTGTTTGGTGAAACAAATTTGTAAAAATCTTTCTTTCAATAATTTTAAATCTGCAAAATATAAAGTTGTCTTACCAAGGAAATCATGCTTTTTTATACATAGCTCCATCTCATCTCCTTGTTTTTCTGTGATTAGCCCTCTTTCATTATAAAAGGGAATCACCTATTCTTTATTACGATAAGCAGTCTAGTATAAATTGCAATCTGAAGCCTGTAACCTTCAGATCGTAACACTGAACAGGAACCTTTGCCCAAATTAATGCCTCAAAATCCTGTGAAAATGCTTCCCAGAAAAGCGGAAAGTATCATGGCAGCAAAGCATTTTGTATGCCTTCAGCTTTGTAGTTTAAATCTAGCAGGGAAGGCCTTGACAATGGCAGCGCTTGGAAAGTGGGAGCTGTGGAATCGCACTGTGTCACAGGTGACACACACCGACATTAACAGCAACGAGAGAGAGTCATTATTCTTTCCTAGATAGCAAAGCTAGATAGCTGTGTTGAGTGTTGATGGTTGCTGGGAAACAAAAAGGGGTTGACAAGCAGTGAAGACTGACTCATTGTGATGACCAAGCAGCTTTCCCTTCTATGTGGGGCCATTTCTGCATTTTTCACTTCTCTGATTAGCATTCCCCGACTCTCTCCATAAATCCAACAGTATTCGCGAGAGCGTTGGGCATTGACTGTACAAGGCTGCTGAATGCGTCATTATCTCTAAGCCCACACTCACACGGTTCCATGAGGGAGATTGAAAAAAAAAAAAACAAATAAACTGGGAAGCATTACAGATAGTTAAAAAGACATCAAAGACAATGTTTTTATTTATTTATTTTTTCAAAATGTAACTGTAGCAATCTTGATGTAATGTGAGGTATAGAACAGGACGCATTTATTTGGACCCCTGGTAAAGATCTGAATATTGAAAGATAAATAAATACATCTTTCTCTGATGTTGCGTAGCTTAACACTGAAAACTGATGTTTAACTTAATGATCACTGGGGGTCTTCTAGCTTTTCACATCCTATAAAAGGATCTTTTACCATCGCTGTTTGCATAACCTCCCTCAGATTTCTGAGTCCTTTCTTGCAGACTCTGTTCTTCGTGTGTTCTTGTAAAATTTGACAGGTACTGAGACGGCGATGGAAGAAGGTTGATTTTGTCTTTATTGATTTGGCTACTTGCCAACCAATGTGACTGGCAGGGTAGAGGGCCTACCCATTAAATAAGAAGCAGTCACTATTGATCATTTTTCTGAAGTTTATTCTTCAATTGGTGTGTTTTTCTACCAACAGGAACTCTACGTACTGCATGAAGGTCTCCATGGCTCTGGCAGTGGCTGAAAATGATACAGACCTCTGCTACAACTCCAACATGAGAATAACTGAGAAGGCTGAGCTCGGTAAGAGGTTCCACATCCTATGTCCAGAAATAGATGACTACGTTGAACCTGGGAAGGAGCCTGAAATCACGTGGTATAAGGTAAGCTTTAGTTAATGAAAGGGATTTATTATATCTAGTCTTTCAAGATTTGTTGAATGTTGAATTTTGTCTGGATATTGATGCCTTCTTGAAACGAGCACCAACAGGTTTCCGTCTTTGTGATTATACAGCTAGAAAATATTTTTAAATGCTTCTTTATTTTTCATCTTAATTTTTTGCTGTTTAAATTTAAAAGCTTTGTCGGAAATACAGCTCCAAATCACTTAGTCAGATTATGTATGTGGGCAATTACTTAAGCTATATTTGCAGTGGTCCACACAGCTCTCTGAGACGAAGAGAGAATAAACACTGTGCAGATGGCAGCCACAGCAATGACTTTCATAATGAGCACAAAACTTCTATGAGAATAAAATTGTGCAATGTCACTTTGTGCCCCGTGGAAAGACTGGATGCCCTACAAACGCTCCTGCACCCTGAGTCACCCCTCCTCCCCTCTCTTGGGTCCTTGTCTCTCCCAGGTCGGGCACAGCCTGCGGACAACAAAGTGCATCCCAACCACAGGGTGGAGGCCAAACTAATCACAGGCAGATCAGCAGTAGATTAACTGGCCAGGCTTGACCTCAAGTTCTCTCGAAAATTCAATTACAATCTGGGTAATGACTGGGAGTGCTGGGACCCAGAGTTATTTGGACCTCAGTGGAGCCTCTGTGATTGAATTCAGAAGCTGCCGGGAGCAAGGATAGAATAGAATCGTCGTCCTCCCCGACAGAGCGTCAAGGAGCTGGAGAGCGGATCGTGTCATATAGTTACTCATTGTGCTTGCACACGGATACACTCGCATTTGCACAGAAGCAGAACAAACACACTTATTGTGCCAGAAGAGACTTCTGTAAATAAAATTTTCCTTCCTTTGTGGCTTTAGTAGAATATTGAAAGGAGAATATTCAGTTCAGTGCAATAAATCATAATCAGATAAGTAGGATAATGGCAAAGCCCGATCATTTTACAATATGGAATTATTTTGTCAGTGTCAATCCATGCATCTGCAACAGTTTATCCAGTGGCTTAGAGCTGCGTGCTGTTCCCAAAGACTTTGTCAAGCTTGAATAACGACCAGTGCTGAAGATGAAACTCTGCTTTGCTGTGCCTTACAAATATATTCACACTCTTTGAACTTGTTCACATTTTATGTTAAAAATCAAATAAGGTGTTGTGTTTTGGGGGGATTTTATTGGGTCGAACAGCACAAAGTAATGTGAACTTGAAATGAAGAAGAAAATTGATGTTCAGACATTTTAAAAACGTGTGGTGTGCATGTGGATTCAGTCCCCTTTACTCTGATTTCCTTCAATAAAATCAAATGCTACTTATTTCCTTCAGGCAAGAACCCAATCTGTAAGTAGACCTATGTCTAAATTAATCTCAGTACAATACAGCTCTTCTCAGGATGACATTAATTAGCAAAGCAGTCAAGAAGCTGAACAGCTCCACTGTAAAGGTAGAAGAATCTGTTGGCTGATCTTGCTTTAATGTGAGTGACAAAACAGAAAATAAATTTTAATGAAAACCATTACAGGTCTGTTTGCAGTGTGGTATAAATCATGCATGGCAAACTGCATGACTTTCAGTCATATGTGTACCTGTCCACAGTACACAGATGTAATAAGAATATCTGTTTAATGGAGGTAAAAGGGTGAACTTTCTGGTCTTCATGCTAATGACCTTGTGGGCCAGAAAACAAATACTGCATTGAGACTGAGGCAAGGGGTCACTTGCAGCAGGAGGGCCTGCATAAACAGTATGCAGGCAGTTCTACAATAGTTTAAATCAAATCTGAGTTTTGTGTTACACTGGCCCAGTTAAAGTCCATATCTAAGTTTATATCAAATTGAGGATGTGAGACCAGACTTGAAAATTGACTTTCACAGAAGCTGTTTACTCAATCTGACTGAGCTTGAACTGTTTTGCAAAGCCTTCAGATTTAATTGCGGTGAAAAGTGGCTCTACCAATTATTGACTCAGGACACCTGAATACAAATGCATGCCACATATTAAAGATTTTTAGCTTTTTAGGTTTTAGAAAACCATACATCATTTTCCTTCCATCTTAAAATTATGCACTATTTTGTGGCGATGTAGGACATAAAATATCAATAATGTGCATTGAAGTCAGGAGTTGTGATGTGACAAAACGAGAAAAAAGTGTTTGGTATCAATACTTTTTCAGGAGTTTGTAAGCAGTGTTTAGGTCTCATTTTTCAAACTGATAAGAATTGTTTTGCCATTTGCAGTTCAATGTACTTCTCTATCGCTTTATTGCCAGTTTTCAAGTGAGGCATTATCATTGTTTAAAGATAATATGAGACACTCTAACCTGGCTATCCTTCTCTGTTATGTAGGAGTGTCGTCCAAAAAAGTGGCGGGCCACTATCTTCCAGAGGGGAGACAAGTTGTTCTTTCAAGAAGTTAAGGAGGACGACATTGGGAATTACACCTGTGAAATCCAGTTTGGCGGCTTTGTTGTCAGAAGGACGACGGAGCTCACAGTAACTGGTATGAAGACGCACAAGCTACTGGTTGTAATATTTGTTCACAGAATTAGAATTAAAGGAAAACAAAGTGGTGTAAAAATACACACACACACACCTGCAGACTTACCACTGTGTAAAGCAATGATGTCCTGCTGCTGTGTTAATTGTTGGAGGAGGCTGAATGCTGTTACCTGGCCCCCATTTCTCCCTCTAGCTCAGCAATTTCCAGTCAGCCCAGCAGTGCTGAAATATTTAAGGGTATAGGCTAAAGCCCTTTACGCAGAGAGCTAAAGAGCCAGACACAAGGTCAAGAGATTTACTATGAGTGTGGCTGCCTATTTCTCTCTCTTTCCCTCATTACTTGTACAGGTGCCAGGAGGACATGCAACAAATAGATACATCCATAAGTCCAGTGGTAGTAGTTATGTGTGTTGTGATATGGCAGGCTGCTTTAAATCAAATACAGAATTATTGCAGTTTCCTTAAAAAATTGTGGCAGTAGTGACCTAGTAGTCAGAAAAGAAATGGGCAAGGTAAGTGGAGAGGATGAGCAGCCAAAAGTTGGTTGTGGTCCAAAAGTCCAGAGCGCCATCCATCCATTTTCTTATATCTCGTGGGGTCGGGAGGGTGCTGGTGCCGATCTCCAGCGAATGTTTTGGGCAACAGGTGGGCTACACCCTGGACAAGTCGCCAGTCCATCGCAGGGCAACACAGACAACCATTCACACACACTCACTAAGGAGAATTTAGAAAAACCAATTAACCTGACAGTCATGTTTTTGGACTGTGGGAGGAAGCCGGAGTACAAGGAGAAGACATACAAACTCCATGCAGAAAGACCCCGGGCTGGGAATCTAACCCAGGACCTTCTTGCTGCAAGGCAACAGTGCTGTTGCCTGCGCCACTATCCATCCTACCCCCAGAGTTGAGAATTTCTAATTGTCTTATGGGTATTATAGCACTGATCATTCTCTCGTTTAAATGTCTCCATGTGTGTATTCGTTGGAGAACATAGATCCGTACTTTAACATTCATTAAAGTTAACATGATGTAAGTTTGCACCTTAGGAATGAATTTACAACCTGAGATAGATGGCAGTTCTTTTAACAGCTTTTTACAATTTGTGTTTTCATTGATTTAATTTTTAAAAAACATTACTCACACTGGAACCTCTTCCAGTCGTCTTGCAGTAATAACCTCTGCCCCAAAAATTGTTGTTGTAAGATCAACATGATGTTTGTTGTGTGTTTACGGATTGGGAAGAGATCACATTATGCATTTTTCATCAGCTTTTCACTAGTTGATTTGACCCAGTTGAAAATCGACTTCAATTATAAGCTGATTTCTCTGTGCATTTCTACTTACACAGCTGTTGTATTTTAATGCAGAGGCTGGCTAACTCTACAATCACAGAATAAATCACAACACAATTTTTGTCCAATTATCATGGCTGACTAGACTATAAAAAACAAAGCTAAAAGAGAGAATTTATCAGCGATAAGGATGCCGGATCACGTGATGATATGCAGACTTCAAATGTAATTTCAACTTTTTCAAAAAACATATTCTTTGGTAATCCAGAATTTTCTAATGTTTCTTCATCTTATTATTGATTTTTACTCTTTTGTAATTAAATGACAACTTATCTATGCACGCTGATACAGTTTTAAAATTTTACTTACACCAAGGATGGCTGAATCTGGGCAGACATACTAGTTTTTGTCTTTTTACTATCATGCCAATGTCTGCAAAGTTATCACTGCTTCCATATGAGCAGCTTGAGCTGAAAGCATATCCAGACATTTATTCACACCAGGAAAAGCAGGATTTTATTACGCGTCAAGGTCTGTGTGTTTTTAATTTTGTGTGTGTGTGTGTGCATACGTTACTGGTAAAGATTTTCATTTACCAAAACTTAGCAGTCATTGCCACAATGAAAATTTTGTCCAAAAATAATTTACAGACTCTGTAATTTGCAGAAATTAGATTTTGGTTACAGCAAAAGGTAGATAATCGTGAATGATGAAATGTTGATAAAATGCTTTCATTGTAAATGAGAAAATGTAAAGTTTTTGGCAGTAGCTGGCAGTGTTCTACTTTTACACTGTTGTTTTATTATCGTCATGATCACAGATCGAATGCATTAGTTATTAGTATTTTTATCTTGTGTCTTTGTTATTCTGCATGATACAGGTGTATCTTAATGAATTAGAATACTTAAATAGTTTATTCTTCAGCTTTGAAAGTTAATCTCATATTTTATAAATTCATTACATGCATATATCCCAAGCATGTTTCTACTACTTCTCAGGATTAAGGCTTACAGCTAATGAAAACCTAAAAGAATCCCTGAGAAAATTTTAATATTGCATGAGACGAATAATAAAGGATTTAAATGCAGAAATGTTGGCACACTTACTACTGTATTTGTGTGTAATGTGCAGAATATGTACTAGGTTTCCTTCTGCTAAAATCTTTACACCAGTGCTGCACAGAACAGAGTAGATCAACCGGTGGTGTTTTCGTCAAAGTATAATGGTCAATCCAGCACAGTGATTTTATGCTCATTAAGGCAGGTATTGGTACTTTTGGGAGGTTGATGCCAGGGTAATAAGTCCTGCAGGGAAAAAAGGAAGTCAGCACCTCTATTAGGTTTGTCAACACAGTGAAAACATGATGATCTCTAAAACTTCTTGGGTGACAAATCCAGACATTTTGCTCTAGATGCCAAGCAGACTGTACTACTAGACTATTTTACATTTGTTTGGTCATGATTTTGTTCAGACTCTATGGTTCTCCTGATTTCTTGTATTGATCACCTTTTTCTATTATTCATTTCCTCCCAATTTTACTTGATCATGTTTGCATAAAATAGTGTACAGACAGTCAGATTATCTTGCAATTATCGTTTCTGGTTTGTTGCCCTTCAGGTGTCAATGACTGTCTGTCACTCATGTGTCGAATCAGCATGACCCTCTCCTCCACAATTGTGTTGGCCATAATTCTGGAATAAAAAAAATATATTTGTTGCTTTTATGTAAGGTTGAACTTTTTTAGAAACTAAAGCTTTCATTTTGAGTAGCTCCAAGCCATAATACCTAAAACTTGAAGAAATTCACTCTTGAAATATATCCCTGTGCATAAAGAATTACACTTTTTGAATTGAATTACCTTTTTCAATTACATGAGTTAAGATGCTCCTACAGTATATTGTGCTTCCTTTGGCTGTACTGCGGTGTGTTTACTGGCTTGGTGGAATGACCTTAGCTTTTACTATGAGGTTGATCATAAAAGTTAAATATGCTGTCTACATTTTTAATACAAGGAGGTAGAAAAATAGGATGTAAAAGGAAAAGAACCTTCTCATTTCCACTTTTTATTAGCTCCATATGATGCAACAAAAACATTGGAAAAAGAGGGCAGCCAAAACCAATGTAAAATACGAGATATGAAAAGTACTTTGGGAGAGCGGCTACTTTGATAGACATGAGAGAAACAAGAAGAAAACTGCAGTATTGAGTTAACTGTTAATATTCTTTTAATATTTAGTGATTATTTTGTGACCTTGGTTTGCTAACTGTTAAATTTATATATATAAATATAAAACCACACTACATAGAGCAGCTTGTTTCCTCTGTAAATACACTATTTGTTACCATTTTGCCTTATTATGTACATTTTACCTTATTACAACAGTGGGCTGCCTCCTCTTTAAAGCTCTGGTATCCGGATAGAATCAGATTAGCTCATCCTCACCATGGACTCATTTCTTTTAATAAACCCACACCATCATCCCCTCAAGTGGGCGTGCGATTACCCACATTTTATCACATCCTGTTAAACCACCATTGCCTAGACAGCAAGTATAAAAGGCCAAACTATGTTTAAGATCTAGGTACTAATGTTTTACTGTTTTTTTTTTTTTCTTTCCTCCATAGGCCAGGAGGATAAAGGAGGTCATTAAGTTTAACTGATCCTGAATTTTGTGCAATAAACACTAGCTTTTACTCCGACCCTGACTTGCTCCATATTGAGTGAGGTATATATGCTTGTGTTTGCGTGTGTATGTGTGTGTTTGCTGTTCTCACTTTGCACGACTATATAAAAGACGAGACAGGGCTGCTATATCTGAGATGAGGTCAGCCTTGTAATAGAGGTTAACTATGGGTATAAACAAAGGATCACAATGATCAGGCTGATCCAGAACCTCTTCAATCAAGTGCTGAAGTTACTCAGGTTAATAGAAATTTAAAGCAAATGGGGAGCAATGCCTCATTGCTTTATTTTACTTTATTTTACAATGAGGGAGATTTTAAGGAATTGAACTTGTACCAGAACTGGTTTAATGTGATCCAAGTCATGACAATTAAAAATGTATAAGTGTAGCCATAATTACTTGTATATATACCAAGAACATCAAACTTCAGTAAACAAAAAGCATCATCTGAGTGCAACAAACTCCAAGTCAAGTTCTGACAGAAAAGACGATTCACAAAGACGGCACATCAGCCCAAGTTGTCACTTTGAAACAATTGTCTAACAAGTAACTTTGGAGATTTTACTTTGCTTTCCACCATCCTCACTGTGGGTAAAAGAAATGTGTCTGCACGATATTATAATAATTCCCTAGGTATATGGAAAGTTGTGAATCTAAACAAAAGTTCCTAGAAACTCAAATCAATTAAAAAAAAAATAGAAAACCTTTCAGTTATGATTATTTTTTTAAGTATTCTTAGCCGTAATTGCTAAGAATACTTAAAAAAAGTATTCTTACTTTTTTTAAGTAAGAATACTTACTTAAAAAATCCCCCTACTGATTGTGTTTAAAAACATGAATTTAATAACATAGGACTATTCCCCTACTGCACATAAAAGTTTTCTTTCTTTCTTGAAGGAGTTGTAAATTAGCTTACGAACCACCATATTTCTAAATACTTTTGTGCGATTTCGTTTTTCCTTTTTATGTGTAACTTGGGGTTTATATGTCTGTTGTTTATTGCATGTCTGAATCATTCTTTGCTCATTTTTATGGTTCTCTCAGGCCTCGTTCCAGCTGTGATGACCACGCTACAATAGTATAACAACAGATAAAAGCCCAGTTACGCTGATGTATGCAGCTCCCCTATGCGTTCTGTGGAAAGGAAAATATAATACAGTGAGAATGGGAATAAGGATAAAGAGAACAACGGAGTGAAAGTAACTGATAACGGCGAAAGGAGGAGAAGAGATAGAAGTAACAAAAAAGATAGAGGTTGGTACTCCTGTTTCATATCTGTATTCGCTTCCAGTGTTTCCCAGCAGAAACGGTGTGTCCACGACCATAAACAGACTATTATCCCAGTGTTTATCACAGTGCACATTACCGTTTGCCTCTGTCGGACTTACTGTAATGGAGTCGTTCGGTTTGATGGATGCCTCAGGCGTACGCTTCTATCCATTGCTCCCATTATACCTCTGTCTGCATCCCCTCACAGCAGAAATGTCGGCCTGCACATTCAGCATCGCCTGCGAGCGTTGTTATTGAGGTTATGGCCAATGTAAATGTACCATTTGGCACAGTGAATCGGAGGTGGAGAGGGCAGGAGGAATTGTGCTCGGGAAAGAAATTGTCTGCCACACATTACCACTCATGGAGCATCTGCATTGAGTGGGGTGACCCTTGGGAAACTGGCTTTATGTGCTGTGAATCAACATATTAACGAATGAAAATAAAATAACTGACAATTTATTTATAAATGTATATTTATGGGGGGTTTGCACTTTATTCTTAACTCACTGTACAGGATTGTGTTGTGGATGAATTCAACTTCCGCTGCAGAAAAGGCTGGTATCGATTGCTTCATATCTCAGGACTCCCCATCTTTTATTTCAAACCGAACAGCATGCGTAGTGCATGTGCTAAGAGTATCAGTGTTAAATTTAGATATTGTGTCTACGGATTTGAGTAGAGCTGAGGTGTAGAGCTGCTACATAAGGTTCCTTACTGTTTCTCTTCCTGAGGGTCACCTTCAGAAACATGACCACTTCCTACCCTTGTGAATCATTGCTGCCTGTGTCCACTTTGTGGAGATATGATGTGTTTCTTTATCTTTTTTATTTTTTTAATAAAGGGATAGCTCGATTTGTACCAATTCAGCTGGATGTAATCTCAGGCGATGTTGCAGAAAGTCAGTCAGTCAAAAGAGACACAGGGAAAGAGACTTGTGGCATCCACACATCTCCCATCTGTTGTACCTCCTTATATTTCAGACTGAAGTAGGATGAGTGGCTGGATAGAGAGGTGGAGATTAGCACTTATGTCACACAAGTGACAGGTTAGAAGAAGAGAAATTGGGTAAAGATAAGAGATGAGAGAAAAAGATGGATTTGCTCTTAGCTGAATTCCTTTTCATTTCCGAAATGAGTAAATATGCTGCATGTTTACCGTCAAGCAGCATGCCGCCGGCACACGCATACACACTGCACCACGTTCTGCAAAGGACCTCAGAGAGGAGATAGTGAAATCTCACCTGAGATTAGTGTTACTCTGGCGGTTGACTTTTCTTGTCTTCATCAACATGTATGTACATGTGTCCAAGTGTGACATACACATCCTGCTTGTGTAAATCACACCCATGGGAGGCTGCTGCACACACTGTAAAATATTTGATGCATCAGCGGGGTAGCATAACCTACTGTCTGTCATACTCATCTAGTGTGTAAAAAAACATCGGGTATGAGAATAGCCTTGGGGACTCTCACATAAAACCTTTACATAAAAGACCAGGATTCCTATTTCTGGCCTGGTTAAAATGACTCATTAGTTTCTGGTCAAACAATCTCTGAGTTCTGAAGATAGGGTGGGATTCCAATAACATTTTTAGTTGTTTTTTTTTAATCCAAAAGTTCAGATCTGGCTGTTCTGCATTTAAAAGCAGTTCCCCCGCTTTCACCTAATTCCTGTACTGGATTTAAATAGCAGGCTGCACTGAATGCATACAGGAGCAAAGACAGCAGGCAAGTCCAGCAGATGTCAGCAATTTGCACCTAACTTTGTGTCAGGTTGCACTTATCTGCATTTTAGTGAGAGATAGAGAGAACAGATGCAGAAGTGACCAAAAAAATAAGATAAACCCTTTTTCTCAATAAATATTATTAATAAATAACTGTGGGTTCTGTCTTGTCAAAGGAATCATCAAAACTTTAAGAACTACATCTGACCAGAAGACTCATGCCAGAGTGATGTTTTCGAATCAGTAAGTGTGAAATGTTTCATTCAGATTTAAAGAAAGAGAAAAAAGACTAGCAAAATTAGTTGCTCTAAAACGCATCTCAGAACAAACGGGGAATTCAAACCAAAGCCTTGCAGTTGTATTTTATATAGACCACAAGTGAATGATTTACATGTACAAACGAAGGACTTCAAAAGCTGATATGTTCACTATAATTATGTTACACCTTTATCCACTATCATTTTCACCCTTAAAAAATCTCAAGTGTTTCCCTGTCTCCCTCTGTAGCCTCCCTTACTTCCACTTCTCTCTTGTCCGTGGTTTTCCCAGCTCACCTCATCGCCATTCAGCACCAGCTGTCCCTTCAGACTCGAAGCAGGCCCAGAGTTCATGTTGTTTAAATTCAATTAAAAGTGACATCAATCTGCATGTGACGAATCTAAATTTACATACTCTGCAATTAATCTTTCCCAACCTACCCGACTCCACCCACATACTCACCCTCAGTCTTTGGTGATTATCATTATCTAGGCCGAGCGATCCTCACACAAGAGCATGATTGAAATAAAATTCTGCCTCTTTCAAGCCTTTTGAAGTGAGACTTAATAATTAACCAGTGTTTCTCTGAAGCTGAAAGTATACGACTGGAGAAAATTCCTGCTGCATTTAGGAGTCCTGTGAGTTTAGTAAAACTAAGCTCTGTATTTGAGATGACATATCCAACAGCTACGCCTGCCAAATTGCTTGAAAGTCACTGGTCTATGTCTCTATAAGCCTTCTGCATATGGAATGGAAAGAGAAAGGAAAATCGAGTGATAAGCATGGGATAAAAATGAAGCAACAGATCGAGAGGGGGGAAAAGGCATAATTTATGGAGATTTGAATTCCTCTTGAAACATCAGCAGAAGCATTAATAGAGATCTGAGTCTACTTAGGTTTTTTACAAAAAAAAAGTCATGCTTTCCATCTCGATGAGATTTAAAGACTATTTATTGGTTTCAGCTCTTTTGCATCTTGGCTACCACTCCCCGCTTGCTCATTATAGGAATGACTTTGGCTGACCTTTAAATGCTCACAAGTGCCTGATCTCAGTTTATTCGTCAGGCATGTTTGAGGTTTATAAATCCATTAGCCTGCTGTCTCCTTCAAGAGCTCATTCAAAGAAGATTACACTTTGATTTTGTCTAAAAATTAATTTGAACTTTAACGATGGTGATAATGATTGAGTGTAATAGCTTCTGCACTGAACAGCATACATAAACAGTTTGTCTGGCTTGGTCCAGAGGTAACAAAAGACTCATTTTTCATTCACTAAATGCTCAGAGTTTCCTCTAACAAATATAGATTAGTTACTCTAGTTTTACCTCACAGGAAAACTGCGTTCAAAATTAAATGAACCAATTTAACATTATTTTCCACTTTACTTATCCATGATTGCTTTTATAAAATGCATATTAAAACTGAGTTTTCAAGCAGGTCAAACCCTTGGAAAAAAAACAGTTGTGCTTCTCATGTCATGATGTGCTTTCTAATAATTTAAAGTGCATTGAAGTCCAATACCTCATTGGTGGCATTTGAGAAAACTATAACTTAAATTATTACAACAGCCAGTTGGAGTTTTGATGATATTTTTTTTTTCTGAAGATGTTTCAGCACCTATCCATTGTCAACTCTGGAGACTCACACTTGAGCTGGCTGACTAATATACACAGGCATGTGCCTCAAAGTCCTCACAATTATTGCTCCTCATCTGGAACCATTGTCCTATTCATAAAAGTTATAGTTTTGGTTATAAATTTAAGCACACCTGCATTTTCAGTAGCCTACTACCTCAAAGTTGACATGTCTTCAAAACATGCAATATTAATAAAAATGTTTTTGCAGTCGAACAGCATAATAGGCAAAACAGTAAGTGTTGATTTTTGATAAGGGCTACAAAGCATTCTGCCCAGATTATAAAGGACAAAGGGGCAAACAATGTGAAAACATTTTAAAAGCTAAACATTTTTGTCAATTTTGCCCTGGAAGAACATCTAGATTAGTTGTTGGAGTGGATTTTCTTTTATTAGTGGTGGCAAATAAAACAAAATTAATAAAAAAAAACAAATAATCTGCTTTTAACAACCCCCTGTTAAAAGCAGAAAACTGTGCTCTAGCTCTTCACACAGTGAAGTCCAGTGCAAGTCAGAGAATATTATTTTGAACAGTTGCATGAGTCTTAAAATTGCTTTTCTAACTCATGCGCTGGTCTGGTGAATGAATGGTGGCATTATTCTACCAGTGAAAAGCTCAGCCAGAAGCAGCTGTCTTTTCATCTTTTCATGCACACTTTGACATGAGGCTCTAATTAATACAAAAGGTTAAATAAATAACATGTTTTTGGAGGGATAAATCTTCTTTCTTCACAGTACTTAAATCACTAGGAATATTATGCTGTCTATATTTTCTCCTGACTCACAAAAGAACTTTGTCCATATTCAGAGATGGCCTGATTAAAACTTAAAGCTCTTAGTGAAAAAATAAAGAAAAATAACAAACAAAACAGAAGCACCATGTGTGTCACAAGGCTTAGAGCGTGGCAAGGAAAGAGAGAGAGAGGCTGTTTATTTCAATTTATTGCTGATTTTACACATGAATCATAAAAAAGAGATGCATGGCAGAAAATAGAATGCAGTAAAAAGGGCCACAAATCATGTTTAACACAAGTGCAATTCTTTTTAAAAAGAGATTAAGCTTTGTTGAGTGGGTTCTCTCATGTCAGTGTCAATGAAAGGCTCTGATGTCCTAAATAATGTACATAAGCCTGAATATTGCTAAAAATTATTTTAAAAAATTACACAAAATCTTTGTAAGTTTTAGCTTCTCACAAATATAAGCTGCAAAACAGACCTCACAAATAGCCAAAAAAATGCTCTGAAATATGTTCCCGCTTCAAGTATGTATAAGCACCACTTACTACTACAACCCATTGAATGCAAGCAGGAAAACAAAGCTCTGATTCTGTTTTCAATCCTGTCTTTGGGAAGGTAAAATCTGGGTAATTTCTCTGTCTATCATTTTGACTTTCTTTGTGCAGTATGCTGAGTTTTGCTTCACCATGCAAACCTGAACTGCCTCTGCAAAGCTGCAATTTGGCCTCTGGTTTAGAGTCTAATTTCTCTCCTTGAATAATATTTTTTCTCTTTTTTTATTTACACAGTGGCATCATTGTGAAGTTTGTTTTACTTGTGCCTGTTCCTTTTCTGAACTCTGAGAGTCACAGGATGAGTCTTCATTTGAGCAAATAGCGAGGAATTTACACAATGTACTTCAAATAATTGTTTTGTCTCCCATTTCTCTGTGCCCACCTCCTTATTTTGTTCTTCATCAATATAAACCATATTGGCCATGTTGATTGTTTCAGCACAAATTATGAGTCACTTTTTTCTGATTTTTAAGTATCACCATAAAGATGTGAGCATACGTTTTTTTACAGTTTTTTTTTCTCTGCATGTGTGTTGGTAGTGGGTTTGTTGGCGTGGAATTGCATCGGATTTACAGCGACAGACCGATCCAGCCTCAAATACATGTGATTATATACCCGTTAATGAGTTAATTAAAGGTGAATGGCAGGATCAATAAGTCTTGAAAGCATTGAAAAAAGGAAATTCAAAATTTCAAGGAAAGTCAAGTAAATTACTAAAATATGTCAATATTTAAAAATGAAGTCCTGTTCCTATCAGTGCAAATATCACCTGAGTTCTAACTGATCGCCATTAAAAAGGTTTCTCATTACCAAGATACTTAAAAAAAAACATGCTATATTGTGGAAAATAAGCTCTCAAGATCTTTTGCAATGTTTTTTTTTTCTTTTTGCAAAACACTTTGGTGGCATTGCTTCTTCTGAGTCTTGTTTACGCTTGGAAATCACACTATCAAAAAGATGCCTAACCCCTACCTGGAAGCGTCTTGTCAAAGGGCTTGTGATATATAACACACAGGCATGCAAGCCCTCTGGTTTCAAAAAAAAAATCTTACAGCCAATATGAAAACTTTAACTCAACTGGAAATATATGGAAACAGCTTAAGATCAGAGGACAGAGATTCTGAGAGCATTCGAGATATGAAATGTTGCAAGAAAAAAACAAACATTTTCTACAAATATATGTGTATGTAATAAACATATTACACTTGTTTATTACACATACTATATTAGACTCCTTGAATTGATGCTGACAACTAACGTAAGTAAAATATTGGCCTGTCCAATACATATTTTCCCCTTTCCTTTCTTCAATCTGAACACGGATTGCTGCAGAGTATTATCGAGGCTTGACTGTCTGAAGGTCAGCTGGGAAGCTCTAAATAACACCCTCATTAAACAGTGTCCTTAAGAAAAGAAATTCAAGAAAGCCATCTGTCCAATTAAAAGATAAGGATGTGACCATTAACAACCACAGGGGACGCTGATTATAAAAAAAATTGAGATTTTAACACTTTTGATTTCAGCCACAGAGAAAAGACGGACATACTCTTGAGCTTGTCCTCATATATCCAAATTAAAGGGGTAGGAACATAAAATGCATTTGTTTAAGGTCCACCTGATACCAATTAGCGAAATGGCTGCAAAGCAAAATATAGATGGCATGTGCCATTTTTGTTTATGTCTCTGCATTTCAAGCACTGCCTTCATCTCTAACTCTTCCCACTTATGCGTCACATCAGTAGACCCAAGCAGAGCACAGTGGAATGGCAAAATAGGCAAAGGACACCACAATTTTACTGATATCTGAAAATAAATGGTCAGTTTGAACTTTACTACAATCAGAAGGAATCATGCACACAAAATGTGTGTGGTTTGCACACCGCCCACTGGAGGCTGATGATGTTGAACCTCTAAAGCCTAAAATTATTTGTTTCTAGGAGAATATGGTACAATTTAAACTTTAAGAGGTGTTTTCCTTCATTTTGCTTGTACTTGAAAAAACATGATTCCAGGTTATTTCTTTCACAGAGGCAAAGAAACAAATGTTTCTCATTATACTTTCAAAACCTAAATTCCAGTAATGTCTCAAACCCTCCAGTCAGGATGAGAAGGAGACAAACCACTTGACAGTTGTCGGGGGAATTACCTGGCATTTTCAACAAGTCTTAAAATATCAATAGCCTAATTAGCTGTTGATGCTGACAGTAAAGCTAACGGTGGGCTCAGTCTGTCTTTTTTGGAGACATTTTCATTACAAACTCTGTACTCTGCATTAAACAATAAAATGGAAATTTACAGATGGACATTTTTACACCAAAACAAAATAGCAGACCAATTTTACAGTGAAATACCGAGACAGAGAGGGGACATTTAACATCTTAGTTTTTAGCTTCACCCTTGCATCTGGTTTGTTTTGTTCCCATGCACCTGTTTGAGTGTTTTATCAGCTTGGTTCCTTTTATGTTTGATTTGTGTGAGATATGTGTATCTCATTTCCTTCTTCCCAGATTGTCTTGGTTTTGTTTAATTATATTGGTTATCAGTTTATTATGTAATCTTTGGATTTTTTTTTAATTGCTTAATATTTGGTTTTGTAGGTGTTAATTAGAGATTTAATGTTGTCATTCTCACTACCTCCAATGAGAGCCATGTTTATGAAGCATGGCTTCGTATTTTCAGGTGTCTGAAGATATTGCACGTCCAGTCATCTAGCCACATGTTGGGAACTTTAGTGTTCGCACTGCTCACTTTCTATATGCTTGTGGATAACTATGGTGTAAGAATACAGTAGTTTTTATAGAATCTTTGGCGGAATGGGGAAAATAAAATGCTTGATATTTTTCACCTATTGTAGCAGGGGGAAATTTTCTCGTCAGTGTTGCACAAGCAGAGATTAGACATGCATCCGTACACGAGCCTCAATTACAGCAAGGTCTCTTGCTTTGTTTTGTTTTCTCCCTCCATATTTGTTTCCCTCCATACTCCCACTGTTGGCTCTTTTCCTCCCTGGAGTTATTGATCCCCATATGGTTAAAGCAACCCTTGCCCTTTCCTTGTCAATCAATACTCCTAATCATACATTTAGCATGTAATCATTGCATCTCCGGTCTGCGGTGGAAACACAAATAGAACTGTGACAGCTTGATGTAGAATTGCATTCCTAATTACATCAGTGTGTCTCTGTGTTATACTATTTTTATGCCTGTGCAGATTGCATTATGCTGCCCACTCACATCAGGTGCACTGAGTTTTGTGCTGTGTCATATTGTTCTTATAGGCCCAATGGCAGTAGCTCAGAGAATGTTGAACGTGTCAAATTGATGGTGTTTTCTTTCAGTACCTTTCAGTAAGTCCGTGACTAAACGCCTTAACTGTCATTACCATTTTGCATTGCCACCACTTTCCATGGTACACAATGAAAATGATGTCTTTACAGCAGCATCTCAGCTTCCATTGCGCTCTCTCTCTTTCCTCCTCCGCTGGCACTGCTGCACAGTTAGAGAAAGCTATCCAAGAACCCAGAGTCAGCATATACAGGGAGTGTGTGTGTGCATGTGTGTGTGTGTGTAAGGTGTGAGGGGGAAAATAAAGTGTATTCTGTGCCTCTCCTAAAGCAAAACTGTACGAACATTCACAGGTAAATTTCAAGCAATGTGGAGAGAAATGAAAAGTTTATATCGTATATATGGATTCATTTCACACTGACAAGTTATCATTTCTGCTGATTTGACAAATAAAACTCACGTGTAATGAAAACCTAATATTTTGGTTCTTAAAAAACACAAATATAATAAAATTAGAAAGGATTTTTAACGCTAAAATAGCTGTCCATCCACTGTCCAGCATATGGAATCAATATTTAGATGCAGATACTTTTGCATTATAAAGTCAGACCAGTATGGCCTGGAAATGATCGACCTATGGCACAGCTGAAGTAGCCCACGTTGTTTTGATGGCAACCTTTACCTCATCTGCACTGCCTGGTCCTTCATTTGACAAAGTCTTGTTGCTTGATCTATAGCCGCTCTGTTGAGCTTTTGATAAGTGAAGCTGCTTACCTTCCTCTTGCCCTTCTATAAAGTCTGGCGAAACAGGTGAAGGTCTCCTGTTTGCCAAGCTGAGTTCCCTGACACAGGCAGGACGCCAACAAGGCTGATGATTACCGGGGTTTGTCAGTGGCTCCCACATACCAGTGCTATTAGCTGTAGCTGCAATTACAGATAGCCAAGACACAGGTGGCCAGTGGATGTGTAGGCTGACAAATGTGGGTGAGAATATGCAAATTATTATCTCTGATTGACATATTCACCTTACTGAGCTTTAACTCAGATTTTCATCATGATGATTCATCTTTAGAGAGTTTTTGCTCCTGTCAGATACCTTGTCTGCTGTAATCAAATCAAAGGTGCATGGAAAAACGAAAGCTCCAGAAGAAATGTGAACTGATGGAGACAGACTCATTCTGTTGCTTTAAAAAAAAAGATGTGGGTGTGAGAAATGTCATTTCCTTCCTTCATATCAGGAAATGTCCACAAGTATTTTACTTCTTCCCACTTTTTTGTTTCCACTTTATTAGATTCCATCATTTCTCTTTCCACTGTTTATTTATTTTTGTTTTTATCCATTCATCTGCTTTGAGCAAAACAGGCAGGATTTAAAGGTTAGCGATTGATTTAGAGGCCAATTCCATCCAATTTGATATTTTTCTTCCCTCCAATAGTTGTCATATAAAATTGTTCTGAACTTGGGAATTTGGGTATCTCAAGTATTCTAGATAGACCATAAATACATCACCAGAATATATTTATGGCAAATTAAATATAATACATTGGTCAGCAAAGATCTTATAAGTGAGAGTTCCTTGGGGTAGTGATGCAGTTTATCACGTTAAGGTGTTATTTGGTGTTTTTCCATTAACAGACAAATATAAATATTTGAAAGTGTTAGTATTTTACTCTTTGCTCATTTTAAAGAGCAGCAGATGATGCAGAATGAAACCTCGACCTATTCTGTGTGCCTGAGCTCATACCCTGAAGCTAGCTGGATGTCTTGTGTGGTATTTTTCCACACTCCCCACCAATCTTTGCACACCTCTTAGCACCGTGTCCTGGAAGTGTCTCATCGGTTTGGCTGCTGTGAAGCTTCTTGACAGAAATATAGACTGTTGAAAATGTTTAGTTTTTCTTTTCTTCTTTTTTTTAGGCTTTTGCCAGCTTCAGGTCTGCCTTTGGAAGTTCTTCTTCCTCTCATAATTCTTTTTATGGATTCTCTTAGGCTTACAAGTCCTGTACACACGGTGCATGGCCTTCTTATAATATTACAGAAATTTTACTTCAGAGTTTCCCAAAATGCTGAGTAATAGCATTTGGCGGGGCTTTGGTTTGTTTCTGCAGTGCTGTTTGTAAAATATAACAGAATCAAACTTTTGGCCAGAATGTGAGGTGGTTGTTCTGCTGGAAGGTGAATCTCAATCCAAATCTAAATATCTTTGTAGCCTTTAAAACACTTTTTCTCCAGGATTGCCCTGTTATCAGCTCCTTCCAGCTTCCCATCAACTCAGGCCAAGGCCCTTGTTCCTCCTGAAGAAAAGCTCCCTCACGCTTCATCCTACCGCTACGTTTAGTTATGTGGCTGGTGTTGTCTTCTGGGTGAATTGCTGTGTTAGTTTTGCCCTCACACAATGTGTTTTACATACAGGCCAAGATGTTCAGCCTCAGCCTCATATCACTGGAACACCTTATTTTTTACCTGTTTGCTTTCTTTACTACATGGCTTGTGGTAAACTGGCTTTTTGTCACTTTTCTATAAGTTTCAAATTGGGAAAGTGTAGAGCTTGTACTGGATTTGTCTACAGGTTCTGCCACCTGAAAAATCTGTAGAACGGTGATGTGGTTAATCCGTCGCAGGTCAAGTTAGGATGATGGATTGAACAGCAATCAATGGGATGTTCAAACCTTTGGGTATATCTGTATAAGCAATTCACAATTTTAAACTTTGCTTTAACCTTATCATCGATCTCCTTGATCTCCATGATCTCATAAATGATCTACATCAAGTCTCAGAGATCTTTACACAACAGCTTGGAGATTGAACAGAGTTGGACAGATGCATTTACTTTTGACATAACTTCTAAAGACAAGATTTTTAGACTTCTATTATTAAAAAGAATGCCTCATTTTGCCCATAACTTCACAATAAAACCAACACAAAGCAGCACGCATTCCATAATTACACCATCAGAACATTGTGTTGTTGTAATGTTACAAAATACTAGAAAGTTTTAGGGATGCGAATACTTTTGCGTGGCAGTGTGAAATTGTCCTGTCTAATGGACCAGTTGGGAAAGGAAAATTGGTCTATCCGTTGGATTTCCCTAAAGTTTTCTCAGAGGGTAAGTATGTGACTCCTATGTGACTCACTGTAAGCTCTAGGTTCATTCTTGCAGTTGTTATTTAGCAGTCCACTGAAGCAGGCATCATGCTGATTAACTGCATCACATCTGATGACCCTCCTCTCGCCCCCACTCCCAATATAGCTCTAGGAGCCTTTCAGGGGGAAAAGGCTTCCCTTTTTAATTAGGCAAGAATAGGAAATCTATTAGTGGGTTCAGTCGAGGCTCACAGTTGAACAAGGAATTGAAAAGTTCTGCAAGTGTTGAACAAGCTAGTTCACAATCAACTCTGAGTAAACATTAAAGGCTGATTTCTCTCAGCCTTTTCAGACGAGCAAAGAAGAGACACCATCCCAGTCAGGTGAGGCAGATATACAAGAAAAAGAAACTGCTTCTCAAAAGCCTTCTAAAATGTGCTACATGTGCCGCACTTGATTTGCTTCAGGATCATTTGTTTTGAATTCCACCCACACTCTCCTGATGCAGTGAAAACTATCAATAGGTAAACATCTAACATACAATTTTAGAGTCAATACAAAAGCACAGTGACGACAGATAAAGAAGAGAGCGTTAGTGCCACAAAAATATCCCCGGCTCAACCACTCAAAGGCACAGTGAGGGTCTTTGTGTTTATTGTTTTCCCAGTAATAATAAAAAATTGATGCTTAATTTTTAATATGCCAAGCTTCTTTTCTGCAAATTGTTGAATGATTTATTCAAAGTCTTGTTTGTAAGAAAAAGAAAATTAGCATATTTTTCTAACTGTAAGTTGCGGGTCATTTTGTGTCATTCACATCTGTTAAAAGTTTTTCTATTTAACTTTATCGTAGTGTAATTATTTCTTGGTTTGGTTTTCCAACTTATTCTATATTAACTTGAGGAGACACGAAGATGGTTCTCGCATAAAGCGTTTCGATAAAGCCCTCTTTTGCGTTGCAGCCCTGAGCACTCCTCTAAACACCTTCGTCTCGTGGCATCTGGGGTGTCTCACTGGGATAACATGTTACATAATTAGCACCAAATTAACAGTCAATTAGGCATTTCTTGTTGAGAGGGTGAGGGTAGGCTTATCTTTAGAGGATTTATAAATCACATCAGAGCCACATCCACCACCTGTTCTACTGAGAACACACTTTATGTAAACTGCATAAAACCTAATTAGATCATAAAATTTACAAAGTCCTGATTATTTACATAGTGAAAAACGAGCTTTAATATTTTGTGATTAAATATATTTGTTATGGGACTCTTGACATGAAATTCACAGCAGATGTTGGGAACAACTCAAACAATTCAAAGAAATTCAAATCCAAATTGAGGGTATAAACTAAGTTATGGGTAACAAAAAGTGGAGGTGAACTCTGCTGTTAGCATAGGCTGAAAAAACCCCCAGCTTTATGATCTTCCTACTTTGGTGGTGACAGCATTGCTTCGTTTTGTAAGAACTGTACCTGCTAATTCCTCGTCTTTCTTTAAGTGGTCCTTGGTTCTTTGACAGCTCATGATTATTTTTGACCCCTTTGTCAGAAATTATGTGATTGTGGTTGTTTAATGACTACCACTTTCCAATTCTAGATCATGACCCAATCACTGGATAATATGTCTGTCAATGTTTCTTCTGCTAAAGATTAATAATGAGAAACCTTTTTATAGCCTATTTAGCATTATACATGTTGAACTTGTGTGTTTTGTTTTTTCTTCTCTGAGAAAAATGTTCATGTTAAATATGTATTTTTCTTGGTGTATTGTTGACTTTTTCATTGGTTGCTTGTAATACACAATATATTTGGTACACTGCTGAAGTGATAGAAATTTGGCCTGTGATAGAAATCTGTAGTCGGTTGGCTAACTGCAGTAATGCTTCTTGACAATGTAATCGGCTAGCATAAAAGCAGAGCAAGCTGGAAGCAGCGTGGCAGAGAGCGCAAGCCAAGAACTCATTAAAAAGCCAGATGCAAAAACGTCAATTATCTGGACTTGGTTTGGGTTCAAAATAGACCTGTCAACTTTTACCCATTAATGCATGCAATTAATGTAAAAGGTTTAACACACCTTTTTCAGGTTTTCTCCAGGTAGTCTTACTTCCCCTCCAGTCCAAAACACAAGCATGCTAGATTAATTTGTCTCTCTAAATTGTCTATTTGGATGATCATTTCTGTGAGTGTTGTCCTGCCTGTGTTGCTCCATGATGGACTGACGTTCTGTCTCGGGTGTTCCCTGCCTCTTCCCCAATTACCGCTGGCACCAGCCCCCTGTGGCCCTACAGGGATAAATGGGTGTAGAAGATGGATGGATGCTCATTTTGCCCCTCTGCAACCATTTTGTATTTTTGGATTGTCTTGAGACCAAAAAGGAGCAGTATGCAACAATGCATCACTTTTTCTGCACCAATGGAATTATTTGTAAAAGTTTTCTTTTAACTAACAAAAAAGGGAACACAACAATTTTGTGCACAAGAATGAAAAAGTTTATCTTTACATAATGTAGTATTTTAAAATTCCTACAAAAATATGCAAATTAAAAAAAGAGAAAATCAAAACATTATATGATGTAATGCTGGCCTCTATTTCATTTCTAAGTTTTCTCATTCTTTTTGAGTTGTGATATTTCTTGCTTGTTATAGTGTATGTCAAAACGTTGTGGTTTTCTTCTTCTATGTGATTGTGATTTCTGAGATATTTGTTGTTTTAGTCCAGAGCTGGCATGATTCTTACCTCAGAGGCTTTTCTTTAATTCCCTTGAGCACAAGCTCAGCTGCAGAACTGCATCAACTGTTGCCGCCAATAAATAACATAACCATCTGACAAAATTGACAGCAGCTACCACAGTTCATGCGCAGCAATGACCTTCCCCAGCAGAACCAGTTGGAAACAATCTCTTTTGACTTATAATACATTTTTTCTGGTCAGGTTTTTAGACTTACTGTCTTCTAAGGCCATATTTCCCAGAGGAGGAGTCATTTATTTGATTGCCCCTCTGGCATCCAGTCTCTATACATATGATGCTCTCTACACATTGTTCATTTCCAGGAAAGCAGATGTATAAGAGCAGCTTAGTTCAAGAGTTGCTGTAATATCACTGAAAAAAAGATACAGCTTTTATGAGTTATATCTTTATTCCTTAAGTTTACAGTGTTTCACTCTTCTGGAGCTATAATTTGACGGCATTTTAAGCTCTTGTTTCTACAAGTCATCATGAGTTCAGAGACTCTAGCGAGGAGAAGTAACCTTAACTGCAGTCTTTTTGCCTTGCATTGTTGCTACCAACCAGTTTTCTTAACTGTAGACAAGTAGAATTTGAAACAAAATGTATTATTTTCACATGAACAAAAATTGCTTATTTCCCTAAAACATATACATTTTAAATACTTTGGAATAAATAAGAAAAGCCAACAGCATAATGAATGTTTTTTTTCTGCCTACAGTAACAGTGCTCTGGCCTGACACCTCAACTTTTTCTGTCTTCTCCCTCTTCTGTCTTTTTGCACATAAATGTTACACACACATTCGCACCTCTGTTGGGGTGGGGTTCTTTATTTCATTAACAGCAGTTTGCTTGCCAAAATTCATTATGCCAGCCTTCTGTTGTCGTGCACCCAAGCATGCCAGCTAACGTGCGGAACAAATTTCTCTCCCCCTCCTTTCTTCACCCTGTCTCCCACACTCTCCTCCCTCACTCCTGCTAATAAGTGCATTTAGGATGTGACTCACCTGCAGCAAGCACTCCCTGTGAAGAGACTCGCTTTGTATCACTGGTCCATGATTAGTCATTACTGTCAAAGCCTCTGTTTCCTTCTGCTACTTCGCTTTCAAACGAACAGGTGGTTGAATCCGAGATGCAAATATTCATAATAGCAGTACGTCCTCTGGTGTCCCCTCATTCCAAGGGAATGTGAAAGTAAGGTGCCAGTTGTCCGTTTTGAGACGCATTTGAACGATGTACCTGTCAGCTGATTCCCTTTCATCCGAGCCGAAGGTCTTCATATGAGGCTTTTGATGAATATTTCATACTCAAATAAAAAATGTGGTTATTACAAATGTTCAGAAAATGTGGGCCTAAAATCTCTTTAAAGCACTTATTAGGAAATCAAAGGTATGAAGTTGTTACAGTGAAAGTAAGTTGTTTGCATGAATTCCTGTAATTCTTGAATCGGTTTGAATATAAAACCTGCATCATGGACTCAAGGCCTATTAAATGGTTTAAATCTGATTCAGAGTGGCACCAAATGTGAATGACATGCAGTCATGAGTAAAAATATGTGAACAGCCTACGATAAGTCTGGAGGTGGAAGTGTCATGGTTTACCAATGTTTTAATAAAGCAAAGCTCAGATAATTCTCTATCATTGCGATGGATTCTGCCATTTATCTGATGGTACTTGTGGAGCATGAGACCATATGTGAAATTAAAAAAAAAAAAATCAAACAAAACTAAATATTACAGTTTCTCTTAACATAGTCAACCAGCAGCATATAGAGGGATGATCTCCAGTTCTCATTTCTGGTTCGTATCGCATCTTTCTCAGAGAGTAGAGCAGCACTGTATAGTTTATATATGTTTACTTTCTATAAGTGTGTGTCTGTAGGTTTTTACAGGGATGAAATTGCCACTTGATTTGTGGTCTGAGAGGATTAGGCATCCTCCAGGGAGCAAGTCAAGTTTTTAAAGGCAAAGAAAGAGAACCGAGCACTGCTCTCGTTTAACCTCATCCACTGCAGGGAGGTCAAAGCACTAAATCAACTCTTCTACTTTTAGCTGCTCAAGTAATGCAGTCAAGTGTGGGGTCTGTAGATGTGTGTACTTCATTGTCTGAATGCACCTGATGATATATGAAAAAGACATTTGCATAATTTATATAATAAAATTTTTGACCAGTGAGAACAAGATGCCGTTTTTATCGCTACGGGAAGCTACGTTCTGTTGCGTTTTCAGTAATGAGGACCGTTACTGAAAACACATCACACTGAAATTACATCTAAAAAATGTAGAAACAATGCAACTGCTGCAACCAGTCAGTATGACATTTAGCCAACACACAGAGCTCCGTGTTCATTGTGTCCAGCAGTCAATCACAATTTGAGACCCTGGAATTTCACAGCTCAGCCTTATTAGAAAAATTACTTCAGTTATAAATTGTGCAGATACTGTGCATGATCAAGGATTATATAGTTGCTGGAGAAAGGTAAGAAAACATGCATGCTTAAATTGAAGCCCTAAAGAACTGTCATTCCAAAAGAAAAATAAGTAAGCCACACTTTTTGGTCAAGGAACTGCATTTAATTTGCTTCCCTCATAGATGCTAAGCTACCCTGATAAAAACCTGCCTCCTGTTCTATGCTTTGTTTTGTACAGAGAGTCTGGACTCTTGGCTGTTGAGAAACATTTGCTTATTGGAGGTGTGGTTTTCAATTTTACCCAATCTATGTGTGGTTTGGTTGGATTTTGGTTTTCTTATTTCGTGTCAGAGCAAAGCAAAAAGATTAAAAAAAATCTTTAAATTCACACTTTAAAGGTATAGCAAACGCAACATGATGATTAAAGAAAAATCATGTGCAAGCTTACAACAGAAAATATTACATTGGTATATACAGTGCATCCAAAAAATAAATAAAATCCAAAGTATTAACTCCTTTGGATTTTTTACCCCTCTAAAACAAATTAATCATGGTTGGCATTATTTTCAGTGCCTAATATCTACTGTAATATAGACCTTTCGGGCAAAGTAAAAGATTCTGATGGACCTGATGCAAAAAGATGCAGAATTTATTGCATCACTCCGCCATAAACAGTTCCAGGATACAAGTGGTGGAAATTACGGCTACCCACGAACTCAAACTTAAACAAATGGTTACCATTTAGACTCTGGATGCAGATCGATGACATGATGTAGTTCTTGTTTCTATACACAAGGACAAAGATTCATTGACAGACATTGAGAGAATCAATACCTTTGGAAATGTGATCAGACTGAACCTTTTCGGTCAGAAGAAATTAACATTACACTTTCTCTTAACTCACATGTAAAAAATACTTGACAACATTATTGTAGAAGTGGAAAATCTGGTTAGTCTCAGAGGTTCAAAGTCACGGCACAGAGTGAAGCCTTTGATGGAGGCCTTCTCATTCACTGTGGGATCAGCAGAGTCTAATGGCTTCTCATCAATTCCTGCTGTCTGGAGAAGTGTATGTCATGACTCCTGTAACTACTTCTGACAAGAGTGATGAAGCACTTGTTAAACTTGTAAGATTTCAGCAGAGTTTGAAACCTCTGGATATAAATCTGTGCAGAACGGGATGGACAGAGACGGTGAGTGAGGGGCAGACATGGAAGGTGGATGAATGGAAAGGCAAGATGAAGAGCACCGGTGGCTTAGACTTGACTGATCGTAGCACGGAGAGGGGAGAGAAAAGCTAATGATCTCCATCTGTCTTTGAAGGCTGAGACAGAAGAACATTGTTAGGCTTTTGAATAAGGGGGAGAAAACAAACACGTGATTCGCAGACCTGGCACCGTGTGTTGCGTGAAGAGCTTCACTTAAGGCAGCAGGTGAAACATCTCTCAAGGTCAGCTTAGTCCATTAGAAGTGTCGCCCTAATGATTGTTTCTCCCCATTCAGAGTGTTTGTGTAACAGCACGCAATTACTCTGTTTAAATACCAGAGCACATTATATGTTTTAGTATATATTTGTCTTTGTAAGTGTGACTGTGTATTTATAACTTAGAGTGTTATGAGCGAGCATGTATGTGAACATCTTGTGGGCATATTCACAGATAAGACTAATGAATCTTTAATTAGAATTTGGCACAGGCCAGACGTGCTGTAGCATTAGTGGGACTTCTCATGCCAGAACTCAGTATGTGTTTAATGTCTTCTCTTCTCCTTTCTCCAACTAAAGTTTTCAGCTGCTTCATCTATTTATTTTTCTACCTTTCCTGTTTGAGTGGAACGGCGCTAATTTTCAGAAGAAATAATTTTCTGTGGAAACGGGTTACCAGAAAAAAAACCAACAAAAAAAAAACATTTTATGTGCTTTAAGGATTTTGTTTTTAAACTGGAAAGCTTGAAATGACCCTGACTGACTGCGGGAACATTACACAACATTGTATCCAGGTGAAATTTATACTTACACTTTGACTTTATATTTAAATAAAGTCAAGATTTTATTGCATTAGAGCTTAAATTAGACATGCTTCGAAAGTGACTTAAAATAGGAAAGTGTTGTGTCTGAAATTCTAACTTTTTTTGCTCTCTGTCCCTATTAACAGAAATATAATTTAATACATGAAACTGTATTGGAAATATGTTCTGCCTGATTATAATTCTGTCTATGTCAAATTGCTCACGTTGGAAATATGAACTCAGCTCACTTATTTTTAAGTGATAAGATATTACCGAATTAATATAATCACTCATCAGTGTAATAAACTAACGACATTCATTCAAAGCGATGTGATTTTCTTCTTGCCAAGCCGCTCCCGAGAGTTACAACAATCACCTAAAATACAGGCATGCATAAATATAAAAATATGTAGGCTGTAGAGCTCTCAACTTTAAATCTACTATTTAAAAGGACTGTGGGAAATGCTGTTCATTGAAAAAACTCAAGAATCAGTGTGCAGTGGAGTCAAATACGTCATGGGAAGAGGAATTTTAGGTAAAAACAATCAGTAATCATAATTTCAAACAGAAAAATATAAAATAAACACAAACTTTCCTGCAGATATTTGATCCTCTGTGTAGTTTCTCAATTGTTGGTTTGCACTTTTTTGTCATGTTATTTTTGGTGCACAGCTGCTAAGATGTGAAGTACTATATGAAAGCCTAATTTATGTTTGGTTTTGCTTGAAATTATTTATTTATTAAATGGGCTGAGAAAAGAGACAAAGACATTGCCTCGCTCTAGATTCCCAATAAAGTCATTGTTGCAGACATGGTAAGATTCAGATGTTACTGTATAACAACACAGACACTGAATAGAGATAATTTGTAGATGGTAAATCTGAAATTGAATGAAACATGTTTTTGTTTTTTATGGACACATTAATAGCCAAATGGGCAGAAATATAGAAAAATTAGATGCGTCAGTGGAGTTTCTTAAAGAAAAAACAAAATGCACATGCAGCACTGATTTTCCAGAAGAGCAATTTAGAAAATCTCCTTTTCGTATTCCAGTTACTCCAGGACTGAAATTGCATTAGACAATAATTCAATTCATGTAAAATTCAGGGTTATTTTATTCATATCTGAGTCCATTTTGTACCTTTTTATTGCAGCGTTAATACATACAGCTGAGGGAGGAGGTTGGGCAGTTGAGCTGCCGAGGTTGTTGTGGAGACGAGTCAAAGGGAGCCGATGGAGCAGATGGTGGTGAGGTGACCCCGCAGCCTGAGTGTCTGTTCCTCTGCTGCTTCATGGAAAGCTCTGCCTCATATTCAGGTAGCCCACTGGCACTGCCACTGTGTTTACACACCTGGACAGACCTGAGGCTGGTGGGCAGAATAGCAACAAAGGAGAGAAAAAAAGGACAAATAAATGTAACCTTCCAGAGGGATTTTGCGCAGGCCATGCTGGCTGTAATGTGCCAGGACTGTGTTAATCCTGTCCCTCAGGTTTGTATCACCTGCCTTGGCTCTCTGCTGCAGTTGACTGGCTTGGCCTTATGCTCCTGCTCCTACAGAGTGACAGAATGGATACCAGGTCACTAGGGCTTTCCTCTGAATCACCCATTGAGATCAGAGCTGATTACGAGCTAATCCGCTGTAAGAGTAGCTACTGGACGCTTTGGTGGTCAGTTGTTTTTTTCTGGGGGTTTTTTTTTGTTTTTGTTTTTTGGGTTTTTTTCCTTTCATTTCTGAGTCACATTTCCGTTGTTTTTTGCTCTGCTTATCTGCATAAACTCCATGTGGGGATCAATTTAACATTTTGGTCTTTTATTTAGTAGAAATGTCTCCTTTCTGACTGCTACCCCACTGGGTTTTGTTATCTGAGGCTAACAGGAAGGTGTTTTTCACTGCCTGGGTGTGTGGCATGCTGGCCTGAAAGACAACACGTGTTTCTCTGCAGTGTATTTGTGGATCTCTGGGATGTGCAAATGTTTGTGTGTTTGGGAAGCATGTGTTATACTCAGGTTTGCACTAAGGTTACAGTCTGGCAGTCGTACGAGAGCACTGACCTGTATTATTGAATCCGAGAGCTCTGTCTGTAAGCTGTGCCGTGATGGAAGAACACTGTAGCGTAATCTCTAACCATTATAAAACATTAAAGTTCAAGGCTTATTTTCCCAGATGCACCAGACAGCTACACAGACTGCATTGTCCATGCTGCCAAGGAGGGCTGAGGGCACAGGCTGGGTTCAATGGAGGTAAAGTGAAGCTGAGAAAGGCCAAGCTTACTGAGATGTAAAAGTGAAAGTGCCAGGGCCAAAGATGAGGAAAAGATGACAGTGCGAGAAGAAAACATTTTCTCATAGAGACCAAAAAGAAAATACAGTGAAAATGATCAAGTTAGAGGTTTACCTGAAAAAGGATGCCAAACACACTTCACACCATGTGTGTTCATATTTCATCAAAAACTGAGTTGAACTCATCGTCTAGACAGACTTTGATTGCAAGGTGCAAGCGGTGAAGTGATATTAAATCCATCTCTACACTTTTTGTGGTGATCTGTTTCTTTTTCTTTGTGCCAGTTACTCCCAAATGGTTTCTGTGATGTTGAAAACATGGAGGGAGTTACAGAAATTTGACAGCAAGGAATACCCACAGTCGTCGCACTGCAGTGCACTCTGGGATTGTGTTTGCCACCTTTCCACTTCTGTAAAGACATAAACACAAAGACTAGCAGATTTTATTTATTGCAGGAGAAACTACAGTCCATCATCTTGACTAAATCAGACATTTAAGGGGTTAAATCTATATGAATTTGACAAAAGGTAAATTTGTGTCTGCCCCTTCTGCATCCTAACCACAGCAGTCTTACGACACGCATTCATCCTGCAGCATGCCACCACCCGCAGTCAGAGCAGAGAAGGCCTGCTCAACTCACCACATTTAAAATAAATCACATGTGCAAAGTAATTATTTGCCACTGCTACATTCCCACTCCTGACTTGTCTCCAGGTGGGGCCATGTGCCTGAGAGAGAAGCTTTTATACCCAAACTGAGCTGCGATGTAAAGCTGTATTGTTGTAAACGATAGAAGAATTCAACTTCAGTCTCCACCGTTCGACATAAAAAAGAATTACAAAGTCTGATGGTGAATTAATGCACTGAGGCAGTTTTGGGCAAACTTTGGCTGAACTAAGCAAATTTGCACAGAATCATAGAAATAGAGCCCTAAATAACATGTTTAGTTTATCAACACACACAAAAAATATTGATTTTGGGTCTAGTTGCACTTTAAATATGCAAAGAAACACCTGAATGGAATCTGATGACTCATTCACAATAAGCTCTGTCGTTATTTAGACATTTTTTAAGTTCATAGTTCTACGTCCGATATCTACTCTTACGAAATCCTCTATGGACATAATCCTGCCTTGCTAGTTATTTCTCTCCCACCTTTATTTGTGTTTTACATATGTGGTTTCACAATCTTTCTTCCATAACATTGTGATGTGTTCTTTCTTTTGAGCTCAACTCTCACAAGCCTTGTAGCAAAGAATTCCCTCCTGAATTCAGAAAAGTGGATTGTTTATATTTGATGTTATTGTAGTGTAAACACTCTGCATTCAAAGCTCCTAAAAACAATTTAAAGTCTATTTCTGTACTCTTGATCTTTGCTCTGAAGGTAAATTACTTGGCATGAAGCATGTATTAACTGTACCACATCTGAGTGCTGCATTATATGTCACACACACCCAGCAGTATAGACCAAAAGAAATGATGATTGAAGTATTTTGCATGTGTGCTGTGAAGTAGCTTTGTATTTGGCTGAGCAGGCGAATAAGATCAGAAAAACAGCAAGTTGTATGCACACTATCTATTTAATGTTTGAGTTTATTTTCTCACTTTTGAAGCTCTAGATTTCAGTTCATTATTGCCACATGAAAAGAGAAAAAAAATGTTTGTGTGTTTCATCTATTTCAAATTAGTGCTTCAACACAGTCTTATGTGCTAATATGCAAGTGAGTTTGTAATGCTTTCATTTATCTGCTCAACTATGACGCACAAATAGAGTCCATTAAATTCTGTGGAGATTTCCCCTGAATCTTTTATTTTTTTCTGTTTTGTTTCCTTGTCTACTGTTAACTATTCTGCAGATGAACGACATATTTTATGCTCATTTATTTTAAAGACAATGCTCACCTTACGATGCTTATTGATTGAACTGCTTAGTCTGAATACAAGGTGCGTCATCATTATTTAAAAAATGTAATTATTTTTGAAGTTTGAAAATCTGACTGAATGAGGTTGCTGCTTTGCACTACTTTTAGGTTGATTGTCTTGTGTAGCATTGAAAATATTTATAGTCATTCATTGAGTGAACAAGCCAAGTAAGTTCATGTTTTAAGATTTTATTTTATTTTATTTAAGTATAGACAGAGGGTAAGAGCGCAAGCAGCAGAGTGATTCCTGTTTATCATTTTAACATCCAAATGTCTGGTTGGGTCAATATTACAAAGTCTATGATGGTGAATTAGTGCCTCAGAGTCTACTCTGCAGTTTGACTGAAAAGATACTGTTATTAGTCATTTTAGTTATCATTGCACAAACTTTGCAGATCTCCAGGAACGTCTTGTGAGCGTCTGTGCTCAGTCTAGACTTTTCTGAATACACTTGAGGTGTGCAACAATTAATATCCCCAACATGCATCAAAAAAGTGATTAAAATAATAAATAGAAGAAGGAAAGAATGACTATTCCCCTTTTTTATGACTATAGCATAAAACCTGCAGTCATATTCTATAAATTGGAATATTATTAAAATACCACCATTCCTAGTTCTACTCATGATCTGCTCCATCTGCCTCTGTTGTCCTTTTGTAAGACACCTTACCCACATTGCCTGCTGGTGGTGGTCAGAGGGCCCGGTGGCACTGATTGTATGGCTGCACATAAAGGAGCTTTTCTTTTCATATGTTACATGATGATTGTTGTTTCCTTCCTAACTCCAATGCTTAGAGTCAACATTTAAACTCCAGTTGAGTTTTACAAGCAGATTTTAGATGCATGACTCAACCCAAGAAACTGTGGCGCACAAAAGTACATGTGTGCGTGTGTGTGTGTGCACAAATAGATGCACACACACTCACATACTGAGAAGACAGTAGATAACAGTAACTCTGTAATCAATCATACATTTCCCCAGCCCTCCTGTCTTTGTCACTTCTCATTGGTCTTTTATCTTCTGGCTTTTCTGTCACTTTCATCCATCAACAGATATATTTTTAATTGCTCTCCCTGTCGTACTTATTAGGTAATGAATTCTTGAATGTAGCTTCCAGTCGTTTGTTAGCGTAGTCTCATAATGAGCAGTGAGCTGACAGGCAGACATTTAATTTTCTTTTTATTCTTATTTCACAACAGTGTGTATTATTAAAGTCCCACAGCTGGAACTCGACTTTGAGCAGCTTGATTATCGACATATTTCATCTTTAGACAATCTGAGAGCGATAATAAAACCTTAAATGACCGTTTGGCTCAAAAGTGGGTAGTTTTTCTCTCTTTTTTGTGACAATAGACATGTTTTTTTCTGATATTGATGCAAAAACTTGTCAAAGCTGTTCTGGGGAGTGAATTTCACTCTCCTTTTATGTGTTGAAATGTTTTGGCTCTTCCATGGCTTTGTGAGAGAGCAACAGAGCTGAACTGTGATGCTGTGTGATGTGGTTAAGAATGAATATAAGTGCTGTTATTATCTTCCCACAGATGACACCAACAAATTCACTGCTCAGCTGCTTTCATGCGGGAAATAGTATGGTCTGCAACCAAATTCTCTATGCAATAAGGTGACTTTATAAGAAAATCATACAGGGAGGTTATTGCGCCATCAGGTTTAAAATGAAACTGGCTGAAAGGTGACTATAAAACAAAGGAAGGTCACTCTTAATATATGGAGATCTCCTTCAGTATAGTACAGGAGTCTATCAGCCATAGAGGAGAAGTCGTCTTTAGGGACATACAAGGACTTTATATTTGCTCACGTCTCTTTTCACCTTTTTTTTTCTTTCTTTCTCAAGCTTAACTCCCTTTCGTGGGTATTTCTTTTAAAATCTGTGGTCAGTCTAAATGCTTTATGTCTGTGTTGATGTGTCTGCTAGAGTAGTTTTTTTCATTCTATTTCTTCTCACTTTCACCTTTATAGCCAATTTTCTACATCTTTAATGCAAATCCCAGACAGCAGCCCCGCAAATGAGAGCAGTGACAGAAAAACCCCAGTGATCTAAGTGTCTTAGCTCTATCCTTAATTCATTAATTTGATGTTTGCCTACAGTCGGTCACCCGGAATAATCCTTCTGGAAAGTCCACTGAGCTTTGCCACCAAGCAGAATTGGGATTCTGGATGACTGATCACAAAGCGTACGCCCACACAGTCCCACGCTCTGTTCATATATCCAACATGTAGTCCAGTTTGCACAAACATACAGAGCACACACCAGCTGCTCTTTAATCTCACTTAAAACCTACTTAAGTGCAATGAAACTGCGGGATCATTTCATCATATTTACCCACTGGATTTGACTTTTTTTTAGCACAAACATAAGCCCTTAAAGTCTGTTGAATTATTATCATACGTTAATTTAAGAGTAAATCTTTATGAGACGCAGAACATCAATTTGAAAATGGGCCTCCTTTAAACAGATATAAAAGATAATGTATCAAATCAGACTGTGTTCATTACATGGCTTCCAACTGAAAACAACATAAATGGAAAACCGCACAATTGATCAAATAAGAAAAGAAACATTTGTGATTGAAATATACTTAAAATGTTTCAGTTGAATTTAACTGGACGACATAAGATCCTGTTGTGCCTTATTGCAAGCTATGCTGAGTGCAATGAAAGTGTGTGATCAGAAGACGCTGTCTTCAGATTATGACAGATCTGCTTTTTGATTATTATTTATCACCACATCAAACTGGAGCAGACCCCAAATTTCTGCTACAAGGAAATCCAAATACAGAGCCCTAAGAAACACATTCATTATATAATTTACACGTTCAGCAGTACACAGTAAGCCCAACAGAATAAACCTTCATAGAGGCAAACAAGGTGATGAACAAAAACCTCTGGAAGGACGTACAGAACTGACATGTTTCACACAGTTGAAATACTTTTAATTCAAAGTATTTCTTTAATTGGTCGTACACAAGTTTCTTAAACTCTTAGATGCAGAATTTGGAAATTAGCTGAGATCTTTTAGGAACTGAAGCATAAAAGCAGTTATTTAAAATTTGTGTAACTGGGTTTGTATTCTGGTCACATATGGATTGTTTAATATGAATGGAGTTATGAAAATGTATGACAGTGCCATGTGCCTGTGCCATGCTGCAGTGAGGAAAACTATCAATTTAATGTGGTAAAACTACCTCTAAAAAATGTTCCAGCTTTTATAGGCAGAAAAATAGGATATTGACAAGTGCTTTTATAGAAAAATGAAAGAAATCAAATCATAAATCAAATTATATTTGGAAAATTTACTTATATGACATGTATTTTTACCAGTGAAAATAGCATAATATGAACAGGGAATACGTTTTTGGAGAAAAAAACGAAAAAACAATAATCTGTGTTTAGGAAATAAAAATATGATTATGTATGTTATATGGTTTACACAGGAAAATAACACAGGCAAGAAAGCTCTGGTTCTGTGATTCTAGTTTGTCTGTTTTTAGCTCTTATGTGTCTCTAAGTGTTGTGTTTTGAAGGATTTTTATTATGTAGCTGAATAGTTTATTTAAACTGAATAGTTTATTATTTTTTCAGAATCCTCTGCCCCTAGGCTGCTAAAAATCTGTGCTTTACCGTGATGTTTAAAGTGATCTAAAAGCTTAATGAGCCTAGATATTCCAAATGAGTCAATCAGATCCCTCAAAGATACAAATTCAGGACTCCATCGGAATAGTGAAGCTTAAATAATTCCCACATTTTACCCACAGAAATGTCAAATGAGGTTGGGTTTTCTGTAGGAATAAATTGGAATACAAAAACATTTTCTGAGTAGCAGAAAGTTTTCTAAAGCTCCTGCTGATTTAATGTTTTATTTACTTAAATTTACTTGTTAAACATGCACGATTACGTTCAGGGTTAAGTTCTACCTTACAAACATAATCCAGTCTGAATACAAGACGCATGAGGTTCCCGTTATTTTCTTGTGAGGCACAAAACCATTTTATTACAGTTTCCTAGATATATTTGCATATTTAATTGCATTTATAGTCAGTGAGTGCTTATCAATGTCAGCAGAGTCTTTTGGTTGAGAGCACCTTTGAGTCTGTCACTGTTTAAATGGTGGTCTCTCCCGAGCCATGATAATTGATGTATTCCTTATAAAAGAGTGATGATTGAGTTGAGATTTTCTAAAGTAACCACAGTATGCCAAAAGTAGGACAAGGGAATGTGGGTTATGCTTTTGCAGCTTGTTAATGTCATCTTTATAAGAATTTTGACTTTACTTTCTTTACGTGATTAGCACGTTAATCTTTGTTGCGACCTATCGTCCATCTCTTTACCACGTCTGCTTCCCCGCTTGTGTTCCATACACAGACTGCACTCATTTGTATGCCTGGTTCATAATTAGCTATAGGATCACCCATTGTGTAATTATGTATAACAGTTTGATATGTAATTAAAATTGCCTCCGTATCTAGTGTAATTTGTGCTGATCACCTATTAATGGTGCAAACAGTTGTGACTAAACACCCGTGACCGCCCCTCTCACAGATATCACTGAGCTTCAGTCACTATTTACGTACTAGCAGGTGTGACATCTGATCGAACTGATAAGGAGCTAAAACGGTTTTCAGAAAATCATCTCTGGTTGTGGTGAAGTATGTTATTGGGAAGTGCTAAGACAAGAGCTTTCCTATTGATAAAGATTTAACTTCTTTGGTATAGAGTAGTTTGTTTTGCAGAAATACAGAAAGTCAAATGGATGTTTTTTTCTTTTTAGTTTTTGAAGTTGCTACATTTGTTATTAAAAATATGCCTGATCAAATTTAAGTGACTTTTCGGGAGTGGTAGGTCAATATGGTGGTCGTTGGAGGCCACACTTCAAAAATGTCCAACTTGCCTGTGTGCCACTGGTCCACACAGTGGCCTTATGTTGAAATACCATTGCTTTTCTTGTTTATAAGAAATAATAACATTGTCATACAGTTAGTCTTGCTTCAGTTACTTCACCAGCTAGAGAGTAGACTGATTGAACTGAATTTAAGGTGCAGCTTGGGCAAGATAGTTTACCTACATGAAAGTGAAAGTGTTCCTGACTTGTAGACATTGAATCTTGGTGTTGGTAATTAGCTATCAAATGGAAAATGGTGCAACTCTGTTCCAAAACTGTGACTTACTGTTTTTGTGCTTTTAAGTGACAAACTGTGTACCTACATGAATAAAGCTGCACTCTGCACGATATTGTAGTCATTAAAACATGTATTTGTTTGTGCAGTATTGCAATTGCAAAGAACTTGTATCCAGTATTTGGTAGGGTGTTGCATTTTAAGTGCCACTCTGTTTGCCAATTTTATATTTAATGAGTTGCATGGACTCACTGCTCTTGAAAATAATGATACTGAGAATAAATGTTGTTTCTTACATAACTACTCAAAGTGCTACAAAACCACTTCAAGATGTTCCACAGTAATTGATGCTTACAGGTAAAATAGATTTCAGTGGCTAAGATGCTGAAGCTGATGGTGAATAATGAGATGTTGTAATGAAAACTCAAAATACTGATTCTAATTGACATCTGGATCACAATATTCAGAAAGATTCACAATCATACAACTTCCTGATACCTGATATTAATCCTAATTATCTAGAGTAAAATCATGGCCTCCCCTTTTCTGCAGCCAATTTATGGCTGCAGAATACAATGTTTAAACCTTTTTAACTCCAAGGAGTGCCGCCACCTCTGTACAGACCATAAAACTGCAGCATGCTCCTGCATTCCCCAGAGTAGAGACTTAAGCAGCAGGTCTGACATCCACCGTATGGATGATTAGCATCATTAGAGCATCAGCTGCTCCCTCTCTCCGAGGCACACTCTTACACTCTACAAGGGCTCTTCACGTACATAACACTTAGGCAGAAGAAACGGTGTCATGTTTTTAGTAAAGTGATGATGCATTAATTACAAGTAGGTCAGGTGAATGAACCATTATATCTGCAGAAGCTCGAACTGTTGCAATAAAGATGCAGCAGTTATGTTTTGAAATACAAATGTGTGTTTGTTTTGTTTTTTTTCGCATGCCTCAATTTGTGTCCGTTTTATTTTTCAGCTCCAATAACCGTCGACCCACCGAAGATCCTGTTTCCGGCAGAAAATAAGACGACCAACATGGAGACACAACTCGGTAAGACCGTCTTACATGTTTTATTTTTCTTCTTTTTTACATGCTGTTGTCACTGTCTTCTGAGTTGTTCCCCAAATTGAAGAAAATTGATAACTTTACAAATTGTCTTCCCCACACCTCTGGGCAATACACGCAGATCAGCGATAGCACTTATTTGGGAGACGGTGAAAAAGAAAAAGTGGTTTCTGTATATGCTAATTGTGGGTGCTATTATCCCTAAGGCTGTTTTGTCAACAATGAAGAGCCCATATGGTACCGAGGTTCCGTACTCTGGCTTGGCACATTGCAAGGCGGCCGCTTTCTGTCGCCGTTGTTTGTCTTTTTTGACGTGAGGTCACAATGGGACTACCATGTGGGCATGCATGCAAGAGCAAGTATACGAGAGTGGTTTGTTTGTTGCTTTTTTTTTTTTTTTTTGCTTTTTTTTCTCCTGTGACAGCATATTGCTTGATTTCTGGGCACAGTCCTCTGTCCACATGGCGCTTGCCACGCTGTGAATGGCTAATGTGTCTGTCACAGTGCAGCCAATCAGACAAGACTGAGAGGTCTGGAGGATCGGAGAAAGATTGGAAGAGTTTGTGACACAAAGGGGAGGTATGAAGACAAAGCCCAAAGAAGGTCCAATAATTCACATAGAGCCTGCCTTTTGTCTTCAATCTGATGCTGCTGGAATGCAGGTAGTTCATTTGAAATGCCTCCACGGTCGGCTGATCAAGGGTGAAAAATTGCTGCTGTTGATAAACTGACAGGCACAGCCTCACATGTCAGCCGACTCACACCTATGCATGAACAGGTTGCACAATGCGGGCCCTTAAGCTATTTGTGTCATTCGTCTCTATCTTTACTCCACTGAGATTCGGGAAAGTTTCGACTTTTTCCATGAAAATGTCTCAAAATTGTTTAAATCCTCATTGTTTGCTTCGTGACTGTGTTTTTTTTTTTTGTTTGCTTGGGTTGTTTTTGCTGTACTCTGCATAAGTGTGCAGTAAATGGCTGTGGGCTTTTATGAAACTGGGGTGTTTTTTGGGAATTATTTTTAATGAGAAAACAGTTCAAATCAGAGCAGTAGAGGTCAAAGACAACTTGCATGTAGAAACTTTTCTGGGTTACAGCAGGTCAAAATTTCCACTAATAATTATAATTTTAATGTTTAATTAAAAAATGTGTTTTATAAAGATTTAGTTTGTTCAAAACTCAAAGGATCACCTTTCACGCTTTTAGCATCTCAGCATTCTGGAGCTTGTCAACAAGTTTTACCAAGCGTTTCAGACTTTATGTTTGGTTGAACTTGATGAATATTTTTAGGCCAAACCAGAGCATGCCAACTCCCATGCAGTCCTGACTTTTTAGACGCATTTCATAGACGTGGTGAGTTTCTTTAGCCATTTGTTTGGGGGGGGAAAAAACTAGCAGAATGCATAAAGACCCAGCGAACAAAAATATATTGTCGGGTCACTGAATTTCACAATGATTCATAAGTAAACTTTTTGGAAAAATCCTGATATTTAAACAAATACAACTTCCTAACTTGATGGAATGAAAAGGAAAAATCAAAACGTTTGATACCAAAAGAATTTTAGCAAAAGCTACAGAAATTGCTAAAAAAAAAAAAAAAATCCCTGACAAAAAAGCAAATGGAAATCCGACTGAAGTGTCTCACTTCTCATGAAGACATTTTGAATTTTTATTTGAAAAAATTCAAGGTCAAAGCTCAACAAACCTTAAAGATTCAATCTGTCACTGAATAAAAAAAACCATTTGTAACTATAAACCTCCATATGATTGTTTGCAGATGCGTGTTTGATCTAAAACACTTTTGTTTTACTTTTTCTTTGCTTCTCTCAAATTTCAGTGTTTTCATTTGGAAACAAGCCAGTTTTTGATTTGTAATGAAATGTTATTTATCTTTACGCTAAGAACAGAGAGCAAATTAATAACCTTATTTGTCTGCGACTATATGAGTTTCTTAAGTATCTGTGCTTCTGAGATTTCCATAACGGTGACATAAATAAGTATTCTTAATTACTAATTACTCCCTCATCACATTTAGCCATCAAATGAATATCTGAAGTAATCTTTTTCTATCGAGTCCTCTGGACTAATGATATTGGACTTTTTAAAGCAGAACAAATTGTCGGAGAAAGACTTGAGAATCCTTTGAAAGGCAGAGCTGTCTAACTCTCACGAAAAAGGCCTACTCAATCAAGCAGTGGGCTTTTTAATATGGAAACATTTCACTGTTACAAGGAAGAGTAGATTAAATTAAATGCTGGTAATCTTTGGAAGCAAAAATCGCCAGCTGTAGAAATGAAAGTGGTTTGTGTCTACAGCCAAATAATGATCTTAAATCATGTTCAAAGTCGAGAATGAAGGGACGTTGACTGAACCCAGATATCAGTAAAACAATTCATGGCTGGAGCTGAATGGACTACTGACTGCAAGATGATCAGAATCTCCTTAAGGCTGAAAGAGCCAAGACAAGAACTAGAAGATAAATCTAAGATTGACCCAAGCTGTCACCCTCAAATGGAGGGAAACTGGCTTTAGCTAGTATAACACAAGAACCATCCAGCATGAAGCATGCTATGAAGTGGACACTTCTTGAAACGCGAGTGTCACTATTCATGGGGAAGGGATCCATGAATAGTGAACTAAGAGGAAGCTCCCAGAAACAGTTTTTTCCCCTAAAATACAAAGGGAATTGCCTTGTGGTTTACGATTGGTTGAAGACTGAGCTATTTGACAACAATGACAACAAAAGTATTTGGACATGTTAAGGTGGCATAAGTTAAGATTATATCTATGTGGTATTAAAAAAACCATAATTCCAGACATTGAATTTAGAAAACAGGCGATAAGGTTCTGGAAGGTTTTCAATGCCTAATTGTCTTTTTTTGTCTCTAGTTTGAAATGCAAAGACGCTCCATAAGAATAATTTTGCAAACTCATTTCTGAACAGAATAGAACCTGAGTAGCTGGGTTCACTGCCTGATCATTGAATGATCTCACGCTGAAAGCAGAACAGCTTCATTTGTTCACATGGTGTAAAAGGGAATGGCACACCCATCAACAACAACAACAACAACAACAAAAGATGAGCACGCAGAGCAGCAGAGACATGAGGGACAGTGGAAGAGAAAGTCTGTGATGTTATGCAGTGAGCTCCCGCAGACTCCTCACAGAGGGTCCAAAGCACCAGGACCGAAGTAAATATTTTACAGTAGGGCTTCATTTTGTGTGCAGAAATGCACTCTGCCTCTAAACAGCAGCTTCTCATTTATTTAGCTGTTATTTATTTATTCTCTCTTTCTTAATATTTGTTGAGGCATGCCCTGAGCAGCTTTATGGAGCAAGGTGGCAGATTTATAGGAGCCGGAACGTGCATAGAAAGAAGCAGGTCCCTTATGGTTAGTGAAAAGTAGAGAGAGAGAGAAATGGTATCTAGCGTAGGCCGACCGATGGGCAATAAAATCAGGGCCATAAGCAGAGAGATAAATCTGCAACAGTGCCGGGAAACACAGACCCACTTTATCTCTTCTTCTCTTGCAAACAGTGCAGGTCTCACACAGCCTCCATCTTGGCGTTACACATCGCACACGCATGCATTCACGCACACAGGCAGATGTAAATCTAACACTTATGTTACATAAGCTCTCACAGAAGACTCTCAGCAGGGGTGTCCTGGATAAAAGCCCAGAGATGTTGGCGCAAAGATTTGACCACAAAAATAGGAGTAAAGTAGAATAGAAAAAGCTGCACCACAAGGAGGGTGATGTTTGAGGGTATTACTAAAGAGCTTTTTAGAAAAGAAAGAGACTGAGCTGTCGGAGTTTGCTTTTCTTTAAGAGGGACTTTGTCAGATTTTCCCTTTCTGTTCTGAAGCTTCGTCTCCTTGGTTGTTTGTCCTGCCAAATTTCCTCAGAAAAAGATTTTCTCTGTTTTGCATAACAAGCCCCAATGCCACCAACAAGGTATTGTGTGTGTGCTCTGTGTCTGCGCTACAGGAATCATCTGCTATGTGCTTTTATCACAAACAGGTATTTTTTGTAGGGCATGCTGACATTTTTGTCTAGTTTCTGCAAGAAACGGGGTTGCCTTTGTGCAAGTCGGCTGAAGTTTGACCAGAAAACATAATTTTATCATTATAGATTTTTTTTTTGACTGTCCCCAAGTGATGAGCTGTTGAAGTCTACCTCTAGGTGGAAGATATGATGGAATCCCTCAAAATACACACCCTTACACTAAGTGGAATACTATAGACACTCCAGCAACAAATTCAAAACAGAATCGCACGCAAATCGAGTCACTGGTTTGGTGTTGATTCCCCCAGGATGATTTGTCATAGACGCACCAGTGCAGTAAGCGTGCTTGAGGGATTCGGCTCATGCTTACGCAGCACACCACTCTGAGCATCTCGCCAGCTCTCCCTCTTAATCACCCGAGCAGATATTTGCACAGCCCTGCACTAGTCGGGGTGGAAGGGTCACACTCACGCTTGGAGCACATTGCTCTCCTTTGGAATAATTGTAACTGATAGTGGATTTTACTGTCCCCCAAAGCCACCAGATGGGTGCACTCTTCTGGAAATGAATTAAAATCCATTATTTCAGCAAGCAGGACTAAACAGACACTTTTTTTTTTGCTTCCAACCTAAACTGTACAAAACTTTCTCACGTTTAAGTGAATACATACACTCAGTGGTGCATGTATATGTAGAAGGCAGACCCGTTTAGAAAGTATTTTATTTAAGATCAGATTATGTGCCTCTTCATCCTCTTCTCCAACTGAGGAGACCGCACGTGTTATGCACTGGAACTTCATTAATTGGTTGTAAGGTAAAGGTTGTGATCAAAGTACTGCTTATGGTTTTAAAGCTAACACACTCATGCAAAACTATTAATACACCTTGAATATTTCCATATTTTATACTATGATAAACAACTGTACATTTTACTGGGATGTAATACTAGAGAGATAGACTAACACTTTTATGTAGTATGCAATTGTGGTTGATGTAAAATAAACATGATTTATGAAACTTCTTTGATTTAAAACATCCTCATTTTTGCTTAGGGCTTAAAAAACAGTGTTATGTTTAATGCTCAAAATTGTTTTATACCATAACCTACTTGTGGGACTGTTAGGTTATTATTTGTAAAAAAAAAAAAAAACATTTTATTTTACATACTATTTTATGTTGGTCCAATGTGACAAAATGTGGAGGTTTATTGGGTATGAATATTTTCTCAGGTCAGCCATATTTGATGTTTTCATTGTTTTTCCGTTTTAATTTTTTTTATGACTTAATGTATTTCTTTACTGAAGTCAGCTATTTTGATTCAGCCACTGCATGAACTGTCTGATCTGAGGCCGGCACAAATACCTGTAATGTAGATAATTGTCTCAGCTTGCATGACAGACATCCCTCTCTGGGCCCATTTATTTTCCTCCTGTCCTGCTCAAGCAAACAATTGCAGGCTCCAAGGATCTGTAATGGTTTATATTACACCATCCGCCTGGAGGATTGCCTTCCAGTAGATCTGCATTAGCATAAAGAGGTATTACGCACGCTGTTAAATTTATGTTGATCACTGTGATAAGCATTACACATTTCAATCTACTGATAGGGTCAACAGTTTAAGCCTTACCACAAACACACAGTGTTGGCTATTACGGTAAAATGCAAGCTCATTTGTTGGTGCAGTACATTGTTGGAGCAAGCACACAGAAAGCACCGAGTATAATGTGAAGACTGCGGAAAAGTGGTTTAGATGACGTAACAACATTGAAAGAATATGTGCTTAAGCGCACAGCGTTGATGCTAATTATGTTTTTATTTATTTTTCATCCAAACTGTAACCTTATTTCTTGCTATAACCCATGTGCAGAGTCAGCCTTGATCTCTTTATTTAGTGAATGGAGCACATGGCTGTTGCATCAGTGTCTGCTCTCTGATTCTTAAGAAAAATGAGACAAGCATCAGTAATTGGACTTCATCATAAGATAAATCAAAATTATTTTTTATAAATTTACAACAATAGATGATAATTCACAGGTACAAAATCTTCCACAGTGATGTAAAAACACCAGTTGAGGTTATCAAACATTTTATCTCAGGTTATCTTGAAGAATAAAATTTGCATGGTGATTTAAAACATTTAAGTGTGCCATCAAAACAGAAGAAACCTATTTTGGGATAAATATTTTATCACAGCACTGTGTCAGCCTTCTTTCTGCCTGTTTTCCACAGACAGACAGATGGAGGCTCAAATGGCAAAGTTCAACCTCAGCCATCAACGTAAGGTCAAACTGGGGGAGACAATATTGTGGACAGCAGTTGAAATATTTCTTAACATTTCAATTGCTCAATACGTTCAGCCATCCAACTTTTGTTTGGAGATTTTATAACTTGATCTGAAATTGCTGCTAAGCAGCTCTAGTTCACGATGTCGTTCCACAGTTGTACCTTTTTCTCTGTCTTGGTTCAGATGGTGGCAGAGCTTAGCGACTCTGATCAGCCATCACTGGGGCTGTTTGCATGGGAGAAATATTGTTCTTGTTTAGGCAGAGGCCGTGACACTATGGCCTCTGCCCTTCTGCTTGATTTACATGTAAATCATGTTTATAATCTCTGATTACAGTGACTTCTGTCACACTGCGACCTCAATGTTGCAAAGCGGAACAGCAATAATGCAGGGCTTTCGATAGCCAGACAGTATATTCAGTTGATTATTCATCCAATTACTGAAATATTCTGTATAATTGGTGCCTTTATCTGCAGGTAGGCCACAGTTATTAACTATGTGAGACGGCTAACAGGCACCATGCAACACCTGTGTGCTCCTCCTTTATGCCTGGCCTCTTATCTGTTTGTGTATTCCTTTTTCCTCCTTCTGCCCCTACATCCTTCTTTTATCCCTTGCCTCTCGTCTCTCTTCGGCACATCACCTCCTGACCTCTGCATGTGTGCTTGGAGATTTGAGGATTCGACAGATCTATACAATAGCAAGGACAATCTCAAGCTCCGACACCTAGCTGTGACAACAGATACGCCACCTTTCCACAGGGAAGGATGAAAGCGAAATTGACTTTGCTCTAGAGAGTTACTAAAGGTCAACGCAGAGCTCTTCATTAAAAATTACTCTGTCTCCTTCTGTCTGTCTGTCAGTCAGTATCTGACACACACACACACTTGTGCACACACACGCAGTTTTCCGGTTCCTTTCGCTGCCTTTCACATCTGTACATGTCACATCTTTTTAGTCAGCTCAAAGATGAATCACAGTGTGAGTATATTTCCGAAGGTTTGAATTATATTCCTCACTGAATTTCTGTGAAGTTGAAAACCTAATTATATAATGTCTGTTTCCAGTATAATGTACTTTACATTTTATGAAAATAGTTTACTTAATGCTTTCATGATTTAATCATCAGTATTGTGGGTAGTTTGGACCACGTTATGTTAATTTAGAAATTCTGTTTATCTTCCATGAAGAAAGTAATTTTTTTATGTTTTTAATTGACAGTAAAATTGTTTCACTGAAACAACAACATTCATCCAAATGCAGTGGTTATAGGCACTGTAAATTATACACACATACATTGAACCCGCAAATTTTGTCACATTACAACTACAGAGTTGAAAGTTGTATTGGCACTTTAAGTGATGGAGTAACATTATTACAGTTGTGAAACTGAAGGAAAACTAGATGGGGTTTTTTTGCTTCCACCTCACCGAACGCCTCTCCAGCCATTCAGCTTCTTCAGACTACCAGCAGCAATTAGCAAACGCCTGGTGGAACCAACCTTATAATGTAAACTGTTCCACAGTCCAACATTTACACTTGTGAATGGCTTATTGAGCAGCATTGTTGCGATGATGTGCTTGGAGGCCAAGTGTCCCAAAAAGTAGGAACCTTTTCAAGAGACAGAGGTCAATTTCAAGCCGTCTTATTGTGAGGGCAAGTTTCTTTTATCTGGCTGGAAAGTACCTTATACCACCCCTTTAAAATACACTGAAGTTTGTGGTTGTAAAACTACAAATCTGAAAAAGATTAAAGTTTCTAAATATATTTGGAAAACTCTGTAGCAACAAGACAATACTGAGAAAATGTTTTTAAATTGTTTAAAAGTACAGTGAATAAATGTGTGTGCATTAATAAATGGAGAAAAAGGCCACAAGACAGGCTTATTGGTTGTATGCAAATTTTTTTTATGATGAATGACACATTTATATTCTCGTACGGTGATAAAATTCACACACACAGAGCCTTTAAAGGTCACTCCACTGATACGTCACTGTGCTTCTGCAGTCGCACGGTAAGCCAGCTTTAAGTAACCAATGGTGACCAACATGGTAAGTAGTGTGTCAGCGAAACAAAGCTAAATGTTTAAGTCTGTGAGCAGTCGTCATTAATCACGGAGTCTGGAGCTGAGGGCAGGAGTCTGCAGAATGATGAATGAACTTACAGCTGGTACACATGCCTAATGGGAAAAAAATAAAAGAGAGGGAAGGAGGCAAAGAGATGAGAGGAAATACAGCGGCAGAGACAGGAGCAGCAGCACATAATGTAGCATGCTATAAAGCCAAACACGATGCCCTGAGAGTACCGGTGTAATGAAATTACTTACAGTAAACAAAAGAGCTGAGAAAATAACATATTTGGTGAATGAAACTCTGTTGGGTTTAATACAGTTTAGTTGTCAGTATTAACCATATGTAAAAATCTAATCATTAAAATTTTAATATCAAAAAATTTGCTGGAAATGTTTATTTTAAAAAAGAGTTTAGTAAAAGTTAAAACATCTTTGCAAAGCCCATTCAAAATGAAAGTTTACCAATGAATAACATAAAGCATAAAATCTATGTTGGATGTAGAGGCAGAATATAAAATACAATAACATAATTTAAATTTAACAGACAAAAGTTATTAAAAATGAATGATTTTGACACGTTGGTGCAATTAAAACATATATATTCTGCCCAAGTTCTCCTAAAACATACTTCAGAGAAGCTTAAAAAGGTGAACAGGTTGTGCAGCTCTGACGAAAGCAACAGTTCAACAGACTGAGTGCCAACAACAAAAAAACTTCTTTCACCTTTATTTTTGTCCCTAAATGAAACAAAGTGCAACAGGATTTTGTGGCCGAACGCTCTGGCTGGCAGATATGGGTCCAAGAATTTATGCAAATATGCAGGTCAAGTATTATCATTAATGCGCTTAATATTGTAAACAAGACCAGAGTCCCAAAATAAATACAGCATGCAATACATTTTCATTGTAGTTATTCCTACATGGAATAACTACTACGGAATAATATTCCACTGAATTGTAAAAAATATTTTGGAACACGAAGAGAACATCTAGAGATGCGCAAAATCAGGAAAACATGTCAATGCAATAGTTTTTATGAAAATGAGGACGTCAAACCACATTGAACTGACTTTTTTTTCTTCTTTTTTTTTAACAATTTTATTACATTTTGTTTATTTATATAGTGTATATTCACAACAAATATAATGCCAAGACACAATACAAAACTAGCAAAATAAAATTTGGATACAAAAATATATAATTGATTTATTACCATCACACTCATGATTATTCACTGACTCTTTAAAAAGTTAGAAAGTCTTGGTGTCTTCTGTTCTTTGGGGCTCAATCCTTATGTAGACATGATGTCCAACATTCGCCACTGACAGTGAATCTGACTCTGTTAAGAAGAAGCAGCCAAGAGTTGGTGTACAAGACAGAGAAATAAGTGCATTATAATCTGTGAGATTGCTGAGACTGAAAAGATTTGTATTCTGCCATGTATTATAATGTGCAGCTTTTAAGGTAAAAGCATTTTCCAGCTTGGCAAGAAAATCACTGCATACACAGAGCATAAACTGTTTGGTTCAAAACTTGAAAATCTTTGCTGATTTCATTTAAACCTTCAGAGTAGGGCCATACATGCGTCTTCCAGAACATGAATTGCCTATTAATCCATTCACATGAGTGACGTTTTTCCACTGTATGCAGAGGGTTAAGGAGTTAATATGGGAAAATACAATACTTGAAAATGCAAAAGTTTGATAGCTGTGGTTCTGCTTTATCTTTCTTTGAAAAGTGGCACCATCAATGATTTCAGCAATTTCTTTTTTTATATAGCTTAATAAACACTGCTGCAGGCACTCAAAAGACAAACTGAGCAAAGCAGCAATCCTATTATTTTGTTATGGTGCTTATAGCGTGGGCTAATTTGCAACACTTGTCTCTAGATGGTTTTTTATAAAGAAAATGCTTAAGAGTCTACAGAAGTGGAATAATGATGAAAGAATTAAAATATTGATAAAACAGTGTTGTTGAAAATGTGATTGAACCCAATATTGAAGTTATTTGATAACACTTGTTGAGTTTAAAACCTGACACTTACATGCTATGTTACTACACACAGCACAGTCTTTCTCAAGTGTTTATTCCTGCTAATTTTGACATTTATAGCTTAAAAATAAAGAATTCGCCAAACAGTTTATCATATTTATTTACCTTACATATAGCCAAAATAATTTTTTTGAGCTTTACATTATTATATAATGTTACTCCTTCATCAGAAACATATAATTTAATGCCTTACATAATGTAGTAAATGTTATTTTAAGTCAAGCCAAAAGGTCATTGCTCAGATGGTTGTTTATTTTGCTGCATCAAAGAAAAGTAAGAGTTGAGTGGCAGAAAACAGTGAGGTAGAAAAATGTCCAAAAGGCCCAAGAGTTACTACTGCGTGCTATGAAAGTTTCTAAGAAACTGAATCTGGTTTAAAATGTGTGATGAATCAAAACATAATAATTTTTTGAATGGACGAACTAAGTTGAATTCACTTTTTGGTAGTATTCCAACTTATTGAAATGCACAGTAGATCAGTAGAACTAGTCACTTTTAATGTACACATGCAGGACGCGTCTGCTTGCGTGTGTGTGGGTGTCTGCACAAACTTGCAGGTGATCGTGTGCCACACTCGTTGGAAGTGCTGCTCAGCGGATGTGAGGCGATGCAAGCTGACGCATCTGTCGCTTTTTGTTTCGACTCGGTGTGTCTGGTCCGTAACGAGGCCAACAGATCTGCTTCATGTCTGTCTGGTCTGAGCTCAACTTTATGCCTACTGTCAGTGTGTGTATGCAGTCAGTCAGTCATGTGGTTGTGTGTGTGTGTGTCTGCCCGGGTTTTAACTCAGCAGTTATGCAGCCAGCTCTTAGGTTGTATCAGGCCCTGATGAGAGTTTTTCCATCTTTGTGCCCATATCTGTCTTTAAAGAGAAACAATTTAGTTGATGATAGCATTTACCTCATCTGCCTCTGACGCTCAGGCTGTCTGACAGGTAAAGAAAGAAGAGGAGCGCCCTGCTCATCACTGCATCACTCTGTATTTGATGCAAGAAGGGAAGACAGGAGGAGGAGGAAAATATGACAAGTGTCTGTTTTTTTTTTTATTTTTTTATTTAAAACATGCTCTTTAACACTCTTTTCCGTAACTAAGTCCTCTGTATTGTCAACATGGCAATGGCAACATCTGAGCTAACTCAGAAAGTCACCACATTTAAAAAGGTGCAGTGAATACTTAGGTATTTACCCATTATGCATAAAGATATGCGTGTACAATAAGAAAGAGAAGCGAGAAAGGATGAATAAGTGATAAAATAATGACAAGGACAGGCAGCGATTGGGGGTGTGTGAGCGGGGAATGGCTGGCACTGGAATGACATGCATGAACAGCAAAGTGAGCAGGGGAAAAGGCGGCTTTGCCATTCACTTTGAAGCTTGCTCCACTTCTGTCTCCCTTACATAACAGAAAAATGAAGAAAAACAAGTGCCAAAAAAACTAGGCAGGGTGGAGGGAGGAAAGGAAGAAGACAGAAGTTCTAAACTCTGGTAAGCGGGTGGCTGTGGATGTACGATGGACTTTGCAGCCATAATTTATCAGACTCTCGCGATCAGCGAGGGTTGAGGGTGTTGGAAGAGTTTCTGGTGCAGAAAAAGACGACAGAAGGGTTGAGAGGAGGAGGTCGGATAGAAAAAGACAAGACAGAGGAGGAGGGAACCCCAGAGAGCTATCTGCAGTCCTTCTTTCGCCTTTACTTTCCTCGTGTTACATAACCAGATCTTTCCATCCTCGCTGAGGAGACGAGACCAGCTGTTGCCCTTCAGTTATGTCAGTTCTTCATTAGCCAAAGAAGACTCCTGGCTCCAGGCCACGACTTCACCCCACTGAGGAACGCCGGTGCACTTTAGCAAACACCTTTATCAACGCTGCTCTCTTACCGCTCCGCTTTTGCTTCTTTTTTTCTTTTTTTTATGATGACGATCAGTCTTCATGCCACCATCGCCCACGGCGGTGAATGTTGCTATGGAGATCAGTAGATGTGCTCCGCGCGGCTGCCTCGGGGAAAGAGAGTGCGCGCGTGCGCCTCTCTCCGTGTCTGCGCGCACGGCTCATCTTTAATTGCCATCCGCAATCTGCATCCCGGGTGCAGTCTGTAATTCAAGAGGCCCAGCGTGGGGCAAATAGCTGGAGCTCATTTACAAGTGTGTTAATGGACTTTTTCTGTCTTTGTCTTACTAGTTTCCACGATTCTCCCCCCACTGCCTTTCTGCAATGGTCCTTCTTTATCCGCCTGTGTCGCTCTCCGTTTCTACCATCATGCACACGAATGTAAATATACTGCAGGGGAGTGCAACAGTTAAAGCATACATTTGATTTTTGAACCATTTTTCAAGAATAACAGACAAAACTATAATTTTGATTCAATTTTTATCAAGTGACCTAATGCCTTCATACTGCTCAATCTAGTCTGATGGGATGTTTTAAGATCCTTAAATCCATCTGAAATTGATTGCTGCTGTAATAAAAACTAAGTTGGGGGTAAATTCCTCCACAAGCAAAACTTTATGAACTTATATGCAGCTTATTCATAAGAATAATGAAAGAAAGTAACAACTTATTTTGCTATTTTAACTAATCTTCCCAATTTTCTCTATTGTTGTCCACATCTTTTACTCCCACCCTCTTCCTTCCTACATTAACTACTCTTCTTCAACCTCTACAATGTGTTATTAGTTTTAAACAATGGGGGAATGGGCATTTTAAGTACCAGCTTTACTTCCCTTAATACCTACTTTCTGTTGTAATAATTACCCCCCTTTGAAACAGAAGAAAAAAGCCCTTCTTGAATTACCATGCAATGAGTACGCAGCTGGGCCTGAGTGTGTTATGTTTGTGTGTGTGTGGGTGTATTTAATGTTACCTATATGTATGTACTTAATCTGGTAATTTAGCATTTGATGTTTTTGCTTCCCTTTTTCTTGATTTGTAGAGTAGCAGACCAGACCAGCATTCATGAACCAAATACAAACTATTTACATATCACTCCTCTTAGCCTCCCTTGGAAATTGTGCTCTTCGGTGTTAGAAAGAGAACTAAGACCAATTATCCAACCTAAAATTAAGGAGACGAAGTGCTGCCGTCATCATGGCAATGGAGCAGAGCACCAGATTGTCACCAGGATGACATCCTGCCACCAGCACTGATCCAAATAACGAGAGGAACTAGCTTTTGTACAAAACAAGAAAAAAAAGGAATCTTTTGAATGTTTGTTGGATTGAGCTGGAGGGAGGAAGGTGCCGTAACTCTACCCGACGTCAGAGGAACCGATGCGCGCGGCGACGAGGACTCTCCAATCTGGATGCTTTTCACATCAAGATTGAAAAGAATCTTTTTTGGCAGCTCGGTCCAGTTCATATGTGTTTAGTCAATCTATAGAAGGTTTATGATAAGCAAATGTTCCTCAGAGAACAATGTTCTCTGAGGAACATTGTTGGGGGTATTGCAGGAGTGCAAAGCAGACACTGGTTTTATAGGCTCTCTAGTTTTCTTATATTTCCAAGTCAACAGCTACATCTCTTGATGCAAAGTCGAACTTGTGCCGAATACAAGATGCAGATGGGGGCTTCAAGACCCGAACTATTTTTGCAGACGATGGGGTTCTTTTGTCATGTTAAAACAATCAGTGTGAAGTGGAGAGGTTTGGAGGTGAGTGATGAGAATCAGCCCCTCGGTCAGGCCGAAGTCAAACCGTCAACAACATGAGGTCACGTTGCGGGACATTCGTTATGCAAACACCCTTCAGTATACACAAGACACACTCATGAAATCAGGACCAATAACATAATAGCATAACATTGAACAGTGGTGTGTGAAAAGTTCACCAGAGATTTTTTTACAAGTGGACTAAATGAGGCTGCGAACAAAATGACATGATTTTTGTCATGAAACTGCGACAATAAGAACTGATTTCGACAAGTCAACCCAACCATTCAGGGCCCTTAAGGTTGAGGCCACTGTTCTCAACCACAAGAATGTAGATTTCCTTTTCTGAGTCAGAGGTCAGCCTTTGCATCAAGCAGAAAAGTTCAAATGTTATGTTGTTCATAGGAGAGTTTACAAATGAGACACTGCAAAGTGAGAAGCTCTGACAGAAGTCAAGGCAACACATCAGCTTTATAGGAAGAGTATAGAAATCATAAACACTGGAGAGACTGTGAGACTGTCTCGAGCTTTGCTCTACTGAAGGTTATCTCTCCAAGAGAAAAGCTTCAGCGTGTTGGCTCAGACAAGTTCCCTCTGGGAAAGTTTAGAAACATTAAAACAAAATCACAACCTGACACAGTCACAAGACACTAACTAGACTGAAATAAAATTTGCCACAACACCAGGATGCCTGCCTGTTGCCTCATTTTTTAGGTATTCTGGGCACATCCCACTAAGAGAAGACCCAGTCGAAAGTATTTCTGATCTTCCAGGAAACACAATAGAAACCTAGTTAACTTATAACTTTGCTTAGTCTTGCACATAGATCTTCAGAAACAAAGGCATTTCGGAAAAACTACATTCTGGTCAACGTCCGGGTTTTTTAGCTATTTTGTAAAAAGGAAAAATAATATTCTTAAAGAAGAAACATTGAAATAAAAAATCTGAAGAATGTAAAATCTTCAACATACAGCTGTAATCCTGCTGTAAAATTAATTTGATGGGTTTTTCTGCATTTTTTGCCTGGTGTGACATCAACAGACAGCGGAGCCATTGTATATAATAACACACCAGTTGAGCAAATCCTGCATCAGATAACCATAAATAAATATTTTACACCTTACTTTACCTGATTATTTCTGAGTTTATTTCGGTTCCAGTCTCACAAGTCATGATTATTACATCTAAAGAATTACGAAAGTGTTCAGCTATCTTAAATATTTAATTAATGAAATGTATTATTTTCTCAGATCCTGATTATATTCTTGATATCTCCCTGCATGTAAAAAGAAATCTAGAAAGGAATCCTTGATAATGATCATTTTTAAGTGCATTTGCTCTCATTTGCTGTTGTATCAACCTTCCCGACCTCTCAGGTCTTCTGGTTCTGGTCTGCTCTGCATTCCCAGAACCAGAACCAAGAGAGGAGAAGCAGCTTTCAGCATCTATGCACCAAAAATTTGGAACAAACTTCCAGAAAACTGTAAAACAGCAGAAACCCTGACTTCTTTTAAATCGCAATTAAAAACACACCTGTTTAGAATTGTATTTGAAATGTAATATGTAACAATGTATTGTCTATTCCATGATGCATGACTTTGTGTTCTTGTGTTTATGATGTAAAGCACTTTGAAATGCCTTGCTGAAATGTGCTATTCAAATAAAATTTGATTGATTGATTGATTCAAGAGGCAAAAGTGATTTTCAAATGAAGTATTGAAGCACAGTACTTGATTTTCAGTGATGCTGATTTGAAGCTGATGTGTTTGCAGCTCTTTGCCTGCATGTTTTAGAAGCACAAACTCAGATAAATTCAGGCAGTTTGGGGCTCACTTTAAAGCACAACTATGCTTCACTTATTTATCATTTTATAACTTTTGATTCTCGCTGTGTTTGTGTTAACCTGAGGAGCAGCAGCCCTTCCTATTTCTTGTGGTGTTTGTACTGTAAGGCAAAGTATCACTCTTCTATTTCAAGCCTCTGCTTAATTTTAGGTAATGCTGATGTACCATACCTTTCAAGCACAAGGCTCAACTTTGCTGACTTGCAACTGTATGCATTTCCTGCCTGGCTTCTCATTTAATTCCGATTTCTACCCAGTGGCTTTTCTAATCGCAAGCATTCCACTATTAGAGATAACGTGACCTTTCATGTGTTGGCAGTCGCCTGCGTGACCTTTAAGAGTGGCGCTGACTGAGAACAGATGTGGTCTGAGTGGAGTTTAATATGTTGCTAAAGTGGTCCCCGTCACCGATTCAGACGGAGCGGCCCATTACAACATTATGTCCTGAGCTGGAAAATGAGAAAATTAGTCACCTTTATGTACACGCAAGTGTAGTCAAGCACCTCTGACTTCATCTGTCGTTCCATTCACCGGAACAGTCCGACCAGATCACACCGTGTTTCACAAGTAATCTGTCACTTTCACTCCTTCTTAGTATTCATCCTCATCACTTTCCATCGTCAGCTTTGGTCTCCTCCAGTTTTTTTCTCACTGCTTCCACCAGTTTTGTTTCTCATTTTTTCACTCTTCCTTTCGTGAGTCAACTTTTCAGACTAAATCTGTCAAGTCCATTTTAAATGTTTTCTTTTTTCGCTCTGCTGAAATTGAAGAGTTGCGAGGTTTCTTGCTGTGCAGACAATCTGATTTCTTCTTTTATATTCCCACAGGTACGTTTTATTTTGGAGGTGAAAATGTATTTTTGTTTTCTTTATGCACTTTAATCACTGAAAAAATGATACTTAGATAGAGTTGAAGCAACTATTCCTATACATTTTATAATAATTATTATAAAAATATCAGGGTACATTTTGAAGCTTGTCTTTGGTAAATGACAAAATAAAAAAGGGGTCTTAAATTTGACATTAATTTCTTTAATAATTGTTAAATTTGGCTTTGAACTCTATAATGTTGGTCCATGTCTTGTTTCACTTTGAATCATAAGCGAAAACTGAATTTAGTTTATTTATTTAGCACCTATCCGTCATCTCAAGGCTCTTTAAAAGAACAATGTCTATACCTTTGTGTTGGAGAGATATGGGATAAAACACTGAAAAACAGGGGCAAGTGCAACACTGATAGAAGAAATACATTTATTTGTCAGCAGCTTCTTATCAGCTGATGCCTCTTGACCCACTGTAGCTTCAAGGAAGTGTAAAATAATGAAGAGAACACGATCTTAAAATTCAAAATAACAGCAGATTATGCAAAATTGGGGAGAAGAACGACAATGTAGCAAAGCAAGAAGGGGTCAGTTTGTCCTCCAGCACTCTAATCTTATAGCAGAATAACTACAAAGATAGTTCAGGATAATCTAAGCTGTGCTAACTGTAAGAATTAAGAAAAGGGAAAGTCTTAAGAGTAGACAGAGTGTCGGCTCAGTTCAGTTTCTTTATTGTTGCCCTAGGGGGAAATTTGTTTTGCAGTCAGACATTTCAAACGTGCAAAACGACATGAAAATGCATAGACGATGTTAACACACACAAAGCATGCATGTCTGCTTCACAGACTTAAATGCTGAGCTAGTTCTACAGGAGAGGCGCCTGTTAACTAAGAGAGCCTCCTCCTTTTGATGACTTTGATGACATACGTACACATGGTGTGTTATGTGTACATGTTTGGTTTCAGCTTTGTATTTAAAGTGAAGTAGTTGAATTTGTCTCACATATTTTTCTGAAGTATATTTTACAGGGGTATCATTATATAAATTGCTTCTGTCCTTTTTGTTGTGGTTTTTAGTCTCAAGTATTTTTTTCACTGAGTCTGATCTCTGAATGTTTCTCACTACACTGAGCAGAGTGTCTTTGAAAAAAAACAAATAAAAATGTTGTTTCTTTCTGTTTCCTGAACTGAAACAAATTATTCAGCACAACAAAAAGGCTGTTGCTTTTATGTTTGTTGAACTCTAAATGTGAAAGGGTCCTTTGTTGCTGGTTCTGCCTTTTTGAGTTCAGCTCTCAGTTGCTTTTTCGCAACATTATCAAAAAAATATTTTTTTTTTTCCAACAGACGTTCATCCATCCTGATGAAGACTTTGCTAGTCTTTCTCTGAATGCACTGGGTAGACCTCCTGTTTTTAGTTTAGTTTTGTCCGACTGACCTAGCAGACAAATAGAAATGCACTCCCACACAAATATGCAAAGGGAAACAGACGCAGCATTTCTTAACCGAGGTAAATCTATTAAATCAACTTTAGATTTCCCAGTGTAGATCAGCTCTAATGCAATTTTATTTGACAAGTAAAAGTTTACTACCTGATGAAATTCCCAATATGTGGACTCATTCTGCTATGATTAAGATAAGTATAAATAAATGGCTATTAATTAATATGCAGGGTGACAAAACAGACATGGATATTGTCTGGAGTAGTTAACATTTTAAGATTCACATCCACACAAAGTTACAGTGGGTTAAATTTCTCCAAGACTAATTCCAAGTTACAGAAAACTCTTTCAGTTGTTACTGCCATGGGAGGTGCAATCAGTCAGCCTGCTTAGTGAGCAAACACTTTTCACATACCCAGTCTGGTGTAGAGGAATTTTTTACGGCTTTGTAAATTTAGGTGAATATTCAGAAATATGCTCCTTCCTGCTGCAGTCTTTTGATTCACACTTAATGTTGAAAATATATTGAAAGCAAGAACGAATTTTATGCGCAAGGCCAGGCTTCACGAGTGCTGTTTCCATTAACCAGGTGAATTGAAAATTGTAGTTTCCACTGTGTCTGCATTGTTTAGTCGTTTCTTTTTCTCCAAGCTCCCTCTGCACTCATGTTATTTCCAACAGAACGACACTACTGCCATTTGGCTTCAACATTTTCATTACTGTAAGGATTCCCCATGCTCTGCAGGTAGCTTGGCTTTTCCCCTATTTGACTGCAAAAAAAAAAAAAAAAAAAACTGGTAAGCATAGAGGAAAGCCAATGTGTGTGCTGGCAGACACACGCTTCCTGATTACAGGGTTTATGTTTGTGGGGTTTGTTTAAACATATAATTTTTCCATACCACCAGACTCTCCAGGGCATCTGTAGGGCAGAGAAAAGAGGTTGCAAAACCACCACTGGTTTAAGAACTCATTCAAACAAAGATTGGGTGTGTGTCTTATAAGGAGACTTGTACATTGAAATACTCTAGTTTAAATTCTATGTAGGTTTATGTAGGTACTATGGAAAAACATTTGGTTTATCATGAGATGTGGATTCTCTTTGAAGTACCTCCAGAGGAAGGGGTTCCTCCTGTAATCGACGGGTTGCCAGTTCAAACCCCTGTTCCAACCGTGTCAGTCACGTTGCCTTTTTATGTTCTTGGGAGAAATACTTCACCCACTTTGCCTGCTAGTGGAGGTCTGGACGCCTGACTGGTAACCCCACTTCTCTCAGTCTGTCCCAGGGCAGCTGTGGCTACAATGCAGCTTAACAGCCATCAGTGCATGAATGGGTGAATGACTGTAGTCCTCTGACTTGATAAAGTGTTATACAGGTGTACTACATTTACTGTTTACAAAGTACAGAGGCTCGTTGCAGCATGTATTTTTTAACCCTCAAAGATTCTTGCAAATGTAAAACTTCATCATTATTCCCAAGCCAGTTCAAAATTTCTTCACCAAATTTTGACATATATTTTATTTCAAAATATGTGCTTGAGTTTCTCAGTTTCACAGTCCAGCAATCAAGGTTGGATTGAATTATACCTCAGCCTGAAATCGACACAAAGCATTTTCTGTCTTAATTTATCAACACCTTCTGTGCTGAATAAATGTTCCATACCTTTTATGTGACTTTGCTTGGGTTAAATGCTTTTTTTAAAGTATTTACTGTGAGTTTAACTTGATTCTTTAAGAATTGAAATAGAGGCACACCCACACACACACACACACACACACACACACACCCCACACACACACACACACACACACACACACACTCACACACCCTATGCATCCATAAATACACAATCGAAGTGAAAAACGTTTCCTAGCTGGGTGCCACAACATATAATTTTCATTTAGGTTGTTGCAGTTTCTCTGCGGTGATGTTCTTGTCTTGGCAAAGATGATTGCGGAGTACAGTGGGAAAGGCGCTGAATGTTAATGATATCTTGCAACAGAAGTTCCAGTTGTGTGCCGATAATCATTTCTACAGGATTAAGTCCTGACCTACATCAGCCGAGCATATTAGCATTCTAAAGACAGGCTTGCAGCAGCATTCCTTGCAGACTGGAAGCTGCATCAGAGTGCATGGGAAAGAAGATGGGAAGCTAGAATACGGAGAGTGTTGAAGAAGTGTAATAATATGAGGGAAGAAGTCTGTTTTTATACATGTGCCATGTCTGCTGTATGACTGTTTTCTGGCAAAAGATGAACCCTCTTGTCAGTGTGTTATGGATTCATTTGTAGCTCAGCTTCTGTAATTGCAGAACTAACAACTTTCTTTTCCCTCTTTGTGTTTAAAGACCAACATGCTCAAATTCAGATGATGACGTTGAAGGTTTAGGGACTGAACTTGTTTACTTCAGATATTCTTCTTTCAGCTTCTCCCTTCAGGGGTTGCTTCAGCGAATCATCTGCTTTCATCTCACCCTGCCCCTAGCATCCTCCTCTGACACAATCACATCTGCATTTCTATCGGTTTCCTAATGAAACTTACTGCAGTAAAAGTCTTTCTTTCTAAAACTTGCGTTTAGATTTAGGTTACGTTGTGGAAACTGCAATAGATTATTATAACATCTTACAGGAAATACGAGACGTTTGATATATACCATATGTATGGAACACATTGGAAATACTAAACAAAAAAAAGAAAACAGAAAAATAAAAATTCACAATATGTTCTTTAACAGCTGATTCACACTTGTCAGACCTATGGTTTTATACTACAAACGTACTGGTTGAAAACACAAAGTAACAAACACGATATCCACTTAAACTAAGTGGATATCTTTTTCTGCATGTTTATCTTAAGATTTATTTTAGTAAAATGACTTTGTGTCTCTGAGTTTGGTTCTCTTAGATGAGTTACCAGCTGACTCACTGGTAATAGCTGCTTCTTTGTGCAGTCAAAAGGAGTCTACTATTAAGCTCAATTTCTATTGTCGCGCAAAGACATTTGTTCGCAGTCAAAGCCAATCATTCATAAGTTCTAATAATAGGACCATCTTCACTTATCTTGTAAAGATTAGTAATGTCTGTCTGAATGTGCTCGGCATTTACAAAATGTGGGATAAACCTGGAAGTCATTAGTTTGTGTTGTAGTTTACCAATAACATCAGTTCACTCTGTTGATTGATTTTTAGCTGTCAATTAGCTTCTATTTCTAACATTTCTAACATGTTCCTTCAATCAGCCATCAGCTATGACATTAAATATAGTCTCAATATTGAAAACAGATTACTTTAATTTTTTTTTCTTTGCATTTGTCACTATTGAGAAACCTTGTGCCAGAATTCTTTCTGACGGCTCCAAAACAAATTCAATATTAAGTGGCTGTGTCCACATTTTTTAAAGAAATTGTTAAAAACAACTCCAAATTACCTTCATTTTTTAATTCTTAAGACATAAACTCATCAATAGATTATATACAAATTTTCTGATTAAATACAGACTTTCTGACTATAGAAACCAGGCATGTAACACAGAAACTTGTGATACTTGTGATGTTTTACCCATCAGCTTCATTTTTATTTGCACAAATTGCAAACAGCTCTGAAACATTAGCTGAAATATGCTGATGTGTCCTTAATTTAAGTTCAATCAGCTTTCCAGACTTTTACTCTACAGATTAAAGATTTGGGGATAGGTTTTAATGTCTGTTGTTAGCAGGTCCTTTTGCAGCTTGCAGATCCGACCAGGTTTGGCAAAAAGATCATAGACTATAGATATATAAAATACTTATTTACTTAACGCATCAGTACCATTCATACACAAAGTGACAGTTTTTGTTAAAGTGTATTTTCCTGGCACATAAAGTAATTTCACGGCACAGTAAGGTAACAATGTCACCTCAAGTTGTTTTAAACGTGTTCTACATGTCTCGCTGGTGCTAGTCTGAAGGAGCTGTGTGGGACAGGAGTGAGGACGGGGCGCTCTGTGGGGCCGAAGCTCAGCTAGAGACTGCAGCTACAAGGAGGAGTTTTGTGGAAAAAAGCGGCGCTTTGTATGACCGGGCGTTCAGGCTCCCCCGAATTGATGCAACAAGGGATTTAAAGATTTCTCCGACATCTAACGAATGTGCAAAACTCTCTGGGTATGTGTTTGATGAAAGAATAATATAATAAAGCTTAAATAAGTTGATTTTGCATGACACTCCTCTTTAAATCTACAGCAAGGCATATCTATGTGATTATTTAAATGGCATATTCACAAAGCAGATCTCTACACTCAATAATGAAATCTTCAGGTGAACAAAGAGAGAGTTTATAAACAAAGACTGCAGACAGTTACACATTGATGTAATTACCTCCATCATTCACAGATTTGTGTAAAAGCTGCTGAAGAGAAACTTGACTTCAAATGTTCCATATTGTTGTGGAAAAGGAAAGCATATTAACTGCATTTGTTTTTGTCCTGGTTGAAATGCACCTTGGGTAAATGTGCGTACTGAAACAACACCTGCATAAACACAGTCTGTTTTGCTTAACCTACTGACCTAATTTGCATGCATCTATGTGTTCAAGACGATGCACTTCTACAAGCATGCAATGTTCATTTTCTAGTGATAATTGAAATATTTTTTTCTTCTTCTTTTTTTGTGGATAAGATGGGAAGTGAATGATTCAGTTTCTATAGAAACCAGAACCCAGTGGTGTTCTTTAAAGTAATGATCCCCAGGGAGCAAAGGAGGGAAGTGAAAATAGGATATGATGCAACGCTTTTTGACGTCTTCAAAAGTAAGTCCTGGCAAAGAGTCGTGGATCGGACCGTCGGATGAAGGCACTGTTAGATTTCTGTGAGAGAGCATGTGACATCATTGTATTTAGGGGACATTAAAGGTTGTGGTTGTGGTCAAAAGTGACAGCGACTGGGGAAAAGTGATGGATGTGTTGATCCAGCATGAATTTATGCAGTGCAGCTTATTTAATTTCTTCTGGAGACAAGGAGGCTCTGATTGATGCCTCGCGCTAACCTACCACATGAGAGACGCACACACACAAATCAAACACACTTGGCATCTCAGAGGAAATCATCATGGTAATTAACATCCTAGCGTGTTCCCTCGTTACCTCTTTGATTGGCTGAAACTCATCCTAAGAATCGTTTCTGAGCCGTTCCCACAGGTATTTTTGCAAGATTGAAATTATCCCAATGCTTGCCAAGTGCCAGGGGACGCCATCACCCTGTGTTAGTGTGTAAACATTGCTGTTTTCCCTGATGACCCTGTCCCAGTGTCTCCAGCCCACCCCGGCACAAGTCATTTGTCAGCCTTGATTTAGATTTATCAACATACAAGTCCCTGTGGCGGGAACTCAATCTTGCCCTCCCACTCAACGAGCCCAGAATTTACCGGACCCGCACACAGCAGATTCTGCAACGAGGGCAGAGAGGGGTGAACGCACATTAGTGAGTGTCAGAAATTGAAATGTGCAGGAGCTGGTGAGGGTAAGTGTAAGGAAAAACACATAGAAAAAGGAGAACGAGAAGAAGGGTTGAGAGGCTTCAGTCAATCTGCAGAGGTGCGCCGAGATCTGAGAGTCGGCTTCTGAAACCGAGGGGTGAGTGGGGACAGAGTGGTCGAGGTGTGATAAGAGGCTGAGGTGTCAAGGTGAAGAGGGCTGGGCGTCTCGTGGTGTGATAGAAGGCAACAGGAATCAGGAATGAAAGATTTCCAGTCTGTGAGCATTTATGGGAAGAAATCTGTTTTTAGGACAACATAAAAAGAAGGAAAGTAAAAACAGTGGTTTGGCAAGCTGCAGAGTTTTAGTTGGGGAACATAAATCACCTCATATTCAAAAAAGAAAGTTTGAGTTGCAAAGTGCCGCCTTTGACCAGAGAACTGTAGCGTTAATGGATGGACGGACGTTGTACTGTGGGATTATTTGTGAAACATCAAAATGATTAAAGACATTTTTCTGATCATCACATTCAAACAAATGCATCTTCAGAGAGGCACATTGAACAAAATGTTCAGTGTGATCTTATCAGAGTAGCTTAAAATGCTTAAACTTCCCAAAAGCATAATCAGACTGATTGTTTGCTAATGGAGCAAAGCTGAGTTCACTTTTACCCTCCCCACGAACATGCCGTGTGTTTTGGTAATGGACAAAAAGGAAATGTTGCATGAGGAGATGAGCTGAAATGATCATTATGTAAGTTATTGGTTTGTGTAAAACTACAAAGGTCATGTAAAACTATCAGCGTTTTTAATCCAAGTTGGAACAAACGTGCGGTTTTCAGACCAGTAGGACTTCTTCGGAGTTGCACCATTTTAAATGCTTGGGCTCATTTGACTTGCAAAGCTTGAGAAAATATTTCTCAGTACAGACTCAGGAGACCCTAAGTGTGAGCTTAAATGACTGTGATGACATGTTAACAAGTTCTCTTTGAAAAAATGCATTACATACATGAGACAAGTGTAAATTCACACTGTAGAAGCAAATTACCATTCCATCCAACTTTTTTTCACGTTTGAGTGTTTTTAATAGACTTAGCTTAAGAAATTTTTGGCAGCTCAGTACTTTATTTTTGGTAAGATGTATGATACTGCACCACTCTATTGAATGTGCTTCTACTAACAAGTGGGATAATACAAGGTTGTGGAAAAGGATTAGATGAAGTCATCTGGGATACGTGGATTTACTTGTAATGGCTGGGATCCGTTGGACGGTGAGAACTGGTCTTTATTGCGTTAGTCTGACCTGAGTTGATATTCTGGTCAGTGGGTTTCTGCCTGCAGCCAGGCTTCTCTTAGGTTGTTAAATTGTTGTTAAAGTGGTGTTTGTTGTCAAGTGTTCAGATCACACCATTTAATAAGCCTCCAGACCCCTGGACAGCAACCAATTACAAATCCGTATTTCTCTGCTTACCCTGCACTTGTCTTTCGGTTACGATGTTATTACGTCTTGTTCTTTGCCAGTTCCGTTTCCTCCGCTTTTATTCACATTGTTGCCTTCATGGTGATTTGAATGCACACTTATTTAGATTGTCAAAGGACTCAAAATGAGGGGCAAATCTTTTCAAAGAGGTCAGTTTTGCCTGAAAGGCAGCTTCCAGATAGCACACAGCACATAAGGAAAAAAATCACATTATCTGTGGTCTCATTTTGGCCATAAATGGATCCCTAGAATAACATGAGAAGTGATCCCAAAACCCTCAGGCCTAAAAATGACAAAAGAATAAAAGAAAAGCAGGGTGTTGAGCTTTTAGCAGATATGAAATGAGTAACAAAGACACTCTGTGAGAAAGTCCAATCATTTTTATTTATTTATTTATTTTTGTAAAGTGTCTGTTTGAAACTTGAGCAAATGGATGAGATGCTATATTTTTGAGTAATTCTAATTGACAGTGACATACAGTGCCCTGCAAAAGTGTTGATATGGTTTTAATGTTTTCACACCGTGTCTTGTTGTTCCCACAATTACACATTACTGCCAAAAACATTAAGAGCATATAGATAATCACAACAGTGCATATATCAATTTAGAAAATGTACAGCTCTGGTTTTAATCATAATTTCATTTATTTGCTGGCCGATGAGAGCAACAGGTGAGCAGTGAAACACGATCTACTTGTTTAGTGGGCGTCTTTGTCTGTTGAGGCCCGTAACTTTTTTTAATAAGCTGGTTGACCAGACTTTCGGCTAAAATGCCACAAACATCATGGGAATTGACCTAATATGGGAAGGAGAAAAGGTGAAGGGAAAAAATTATTGGTTTGTTCTCCCTTTCCTTTGCCTTACTTTTGTTCAGCTCCTCCTCTTTTTCATCCAAGTCCTCCCCCCTTCTCCTGTGAGGCCAGGTCCGGCGCAGGCTTTTACCAGATATTAGCTTAAAATTCAGCCAATGAGATCAGAAGAGTTACCTTCGCCAATTGGCTAAAAAGCCCACTGAAAACGTAGAGGGAGTACAATTTTCTGGCGAGAGCACACAGATGGGTGGACAGACCGTGTTTTACTGCTTCCCATGCGCCGTGCATGGACCTGCAAATAAATGGAAATGCAGCCGTGAACAGAGCTATGTGGTCTCTTGATTAATTGATGTGCTTTTGTGCTTGCTCAACATACTCTTTGGGTTTTTGGCAGGAACGTGACGCTGTACACAAACCCAATGTGTTTCACTGGGGTTTATATAATGTATCAATGCAAAATACAGTGTAACTGTGAAGTCAAATGGTTTTCATAATACTTCAAAAAACTATTAAGTGTGGCATTCATTTGCCTTAAGCATGATTAAGGCAAATGACCAAAAACAAGAGGAAACAACTGAGTTTCGAACCACCGTAATTAATAAAAGCCAATAGTTAATCTGAGTGTCATTTAATCTCAGCCTAAATCCAGATGTTCCATGAAGGCTTCAGAGGTTTGTTCAAGAAAATCAGTGAACAAAGACCAAGAAACATAATAGACTAAAATCAGTGTAAGGTTTGAATGTCTCATAGAGTGCTGATTAATTAATAATAGCAATAATGTGTTATATGAATACTCTCCTTTCAATAGCTTGAGCTACTTTGCAAAAAAGAGTGAACCAAAATCTCAGTCTCCCAATAAAACAATTATTATGGGATTGATTAATGACTAAATGGCAGTGTATTTAGCCAGGAATGATTGCAGAGAAAGAGATGAGGTTTCTGGTTCTCGAAGCTACATTTATTCCTCAGAAAGAAAAAAAGCAGAGGAAGTTCACATCATCATAACGCCTCCACAGTACATCCTGTGACACAATAGGCCTCTGTCTTCCATGGCCTAAGGCAGAGCACCTATTATGTCATCAAAAGGAAACGATTAGCACAGTAAAAAGGGGTGATGAAAGCAAGGGCACCAACTACCTGTTCACAAAGGCCATAATTTTTACCGGTAATTAAAGGCTTAAATTTTCCTGTCTGATCATCAGCGGCCACAGAATGAAATGGGGGAAAAGAAGCAACAGAGGGGGAAAAAAAACACATACGATTCTCCTCTGTTAAAAGCTCTCTAGTTTGTAGAGGTAATTAAGGCCTTAACTCTTGATGGGGGACATTATTAAAATGGTAGAAAGGGTGGTGCACAACTCCCTTTACGTTCTCTGTGCCCTTTTTTATTCTTCCATTCTGGCCCATGCTACTAAAAATCCTCAAATACTCTCTTTTTTTGCAGTTGCCGTTGTACCCTTCCTTCTGGCTCTCACGCCTGACCTGCACTTTTCCGCAATGCAGAATGAAATTCATTAGTTCTGTCTGTCGACATTGTTTCACACTAGCTCAGCTCTAAGTTTGGGAACAAAAGAGTATCAGGGACAAGGCCTGTATGCGGATCCTTTTTAAACTAAATTATATATTTGGAAGATTTTCTGACTACTTATATATAGCTAGCTTCAGTTTATGTTTTATGAACATTCTTTTAATCTATTACAGTAACGGTGGTCTTTTTTTGTTTTTTACGTTTTCTGCCTTGACGGAGCCTGCAGAGCTGCTGCTAGTCAGTTCACTAGATGTAGTCATGGTAACCTGCAGGCAGCTGAAGCAAAAAAAAAATATATGTTGACAGGCAGACATGGACTTTTCTGAGCTTAGTGCCCCCCCTTCCTTATATACGACCACAAAACAGCAAACACACCTCCACGGTTACGGCTCTCTGGAGATTCCTCCTCCTGCGCTGAGAGTTGAGCCTGGACAGGATGCGTGATTCAATATATTTAGCGCTGGGATTTGGAATGAGAATTTCAAGGAATCTCGTGTTGTAGATGCCAACTAGCTGTCATTCATCTCCCTCTTCTTTTTTTTTTTTTTTTTTTTTTTTTTTGCATTGCTCCATTTTCATCTTTCCCTGCCTCCTCGGTGCTCATCTCTTTCTTGCTCTTGGCCAGTGCACATGTGTATTTTTACATGCTTCATGTAAAAAATGCAGCAACTTGCACCGTTGGGACTGTCGTCTACTGCCCTTTTTGTGGTTTAAAATATATCATAAATCTTCTCTCCATTTCTACAGATGTCTGCTTGCTTCATGTCTTGTTCACACTCTGAGCCTTCTTGTGTGCAGAAAAAGGATTACACAGAAACATGCACTTTTTCATGCTTGTTTCACACCTTGTGGGGGAAGCATCATGACTGACAGGGCTTGTATCTGATTCTCCTGCGGCGTTATCCACAGGAAATATTCACAAACACTCTCCTTCTCTTCTCTCTCTCACAGTCTTATATATAGATGCAGAAGTTAATGCTTCCCGCATGGCCATTTTAACAAAAGACTAAAATATCGAAACTAATAGCAAAGGCCTCTCAGACATGAAAGTTGTGGATTTTTTTCTTTTTTTTAAGTAAAACTTTCACAGTTTTTGCAAATTGTATCCTGTGTGTGTGTGAGAGAGAGAGAATTGGTAGAGTAACTATAGCACACATATATTCATGCACATATTGTACTTTTTTCTTTTCTAAATGAACCTACTCAGCTGCACATAACCTTCAATCAGAGTATGCTCAGCGCAGGATTAGTTTTCTTATTGTAAAATCGTCCTTACTGCACAGTCTTTTATTCTTACTTTTAGGTAATTTCTACCTCGATGTGAATATGCACTTACCTTAACTTTCTGCTGTAACACCTGAATTTCTCCACTCACGTAGGGCTATTTTTTAAACCATTGTTAATGCTGAGCAGTTATTGCTGTTCGCACCGTGTCACTATTCTCCCTTTGTGTTTTCTGGATGGCAGTGTATTGGCAGCACCATATTTCATTCCACGCTATATCACCAATGCCAGAACAAAACATAATAATTATGTACTTTGCACAGTTTAAGATAAAATTACAGTGAAACTTTCATAAAGCAAAACACAAATGATCTGACTTATATACTTGTGTGATTTCACCGTCTTGGAGGTACTTGCTAAAAACATCTTTAGCTGCTCATTGAAGTTTGATATTTAATTATAATTGAGGGGTTAATGCTAGAGGTAAATCCATCCTTCACCACATACATCACTCACTGCTTACACTTCCATAGGTTCATCACTCTGATTTGTAGCACTTGTTCCCTCAGTGGGTTTGCATGTTTGTTTTCAGGATGCTGACTTTGAGATTTCTTTCTACTGACAAGCTTAGTTTCTCACAACGAGGACGAGGCTAAAACAAGCAAAGGAAGAAGGGTTGTTTTTGCCTTTTTGCAACAGAAAGTGACTTCACCGTATGGTATATGACAACCCAGCAACAGAGTACATTCCATCTGTCTGGGGATTGTCCTCACCAGGACATTGACCGAGCCAGGGGCTTGTTGTTTTGTCATCTGCCTTGACGCTCAACTTTGAAAAAATGGGTGCAACCTTGTCAGAGAGGTGCTAAAATGGACTGTTGTTGCACAGCATGACTCCCTTTTCTTTTACTTGGCCAGTCACAATAGAGCTCTCTCTCTCTCTCTCTCTGTCTCTCTCTCTCTGTCTCTCTCTCTCTGTATCTATCTCTCTCTCTCTCTCTCTGAAAAGCTCAGTATAATTTTGGGGGGCTCTTGAGTTGAACCTGTCTACCAGACAGTGTGATTCAGTGTGACTTAGTCTTGGCTCAGTGAGTTCATGTTTGGAAGGAAAATTGCATGAATTGATCATTTTAAAGTTGATGACCATCATTGGCTCAATCATCTTACAGCACCCTTCAGCTCCCTATGTCAGTTCACCTTTATTTACAACTTTCAATAACCATGTTCTTCAGATGATCTATCTCTCTGAGATTGAAACTTACCCTATTGCACACACAGTCCCTAAAAGTGAAGGTGTGTTTCTGGAAGGTATTGTCCACAGATGCCTCCCTCACAGGGTGGGGGAGATTTGTGCGATAGCATGGGGGTAAAAGAGAATTAGATGATGGCTTAGTCCAAGCTTCCAGTCAATCACCTGGAGTTACTGGCACTATCCTAGCTCTAAATCATGTTTGCCAAGTTCTGACAGACCAACATGATCTTGTCAGAATTGTCAAAACCGAGGTAGTTTTCAACAATAGGTGAGACCATCTTGCCTCCCATAGCCAGCTTCTTTCCGTGCTATCTGAACGGAGATGCTCTGCTGTGGGCAAAATTTAAGTCATTCTTATGGTGTTTTACCAACAATTTAAGTTCTTTCTCAGGAGCATTAAATCAACAATAATTCTGATTTAAACAGAAGTGTTTGGATCAAGAGATCTGCTTATTTGAGGACATTCAGTTTTTGAGTTTTTGGATTCAGCTCAGTGCTAGTCTGCTTCTGTCTTAAGTTCACAATTAGACATATTTAATTATAATTGAGGGGTTGAGGGGTTAATGCTAGAGGTAAATCTGTCTTAATGTTCGCCTGAAAGTCGGTTGTGTAGGCTGAAACCCTTTAATAAACTGGATGAACTTACGATGTCAGTCCGAGTGACTGTTTGTGTTCTAGAAAATGAAATGAGTTGGCGGTTATGAAATGTCCTGCAAACAGAGCTGCTGTACTTTCACCTATGCAAAGCAGATTTACCAGGCTCCATGTGTCCACTGTGCTCTCCGTTTTCTTCATGTAGCTCTAAATTTACTTTTCACTTGAAGCACATATTTACCTCAGGTTGTTGCATCAGACCACAGCTCTGCGCTAACCAGTCACTTTATTGGTTACGCCTGTTCAATGGCACCGTGACTCAAATAGCGAATCAGCCAATCGCGGAGCAGCAGTTCGGTGTGTATAAATTTCAAATATGACTTGCTGAGATTAAAACTGCACATGTGGGTGAGAAGGAAAGTTGATTTTATATTTTAGCATAAATTAGTTGTTGGTGCCAAAGTGTCTGGTCTGGGTATTTCAGAAAATGCTGATGTTTTGGAAGACTGTATCTGAATGCACAAAACGCTGAAGCTTGAAGCAAATAACCTACAGTAGCAAAAGGTCACACGGTGCATCTTCTGTCTGCTAAGAACAAGAAATTGAGGTTATAATTTGTCCAGGCTGACCAAGAAAAAAAAAACTGGAGAATAACAATTTGGAAAAAGTTGTCTGGTGTACTCAGTCTTCCTGTCAGCTGTAAAATTCAAATGTCTGGGTCAAAGTTTGGGAGAAATAAAATGGAAAAAAATAGATTAGTCTTGTCTGCATCAGTTCAGGCTGCTGCTGGTGATCTAATGGCGTGGGCGATGCATGGCATAATTTTGGCCTGTTAGTACAAGATTGAGATGATTTAAAAACCTCAACCTAACTGAGTATTGCTGCTGGACGTGTGGCTCAGTTTTTACAACTGCTGTGAATTCATCCCCTGATGGCCACAAATTTAATATTTTTGTTCGAATGTCTGCTCCCTGATGATGAGGAACAAAGAACTTGCTGGCCCACTGCTCATTATTCGACTTAATGAAGATCAGCTATCAAGCTCAGAGAGGACTGTTGTGATTACAGGTCAGGCTGGCCCGCTCACACGCCGGTCCGTCATTTTCCAAAAGACAATATTAGAGACGTCCTCAATTTGGAGACACAAGGACTTAATCTCCCATGTCCTGACATTACTAGGATGAGAACAGCAGTTAAAAAATATGTTTTCCTTCTAAAGGATGAAAAGTCCGGTCATAACCAGCAATAAAAGTAATGCTGATATATTCCTTACTTTAATATAGAGCTCAAATAAGAGCCAAAACACTTGTTGCATTCCTGCTTTTACGTTTTATTCATTCTGCAGTTTGCAGGTCGGTACTGTGAACCTGGGAGGATATGCACAAATGTTTTCACCTCAAGTGAGGTGAAAACTAAACATTATGATCCCAAAATCAAATTACTATACTTAATATATGTAAAATGATCATTGCATGTGCTGGTTGTCCTACTGAATGTTTGTGACATTACAAGGAAGTTGGGATAGTCAAAAGTATTTTCATTAGTTTTTGCATTATCTGAAATAGAGAAAATTTGTCTGTTCAAGTGAATTGATCTTCTAACGAGAGACCAAAGTAAATATCAACTTCATGGGTCATATTAAACACACGCTTCTTCAAATTAGGCAAGCGGATTTATGTACACTGCTGTAGTAACTGCAAATTATATTTCATGACTAAACAAGCCCGTATGGTTAATATGATACGGCACTTTGTTTACAATAGCTCTCTTGTTCAAAGACAGAAATACAGCTACACGGTGACACTTTGTAGGTTTGTTAGAGTGATTTTAAGTCAACTTCAGCAGTAGATATTCAGCAGCCTGAAACTGGTTTCACTCGGCTAAAATCAGTTTGAATCAATGGGTCTCTAAACTGCAGAACACTGGATTCTCTGTTTAAACGAGTTTAAACTGCAGGAATGTGGTGATGCAAATGTGGATTCTTGTTCTACCTATGAACTAGAAAATATGACTCTCTGAGGCTTTAAGATAAAATAAACATGAGCAATAACTTTGTGCAAAATAGGCCAAGTTTAATTTGGGTTTTTGTTTATAAATTTTCTGTACTGCTGTCGATGGACCTCAAGTGGCAGAACTGTTGACCTGTTTTCTTGCTCTATTACCATGTGGGTTTTTCTATTTAAAAAATGAGAGCCTGATGAAATGGAGGGAATTTTGTGCTACATCAAGCCCTATTGTTACTTTGAGGTATGTGTGTCGCTTTTTATACTCTCCTATTCTGAATAGTGCATGTTGGGATGAACAGTGTGGTATTTGGTGTTCTTCTATGCTCGGACAAGATGCATTACTTTTGACATCATGTCAACGTGTTGCCCTCGCAGAATAACACAGTTCTGGACACTAGTGTTGTGACAGAGTCCAACCCTAAATGCACAAGGATTTTAAAAAAATATGTCCTCTGTGCTGAAACTTCTACAAATAAGAACATATTGATGGCAGCTACAGAACAACACATTATCCAACTCTCCTCCAAGCACTGAAGTTTAAGTGCCTGGAAATCAACTTTGTGTTTTTGAAAAAATGATGAAACCAAAAAAAAAAAAAAGAAATTACAGGACGTGAACACAGGGCTCTTCTACATCCATGTTTGTCTGTGCACTGTTTATTTATATGTATATATTTTCAATTGAACTTTCTGCCTGTCAGTTCATTCATCTGCTCCTCTGTCGGTGTTCTCTCTGTCAATCTCACTGTGTGTTGTGTGCTTCTGTGCTGAGTTTGGACAGCATCTGCAGAGCCTTTTTCTGTGTAAGGTTTGTTTTTCTCCACTTTGGCTCAAAGTATTCCTCTGTGTGGATGTGAGCGCCAGCTCTGTGAGGTCTAATTATCCCAAAAATACAGGGAAATCAGCAGAACATGCAGCAAGAGTCCATGCATATCAAACTGGTGATCATTTTAAAGTGCCTCTAAACCTGATCAGGATGCCTGCTCCCCTAATTACTGCAGCAGGATTTATCTGTTTATTTTCCAGTGAGGAAAGACCTGTCCCACATTAGAGGTCACTTGTTGTCTACGAGCATTCATTGCTTTGTGGATCATCCGATGAAAGGGCCTTTATTGTTATTTAAAATGAATAATGTGGCTCTCTGTTTATTTTCTTATTTGGCATGAATGCCCAAATTGTCTGTGTTTGCCGTGAATTCATTTACATCATTCATTCAGGCCTTTTAAATCCCTTCAGACATGCACTTCTGCCAAATGAAATGTGGCATGATTTAATAAATTTTACACAAAAGTAACTCCCAGTAGAAAATAGGTTTTGTCACCTGGAAGAATCGTATGTGACAGTTTATCGGTAAAATAGTTTGTAATTTAATAAAAAACTGTACCATATTTTCTTTCAGAACTCAAAAATTAACTCAGTACAACTTTTTTTTGTATTTGTTTCAGTGAAAGGTTATGTGATGGATTATTTGTTGCCAGGCTTAGGTGACTTCCGGAAAGTGCTGCCAGTTGCTTAGTAACATTACATTTAATCTTGTCAGTTAGCAAGATTTTCTATCCAAAGAAACTAACTTGTGATAAACAAGCTTCAAGCTTCAAGCTTTGTTGCAATAAGAAACCTGCAGATGCATGTCTCTTATGCAAGTATTTTTAAAATAGCTGCAAACATGGAGTAGGTGGGGATGCGTAAAGGTAACACAAGTGATGCTTGTTAGTCGTTCGTGCAAAGACTTTATGGAAAAAGTTACAGTTCTGAAACTAATGAAAATTGTTCATTTTGTTAGGAAGTGAGTAAGTGGATGTATTTAAGCCTTTCTCAAAGTTTACGCTGTTTCACATATGGAAAAATCAGATCCTGGAATGCTTTTACTGCACTTGTGGGACTCGTAATGTTATGCTGCAAAATGCTTTTAACATAATCATTTTTGAAAGAATGAGGTGCAAATATAAAATTTTCATTTTTTAGCATGAAATCACTTTTTCCTCAGGCTTTAGTTATAATTGAATAGTTCCTTGTTGCAAAGGTATTCATAGCTTTTTCTTTTTCTTGTTTTTTTGCAGATTGTCAAGTTGCAAACTTTTATGTGTTTAGCAGGATTTTATACAAGAGACTATTGCAAAGTAGCAAATAATTGTATAGAAAACAATTTATGATTATATGTTTGAGGTCATAGTCTTGGTGAGACGTGAACACATTTCCCAGTTACAACTCTTTGGCAGCCGCTAACAGGTTTTTATCCAGGACTCCTGTCCTCTAGTCAGATTTGTCGATCTTCCCATCAACTTTGACAAGTTTTTCTGTCCCTCTTGTAGGTGTGGATCCTTACAGCACGTAGGTGGTGAAAACGTTGTTTTCAGGGTGTTTCACCTTCGATCTTATTTAGTGTTTTGTAAGTCAGATCATCTGATCCAAGCAGCCTCTCCTCATGTTTGCTGTATCCACCGACTCAACATGTGTATGGGCAAAAACACAACACAAAGATATCCAACAAAAAATAAATAAAGCCAACTCTTGAAAACCCATAATCATGCTGGGGTGCTATATTAGTCAGCGGCTGATCATTTTAAATTCTTCACACTGTTTCCTGCCAAGTGTTTTTCTGAGCATCAGCGAGGGAAACAGCTAGAGGAACCTAGAATAAAGACAAAAATAAAGAGAAATTGAAGATAACTGTGAAAGGTTCGACTCAAATATGTTCACAGAAGCATCCAGACGAACACAATCGTAACATGAATATTTCTTTATTTTTTATTCTTACTCCACAAGAAAATTTTTCACGTGAAACTTATGACCAGTATTTCAGGCTCTTTGCAGATTATTTTGCTGAAACAAGTGTAGAAATTTCTAACTTGTCTGTTTTTCTTTTTTGCAAAGCCAAGCATACTTTCTGAAACTTTATGGCTTTGAAAGTCAATAGTTTCAGGAAGTCATTGAGATTCAGAATCACTCGAAGCAAACGCAGACACCATTCTTCCGAGTTACTATAGGTTACAATCTGCTCTGAGGCTATAAATAGATTGTGATAATAAAGACACGGCTCTGGGGCTTTGACAGTGTGACACAATGGAGATTTTTTACTCTTCCTCATTTTTAGCTTGAATTATTCTCCTGAGTCTCGTAGTTTGGACTAAGAATCATATCATCAACTTCAACTGGTTTCCACTCACAGTGATTTGCTATTTTGTTTTTAGTTTTTCTAAAACTATGGTTAAGTGGGAAAGTTTGTATTCTCTCTACCTAATAATTATTTTTGTCCACCGTTCTTAAACTACAGGTACTTACTTTTTTGTCAATTAGCTTGAAGAAAAACGTGTTAACATTTTATCTGAAATGTTGTAAAAAAAAAAAATGCTTTATGCAAAGAACAAGGCATTCGTGTTTGGCTAAATAATTGGAATAACAGGAAATGAATCAGTAAAAGGGACTTATGAGAAAGCGCACCAACCTTTTTGAAGAGAGAGTGCCCAGCTGTAATTGTGTGTTTTAGTGAGAGGTAATGATGATCACCATCCACTGGTATTAACACAGGTTGACACGGGGGTATTTTAGAAAGTGATGTGTATGGATTAGAATAAGACAGCAGGAGGGTTTCTGCTGTTTCCTGTGATTCCCAGGCAGCTCAGTGGAGACTTCCTCTGCAGGCAGCAGCTGCTGGCAGCGTGACATTCTTAATTTGCAGTTGAGATAAACCAAACAGATTTATTATCAAAGAGAATGCAGTGTTTTTTTTTGTTGTTGTTGTTGGGGTTCTTTTACCCGTCTCGTGCATCAGACATTTTTTGCAGTTTAATTGTCCGGTTAAATAATTCAGCAGCTGTGCTCATGTGCACGGAGCCTCTATTTTGTAGGTACTGCATGTAGCCTTTGTAGAGCTTAGCTGTGCACAAATACCAAGCTGAGAGTGGCTGTTGAACTTTGGAAATGTCAGTCCTTGCTCCTTGCAGAGAGTACTATCTCTTCGGTCCTGATTGTCTTCGTGCACATCTTAAAACTTTCCCCGCTCTGCCAGTGTCCTCCTGAAGTCGTTTGAAGCTACCTCCCGGTTGCAGACAGGAAAAGCTCAGAGGATGCAGGGCCTCAGTTCAAACATGAACATTCTCATTTATTTATTTCTTTAACTAACCTCTGTGGTGTTGTTCTGAAGGCATTTGACCCAGTGATACAGCCATGGTGTACACCCTGAGGGGAAAAAGATGCTGCTGTCAGCACTATGCTGACCCTTTTTGTAATGTATTGCCGTGGAACAGTCTTGTAATGAAAAATTAAACATTTAGTCCTCACTGCAGTGTAAATCATTTGAATAAAACACAGGTACGCTCTGATGCGTTATTTACTTGACTCTCAGCTGGGGTCTCTGCGGTTCTGGTTGTTTAATTTACTTCTCAGAACAACAGAATGAATAAAAATCTTATCCCATGCAGCAAAGGGTAACATGACATGCACATGTTCAGTCACGGCACATGTCATGTTTTTTGGGTTTTTTTCATGAATCTCAGTAGTGAAGAAATGATCAGAACTCAAAGAGCAGGACAGGCCCACTGTGCTTGTGGTGGCTGCTGTTTGTTTCAGCAATGCCTTTGTTTGGGGACCAAGGGGACTACAGCAGCGGTCCCTGGGGTTTCAGTGAACACACGTCTCTGCATTCAGTCTGATTATCTGCACTGACTAATAAAAGGAATATATGACCTGAAGAACACATTTATTGATTATTCATCAGGCTTGTTTACATAACTCTTTTTATTACACAAGCCTGTGTTTAAACTGATATGTTGTCTACGGATGTAGGTCCACAATCCTTCCTATTTTCTTTTCTGGCAAACGAACAACTGGACTTGATTATGAATCAGCAGCCCTATTAACTGCACAGTGGAAATGTTTATGCATTTATATATGCACATTTGCCAAATAAGCAGAGTGTTTCCTTAAGTTTTGGAATGCTTGTGTTATTTTTCTCTCTCCTCCTTGTTCTACTTTGTGCTGCTATTGATCTTCAAGTAAAACACAAAAGCAAATAATTATTAAATCTTCACAATAGATTGTTTTAAGTGCCTGATTCTAAAGAATACAGCAAATAAGTAAAATTAATCTGTCTGTTCAGTGCCTTGCAAGATGATAATTGTTTCCCAAGCCTTCACATTCTTCACATTTAGTGACATTTCAGAAAAACTATTTGAAACATTTTTACTGGGATTGAACTCAAAGTAGCTCATGACTGTGAAGTGGAAAGAAAATAATGCATGAAGGTGAATATAGCAAGTCTGCTCCTAAACTTTCAGAAAGAGAGAAAAAAATAGAAGACATCGAAACCACATTGATAAACATACATTTATATAACATCACAGAAAAGCACAATACATGATTCATTCTGTGGCACCTGGAGCCCAACAGAGTGTATCTATAAAAACCTGAATCCAAACACCTGTGAGTGAGTGTGAGCAAACTTATTCATATAAAAATAGGCATTGTTTAAAGTCACAAGTTCATTTGGGGAGGTGTGAATCTTAGGTCTTGGTATGGTTGAAGTGAACTCTGGTGAGGTTTGATTGCACATATGAATGCCAAGTAGACAGGAGACCGCTCCAAAGGCAGGAAGAAGATTGCAGTGCTGGGCATTCTGCATAAACACAGCTAAAACAAACACGCTGGTCTAGAGTTAGCAGGAAAAATGGCTCATGGTCTTTTGCTAAAAACAAAACTCTGACGTTACTCCATTTATGTTTATATTTTGAGAAGAAGGAAGTTGCACTTAGCGTTCTTGGTACAGTACCACCACAGGTGAAAGGGTAAACAAGTTTTCAAAAGATTTGGTTTATATGACATGTTACAGTGTGAAGGGGAACAGCAGCAGCTGAAGATTTGTGTTGATCTATCATATGAAATCTCAGTACCGTGTACCAAAACGTCAAGAAGTTAGAAGTAGGAATAGATTCATGGTATGCATTTAAAAGGATTTCAAATTCCTCACTCTTTCCCAGAGGAGAGTACGGGAAATGTTACACTGAAAATGTTGCAGAAGGTGATGCTAATTGGCTGTTGTTTACATGTTGCACATAGATGTGCTCACTGTACCCCAGGTCCCTTTCCTGGAATATAAAAGACGGACATGTGAATAGTTCAAATGCATTAACAGTTGAGCATGAGTGGAGGCAAAAAAAAAAGTCCTGCTAATGCCAGCTCTGATCAGCTCATAGAGGTGCTTTCTGTAAAATATGGTTTTATAATTTATCAAATTTTTTTTACCCTGGGCTCATTATTTATTTTACAACTCTCTTCTCCCCTGAATATCTTAATGATACCAGGAGTTTTAGTGAAACTTTAATTGGGGCTGAAGTGACAGACTGCGTGAATACTTACCCCCTCTTTTTAGTCGTTCATTTGCAGAGCAAAGATCCCATTGACTCCCCAGAGACAATTAGTCCCTCTTCCACAGATCAGCTCTCTGCAAACTGCAGTTGTTGACTCTTGACCTTCCCTCGTATCCAGCAGCAGCTCCAAATAAAATAATGTTATCGTCTTTCTTCTCTCAAATCCCTATTTTCTCATATGACACCAGTCTCTGGGGGCGATTTGAGCAGCTCTTGAGTGCCCCCGTGTGGTCAATGCTGTTTACTTGTTTTTATGTCCAAAAAATCAAAACATTTTGCAAACACATCACCTTTAACAAGGTGTCAAGGACTCTTGAAAGTGACATCCTGTCTCCTTTTTCTGCAGGAAGCGCTTTGAACCTCACATGCAGAGCATTTTTTGGCTACAGCAGAGACGCCAGCCCGCTCATCTACTGGATGAAGGGCGAGAAGTTCATAGAGGACCTGGATGAAGAGAGGGTCCAGGAAAGTGACATCAAGTAAGGAACACACAACTTTGCTCTGAGTCATCCTCGCCCCCCAGCTCACCAGTAATGAGGAATTAAAGGCAGATGTGGACAAATTTGCCTCAAAGGATTAAGTGACAATACCAGTAGTTTTTGGACGTTTTAGTTCATTAGCTCTAAATTGCGTAGATCAAAGTAAACCGACAAGAGATCCATTCCCCGCCTTTAATGTAGCTTTTGTTTTTAATTTGTTTCTCTATGCTATGAACACTGTGCACAGACTTGAAACTCGTTTTGGGTCATTATTCATTTGTTTTGACACTTTTTTTTGGTTCTTCATAAACTGAAAAAGTGTCATGAATAAGGAGGAAAAATGACTTTCTATGTGATGTGATGACACGCTGGGAGATCCTTACATGCTGAGGTCACATGCAGAGCAATCCTGATGAAAATGTCAAACATCTTAAAATGTGGCATAATTTCTCACAGAAAATCCCAACCTTAATTTTATCTTAATTTATCTTAAGAAAAAACTGAATAGTTTTTTTCAACAGTAGTTTTTTTTTTCTTTCAATAATTCAAATGCATATACACCCGCAGTAATCAGTAGATGAAAATTTACCCATCATAGAGTTGACTAAAAAAAGCGTGATGATGTTAAATAAACCTAAATAAAATTAATTGCGACACAGCATCAACACTTTTGATCACATCTTATTTTCGTCATCATAATGATTGTGATTTGCTGCAGCTTTTCGCCATGCTGGTCATTTCACTGCATCACATGTTGCGTCATAATTTTTCCATTTTATCAATGTGATGCTCATCTGTCAGCAACTCACTGTGTTTATCTGGTGAAACGACCAACACAAAAACGGCAAACGCGGAAAAAGCAATCAGGATAAGGAGCAGTGCCTGCTGTTGGCACAGCTCTATGCAGGTAGCAGAGAATATCTCTCCTATCTTACCTGGTTAACCCTACAGGAGTCATTCCCGGAGGGGTCAGACTGACTCCACTTGCGCTTTTATGAGTTTTATTTATTCATTTTATTATTTTATTTATTCATAGTTTTGGAGGCTGACAGGAAACACCCATTGCGTCATTGCAGTGATATCTACCTTGCTTTCCCCTACGTCTACAGGAAGCTTAAGAAAGTCTTAGGTTCAGTAAAGGTCACTTCTCGTAACATTTTGTCACATTAGGAGCTCTCTTAAGATTCTTAGTGAATACGGCGCCATAACTCTGTTTTGGAGTAAAAAACAAAAATTGTTGAAGAATTATGATCAAAAATAAAATGGTTGCATTTAGGACTTTTAGTTGCACTTTAGAGGTCAGGTTTATTGTTCAGAACATTTTGTCTCTCTGCAATTCCTCTATTTAAATAGTAACACTAGTATAACAAGACTGATAATATATGTCTCATTGGTCAGGTTATCTGCTTGTGTAACCCTGCAGCAGTTTAACAAAGATGCTTTGAGCAGCGTTTCTTTAATAAGATAAATGTTCTCAAGTTTTTACTTCATCACTCTCCCATTTTCTTTTACTTTTACAATTTGAAGCATTTCAAGACAGCCAAATCTTCCTTTTTCATAAGTGACAGAAAATTGTTGTCTCATTTAAGCTGGCTGACTGGCATTGTTCTACAAACAATGGGGGAGGGGCAGCACTGCAGAGAACACTGGCAGAGAAAATGCTTCAAACTTTAAACTGCAGAAAATTAATGGTGGGGAATTTTAGCAGTTTTGAAACTATAATTTTTGTAAACAGTGGCATAATATAACACTGGCAAGAAAATTATCCCAAATTTAAAGTTTTGTGTTTTGTTTTTTGTCATTTTTTTCCACCTGGAAAAAAGTATTTGTGCAGTTTGTAGTAAATTTGGTCCAGAGCAGATATGTTCATCTGTTTTATCATAAAATCTCTCTCTGACAAGCAGATCAAGAACACATTTGCTGCTCTCCACTAGCGATATAACATCTTTAAAAATAATGCTGAGCTCTTTTTTATGAGCTTTGCACTGTTTGGTTTTATTTTAGTGCAGCCTCTAAACTTTCTTTCCTTTGAAACAAGAGTATCTTCATGTCAGTCCCTCCTCCTAAAAACATATAAAGAAGTCTATTGTGTCGTCCCGGTGCATATTTCCCATCAGGGCTGTTTGCAGAGGATGCAGCCCCTTCTGATTGTTAGCTACTGCCTTTTTTTTTTTTTTTTTGCACCACACTTTCTCCTTCTCTGCACTACCTATTGCTGCAGATGGGCCATGAGGACCAGAGGAGGAGAGGAACACAGAGTAAGAGCAGAAGAAGTAGACAGATGAAGGAAACATGTTCCAAGTCGCTGCAGAGCAACGTTAACAAAGACGCATCTGCGATGATGAGTTTTCTCTTGCGTTGATGCACGCATGCAAGAGAAACAAATTGCATTTAAAGCAGATCCTTTTTCTTCTCTCTTCCTCTATTACTCCCTGACAACAAGATTCTCCCCACTCAAAGGCTTAGGGCTTCTCTGCTCAATAATTCATACCCGGACTTCATGCAGCAGATCAATAATATATTCAATCATCCGTTCTCTGTTGTTGAAGCTGATACCCTGGGCTTTCTCGGATCCTGCTTTGATTTTATTTCCATACACACATAGCCAGAGATGAAGCCAGGAAAACTCCAGGGGGTGTGGGGGGAAGATAGAAGATAAAGCTGAACTAATCTGTACACTCCATGAGGTTAAACTCTGTGCCCCTGATATGATAACCTGTATCTTTCTAAAGGGTTAACATCTTGTCATCACTCTGGCACATTGGGTTTTATTGCTGACTTGTCAGCAGCCAAACCTGAGTGCCGAGAGGAGCAGTCAAACCTTGTGCTGCTTCGGGTTTCTGCAGGCATTTATTTACCCAACTCAGAGCCTATTGATTTTGGAGACGGGAGTTCATTTCTGTGCTAACCTGAGCCCATAAATTCTCATTTGTGCCACTGGGACAAGACTGCCTCTGTTATCGTGGCACGGTTGGCTGGACATTAGCATAGCATGCTGAGATTAATAAATTAACAAAACAAATCTGGCTCAGCATAATGAAGTAGGTGGTCGATAAATTATTGAGCATGTTGTGTTGGCGTTTTGCAGGTGAGTGTATGAAAGCAATGGGTGAAGTGGAAATTGGTCGCTAAGTGAGCGAGCACTGTGGTATTGTTTGTGATTCAAACAAAGAAAATTCAAGTTGACAAAATGTTCGTCGTGTAATCATCCTGTTGAGGCGACAGAATCATCAGACCTGTTTCCATAAACTGGTCTCAGTTATGATTATAAGATATGAATCATAACATAAAGAAAATGAGCTGATGGACAGAATGAAATAGTTGTAAACATCATCAGTAGACAGAAAGGATAAACATGATTGTGAGTGCTGAAGTGGGAGTGTCAGAAAGAGTCTGAGTTTTTTAAAGAGACGGCGGCCAATGTCAAGGTTTCAGATATGGTTATGAAGCAAATTTATTTCGTCATTTTTTTCAAAACATGCTGCATTTTTCACACCTAAAAGTAACACGCTTACTTGATTGAGCAATAAAATGGCAGTATGTGACTTAAAAATACATAATATCCTACTTAACCCAGAACAGGAATCAAACATATTAGTTAAAAGAAAAAGATCCAGGAGATACTCAGCCCAGAATCTAGAGAAATTAATCATTACCTTGCATCAACATTTAGCATTAAGCTTGTAAGAACTGTAGAAACTCCTTTTAGATTACAAATCTAGAACAAACTTGGAAAGTACCATCTATCAGAACTAGAATCCAGAGAAACCACTACAAATTACAGACTATTTATTCTTATTCTTGGTAAATATGAGGAACTCAATATGTAGTTCTATACTTTTACCTGTTTGTCTAGTTTCATTTGTAGTTTTGTTTGTATTTTCTTCTAATTCATATTAAGTACTTTGAACTGCTTTGTTGCTCAAAATGTCCTGTGTAAGTGAAATTACCCCACCTTGTCTTACAGCTTAAAAAAAACTAAATGACTTGGTTATTTAAACTTGTATTTAAATAACTATTACAATTCAGTTAACACATTTGAGATAATTATGCTGCTTAGATTGATAGATATGTAATTAACCCTTTTGTTGCATGCAGACAAGATCCCCAGACTAAGCGGTAATGTCTGTGAAAAAGTGTTTGTGTTGCTAATGGTACTTGAACATCTGCTGCAACAACCACCATTTAAAGTTATTGAAAAGCCGCCGCTCGAGTTCAAGCTCTGACAACCTGCTGTGGAGGCAGCAGCGGAAGGACCTTTCTCATCATGTAGCATTATGGATATGCTGTTCCAACAAGTCCTTGAAATATGAGAGTGTTTACCAAACTGCTGGGTGGAGGTCTCTTGGAGATAATAAAAAAAAGGAGAATCAGTCTGAATCTCAGCCTCCCTGGAAGAACTTACCGGTAATGGTTTTTCAACTCATGTGAGACCGAATTAAATATCTTATTTCATCAGATTCTTACAAACATTTTACAGTCATAGCTTTAAAGTTTATTTCATCCTTTTTGATACTTTAGTTGATGTTTGCTTCCCAGTTTCTGAAATGTTTTGACACCTTTTGTCCAGTTCAGAGTGATTGGTCTAATACATTTGACAGCAAAGTAATTATACTTCCTGTGGAGGCAACACCTGTTACCTCCACCATCATGTGCAGTGGCAAAAGTCGTTTTAGCTCCTCTCTGTATAAATGGAACCCATCAACCCTGTTTTCCATGTCAAGTCTCCACAAGATCTCCATTTGAGGCCCGGGTGGTCTTTTTCTACCAGCTTCTAGAACAGAAAACTCCCTTCGCGTGCCCAAGCTGTGATTATGTGAAACAAGAGGCTTCAAAGTGGTCACCACTCCCTGGAGAGCCATGAATTATTCCTATGTCTTCATCTTAAGCCCACCCTTCTTGCCACGCCACAACAACTTCAGGATCAGCAGCCCTGCCTTAAACTCTCTCCTCACTCATGATACATTTTCAATTACAGTTGCCAAAACCTCTCCAACAAGCCGTCGTTGTGTGCAGTTTATCGGCTCGAAGGCAAGAGAAGTGAGATTCTTGAGAGTCATTAACTCCCCACTCATTCCTCCCAAATACACTCGAGCTGGCACGCAAACACTCTGCCCTCGTCCCGCTCCTCCTTCTCATCATGGCGAATGATAGAGACATACACACACAAACAGCGGAGTCGCGCTTTCTCATTTGTGCTTTGTTTCCTTTGTCACATCATTTGTGCTGAGGGTGCTGTAAAAGTGGGCTAAGTAGTGTGTCTGAGATATGAGCGAGCGTCGTCTCCCTTTTCTCTACTCCATCAGGCTCAAGCAGCCCAGCGGGGGAGAATGTGGGTGGAGGGGGGGTTAGGATGGCAGGGCACTCATTTACTTTATAGAATATTACTTTCTCTCCATCTTGCCGTTACCATGGCAGCCGCTATAAAAAGAGTTTCTTCTCATCGCCATTATTTGATTCCCCCCCCACTCACACAAGCTCAGGAAGATCCCTTATTGATTTTCATTGCTCACTTATTTTTAGTGCAGAGAAACGAAATTAACATTCCATGAACTGCTAAACAAAACAGAAAGGGGGTCTTCCACTGAATGCGCTTGTGCCACATAGCTTGACATGTTATGTAAAGCTTAAGATCCATATAGCGATTAGGACTGATCCATCCGTCATTGTCAATAGGTGAACTAGGGATACTAAGGTATCGATACCCCAAGCAACACTCACCAGCTATATCTGTGGGTTCCCAAGCCACTCCCAGGCCAAAAGAGGCATATAGTCCCTTCAGCAGGTTCTACATCTGCACAGGGGCTTCACCGAGCAGAAAACCTCAAAGATCCAACCCCAAAACCTCCTCAACTGACTCGAGCAGAGGACCAGGCACTCCACTTCAATCTGGGCATTAGATGAACTCATTCTGGTTACTTTGCATTCCGCTTTCTGCTCCAAAGCATGCTGAGAGTCATGCATGACCGCCTTTTCAACTAATACATCTTGAGATCCTGCCCATGAAAACCACAAACAACATAAGCGGCAGATCTGGCTGAGTCCAATACCTCATAGAACAAGCGCAACTTCATGCTAAGATTGTAGGCACTCTTTTTACTTTAGATTCAATCCCGGGGTCCCATGCTCTTGCAGTAGTTCCCACAAAAATATCTCGGGGCACACATTTGTAAGTTGTGTCCAGATCTATAAAACACATGCAAACCGAACAACCAAACTTACTTGACCTCCTTCGGAAATGAACTCAAGGTTTCATAATCTGGAGGCACCTCCATTGTTCTTCCATTTGTATAATGAACTTTGGACTAAAAATTCAGGCTGATGCATAAATCAAAACTACCTAAACAATTTTTTATCAGCTGTGTGAAGCGAAGCACATTTTGTTGATTTCTGTTTGTGTATTTGTTTTGCAGGCTTGTCAGGGAACATCTCGGAGAGCAGGAAGTGGCCATTTCCTTGACTATTGAGTCTTTGGAGGAGGAGGATTTAGGAAACTATTCCTGTCATGTGGAAAATAGTCACGGGCATATCAACGCCACCGTTCAGATCTTCAGGCGGGGTAAGAACTACTGGCTATTTCCCATTTCAAATGTAAAGCATTAATTTTTTTCTTTCTAAGTTTTTTCCCCAAACAATTTTTCTTTTCTTGCTCACAGTCTCACTGCACCAGATATTTTACATCAGCTCTCTTTAAGATAAATCATATTTAAAATAATCAAAGGCAGCTGCATCATTTCATCAAACATTTTTTCCTGTTGGTTTATGTATATTTACCCAAACTTCATGATTGCATTTGGTACTGTCTTATCTTCTGTGTTTGCACCAGCAGCTTTGTAGCTATTTTGGCTCCCTTGCATGACTTGTCTGAAGCTGTTTTCATGCTCTAGCTGTCACCCCACAAGAGAGGTAATTTGATGGCTGTTTAAACAGCAAATTGGTCTGCAGCTTTTCCCAACAGGCCAATACATCCAGCATACAATTACATTTTAAGTCTTTATACGTCTGTTTCCCCACTTTAATCTCTTTCTCTGTGATCATCCTTTGTAGACGGCCCAGTTTCGTTTGAGTGGTCTTTGCGGACCGCAGACGGCTTCATTTAACTCTCTTTGTGAAAGGAGAGGGATGCAAAGTCAAGCTTTCTCTGTCTCTCTCATCCGGATCTTGATGTTCATTTCATGTTTTTTTTTTTTTTTTTTTTTGTTTTTTTCTCAAAGAACCTATTACTTACAAGCCCTGCAGCAGGTCTAACGACACTGGAGACACTTTGGAGACACAAAGTCTTTGTGTCTCCAAAGGATTTGATGGCGAGTATCGGTCAGTGGGACTTCAACAACTCTAGGAGAGAAGATAAATGGTGGTAACCAGCTAGATGCATTACAATTATGGGAAAAGACAATGGAAAGTATATTTGAACATATTTCCAACAACAATGCTTGAATGAAAAATATCTTCACATAGAAATAGCAAAGTATATTTTCACTGGATTTACTTTTTATGCAAAGGGTTGTTTAAGGCTGATGAACACAGTGGTGCACTTATTGCACCCATTGTAAAGATAGGTAAATAGCTTTTCACAGTGTTGTGCAAATGTTTGGAAAATCTAATCTATATGTTCTAGCAAAGTTATTCCTCAAGGGGAGAAAAAATGCATTCTATGAAAAAAAGGCAAATATTTATCTCAAAAAGTCAGGATGTAGCTCAAAGAAAACTGCTATTTGTGTAACATCTATTATATAGTTTTAAAAGCAGTAGTTTTAAAAAGATACATAAACTCTTGCTCTTATAAAGTAATGCCTGTTTCCACAAACACCTGGTCAAAATGTGAGTCTGCTGAACTCATAGGAAATTCTTCAGTCCCAAACTCCTACAAATGTATGTAAACAATAAAATAAAACAGGTTTGTGATGATGTGCGGAAAGGGGAGTGTTGAATAGAGTAGGATCTTCTTAAAGGGACAGAGGCCAATTTCAAGGCATCAAATTGCAAAGTCAAATTTCTTTTTTAGGTCATATTTACTCATACAACATTTTTATAACAAGTTAAGGTAACACTTGCTTGACTGTTTTATAAAATGTGCCTAGAAAATATATAACACTGCACCTTTATAAAAAAACTTTGTGACAAATAAATGGGAACACATTTATTTTGCCACTAAAGAAAGTGAGCAAAATGGTAAGCTTACTGTTGGAGAACTTCCCTAAAAAGGTGCCTTTATATAGACACCAAGTCTCTGTTACAATTAGATGTTTTCTACATGTCAACTTGTTGTTGGGGTGCCATACTAAAAAATTAATAAATACATTTCTGTCCAACATGACAAGCATTTGGATCTTGCTAAAACTATTGGGACTTTAAGTAGAGCTTCAGTTAAATCAGACAAAACACTTCAAGTGGGTCTGGCATGAAACAAACAATAAATCATTGGCAAAGGACCCCACGCCTTACGCCATTGAGTTTGGTAAAGATATAGATCTGATACCTTTTTCTTATCCAAAATCCTTGCAACTTGAACTTGGTGAAGGTGTTAAAGTAAAAGAAATTTTTCAAATAAAAATCTGTAAATCTCTTAGTAAACTGAAAATATATCAAATAAATAGCCGATTGATGATTCAAAGCATATGGCCAAAGCAACATTGGAAATGGTTTATCACGTACAAAATCAACCATCTGTTAATTTTGTGTCAGTCCCACAAATGTGTCCCACACAACACCAGTGGGTTGTGCATGTTATCAACTGCAGTGGTTCAATAAATCTGGCAGTGGACATTTTGTGTAGCTAAAACATTTGCTAATTCCCTTTCTGTAGAAACGAAAGGAACATAAAGGTGTGTTTCATTTCCAATTTATCAGTGACATTTTGCTACAGCAATATTGGATGAATTTATTTTAAGAGTTACAAGTGGTGCCAATTGATTCATGAAATTAATTGGTAAGACCTCGTCTGCCATGTTTTTACAAATTTTAAGACTGGCAGAATTGTAAAATATAACGTATCTCAAACTAAAACATAAAATAATACGTTTATTTAATTCTTGAAATAATATTGTTCAGATAAACATTAGGTCTAGATCATTTTAAACAAAATGCAAATGCCTAACCGAGGGTAGACAAGATTTAACATAAGATCGCATTGTTTCTATTGCAGAAGATGTGTGTCTTTGCTCTGTCTGATAAAATAGAGAGAGCATTGCAGCTGGCATGGCAGCCACGCATTGTTAAAGCCCACAGTGTGACAGAGATAAAAGGTGAACGTGTTCTAGCTGAGCCAACCAGGTAAATGCTGCTTTAATACACATCATAACTCATCCCCAAGCCAGGTCTCGGGGGAGACATGGAGGCGATAATAGAGAAGAGAAATGAACTGAAAAGGGAAGGAAAAACGGCAGCGAATGCAGATGGAAAGGCGACTGACAGCAAGATGAGTAATCTGAAACCCGTTGTTTTGAAAATGCCGCCATCCATGTCCGGAATTGTTACAGTCCCACTATGGATGACAGCGAGAGTGTAGAGCTGTGTCATTGCTGCGCTATGAAAAAGAAATGAAGCCCATTTCTCATTAGATCCCCCCCCCACCTCATGTCTCCCTGCAATGTGCTCTCTCATTTTTCTCAAACTCGTTATGAGCCCTGTGTCTTTGAAGATTGATTCTACTTTGTTCTGACTTGAGCTCAGATTGTCCGGCTTTTTTGGCAAATGTAAATGTGCCCTCTAACTGCTTCAATTCCCCGACTTCAACAGTTCAATACTGAACAAAAAGAGAGACGGGCCCCAGGTCCAATTTGGTGCAGAGACAATACGCTAACACGCAAAACTGTGAAAGGAGCTTAAGCTGTGATTGTGTAAGCAGTTTCTTTTTTTTTTTTTCATATTTTTTGGTCTGTGTTTCTTGTCCTCAGCAGAGCTCATGTACACAGTGGAGCTGGCAGGAGGGCTGGGAGCGATTCTGCTGCTTCTCATCTTCCTCATCTCCCTGCACAAATGCTACAAGATTGAGCTGATGCTTTTCTATAGGAGGCACTTCGGCAGCGAGGATGTAGATGGAGGTAAGGGCAACCCGCTCATCTGAAAAGACAAAACATCTGCCTTCTACTATCAAGATTTCCCTACACACACGCACATCCATCTATCTATAGATATATATATATACAGATCTATACATGTAGATAGATAGATAGACAGACAGACAGACTATATATATTATATATATTTATACATATATTCAGTTGTGTTTGACCTGAACCGACTGCACGGCAGATATTAAATCCTTTCTCTACTTTTTCCTAAGTGGCCAGGGACTACTGCTGCCATGGCTCCATTGGGGGAAGACAGGAAGGATTTTCAATTTGTTGCCCATTTAAAAATAGATCAGTCTCAATATGTCAGGGAAGGATGCTCATGCTGCACCAACGAAGGCCATGTAGCCACACAGGGGGACTGGACAGGCTAGAAACAACCTCCATGAGTGACAAATAGGAGCCAAATCCAGCCCGAAATTGTGGAGCAGCAGCTTGTTTTCTTTGCACAACATAGTTAACTTTTCCTTCAGCTAAAGAGTTGTCTGTTTATGTCCCAGTATCTCTCTCTGTGTCCTTAAAAATTCCGGAAACAAGAAACTCACTGCTTTTTTTCCCCCTCCACATACATGAATTATCTATTACACGCAGTTTTGTTGACTCAAACTTCTACATGATTAAGTCACACTGTCAGGGACAGCTGATACAAGCGGTTTTGATTCCTCCAGCTTTGCTCTGTGGTTAATTTGAGACGTCTGTTGCTAATTTGAAGGCAGTGTTTGATGTTCGGATCCAATCGAGCGCGGGTCTGGCCCTTTCCAGGGAGTCTCAAAGCTGCGCCTGCTTCCCCAAAGAGTTTTTGAAAAAGCCCCTCTTCTCTTTTTTGGCTGTCCCACATTCACAGAGTTCTACAGAGAATAATGACTAGCACTCACTGAACATGTCACCACCACTGTGCTTCTTTTATTCTATTTTCTGCCTTTTCAGTTCTTCTCACTGTCTTCTGAGAAATCATTTTGAGGTGTGTAGCAGTGCATTGCTTGAGTCTTGATTTGGTCGTGTTTATATCTAACCCATTTTTTTCTTCTTTTTTTTTTTTTGTTTTTTTTTTCCGAAGAGCACTTCATGGCCTAATGGATGTGACACCACTGGGAATCAGTGTTTGTACTCTGTTGTTTACGACAAGCCCTTCTGTTCCAAATAAAACTGCTGAGCAGAAAATAGTCAGGTGTTATTTTGGAGAAGAGTTGCTCCAGCTCTTACAGAAACAGACTTAGTCCAGTGTGAGGAGACTTGACTGTACAATCAGAAAGTTTTAGCCTCGCACGCTTCAGGCCAACTCTTGATAGTCAAAATTAGGATCACAAACTAGACAATCTGTTGTGATTAAATGGATAACTTTTATTTAGAAATTGAAATGTTTGCACCTCGTCCTGAACACGACATGTTGCTGGAAGAGATATTGTATCTCAGAGGAACATTCCTGGTTAAATAAAATAAAGTTGTTTCCTGACATTTTGACCACAGCTTTAAAGCACCTAAAATAATTACAAATAAAATTGAAATACCTCTTTGTGTGTTTTCTCAGATTTTATAATTTGATAAACAATGTCTTAGTGATTTTTCTCTTCAATGTAGAACTAATCAAATTCAGATTTACCAATCTAGGTATTTTACACAGCACTAATTCGCAGCAAATAAGACGTTTTATAAGAGAAACAGCTCTAAATTATATATAGACGTATAAAATCAATTTCATCCAATCATGCAAACAAATTCAGTTATATGCGCTCTGATTTGATTAAAGTTAAATTAAATGCCAATGTAAACACAGTGTTGTCAATAAATAATTTTATATGATGACAACAGAAGCAGAAGCTTAGTAATATATCTAGAAAAATGCTATGAGTTCTTTGAACAGAAGCAGGTGGAAAAAATTATAATTTAGCATATTTTTTCTAACTCTTCCTTGCAATGAAACCGATTAATAAGACATTAATAGGCTTTAGCAAATAAAAAATTTAATAGTAGCCCAAAATGTATTGATACATGATTTTTACTCTAAAGAAAAATTTATGCAAAATAGGGTCAATACTCCATCTAATGTCATTACAATTTTTCTACCTACTAGAATTTCCAAGTATAATACAACAAATAAAAACCTCTCTACCATCAAATTCAATACCTAGATTCACATCATCACCACCAAAAACAAAACAAAAAAACACTTTTTGTGCTTACATACAGCAACCTCTGCTCCATTTTTTACATATTTTTGAAAGTATTAATGTTGCAGACAACATTATTATTCACAGTAAGAGCTGGAAACAGGTGGAGCAGAGGCTTAAGAGATGGAGGTGTGCACTGAAGTGAAGAGGAATTAAACTAGAAGGATGGAAGATTATAATATTCTGGGAAAGAAAGGTGGAATGAAGCTGCAAGATGTAGGGATTAAATACTCGGGTTCAATCCTCCAAAGCAACGGACACGAGAGGCGTAAAAGAGATGAGTGTGTGGGCGGCTAGTGATGGAACAATATCTGCCAGTGAAATGAAGGGGTTACAACTTGGGAGTTGGATCTACTATGATGTACAATTCAGAGACAAAATTAAGATATAAGGGTGACATCTCAAAACTGACAGACTGGACAGCAAGTCAGAAAAGTGGGGAAAGGAGAGTCTATTCTGGAAGGAGAAGCGAAAAACTACAGTGGAGTTTTATGGATGGTCAGAGAAAAGAAGTCGGCTGATGTTCGATGGAAAATGGGGATTAAAATAAAATCGGATGAGTCATATGATTATGTCCTCTAAAGTTTTGCGACACTGATTAAACATACAAGAAAAAATGACACTTTTGCAGCTTCTCCACAGCCTGATTAGTTAAATATTAAGAATTTGATTGAAAAGTTGGCTTTGATTTGAAAGTTTGCACCAAGTTACAGGTCATTAGTATTTCCATATGAAAATTTTACATTCTCGGTTTAACATGTATACAGCAACATGTTTTCTAAGAATTAGCATAAGAACATATTCGTACCAGATATAATGTAAATACCAGCTGCTCAGGCGAGGACTTGGTAAGTGACTTGTTCCAGTTTTATTCTTGGCATAATTAATTTCTTTTCATGGTTTCTGATAGATGTAGGGAAAAAAAACAATACCTCCTTATTTGTGAGTCAAAATCAAGAAGATCTTATATTTCGCTCTGTAAAAATATAAGCTTTGCAGCTTGTCTGAACATTTCCACTGAATGTTTTTGAATGTTTGTGTGGTTTTAAATTACTCCAACCGTGAGCTGCCTACACCACTTTTTTCACAAATCGCTGTCTGTTTCGCTCTCTTTTTCAGAGAACAAAGACTATGATGCATATCTTTCATACACCAAAGTGGACCCTGACCAGTGGAGTCAGGAAACCAGGGAGGAGGAGCGCTTCGCCTTGGAAATACTACCCGATGTGCTGGAAAAACATTACGGCTACAAACTCTTCATCCCTGATCGAGACCTCATTCCAACAGGCAGTAAGCGCTCTGACTTGTGTGTGCTCACATGTTGACAGTGGGGTGAAAGCTTGCAATGGCGTGTGCAGAGCATTTGCTTTTGCAAATGATGTTGTTGTTTAGCACATTGCTTTGCGCGTTGTCTTGGTCTATACTTGTTTTTTTGTGCTTGTCTTCACTGTTCTTCACCGTCTCATTTTGTGTGCTGTTAAAACAAATTTAAACTAAGCTCTCACAATTGCACCACTTAGCCATAACATTATGACCAATCAACATTTAGAGCTACCATTTCCATTTCCATTTGAGCAGAACCTCTAAAATGTGCACATATATATATATGCAAATGTTGTGGATCCAATGTGGAATCCATCACATTTGGATTGGCGGATGTGGACTGGAGGACTGACCTTTTTTTTTTTTTTTTTTTTTAGCTGTTCTTTCATTTTCATTTCCTTCTCCTGACTTTTCAATTCATATTTGCTTCAAGTAGACAATAATAGACCAGTGGGTCATAAAAACCACTGGTCTTTAAGAATCAGATGCTCTCTGTTCAGTCTGTAGGTTTCACAAATATCTGTAAATATCCGTCAACAAGGGCAGGTTTTCCCCTAATAACATACCCAATATCTGAGTTAAAGAAAAAAAATCCTTCCGACTCCCCTTGTGAATTAAATGGAGTTGCAACGTTTGACTAACAAATTCATATTTATCAATTTAGATCAACTTTGATCAGTTGTGAACTTTTCACTACTTGATAAATTTTCCTTTGTTGTACCTTTTTAAGTAAATCTTTACCACTGCAGAAGACATCTGCAGTGGTAAAAAATATTGTATACTGAAGTTTGCAATATACACTTTTCTAACAAGTCTTCTTATAGGTCAAAAACTTTTCTCCTTTTTTTTTTTTTTTTTTTTGCTGCCATGCTTATCCTGCCCACACCCAGATGCTTCTGCAATAAAATAACAATTTTTAGCTGCTCAGTGGTTGTAATATTATGGCTAACCTCAGTTAATTGTAGATTATTATTTCAAATATCCAAAATATTTAGATCGAAACTCTCCGCAAGGATCTTTTTTCTTGCATCGTATCAAATCTCTTTGGACTGAAGCAGAAGATCACAGCTCTCCTCCTTGGCTCTTCCCTAACTGGCTACTACTGAAGGGGGAATACAGTATGCAGTGAGCACTGGATGCTGACATATTGAGCAAATTCATCATCCCCTTTGGTTTCCATCCATGCAGCAATAAATCCATGAAAATTCTGTGTGAACATATTCTCATGCGCGCTAACTCGTGCCTGCTTCGCAGTCTGTTTGTGCCAGTGGTACACAGTGTGCTCCACTTTGTAGCGATGCTGCGTGTTTGTACTGTAGGCTTCATGTGAAACAGATGAAACGCAAACACGTCCTACTTGGTCCAGAAAGAATTAAACATCAGTGGGAAATGTGGGAAGGCTCTGAGCCGCGCCGACCGAGCCGCCTCTATCCTTTAATCAAAAGAAATTGCCGCCAGCATCAGTGCCAAACAGAATCACTGCAGATGAATGTCCAATCAGGGGAAACATGCTATGTGATTAATTATATGTGAAGTAAAAAGATGAGCGTGAGGAAGCGCTGCTTACTTTTTATGGCGGTGTTTAGCAGTTTTGTGTGTCTGTGTCTGCATTGTGTACTGCCTGTGACCTGAATGTTAAAATGTTTATGTTTAGGTCTCACCAATGAGCATTACCAGGATGACACACGACTTTTTGGAGGTACTCACCCTCAATATTTTTCTCTTGCATTTAGCTGCTTTCATTTTCCCGCACCTTTGGATACTGCAACGCAATGCAATATTAGACATTAATGCTAAATATAACACGTCTGAAAAGGCTCATGTAATACATGATATAATTGAGTCTGTAAAATATGTATTTTCTATATACTCTACAGCCATGACTAGTAATGATTTCATGTTTTTTTGTTTTGTCCCTTTTGAATCGACTGATAGTACTTGCTACAGAAAGGTTAATTTATTTCAGTAACTCAGTTAAAAAATGAAACTCATATGCTGTACAGATTTGCGACACAGGGTGATATAACTGAGGAAAACCCAAAATTAATTTTCTAAAAAAATAGCAGAACAGTATATAAAATCCATGTTAACATGTTAAGTTTTCCAGCAGATGGCCATTGACTCCCTTCACAAGGAGGCAAAGCCTCAAACAATAATTGCTGAACAAGCTTGATTTTTAAACGGGAAAGTCGATTGAAAGAAAAAAAGATCCACCAACAAGGAAAGCTCCAGCTTTCAGTGGATTATGAAGCAAAACAAGATGTTTGGGGAGATTCACAAGCATGTGATCTGCAGCTGGACTCAAAGCTTTAAGAAAGAAAACACACAAATTTGTCGCAGGCGCTACAGCTGTCGCATTCCTGAACCAGAACATCAGAGTCATTTTACCTGAACTAACTAGAAAAAGAACTGGGCTGTTGCATGTCATTTGTAAAACAAGACCCCAGGGTCTGGAGGAAGAGTGGAGAGGCTCAGAATCCAAGTTGCTTATAGGTCCACAGCTGCTGGTGATTTGTGGAACTATGTCTTTTGTCAGAGCAGCCATCTGTTAGGCAATTTTAGAGCACCTTGTGCCTTCTCTCTGCTGACAAGCTTTATGGGAGAAGGTGATTTCATTTTCCAGCAGGACTTGGCACCTGCCCACACTGCCAAAAGTACCAATACTTGGTTTTATTACCATAGCTCTGTGCTTGATTGGCCGACAAATTTTCCTGACCTGAACCGTGTGAAGAATCTGTCAAATACTGTCGAGAGGAAGGAGAGAGACGACGTGCTCTCAAAGGCATGTGGGCAGAAACTGAATTTTAAGTTTTTATTAGCTGTGAAATGCAATCATTAAATAAAACTACATTAAAAAAACACGTTTAAAACAGAACACTAAGAAATAAACAGGGTTATGTGAGTTTTACTTGTGGAATTGAATTGCTGAAGAAAATGAACTTGTTCATATTCTGTTTGATGGAGATGCACCTGTTACAAATCACAGTCTAAAAATCAGTCCATCCTCAATTTGTTTAAAACAAAAGACATAAATACCTCCTTTGCATCAGTATTCAGCTCTAAACTTTTTGCATCTCACGTCTTCTACAGCTCAATTAAAACTCACAGAAGCCAAGCTGAGTATAACCCACAAAACTAGATGGAGGTCAAGTTTTTAAAACAAACTCTTGCAGCTAAATGAGATTCAGAGAGTGAAAACTAAGCCATTAGATGGAGAGAAGTTCCATTAGACTCGGGAGACAGAATTATGTCCAAGACAAAATCTTTAGGAAGGATAACATCACTTAAAATGCCCGAAAGCCTCACTCTTGGTAACATAAAAGGCCTTTAGAAACGGCCAAGGGCTCCTATACATTTGTCTGACCAGTCAAAGTGAGCAGACAGGGGTGATGGGCCTCGCTCAGCCCATTAACCAACGAGCCAAACTTTGGAAAAGAGAAATGAAGGAGAAATTTAGTGACAGAAAAAGCTTTACTGCAGAACTTTTGTGCAGTTCTCAGCGAAACATGTGATCAGCTAATTAGAAATCCTAAACAGAAAACAGGAAAAAAAAGAAAAAGGATATAATCTGTCAGTTTTTAATGAGTTGTGAATGAAATATTTGACACCAGGACAAGCATGTTGGAGGTGTTGGGATATTTTCCAGCAGGACCATCTGAGAGAGGAGTCAGAAGTTATAGGGGAAACTGGAACAACCTTCACTAAAACCCAACTGAAGTCCTGCACAGACCTAGTTGAAATCTAAATCTATAAATATTTCAGGTGTCTTCTGTCAGACCTGAAGTTTTTATCCACTTACGCTCTGCATCTAATGTGCCTGAGTCGAAACATTTCTGCCAAGAAAACAAAGTAAACTTTGTGTTTCATTCCTTAAAGACTGAAAGCATCTACTGCTGCTTAGAGTCTTTAACCAAGTCCTAATTGAAAGGGATGGATTCTTCCCCTAACATACATTCATTTCGGTTTCAACTGAAACAGATTTTCAAGTACATCAAGCAACAGTATGAAGTACAAACTTTTGATTATTTCTGATTTTATTTTTCTTCTTGTCCACACAGGGTCAACATTATACAGACACGCACAAATATAAACATGCACCCATCTCATTAGATATTCAAAAATCCTTAGGCTCCTTAAGCATCTTGTGATGCATTGACTGAATATTTTTGCAACCTCTAAAAGCTCTGATATGATTCTCAATGACTGTTTTATCTGCTGTTCTTGGGCACAGGCCTGATTTTTACTTGTATTCTGCTAATTTTCAAATGGTTTCCAGTCTGAGCCAATCAAGCTACTTTATTCATTTCAAGGCCAGTGTTGATGGATGTTTTGGATCATCGTCCTGCGTCCAGTCGTGCCCAAGTCTCAACCTCTACCTGTTGGTTTGTGTGTGGGTGTAGTTGCTCTTCTTCCTGATGCCATCTGTTTTGAACCAGGCACCTCTACCACTGGCAGTGAAGCAGCATTACAACATCATGCTTTAATGTTTCAGCTCTCACTGCCTGAATATATTTAGTTTTACAAAAATAAACTTTTGTGGCACATATTTGGCCGTCCTAACCTCCAAATTGGGATTAGGATGGCATATTTTGGCAGAATTATGACCACAAGATGTTCTTAAAAAATAATCCTTGCATGTATATTGAAAGGGAATTAGTGGTACGCTATATGTCCCATTAAACAGGGTGGTTTGTCTGTTTCATCTAAAACAAACTGCTGGTTTGAGGTGACACTAGCAGTCCTCAAGAGTTTCACAGATAATTCAGTTTTCTTAACTTTGAAACCCGTCTTGACTTTTCCCGTCTCTGTTTCTGATTCCATTGATAAAGCGGGCTTACATTAGGGCTTTCAAATAATGTGCCCCATTCTGAATTAAATGCGATGGGCTTTATATGCCTGAAAGCTCAGTCTGTGCCAGAAAACCAACCAGGTAACATAAACTACCAGTTGTATCAAGAAGATTAATCAAAAGTTCAACCACAATGGTGCTTGATGCTCATTAATAGTTTCAAAAAGTGTGTGGTCAGGGTGCAATTTGAAAAGGTTCATTAACCAAATATAAGTGGAGGTGTTTTTATATATTTGAGCCAGTTTGAGCCTTTGTGGATGAGATAAAAACTTTACTTACTTGTCATAAGTAGTCTAATAGATGCAGAAAAAATGTTTTGGAGATTCATGTGTGTTGTTTGTCAGTCTACTAGTCCAGTCATTTTCAGAAAAAAGCTACTAAGATGTCTTAATGACAGTTTTGAGTAAAAATTAAATTAGACTGACCAGGCAAAAAAGGTTAGCTGTCATCGTCTTGTCTTTGTGTGTTCACCCATCACTCAGTTCTGTGGTTCTGGACTCTAGATTTGAAAGGATGAACTCTTAAAGCATCTTTTCTCTGAAAATTTTGTTCTCATTTGCCTTTCCCTCTTGTTTCATGCAGCGTACATAGAGGATGTTGCGCGTTGCGTAGACCAGAGCAAGCGCCTCATTATAGTTATGACACCCAACTACGTGGTGCGGCGAGGTTGGAGCATCTTCGAGCTAGAGACCCGACTGCGCAACATGCTGGTGAGCGGCGAGATCAAAGTCATCCTGATCGAGTGCGCCGAGCTGCGCGGCATCATGAACTACCAGGAGGTGGAGGCCCTCAAACACACCATCAAAACCCTCACCGTCATCAAGTGGCGGGGCCCCAAAAGCAACAAGCTCAACTCAAAGTTCTGGAAGCAGCTGCAGTACGAGATGCCCTTCAGGCGCACAGAGCCCATGCTCACGCACGAGCCGGCGCTGGACGTCAGCGAGCAGGGTCCCTTCGGGGAGCTGCAGACCGTCTCGGCCATCTCCATGGCGGCGGCCACTTCCACGGCCATGGCCACCGCCCATCCAGAGCTGCGCTCCTCGTTCCACAACACCTACCACACCACCATGAGGCAGAAACACTACTACCGCAGCTACGAGTATGACATACCCCCGGGGGGTACCCTACCGGCTCTCTCGACTCTGGGGAACCAGCACACCTACTGCAACATCCCGTTAACACTGCTGAACGGGCAAAGGCCTCCAGGGAAGAGCCGAGAGCACAGCCTGGAAGAGGCTCACGCCAACAACGCCATGCTCCCGCTGCTGCCAAGAGAAACCAGCATCTCCAGTGTCATCTGGTAGTGACGAGCGGTCTCGACATCGGCTTCGGGAAGACCAAGGTCAGGGTCGGAGATGACGAGAACCAACAGGAGAAATTGGATCTAGAAATGGATCTGTTCGGGTCCATGCATCACCACTGATGGAAAACACAGGAGGTGGTGTGGGGACGGGTTCCCCCTGTCTTTGAAGAGGACCAGTCTCTTCTAATGAGCGATTTTATTTTCTATGTGGAACTGAAGAAAACATTAAAAGAAGCAGACTTTTTTTTCTAAACGGATAAATAAAGTGCAGGAACTCCGCTTTAAGGAAGACAAACACAATTCCAACATCTTCACATAAAGAAATGTGCATACATACAAACAAAAGGAAAACAGGGTCTGTACATATATTTGCATTTTATCGGTAGCATCAGTGTTTTCCTGTTTTGTTCTTTAGTCTGTTTAATTCAATCAAGTCTGTTGCCTTCTCCACTGTAGGACTTTGCTTTAAAAATGTGACACAAACTTGTATATTTTTTATTCTTTTCAGTTTTTTTTTTAATCCTGCTTTTAATACGCTTGATTGGAAAGCCACTATGCCATGTACTTGCGCTGTTGTGTTCTTTCTATTTGTTTTATCTTGTTTGTTTGTTTGTTTTAAATCATTCTGTAGTTTAAGCTAACTTTTTTTTATGAAACAAAAGAAAAACTTTTTGGAAGACCTGGACATCTTCAGGAGATGTGAAGAGCTGAAACCTGTTTTTGTTTGCCTGTACAAGGTGTATCTATTTTAAAACAGAACTCCTTTGGAAAAAAAAAAAAATTTGAATATGCAAAAAGACTGAGGAGCTGGCATTAAAAACATCCGGCCGCGTGGGGCACAGATGACAGAAGTGGTCGGAGAGAAGCGCCGGTCTCCTCCAATCAGACCGACAGACTGGCAGATCTCTTTCTGACGCTTCGGTTTTTGTTTGTTTTTTTTGTCTTTTTTTTTTTTGTTGTTTTTTTCTATCGAAACAAACAGCCTGGCTGTTTTAGACTGATAGAGATATGCCTCACCTTAAAAAGAAAATCTGTAGATTATTTAAAAAAAATTCTATTTTTATAACAGAAAAGAGTTTGCTTGAGAGGTCATACTTATTTGCATTTCATCTTCCATATAGAAAGGGGATCGATGTCTGCACTCTGTTGGTTTTGTACTCTTGTGAAAGTGGTTTCTGATTCGCTGAGAGACAAGGCCAGTTTTTGAACCCCACCTGACAGATACACCCTCTACTACTCCAGGTTCTAAAGAAACGGGGAAAAAAAAAAACATTTCCAAATGTTTTTGTTTTTGATGCATCGTTTTATTGCCATCTTGAAAATTCAGGTTTATTCAGTTCATAGAGATAGTTCACGTTTTAATGAGAAAAAAGAAACCAGGTGTGTTTTGAAAGACTTTTTAAATATATTTGAAGGTGTGATTTTTAAGTATGCATAGCAAATAGATATGTATTCTATATATAATATAGATATTTATATAAATATATAAACACAATTTTCACTTGGAAAGAAATGTCTATCTTTATAGAAACACAATCATTATCAGTTTCCCTTACTTTCTCACTGCACATTAAAAGCATTGATTTCCTTTGAATGGTTTCCTTTTGTGTTCAGCTTTCACTAATTGCTGCCAATAATTCATAACACCTATAATACCCCAATTTACAAACCTAACAGACAGAGTAAACGTTTTTCCTATAACATGTTTTTACTGGCTGTGAGCGTAACTGCATTTAAATCAGTGAGGCTGCAGGAAAATGTGCCACATGGATTTGTCATTTCACGTCTGATCAACTGATCATTTGGTGACTAACACATACAACCCATTATACAAACCAAACATAAGGTTTATACATGTGAGGCAAGGACAAAAAAGGCTTTTTTTCAAAACTGCAGCTTATAGAAAAACAAAATGGTCTCTATGCTGATATTTTCCTAAGCTACAATGAGATGTATTAAAATCAGGGATTTTGTGACCAGAACCATTTGATATTTAGTTATTGTTGAGTTATTCATGCTTTATTGTGAGAGACTGTATTTGCTGTTGCTCCCTGTCTTTGTGTGTTATGTGACATGCTCTCTGCTGTGGAGGAAGGAGAGACGTTCAAAGAGCAGCCGAAACACCAGTCACATAAAGAAAATTCTCTAAGGAACATTTATGGAGCTCAAAAACACTAGTCTTTCCACTATTGATTGTAAATGCACTAAAATATGCTACAAGCTAAATTATCACAGAATCGTCACAACATGCTAACATTACTGTACTTCTATGAAAATGTTGACAATTTTTTTTTCAAATGTTATGTTCTCACAGTTCCCTGAAACCAAACAAAATAATTTTACAAGGCAAGTTATCAATGTTGGATAAAAACAAGAGTAAAAGCATTAGCTTAGCATCGAGCTAAATGAAAACAGTCGTCACCAGAGGAAAGGCAGGAGCTGAATGGAGTCAGATGTTTTAGAAGCAAGTGATAAAGCTGCAGACATGTGGCTTTATCACATGTTTGTGGCAATGTTTATAGAACATTGTAAGAGCTTTCCATAATTGAAGCAATTATGGAAAAAGGAGTTTTTGATGCAAAAAGGAGTTTTTGCAGAGTGTCCTGCAAAAACTCCTTTAGGGACAAAATATCTTTCACTATCAAGACAAATTGCAGATACTAAATCATCCTAACCCTCAACAGTGAGTGGTTTAAGTGAGCCATGAACACAGTTTTCATCTGAACTATGTAATCCTGATGAAATCTGGTGGATTATTTTACTGCATCTTTGTTGAGTTGTAATGGAGAGCATCAGCTGTGACTTAAATTTTTATAGAATTAAAAAAGTAAATCCTGATCTGGAAATCCCTCATAAAACATAATTGAATTATATCTCTCTGAACTAGTTTTTGATTTGCTCCAAAGCAGTTTGGGCCAAGGCCACTGTAATGCCTGACCTGCTTTCTTGACAGGTTTGAATCATATTTTTTCTTCCCCATTTGTGTTGTTTGGTTCCCTGACAAGACAAAATCCCCTTCATATAAAAGACCTGTATATAACGGCAGGAAATCTAAAACATGCTGCTGTAAATGGCACATTTACAGAGCTACCAGTCAGAGCAAAAACAGATAACATTTCAAAGGCTATTTTGATATCAGAAGTAGAAATTAGATTGCTGAAAAAGAAAAGAAATGAGATAGAAAACTATATATGACATAAGAGGATGATTAATGATCCCAAAAAAAGAAATTGTACCAGAAATACATCACTGAAACGACAAATGAACACCATATTCCTATAAGGAGGCATAAGATTATGATTGACTGTAACAAAACTGTGCCATGAATATATCCAGGAAACAGTCGTGCAAATGCACACTGTTCCAGGAAAAAGGCATCTGTGTCTCAATGGAGCGAAGTACATATGTGACAATCAGGAGGGAGAGTTCAATTCCCTCTTCCCTTTGATGTATATTGTCCTTGGGCAATGCATCAGACAACAGGCTTATTCTGTGCATGCTGTATGGACGTTTTGGTGCTTGAGTGTGTGAATGGTGACTCTGACTCAGTGGAAAAGCTGTTTGAATGGTTGGAAAGATTAGAAAAATGGTATGTAAATGCAGTCCATTTACAAATCGAATTTCAGTGTTTAAGAATGAAGCCACTAATACATTTCAGACAAGTACAAACATTAACAATTACAAAAGGCTGTGTTAAATGACCAAAGAGAAGCAAAAAGTGCAGCAGGAAAGTTTCCAAATGACCACAAAAGACTCAAAATGAGGAACGAGAGAGCCATCATTAGCACAGACGTATTTGAAATTACGACAGATTGTTAAAACACAAAGCAAACCAACTGCAGTCCCAAATGTTTGCAATTTGTCAATGTTTGCAATTTGTCAAGGACAAGAGTCATTATACTAGAGGCAGAAAACTTTAAATTTCTACATGTCACCAGTTTAGACAAATATAGCCCTCTAAAACACAATGTCTAAATATCAGTGGTTTTGCTGTCTACAAAAGCTGGGCATGATTTCGTATTATTATAGTACATAAGCAGAATTACTTTTGGATGTTAGAAAACAACTTGGAATCGCACAGTTTGAGATGCACGACTGAAATGAAGCAGATCTCACTATATCTACCAGAATACTGCCAATACTTTTTATTTTCTAAGCTGTTTTTTGTCATTGTGGAGATACAGAAGGAGATTGGACTCACCATGGAGAACTTCTAAATCTCTGGGTAGGGTGCTGGTTATTTAAGTTGCCAATGTACTCTCTTCTACACAACATTATAATAGATTTCTAAATCATCAAATAAATCACCTTATGACCTCAAAACTGGAAACATTACTATCAATAATTTTGCTGTGGGTGGACATTGTGTTTGGCATTTACGCTGACTCATAAAGGAAGATTAAAAAATAACAGCACTTTCCCTTTTATTATTTTTCTATTTATATGTCAAGTATTAATGAGTGGACATTGTGATGTTGTGAAATTATCACAGAACGATGACAAAATCCCAAGGTTGGAAACGGGGGAAGGTTTTGTTTGTCTGTTGTGTGTTGGTACCTTTAAATATCCATTACCCTCTCACTGCAGCTTTAGTGTCCAAACACAAAGAGGAAATGTGCTGATGGAAGAAAGATTTTGTCTTAACGGCCTAATATGAAACATTACGGCTTTGGCTGCTCCAGATGATGAGTAAGTGCTGCCAAACACTGCCATCTCCTGGGAGTAAACAAAAACTACAAGCGTTTGTATTTGAAAGCTCAAAAAGGAGCTGAGAACAGATTCACTGATATCTAGAAACCCCAGGAGAAAACAGAGAGAAAAAATAACTGGGTCAGAGAAAAAAAAAAAAGACGAAAACAGTAAAATACACAGAGAAGGAAACTGGGTTGAAGGCAGAGTTTGTCAGTTAAGGCGAGACTGAGCAGTGGAAATGCACAAACAAATCTGCCAAACTAAAAATCTAGAATGAGCCATTTCTATAGATATAGGAGGTCTGCACACATGCAAATATTGTCAAGAACAAGACAGGGTGGTGGCTGTTGCCAGTTCGCCGCTTCCTGCCAGACATCTGGAGCTTTATTAGCCGTCACAGGATTAATAGACTCTTTATTACCCAGAGCAATTAAGGAGTTAATTGCTGATAAAATAGGGCCCATTGAGAATGAACATGCAAAGAAGATAGATTTGAACAAGAACATAATCAAAGCGAAGCAGACGGCGGCATATGTGCAATTGTCTGTGTGTGTCTAACTGTGAGTGTTTGTGTGTGTGTGTTGCCAGTTTATGAATCTCTCTGGGTTTTTTTCCCTCTCAATCTCTGTTATCCTGCAATGCCTTGCCAGACCACCAGGAGGTACATGAGAGTTATTCGCATGAACTTCAAACATTACTTAAATCCCAGTTTATCACTGACATCACCTTCCTTCCTTTGAAGGTTGCATTCAGTTTTGATTGAGCGCACGCCTCTGTGAGAAGGAATAAAACACACACACACACAAGGACAAAGCTTCTGCAGTTCTGATGGATGCTTAGAAAACTGGACTGCAGTTGCAAACGTCTGTTTGGAGAGCAGCAGAAACATAAAGACAAAATAAAAAACAAACATTTGTCATTTTAGACCCAGAAGACACCGAGCTGCTTCATGCTTGGTGTCTTGGCAGGGAATTATATTTTTATGTTGTTTCGTTAAAACAACTATTTTGTGAAATCTGGACGTTTCTGGAGGAAAACAAAAATTTCAGCCAGACTTCCAAATGAAACGCCTTCAGATGAATGATTGTTCAGAGATTAGTATATGGTAGATTTCCAAAGTTTAAATACTCCTGCTGAACTAGCTGCCATGCAAAACATATGGCACTGGCAGATAATTTCACCTTTTTTACATATCTAAAAACACAACACAATCCAACCAAACAAACAAATGTCTGCTGGGGAAAATGTAAAGTAAGGATGCAATAATCTTGTTGCATAGGTGTGCAAAACTAAGACTTTTCTCAAGCTACTTTTCATTCACTTCTTCTTGATTTCTCATCTGCCATCAAACACTGAATCTAAGATAAAACAAAACTCAATCACCTTTTAGAAAATACATTTTCTTTCCGTCTAATTATTTGTATCTTTCAGCTGATGCTTCAACTCCCAGAAAAGTTGCAAAGGATCAAAAGTGATCGTACTGTATAAAGGTATCAGTCAGGAGCAAAGAACAAAACAATCTCCAGGATATTATGTCACACATATGAAATCAACAGCGATTTAACACTATTCACATTATGAGAGCTCTATGTTGTGTTCAAAATGTGGAGGTCTAAACTTATTAAAATTCTACCCCAGTACTAGGAAAAAAAAAACACCCCGTCATATTGATGGGGTGAAAAGGATTAGATATGATACTTGCCTACAAAAATTTGTCAAAAAAGGTTCATTATGAAGCCACTTTAGACATATATATAAACAGATACACTGAAAGACGAAATGCATACATGCAGTCCAACTAACACTTGCTAAGCTCTTGATTGCTGCTACTGAGCTGAAACCGATGGAAATGATTTCTCTCTTGAGGCTTGAGGTTGTCCTGGAGGGACGACGCTATTTTATGGTTCATTCATTCTCTAGCCTAGATTAAAAAAACATCTTCTTCAACTTTGTGTCGACTGCAGAAGGTGCCTGACATTTGTCTGTTTTTTTCTTTACTTCTCTCTTCTTTCTTTTTATTTAGTTACTGTGGCAGAAGGACTGTAACACCTGATCAGAGGAGTCTGTGCTTCTCTTTCCACTTCCTTCAATTCAATACTTTCAGATTAATGCAACTCCAATGAATTGTTATCTGTGCAAATGAAATAATATATATTTATTTAAACAGTTCTGATGTCTCACTTTAGTCACTGTGAGTGGCAAAACAATAATACTCTCCTGTAAGAAAACAAATAAAGTCAGAAGGATTGGTATATTTTTATTTTCTTTACATTTGATGCTTCATTTCAGTAAATTAAACTTGTATTAGATTTGCTTTATTTTTCTTTTAGGTTGCACACTGTAAAGATCCTTATCCTTTGAGAAGATTGAGGTGTTCCACACCTAAGTTTTTGTATCTAAATAAAAACCATGACACAAATAACAAAAGAGATACTCCCTAAAACATAGTCTGACAAATGTACGACACCCATTAAATATTGAGTTCTTTAATTTTGACAAAAAACAAAACCCTCATGTATAAATGTCTTGATTTTCTCAACCTTGTTTTCAAAGCCTGGGGAATCAGGACTTTCCATTTTTTCTCAATTCTCAGCAAATCTATGGTGGACTTACTGGTATGTTTTGGATCACTGTTTTGTGGAGGGGTCCACTTAACCATTCAGCTTCATTTTTGTTGCTGATAATTTTCTCAAGTATCCTCTGACGTACGGCAGAGGCTGCAATCATAATGACGTCTTATGAAACATCTGCAAGCCGTCTCCTCCATGAGTCAAAGTTGGTATGACGTTCTCTTAATGCTCTATTTAGTTTATGAGGAAAATATTCTTTGCTCTGTAATCTGGATAACTAGAAACTAGACTCATCTGTCCAGAGATTTTTTTTATTTTTTATTTTTCCACAAGTGCTGGTGCTTCAACATTTTCACCAATCCGTCAGGGTGCACGTATGGGAACCGAAATGCACGTGGTGCACTTTTGCCCTCTGGTGGCCCAACTTGGCATTTCACCCAAAATGTTTTCTAGTCCACAGTTTAGCTCATCTGCAGCTGATGTGACAGTGGCATGCCTTCATCGGTCTCTGCTGTGACCTAAAGCTGACATGAAACTCGGCGTGACGTCATGCAAACCTATCATCTTACGTCATCTGCTGCATAAGATTGGCTGGCACACTTTCTCCAGCTGAAAGTGTGCCAGCCTTGAGAGGCCAGAAAGTCACACACACACAAGGAAATGTGGTAATGTTTTTTTTAATTATTATTATTTTAGAAAAATAGTTTTTTTTAAATATATATATATATATATAAAAACAAATAAGTTATGAATTCCAGCAGCTGCTTTTAAGTTTCCTTTGTAATGACATCTCTCCGCATCAACATTCTCTGTCGCCATCATTCTCGTTCGCACACAAACACACACACGCACACACACACACACTTTCTTGCTTGACACAGGTCAGTTCCCACAGTCCTTTAGTTGTTATGCATTGTTACTAGTCCATATCTGCTTCACCAACCACACAATACAAGTTCAGAGCATCTCTTTTTTTCTTCTTCTTCTTCTTTTCTTGTTTATTATTCTGGATTCATCCTTGCTCTATGACCTACTTTCCGTAGAACATCTCCATGAGAACCTCCTCGATGTTCACCGCCCCGATTACGGGTCTGAAGAAGAGCTGTGCGACCACCAGCGGGCTGATGGCCCGCAGCATGGACAGGGCGATGAGCAGCTTGGCAAAGCGCATCGAGTCGTCGCGGTGGATCAGCCGGACGTGCTCGTTGAGAGCCTGGTGCGCCTCCCGGCGCAGCGCCTGGATGTAGTGGAGGCAGCGCAGACCTTCCAGATCTGAGAGAAGAAGAGAGAAAAGTTTAGTTTTAAAACGCAGACCACTACGGGTCCATCTCATTGGTGTTCCGATCGACATCGTCAGCTTTCCTATACTATTACAGTCTGTGTTGCAGATTTTATTCCATGCAAACTGATTTAAAAGCTCTGATTTACCTGGATTGAAGAGCACAGCTCCCTTGAGATACGCGTACTCCTTCGTGCTGATATCCACACTCCAGCACTTCTTCAGGAAGGCTTTGATTGCCTCGATGTCCACCACGGACACCCCGACTGCCACCCTGGTCTGACCGGCCAGGATCTCGCCCTGCCGGTCCGGCACACCCGTGAGGATGCGCTGCAGCATGCTGGGCTCCACGGTCTCCGTCGTCTCAAAGTCCACCCGGTCCTGCGCAAGCCCCAGCACCAGCAGCGGGGCCCAGCCGCTCCGGATCAGCATCAGCTGGTCGTCCTCCGGCAACTCGCGGAAGCAGGGGACGTTTTTCACAAAGCGCAGCGTCTTCACCAGCACCGCCGACGCGGCTTTGCACGTCACCTGCGGGGAGCGCAACACGCCCCGGCGGCGCGTCGACCCGCAGGAGCACGCCTGCTGCCGGAGCTCCTGCAGCGAGCCAGGCCCGGAGGAGGAAGAGCAGGAGGAGGAGGAGGAGCCCTTGAGGAGTAGATGCTGCAGGGTTTGATGCTGGGAATGCTGCTGCTGCTGCTGCTGCTGCTGCTGCTGCTGTTGGTGGTGTTGTGGCTCCTCGGCGGTCACAAGGCTATCGCTCTTCAGAATGCTGTAGAGAATGCTGCTGTTGTTTCGGGCGCTGGCACTCCGACAGCGACAGCCCTCCAGCGTGGCCATGACCGCTGGCCGCTCTACATGGGCCGGAGCTGCCTCTTTGAAGCTCCGGGGGTCAGTGACAGAGGGAGCTGTTTCCTTACCCCCTGATAGCCCCGAGTGAAGGGCAGCCTGTTTATATTAGCTCCCGTCTGTCCCCGCACTTTGAGAGATTGTTCAGAGTTGCAGCATATTTCCACCTCCACCGGTTTATGCACCTCCTCAAACTCCACCTCCTCTTTTCTCTCCCTCTCTCTCTCTCTTTCTTTCTCTCTCTCTTTCTCTCTTTCTGCTGCTTTCACAGATACAGCCTAGTCAGAAATATGGGGGAAGGTGGGTTGATCTAAAATAAAAACCATTTGATTTTGTGTGTGTGTGTGGAGTAAATAAATTAATTAATTACTTTTTACAAATTTAATTGTATCTCTCTGCTCTCAAGGGTCAAGGAAAGAAAAGTTCACACAACACAAAATGTGACCTCAAAGTTTCAGCCTTTCTGTCACAACTTGACTTTCATTTTGAAAGACCAAACGCTGATGAAACTGAACATTTTTTTCAATTAAACTGGGGATGAAAGAACGATTGAGAAAGTCCATATATTCATATAACGGTGGTATGGAGTTTTATGATTTTTCAAATCGACTCCACCTGACTAGTCAGAAAATCAAAAACATCCTGCTGTCCTCAGTGTTGCAGAACTTGAGACCGGTCTCAGTCTGGAGACCATTTTCTGATGGTCTCGGTCTCGGGTGCTGAGGATTTTATTTCAAGATCAGTCAAGACCACAACTGTAAAAATATCACTAAACTCACAGCATGCTGTCCAGTTTATTTGTCAGCATGTTTGTTTTCACTGGATGCAAAACGCGCCGATTAAAACCCAAACAATAAGATGACTTACCAATTACGTGTTTCTGTTGCAGAGTTTGTTCTGCTTTTAATATTGGTTAAGTTTATTTCAGCTCTAAGTATTTAACATCTAGGTGTTTATATGGGAATGTGAATCTTTCAGATCAATTTGATTCGTAATGTTGATCATATTTCATGTTTTATTGTGTCAAGGGGGGGGCCTAAAAGTCTTGTTTTTAACTTCGCAGAGGAAAGGTTCAGACAGCAGCAAACATGGCAACAATGGGGGAAAAAACTTTCTTAATATTCTTAAGACTGGAGCAGGCACCGGAGTAGATTTAGTAGTCTGTTGCAATTACAGCCACAGGTTCCTGTGTTGTCTTTATGTTCTTCTCTGATTGTACTTCGACGTGAGCTTTACTGCGCCACAGCGCCCCCCACAGACACCAGAGGTACTGCTCTGTTTGCTACGTTTGCACATGGACTTGCAAGCAAAAATATTTATATTTAACTTTGATTATGAATAGGCCTTTAACATCTTTTTACACAGTTCATGCCCAGGGTAAAATGGAAAGTTCTGGGATATGAAAGAGCTCCATCCTTTGGCTCAGCTGGTTCTGATGCTGCCTGGCACCTCAGTTTGTCGGCTCCTTGGGGACGCTTTGTCAAACTGGTGAAGGACGAACGAAACAGACAAGAAGGTTGAGAAGAGTACAGCAAACTTGCTCCTTCTTTCTTTTTAAGCTTTCAACATCTGTCTCTCTGAGACAAAAATCTACCTCTTCTATATACATGGCGACACAGCTAATTGTGCTACTCAGTGCTGTAAAATGTTTAGATTCATAAAGGCAGCTCTACAAAAAAATAAGTTGAACAATTAATTAGAAATCAATATAGCGTTTCATAATCACATAAATAAAAAGTTGATCAAAATTGTCTACTGTTCTTAATTTGGTGCATCTCTGTGCAGTTCTGACTGGAACCAATAAAAAAAACACACACACACACACAAAATAAATATATATATATATAGACCATGGTCGGAAATGAAGGAATAATTATTTAAGGGGCAATTTATGTGATTTTCTATGAGAAAGAAGTAGGAAGAGCTGAGCTGTGAAGGCCAGTCCCCATCCTTGACTCGGACACGGTGATATTGATTTAACCGTGAAAACTGGAGCTTGTGAATTATGATGTCATGACTCAGTGCTCCGCTTGCCTCTGTCACCGAAGGAGGATGAAGAGGAGCGGACTTGGAGGAAGGAGGAAGCAGACGCAGGAAGACAAGTTAGGCTGAAGCAGATAAATTAAAGTTTTATCTTAATTGCTCCTAAGATGGATTACAGGTCTGAGAGGAGGAGGAAGAGGTGTAACCGAAGGGTTTGTGGAGGAGTTTCAGAAGCAGGCACCAACAGCAGAAGTATCTGGGAGCAAAGGCTGAAGTTTGGAGCAGATGTCCTGTCTTGCGGTGTTGAGTGGGCCACGTCAGACTCATCCTCGTACTGTCACGTAAGGCTCTCCATGGAAGGTTTTCTTTGCCATTGAGCGCATTTCTACTTTCATGAGAGAGCATTAAGTACAACTTCAGTATCTCTTGCTCTGTTGCTTTGAAGGACACAGTTATGAATACAGACAAGATGAAAAACTTTTGCTGTAGCACTGTAACACTGTTCAGAGGCCAAATGTCTTTGTATTGATTTAGCTGAGAGAAGGGAAAAAAAGGGAGAGATTTTTCACATGTTTATATCAAGGACACTGTGGGATAAACAGCCTTCAATCAGCTAGTCTCTTCTCCTGCTCAAGGCCCACCCTGCACAGGTTATAAAAATCTTTCCGTCTCAAGGAGAGATTACATTATGTCTTGTTGCAAAAGCACAGAGCTGAAGAGACAGCACTCTGTCACCCTTTGTCTCTCTTTGTCTCTCCCTTTGTTCCACTCTTGGCTCCTTCTTTTATTTTGCTGTTTATCGGATTTGTGCAAGAGGTTTTTTTTATTTGTGTTTTTGTTTTCTTTGGGTTTTTTTTTTATCTTTGCTCTGTTCCACCATTTTTACTTCAGACAGGGTGGATGGAGTCTGTTTTAAGTCAACTCTCACTTATTCACAGCACACAGTGGGCAACCAAAGTGATTGTGCAGGGAAAATTTTCAGCAATGCAAGTGAGATATTAAAATGTTTGGTGGTAAATTTGTGCCCTAAATGAGAGCAAAAACAAATTAAAACAAACGTTTACCTATGATAACAGCAGTATGCACAGATAAAGATGTGGGAAGGATATTGAAGAAAAAAAGGTAATTAATTTGTTGAGCCAAAATCTCAATGCTTCTCGGAGGGAGTCATGAATAAACATTTGGTTTTACCCATTGAAAAATCCATCTCTGTGATTAAAAACTGTCTGAAATGTTCATGTAGCTGTTTCCATACATTATTTTTCTGAAAGCCTAATCTGAAATTGGTTTATGCTTATTTTAAATGCATTGGACGCAGACGCGGAACAGAAATTGAAAAGAGAACAAAGAGGAGAAGTGGGGGGAAAAATTAAAAAGGAAAGACGGAGGTAAGAATACAGGAGAGGAAGAAGGACAAAGACAATACAAGAAAACACCCTTGAGATTCTAAAACTGCAGACAGAGAGACTGAGAAAGCACAGGAACAAACAGCACATTAGTTCTGTTGCTCTGCAGGACACAACCAAAGGTCAAAGGTTTTTGGTCAAAACACTGTAAACATGTTTTATTGTTATCATATATTTTTTCTTTCAAAATGTAACAATTCAACAAACAGTTTTTATACTTATCAGTCATTTTCGTAACTTAAACAAGACAGAAATCCTCTAACAACTGTGTGAGTGTGTTCTCAAATATAACATGATCAGGTCATTCTGGCCACTGGTTTATTTATGAAAGCGGCCCAGAGATTGTAAAGTTGTTCTCTTTATTCTTCAGGGCGTCCAAAATGTTGAACGTTTTAAATCACTGTTTTTATCGCCCTGAACATAATGTACTTTGCCCAGCTGAGTTAGTTTGAAATCCCCTTGGAAAGGCCTGCACCTAAATAAAAAGTGCACTAATTATGTCATAATGCATTTTAATTGATACAAATCTATGGGATGAGGACTCTAATGAAAAATAAAATATCTAATATGCCTCTTGTCTTTGTTCCTCCCCTCTTTCCTGCCTTTTGTTGTGCATTGACAGGTCAAATTTCTTGGATACAAATTTCTTCTATCTGGCCTGGTGCCTGTTGATCCAAAGCCCAGTTTATCAAACCTCTCACTTCCCCATCACATGCAATAAATCCCAAAAGCTCGCAGAGTCCCGTTAAAATGCCAGTTTTTTGAGACATAAAAGAAGCGAGACCATTATAGATTATTTTATAACTTTTCTTCCTATTAATCTTACAAAATTCTAAAAATAAAAATAATTGTGGTTGTGAGAAATTCAAAAGTCAAAAAGGTGTAGCAATTTCTTTGCATGAGAGTATTCAATTTTTATTACATTGCTCATGTTTTAACACTTTGCATCTTTTGATTCAATTAGATCAGTCATCCTCACTTATTGGGAACCTAATCAATCAGAAATTAGGGTCAACTCTGAGATTTTTCACTGTTTGCTTATGAATGTCTTTTATCTAAAACTGTAGTTTTCTGAGAGATTACAAAGGATAAAAAGAATCTCATTGTGTAAATATATAAGTCAGAAAAATATTAGTGAAGATATCCATCAACATCTGAATAAAATCAGGGAAAACATTTTTTTTTTCCACAAAAGCATGTTTAAAAAATCAGTAGAACATGGCGGTGGCAGAGTCATGCTGTGGGGTTTTCTTTTCACCTGCGGAAGTGGGATTTTTGTCAAGATGGATGAAACTTTTAACATTTACACAAGTCAGGCTTAAGTGAAATCTTGCAGGTGCCGTTCCTAATGGCTTCATCAGAGGGAAATTAGTATTTCAGAAAGAACCAATCAGATTTCAGAACTAAATCTGACCTGTCTGTAAGGTCACTTTAAAGGGTTGTAGACAAGAGTTGTGCTTACAGTCTGATAGATCTGGAAAGCCTTCGTTAGACAGAGCAAGAGAAGACCGCTATATTGAAATGTGACAAGTCGAAAGACATCAAATAGAGATAAAATCTCAGAAATTATTCAAAAAGAGTATTAGTTTATGCCATTAATAAGCTAAAATACTTAGGTGATGCTTTTCCTGATATTTTTTTAGTTCTTTATTCTCAGGCACTCCACCAGTTACTGGTGTGTCATTAAACGTCTGCACATGCAGTGCAAAAATATATATGATGAGATCCAAAGATACAAAGCAGCTGGTATTTGAATGCACACCCACAAGCTCCCACTTGTCTGCTGTCATCAGTGCTTCTTAAACAACTGCAGTTACAGCGGCACCCAGACAGTCCAAGTCAGACGGCATTAGCCGTGCTATAGTTTTGTGTCTAGCAGTGAAATTTAGAACAAGGTCAGAACCGAGGAGGATATTTACTCAGATAGGGGGCCTGGGAAAGTGAGAGTGACATGCAGGGATTACATTGCAAGGGGATGCGAAATGATATCTTGAAGAAAATGCTTTTCCGTCCCCCATTCTGGGCTTTTGTGTGTGTGTGCATATATGTGTGTGTGTGTGTGTGTGCGTATATATGTGTGTGTGCGTGCGCGTTTGCGTGTGCGTGTGTGTTTGTTCAAATGTTCTAACCAGGAAAGTAAACTGTTAGACGAAAATGAAAATTTTTTTAAAAAGAAAAAAAAAAGAATCTCCTGAACCCTTGTCCTTCCTCCTCAACCAGCGCGATAAAGACAAAGGGAGCTATTCAGTCATTTTTATCACTGTACAAATGATACAAAATATACAAAAAAAGAAATGTGCCAGTTGCTGGTGTAAACACACAGAAGGTTTTAGTGGATGACTGGTGCTGTGTGCTTCTGCATCAGTGAGCACTTTTTTTTTTTTTTGCACATTCTGAAGGCTGATCAGGCAAATGAAACCCTGAGGTTGCCATGACCCAACACTGCAGCTCTTTGGCACATTCGGTCTCCTCGGCCTTGAAACCCATCCGGGGAGAAAAACACAAGTCTTTCCTGTCTTTCTTTTTTTTTTTTTTTTACTAAACACTTGGAGCTCAGACACCCACAGACAGGTCTCAGAAACTTGGGAGGACAACTTTGTATGATTCAAGGCTTCGCATTAAATGGCTTCCCTGGAAAAGTCTCGTACTGCATTGTTTGTTGATTTGTTGGGCACTCTTCTGGCGGTTGCCATGGTGACTGCCTCCATTTTCTCTCTGTGGCTGCTCACATAAAGGACTGTGTCCTTGTCTCCATAATAGTTACAAATTGAATACTGCACTTTCCAAGGACTCATGTCACCAACTTACACCAAAGTGAAAGTTTATGCGTATGCGCGCCCGTGTTTGTGTGTCTTGAAGGGCAACAGGAAACAAGCTCACTTTGCTGCAAAATGTGTAGGATGCATGAGGGAAAGTGCTTTTGAGCGGTCTCCTTTCATAAATCAGAAGGAATAAAAGAACAAATACAAATATCACCTGCAGCACAGTGGAAGGATGCAGCAAAGTGCATGAAAGACGGAAACAAAGGAGGCGTTCGAGAATAATGTGGGGCGGCAACTGAGGGGACCCCACCCTAACACAAATAAGAGGTAAAATACATGTGATTTATCTTCATGAAAAGCACAATGTTTTATATAGATTATGTTCACACGTTCATCAAAACTGATTTGTCAGTGCTTTGCAGCATCTTTTAAACGAAAATCAAAGTTCTTGCAGAACAAACAGTGCTGCCATCAGCCGTAATGTTGGGGTAAAATTCATCAGTTCATAGCAGAAAAAGATAAACATGCAAAATGATGGTCAGCAGATGCCAGCGAAATAATATTGTGCAGATTTTTTATTTCTCTGTGTGAAGTATTCAGCCTGATGGGGTTTGTTTCTACCTGATTTGTACAGAAACTTTTGCCCATCGTTGTTTTTAAACTAGTTTGCGCTCAGTGATGGAGACCGTCTGTGAACATCAGTCTGAATGTATTTACACAGTATCTAAACTGATCCATTTTAACATGTTTTGACCTAAGCCACTCCTTTGTAGCTCTTGTTTGAAAATCACAGTAAAACAATGATTGGACTAAAGATGACTTTTGCTAAGACTGATCTAAAGACATAAATATGTGAAATTTCATTTGGGTTCCGATTTTGATCATTTATTTATTTATATTCCTTAGATTGTAGCATGTCAGTTCAACCTTTTGTATTGGATTATTTACATGTTAGTTCTGTTCTTGTTCTTCTCTGGTGTTTATTGTTCAGTTTTTCCAACTCCAGCTCTCACCAGCCACCCAATTCTGCAGTCTTGCTCAGCTGTTATCATTCACTTCTGACTAATCCTTCTGGTTATTGTCAGTCCCACATCTCCCTCAGAACATAAATGCATTGGTTCTCATTTGTCCTCTACTGATCTCTCCTCTTATCATTCCTGTTACACGTTCCTTTTTCTTTTTGTCTATTTCCAGCCTGTTCTCCTGTCTGTGTCATGAGCCATCTTGTAAGTTTCCTCTGTTTTATTCTGGTTATAAACGCTATCACATCATCTGCTGCCTCTGAGTTTTCCTACCTTAACAGCACCATGCCAACATGATTGCCTTTGCTCATGTTTAGGTTGACTAGTTCTACGCTCACACTTTTTAGAAACTCTTATCCACAAAAAAACAAAAATAAAACATCAGTTTTCCAAACGCAAACCCATTTTAATCATTTGTGACAGTATTTATCCAAAAGTTAAATCCTGGCCTCACAGTTTCATCATTGGGTGTTAGATGTGGGCCAATCACAGTTTGAATACCAGCTCAATGACACGCAGCTCCGCTCTGTGAACAAACACAGTGGAGCTCATTGTTTACCTCAGCTGTGGTCCTCTCACTGAGTGTGGGTAAACAGCACATGTAATACACGCCTGTGATAGGACGGCTCAGCATCTGTTTGTCTTTGCTCTTGTTACGCCGCTCAAGGTTGGTTTATATATGCGCAAGGTCGCCCTAATTACAAAAAACAAAATAACAGATATGCAACTTTTTAGGTCAAACACAAGAGAGGCTGCTGTTCTAGAGTGACAGGAACGTGTCTGGATACATGGATTTAGAGCGCAATGAAAAAGGCAACACCACTGACAGATTGCTTTTGATTTTTTTAAATCAGACTTTAAATGTTCAAGAGTTTATGTTAACAGGCAATAGAGGAATTTTGACTATTCTTTGTTTTGTCTTTTTTTTTAAGTAATGGACTTTGTTCTGTCAATTCCACCTAGTTTTCTTCTAGCATCATTTTCACCGTCAAAATGATGGAGTTTTTTGTGAAATTCTGGGTTAGCTTTACAACAAACGTACCGGGTAACACTAAAACATTTGATTTTTGTAAAGGTTTCTTTAATAAGTTCCTGGATGAGTCATCAGTGCAATCTAGAATTAAACCAGCCAGTTTTAGCGTTGTTCCATGTTTTCTCCATTGTGGATAAAGGTTTTCACTGGAGTGGTGCAGATGACTGAGATGACTTTGTAAGGCTTTCCGGATAGACTGAGGTCAGTGACTTTGTTTCTCGTCTGCTCTTTGATTTCTTTAGATTGAGGTATGTGCTGCTTTTGAAATCGTCATTGCTGCTTTATGTTGTCAGAGAAAGTCGACTTAAGTGATGTCTTGATTCTAGACGTATGGTTGTAAACTAGGTCTGGCTGCGAGTGACTGAAACCGAATAGAAGAAAAGCGGTTTTTCACTTTTCTTAGATAACTTTTTCACAAATGGCCAGGTTGGTTTGGATTTGTTTTTTGCCCCCAAAAATGAAATAATCTTTTGAGAATGGATTTTTGTATTTACTCAGGTTTTCTTAGTCTAATATTAAATTCTGTTTGATGATCTCAAAAACTTTACAGTTTTTTCTTTTTGTAGGTTTGAGGTTTACATTTGAATTATACAACAAAACTCTGATCATTATCACCTCCACTTCCCTTGAATCATCCAAAAAAAAAAAAAAAAACAGCACTGACAATAAGCTAAAATAAGCCAAGGACACAGCATTTTGTAAACTTCACAAATGAGATATTCTTTCCTTGGAATCTGGAGGGCAATTCACATCTGATTTCTTGGCAACTATGATAATTATTATCATCGTCCTCATTATTATTCTGTCGATAAAACAGAATAATAATGAAACCAAGAAACTTTCAAACTAAACACTTGCAATAACTCCTTTCAGCTCACACCTTCAGGAGCTTCTGGTTATCAAGGACTCTCTTCCTGTGCTGTTGGTGCAAAGAAAAAGAGCTTTTATTTTAAATTAAATCCAGTGCTTCAATTTGAAATAAGAAAATAAGTAAAATGTATTCTTTTAAGCGCTCCTCACAGACAAAACCATAACAAAGCTCTGTACAGAATAATAAATTGCTCAGGTCCCACAGTAGTTAATCAAAATAAACAGATAAGCGCAAATGCAAGTTAGATTCTTAATAAGAGTTTCACCAACAAGATGAATAAAATGTGTTTTATAATAGCACGTAGAAAAAAAAGAGAAGTCTACACCTGAAGAGTGGATACTTTTCGTCTTGCAACAAATGATTGTCTCCTTCTTAGGAGAGACGATAAAGTAAATTCCAGTTAGGTGGATACAAGGAGAGACGAGTCACGGTGACATCTCTCTGGGGCATGGTGCCCTGGAAACCGCTCTGTCAGGCTGATTCAGGCATGGGAGTGTTGAGATGCTGCAGGCCTCCTGGCAACCAGCTGCCACTGGAAAAACCCGCAACATAACTTCTCTCTTTCCTATTTGTGTAAATATTCAGCACAAAGTAGAAATTCACAGGGTTTTTTTTTCCATTCGACTTCAGTATTTTGTCAAAATCAAATAATTAGGCAAAATATGTTTTGTTTTAAGGATGATTTATATGTTTAGCATTATTTGTTACACAAGTTTTGAATTTGTCCCATTTCCATTAAATAAAATGTCATCTGAATCTTCACTTAGTGACAAAAATTCTTACTGACAGCTTTTGCTGTGATCTAAGTAATTTAATTGTTAAATCTACAATTCAAGCAGAATATTAGAGAGCAAAACCTAAATTATTAACATTATTTGTGGTGCATGGACTTAACAAAACATGCAGGAATGCAAATGGCTTTTAATCCACGTTTCACTTTTTGCAGAAACCCATGTTGTTTTCTTACTTGTCTTCAAGGGTTTGCAATTGCAATGCATTTCGTCTATTGGAGATACTAAAACAAAATTTTTTAAATCATTATAAGTTCTTACTTTATTGTAGAATTCTCAAAATATTTTCAGACGCCCACATCACACACAGCACTCTGGCGCTCTTGGATCAAAGACATGTTTTGTTAAAAACCTTAGAGAAGCAATTGCATTTTATATTTTTCTACTCTGACCCCAATCTAAACCTTTCAAGGTCTTGACCTGAGCAGGCCTTTGGTGTTGATCTGAATCTGCATGCCTGTACAACCAAAAAGAGACTTCACAACTTCAATTTACACGAGAAGTATTCCAGGAGAAAACCTTTGATTTCTAGGACTGGAAATTGTCGCAAAAGACGTTGACAAAACCAGGAATATTTTTTGGGACAAAAACGTCAAAGGTTTTGGAGACAGGGACTAAGAATGGAAGATTGCAAAGTGATCCAGATGCTGTTAATATGGAGGAAAAACGAATAAGTGAAAGAGTGCATGGGTTCGAAAGGGTGAAGCAAGGACGTGGGGAAAGGTAGGGAAGAGAAACTAAAGTTAAATGACTGAGGAAATGGAGATAAGGAATTAAAGAAAAAGGTACGAGGGAGATAACAATGAAAAATGAAGGGCGAAGGGTAGAGAAAGAGCACAACAAACAGCACTCAACAGGAGATCAGAGTATAAATAGACAGCTGGGATTAAGGTGTGGTTGAGGTGTGGCCCTGCCTCAAAAATCTAAATTAACACAATTATTAAGTTCTATTTACATCACTCCAAAAGTGTGTTTTTTTTCTTGCTAAATTTAAACGTAGGTGAAAGCACTTAAACTTGAACTTGAACATTCTCTCTGTCACAGGGACAATTCCTCCTCATCATTACCCATGACCTGCTTCTCACTCCATCATTCGATTTGTAGCGAACCTAACGGCGTCGACACAAAGCAATACATATTGCAGTGAAATTTAGAGAAAATTGCCAGGTTTATTCCAGAACAATGCAGAGCAGAATGTAAAGTGCCATTAACAGTAAAAAAAAAAAAAAGAAGAAGAAAAAAGTGAAAGAAGCAGCATCGATGTGGGACGCTGGAGTTGTGTTGTCCTTGTTGTGGATATGTGGTGGGGAGCATATGCCACTGGGATGTGAGCTAATTAGCCAAGGTTGAGTGGGACCGAAGGGTTGGGGGTGGGTAGGTTGACATGTAGGAGGGTGGAAGCACAGAGAGGCTCACCAAGGTCAAATCCACGAGACTACAAGTGCTACCAAATACAAGCAGTGCTTCACTCCCTCAGCAACACCCTGAGGATTTCTCTGCATTCAGTTTGTGAGCCTCAGCTCACCAACACTCTCCTTCACTCTGGTTATCTCCTCGTAACATGGCCTGTCCTCACTGATCCATTCATCTTAAGCAGCCATGTCACTCTGTGACACAGTGCACCTGTTTTGTATGTATGACCTGCACCGGAAACACAGCAAAGACATGTATGCATTAATGCATGCTGGGTGATGTGATGCATGGCGCGCAGAAATATGAAGAAGTCGCGGAGCAATAATTTATGTCGCCCCAATCTCATTGTTTGTTGGTCGCTCAATAAATACTGTATGAATATTTTTGCCTTACAGCATATCGAGGACAGGGTCATGTTTGCATAAGGAGGTAAATTATGACACCAATAACAATGTCGGCATGCTGGGAGGAGGGCGAGGGAGGAAGAACCAGAGAGAGCAAACATGAAGGGGAAACAGATAATGTAGGGGAGGAGATGTGGGTTGCCAAGATAAATGCTTTGAGAAATGTTTATCTGTAACAACGTAGTCGAATTCGGAGGGTCATGCAAGATTTTGCCGAATAAAATCAGTGAAAAACTTTAAAACTGTAATTTGCAAAAGTGTGTTATCACAATATTCTTTGCTGTAAAGTCAATGTATCCAGTCACAATGCCTGTTAAATAACTATTAAGTGTATTTTTGGTAACTTAAAAACATATTTTGAGAAAATTATTCATATGTTGTCGGTCACATTAAGTCATAATCTGTTTAGAACTGCAATACAAATATAAAAAACATATTTAACTCTATTTCGATCAAAAATATGGACAGACAGTCAGAAAAATACAGAAACAGTGGCCCTCTTCATCTATTGGCTTGCCTAAGCATTTATCAGCTTATGTGCAGTGGCATCAGTACTTTGCCTAAGTCCCTACAAAGGAGGCTAAAGCCAAAAAAGAGCATCTGTCATGTGGACACAACTCCAGAAGCTTTTTTCATGATCAGTTAAATCATTGCTCTGTTTGGATTGGGCTGTTTTGTTCACAGAAGCTTATAATTATTAATTATTGATACAGGTAATGGAGGTTGGAGGTGGTGCACAGGAACTTGAAATGCTTTATCTTTTCTATCCTCTGTTCATGTTTCATGCAAGAAAATCAGTGGTGGCTCACTCTAACGAATCTGGATTTGGACAAACCAGTGCCCTAATTGAGTCATGTACTGCATGTAAAATGTTATGTGCTTCTCTTTTAAGTCAACTTCACTTTAAGACTTCTGTGGTTTTCCTATAAGCAGCCCTGGGCTTCCCAGATTTGACCTGGCTTCAAATGTCTGGCATTCGGTGATTGAAATCTCTGCCTCGCATTTTAAAGAGCTGGTTAAATCACCAAAGTAACTACGACTGCAATCTGCCTCACGAGGCTCCTTGTGCAGGCTCAAAAGATCCTACCATAATCACAGCACACATCAAACCTTGAAAAATGTATTTTCATTTGTGAATAGTACGATAGCTTTGGGAAGATTTGGAAGATCACACTCCAGTCATATCCATTCATGCTATTTGACAATTAGCAGTGTGGACCGTTCTGGCAACACATATCTTGTTCGACTAAATGGGAGGGTTGAGAGTTGTCTACGATAACAACAAATATGTATTTGAAAGTACGTCAGACTTCATTTTTATAAAAGGTATCCTTGACTCTTTTGTAATAAGAACTGCTTTCCAATTATGTTGTCGACTTTTTTACCGTTTCAAGTTTATACATTAACCTTGCTAAACTAAAAAAAAATAAATCTTTTGCACATCATGCTGCCTCTTCGGCACAATTCATTTTTACCAGTAAATCTTCTCCTCTCTTTTCAGGGTGCTTTTCCTATACATGTTTGCTTTTGCCAAGGCCAAGACCTTCATTAAAAGCCTGCAAAAGTTGTACTTCCTGTTTACTGGCAGAAATGTTTCACTCAGACACTTAAAAAAAAAACATCATACTGAACACAGACCAGCCTGGAAATTAAAACCCACAGACAGACAGAGTGGTTTAGTTTTAGAGCCAAAATAAATCCCTCTACATGGTTAACATAAATACAGTTTGGCTTGTTCCACTAATGACAAAACTGAACATTACCAGAAGTTAGCTTATTTTGTATCAAAGGTATAAAGCACTACAACATCAAAACATTACATTTTTTTTCTACTTATAGCTTTCCTTTAGTCATTACTTATTTTACATCATCATTTAAAATGTGTGAAATAAATGAAAATAAAAGAAGAGACTCCCACACACAGATTTAGACTATGCAAATGTATATGTGTGTTTGCGTGCGTGCATGTGATGCTTTGCTTTTTTTACATTGTTGTTTGATTTTCCATTTGAAGCAAAAAGGAATGTGAGCTTTTATTGCTTTCATTGTCCTTATATATTTCTGCATTGCCTCTTCAATAAACTAGCCATCTCTACTGGGTCTACATAGACTGGACTTCATTACCCCTCCCTTTATTTTCTTCAAGGCTAAGATGAAATGCGGCATCTGATTCCCTCTACAAGCATTTTTAAGCATTAATAGGAAAGTTAAAGAGTGATCAGAAAAAAATATATATATTTATATAAGATTTATTCAATTTACTTTCAGATTTCCTAAAGTATTTCTTAATTTACTTGGAATGAAGTGAATTGAGTTGAGTTGAATTAACAAAATATTTCTCCTTCTATGTAAAGCTTGCATTTCTAAAAGTGAATAAGTTCTATGCGAAAAAAAAATCAGGTAAATAAAAGCTGTTTATACAGACTGCGCACATAATACACTCAATTAGGACACAAGGCTTTTCTTCCTAATGAGTCAGGGCAACTATGGTGCTCAAAAAAAGGTAAGTACTAGCAATGACAGACCTTGTGTTCCTTCATTGATTTAAACTAGATTTAATTAACCAAACAAAGGGGGGGGAAATTACTCTGATACTTTTGAATCTCAAATCCCAGCTTCTCTTTGCTGTCTTTCTCTTTGAATAACTTTTTTCGTGCTGTGTTGTATTGTTAACCAGAGTGCAGAACTTCACACAGTGGAGAATAAGTTTTTATTCCAATCAGCGTTGTTCATTGTCTGCTGCTTTCTGTGGAATTTCAAAGGAGTTGGAGAGAACAGCGGAAGAATTGGTGAGAGTGAGTAAATTGACGTGATTGAGCGACACAACAAATCTTGTGCAAAACAAACGCAAAAACCAACTATCCATTTTCACAGAAACGTATTTGCTGCTGACATAACGATGGAAAACTTAAGTATCTTGCTCTTATTTTTCAGGTTTTATTTACCTGGTTATGTAGTTTGTGCTGCAGTCTTTAGCTACTGACGTTTCTATGGCTTATGAAATATTGAGCTTTTTGTGATCATCTTGAATGTAAAGATGGGAGGCATAATATGACTGCCCTTTATCACATCTGATAAGAGCTGGAGCTGGTCTTTAAGAAGCTGGACCCTCTCTGGTGTGATGTATAAGATCATAGAGTAGGCAGCCCCAGTCATTGTTGACTCATGGTTGCTAAAAACTTCACTAGACCGACTGTTTTAAGTGACATAATGGACCCGCCAAAACTGGCAGCCCAGAGAAGAAGCCGGACTAGTTACAGGTAGCAACTGCGACATTATTCACAAAGTGAGTTAACTGTAAACTGACTGTACATTATTATTTTGTTTGCTTTGACTGAAAGTGACTTTAATTCTAAGAGTAAATCTGCACGAGATGTTATTCAAGCTAAGCTACAATATTTTGTTTAAATATAATTTACAGAGGGTCTCTTTTGCAGAAAATTAAATGAGATAAAATAATAATAAACTCAAACTTTGCAGTGAAGACTACATGCTTCTTTCACTAAAATATGTAATATTTTTATATTTCTTTTTCAGTAAGGTCCATGTGAATGAAACTGATATTCTTTTTCCCATCCTGCTGCATCCACATTCATACGGCTGCAGTGTGCTGTGATATATAGTCAAACACAAACACATTATGTTTCCCAGCTCCTTGAGAGCACAGATCCTGCCGCTCCGCTGTCTCTCAAGGTCTCTCTCCGTCTGCTCCGGCTGCACCAAGGTCAGCCGCTCCGCTGCAGGCTCCCTGCAACCTTGAGAGGCTAACTGACCGGGAAATGTGCGTTCTCCTGTTCCACCACCTATGTGTCTTAGTGTCAATCAGTAAGATACAGAACGGGGCTGTCGTTAAATGTTCCGGCGCGCTGCCACTGGGACATTAGGTCACTCTAGTAGATTTAATCTGAAAACAAAGGACGTTCACTCAAGGCCAGGCATGGAAAACAGGAGAAAAGCGACAGCTTCTGAGCAAATGTAAATCCCATCAAGTGGCTTCGAGCCTGCGAAACGTGGCCTAGAGGGAAGTGTTTCTTTGACTTGCACATTTCCATCTTTTCTAAAAAACATTAAACATTGATACACACATTTGTATGTATTAATGCCTAATAAAGTAAGAAGTGTAAAAGATCAGGTTTGAAATCTGTCAGGGTTTTTCTGTTTTCACAGTCAGAACGCATGACCAATGTAATCTGCAAGCCCACAGAGTGAAAGCTTTTCTAATTTAAATCAAATCACAGAGTTGTACCTGAATTAAAGTCACAATAGTGAGAGAGTATCCAGGCCTTGGTTTTGATGTAAAATCTCACGGCCTTGCCTCTGCTGCCCTCTGTGTTAAAAAGTCTTTGTGACAAGGAAATTGCTTTATGAACTGATGAAAGACACTCCAGTGTTTTGGCCTCCCTTCTAGTTTCACTGCTAAGATGATTAGAGAGATTTTTTTTTTGTCTATGGATCATTCCACCTTGCCTTTTATATTATCAGTCTCTGTCCTTGCTCTTCTGTCACAGCCTCTCCTTTGCCACTTGGCGAAGGGTTTTTGTTATTTGAAGGAACAGCTACTGAAATGCTAATCATTTTCGGACCTTTGCTTCTGACCTGTCTTTAGTTTACATAAACAACTTGTTGAGAATGAAACTCCTTTGAATAGAATTGGCTGCATTTGCCAACCCTGAGTGAAGTTGGGGTTTAGTGAATAAATGGAGGGAGAAACTCTGCTGCATGCAGCGTTACCTTCAGCCCTTTTAAACAATTCTGGTAAACAGCCTGCGCTGGAACAACAGGTCTGCTTTTCATTTGCCCAAGGCCTGCGGAAATCAGTTTATTTGAATGTGCTCGGTTTGGCATTGGGTGAATCATATTTATATCTGAACATGTGTGTTTAGATCTGTAAGGACTTTTACCTGGAATGCTCAATCCGGATGGAAGCAGAAATACCAAACATGTGTCTTTGCAGCCTTGAGACTTCACACGGCTCAGACTGTGCAGCGCTCAGCTCGGTAAACAGAGTTTCCTCCTGCGGGCTTTTTGTTTGGACAGGAAACAAGGAAGCTGATCAAACACCAACTCCAGAAGGCCACGGCCAAATCGAGTTGGAATAGGGTTGCAAGTCCCTCAAAAGCACTTTAAACATAGTTGGGAGGAGTAAATGTCACTTTAATGCGCAGATGTGCTGGCTTGCCGCCCCACTGAGAGTCTCATTTGTGCAATTTGTGCAACGTTTTCCCCAGATATGTTCCCACGCCTTAGATATTGCCAATCTCGAATGTGTGCCAGTATCACAAACACTGTGAAACTCTGGCTGATCTTGACTGCCTGCATGCTCCAGATTTACTGCCCAGTCCAGATGACATCATAGTCTCTGAGTAGACGGCGACAGGAGATAAGGAGTGCACGGCGGCTGATAGAGGAGGAGGAATAAAAGACGCAGAAGAAGCAGAGGGTGTTTGTCTTAGCCATGACAAACTTAATGAGTAAGGTGATAATGCTCCCCCCTTGTGACTGTTTATTAAACTGCAGGATTTACTGGGAAGTCATGAGCGAGTCAAAGTCTATGGAAAATAAGAAAGCTCTGAAAAAATGTTTGGTAAACTTCCTTAATCTAAGTAGACAGTCATAAAGACACAAATGGATAGAGATGGATACATTTTAAAAATATTTTTGAGTCCTGACTCCATAAAAAGCATATTAATGTCAGAAATGAATCACACAGAGGATCAGATAGTATTTTAGCACAACTCAAGCAAATAGTGATGTTCTTGATAAGCTATCACTCAAACGTTTTACTTACCTCGCAGCTGAAACTACTGATTTTTTTTAAGCTGTGCATAATAATAAATAATCTGTTCAAACAAAACATATTAGACTGGTTGTGCATTGACCAACTTTTTGTTTTAATGTTCATGAAAAGTCAGTAATCCTCCACAAAGCTGTTTTTATTTTCTCCTTTTAAAACTATCATGACTTTTATTGAGGCAATTTTCAAACAAACCAGCTAGAAATCAGGCAATGATAAACCGAAAAAAAATAAAAATAAAGTAAAATATTGAAAATTAAAGATCCCCCGTTTGGATTTCATTGTTTCTTTAATCTGCGGTTCAGATCAGAAACTTTCTGCTTGTTGTTGTGATTAATCTTTGTCTCATCTGACCATAAAAATGTTTTCTGGGAGGCATTTGGCTTGTCTATATGGGAAACAGCACATTAAGTCAACTTTAAAGGTATTTATAGATGAACAGGTTTTTATTAATAGCCTTCATGTATATGTTTGTATCTATGTGAACTTGGAAAATCTACAATAAATGTAAACTTGAGCAGCAAATTCATGTTTTTTTTAAATCAACTTACTTGCTGTATCCTCAGTCACGAGAGAGAAAAAAGTTACATTTTATAATAAAATCCCAAAAATGAATGTTGATTCCAATAATTAGTATTTATAATTTTTTTTCTCAGAGCTTTATTATTATCAAACCATCAGATTTATGTTGTAAGAAAATAAAGTGCAGTTACGATGCTTTCTGGACGCCTCCATGGTGTTCCTGGCACATCCCACCAATACGAGACCCAGACACTGATCCAGAGCAGGATTATGTTTCCCACCTGGCCAGGAAACACCAAGGGGTTTCCCCAGAGGAACTGCCCCAAGTGAGAGAGAGGGAGGGAAGTCTGGGCCTCTCTGCTTAATCTGCAACTTGAGTCTTTATTAAGCAAAGGATCATGGATGCAATCAAACTCATAAAAACAATCATTAGGCAAAAAAAGAAGAGAGAAGTGTTTGCAAGGCATAGGGACCACAAATGCCACTGAATAAATCAGTGAATGCTTGAGACCCCTGATCTAAAAGCCCTTATAACTTCTATTTTGGAAGTTCAAACAGCAAAGATACCTTCACATAAATGAATGTGCACAGTGGAAACCATCTTGGCACCACTCTCAGAGGTACAGCCAATCAGCCCCAAGGAAAATATTGGCGTTTCTGGATTGGCAACTTTGCAGACTCCAGGTGAAAGCGTGTCACGTAGCTTTGGGAGCACAGGGAGAACCGGAGAACATGCAAACTCCATGCAGAAAGACCCTGGGAATCAAACCCAGGATCTTGCTATTGACTGGTCATAAAACTGAATACATGGCTTTAAGTAATTAGTTGGACATGAGAGTGGAGGCTATGTTTAGCTTTACTTCACCTCACATTGCTTCGTTTTACAGTTTGACTATGTTAAACAGTTGCAGCTTTAATTGAAGGTGGGGTGTTACATGTTGTGTTGATCAGTTTGTTTTCTAAAGGAAAAAAGGGGAAACTCCAGTTTTAGTTTTCATTTCCTGTTTATTGACAGTTAGAAAGACAAAAGCAACACATGGAAAGCTGCTTATCTACGTCTATTCTAGGTTTTCACTCTCCAGAATAGCAATAATCAAACTTAGTTGTAAAGGAGAACAGAAAGGCAGCTTTTTAGCTTTGTGGTTATTCTTGTGTGCTCTCTGTGAGCTGCTCCCCGGTTGAAATCTGCAGGCAAGGCGTGCTGATCTCACCCGACTGCAGGTCGCTGGCCACCCTCAGCAAGCAGCTCAGAATCATGTCCTTGGCCAGACCGGCCTCCAGGTTTCCCTCCCGGCTGAGCTGTTGGGTGATCTGGTCAATGCTGGACAGAACAAGCTCTGAGCCCAGCAATGGGCAAATGGCACCGTCATCTGGACCGGGAGCTCCCTCCCTCGCCATGTTCTCCATCATGTACTGCTGGTACAGATCCAAGAGCTTCTGCTCCAGGTAATGATTCAGAAGGGAATTGGAGAAGGGACCCTCGCGACCCTGAAACAAGAAGCTGCGATCGTGGCCGCTCGCCTGTCTCCAGTGGTTGGATCCCCTCCTGAGCAGATTCTGCAGACCTCGCTGTCCTGGAGGAGAGTCCTCCACTGCAGGTGGGACATCGCAGGACTGTAAGAACGGCCTCACAGCCTGTGCTTCAGCACATACCCTCAAATCGGCGTCGTTGGCTGACAGAGGCAACACCTGCTCCCCTCCGATGTGGAGGTCGCTGTAGTTTTCATAGATGGTCTGGCAGAAGGAGGGAATCACGAGGGCGGTGTTACCCCCATCAGGGTGAGGTTGGGCAGGAATTTCCATGTCTGCAGATATTTGCCTCCCAACATAGACTCCCTGGAGATATGATGAGGTTGAAAGGGGAGAGATGTACAGGTCGACTGAAGCCTTCAGGCTTTCCGTGTCTCCCGTTTCCTTGAAGGAGCTGTAGGAAACGAGCGGAGCGGGGTCGGAGGTTAGGGAGGTTCTAGGTCGCCCACCAGCACAATGGGAAGTCTGAGGAGGAGGTGGCGAGTCCGTCTCCTCCATCTCACCGTAGGTCATGCTCAGCAGTCTCCCTTCACACAACATCACTGGAAAAAAATTACAAATACTCTGAGATGGTAGCAAAAAACCTCAACCTTTTATCAGCAGTGTATTTTGAATAAGTCTGAGATTCAGCACAACTAAAGGAAAACGTTCAGCATCTGCTGTGTCTTCATAATGCTCCGTGAATCTTTTTTACATCAGATCACGCTTTAACCAGAAGCTTTTCTGTAATGTCCTGGATGGAGAGTCACAGTGACCACCACACAGATCAGGGACAAAGCCATAGAGGAGATTAAGAGAGACGTAAGTAGTTTTGTGAAACTTCAGACAGGTCTGGATATAAAGACCCCTGTAGGCCGAGGATGAGAAGACGAAAGACATGAGAAAACCAGAGAGAAAACACTTTCCAACGCGAATAAATAGATGTTTTTCTGTCTAATCAGAAGGAAAGAACGCTACGTGAGTTATTTGCTCCTCTTCCACCTGCCGCCTCCTCTCACTCTGTCTGCAGCAGATGCTGCGTCAGTAACATTTCACACAGTGTTGTCTGGTTTGTCTGTTCAGTGTTTTGTTCACCTTGATGTTGCAGATGTAGAAGAAACTGAAATATAAGTAAGCTAGTGCAACCAGTGAGAGAGGAGACCTGTTATAGGGTTAGGTTGCTAAGTCTGCCCTGGTTAGTTTTTTGGGTTTTTTTGGGTTTTTTTAATTAGCAGCAGCAAAAAATGTTTTATCGGTTTGGTCTCGGTCTCCGTCCCGCCTCATTCGCAGTCTTGATTTCTGATTAGGGACTCAATAGGAAAACATCCGAATAGTAAAACATGGTGGAGGCACCATCATGCATGGGGAAATTTAATGAAATATTTTTCATTAAAGGACGCTAAATACATGGCACAGTACAGATTTTTATATGCAAAAATTTAGAAAACAATCCACCTAATAATTACGCACTACTCTGTGTTTGACCAGTCACATAAAAATGCAATAAAATGGAAAAAAGTTCATTTGTACCATGATAAAATTTGACTCTTACACACTGAACTTTGGAATACATTTCCAATGGAATACATTTCTGATTTAAATATATTAAATATACTTATGTGAAAAGCCCATTCACAGAAATATAAATAAATCATCATTGCTCCAGCAGAGTCAATCTTTAACCTTTGAAATGTTAAAGATAAAATGAGTAAAATGTCAAAAATAGCAGCAAAAATATCAGAATCATACATCTTCCTACCTTGTACCAGAATCAAACTTCCACTCTGGAAATGTGCTTTAGCTTTTTAATCCTAGATGATGATGCACTTTTTTTTTTCCTTGAATCATGCAGCAGGTTTTTAAAATTTCAGATCTTTACAAAATAGGTTTTGGACATTTCTATAAACTTAATGTTCTTCCCAGTCAGTGTAATTAAGTCTGCATGTATGTGAATGTTGTTTTATACAATTTGTTAGACGGAAGTGGGACGGCTCGCATCTTTCTCTCACTTCTGGAAATCTGGCTTTAGCGCAACTCTCAATTCAGTATCTTTCTAAATCATGCAGGCTTAACATTGATGGCCCACGATGCTCTTTAATAGCTTCTTGTTGTTTTCTATTTATGATTTGTGTTCCTATATGCATTTGGTTTTGCATCGCCAAAAGTTAAAGCTTCTGTCAAAGAAATCAACAAACATATGAGCCGTGAGAAGAAACCACAGATGTTCTGTTCCTATTCAAAGGAAACAGGTGTTTAAAAGCAGAAGAAAGACTAATTTAACACATATTATCACGAAGTGAGAGCTGGGGGACATTAATTCCTCTTTTCGTTTTTCTAAAAAGGCAGCTAAAGGTTCCAAGGTAAATCTAGATGTTTGGTTTTTGCAGCTTGTAGCATCATCTTAAAATTCTTTGAAATTCAGAGGTTCAACGTTTCCTTCTCTATTAACGCTGCTTACTAACGCGTTTATGTTATCATGACATCCAGCAACATGATCAAATATTGAATGGTTTTCCAATACTCTGGCAATGGTGCTGAAGTTCCAGCATATTTGAGTTTCAGGGGGACCCGGTTTGAAAACAGCTCGTCTCATCCAGCGGAGAAAGTTTGTGTCAGATGGTTTAAGTTTGGATATAACTGGGTGACTTGATGAGAATATTGATCACAAACACACTTCACAGCTGGTTTCAATGGACAAATCAAGAGTCCAAAAATAATAATAAAAAAACCCATAAACCTTATTGACATATCAAGCCAATCAATTTAAATCCATCTTACCAAAGCAAAGAACAGGCATAACGCATAAACCTTCTGCTAGCTACAAGTATGTGACTGAAGTCCAAGTTGCTAAAGGAGATGAACATTTCTCTATTTGACCAGATGACCCTAACTTTGAACAAATTCAACCTTGTGCCTCAAATTCTCTGTTTAAAATATTTCAAGTTATTTGTGGCATGGTCATTTCACACTTGGGGGAGAAAAAAATTATTAAATTGAAGCCTCCAAACCCCAAAATCCAAATATTGAGTGTCTCGCCAGAACATCATTAGGTAGATATTAGTTACCCAGTGAAAGTGACTGATCCTGTCAGCCTGTGGGGTATTCCCCAACATAAAAGCCCCCTCTTTACATGTGTATCGGTATCAGCTAAGCGTCTTACATACTTCCTCTGCTGGGGATTGAGGAGCCCAGCAAACAGCAGCCAATCAAAACAAGAGGAAAATGCTTTACTATTAATTAACAGAGGTAACATCAGACATAAATAGCATCGCCTAAATTATAAAGTTTGTGGAAACAATTAGGACAAGCTGCAAAGATAAACCGTATACATATTGATCCCCAAGTAAAAAAATAAAAAAAAGAAAGAAAGCAGATCAAAACTTCCAAGGAGTTTATTCTATACTGAGTGAAGTTTTAATTATCCTCTGATCTATAATGCATGTTTATGAACAGATGGATTCATGTGATTGAAGTCAAGATCTGAAGTCTTGCCTAGTTTGTGTCTCGGTCTGCTGCTGGTAATGATACCTGCCAGGCGTGCGGCAGCTCAGTGTAATGATAACACCGAGTGTAGAGTTACCAACCCGACTCCGCAGCAGTGTTGCTGAGCAACATCCGATAACATTAAAGACACGCCGAGATCAAGTTAGACACCTGTTTTCAGGTCTGCTTTTCGTTTGGCTGCTTCAGCAGCCCGGACAGACACTGGCCCCAGGAAACAGCTCAGTCAGAGTCAGCAAGAAGCTTTATTGGCTTCACAATGTCTTGAAAAAAAGGTAGAGAAGACGCAGACAAACTGAGGTACACAAGAGCAGGTCTGGAAGCATGTAAGAGTCCTTTTAGAGGGATGTTCAAGAAGCTCAACAATGTGTTCCGACCTAACCATCATGGAAACAGAGGCCGAGGTGATGGTGGGCTTCACGGCGACTACCACAGCGCCTGCACGGTCCGACTGGTCCGCAGCACCTCCATGCTGGTGGTGGGGGAGAGAAGTCGCTCTTCCGAGGGGTCAACCCTGACGCGGAGCAAGAGCAGCGTGAGCATCGAGTCAACTCTGTACTATTACCAGAGGCAAGAGGACAGGATTTGGCTGTACTCCCAGAACCAGAACTGTCTGGAGTACCTGGAGGCTCTGGTGGCTCTCAGGAGGCAGTACACTAAAAGTGTCAGCGACCTGAAGAGCAATGATGCCAAGACTGCAGCGAGTCCGAAGAGGAAACCCGCACCCCCTCCTCCAAAGATGGAGGAACCGGTAAGATGCGCAGAAGTATTGGTGCTCCACATTGGCCTTCATCATCTTCTAACCACAAACTGTGAAAGCTTTGATTGAAGTTTGGTGAGAAAGATCAGCATATAAACATTTTATTGCGAAATAGAAGAAAATTTGAGTTTTTTAACTAAAAGAAAATTCAAAGAGTAAAATACACACACATGGACCCTATTTCTTAGTTAGATGCTTTTGAAAGCAAGTAGTTTTACTAGATTTTATTTGCGTAAAGACACTTTCCTTTTTTGTTGTAAACCATGAGCCCTTTCCCTTATACTTCAAAAAAATGACACACTATTTTGTTTTGCTCTATCGCACAAAATCCCAATTAAATACATTACAATTTATCATTGTGACATGTTAAAATTCAAGTATGAATACCTGCTTATTGAAAGAAAAAGTCAATTCTTCTTCTTCTGTCGATCACAGATATTAAGACCCAAACCATCTACGCCTCCGGTCCCCACAGAGCAGGACACGCTGCAGTTCTTGGATGAGGTTATCGCCAGCTGTGACAGCGAACCTCTGCGTAAACCCTACAAGGACGATGGCAACGCAGACGTAGACTTCATAGGTGAGCAAGACAGAGGCCGATCCTGGGAATTACTGGGATCATTCTGTGAATTCTGAATGTGAGCGGTGACAAAGACACAAGTTTTAGAAATAAAATCAAATTTGGACATACTCGATGTTTCTGGTTTTAACAGAAACAGTTAAAATCAAAAAGACAGTTGTTTTTTTTCCTTAGGTTGACGCAGTGTATTTCTAATCATGAGACACGAACAGATAGTATCGTTCCATACTCTTAATTCTTACAAATAACATTTTTATAATACATTTTTGAAAATGAAAGCAGTCGAGTGAGTCCAAGCGGACAAATATTCACATTAATGTAGAAATACATGCATTCACATAATGGAGGTCAACTTGAGGGACGAACCGTTTACTGCATTGTGTGCCTGCAGTTTTAGAACAGGCTTGTCCCTGTGAATTCAATGTGCAATTACATAAAGTATTCCTGCAATGTGAGTTTACTTGAAATGTTCCTTTAAGCACAGTGAGCAGTCTGATATATGTACATGCAAAGTGCAAAAACATAGACTGAAGTAAATATTTTGACATCTAAACAATAAGGCAAAACAAGCCAATTTATTCGGGTCACAATATGGATTTCAAAAGCAAATCAGGCACAATTTTAAACCTGTCTTCTTCTGTGGTTAATTTGGACCTTGACAGTGTATGTTTCATATTTTATCCTCAGAAAAGAAAATCACTTTCAGTAAAATTTTGCCCCCAAGGTTTACATATGTGATTTCTAACAGTGTATCAGACACTGTGGTTGCGTATCTGAGATCTGAGCAGTTTCAAATGCCTTGTGGTGGAATATTCAGACACAATTGTTTTTGCAAGAAAACTGAAGGTATTATTCATAATCCTGATAAATAAAGAGAATACATCAAGGTCAGACATTCTTTGAGTAGTAATGAGACCTGTGTGCATAATTTGGGAGAAACAAACATGGCTCCAGATCTGTGAGGCAGGCTCACTTTCCAGATATGCTACCTTGCCTCACTGAAGCTTTTGTTGTTGAAAATAAATCTGAAGGAATTTATTATGGATACTTGACGAATCTTGTTATGCACGGCAAAAGTACAGAGTCATAAATTTTCTTATTTTATCGATGCTTTTATATTATTTACAAGTTCGGTCAAAGTCAGTGTTGCTAGCTTTTTTCTAGTTTTTTGTTTTGTCTGTGTTTTGGATTTAATCTGGAACAGGTAATGTTTACATATATATATATATATATATATATATATATATATATATATATAATATATATATATATATATATATATATATATATATATATATATAACAGGTATATATATATATATATATATATATATATATATATATATATATATATATATATATATATATATATATATATATATATATATATATATATATATATATAAAGGTTTTTTGACTTTTGAACATATCAAACTGTACAGCAAACCTCTCCAGTGAAAAGTTTAATATTTTCTTCTTTTTTTTTTATGCGCTGGCAGGAACTCTACAAATTTTACACCAGCATCTGTTGGACTTTTTATTTTACCAGCACAAAAACCCACAGAGATTAAAAACCTCCTTTTCAAGGGAGTCCTGGCCAAGAGGCATCAATAAATACAAAGTCCATCTCAGTTCTCAGACCTAAATCCTTTAGAAATCCTTCAGCCTGAGCTGAACCAAGAGGTCATAAAAGGTACCCTGATTATGGAAAATGTACATGAATTATGCAAAAGGTACTAGTCAAATATCCCTCTCTCCTTAACCTTCAACTTAAAAAAAAAAAAACATTTTAGTGAAGGATTAACCTGCTGCACCAGTTCTTCTGCTGAACCTATCTTGATAACAAACTCCTCCAAACATCATTAAGGATTTTTCATAACCCAAAAACTTGCCATTGAGTATCTAAAGTTTTTTCTGCTGTATAACCTTTGCCACATTTACTGAGGGTGCCGATAAATGTGGCACCTTCAAACGTTTACATTGAATTAAAACTGAACTGTTTTAATGGTCTGTAACTAAATTGTGTCCTAGGTTTTTTTGAAGCTGTACACCACTTTCAGTCTCATCTCGTGCTTTCTCTCTCTGCTGCCCTGCCCCAGTGGCCTCCAGCTCAGCCGAGCACGACCTTCACTCCAACTGGGTGTTGAGGGTCCCGCGGGCCACAGACGACTCCGAACCGAGTGAAGCTCCCGATAGTGCCAAGGAAAGCGCTTCAAAGAAGGAGAAGAAGAAGAAAAAGAAGCAGCAGCAGACCGGTTCCACAAGCAGCAGACTTCAACTGCAGAGGAACCCGATCCACCTGCCCAAAGTGGTGGAGAGTGCATTCCAGACCCTGCGCTTTAAACCCAAATTAAAAAAGCAGTGAGGCTAACGTGGACACGTGAAACCAGCAGCACAGGCGTGACGCTAACAGAGCTCAGACTAAATTGTTTTCGCAGGCAATACATCTTTTTAGAACTGTTACACACTGACCCTGCAGCAATTACAGTAGCTGGCAGGGTATTCGTACCCCTTCAACCTTTTCGCAATTTGTCTCGTGTGGTTTTTATGTGGTAGATCAACACAAAGTAGTGCAAAACAGTGAAGAGGAAAGAACGTCAATCCATGCTTTTGTGATCTTTTTACAAATAAATAATCATAAAAAAATTACCGTTTTTCCCCCTTCACTCTGATTTCGATAAATAAAATCAAAAGCAACCAACTAGTTTGAGAGGAAACCTGACTTAATAAAATTGGCACAGCTTTGTGTAAATAAATCTCAGTATGAATCCAGCTGTTGTGATGTTTGGTAGATGACATTGGTGAACAAAAGAAGATCAAGAAACAGAAGCAACAGGATGTGGAACAGTTCAAAGGGACAGTATTAAGTAAAATTTACATTTTAGACATTTACTCCACGTTCTGATGTTATTCCCTTATCAAAAACATACCAGGACAGTTGCCTTCGTTTTTTCAAGGATATTTGAGAAATGCTTTAATTTCCCATGGCAACCATTCAGCTCTGGGTCCAACGTCTGGTTGGATAAAATGCCGCCATTGAGGCGCATCTCCTCCTCCGAGCTGCAGTTTCCAATCTTCAGATCTTCCATCTCACAGTGCAGCCCTTCCTCGCAATTACCCCACTCAGCTCCTTCAGACTAGCCAGCAGCAACTAGCAAGTGACTGGTCAAATTGTGCATCTGCTGAGCTCATCATAGAATAGAAGCTACTTTTCAACGCGATGCTAGTAAAAATGTTGTTGAAAGTCTAATAAAGGAGATGTTGTGATGGCTCCCTAAAGGCAAATCTGCAAACCAGCCTGGACAAGGCTGTCCACCTGTAGTGCTAAGCTAAACTGAGAGAGCATTAAAGTGATTTCTCAGACTTGCGGAAAAGTTGGCATAATTGGTAAATATTACATGTGCAAAATTTTCGAACGACTGAATCAACACATTGCAACTTCCTGGAATGACTGGTCAATAGTTAACAGAAGGAAAGAAAACAGGACTGGTAATTTGGTCCAGAAATATTTTTGTGCTAAGTATTTATTTATACCAAAAGCACCACTGAATCTTTACCCTGTGGATAACAGGAACCTGTAATTAAAGCTGCAAATTTGATTTGTTTTTCATGACCGCGTTACAATCATTTAACCTTCTACTTACATTAGCTGTACTGCACAGCAATAAAATAACTCGGAAGGGTCTGCAATGGCCCAACATAGATTCTTTCTAAAAGTTCTCAGTTTCTTCCGTCAACTTGAGATCGATTTGACCGACTGGTTCGTCGCATTTCTTTCTGAATGCCTTTTGAGCTGAACTGTGCAAGAGAAACTTTCAGTAGGGTGGCAAATGTCAAATTTTGGCTGATTGCAGTTTAAAGTCCAGACCCGTGAGTGTGTGCTTTCTGTGAGGTATCAAAGACGATTTTTGAAAGCAACAATGCTTCCTTTCAAGCTCAAATGTCAGAGATGGCTACATGAATTAATGTTTCGTTTAACAGGTGGACGCGGCGAGGGCAAGGTCAAGGCATCCCGGCTGTGTGAAAAGCTTCATACCGGCTCGAATACAGCACAATAATCCCTGCTAAAGGTAAATAGGACTTGTACAAGAAGGGTAAATAAACAAAGGCGGAAAGCTTTAATGCTATACAGAATTACTGACTTTCCTCATTTTTGAGGGTTTTTTTGTTTTTGTTTTTATGCCCACCAGAAATTCATTACATAATTCTAACACAGTAAATACATAGGTCTCAATTTTCATTTTATAAACAAAATTTTTAGTCATTAATTTATTTAGGTGAACAAAGCTGTGAACCTCCCTCCCTCCCTTCTGTTTTTACATGTTTTAAATGTGTCACATGAGCCTATTTGCACTTTTAGACACATTTTTTAAAAGAGAATTTATTTTATAACAGGAGGAAAAGATACCCAAAACCATCAGAACCTCTACGGGAAAAAAAGGATTTACCCACGATTGACTACACCTTTTTGGACAGCTGAGTTCACTTTCATTACTTAGGGCTGAATAATATGGAGACCTGTAGAATCAACAAATCAATAAAATATAACCTGACTGATGCAATGAAGTAGGATAAAAGATCTAAAAAGCAATAGCTCATGTCCCAAACTAAAGAAATTCAAGTACAGACAATACACAAGCTCACTGACACCAGCCTGGAAAAGGTTACAAATGTCTCACTCGCCTCCGTTGAGGTTAAATATCAACTTCAACTGGGTAAAAATTTCATCAATGGGAAACTTTCAAGGTCAAAACCTGCTGTTCACGGAAAAGAACAAAAAGGCCCGTCTCGGTTCTCCCAAAACATCTTCAAGAAATAACATTTTGTAAACTTAAAGACACATTTTGAAAGCTGTGCATCCTTTTCTGTTGCAAGGCGAGTCAAACAAATGCAGTTGCTGCAGAAAAGAAAGTCAGAGCAGCAAAGATGGCAGTGGCAGTGTGATGGTGTGGGCCAGCTTTGTTGCGTCAGAACTGCTTCAACTTTCACTATTTCATTAATAACATTTTTATAATACATTTTAACCATTAATTTAGTTACCAGAAATCCCGTTTAAGTTACTTATTAGGTTACTTTTAACATACGGTCAATACATTCAATCAACTGAAAACCTCAATTTTGTTTTTACTCACTTTATCTTAAATCAGTTCTATGGTCAGAAACAATTAAGTGTGACACTAAAGCAAAAAGTAGAATCAATCTGTAAGCGGGTAAATACTTTTCGTCATGATTTATACAGAGATTATGCTTTTAATACCCAACCTCTGTAGAAAATGTCTTGCCGCTGTAGCTATTTGAAAGCTAAACTATCAGTCTAAAAGCACTAAGAAGTTTATTATGGTGTATTATTTGTTACTTGTGAAAATGAATTCCCTTCGTCTTGATCCCTTTTCCTTCCCACAATTAAAAAGACAAACAGCCTTTCGGATAGGTTTTTCTTTCCTTTATTACAAAACATGGGTCGGACGCATCCAAAAAGCACAACACATTCACTTCTTTTCAGCTTTGGTTTTAGGGCTGAAAAAAGAAGACATGGGCTTCATGCCACTCTTGTCCACTTTAGCCAAGGTTTTCTGAGCAGCTGTCATCTTCTTGGGTGGCTGGAATAAAAAACAGAGACAAACCAAAAATAAAGCAACAGCATAACTCAATTATCTAGCATGGAAACAGTAGAGAATCATGATAGTAGCCCCACTGCGCTACACACAAAGCTTGAAGAAAGCAGTAAAAAAAGCAAATTTACACAATGACTGACGTTTCTGGACAGAAATTAAATAACTGTTTGATTTAAAATGAAATAAATGATGTTTGAATCCACTGAGGATGTTTCCTGATACGCGTGCACTCACTTTCCGTGCGAAGTCTCCACTGTTGAATTTGGTGTAGTCTTCTCCAGCCTCCACCGGCTTGTCGGAAAGTTTCCGCTTCTGCCAAATGAGGACGTGAGAGATGCTTTTCATGACAAGAAGCACCAAAACACAGACACTACCGCCGCCAGCTACACTGACCACAAGCTGTAGCCCGCAAAACCACAGAATTAAACCGCATAAACAGTGACTGAGGGTGGTTGGTTCATTAAAGAACACAAAACAGAGAAAGGTTGAAGACTCAAAGGAAGCGCATGGTAGCTTTAGTAGCATGCAAGACAAAAGAGCTGAGAAAATACTTCAAGCTTCTTCCATAAAACCAACATACCTTAGATGGAGGCTCTGTTTCCTTTGCACTTTTTAGCTCTGGTAACCTGTGGTATTTAGAAAGAGATGGGTTTTGTCTACAAAGTCACAAAAACAAATGCAAATAATATTCATTTTCCATTCAATTTAACTTGCCTCAAGTGTTTAAGGAGGGCCTTGCTCAGTTCTCCACTGATGTACTCAGATATTAGACCGTGAGCGTAGCGAAGGTAGTCTTCTGTATCGAAAAGAAAAGAGATAATCGATCAAATCCTGATTTATTTAAATAGTTTGTGATGTAAAGACAAAAAAAGTAGAAGGCTCTTTCCTGTGACCATACAATAATACATCACTACTGCCATCTACTGGTTGACATCAGCATCTGCAGTTAAAGTAAATTTAGGTTTATGAATATTTTCCTTTATCAGTGTAACAAAATTAGCATTTCTCTAATAGTTCCTTGCAGAAGTATTCATATACCTTGTCTTTTTTCACACAACAATAACAATCCTATTACATAAAATTCCTGCTATAAAAATTTCATGTAATAGATCCACATAAAGATTTATTAGTGTAATTACTTTATAAAATAAACTAGTTCTATTTAATTGAAAAACGATAAAGTAATCCGTTGAGAATCAGCAGAATACTTGAAATTTGACAAAATGTTAGACATGCAAGGCCAGGACACATGGATACTTGATTATCCTGCAGCTGCATCTGCAGCAAAATGTGGGATATCTTGTAAAATATTTTGAAAACCACATCTTCATTTTACATCCACTTCACATTCACGCACCACCTTCTCTTGGTTTATCACATAAAATCCAAGTAAACCATTTGGAGTTTTGTGGCCGGAACGATACACTAACAGGTTGAAGGGCCTGAATACGTTTGCAAAGCGCAGCTAAAAAGGGAAATACAGTGATGCAGGTTTACCCTCCTGGTTGTCTGACTCAGACTTGACTCTGATATAAGTTGTGGATTTCACTCCTTCTCCCACACAGATATTTTTCTTCTTCAGGGCAACGATCGTTCTCTCCACCTACAGCAGAAGTATTAAACATCTTCACACTTTTCCACTTGCTTTTTGTTTTCTTTTGCTGCCTTAATATCCTGCACTATCTTTACCTTTTTTTGTAACCAGTTCATGGTTCGTTCTGGACTGTAGCGATGAAATTTCAGGCTTCCGACCTCTGTAAATGCCACACAAGTCAACTCCATTTACGGGTAATTTTCAAAACAACATAAAAACAATCAAGTGACAAGCAGTTTGTTTCATAATTTAGAGGCTAATACTACAACGGCCACTTTGTATCAGCTAAATGAGCAGCTAAAATAAAGGCTGTAACTTAAGATTGTAGCTAATTGCCTTCAAGGAAACTTCACCTTTTTCCTCTGCAATGTGGTGCAGGCTGGTCAGGGAACGTGTGCAGCTGAGCAGTCTGGAGCTCTCTGGAAATTCATCATCCTTAACAACTTGATTCACAGGCTGGAATTTCTCCTGAATGGCAGAAAACAGAAATATCCCTAAGCGTACCACAGTGGAGCGAATTCACAGACAGCCAACAGGTCAGACAAATGTCTCCTTCTGTTGTTTCTACATGCAAAATAATTCAACACCTTATGAGATAGCATACATTTCATATGCATGAAATTATAGCAAAGTAGTGAACACCATATCGAACATCAGACTGAGGGGGGAATGTGTGCGCAACATGTGGCAAATATTAGATGCACGAGATTTCAGAATTTTCCCAGAGACTAATATTTAAAATGAAAAACATCCTGAAAAATGACTGAACAGGCTTCAACACCTGCTGTGTCAATGTACAGGCTCATCTCAACAAATTACAAAAGTGTTATTATTTTTTTTCTTTGAGTATGCGTCGATTCGGCACTGCGTGAACCCCAAGATTCTCAAACTACGATCATTTGTGCGACTTAAGACACAGTGTTCTGACCCAGACTGAGAGGCCATTTAGGGACTTGGAAACATTGGCAGATGTTTTGAGCTAAGTAGCTAATTGGTATTTCATTTTTTACTTTTTCACAACGGTGAAATTTTCAGAGAAACTGTTTTAAAAGTTTTCATTAACTGTAAGGCCCAATCACCAAGATTACAAACAACAAGGGATTGAAATATTTCACTCCTCACGTGATGGATCTACAGAACGAACGAGCTTCACTCTAAAATTAGTGATCAAAAAAGTATAGCTTTTCACAATATTCAAATCTTGCAGACGTTTGCAGAAATGTACAAATTGTTGTTCTTTACCTCTTGGCCACATTTAATCATATAGGGCAATATCAGATAGAGAGGGTCCATCTGTGTTATGAAGAGAAGTTTTCCATCTGAATATAAACAAAGGCAAAATATGAACAATTATTGGATTAGACATGAATTTACAACACCAGAACAGAAAAAGCAGGCTAAACGACAGCAAAACATCTTATTTAACTTTTAAGAAGAATAGAGGAAACATATTCAAACTTTAAGACATTACATTCAACAATGGGAAACACTGATAGGGAATTGTGTCTTGCTTTTTGATATCTTTTTGCCTAAACTACAACAATAACCCCTGATGTGGTTAATAAAAATAATCCAAACATTTTAATCAACCACAACCAATTCATGATTTAAAAGGGAAGGGGATAATTTTACATGTGCCTGTGTGAATGGTCTCTTTCTAAATGGATGCTTTAAGATTTTTAAGTGTCGTTTCGCTGTTTTAGTCTTTTTCAGTCGAACTCTGATGAGAGACAAGACGGTCAAACTCTGACGCTGACGAGAAATGGGACACACCTCTCTGTACAGTCTGTCCAACAAACCAGGAGTGGAAGTCTTCTTCAAACGCCTTGACCTCGTATAGCTGTGCATCACCAGCACCGAGCATGTACAGAGATGCCTCGTCTGCAAGGACAAGGGAAAATGAGGAACAGTGTTAATTTCACTTTTGCAACAGCAGTAAACAAACATAGTAAAAGACGTCCTCAAACTTTTTGGGAAGTATGCAGGAACTCGTGTTTGTTTGTTTTTTTTTTGGCTTGTTTGTTTTTGTTATTTTTTTTAATCATAATAGAGTTGATCTTTTGTCACAGGTTCAACCTGATGATCCCAATTTGCTTTATTTTTAAGACTATACAACATGACAGAGAAAAAATGTGCTGAAGGTTATTTGACAAAGGAAGTAGTTTTAATCCAACAGAAAATGAGGAATTTGAGAATTATCGCCACTACAGGATGAATCAGATTTTTATTCAAGTCAAATAAAACTGCACCAAAGTGCATAATTTCTTTGTTTTGATGTATTGACTGAACAGGCAGGAAAAAACAGATTCAATAAAAATTTACTTTAAGACTACATTCACACCTTAAAAGGCAGAAAGAGCTACATTAATTGAAAAAATAATCTAATTTAATTCAGATGGCAAGCACAAATTTATTCTTCATGCTGATAGGGATTGAATCATAATGTTTTTTAGATTTAGAAACCAGAAATAAATTGACCATTAGTGCAGACCAAGAGATCCAATTAACAGTGAAGACTTTAAAACCTGTGGCAGGATTCCTGAGCTTCACAAAATCTGCATCGCAGTCCTGCTTCTGTGTTTCAACTACTGAGTCTGTGGACAGAAAATAAAAACACTGTCACAACAGATAAAGAAGTAACAAAAGGATAAGAATCACTGTTTAGATGGATAGCTGGACAGATCGATCTAACTACAGTGTGTTAGCAGTTAGAGGATATGTTCTCCTTTAATTAAGCTTACATGTAATTCACCTAGCTTAAAAACTAAGAATAGCACCACCACTTAAAGTCAGCTACGCTATGCCCTAGACGCAGTTATTAAGCTTTAATAATAATGCTATCATGGCAGGGTAGTGTTATTTTTCTTTGCTAGTAGCCTACCTGCGGCGATAACAACCCAACTGTCGTTATGTGTGTTTGGAGTCCGCTTCTTTTTAGCAGCCATGTTGTTTCTTCACACTTAGCCTAACTTTGCGCTTCCCCATGCCGGGGTAGCGGGGTAGCTAGTTCTTTTTTTTTTTTTTTTTTTCTTTTTCTTTTTTCTTTTTTTTTTTTTTTTTTTTTTTTTTTGCCTGACAACATGAGCTCAGAAAAGGCGCCTTTCGGTGTGACCACTTCCTGTGTCGGTCACGTACAAAGTCAACACGGCGTTGACTTCGGCTCTGTTACGTCGGCTCTTTTCTGCTTTTATTTGAAAACAATACTGTTAAATTTATAAAATGCTTTGGCTTTGGTGTGTCCTCAAAACCTCGAGCAAAAGTCACAATTTCACGCTTTTAATTTGACCTATTTACCTCTGCTTTCAAGCAGTGGTATGCGCCAGGTTGACGTCACAACGTCGGGTGTTCTTTGTAACACCACTAGAGGTCACCCAAGAGCCTTTATTAAAATTCAGTTGTGCCAAACTGTTAGAGCTTCCTCTCTATATAACTACTTGTGTATTTAAAAATATATATATTCTTTGAACTAACCAGATTTTATCTATTACAGCCGAAGGTTTCTTCTCGGAGGCCTTTCAGATTTGGTGGCCATTTGTCCTTTTGGCACACCGGCATTTAACAGATTGAGGGATCCATCTGTGCTTTAATGAGAGGAGGGCATCGTTCTTTCTCTCTCTCTTTCTCAGGATGTGACACTGTGCGTCCCAGTTGGTTTTCAGTGACTCATTTGTTTTTTTTTTGTTTGTTTTGTTTAGTTTTTTTTTCCTCCTGTACTGCTAATGTGCATGCCTGGAATGGGGTTATGTAGGAAGCTTGGACTCCCAAACCTTTTACACGACTGCGCTATCAATCCTTTCATGTCCACCCTTTATATATTCCAATGTATTTTCTCTTAAAGAATAGGTGTAGCACAGAGGGATGAGTGTTTTAAGTGACAAATATACCCTCGGACAAATATACCCTTTAAACGTTTTCACATTGTGCCAACATTCTGACAGAAAATGTTAAAGGATTTGACTTTACAGTAAAAAAATTTAAAAGTCTTACTCATCCCATCTGACTTTATTTTAATATGTCTATTTCTTTTCATTCACAACCAGTCATGTTGTAATTCTAATCATACTGCACAAGTTTCTTATTTCTTTTTCGTCGAATGAAATTTGATAAAACCTTTTTTCAACTCTGACCAGATTCATTGTCCCTTTGAAAGGAAAACCCTCACACCGACATGATGCTACCGCCACATTGCTTCTCTGTGGGGATAATTTGTTTAAGGTGATGGAAAAAATATTTTCTCTGCTACACATAACATTTTGCATCTGCCAAAATTGCTGTTTTCCCATTTATGGCCTATGGCTTTATGTCATGGTTCAAGTATTTAAACCTTAAAGAAAATTTTGCAAATGTACCATTTTATTCATTTGTGGTACAAATAATTTGTGACAAAAAATACTAATATTTGACTTTATAACCTCTGTAAACTTTTGAATCAGTCAACTTCTCACGGCGTCAGTTCACTGTCCATAGCAGCCAGATTTTGTTGACAATTTATGTATGAAGGGATAATGTGGAAAAAGTTCAAGGGATATTAATTCTTTTGTGAAACACTGATGCTCGCCATGCCACATCTGTGTCTGAGCGTGACTAGTTACAGTTTGTTTCTCTGGCCGTCTTATTTTCTCATCTTTTCTCTTTTTCATGTCTTCACCACTTTGTTTCTATTTCTTTTTTCCTGTCCGTGTTAGAACAGCCTTTCCTTCCAAGCCTACTTGCCCGAATTTGAGCAACACATGTTCTGCAGCCTTTGAACGCTGCCTCAGCTCCACCTACAAATCACTTAGATTTATGTCGCTGTAGTCTGTGGCAAAAAGAGCGTGGGGTGAGATATTGTCTGTGAATTACTCGTTTTATGGGGCCCCGGAGCCCCGTACACAAGAGTATGACCAGCTTAAACAGAACGTTGCATGAAAGCTTTCTTTTGTATCTTTTTTTTTTTTTTTTTGGACTGGGGTGGAGTGCTGGGGGGCTCCTGTGTTTTTGATGGTCAGACAGAACAACAGCAGCCTTTTTTGGAGCAGTGGACCTCAGACGGCCCCCGAGAGCCAAGCGCTCTGTCATCAGCACGCGAGAACAAAGTGGGTCTAAATTTAGGCCTGTGGCTTTGGACCCCCCATGCTGTGGACCTCTTGATCCTCCTCCAAACCTTGTTCCGCAATCCATATCATTCTTGCTTCCAATAAAGAGAATTTCACCACAGTCCAAGACCACTCCATCCTCTCCTTCCCTTTCCCATGTTTTGCTACTCCTTGTTTTTTTTTTATGTTTGCTGTTTTTTGTTTTTATATATATATATATATATATATATATATATATATATATATATATATATATATATATATATATATATATATATATATATATATATATATATATATATATATATATATATATATATATATATGGTGATTTCTCTAAACCTCTCTGGAGAGATTCCTGTGACTAGTCACACTCGGTTGAGCTGACTGAACATCCAAGGGTTCTGTCATTCACTGTGGCCTCATTAGTGGTGGTCCGATGCAGGGTGACTGGTTGCAGCTTGCACATCGACTCAGCCTGGAGCGTTCATGTTCTCTGCGAGGGCTTTACGGCGGGTGTATTTCATGCTCCTTCTCACTTGGGTCGAGCATTTTTGCACAAAAAGTGGCATTCCTTATCTGACGTTGCTGCCAAGAGACCGTGGGATAAAAATAGATGTCACTTATTCCGCACAGATGCATTCGAGGGCTATTCTTTTTAATGCTGATTTTTAAATACACATTTGTAATGTAGACCACATTAAGATCTCCTTTTTATATATATTCAGGCGAATGCGCTGACACAATCAAGCAGAGGGGATAAGAAAAGCAGATGTGGAGTGTTTCCCGCTGCAGCAGAAGCGTTTTGAGTCATCATCTGGGATTCCCTTCCTCTCACTTCCAAATATGGGTGGGATTGTGAGAAAGCAAGTGGAAGAATGCGAAAGAGCAGTGGAACCCCCCCCCCCCCCATCCAAGTGATGTCAGACGGAGCAGTGAGCCTCACACTGCCTGGAAATTCACAGGAAGGAATGTCAGGAATTCCAGCAGCAATGCTTTTCACTCAGGCATGTTTGTAAAATCTCTGAAGCAGCAGCAGCACCACCACACACACCTCCCTTGCTATCCTCCACACACGTTCACACACACGCAGTCATGTAGCACGTTTCACCAATCCTCTCACTGGGGAGATATTTCTTCCCGTAAAGTCTTATTCCCCTCACTCACACTCCCACTATGAAATGGTGAGTCCTTCTTCCCAGCATCGGGTGCTCTGTGCGAGGCCCCCCGGGTAAATGTGGTGTTTTCCCTCTCCCTGTGTGAGAACTGTGTGATTACATTAACCGTTTCCTGCTCGACAGATGCGTTTCGAAACAACAGTTGTGAGAAAGCGGTAGATCAAGAATAAATTAAACTGATTCGATCTAAAATATAGGAGGTCATGGTAACTGCTAATTTTGCAATTTAAATTTAGTTTGCTTTCCGACTGCTAAGAGACAGCCTCAGGTAATGTAATGTCCTTCAGATGATTCAACCCCAGTCAAAGGAGTTCATGACCACAGACATCAGGGCAACAGGCCTGCAGCTTCTTAACGTTGTGACGGTGTGTTTCTTGAATGATGGTGGAGGGAACTAGATAATGGTGAAACTGGTGTTTTCCTGGTTTTAGTGAGAACGCAAGCGGCAGCATTCTGGATCAGCTGCATTTTCAACATGTCTGCTAAAGTCTAACGACCTCAAGAAGTCGTTAGTGGGAAAAAAAATGCAAAGTTAATATTTACAGAATTTTTGACTCTGGAAAATATGATAAAACGTTGTACAGAAAGAAAAATATGGATTGCGACATGAATTTTCTTAAAATGTTACTTTACAAATCTTGGTTTTAAGTCTAAGATATTTTCACCTAAACCAACAGCTGGGCATGGTGCCAGAACCATGACAGTGTAATGAGAATCTAAAGTAATGAGAAAGTTTTTCGATGACATGGGCTGATCGGTCAGAGGGTCATAGAGTCACAGGGGGGAAATTTTAAAATTGTGACTAAATTGTGACCGACAAATCTGCAAAGGCATAGCGTGTAAAACGTGGCTACAACAGTCAAGTCACACGGCATGTGAAATAAAGAAATTTCTTTCTTTAAATGCCAATCACTGGTTTGAAACACTAACAAATAAAAAACTAAGAACACTAACATGTTATTTTTATTTTACTGCATATATTTAAAATGGGTAGTCATTTTTTCTCCAATGGAGCATTGTGAAATGTCTCAGCTGGAAACGAACAAGTGCATTAATGATATCTACATTCTTCTATGGGGAGGTCATGCTGCTGTGCACTCCAGTTCATTGTCATGGAAGCTAAAGTGAATTCAACCATCATTAAGTTAATTGTAAAAGTGTTGTCCTGCTGTGAGAAGTCAAATACATTTTGCTGTGGAAAAGGTCTTTACAACCATCCCAAGATCACATCCATATATACAAGCACAACTCCAAAAGTTTGAATATTGTGAAAAGTTTAAATTTTTGTTGTCCTTAATTTTAGACAGTGAAGCTTTTACATTGATTAAATATAGAATAAAGTATTTGAAGCATTGATTTCTTTTAATTGTGGTTATTGTGCAGGTACTGAAAACCCCCAAATCCTGTCTTCATAGAATATTAAAAACCATTATTAAACAATATCTTTTAAACAGAAATACTTGGCTCTAAAATGTATATTTAATTCTACGCACCTATTGATTGGATTATGGGTTTTGCATTAATTACTGCATCAATGCGGTGTGCCATGGAGGCAACATGATGAGGCAACTTGTCTCCTCAGTCCAGTCCAGTTTGCTTTCTTATCATTGAATCGTGAACTTTTAGGCAATTAAATGCTTTCAGTCTTGCTCTGGGTTTATTTATGACCTACTGGAAGAGTCATAAATATGCTCTTTAAGTAGTTTCGTTGACGATTTGCTTCACATCGTTCTTTATCTTGATATTCCTTAAATTTGAGTGTGTTGCTTTTTGTTCTCCCAAAGATATACGTTTAACCACAATTTCTGATTTCAAGGAGTGTTATGCTTCGTTGCACTTAAAAGCTGGTCTCACTTTTAATTAACTATTTAGTGCAGCTGTTGGTCAGAAACAACACAATTAATTAAAATGTGTTCAAATTTCATTCAAGAAATGAAAACATCGTGGTTTTAATAAGCTATAAAATATCAGGCGTTTAGACCTGAATAAGCTATAAAACAGTTTTCTTGTTAGCACTTCAACAATTCAGATATTATCCCCAGGCTTAAAACCGGTAGCTATAAATTTTACTATTAATCTAGAGGAAATTACAGACTAGGAATCATTTATGAAATTAAAGCATATTTTCTGCCAGCCCCCAAATGAAACACAGTTGGACATAATAGGCCTTTTAAGTTTCAACCTCAGGCAGACTTTCTCCTGTCCAACATCTCTGCCCGTCTCGATTCTCCCTTTATCCCGCCTAGTCCCACAATACTCCATACCCAACCCTAATTATTGTTTACCAGGATCAATCTCCCTCTCTCCCAGTCCTTCTCTGTTTCTCCATCCCTCCCAGCGCACAAGGGACCAGAGATGATGTGGTAATTACATCTGCCGACTGACTGGGCCGCCGCAGACGGCTCCGAGAGTTTCTATGCTCGGTAGAAAAATTAGAGGCTGCGCTGCGCGAGTTCAAGGCTGTAATTAGAAAACTAGAGTACTCAACAAATAAAAAGTGTTTATTTGTTCATTTATGAGACCCCAGAATTGCAACACTCTGTCATTCTGCTTTCTAAAGTTGGGTCCTGTCAGGGGGTACGGGCTGAAACACTCCCACTGGAGATCTGGAGGAAAACATATCTGCAGGATTTCTCTGGAGCAGCAAATTGCTGGGAACTTAAGTATTTGATGCTTCCGCTGGAATACTTTTTCATGTTTTCACTGTATTTATAGGACTCTCAGGAAATCAAATTCATTCATTCATATTTTCAGAAAGAAGCCTGTTTTTCCCACTTTATGCATAGCTTTTAGCTTTTTGCTGATCTCTCATAAAGAGTGTATACATAAAATTTTATTTGTTGCAAACAGCAGATTGTAGAAAAGTGAGTCAGTGATGGCAGCCTAAGGAATGAATGTCAGTTTTAGGAGATTTTATCAGTTGAAATATTTACAGTGACAATGTTTTTATTTTTGAACTATGGCAGTTTATTAGCTAAAAGAAAAATAGGTTTAATCTCATATTTACATATGCTATGTATAAGATTAACTCACTTTTATTAATATTGCCAAATTATTTCAATTACTTCAATTATTCCAGTCATTTCTACATTTGAGACAAACAGAAAAATGTTTGTAAGTACAGTCCACAAGGTTTATGTGTCATCTGTGACAGAGATGAATGTGTTTTGGTGCGAAATGTTGGAATCAACTCAGAGATAAAGCAAAAGATCTTGTCAAGATGCTAAATGAAGCTGGTAAGAGAGTGACATCACTTGTAGAATTAGTGCTGTGCTGACATGGGCTGAAAGGCCACTCATGTGGGAAGAAGCAACTACTGCAAAAGCTCACACACAAAGGCGGATTATAGTTTCTGGCATCAAACTGGAGTGCAGCTTTGAACAGAATGAAAGCTGTAAGTTCACTTCATCACATTTTATCTGTTAAAAAAATGTTTTAATCAACAGTTAACAAGTCTTTCTGTAAGTTATTTGCTAAATTTCTTGTCTGAATGTCTTTTAATGTCTTTCTTTTGAGTTTTGATGGGGGGTTTTCACTCATTGCCTTTTCATTCATTGTGTCTGACCGTAACAACGTGGTCTGCAGTGTGGGTTGAAAACCAAACAAGTGGAGAATGAAGAAAAAAAAGTTTCACCCCTAAAAGACGATTGACGTCATTCCAACAATTTCACTTCTGATCTTCTGCATTTTCTTCTTCACAGAAATACATGAGCTTGAAACAAAAGTGCTGACTGGGACCAAAGTGCAAAGTGACCAGCTTTCTGTAGACACAACAACGGTCTTTATTTAAGAAATCTTCTATGTTTCAGTGATTCGTGTGTCCGAGTTATGCACTGTGTGGTAGAAAAAGCTATTTTACCAAGCACTGTCAGGTGAAATTACTGAATTTGATGACTGAAACAATCCAAAGCAAAACTTTTGATCCTCAGAAAGCCTGAAGAGACATTACGCAAGGTGGTTTCAGAAGATGATTAAAAAGTCTGGTATCTTGGAGGGAAGATTTCAGAGAGAACAAAATAAGAACTGAGGGATGACTCAAAACTTTTACCCACACACTCAGTGTTTGTTTATGATGCTTTTTCTGTTTTTCTCGGTATGCTGTCTTATAAAGGTGTGCGTCCCCATTCTGTCCCCATTAACTTCCTTTGTGATGATGGTGATTAAAAATAGCTACAATGTCTATGTTCAAAGGAGAACATGGTGATATTGCAGGGCAGGAAAATTATTCACCCGGCAGACTGGGGTTTTGTTATATTTTATGTGTAATGCCATAAGCCTTTCAAATGTATTAATTTTTTATGCTTATATTATTCATGTATTTGATTGCCTGTACTCCAAAAATATTTGCCTTTTTACACATTGTGTGTGTGTTTGTTTGTTTGTTGTCACGTTGCAATGTTTCAGATCAACAAAATGTCAGACAAAAATCGCCAGAGGAAACATAAAATACAGTTTTAAAATGATTATTTATTTTCATAAATGTGCAAAAAGCTATCCAAAACAAGAACAGAATATTATATCAGAGCTAAACAAGATTTCAATATGTAAATGTGGACTTGACGAAATAATCTTTTTTAAAACTATGCTTAATATAGTAAACAAGCCTCATTACACGATAATCCAATTTATTGAGCTGCACCTGTATATGTTTGTCACAGGTTGTGCATTTAAATTCCAACTCTAATAGAAATGTAATTATAGTGGCAATTTGTATATTCACACTTAAAATTGGCCTAGTTTAAACTAAATATCAATATTTAGATAGATAGATAGATAGATAGATAGATAGATAGATAGATAGATAGATAGATAGATAGATAGATAGATAGATAGATAGATAGATAGATAGATAGATAGATAGATAGATAGATAGATAGATAGATAGATAGATAGATAGATAGATAGATAGATAGATATAGATAGATAGATAGATAGATAGATAGATAGATATAGATAGATAGATAGAGATAGATAGATAGATAGATAGATAGATAGATAGATAGATAGATAGATAGATAGATAGATAGATAGATAGATAGATAGATAGATAGATAGATAGATAGATAGATAGATAGATAGATAGATAGATAGATAGATAGATAGATAGATAGATAGATAGATAGATAGATAGATAGATAGATAGATAGATAGATAGATAGATAGATGATAGATAGATAGATAGATAGATAGATAGATAGATAGATAGATAGATAGATAGATAGATAGATAGATAGATAGATAGATAGATAGATAGATAGATAGATAGATAGATAGATATAGATAGTAGATAGATAGATAGATAGATAGATAGATAGATAGATAGATAGATAGATAGATAGATAGATAGATAGATAGATAGATAGATAGATAGATAGATAGATAGATAGATAGATAGATAGATAGATAGATAGATAGATAGATAGATAGATTATCCCCCTGCTTTTCTGTTTGCCCACAAGATACACATTTTCTTAAGTTTTAAAAAAATAATTTGAAAGAAAAATATTTTGCAAGCGGAGCAAACCACAGCAGAATTGTGCAAAATAAAATATTGGAACCATCTGTACTGTCCATGCTTGTTTTGCAGCTTGTTCCTTACATCCAAATTTTTCTCTCTTGACAGCATTTTCTTCATTTAACTTTCAAGGGACCCAGTTTCAGACATGAAACCGTCAAGAGGACAGAAGGGACTGCTACCTCCACTCCGAGAGTTGTGAGACCGTTGACAACTCACGCCATTAAAAGATTATCTGGATTGTTCTCAGGCTCACAGTAAGAGCACAGTCATCACGTTCAATCCACATAAATCTTTAGGGGTTGACACACTGAGAGAAACAAAAGAAAGACTTTCTGCTAAATCTCTTCATTTAGAAACTTACTAAGAGGGAGACAATCGTCGTTTGTGCTCATCAATTTTGTGGGAAACAATTTTGATTTTCAAACTTGAGATTTAAGGATATTGCGAGATTTTTTCAGAGAAATTGCATTCTCTGACGACTCACATCTGTCGTTGTTTGGTTTGGTTTGATGCCTGTTTTTTGGCATCGACTGTCCTCCCTTTGGTCAAATATGCAGGAGTACACAGGACACATCAAGACGTTTCAAGCAGTCAGAGGGACGTCACAGAGCTGACAGGAGCCGGATGGCTGGGACGCAGGCGTGCAACCCTCAGAAGATGGATTTACCCCTGCTGCTTCATAAAATTAACAGTCAGTCTTTTAGTGAAATTGTTCCCCTGATGGATCTACACTTTAATGTCAAAACTGTCATTTTCCATGAAACTGGCGAAGCTGGTTTAGAACGACGTCATTTTTGAGGCACACGAGTCAATAGACACAATGATATTTCACCCGCGATTGATCAACCTGTTCATGAAATTTTGAACGTCAGCAAATGCTGCCATAAAAGTAGATAGATGCGCTTTGTGAATAATGGTCAAAAAGTCCAAATAAGAACATGACGTCAGAAATTTTCCTATATAGTAAGTGCTTTTTTGTCCAGACCATCATCATCATCTTGTGTGAACAGGACAACAGTGGTGAAACCAGACGCCTTCCTCTCTGAGCTATTACACAGTAAATTTGGCAGTGTTAAAGCAACACCTATAGTCGAATTTAACACCGTTTCCGAGTCTATATGTTCCCTATCGGAATTGGTGTTAATGTTACTCTTTCAACAGTGTTACATTTTCAGAGTTAAATTTAACTCTAAATCGAGTAAAAATTTTACACTGGCTAACACTGTGCAGTGTTAATAAAACTTAACACTCCTAGTCAAATAACTCTGATAAGAGTAAATCTGATTCTAATCAGAGTTAATAAGTTACTCCATAATGATGAAAAAACTACTCTGGTTCTCATGTTATTTAACACTGCATCGAGTTATTGAGAGTTTACACTGGAGGCTCATATAACTCCTATGACTGTTAAACTGACACTCCACTGTGTAGATAATTTACTCTTTAGCTGTGAAAAAACAACTCTGCACAGATAAATATGAAGTGCTATTTTTACAGTTTTGTAGAGTGAAATGTACAACTGAATAAAAATCACATTACCACAGAAATGCATTTAACTTATTTATTGAATTAAAGCAGATTTTAATATCCACTGTTAACTTTTGTCACAGTAACATCACATGGTGTACATCCCATTGACGGCTCGAAGTTGACAGAGTACATTTAAGGCAAAGAGTTTTTCCATCCAAGTAACCATGAACATGTATGTTGTGGCAAACACGTAATGTGCCTTAAACAGTTCATCAAAAGCACCAAGAGAGGATGTTGACCTGCAAGCAATGGCATTCTTGTCAAGGATGATGAAGAAACTGGTGGGCTACTTTCTTCCTCCGTCCCACAGCAAGGAGATAGGGTTGTGTGCTCGTCGTGATGGCATCAAGATGTTCTTGGATGTTGGTTCCTGTCTGTGGGGGGAAAAAAGAAAAGAACAATATAATTACAAAGCTGCAATGTTCCACAAAAAACAGATATGGAAAAACAGCATTTAACTATGTGATATCACCATAAAACTGAAATCTCCCAGTGAAACAACCTCGAGTATAACATAAAATAAAATTTGCAACAAATACAAACCTTCTTGAAGACCACAAGACGCTTCTCTGCTTGGGAGGCAGATACCTTCCCTGGTCTCTTACGACCCAAGGCAGAGGGGGGAATCAGGTGTAGCAGCAGCAAAATCGATGAGAGGTCACTGTCCCAACCTGTGATAAGAAATATTTGATGTTGAATTGACCATCAAAACCTAGTGACTACACAATTTAAATTATGTGTACATCACTAAGTGAAGCTCACACAATAATTGAATTCTACATATTGTTGAAAGTCATCCTTACTCATGTCATCATCCACTTCAGTGCTATCCTCAGGAGTATCAGCTGCCAGGAGAAGTTCTTCAAGGTCACTGGTGGTTGGAAGCTTCCTGCATTGTTGGATGATCTTTCTCTTGAACGTGGTCGTCCATTTTTCCAGAAACTTGCCAGACACATCTTCTCCAAACATCAGGACAAAATCCTGCTCCACCTAGGATGTAGATAGTAAAAAGCTTAAAACATTTCCCAGCCACTTTAACTGTATTCATTTTGACTTGTCACAAAAATACACTATTTTTACATGAGTGTAAAATTATCAAAATAAATAATTACCAAGCCTTTGACATCTTTGAAACGTGGAAAGACAGAGAGTATGTTGCTTGACCGTTGGGGGTCAAGGACCATGTTGCGCCGGAAGTCAAATGTGAGCTTCATCTTCTTGATTTTGTCCTCATCAGCTGAATGCTTAATCAGTGTGATGGCTTCCTTGCACTCTTCTTCACTCAGGACAGTCTCTGGAACAAACTTGGTGTCTCGTCTAGCAGCTGGTCCTCCAAGCCCTTGTTGACAAGATCCTTCTTCGGATGATGCTAGTAAATATAAGAAAATCTTTCAACTTACAAAAACAAGAATGAGCTTGGCTGAGATTCCAAATTCTAACCATAAGAGAAGCAGATGAAAGACAAAAAACAGTAATCACAATGAAATAGCAAGCTTATTAAATATTAAAATGAATTACAAATATAACAAACCAGTTTCATATTTGAAGGTTAGCAGAGAGATCCTTAACAACATCTTCATCCAACTCAGTCCCTGAACTGTCAACAACCTTCACGCCCTCTGTTACAGTTGGCACGCCAAATTTTGCAAATGCCAGAGAAAAAGACAAATGCTTGTCTAAACAACAATTATGAGGTTATGTTGCTCTAATACTCACATGTGCACATAAATTCTGGAACATTACTTTTGAATAAACAATGTCAAGTAACATTACAAGCGCCTCAGAGCTTCCTGTGTAAAGCTCCCAGTGTCTTACCTGCTGTCAAAAACTCCTTCAGATTCGGCTTAGTGGGACAAATTTTTGCAGCTCGCCAAGTCTTGTTTTAATCAACATGGTTCCTGCAGCACATAATTCCTCAGTCATTCATCTTTAGTACTGGAATTCTTTCAGTTTATGAAACGTGCCAACTGCTTCACAAACCAATACAGCTCACATCACATCGTTTTCATAGAAAACAATGATTAAAGTTTACACAATAATGGCTTGGGCGCAAATTAATTTGACTTCTTTGCACTCTTATCCAAGTTAGACAATTAATAAATTCCCATTCCTTCAGTAACTAGAACAGTTAATTCAACTGCCTCGCTTCTTTTTCGCCTTGTCTGTTAGCACTAGCAACGGTTAATGGCGGAGTCACTCAAGGTTTACAGTAGAGCTATGATGCTGGGCACGGAAAAAAAAATCACTCGCGCCAAATTCAGTGTCAACTATGAAACTGGACTATTAGCATCGCTTACGGTTAATTTATGTTGCATTGCAAAAAATAACTAAATAAATAATAAATGAAACAAATATCTATGCTATATGGCTTGGACATGGATTTTAGGCGGGCATTTTAAGCTAGGCTTTCACTCGTTCAGGTTAGCCGTATAAAACTCAGTATTTAGATATCTAGCCCACTCATAAACCGGGAAACAAATAAAATATTCTTATAAAACAATTCAAATTGTATTATTATCTTATAAAAAGAAACTTACCGCAGTCGTTCAAGCAGGAGAAAAATGGCGTCCACACAACGGTTAGACTTGTTGGTTTGAGAGGAGGAGGTGGGCGGAGCTTGTCAGAGTCAAATTGACACGACGTGAATACACTCTGGAAATTTACACCAACACTAGGTGGCATTATACTCAGTCTGTTGTTGTATTAGCTCTGAAAGAGTCAATCAATTTTAACACAGCATATTTAACACTGCGAAATTTACTGTGTACTCTTCGGACCGAACTCGGCGAGTCTTCGTTTTGTCCTTGGCTTTTCAGAGATGACGGTTTTGGCATGTAGAAAAAAGCCAGACAGTGAATTTGGGGGGGGTGTGATGTCATCACTATGAGACACGGGTGTGATATCATAATCATGAGGTAATGGCGGGGAAGGGTGTGTAGGTTTATGACTTTGGCACACTCTCAGTTTACCGTCAGCCCACTGCAACTATCTTAATGAGAATGGATGGCCCGCCTCAAGCCATCCATGTGTGCCTGTGTACGCGTTTGCGTGTGGTTGTGTGTGTGCGCGTGTGCATGTTCACGCGTTGATAAAGTGATGGATGTAGGCTAAATAATGTGCTTGGAAAAATTCCTGCCAAAAATGACCCATAGGTACTCTTTATTTCTAAAACTTGAGTCAAGAAACTGAATCATTTTCCATTGACACATTCTGCCTCAGACAATACAAAAAGCACTCACCAGATGAATAACCTTGGTCTGTTAGAATGAGCGCAGGTTGAGGCTATTTCCAAACATACTCTCTTGTGGTCCGAGCAAACATCACAATGTCTTGCACATGGCTGCAGGGTGCTGAGTGTTTTGCCTTTTCTTTTCGATTATCACGGTGAGGAACTTCCCTGGATAATCATGGCAAGTTACCAGCACAGATGACACCCTTCATGTGTGGAGGGTTTAAACACCTCATCTTGCGTTGAAGTGCACGGAAAACCCACGTTAACTGCTGGAAAGACTCTTTCGGCCGAATAAGTCAACCGTTGCTTCATCTCGTCCTGCAGACGTTTATTCAACTTATTGAAACTTTAAAGGAAGAAGCAAGGCTCAGTGCAGAACTAATTTATGCGTTGTTGGGTTTTTGTTTTTTTTTTCCCTGAATTCCAAACTTTCTTAGAAACAGAACAAAAATATCAGTAAAGTACTCTCACTGATGACTGTTACCAATCTAGTAAGTAATCTAATATCTATAGTTGAGAATGCTGGGCTCTTTTTTCAGAAAAATACTAATTAAACCGAGTGAATTACATTCTGATCTTTTTAGCTGTAATTCATCTGTAATGACATAGTGATTACATTATCTTATAAGTTGAAGAATTGATGTAAAAATCATGAAATAACTAAAAAATAATTTTTAAACCAGAAACAGGAGCACCAATACCAAACTGAAAACTTCATCCTTGCACGCTATGTCATGTAAAAAGGCTGAAATTATGACTGAAACAACATTTAGCAGATGTTTAATGTAAATAGTGAAACTTTTTTTTTTCCATCACTTGATTTGGAGATGAGCTTTTGAAACCCTCTTTTGCTCAAATGACAAATACATTTTTAAAAAGTCCAATGAATTTTTTGTTCAGTCTGCTGCTTATAAATGTGAAAATGAGGGTGAAAATCTCACTTGTTCATGACAAGAGCAGTGAAACAATCAACACAAGCTGCTGCTAAAAAGCACGTATTAAATTCTCACATTACATTACAGGGGAGTCAGTACAAATATCAAATTCAGATCTCTGCCCAGCTTCATATGGGATTTCATTTAAATTTGCTCGCAAGCTCAGCTTTGCCTCTTTGGCAGTATTAAAAAAAAACAGATTAATAACACATTTCTACTCTGTTATTTCTGACTACCTAATGTGTGGCTAAATTTGACGTGGCTCAATCTACAGCGGTGACCCACTGTTTCATTGTCAATTACTGGGAGTAAAAAGTGAACGTGTGACCTCACCCAAGCGATCGCATGTGCCAAAGTCACCCTGCAGAAATGACATCATGGATAATGATGTCATCCCAGGATTCCAGACCCTCTCCCATTCCTGCTTAAATGCTTTTAGGCTTGGCTGCACACACACAGACACACACGCACACGCCCACAGACTGGCAAGTTAACATGCTTGCGCTCACACATACATGCAGACCAGCAGGCACACACACATTTGAGAGGCCTCACCCAAGACTGATTCGTGATATAAACAAGACAAACACACAGCAGATGCGATAAGGATGTAATTTGGCCTCAGAACAAATAAAACAAATCTGCAGGACCACAAGTGCCTAATATTAGTCCTTGACGATAGAAGACAGGCAGCAGATTCGTGTATTCGGTCCCAAGAAAACAAATGGGTTTTTTTACATCTTAAATTTGATTATTTTTCTTTGAACATAATAACATTTTAGACCATTTTATTAATCGAATCTATATTTAATCTCTGGTATCTGATCTTTCATACTCTTTGAACAAAGAACAAATCTTAAAATATATCACTCCATACTTTATGTAACCCTATTTTGCAGCAATAATAGCAGCAATCTTTTGGGGCATTTCTCCAGCGCCGATAAACATCTGCAGTGTGAAATACGAATTTATTCTTATTTGCAAAACTATAGTGACAAACAGACAAGTGATTGGCTGTGAACAGCTATTTTCAAGTCTTGCGACAGATTTTGTTTTAGATTTACAGTCGTTCTATCATTTGAATATAGTTTTCTCTTATTCAATTGTAGCTCTTTCTGCAGCTTTTGGGTGATTTTAATTGGTAAACAGCCTATTCTTGTAACTTGCACTGAGCCAGAGTCTGCTGCAGGTTTTATTCTTGTTAAAGGAGAGATTTTCCTCTCTACTGTTGCCACATGCTTTTACAATATGAGGGATCATAGGGTCAGTGACACAATGCAATTGTCTACTGTCGCTATGCGACTTTTCAGGAGGAGTGATTGCTGCAATCTGTTGGGTTTCCTTAAATACAAGCTGAGCTTAACGAACTGTTTGATAACTAGGATTAATTGGGATGAATGAGGAATTGAACTACAATTAAACTTTTTGCAAAGTGGCACAAAACAACATTTGTTGTGAATTGGTGAATGTGAATAAACTACATTAAACTGAATTGATTGCCCTGCATTTAGCTCCATTCCTTATATATATATATATATATATATATAATATATATATATATATAATATATATAATATATATATATATATATATATATATCAGATTGGGTGGATTACTGCTTCTCAGCCCCCTCAACACAACAATTATATATATATATATATATATATATATATAATATATAATATATATATATATATATATATATATATATATATATATATATATATATATATATATATATATTTTTTTTTTTTTTTTTTTTTTTTTAGTAAACTCTGACTAGCTTCCTTGTCCCTGCTGAGGAAAATGAGCCCCACAGTATGATGCTGCCACTACCACGTTTCACCCGGTTCATCGTGTGCTCCAGTTTCGGAGTAATCTGACCAGAGGACCAATTAAAGCAACCTGCCTGCTGTCTTCATGCTTCCATCTGTGGTCCAAGTGTGTTGGAGTACATGGGGCTAAATCGTTGAAACACACACAGCACTTCTGAGAATTTTCATTTATGAATAAAACATTATTGCAAACTATGTGTCATTTTCCACCCACTTCACAATTATGCATTGTTTTCTGTGGTTATGTCACATCCAGTCCAATTAGCGCACGCTGAAGTCTGCGGTTGCACCATGCCACTTCAGAACAATCACCAGGTATGTCAGTACTTTTGCAAGACACTGCACTAGTTGTTGGAAACCAATGTGCAGGCAAAACAATAATTTGCTCAAAAAGTTCTGCTTTCTGTGCATTTGTTTGCAGAGGCTGAACAAAATGATTAAAAAAAATATGATCACAGCTGTGGACTACAATTAAGCTCACTTTCTTCTTGCGCTTCCTCTGGCTCCTTCACAGGGACTCCCCCGCACCCCCTCGGGCGCTCTGCCCAGTCCCTGACCTTTTTAAATACATGGCTAATGTGAAGCATGTGGTGGCAAATTGGAAACACTGAGCTTTTAAAAGTTGTGGACTTTTCTTTTGCACATGCTAATTTCTCCCAGGAGATCCCATCAGATGAAATGACCCAAAACATGTCAATGTTAGGGGTGACATTTAAGCCCACGGGGTGGGTGGGTGGAGGGTGTGTGTAAAGGGAGAGGAGGACGACAAGAGTTCGGAGAGTGGACAAAGATCGGTGGAAGGGCAAAGGATTGAGTTAAATAGGGTGTGTTAAATGGTCCCCTCCCTCTTCAAAAGGATCGTCAACTCACACACACTCGCTAAGGAGCAGACCCCTGTTCCCACGCAGAGTTGGAGACCTGTCGTTCTGTTGCAAGCTGTTTTAAGAGAAAAAACTCTGCAATCTTTTGGGGGAACAGGTGCACGCAATGCAGGAGAGCACATGTGCTGGCGAGAGTGTGTCTGAAAAAGATGTGCGTGGGGAAGTGCAGGGAAGCAGAGGGAGAGCTTGGCTGCAGAAAACATCTCAGATTGGGTGGATTACTGCTTCTCAGCCCCCTCAACACAACTAATAAAATAAAATAAAAAAAAGAAAGGATCACCATTGTTATTCTTCAAGAAAGGCTTAGAGTGTTTTTGTACTCCTCAAACTTTTTTCACAATTTGTCACATCTAAATCTCAAACCTCAGTGTGTTTTATTGGAATTTTACGTGATAAAACACAACACAAAAGAACATGTAGTTGTGAAGAGGAAGAAAATGAATGTTAAGTTTGTGTCCAATGAAATTTGACGCTAATGACCAGGCCAGAGAAACCAAAGAGGAAAAAGATTGCTTCTTATGAGGATGGCTTCTCTCTGAAACACACAAATCTGAATAAGTAAATGTCACTTTCCAAACTGAAATCATGATATTAAGGATAGAAAGTGAAAATAAAAACAATAAAGTCTTTGGCCTGGAACTTGGTACCATTTCACTTGCAAGGACCAAGCCACATCATCAGTTTAAAGCTTTTAGCAAAAAGAACTGAGAATGTCGAAAAACGAAAGGTACTGATGAATATTGAGAGTGATGGAATCTCAAAATTGTTTTTCCAAGGAAGGCATGGGGAATCAAGGATGAGGGATGACAAAGGTCAAGAAAAAGGATGCAGGATGAAGAAAGTAGGAGTGATGGATGGAAGAGGAAAGGGTGAGGGTGGCCTAGATGAAGGAGGGATGAAGGGTGAAAGGAATTAAGGATGAACTGAGGAGGTAGGGATAAAGGACATAGGATTTGAAGAAGAAGAAAGGGATGAAGAAGGAGGGACTAATAATGAAGATGGTAAGAATGAAGAGTGAAGGTTGACGGATGAAGGAGGTATGATTCGGGGAAGTATGGGAGACAGATATGTTGCGAAGAGGTATGAAGGAGGAAGAAGGTAGGAATTATGGTAAGGAACGAAGGAGGTAGGAATAAAGGATGCAAAGAGGAACTGAAGAGGAGCCGAGGAGGTAAAGAACATGAGAACGAGGGATGGTGATTGAGGACGATGAAAGAGGGAATGGAGGTGGAGAGGAAGGATGACTACAAGACAGGGATGAGGGATGATTGAGGTTGGGTTGAGATGTGAAAGACAGAAAAGGTTGAGAAGAAAGATGGCGAATGGTTTGATGGAGATTGGAGATCAGGACGGGGGATGAAGGAGGAAGTTAGGAATGAAGAATGAGGGAGGAAGGATAAAGGATGATGGGGGATCAGGCATGAGGGGACGAACGGCTGAGAGTGAAAGAGGTCTATAAATTCACACCAAAATAAAAATATAAGTGCATTTGGAGCCATGGCTAAGTTTTCACATTGAGTCAGTTTGCTGCTCTTTTTAAGGCACATAGAAAGAATCCAAGAGTTAACCAGCGCAGGAAAAACTCATCTCGGTATTCAGTAGAGTTGTTCCCACTCTTTCCTGCTGTGTTTGAAAACACACAGACTGCTACAACACTACGCCTCTGCTCAGTCAGTGTCAAACAAGCAGAATGGAACAGCAGCAGCTTAATGCCTTTTTCTCCATTAATGTAGCACAGCCAGTCTGTGAAAAGGTGCTTCACTTCTATGGCAGCTCCGTTGGATTGAACAGATCACATTCTTGATTTCTTTCCGAAAACCAACTTTTAAAAGAGAAAAAAATACTTTCATTTCACAACAATTTATGTGCATGGAATCAAGTACTACATAAAACACTCAAAAACTAAATCATTAAATGAATGCAAGAGATGACAGACACTTATTTGGTTCACCAGTCCAGACAAAGACCAGATGTTTTCAGCTTTGGTTTGTCACCCAGGATTCAGTACACATAAAAACCATCAAAAGCCAATATAAGACATGATTTTAAAAGGTGAGGTTGAGTCCGTGTGTGATGGAGAAAACTCAATTTGAAAATGTTGGCAAGTTTTTTTTTAATTTCTGACTTAAGGGTCAATGCTCTCTATTTTCACACATGGGACTGTGATTTTTATTGTGTTATCTCCCTAAGCATCAGAGGTTATAGACAAAATGTTACCTTTACTATCATTTTGTCGCCGTTAAAAGTAGTAAAATCAGTCTTTCTTACACAACACGACTAGGCCAAAGCATGATGAATGCTGTCCATATTTTGTCCTCTATTATTGTTCTTAAAGTGCAATTGGAAGCAGCTGAAACTCGCAGATAAGAGTTTTACAGAAACCTGAGATCATAAATATAATAGCTAATTCAATCGGTGCGTCTCAATAAATACAAAATGTCTCAAAAGCTGGATGTTAACAACATAAATGAAACATGTTGACATTTCTATGGCGTCTCGTCGCACAGAGCAAGGAACCATCTCTGGGTAGCTGCCACCAGTCGTCAGGAGGCGCCCATAAATATTTAAATTTTAACACAATTTCAGCTAAAATTTTAAATTTGTTTTTCAAAAAATACTATAAATTTTAGTTGATGAGAATTTGGATTTTAAAATTTCGCAACATGGTGTTTTTATTACTAGATTTTAGTTTGTTTGTTTTTTATTAAGTGGTACTTGAATAATAATCCAAAAATGTCACGTTTTAGTCCGTCCATTATTTGTTGACATATTTAATTAATTTATTCATATATTTATTTATTTATTTATCACAAAAAACATAAGGTACTTGATATAGATTTGTATTTTTCTTTTTGTTTCTGTCTTCAGCTAAGTGATAATTGTCTTTCTGGATTGGCATAAAAATGTGATTCCTAGTTTTCTAGTTTTCCAACAGTCCGTAAGAACATCTATCCCCCCATCGTGTACACAAAGAGCTTCCTTGTTGATGTAAAATTAGCCCTGGTCCCCTCTGGAGGCTGAAGCAGGTGGAGGTGACGGGGGTCTTGGCCTGTTCTCAGGGAACAGATGGGCAAACGCCATGACTAAACCCCCGAACCTTACAGAGCAGCTCTACGACTCTAATGAAATCCCCTCCTCAACACAAGCACACATATGCCATAAAAAAAATCACTGTCACTAAAAAATACAGCTGATTTCACTGTAAAACTACTCAACAAAAAACTCCAACAATATCTTAACATTTTGAGCTTTATAAAATGTATTTTAGAAGAACCTTTTTCACACACTTCCACTCTAAAATAAAAGTAAAAACCTGCACACATCACTTCTCTTCCTTTATTTTACTGACACAACAACTTCAGTAGTACTACTGGCTTATCTATGCCATTCCTCATTTCAGAAACTTGCTGATGGCTAAATTGCTGGCCGATACACCAGAATGACATCACTGGTTTTGAACAGTGCCAACTGTGCTCAGTAAAACCCAGGCTCCTTTCAGAGTGGGAGTGCCTCTTCACATAGACATGTGTGAAGGATGTGAGTGAGAAGATCTTTTAGGCAAATTAGTCACGGCAAAAAGTTTCAGAGAGCCCTCAGCAGAGATAAGCTTGAATCTCTAAATGTCAGATATTATACAAATGTAGACAGAAAGAATGAAAACGTGAATTTAGATGTTATCTGTTGACAGAGCTAAAACCATCTCTGCCTTTCTACAAAAACCAGTGTTGGATTTTTCAATGTTTTATATGGTTGGTGTTATGTTAAATCACCTATTTTGAGCTTTTCATTCCCTCATGTGTCGCTTTGATTCCTTCATGCATGTTTGAGAAATCCTTTCATTTCCTGTGGCAGCCATTCAGGATGGTTAAGTGCTCATGCTCACCAGGAATTGTCTTTCCCCAGTACAGAGCGCATATCCCCTTGCTTTCCCCACTCAGCTCCTCTAGACTAGTGGCAGCAACAGCTATCAAACCGCGCCTGATGAGTCTGTTGAGCCTCATTATAAGAAATGTTTCTCAGTCCAATGCCAGTCAGAACGATTTAATGTATTATGGTTTTTGTGACGATGTGCTGAAGGTAGGAGCTTCTTAAAGAGACAGAGGCCCAATTTAAAGACATTAAATTGCAAAGTTGAAGTCATGTCTGATATGTACTGTAGTTCTATAACAACTATGAAGGAAACATAGTTACTTGAATGTGCTATAAAGTGACACTATAGGTCTGGGAAATACATAATACTGCACCTTTAAAGCAACACATGGCTTTCTGGAAAAGTTACATCAGAATCAGAATAGCTTTATTGGCCAATTTGTGGGTACGAACAAAGAATTTGACTTTGGTTTTTGAGCTTTACAGTGTGCAGGCATAAGTATAAATATATAAACTTTATGGGCAGTAAAAAAGAGATAAAGGAACAAATGACACTTTGTAGCAACAACCTCAAGATAAAAGTCTGAACTGTTTAAGTCTATTCAGATTTGGCATCTTTGCCTTCGCCCTTGAAGTCCACTTCCACCCTCCGATTTGAGCTGCTCCAATCGGGCCGGCCAGGCAAGTCCTGAGGTGTAAAAATGTCTTTGTGTCCACATGTGTCTGCAGAGATGCCAGCTCCTCTTTTTCTGACCCTCGGCCTGTACAAACCCCTGGATGGAGGGAATGTCGGCCCTGCTTTTCCTCTCTGCAGACCGAATTGTTCAGTCCTGTTCTGTTATGTGGATGAGTCAAACCACAAAAGTGCAAAAGTGGGGAAAAATCTCAAACGGCCAGCCTTAATTTTTCACATAGACAAGCCATCTGCAATTGTCTTAAAACAGTATTGTTCTGGTGTCTGTGCAAACTTTTTAAAATGCATGAAAAAACATTTTCTGAGCAAAGCTGTGAGGCATCACACATAAACAGAATTTGTTTATGTGTAGCAGCTTAATTTTTCTAGTCTAAAAACATTTGGAAACTGCAAATGGATCACAGGGTGAACAAGGTCATGTTAAGCCATTTTTACTTTTTCATGTCAAGAACCCATGAGGAGCTTTTAAAAACGATCATCTCCCACCACAACTCTAACAGCAACATGTGCGTGCACAACATGGCGTTTGCATGGAGACGTGAGAGCAAAACTAAATTTTCTGTTTTAAAATTCACCTCTGGAGCATTGATGTTTTACAGTTCCAGCTAAAAAAGTTACGCATCATTAGATCTCAGATAGAAACCTAAACATGCCTGTTCTGCAAAATGTTGTTTTAGTCCTTTAAATTCGTTTGTTTACCAGAAATCTGAACCAGGCCATTAAGTCTTATATATAACTGTGTTAACAACAGACAATAGAGCCAAGAAGAATTCAGACAGTCTGTGGCACTCCTCCGTGAGCTACTTTTTTATCTTAATGACAGTTTATGCCTTGGCTTTGTGGTGTTATAGTAGCAGCAATGTTGTGTAATTAAGCTGACTCGCCCCTGTAGGGCCCATCCCCTCTCCAAGTTCTTGCCACACCTCCACACTTCGTTCTCTGCCCTCACAGCACTACCACCACTCCAAGCACCACTTCGCCTCCTTCTTCTTTGTACGAATGTGTGTCCACGTGTTTTCGCCTTCCTGGCTGTCCACGGCCGTTTCTGTCTCATTCTCCTCGACCCGAGCTCTTGTAGTTTGGCTGACGGTGGGTGTAGCGGCCGTGTGTCAAACAGCTCCTTTCCTCTAAAGAAAGGAGCTGAGCTGCAGGATGAGGGACGGAACGTGTGTGTGTAAATGGGGGTGTGAGGTGAGGTGGGTGGTAGGGGTGCTACACGTACTTATACACACAGCACAAACACACACACACACACCCACACACACACACACACACTGCATGGTGATGTCATCTGAAATGACATCATCCTGTGGAGGGGAGCCAAGGGACCTGATGGGTTAGCATCCTCCAGTGAGTTAAAGAGAGAGAATAAGAGTGAGACGGAGTGAGCGACTTGTAAATAGAGAGCTGGACAAATGAAGACAGACACAATTAGAAAGACAAAGACTCTGTTCCGAATTGCCCCTCTTTTTGTCTCCCGCATGTCGGCTTCATCTGTGTGCTCAAGCCTCGAACAGGAAAGATGTATGCATTTTTCTTCTAGGAATACTTCCTTTATTGCCATGCGCAGGTGTTATCGTCTGGAGGGAAGCGTGCATGAGTGCTGCTAAAGTGCAGCTAGAGTGCAAGAGAATCAATACCAGAAAGCAACATAAACAAATAATCCGCAGGAGCACATGCACGCTCCCGAAGAGTATGAGCGCATGCCAGATGCATGGCGACAAGTAGACATGTGTACACATGGCGCCAGATTCACAAATAAACATATTCTGTCACACGCTGGGTTCGTGGCAGGGACACCTGCGCCTACGTGCTTCCATTGTTGTCCACTTGGCTGTGCTGTGCTCCACACTGTGCTCTCAGCACGCCCCGCCATCTGAAACCAGACGTGCATCACCCCAGCTGGGGTGATGCACGTCTTCTTCTCTGTAGCTGCTACTGATGCTACTGGGGCCCTCTGTGAGTGTATGCATATATGTTTATGAAGATGGCTGCGGCACTTTCCCAGGAACCCCCGAGAGAGGCTGAAGCAGAGCACAGCACTCTTAAACTGTCATGATCAATGATTATTGAAAAGCTTTTCATTTTATTTTATTTTATTTTGCGTAACTCAATTCACAAAGTAAAACATATGATATACATGAATTACTCACAGCCTATGTTTTCAAGAGTTTACGTCATGTTGTCCACTTACACCAAATGAAAAGGTGACATTAAGGGTTTAGAATATTACATCACACTCATAAAAAAGCACACATTTCAAATGTGACCTTAATGAAAAGTGTGTTTAACATTTGCATTAAAGTAGTTATTTTTAAAAGGTGCTTTTACTCTGGCAAACAAGCCTCGTCAGAACGCATATTTGAATTGAATTGAAAGTGCCTGTGCGTAAACTTCAATGTACATTATTGGAATTAAATATAGTATGCCTTCAATTTTTCACAAATGAAAATTGGGAAAGTGTGAAATGCATTTGTATTATGTCAGTACATTTCAGTGCACTTAAAACTTTTCTTGGCTTATGTCTCCCAGCTTTGCCTATCCAGACACTGAATTGTAACTCTTTGCAAGTTAACTTCAGTTCAGTCAGATCAGATGGAGAGTGTTGGTGAATGGAAGTTCTCTAGTTTTTATCTGTGACTGTTCTGTATTTTGCTCCATCCGTCTTTCAATTAATTGTGAAAGAAAAGGCTTTCCCATGGCATGATGCTGCGACCACTGAGTTTGCACTGTGGGCCTGGTGCAAGTAAAGGGGCATCTAGTGGGATTTCTTTTGTTGTTTTTTCCACCACGTATGACACCTTAAAAGCCTCCATATCTACCATCTCTATGTAGAGTACATGGATGTGTTTGCTCTACAAACTGTGTCTCCTAAATGTCTTGTAGCAAATTGTAAACAGGACTTTAAATTGCTTTATTTTATAAATGAGCTTCTTTTCTCAGTCTTCTTCAGAAGCCAGATTTGCTAAGTGCATAAGTAATAGCTGCCTAGCTGAAATCTTATCTCACCTGAGCTACTAGTTTCCATTTGCCTCCTGGATGCTGGATTGAACTGTGTTTTGTGAGATGATTACGTCTTGGGAAATTCAGATGCTATTTTTATGGCCTCACCCTGATTCAAGTGTCTCCCGGCTGAATCATAATTTAGCCTTCATTCGGCTGTTTCTTCACTAACTTATATGTTTTTGTTGTTTTTATTTTATTTTATTTTATTTTTTTACGAAACTGATTAAAACATCACAATGCTGCCACTACCAGGTTTCACTGTAGGATGGTGTGTTGAGAGTGGGGTGCAGCGTTATTTTTCTACAGAACAAAGCATTGATATGCTCAGCACTCTTGAACACTTAGACCACCACAAACACTTTCCCTTTTAGAGCATATTGATAGTGGACGACTCATGTTGCTAATACGTGATGATTCAATTTCCCTTATCACTCAGTGCTGTCAAACTGACTCAACAGTGCAAATCGCGAAGCATGTACAGTAGTGTGGGACAGAAAGCGACGGGAGGGGAACAAAAAAGTGTTTCTCATGATGCGAGGGTGTAACGCCACACAACGAAGAAAACTGTTGGCAAGGTGAAAACTGACAAAGAATCAGATAAGAAGCAAATAAGAATGAAAAGCCATCGTTCTCCCAGCAATGTCATATATGGACCAGAAAAGGAGGAACCTGAAGACTTCAGACGCTACTTCCCGTTTAAGTGTCTTCCGATGTGGTCTTTAAGTCCCTTCACTTCATGGTGCATTTTACTGGAATGACTGCTGCCTCTCTCTTTAGGACTGCTAAAGAGTCAGTGTCATGCAGCCTGTCTCATGAGCGCAATAAGTTAATAATTCACAACCGCAGAAATGCTTTTACGCACATATTGCACATGGCATTGGAATAACACTCTAAGCACTTGCACGCAACCTCTACTTAAATGTAAATGTTTACTGAAATGCATCCCACTCCACACACGTAGCACTATTCTGGGTCTCACTATTTTGGTGTGTCCGTTTCTCGGGCCAATCAAAATCAGCCCATTCCTACCCCTCTGTCTTTTCTCTCCGCTGCATTGGTATGGCAACATTGGCACAGGCACACTCCTACTCTTTTCCGATCTTAGTCATAGGCCTCACTCATGAGGCAACCAGCCCTCCAACAGTTGATGTGTCTGGTCACTTCCGTGTGTTCTCTCTCACTGCGCCTTTTATCACCCTTGCAAACGCATACAGTACAAATGCAAATGGAGCCTCTACTATTCCCTCTCGCTCTGAAGCGAGAGGACGACGAAACCGGGACTCAGTTGATGGCTCTGGATGCCTTTTTTTATTTTTTTTTCCAGAAGGCATTTGCATACATGTTAGTAGTATTTATCTTGTAGGTGATTGAAAGGGAAATGTATACCTCTGTGGTAAGTCGCCAAGTATACTTTTTTTTCTACTGTGACAATTTTGTTTAGCTAAGGGAGGTTACTTGTTGATTCACATTGTGTTGACTGACCAAACAGAGCAGGACAAGGAACTTATGAGAGCTGCAGTCCCTATGGAACGCGTTTCGGATTGTCTGTATGAGAGTCAGGTTAATTTTCTGACAGACATGTTGTGTAAAGCATGAATAAAACTAGGATCGGGTGAAAGATAAACAAATGCAGTTTTTCTTTAAAGTTAATATAATGAAATACAATGACGTTTGATAGAATAGCTGTGTGGAAACATGCAGAGTGTTTAAGATAAACCATGTTGTGTAACAGCTGTTTTGTTGTTAATGGATTTAAAGTGGTTTTGCTGTGTTTTAAATGCACCTCACATTAATGAAGTGATTGAGCAGGGAAAGAGAGGTAAACAATGGCCACCCTTTTAATTTTGCTTGACCACTCTGACCTATGTACATTAGATTTTTTTGGTAACACTTTATTTGACGGGTTGTGAATTAGACTGTCATGACACCATCACAAACATGACATAACACCTGTCATGAACATGAGCAAGTCTTCATGAATATTTCTGACTGTTGTCACGAAGTGTCATTTGGTAAATCATGACACTTTTAATACAAAGTTGACATTATTCAAAAATGTCTTTGTTATGAAAACTTGACATTAACCAAGAAATCATGATCTGACATAAATTTGTGATTAAAGTATTACTGATTCAACTTTATTGAAGCTAAAGTTTAATCAGCGATGTCAATGATGTCTTTTCTGTGCATTTCTGTGTCTATGTCATACTGGGCTGCTTCTGAATGTTGATCACGGATCCCAAATATCTGACAACAGCCATTGCAAAACTTTGACATTTCTAATGGCTTTTGATTTTTATGAAGATTACTGGTGTCTTCCATCTGGAGGCCTATTAAAAAAATAAAATAAAATAACGTTCTATAGACACCCGTCTTAACATGCATGTACCCATGTTCTGTTTTCATTTTCTTCAGCACCAAAACTAAAAACTAAAAATCCAGCTGACTCCTTCAAGCAAAACTGACATTGAGACCTAAACATCTCAAATAGATAATCCTCCCCTTAAAGTTATAAATGGAGGGGTCCCTCGCTAATGTTTACTGAAGGGGACGAGTGGGTTCCAATTATCCCCTCAATCGAAGGCAGGGATTTTCCTCCTCGTGCCTTTTTTTTTCTCCTCAACTTTCCTACACATGCATACGTGTGCGAGAGAGAAAGAAAGCAAGATCATTCCAACTCACCAACCGGCAGTCTCCGTTGACCTACTTCTGCTCTGGACACAGGGTGCTTTGGAAGAGGCAGAGCCTCACCCACGGTCTCCGGTCCCACAGACAACACAAGTTATGGACGTGAACATAGTCCCTGAGAAAGAAAGAAAAAAAAACTCCACACATTGTATTCCATAACCTCAGGTTAATTGAGTGCACATCATTGATTTTGGGATATGGCCCCCTGCTGACGAAGACATCAGCAGAGTGACAGTTGAGGTTTGCATGCAGGCAATGCGTTTTTGGTATAGAGACCCGAGCGAGGAGCATGCAGTGACCAGTCCTAGAAGAGCTTCAGATCTGGACTTGATTTTGCATTGCATTTTGTTAAAGCTCAATAGTCAGCTGACACAGGACAGAAGGTTTGGCATATTGAGCATAAAACACAAAACTGTTGTAGGTATTTTATGTTGTCATCAAGGTCATGCTTTGAGGAGCTGGTAACATCATTTAGGCTACAGCAACCAACACACTTGCATAAATAGGTCACTTTTGCTCCAACTCGACATTTTTCTTCCCTTGCGTTATATTTGTGATCATAATAATATTTCTCATGTAAGACATGTCTGGTCAGAGGGACTGGACACTTACAGGAGTTTGCCATCACCCTTACCTTGCACTCCCATCGTGGCGCCAAGGGATAAATCACATCACGACGCACTTTAAAGCTGCTTCTATACATTCTGACTTTTAATTTCAGAGGGTGCTGGCGAAATTTGCGCCGTGTCATCAATTACGTGAAGGGTGAAAAGGTTTTCGGTGCATGAAAAGCAGCTAAGATGCTGATCCGTGAGAAGTGCGCTATTATTCACACGGCATGCACACGCACACCCACCCACATGCACAGACACACACACACACAAACAAACACGCAAACAGACGAGGATTTTTCGTTTTGAGTCACATAGATTCCTCCCACACAATATGACCTTTCAGTCTCTCTTTGCATTGTAAATATCAAAATTAGGTGATAGAAATGTGGAGAGACGTCTGGGCGTTTCCTTGTCTGAAATTTGGCGCAACGCGCTGCGCACACGGACACATTTCTTCATGCAAAAATAATAACAGTAAAAAAAAAACTTTCACTAAAAGTTTCAACTTTTCCAAACGCAAGCGCAGAGACGGAATGCTGCAATGGTTGTTCTTTGGTCTCTTCTTCCCCTGTGGCGCCGCAGACGCGCCGCGCCGAGGCGCAGAATCGAAGCTCCTTCGAGAAGTTATAAAACTTTTAAATGCGCACTCTGGAATCCCGTCCCAGAGAAAAATAAATAAATAAACAGAAAGGGTGGGGTTGGTGGGAAGACGCCTCAGACTTTAAAAATATCCAAATACATTTTAGAAATCCACGATGGAATTACTTTTAGAAATTAGAATATCTCTTCACGGCTATTTTTAACGTTCTCCTTGTTCTTGTTTTTCGTCGATGACCTTTTAGTGGAACCGCAGCCCACCAGATAATTGAGCCTGATTACGGTTTCTTCTTTTGCATTCTGACTCTGCATCAGCCCACACATCGGGCAAATATTCAAATTCTGCTGCGAGTGTGACACTCCCAAACATGAGAACGGCAAGCCTCTCGGTCCTGTGCAAACCTCCAGTCAGCTCTGT